>NC_056039.1:3602500-4955000 GCF_004379255.2 Salvia splendens
TATTTTAAAATATAATAAGAGAAATTTAGTAAGAAAAATAATACTACTAGTATAATCAATGATAAAACCAATAATTTCGATTTAAAATTTCAGAACATAGTTGTATTAATTTCTTTGAATATCTTTCTTGTTTTTATCTTACTATTTTCTTTCTTCCTTCCTTCGTAAAAATCGAAGATTCAAGAGTACGTATATGCTCATCTATCTTTATTCTAAATTTAAATGGTGATTTGCTAATCAATCTAAGTCAGAATAAATTATTCACTTCTTGGAACAGAATAAAGAAAAATATTTATGCTGACTTTCTAAATTCTGATTGTTCTTGTGGAACATAGTATAAAATAGTAGTACATCTTTTCTTTTCTTTTCTTTTTTTCTTTTGCGTTTTTTCATTAAATAACTGGATGAAGAAGCAGTGTACAAATGATATTATCCATGAAGATCATAATTGACGGAATAGACAGTTGTTTATTACCACATCAAGCACGATCTACGAATACACTTGAGATACAACTCACAAATGGGCATTTAAATTAAAAAATTATGAACACAACATAATTAGGAAAAAAAATCATGTCAAGGTCCGATCATCTGCATTCCTTGTATCACCCATCCATGAACTCTGAGCATAAACCACTCTTGGACGTTCCTAAAAAATTAAGTTGTGATTCTAGATATAATATGTGAGAATATACAAAATATTCAAGCTATGCAACCAAGATTTACCAGTTATCAGTAATAATTTCTAAAACATAGGCTCGATACACGACGAATGACATAGTTGGCAGCACTTCAGCTAGTATTATTACTGAGATCAAAGCTTATCTATGCAGACCTGCGAGAAAAAGGAAAAGACTCAACTCCTAATTTATTCGGTGAGACCATATTTGCACAGCCAATTAACTTGTAACCATATTGCACATTTATTTATGATACGAATATCCATGTAAGTAGCATCATCAACAATTCAAGAGCCAGGAAATAATTTCATTTGGCAATCCAATACATAGCCAAGTGATACAAATTGCTAATTTATCAATCAGAGAACACCAGCTTAACGATGGAGGTGAAACTGACAATAACTCCATGGTCTGATGGCTATAGAAGTATTAGCTATTATAGCCAGTAGTGATTTTAGATTTCAATTCCAAGATACATTATATTCTCCATTGACAACAAAGAGAACTAGTATAGTAAATCGTTGGAAAAAAAACATGATAGAAGCATTCAAAGTCATGCACCATAAAGCCAAAAGAAGGCTTACCTAGAAGTTACTGAATTTGAGGGAATGTAAAATCACAAGTTATAATATTAGAAACAAATATCCATAAAATTGTACTCTGGCTAACAAAAGCATTCAAGAAAGAATATAACTGATGATGGATCATTTCTAAGTCAAAGGGGTTGAATAAGAACATTGGTATGTGTTAGGGCATTTGGTCTAGTGGTATGATTCTCGCTTTGGGTGCGAGAGGTCCCGAGTTCGATTCTCGGAATGCCCCCTCTTTTTATGCAAAAGAACTCATGGCTTTTGCGATTTTAAATATCAACCATGTAGGCTCTAAATTGTTGCCATAAGAGAATGGGATGGCAATAAAATTTGAGGAGAGTAAAATGAAATAAAAAACTGAAATTAGACATTAATCTGAGGTGTGTTAATGGGGATGGCAAAATGTATGATAGTCCAGAAGTTAATTTGTTAGTTGGGGGAAAAGTGATGGAAGCTCAATGTCTAGCTCCATAAAGCCAGAAGGAACAAATAGCTGTTAAAATGAAAACAAGGGCAGCTAAAATGATAGGTATTTTTAAAGGAACTCGAGGATGAATGTTACTGATGACAGATCATTTCCAGGTCAAAGAGGTTGAATATGAGCATTAGTGTATAATAGGGCATTTGGTCTAGTGGTATGATTCTCGCTTTGGGTGCGAGAGGTCCCGAGTTCGATTCTCGGAATGCCCCTGTCAAATAATGAGACCATCATGACATATTGTTTTTTTTTTCTACACATTAAGCAGTAAGGATGGTATAATATAAAAGTCAACTATGTAATGCATAACTGCAACCGATAAAAGTCGAACTGTCCAGTCTAATAATACTATTACCATCCACTTGTATATGTAAGGCAGATATAGTCAATGAATATCTATCACGTCTAAACCATTTTTGTTTATCAATCAACTACCCCAGCCTTTTACTATTTGAAGTCTAACGACATTTTTGTAACAATGAAGAGGAGATGACTTAGATAAATAGATCCTGAGGAACAGCAAAGATTATAATTAGAAAGTTTAAGAGTGTGAAGTGAATTGGGCATTTGGTCTAGTGGTATGATTCTCGCTTCGGGTGCGAGAGGTCCCGAGTTCGATTCTCGGAATGCCCCCTTTTTAAACAATTAAATAATTACATTTATTGGCTTTTACCCCAATCACTCTATTTTTTTTATTAATGTGACAGACTAGATGCACAAGTCTCCTAGATGTACTTCTGCTAATTATACAATAATATTTTTTCGTTTCCTGTCAAAGAAACCTACCTGACAAGAAACAAATCCTGAACAGCAACACAACTAGGTCAACTACATATAATAAAAGCCCTAGCATTATTCAGTATTCACTATAGGGTAACATATCTAAGACATATAACATCAGGGCATTTGGTCTAGTGGTATGATTCTCGCTTCGGGTGTGAGAGGTCCCGAGTTTGATTCTCGGAATGCCCCCTTTTTTTATGTGCATTGCCTTCAAATAATTCATCTAATTACTTTTCCCCTTTCACTGTCAATTTACCTATATTCAGTTGCTCAATATATATTGGTAACTTCTCCATACTCAAATGTCCAACCACAACAAATATAAGTACTACAAGATAAATTGTGATCAATTTTTTCCAAAGAAAATGAAAATACAAGAAAATAAGGGGTATTAGCAATAGCTTCTAAAGACACAAAAAAAAGCAAGTTGGAAGAAGCGATAACTGCATTATAGTTCATATTTCAAAAGTAAATTTTAAAACCAAGAGAATTCTCAAGAATTTTTCATTTTTGAAATCAACCATGGTGTTTCCAATTTCACAAATATCAATAATAAGCTTCAAATATGCAACTGGAAATGGCCATAAATTTGAGAATTGTAGTGAAAGCAAACTGAAATTAGACATATTATTGTGAAGTGTGTTAAAGAAGGTAGCATATATTCATATACATGCCAAATTCCAACAGAGGTGAGTTTAATTTCGCCAAAAATAGGAGATGCCTAAACTGCAATATATGAAAATTTAATACTGGACAAATTCAAACTAAGAGAGGTGAATCAAACTACACAAGTAAATTTGTCAGCTAATGGGAAAATGATGGAAGCATTATAAGTCATGCAATATGAAGCCAAAAGGAACACCGTAACAAAATGTGGTAACAAAGTTTTTGAAAGAAAAGAATCTTAACAAAATTCCAGTCTGATAACTAAAGGAGCTTAAGAGGTTGAATAAGATCATTAGTAAATGTCAGGGCAATTGGTCTAGTGGTATTATTCTCGCTTTGGGTGCGAGAGGTCCCGAGTTCGATTCTCGGAATGCCCCAGTCAAATAATGAGATCAACATGACATATTTTTTATTTCTACAAATTTAACAATGAGGATGGGATGGTATAATAAGTCAACTAAGCTATGCATAACTGCAACCAATAATCTTTTGCTAGTTAAACTAAGTAAAGTACGGAATAGTAAGTCTCCAGTCTAATAATGGTATTACCAACCAGTTGTATATGATAGCAGATATGTGAATACCTATTGTTTTAAAACCATTTCTTCTGTTAATCAGTTACACCATTTACCACAAGTTTCTCTGTTTGAGGTCTAACTACACTTTGCTAACAATGACTAACCAACCATCCAAGATGAGTTGATTTAAAAATGTAAATCATGATGAGCAGAAATGATTGGAATTTAAGAGGCAGAACATGAAGAGCAAGTTGGGGGCATTTGGTCTAGTGGTATGATTCTCGCTTCGGGTGCGAGAGGTCCCGAGTTCGATTCTCGGAATGCCCCTTTCAAACAAGTACTAGTAATTTTAATTAGCTTTTACCTCAACCACTATATTTTTTTTATTAATGTGTAGGACATATTGGACCAGACAGATGAGAGGTTGGATGGAGATCTCCCCTAGATGTATCTCTGCTCATCTTATGATATTTATTTTTCTTTCCTATCAATGAAACAAGCCTCACAAATCCTAATTAGTCAAGCCACAATGGACAAAATTAAAGCATTTTAGCAGCGCATCATAAAGCCGACAGGAAAAGGGCAGGCATTTTGAACTATCAGATTAATAAGACATTTTCAACAATATGGCAAGGTTTGTAAAATAATGATGTTAAAGCATGAGATCCATAAACATGGTATATTCTGGGAAGACTGATTTCTAGGTCAAAATTTTTGATTTAAGAGTTTTAAGCAAACAATTGGACATTTGGTCTAGTGTTATGGCTCTATGTGGTGCAAGAGCCGGGAGGTCATTAGCCGACCCCCAGATGCCCTGCTCTAATTATGAATATATATGCCTTATTTTATGTATTTTTATTATATTTGAATTTGAGGGCAACAGATATGCTGAAACATGAAACGGTCAACTGTTTCATGTAGAACAGGAACTGATAACACATAGCAGTCTAAATAACAGCTGGAAGAACAGGCATACAATCTACCATGACAAAGAAAGCAAATCAGATATTTTCGTAGATTATTTTGAGGTGAACTTGTTAGGCAAAAGCACTCTAGAACAGCAGAATATGACCATCAACAATGCCAAATTGATTTCACCACATGCTGAAAACTTTCTGATAAAGTAGAGCAGGAGGCAGAACCTAAAGAGAAATATAAGGAAGGTCTCTTGAGCAGTATAGAAGCACATGTTTTTAGCAAGATCCTAAATGCTCATATATATATAATGTCTGAATAAACCAGTCCAAATACTACAGAAAAGAGGTGGGTTCAGGCCAGTTTCATGGACGATCAAGCAAAAAGTGATCTGAAGAAGCAATGGAGCATTGGTCAAATTGCATACGGTTGTCATTCTCATTCACTAGACGCTTTACCAAATCAACTGCCACTCCTTGATGTTTATCAAATAGTATAGATAGGGAAGGGTGTCAAAGCACAAAACAAAAAACTAGCTAAAATAATCCTAGCTAGGTCAAATTGTCATCTACAGATCAAACCTCACTTTTATTCACTATGTAGAATCCAATTTAAGGAGACAGACAACGATAGGACATTTGGTCTATTGGTATGATTCTCGCTTTGGGTGCGAGAGGTCCCGAGTTCAATTCTCGGAATGCCCCTTTTAATGCAACTACACTCACATGTAATTTTTTTTTATGTCCCACTATGAATTTAAGTAAGTCCTTTTCTTGTTTGAGTAATTGTAATAGGGAGTGCTTCCATAAATCTCAAACTTCAGCCTCATCATAGATTACTACAATACAGATTGGGATCATTCCTAGAAGATGATTGCATAACTGCTATAACTGCTAGAGTATCACAAGAAAATGTTAGGAGAAGCAAGAGCAATAACTAAAAAGAAACTCAAGCTTAGGCCAGTTCATAACAGGGCATTTGGTCTAGTTGTATGATTCTCGCTTTGGGTGCGAGAGGTCCCGAGTTCAATTCTCGGAATGCCCCTTTTTTAAACAAGTAAATAGTTGTTTTTATTGGCTTTTACCCATATTTCTTTATTAATTTGACACTGTGGAAGACATATTGGATCTGAAAGATGAGAGATTGGATGCACATCTCTCCTAGATGTACTGACGCTAATTATACAATAATAATATTTTCTTTCCTGAGTTTCCTATCAAAGAAACCTACCTGATCCACTGCCACTCCTTGAGGTCTATCAAAGAGTACAGATAAGAAAGGGTGACAAAGCACAAAAAGTTCCTAGTTAAAAAAATCAAATCTCAAAGTGTTATTCACTATGTAGAATCCGAAATATGAAGGTATATAACGACAGGGCATTTGGTCTAGTGGTATGATTCTCGCTTTGGGTGCGAGAGGTCCCGAGTTCGATTCTCGGAATGCCCCTATCAATTTTATAGTTGAATGTCTTCCATTCATAGATGAACATCTTTTTTTCGGTTTTTTACATTTTATCCTCTTTGGCTACCCATTTACCTACTGTCATTCATTCAAGTCTATTAAAAAGAAACAGTAAGTAAATAACAAATCCGCATCTTCACCTCCATATCAAATTCAATGAAAAAAATATTGGAAGGAAAGAGGCGCAAAGCCATGTTCCAATTAAACGGGTGATTTACCTCATTTATAAGAATCTATGACCGGGAATAGTAAATTGATTGATCTAGCAGTATCCTCCTGCACAGTAATGGTCCTGAACAGTTATAATAAAATAATAAAGTACAGAAACAGCTACTGTTAATTAATTAATTCAAAGGAAAATTTCAAACCAGCAACAGCAGCGAAGTATTTAATCAAATGAAAAAAATTCAAACCAGCAACAGCAGCGAATTATTTAATTAAATGAAATTTTCAAACCAACTACATGCCAAAATTAGCTGTATTATGAATTGCGACTAATTAGAAACTACTGTGCCGAAATCTTACCTCTCGGAGAAACTTGCAACGGCCCGATAGTTTTGGTTGGGGTTAGAGAAGGAAAACGGTTCTCGGCGGCGGCGGCGGGCGGTAGAGCAGCGGTTGGAAGGTTCGGGCAATAGGGCTTTACAGTGGAAGTTAAAAGTAGAGTGGGGAGCTGGATAGCAACGTTGTAAATTCAATATCTTTAATTAAATTAATAACGGAAGTTTGTTTGCATTTAATTTTTGAGTATTTAGTTAATTATATTCGAGTACTCCGTATTTACTCTCGCATATATAAAGGGACTAATTTAAAGCACCAAATTTCAGTAATTTTGCTATTTTCACATGATTCGAGTAAATATTTCTTTTAAATATATTTGAGCATAGGGAGAAGTCAACATCAACTGGGCATTTGGTCTAGTGGTATGATTCTCGCTTAGGGTGCGAGAGGTCCCGAGTTCAATTCTCGGAATGCCCCACTTTTTTCGTGTTATTGAGCCTTCTTTAGAAGAACCATAAATTTTTGAAATTTTGGTAGGTTGGTAAAATGTTGCTGTATAAATCATATTAATTAAATTTGATAAATAGTTTATAAATGTTTTTCTTTAAATATTACTAAATAAATCACCACTCGTATAAATTATCTTAATTAAATTTGATAAATATCTATTATAGACATTCGGTAGGTTGTGAAATATATCATTTTTATTTTTATGTTATTTGGTAAATTTAATATGACAATATTTGGAACTTGATTTGCTTTTATTTCAACTTAAAATAATTTTCAGATTGTATTCACATGTTCTCCATTACATACCGTTCCAAGTTCCAACCTTCACTCCAGTCTCTCAAGTCGGCTTCCATGTTGATTCATTTTATTCTACCGTCTCTATATTTCAATATAAAAATTTACTCTATTTGCCAGTTTTCAAAGTACTATATTGCTCTAGTGAAAGTTTTTTTTTATTAAAAAAAATCCTTAATGAAAGAGGAAAATACAAAAATAAACTTATATGTAAATGAGGAAATTACAACTAATGTCAAGAGGGCTCAAACTCGTCACCTCATACAATAATATCTAAGTTCCTTGCCGCTAAGACAAAGGCTCTGAACTTGCTCTAGTGAAAGTTGCAACTTCTAATTATTCAAAAGAACAAATATTGTAAGCCTTTGGTGCTCGTTTGGTTTGTGGATACGAAATGGCAAGAAGAATACTGACGACCTCCAACATTCAAAAGAATATGGGATACCCAAAGACGCACCACTACCACCTAGAGGAAAAGATTGTCGTCGTGATAGTCATGATAAGGAGGGGGCTATCGCACCACTACCACCTAGAGGAAAAGGTTGTCGTCGTGATCAGGGACGGATCCAGAAAATAATCATTGAAGGGGTAAAAATACACGTGAGGATATTTGAAGTATTTGAGGAGGGGCATTTAAAGAAGAAACTAATATTAATTTTTTTCTACAATAGATTTTATACATAGATATGAAATTTTGAGGAAGGGCATTTGCCCCTCCTACTTGCACATTAGATCCATCCCTGGTCGTGATAGTCATGATAAGGAGGGGGCTATCGCTAAGAGAGTACATGGATGAAAGAGAAAGAATAGAGGGTGTGAATAGGCAATCTACAAGAGGGGATGGGTGGGTGATGCACTTTTTATTAGCACTATAAATATCTGCGAGTATACATAGTACGAATAGTATAGCTAAAGGTTAGTACCGAGTATCGATCACAGGGAAAACAAACACAGACTGCCTATCCTCTACTAAAACTCAATTACTATTTGGAAAACCGAAAGTTTTAGAGATTTTTGAAAACAAAGAACTATTGAAAGCAAAGAAACAACTAATTGCAACTAAACACGGAGATAAAAGTATAGAGATAAGGGAATTCCAGGGATGTGCGTTCACAGTTTTGGTTATACAAATTTCAACTACAACACCCTAGTACAGTTCTTACTTTGATAAAACGAGTCACCTAGGTTATGCTCATGCGATGCAAACGTTGATTACAAACATTAGGGTTGTCAATCCTAAATACGTAACTCCTAAAAGCTCCTAAGACCCTTGAAAAGTCTTCACTCTCAATTAACAGTGTCGTTTTAAAGGAATCTAATTGTAGTGTCTATTAAGTGGATCTAACTCGCGAACCTCCTCTCACGATTATGTAGCAAGTTATATTAAATCATCACTGAATGTGTCACTCAAGCGTAAAGCATTATCCATTAACTTAAGAAAAAAACAATGTAAGAACAAACGAATGTTAAATAGAAATAGGAATTGTATAAACTAATAAAAGTTACTAACACATCCCTACAATCCTATGAGTTTAGTTACACGTGATAGAATAAGTTAGAAAGATAGACTGAATGGAAGACAATGAAAACATAAGAACTAAAGCAATAAAATCCAAAGGTTGAATCCTTGTAGCCTTGATGATCTTGAATCCTTCTTTAACTCCTTGCACAATGAAGCACAATAACTTTTAAGCTCTGGAAATATTTGGCAAAGAGAAGATCTATTTTTGATGAAACTTTGGGGCTATTTATAGGGGAAAAAACGTCTCTCATCATATAAGGAAAAGAGTTGCAAAATATGGTAAATCTTGGAGAGAAAGTAGGGCAAATTCTGCTCGCCGCTTTTTCCCAGCGGGCCGCGGCACCTTGGCCAGCGGTCGTTGTGGGTTGGTCCTAGGCTTCTGACTCCTGGTTGGCGGGTCGCTAGCCATCATCCCTTAACTCTTTGGACTCTCGGTAGCGGTCGCTGGGCGTGTCTTGACTTTATGCACAACTTTCCCGGAGTGGGCCGCTACTGGCTTAGCGGTCGTTGGGCGTCAGCGGTCGCCGGCTGTGTTGCAGCCGACCGCTGGACATGCAAAAGAGCTCCAAATTTCCAACTTCGCATTTTGACTCTCTTTTTAGGTTCAAATATGCACATTTTTCACAAAACATGTCAAAATACCAAAATAGATAAAATATGCAAATAATTGACATGTAATACAACTTTGACATTAAAACCCGACCAAAAGATGGGCTTAAAACCGTGTAAAATCCGAACGTATCAGTGAGTAGGAGAGTGTGGCTATTACTCGGTTTCTAAATTGATGGGATACATTTTCAACTAAGACAAATTTAACAAAAAATTAAATACGCAAGGTACTAAATTAGTAAGGTGGAAGAAAGATATTGTAGTAATAAATTAAAAAGGGTGTATTTTCTATATATTTCTCAATTTTCATCAAATGATAACGGCAGGATATGTGCACTAACATCATGAAGGGAAACACGTCAACATTGATTTACATTCCAGCTATAATAACGTGGGCATTTGGTCTAGTGGTATGATTCTCGCTTCGGGTGCGAGAGGTCCCGAGTTCGATTCTCGGAATGCCCCCATATAGCCCTTTCATATTTTGGGGTCATTTTATATTATTGTGTTTTATATATTTGGATTTTTTCTCTCTACTGTTTTCATGCAAATCTGAAACTAATTTTAAATACTTTGAATGTCAATTCTAATACTTGGGTCATTTTATATTATTGTGTTTTATATATTTGGATTTTTTTTCTCTTACAATTTTCATGCAAATCTGAAACTAATTTTAAATCCTTTGAATGTCAATTCTAATACTTTCTCCAAAACTGAAAAGTATGAACTCTCTAGTTTTGAAAATGAATTTCTCTCTAATGAGATGCGACTCATTTTCTACTGACAATACTTTTAAAACTTTTTTCCTTCCTTCTCTTTCTTACTTTACCAATTATGAATTAAAACTCATGTCAAACCAAATGTTCATACTTTTTAGGGACGGAGAGTGAGTACTTATTTACATAGTCTTTCCCATGTTCAGATGATCTCCTCATAAACTTGATTGTTGATACAAGAAAAACACATGGGTTACAATCTAGTCAAGAGTCAATCAATTGAAAAAAGATCACCCCACCCCAAAATAGAAGGTTGAATTATTTAGTGGTATAGATTCTGGAATTGGTGCTGCACTGTCAAGAGTTTCAAATGAGAGTTGAACAAAAGATTATGTTAGCATAAAATAAACCAAATTTGGATTAAAGATTAGGAAAGTAGTCGGCAGTATCCAATGCATCAAGATACAGGAAGTAGTAGCAAGGACAAATATAGTGTATAATGAAGTTAAGAATCGAATGGAAATGCATAAAACTAATTACGTTATACTAGAACAAAGTCAGCACACCTAATTAAGAAGCAGCCGTGAGATCCAACATCACTGCAAAGGACAAATTGTCATGATAATGCTGCATATGGCCAGGACTAAGAAGTACTCCACCATATATCACATTGCTGACTAAACCTTGTAATTCCCAATTTTTGCACTCTACGAATGAGCTTATATATACATAGTGCATCTTCAAAGCGTACATTGGGGCTCACTCTCTACATGCCATAACAATGGAAACCAATAATTGTTCTGGCATAAGATCATACATATCCAATTCTAACAACTTACGACCTTGAACATGAGTGGGCATTTGGTCTAGTGGTATGATTCTCGCTTTGGGTGCGAGAGGTCCCGAGTTCGATTCTCGGAATGCCCCATTTAATTTTTTTATTTTTTAATTTTCATTTTCTGTCTGTAATTAAATTCTCATGTATATGTTCATGTATTGAATATGATAAAAAACATGGACTGTTTATTTGTTGTTCAATTCTTATCTTGTAGTATATGGTGTTTTTAGGACTGTACTGATTAATAACATGGTGTTTAAAAAACTAAAGAAACTAAACCATCAAAGCAGTTTTACACAATTCATAATCATGTTCACAGTCAAATATATCTAATAGAGTATTATCATTGGCAAGTTTATCCATACTTCCCCTAACCTGTAGTATAATGTTTTATGTGTATATATAAACACAGTCACACACTAATGTTAAACCGAAAAACAGGTGACGCTTGCTCCGGCACCAAACTGATGGCTCATGAACCTATCCACCACGTCACCGGTCGCCAAATTCCTAAAATTATTATCCGTCAAGCACATCCGGTAGCACCCCTTCGGCCCCACGCCGACCACAGCATGATCCCCTTCACCCCCCAATGCGAATGCAGCTCCCTCATTATCGACTCCAAATCCCTCGCCTGATTCTGCCCGGGCCCCACGTCCAGCTCCGTCACCCAAATCGGAACCTTCGCAGTCGCCAGGATATCGATGGCCGACCTCATGTACGGCAAATTCGCAAATCTGAAATGCCCCTGCACTCCAATGCCTATGTTGCCACGAAACCCTCCCTTCCAGATTCCGTTAAGCTTATCCAAATATCTCCGCGGCGAGGAGGAGGCGTCGCTGCTCTCCTCGACGGTGTTGTAGTCGTTGAAGAACGGCATCGCGGTGGGGTCGTCCCTCTGCGCCTGGAGATAGTAACTGAGGGAGGCGCCCTGGCCGAGCTTGCTCTCGAAGAAGTTGAAGTGGAGATTCTCGTTCATCACGTCCCAGTGGATCAGCTGCCCTCTGTAGCGCCGCGTCACGGAGTCGATGCGGCGGCGCGAAGGTCGTTGGCGGAGAGGTTGGGGACCCAGGAGGGCTGGCGGGAGGGGTTATCCCAGAAGATGTTGTGGCCCCGGACGGAGATGCTGCATGAGGGCGTCCGAGACGGTGTAGTCTTCGGCGCCGCGGGTGCGCTCGTTGGAGTACCATTTGAGCTCGTTCTCGAAGACTGTGTAGCGGAACCGGGACGTGAACCAATTCTGGTACGCCGTGTTTCCGAGGATGTTTTGGTTGATGGCGCAGCCGAGCGGGAAGTTGGATTGGCGGAGATTGATTGAGACGGTGGCGTTTTGGATGGGACGGTTGTGTTGGTCCACCGCCTGGAACTTCACCTTTGTCTTCCGCGCGTACAAAAGTTATAAATAAGTCTCTAATTTAACATAGAATGATGGACATATCAAAATAGGAGTATTAAAAAGAGACAATATTGTGGCTTTATTTTTCTATTTCGGTTTGTCTGCATTCAAAACTCTCATTTACAATTTTTCTTTTATATTTTGGATAAGTGGATCCAACAGTAAATATTGATACATCCTAAGATATACTATAAAAATGATTTTCATATTACATTTACATTTTCTTACACATTTCTTAAAACACATGCAGAGTCTGTAATATACATGTGAAAGAAGAATATGGAATTAAAACTCAATTCAAAACTTCAAACCTTTTGAATGTTCATGTCTTGGTGTGATTTCCATTCTTCATGAGTAAATGGCTGCAATGACACGCTGTCTACTCTAATATCTATAGCCGAATTGTTGCACTGGAGTAAAAAAAAGTTTCACAATCAATCCAACTAAACATTACATTTATTAAGTCAGCAATGAAGCCCTAATTACATGTTCAAAATATATATTGTTTCCACAAAAATAAAGAAAAAAAGAAAATGAATAAACCTGAAAATAGAGTTGGGCTGAGACAGAAACATCAACAACCAAGCCACCCTTGAGCATGGACCAGCAGCCCTCTTTTGCAGAGACCCAGCCCGCGGTTATCGAGCCGGTGGCTATCTTGAAAACTGCTTCTACATCTGCGCTGCCATTGCTTGCTTGCAGCCACGCTTCAAAAAATATTTCAACCATTTTAATCACTTTCATTACAACTCAACAAGTAAACATATTTAAAAATCAATTAATCAAAATTACCAGAAAATGTGTAAAGCTTATCCTTGTCAAAATCAAAGTGTTGGGAAACACTATGGTGGGGCAGGTTTCTAGCAGTGGCAGCAATATATTTGTTGCCATCGTTGGCTTCTTCATGCCTTATTTTCGCATAACCAAACGACGTCCATCCTTTCAATCCCTCGTTGAATTACAGATTCACCACTATTCCTCCATTGTAATGAGGGCTCAGAGGCTTCTCCAAACAATGAAAATATAAAGAAATCATATTTTTTTAACCATTTAAATTGTTTTCTATGTCACACACACACACACACACGTATAATTTATAAAAGACTTGCCTCATGTGTGTAACTGTGGTCATAAGGCATAACAGCATAGACTTGAAGACTACCTGCATGAACTTGGAATTAGTTTAATTTTGTGTTTTTCAATGATATGAAATTCCACTACAAAAGAAGAAGATAGAGTTAGATGAGTTTTACCAATGGCCTGAATCAGGGTAAATATGGAGAAGAAACAAAGGTTTAAATGATTTGCCATTGTTGAAGTTGATCGAATGGTCATTGGTAATGCCCATGTACATACTGTTTATATAGGGATAATTAATGTTCCTCTAATATTGTCAATAATTGTATATTACACAATGTAAACCATTTGGTTAATTAGTTTAATATTTTCCATACGCAAAGAATCAAATTCTTGGTGCAAAGAATATAAATTTGGTCAAGATTTTTGTCAATGGTCTAATTTTGTCATGTTGAGATATTTACCATTAATTATCTATTTTTATTTTTACTACTTTTTTAATGAATGTTATATTTCACTAACTTATTCTATTCAAATTCTATTATAGATCTAAATATCTAATATTATCATGTTAAGATATTTGCCATTAGTTATCTCTTTTTACTTTTTACTAATTTTAATGAATGAGTGTTAGTACATTTCACTCATTTATTCTGTTCGCATTTGCCTCTCGGCCAATGGTGTTACAATCGGAATGGATCTTGGTTTTCACCGTTTTTAACTTTATTAAACTTGAACTAATTGGTTAAGATTAAATTGTACTCACATAATCTATTCTAGTTACAAACATTTTTATCTATTTTTAACTTCTTCACCTTTTTAACCACCAAACATGTAACACCCTGTATTTCGTCTCAATTTTCTCTCTAAAATTTAACGAATGAACAGAAAAAAATGGACGAGTAACTGCTCTCCTTCCTCAAGATCAAGAGTCACCGCATATCTCCCTCAACTCTCACTCGGTAACAACGGAATTACAGCCACCACGGATTTAGATTCGAGTTGTAACGCATCGAGCTTTTACCTCAATTTGATTAACTGATGCAACAGACCAATCAATTCATTATAGCTCTTCACATTGGACCGATTTAGTATTCATATGGCTAGAAAATAGACGAGTGATGATGAAGCATATTCCAATGAGTAGATTCTATCACAATGCCTCATATCAATTGAACAAAATAAGTATCGGAACATTAATAGATAGAAACAAAAAAAGCTTCAAAGAAGGGGGAAATCTAGCAAAAAAATTATACGTTTTTCCTTCTGATTTTTCCCTTGCCGTGGAACTTCTTCTTGGCAATCTTAATCTTCTTCTTGAGCTTCTTTCCAATAGGCTTGAGGAATTTGGAGCTCTGATTATCATCAGCAGGAGTCTCGACTTCCATGGCGGCGAAAGAGGCGGAGGCATCGTCGTCGGCGCGAGTGGGTTTAACAGGAAGCTTGGGAGCGGCGAGGGCAGCCTCCTGGATGGCTAGCTTGGCGGCGTCCTTCTTGTCGTAAATAGGCTCGACCATCTCTCTCCTAATCGACCTCAGCCTCTTCTCCCTCTTCGATCTGATCGATTTCCCCATTGCTTCGGCGGCGCCCAAATTTGCTCAATGAAATTAGGGTTCTGGCCTGATTCTTCTGCGCATCAATGTATATCTCCATATATACTGTTTTTTTTGTAGACCGGGTTGCAATTGGAGTCATGGACCGGGTTATCAGACAAACCCCTATATTCTCTTTTTCAGTGATAAATCTTTAAATTCTTAATTCCATTGATTAAAAAATACTTATCATATGTATATAATTAATTTGCACTTTTTAGATATTTGAATATCAAAAAATTAGATTTTTATTTAATAATGAATTACTTTCATAAGTTTAAAGAGAAATAGATGCACGATATAATGCGAGGTGAGATATAAAATGTAATAAAATGACTTTTCTACCCTTCACTAGGTCATGGCCAAAACTGTAAACTCGGATATTTTTGAAGTGAATTTTATTGTTTATATTCCTAAATTATGAAAATTTTCAAGTTTAATTATCTAGATAGTACAAATATCATTTTTTTTTATGAACAAATTATAAAGTTCACTCAAATATATTTTTGTTGAATATATCCGATGCCAAAATTAACCAATGTTTGAACATATTCTAATACTTTAATAAGTACTATCAGTAAATATTTTCTTGATCTTCTAATAATAATAAAGTATTTAATTATTTAGTAATAATATAGCGTAAATAGCTAAAAAATTACGAACTTTGATTAAACTCTAAGTCTATTTTATGACTTTAAAAATGACCGATTAAACCTTAACTTTGACTATTTTCTTAATTTTTCTATGGATTTCAATTTTGGAGAAAATCGAATGTGATGCGGGGATGCGATTTCAGCCCCTTTTCGGTAGAGAACGGGATTGGGCGTGAATTGAACGTGTTTTCAGACTTATTAAAATATGTAAATCGGGAGCGAAAGACGTACATGTCACGCTCAATTTTTCCAAATTCAATTTCATGGAAAAATTTAGAAAATCGTTAAAGTAATAATTTAATCGATCATTTTTTAATGTTATTTAGACATACCAAAATTTGATCAAACTCTATGATTGTTTTAGTTATTTCCCTTGTAATATCAATAATTTCAATTTAATTTGATAGTTATTTTGGAGAGAGTTACAATTCAATACTCCATAATGTAGGGAGTATACCAATAGCACAAAACAAATTCATACATCACTCAACTAACTAGAAAAAATCCCAAAAGTGTGGAATAATTAATAATCTTATCTAGCATTAATTTGAACGAATGTCTCAAACCAAAATTTGAAGAAAAGGGAGATTAATTAGTAGTTACTGTTCAGTAAAATTAGCTGAAACAGAGACTAAGTAAATTGGTAAATGAAGATGGCGGCAACGGTAGTTTCAAAACCAAATCACGCACAATCGAAGCCATGTCTACGGCGACAGTACCATCGCTGCTCTTAGTAGAGGCGAGTCCACCGTCGGAGGGGTCACGCGCCTCTTAAGGCCACGGTTTCTGGTGACAACGCTGCCGTAATGTTTCCGCTTGTGGCCGCCCAACGCTTGGCCGGTGGCGAAGATCTTACCGCAGATGGAGCACTGGTGACCGGATGTGCAATCAAAAGTAGCGGTGGAGGAGCAGGTGGCGCCGCTGCTTCGGGCAAGTGCGATGAGACAATCAGTAAAGTAATCATCATCGAATACTCGTTTAGAGTGCCTCCGCTTCGTCCATGAAACAGGGGCGGCATCGCTCGCCGCCGCCGAATTCAGGGCTTCGAAATTCATGATTTCACTCTCACTGCGTGTGTTTGTGTGTGAAAGGAAAGGGGAATCATAGTTTCTGTGTTCCACCATTTATAATAAAACAATTGATATTGATTTTCTGAACCTTGGTGATCAAGTATCTTCTGTTGTATTCATGTGGCTATAGTACATAATATCTCAATTATTTCATTTAGTTTGCAAATTTACATCTGCAGAAATTACCAAAAATAATCAAATTGTGTGTGTAAACTTCTTTAAAATGCTCTAATTTAATGCGTATGGTTATGAAAAACAATAATGTGTACTTATTAAACAAATCAGACCCGACATGAAACAAACAACAACATTTATAGTCTGTAAAATTTCATCAGACGTCACGCGGTATATCAATTCTATGAGCTAATATAATTAACATGCATATTTTATTACTATAATTTAATTCTATATTGATTAACATGTCTGTTAAAATTCTTAATATCTTGTCCCACATCGGTTTGGTGATGATTCTAGCTCATCTATAAAAGTATGGATAACCCTCCCCCTTAAAGTATGGATAACTCTCCCCTTTATAAGGTCTTTTAAGGGGTGAGTGACTCATTTCTAATATGGTATCAGAGCGCGGGCCCAAGTCGATGATGGATTTATCTCTTTATCTCTTCTCTTGCCTACCCATGTGATGGAAGTCCGATATTTCGAGCACGAATGAGCACAAATAGAATCTTGCTTATATACGAAAGACGCAAACAAAGTCTAAGTAATTTGCTTAGTAAACTGATTGTGGGCGTCGTTCACTTTAAGGTAACACAGTCAGTTCTATGCAATGCTTTGCAAAAGAGAAAGAAGAATTTTACAACCCATATAGGCTTAGGCTACCTATCGTGAAAGGTTGCAATATCAGTCCGATTATTTCTAAGCCTTACTGAAATAAGATGACATTGATGTGGTATAGCACTGAACGGATCTAACAACAAGACGTGTCTTTATGCTATCTACTAAAAGACTAGGTCTTGATGAATAACTATTTCTTAATCTACATACGTTAGCACTGGGCATACGGTATTGATTATGCACTACTTTGACTTATCAAATGGTGCGGGTTTTTCGCAACCCAATAATCATGATATATTGGGTAGTAGTGATTATATCTAGCGGTGCTATGATTGCTATTATGTTGAATTGTGCGCGATGTGAGTCTCGTTTGATAATGTCCTCAAGATGAGCTTGAACAATGTTTTATTATTCGAAAACTGGTCAGTTGAATTTTAATTATTCCATGAATAATAAATAAGTGTTTCTTGCTAAGTCCACTCTTGGAATTAATAAGATGTTAATTAATTAAGTCCATAGTAGACATTAATTAATTAATGGACATTTCTATCTTAAGCGCGGGAAATAATCATTTAAACAAGGAAGCCCGGATTACTTATAATTTCGGATTTGGATGGGTAGTGCAATATTACTTCTGTAGTTGTTGTTCGTAATATTCCAATATAAGCTTATATTAAACTGTGGGTTCAATTTAATTAGTAAAAAGCTAATTGGGGGAGGTCATATCCAAAACCATCCATAGATCCCTGACTGGGCCCAATACGTAACTTAATATAAATAGGAGAATAAATGAGACAGAATTATTATTATTTTTCACATGAAATTTTCGTTCTCTTCTCTCTCTAAAGAATGAGTCGAAATTTTCAGCTCTCCTCCGTGAGAAATTTTCTATCTTCTTTATTCGAGTCCTAGTATTTTGATAAGATAAGCCCACCCTGATATCAAGATATAGTTCGAGAACCAGTCAAAAGATCTGTGGTCTAGTATTGAAGATCATCGTGGAAAGGCGCAAGCAATCGACGATTATTTGGATAATCAAATCGGTAACCCTAAACCGTAGAATTCATGTTCTATGATTTACTTTCTTTAAGAATGAATTATTTGCGTTCTAAGATGCAATTATCTATTTAACATGTGAATTGATTAATCGCATAATCGGTCAAATAGATCCTTATCTGATTTATTTGTTATGTACAAGTCTTCTGTTGTGCAAGGGGCACCAAACCCCAGCACCTAGCCCATCTATAAAAGTATGGATAACTCACCCCCTTAAAGCATGGATAACATTCCCCGCTCTGATATCATATTAGAAATGAGTCATTCAACACTTAAAAGGTCTTATAAGGGGATGGTTATCCATACTTTTATAGATGAGCTAGAATCATCATCTAGTCGATGTGGACAAGATATTAAGAATTTTAACAATGTCCATAATTGCATTGTCTTACAAATTTTGACATGTGAAACGATTTCACGCAACACTATCCTATGAGTTTAGTGGTAGGTTTTGTATAAAATGTTTTAATTCAATCATCCAATCCCTTCGTCAAAATTTTACACACTAAAGTCTTATTAACAAACACAAAAATCCGAGACAAATTAAGCAAAATTATTTATGGACAAAAATTCACATTCTAAAACAAACAAAAGTAAATCAAGAAATACTACTTAAACCCGCAATGCACAATGTCATCATTTAATAGTAAAAGTCAACAAAATAATCAGTCAAGAATGAATACATTTATACGTAATCAGAATGCGATTAGTGCGTATATATTTATTGGTGAAAACGCGTTCAGCAGTTAATGCCACATTAAAGTACACTAATTTGCCTATTTATCACCAAACAAACATAATTAATCTATATAATTGGAAGAGCAAAATAGGGTAATTAGTTAAGCATGTTAAAATAGGAGCTGTAGTACTAATAAATAAAATAACAAAATACAATTTCGACAAAAAAAACCCCACACATTTTGATCAATTTCAAGTCAATTATGTAATTTTTAAAATGAAGCATTATATTATGTTGATAGTTTTTTAATTATCCTATAATTTCATATTTAGAGGAAACTATTTATGAATTGATAAACTGAGTTATAGAGTATCCGGTGATACAATACACCTAGCAGGCCGAAATTTTTTGTCATAGCATAAATGAGATATTAATCTTATCCGTAATTTTTAAAAGTTACGAGATTAACAAGAAATTGACGTTTTTCAATAGTATGGACATTAATAAATTACCATTGCTCCCTCCTCCCTCTGCCTGTATTAGTCTATACTACACTCTCACTTCCGTTTCTGTTTTGCACCTACTATCAACGATTTCTTCACTACCTTCATTTCTCTAACTACCAATTTTTCTCTCTCTAAGCTTCTCATGCGCTCTGTTTGAGCCACAAAACCTCAACAAATGGCGGCACATGCGTTTAATCCTCGCTTCTCTATCTAGATACAAAGAGATAAAGCAGAATGGAGAAGAGACAAGGCTTCTTTTCGGCTCTGAAAGAGGAGGTGGCGCGCGGCTTATCTCCGGCGAGGTCTCTGACCCGGGTCGCTTCGCCAATGTCGGGCATTTTCCGCCGGAAGAAGGTCGGCTCGAGTAATCCTGAGCCGCCGCTGATTGCGAGATCGAGCAGCCTGAGGCCGGCTCTGGCGCCGCTGATGGAGGGCCCGGATCCGAATGGAGCGGACATTGTCGGGTCGAAGCGTGCGGGATCCGGCCTGGGGCAGTGGGTCCGGGGCCAGCTCAGCCGCAATCCTTCGCTTGCCGCCGTTAGTGAGAGTGGGGGTGGGAATAAGGCGTCTGATTTGAGGCTTCTGCTTGGGGTTATGGGTGCGCCGCTCGCGCCGGTGCACGTTAGCACCATTGATCCTTTGCCTCACCTCAGTGTTAAAGATACTCCAATTGTATCATCTATTTCTCTCTCTCTCTCGATAATCATTACTAGCTACTTTTCCTGCTTTCTCTGTGGCCAATTTTGTTTGAGATGTTTATTTCTTTTTAATGATGAAGAACAATTAGGGTTTTAGTTTCAATTTGTTTTTTTAATTAGAATGTGTTTATTCTATTAACTGAATTTATCATTATGTGCTAAGAAAATGTACCTTACAAAACACAGATTTGATTTGATTTGACTTCATAGTTTCCTGTTGAAGAAATGGTGAATAGATTTGTGTAATCAGTTAATTGTAACTTTGCAGGAGACTTGTTCAGCACAGTACATTTTGCAGCAATACACAGCAGCTTCAGGAGGGCACAAAACTCATAGCTTGATCAAGAATGCTTACACGCTGGGGAAGGTAAAGATGATTGCCTCGGAGTTCGAGAGAGCGACCAAGGTGGTGAAGAACAGGAATGCCGGGAGAGCTGCTGAGTCGGGCAGCTTCGTCCTCTGGCAGATGAACCCGGATATGTGGTACGTTGAGCTGGCAGTCGGGGGGAGCAAAGTTCACGCTGGCAGCAACGGAAAGCTCGTGTGGAGGCGCACCCCATGGCTCGGTGCACACACTGCAAAAGGCCCTGTTAGGCCCCTGCGCCGCACCCTTCAGGTCTCTGCATTTCACTCTTGTAGTTGATCCTTTAAACTTCACTGTGGTTGTAGTGATGGTTTGGTTTTTATCTGTGCAGGGGCTTGATCCGTGGACCACGGCCGCTATGTTTGTGAACGCAGTGTGCATTGGGGAGAAGAGTGTGAACGGGGACAAGTGCTTCATCCTCAAGGTCGCTGCTGATCAGCATACCCTCAAGGGGAGGAGCGAAGGGCCGGCTGAGATCATCAGGCACGTGCTGTTCGGGTACTTCAGCCAGAGGACGGGGCTGCTCGTACAGATGGAGGACTCCCATCTCACGCGAATCCAGTCCAATGGCAGGGAGGCCGTGTACTGGGAGACCACCACCAACTCGTACATGGATGACTACCGGTCTGTTGAAGGAGTCATGGTTGCTCACTCGGGCCACTCTGTTGTCACCCTTTTTAGGTTTGGGGAGACGGCGATGAGCCACACCAAGACCAGGATGGAGGAGGCATGGGCGATTGAGGAGGTGGCCTTCAATGTTCCGGGGCTCTCGGTGGAGTGCTTCATCCCACCTGCTGAGATGAGGTCGGCCGAGGAAGACATGGGAAGTGTAGTGTGGGAGGTAGAATATTGATGAAGAGTGGAAGCAGCCTGCATCAAATGTCTATATATATATATGAGTAGGCTGTTTTTGCTATACTAACACAGCCCAAGTGGTAAACAAGGTTGAGCTTGATAATGGTGATGTTTTGAGATGGAGGAAAGAATTAAGGTGTTGTAATTTTAATATATCAATATTGCAGAATGAATGAAACCCATCTTCAATATTTGCAGATTTGTTAGTTATAATTGCCCGACATAAGTTGGTTTGTTTTATTGGATTCTCTTTCAAACTTCCCAAGCTAAAGGGATGTGATGTTAGAGATTGGTAGAAGGTGACATTATTTTTCATAAGTGCAATTAATACAGGACTGAGAGGAGTATTTGCAAAAAAAAGAGTAGACTTTTTGAAGATTTGATTTGCTGACCGTTTGGGGTAGGAGACTAGGACTGATCTTTAAATTAAAATAATATGGGGTTGTGTTAGATTTAGACACATGGTTTGAGGCAAATAAACAATCTCAGTATTTAATTATGATAGTTTGTATGAATGTTCAATTGGTTCATATAAGCTCTGCCATGTGAGACTTCAGTTAAGACAAAAATATTAAGATATTTAGTTGTTGTTTTTTTGTTACGTCGCACCCTTCACAGACACAATATACTACGTTATGACTTTTAAATTATTTTTTGGCTGGGATAATTTTTTAATTATAAGTTTGATATGATATAATTGACAGA
This sequence comes from Salvia splendens, assembly GCF_004379255.2. Classification (NCBI taxonomy): domain Eukaryota; kingdom Viridiplantae; phylum Streptophyta; class Magnoliopsida; order Lamiales; family Lamiaceae; genus Salvia; species Salvia splendens. The sequence continues at coordinate 3,625,025 of NC_056039.1, forward strand.
ATAGATAAAGAATTGGGATAGATTTCATAGGCTCACTCACGTGCATAGTAGTTAAATATCAAAGTATAAATCAAATTTGAATATACTATAAACTAATGAGGTATGAAAGGGATTCAATTAAATATCACAACAACAAAAAAGTTCATGTGAATGCTTCATCATTCTAAACTTGTAAACCTTTTTCCTTGTTAGAATTTTCTACTAATTAGGTGGTTTTGTTTTAGTTTGTGTCCTTAAAAGGTCTATGTCTGCTTCACCCAATTTTCTAAGTTCTAATCTAACCCATTGGTCCCATTGTGAACGTGAGGAAGCTTCGTCTTTATTATTATGGAGTCCCAAAAGGTCAGACTTCCCAATAATTGAGGAAGAATATATTGTAAGATTCCACCAGCTATTTAACTACTTTAATTATTAATCTCTGTGTTATACTTATAGGGGCGTTTTCCCCATGTTCAAGTATAGATACAACACGGAGGGTCCCATAATATCTTAGATCAATTAACGTGTATTGAATCTTTGACAAAGTATTGCGTTGTTGATGGAGATTATAAGTTTGTTGAATCTTTCTACTCCTCGGTTTTGGTGTTGTCGGTTTTGCTATTTATCACAAGCAAATTCGAGTGTTCCCTAATTTCTCGTGGTATGTTGTGCAACTGTATATTGAAATAATGAAAGTATTTTTGTTCATATAGGTAATTTAGTTGATCTTCAAGAAGGGTACTTTATGTACTTATTTCGTCTTAACTAAATTGATTCGTATTCTTTTTTAAAATGTTCCAATTAAGTTGAATCGTTAAGATATTAATTTTTCAATTTTGTGTCCGAAAGAAATATCTCTACTTAGTTGGGACAGAGTAAGAGGGTGTTTTTTTTATTTGGTAACAGTTTTTTTTATATTGCAAATACGCCATCAAAGGGTTAAGGGTGTATTAGTGTGACATAATTATGGTGGTGAGGCTACGTTGCTTAATGTTGACGAGTGACTTCAAAATTGTTTCGTTCACTTTTCCATTTATCTCGTATAGTCGTACTAGAGTCCATTTTTCTCTATAATTAATACCTAATCATATTGAAGAGGTCTACAAATCTGTTAATTTTATTTATAATTTTATTATCATTGTGTGGTTATATTACTACTCGTCTACTCCTAAGAGCTTCACGTAAATATTTGACAGAGATGGTCTCCTAGAGCTTCACACAAATACTCCATCCGCCCCTCCAAAAAATATTCACTCTTTCCTTTTTAGTCCGTCCCATAACACTTTCTAATTTAGGAAAATATTTTCTCTCTAATGAGGTGAAACGCATTTTCCACTAACAATACTTTATTTACTTTTTCTCTCTACATCTCTCTTACTTTACTAATTTTACATTAAAATTCGTGCCGACTTCAAAGTGCATATTTTTTTTGGACGAAGGGAAGGGAGTATTTGACAAATGAAGATCCCATCTCCTTTACTTTTCTGTCCTATGTGTGAAAAATTGTCGGTAGAGGCAATTAAGTTGGTGTTTGGTGTATTGTATCACAATTCAACTTTACCCATTATGTTTTGATCGTACGAGCCCTTAAGCAAATCTCGAACAAATATCTGAAATCGTGAAAACCTTCAACCATGTAAATTATTATTGCGTTACATCACATAGATGGGAAAATAATATTACATGCTTTAAACTATCTCTAAAATTTAAACTGAGATGTGACCAATTAAAACACGGAAGAAGACTGATGGTTTGGCGAATTTTTGATGGTGATGAATGCAGGAAAATACAGATCTCGACACAGAGATTTACGTGGTTCGATTTACTGAGGTAAATCTACGTCCACGGGAAGAAAAGAGGGCAGAGTTGTATTGCTTGATCTGTTTTCTACAGCTTACAATACAGACTTGCTATATGATGGTTTTATCTCTAGAGAACCTCTTTAGAACTTAACCCTTTTCTATCTGATCTAAGTTCTATTTATACATTGAACTAAGATCGTGGCTTGCATCACCACTAATGATGGTTGTGGATGTCGTGGAGGTCATGGAGATCCTGCATGGGTCCACTATCTTGCATGAGATCCTGCATGAGTCCACTATCTCTGTACTTGGTCCACTATCCTGCATGAGTTGACTATCTTCCAGTTCGGTCGAATACTGAGACCGAACTGCTGAACTATTGCCGAGCAGCTTTAGCCGATCTGAGAGTAGAGCTTGACTGGTCGGCTTTTACCGAGCTGTAGGCTGGGGCCGAACTCTTTGGTAATGCCGAACTGATACTCTTCCTTGGGCTTTGGGCTGATGGGCCGTCACTGCTGTTGGGCTTGTTTAGTCCGTACCCCATCACTACCCCCCCCCGAAAAACGAAGTGAATCACTTCGGCGAAGCGAGTCACTTCGGCATTTTGATAAAGGTACGGGGGAGGCTGACGTCAGGGGACGTGCCTTGCGCGTGACTGCATTAAATGCGACAGTAAAATCCGGCCGTTGAATCCTAAAAAGGTGGGATTCGAAACGGTGCGATGATTTTGAAATCTTCTCCGAATCTGATAAATACGCCCTTTCTTCATCCTTTGAATACTTTTGCTATTGCTTCTTCTGCACTCTGTCTCTTTTGCGTAAAAATTTCCTTCTGCTTTCAAGAATTTCTTCAGAATTTCATCAGATTTTGCAAAGAGTAAGAACCATGTCTTCTTCTTCTTCTTCTGAGTTGGGTAGTGGTAGGAAAGGGGGCAAGGGGTCTTCTAGCCGGAAAGAGTCCGGGGAGAAGACTGTAGAATACTTTCACAGCGTCTTGAGTAAGGACACCGTGATATCTCTACACGAAAAATATCTTCTTCCCGGGGGGAAGGCGGTGGTTCCCGACGATGATCATAGGGCTAACGACCCGCCGGAGGGTTATGCCACCGTTTACGAAGCCTGCTTAGAATGCGGGCTTCGTTTCCCTCTTCCCCCACCTTTTGTAGAGCTTCTTGATTTTTTTCAACTCCCTTTAGGTCAGGTGACTCCGAATTCTTGGAGGCACTTGTCGGCTTTTGCTGCCGAACTCCGTAGGCTAGATAAGGATCTGTCTCTGCGGGCAATCCTTAATTTTTTCCAGTTTAAAAGGAAGGGATCTTGGTTTTACTTGATCCCCTTACAGCCTTTTAGGGCCTTCTGCAAAACCAAGTGGCCGAAATGGCAAAACCGTTTCTTTTTTTATAATAGGACTTCGGCTTCGGGCTTTCCTTGGAGAGGGCCGAAGTCCGTGATTCCCCATCCTCGGTTAGAACCGTTGGCCGAGCTCGAGGGCGAGCTCAATAAGATTCCTATGATTAGGAAACAATACTCGGAAACTGAGCTCGTCAAGGGCGACCTCGTGTTCAATATCTCGTCTTCGGACGAAGAGACTGAGGGTGAGGATTTCTTTTTTATGCCTTACTGCTTTAGCGGCGAAAACTAACCTTGTTTCCTTGTTTTTCGGTAGTGAACATATTGAATAAGCTGAGCCGCAAATCTTCGGAGTCCAAGGAGCCGGAGAGGCCGAAAACCACCAGCTCGGCGTCTGATGCCGAGAGGACTCCGAAGAGGCAAAAAACCTCTTCGGATCCGAAGAAGCCGGAGTCGACTTCGGCAAAGGGGAAGGGGAAGGCCCAGAAGCCCCCAAGAGCGTCGGAGAGAGACATCGTCATGGGGCCCCCTTCGGAAAATGTCTGTGAGCCTTTTGCATGGCCCACGGACTTCGCCGAGGTGAATTGTCTTCTTGATTCTTTGGCTTTGCTTCTTTCCTCTGTATTTTTTGTAGCCCCTCTGTTGACTTTTTGCTTTTTCCATTTTCAGAGGAACGATATGCTCTCCAAGCTCGTCGCCGTCGAACTCTCCAAAGCGTCCAACGACTATGCTGAGATGCAGAGGAAGTTGGCGGCTGCTTGTCACCGGGCCGAGCAGGCTGAGGCAAACTTTGAGAAAGCCAGAGCTGCTAGGATTTCGGCCCAGGATGAAGCTCAGTTTGCCAAAAACCAGCTCGTCATCCAGCGAGAGCAGACGAAACGGAGGGATGCTGCCGCCGTGGTTGCCCAAGGAGAGGTTCTCCGTGCTTTCGTGGAGAAACTCTTTCTGAGCAACCAATTCTCGGCCTTTGTCGGTGATCTTCTGAAACTGATGACCGATAAAGCCGAGCAGGGGCCTGAAGTCGTCCTGCCGCTGTACGGCCGGGAGATAGCAGCTCGGCTCCAGAGTCTGCCGGTGCTTGAGGAGCTTGCTTTGTCCTCGGTCCTGCTTTCTGCGGACCAAGTTCGTAGTTGCCGAGCTGACCGCGATGAGAATATGGAGGCTATCTTTGCCTCCATAGGGTCAGTTTCACCCGCTCCAATTTTCCACGGAGAGGGTGAGACCGAGCAGCTTGAGCAGCTGGTCGGTGATGAGCAGGCCGAGCAGGAGGCTCAGCAGATCGGCTATGGGGGCGCCGAGCAGGCTGGGGGGAGCAAGGAGGCCGAGGCTGAAGCTGAGGCAGACAAGGAAAAGGAAGCTGAACCTCACCGAGGAGCCGGAGACGAAGCTGGCGGAGTATGATTTCGTCTCCCTTCTCCTAGTTTAGTTTCTTCATTCTTGTAAGATGGCCTTGAAGCCCTCCTTGTGTAAAAAAATTTTTCCTTATGTATGAAAAAATTCTTCTGTCTACCCTTGTGTCTTCGTATAGCTTTTCGTACTCTCTTACTCCTGTTGTGGTTTACTACCTGCTCGGTAAGCTGAAATGCCGAACTGACGTAGCTGCTTTGTATTCTTAACTCTCAAGGAGCTGGAGGTACTTCACTGGAAGCGGCTGTACTCTTCGGCTTTAGACGAAGCTGAGAAAAGAGCTATAGCTGACCAGATGAAGAATGACGAACTCTTGGCTCGTTCAATGAAGCTGGAGGCCGATAATAAGGACTTAGAGTCCGAAAAGAAGGATCTGGAGGCCGAGCTGAACACTGCCGTCGCTGAGAGGACTGCGTATGAGGATTTCATCTGCAGGCGTGGGGGAATGACCATCTCTGAAGTTCAGGAACGAGTTGACGAACTGTGGGAGGAATATCATGTACTCCGGAGGAACAATGCGCTGGAGAGCTCGGCTTGCCAACAAGTCGTGAAATCATTGCGGCGCTGGGCTTCTCGGTACGACATAGTTCTTTCCCGGCGTCCCTCAATTGAGAGATTCCTCAGGCATTTCCCGCCAACAGATGCTAGTACTCCAGCTCAAACCTCTGATTCACTTGCTCAAAACCCTACTCCAAGTCAGCAACGAACTCAGGGACAACCAGAGACGTCAAGTCGAGGACGGACTGAAGTTCGCAGAGGAGCTGTGGTTATGAGTGAGCAAGATCAACAAATGCTTCGTGAAGAGACTCTTCGCCGCCGAGGTGCTAGAGCTTCTCGGGCTCAGGGAAGAGGCGGCAGGTCGATCAGAGCATCTCGTCAACCTGCTTATTCTTCAGCTGCCCGGAACGCCCGAGCTCGGCTTCATGGGGATTTTGTGAATAGGTGGCTCAACTTTAGCAACCCTGGACAGTAGAATAGTCCTTTGTAATAGCGTAACGCCATTTTGTAGGGTAGCGGAGTTGTATGCCGAACAAGATTTGAAAAAATGAAATTTTGTTTTCGCTTCTAACACTGTGTATTTACAGCTTAGCGAAAAAATTTCATCGTACTTGTCCTCGGTCTTATGAAGTAAACTTCTTTGACCGGACTTTGTCCTTGGTCTTATGAAATAAACTTCTTTGACCGGACTCGTCTTTGGTCTGATGAAATAAACATCTTTGACCGGACTCGTCTTTGGTCTGATGAAATAAACATCTTTGACCGGACTCGTCTTTGGTCTGATGAAATAAACATCTTTGACCGGACTAAGCTTGTGTCTTAATTTGGCGAGTTTTATCGCTTGGATCGGACTTTCCCTTGTCCTAATTCGGCGAGTTTTATCGCGTGGATCGGACTATCCATTTGTTGCAGTTCGTTTCAGACGAACTGCTTGTTTTTTAAGCCGAATTGTGGTCTTGTATCTTCTTCAGAAGCTTGGACTCACAATCGTTGGCTTATTGTTGCAGTTCGTTTCAGACGAACTGCTTGTTTCTTAAGCCGAATTGTGGTCTTGTATCCTCTTTAGAAGCTTGGACTCACAATCGTAGGCTTATATATGTTCTAAAAAGGGGATCAGCCTTCGAAGAACAAGATACCTCAGCAACATTTGTAAGAGACGACACGCACATAGACAAAACACACCTAGACAAATAAAAAGCACATAGAGACAAAAACGCACATAGCCTTAGGACCGAACTAGACACAAGACTGACAGACCGGACTGTCTCTTACAAATGGAACTTTTTGAGGTTGGAAACGTACCATGTTCGGGGTACTTGTGCTCCTGACACGTGAGTCAATTTGTAAGACCCTTTGCCGAGGACTTCTGACACCCGATATGGACCTTCCCATGTGGGTTCGAGTTCGCCCAGCTTTTCTGCTCGGCTTACTTCGTTGTTTCTCAAGACGAGATCTCCCACTTGAAATTGCAGCTTTTTCACCCTTTGGTTATAATACCGGGCTACTTGCTCCTTGTACTTGGCTGCTTTTATGCAGGCCAATTCTCTTCTTTCTTCGGCCAGATCTAGTTCGGCTCTCAGTCCGTCATCATTCATTTCTGAGGAGAAATTTAGAGTTCGGGGACTGGGTATGCCGATCTCAACCGGAATCACGGCTTCAGTCCGTTTGCTTGTGGGTGGGAGACCGAGCTTTTAAACCTCTGCTCTATGACTTCAGAGACGATTTAGTCTTCCCGGCAGGGAGAGCGTCAATAGTTAGGATTACTCCATCATATTGCGGCTCGTTATCGTCTTCGGGATCCTGTTGCCTTTTCGGATCCTGAGGAGCGCAGTTCGCACCTCCCTGCTTTTTGTTCTTTTTCGGCTGCTTGCTTTGGTATTTTTTTAACGTCCCTGCTTTCACAAGGGCATCAATACCTGCAGCCAAATGTCGGCACTCCTCGGTATCGTGACCGTAGTCTTGATGGAAGGAGCAATATTGATCCTGAGGTCGGCGCGCGGCCGATTTCGTCATCCGCCTTGGCTTTTCGAACATATCGGAATGCAGTTCGAAAATTTCCGCTCTTGACTTGTTCAATGGTACGAACTGAGCGGGCGGCTTCTCAGGATTGAGACGTGGCCCCAATCGGTCTTGCACCGGAGTCCTTTGAATCCTTTCAAAAGGAGTTCGGCGAGGATGTCCCTGATCGCCAAAAGGAGTTCGGCGAGGATGTCCCTGATCGCTATGATCGGGCTTCCTCCTGTCTCCTCGGGATGAGCTGTCTAAAGACCGTTTGCGACGGTCTGCCTCATCGGCACGGGAGAACTGGTCCGCAATGTCCCACATCTCTTGAGCTGTTTGCGGACTGCATTCCACGAGCTTTCTGTAGAGAGCTCCGGGCAGGATTCCATTTTGGAATGCCGAAATGACAAGTAGATCGTTGAGATCATCTACTTGTAGGCATTCCTTGTGGAATCTCGTCATGAAGTCGCTGATCTTTTCGTCGCGACCTTGACGTATAGAAAGCAGCTGAGCCGAAGTGATCCGGGCTTCCGCTTTCTGAAAGAACCTCCTGTGGAAAGCATCCATTAGATCTCGGTAAGATCTAATGCTGCCTTGGGGGAGGCTATCGAACCACCTTCTTGCGTTCCCGATAAGCAGCTCGGGAAACAGCTTGCACATATGGACCTCATTGAGACCCTGGTTCGCCATGTTATACTGATAGCGTCCCAAGAAATCATGAGGATCCACTAACCCGTCATAAGTCATCGACGGAGTTCGGTAGTTCTGTGGCAAGGGAGTTCGGGTGATATCGTCCGAGAACGGAGTCTTCAATGCTCCGTACATGGCGAACCCGACATCTCTTCGGTATGGAGGAGATGGAGATCTCCTGTGATTCCGGTACCGAGGAGGAACAGGAACATGTCGGGGTTGAGGATTCTTCTTCCTGGAAGACACGGCACTACTGCGGTAGTGACTTTCATGTCTGGATGAGGAAGGAGAATCCACCGTTTTCGTCTTCGGCTCTTGGCTCTTTTGCAGGAAGGCTAAGAACTCATCCTGCTTCTCAGCCAAGAACAGCTTGACAGCCTCATTCAAATCAGGCTGCTGGGAAGACTCGGTGTGTGGACCTTTTGAGCGGCTTGTTCCTTCATCGTGAAAACTAGAAGTAGCTGTCTCCCGAGGCTGTTTTCCGGACCTGCGGGCTGGACCAGCTTTCTCATGGTTTTCACGAACGGTATTACGGGTAGTGTGTGATCTGGTATGCATTTTTTTGGGGTGGAAAAAGGGTCAAAAATTCGCTTTATCACAAATTTGGTTCTCTGTTTCCCACAGACGGCGCCAGTGATGGTTTGGCGAATTTTTGATGGTGATGAATGCAGGAAAATACAGATCTCGACACAGAGATTTACGTGGTTCGATTTACTGAGGTAAATCTACGTCCACGGGAAGAAAAGAGGGCAGAGTTGTATTGCTTGATCTGTTTTCTACAGCTTACAATACAGACTTGCTATATGATGGTTTTATCTCTAGAGAACCTCTTTAGAACTTAACCCTTTTCTATCTGATCTAAGTTCTATTTATACATTGAACTAAGATCGTGGCTTGCATCACCACTAATGATGGTTGTGGATGTCGTGGAGGTCATGGAGATCCTGCATGGGTCCACTATCTTGCATGAGATCCTGCATGAGTCCACTATCTCTGTACTTGGTCCACTATCCTGCATGAGTTGACTATCTTCCAGTTCGGTCGAATACTGAGACCGAACTGCTGAACTATTGCCGAGCAGCTTTAGCCGATCTGAGAGTAGAGCTTGACTGGTCGGCTTTTACCGAGCTGTAGGCTGGGGCCGAACTCTTTGGTAATGCCGAACTGATACTCTTCCTTGGGCTTTGGGCTGATGGGCCGTCACTGCTGTTGGGCTTGTTTAGTCCGTACCCCATCAAAGACACATGATATTGATGTCAACAAAAAGATGGAAACTAAGTAACGAGGAATAAGAATTGAGATACAAAATTCTAGTAATAAATATTTTATCATAAAATGATTGTGAATTCATGAATTAATATTAGGCCCATTAATAAATTAGAAGTAAAATATAGACGACAAGCTATTGGACCAGGGCCCATCTATCAACGTAAACTGCTAACTACCTATAGACAGTATTTTATTATTTTATTATATTTATTTTGTCAAACTATGCATCCTTTTTTTTCGCAGTTAAGAGGAGTGAAATATACACATTGGATATTTTTTTATTTTATAAAACTAGTAATTAGTCTATAGATCTACTATATTATCCATGTGAATTTACGTTTAAATATGAATGGGGAAAATTCATCAAAAACAATATAAGCAATAATAAAATCAATTTAAATGATAATGGAGGCAATGTTGTTATCATCATTTTACTATATTAATTTGAATTATATTATTCGGCTTTTGCTTAAAAAATGATTAAAACAAAACGATTTGAAAAATGGAACCGGATAAGGAAGCTGGACAGGTCGTCCGGGTTCGGGTTCGGGTTCGGGTTCGGGTCCCCAATCAATTTGTATCTGAGATAAACTCCAACCGAAACCCTTTTGCCACACTCTTTTGAAGTCTTATCTTCTTCAGTCGCAGTCGTTTCAAAACTTGGAATATCGGTGGCTGAATATCGAAATCTACAAAATGGCGGTGTCTTCGGGCGTCTTCTCGAGTGTTTTCGTGGCTCAACCGGCGTCGTTCGTCAACCCTTCTCCCGTCGCCGTCGTCATGCGCGCGCCGGCTAAGCTTCCACTGCGCTCGCTTTCTATCACCGCGGCGTCGAAACAGGCGACGGAGACGGAGACTGAGACGAAGAAGCGGGAGCCGAGGGGAATTATGAAGCCGCGGAGAGTGTCGCCGGAAATGCAGGCGTTCCTCGGCGGCGTGGCTGAGATTCCCCGCACTCAAGCACTTAAAGAGATTTGGGCTTACATCAAGGCGCAAAACCTTCAGGTATATCTATGGATTAAACCACTACTATTTCTGAACTTTCTCTAATTCTGTTAATCAAAGTTTATCTTATCTCTTAGTATTCGGTATTGATGTTGATAGAGTGGAGTATTCTACAAACATTAGTAATCTGTTTCTGTGTGTGTGTTTTATAGTGATTGTAAGATATGTATTTGTTGCTAATCTTCATATAATATGCATTTTAGAGTGAAGTATATGTATATGCTAATGTGCTTGTTGAATTAAATCTGGCATTAAGCTTTAATGTCTGTTGTGTTGGTTATCCGTGTGAAGGGGCTTCTGTTTTGTTTCCCCAGTTTGTGCTTAACTATTGATATTATGCACATGATTTGATTCTCTCATGTTGTTCTTATGATTTCTATATTTAGATATTCAACCACCATGCTCAAAAGTTTTATAGTTGTTGACAAATGTAAATTATGTGATGTAATATCATCATCACATTCACATATTGTGTGTTGTGTTGCAAGTAGTAGTTGTTGTGGTGGTTCTTGGAGAAATTTCACACACGACTCGCCATTGCAAGGCGTGTTTACCTTTGAAAGTGTGGGCTGAAGCTGGCAGAGAAACTTCTTATGTTGACCTTTGCTTTATTACCAACTGTTTTCTGTTCTGTGTTTGTCTGCTCATATGGATGTCAAACTACATCCATTAAAACAATACTTGCTCAATAGCCTCAATTAGGTGGCTATGCTACTAGTTGGCTTTGGGTTTCTGGGGCTGGCTTGGTTATTTTGTGCACTTAAGGGAGGGGGAGTCTTGTATGAGGCGTCTTACTTCAAACTCCATCACACAAGTAGCACAAGTTTTTTGCTACTTGGTTGTGTTAAGCTATAGGATGTATCCGATGTACAAGGGCAATAGTTAACTCTGGTCAATATATATTGTTAAAGAACTCAAAAGGTTTGTTGAGCTTAAATTATACTCTAAGCTATCAAAATTACGTTTTTATTGATTATTTTGTGTGACAGCCATAAATTGTGTATTTTGTACTAAAAGAGGGGAGACTTGCGTTTGAACTTCTCAAGTCTGATGTGATTGGCTTGATTTTATATGTAAGTTAGTGTCTTTGCACCGCATTGGAGGATGTTTAATTGAGGGTTTCCAGAATATGAATCAGATTGTTGAAAATGGAGTGCTAACTGAATGTGAACCCCTATATTTTTGCTTATAAAAGAATTCCCCATCAAGTGTTTCTTACATATACTAGCCAATAACTGACTCTGTGTTTCTCATGATTTTAGGACCCGGCCAACAAGAAGGTGATCATCTGTGACGAGAACCTGAAAACGATTTTCGCTGGGAAGGATCGCGTTGGGTTCCTTGAGATTGCCGGGTTGATCAGCCCTCACTTTCTCAAGTGAGGAGGCACTCATGCATCTTACTAGTAGAGAACCCCCTTCTGTAAATCAAGTGTTATGTTGGTTGATGTTATTGTACTAGGAAACACTAGCAAACACAAGCTCTTATTTTACACTAGATCCTTACGCCTAGTGGTGTAATTTTGCCTTTTGGATCATGCAAACGTCTGAATTCTTGATATTTCAAGCTTTTGCCGTTCATCTTTCATTCTATGATTTGTGTTGTTTATGTTTGCTGTGGAAAGAAACGGTGAATGGTGAAACTAGTTTCTATAAATAGACTTTTTGTTGCAGATTGGAAAAGAAAACATAAACTGAATGCAGCATTTCAAATTACATAGGATTTTGATTTCTACTAGAGTGTTAGAGCTTGGACAGCAGCAGTGCCAGTTCCTCGTCGGAAACCTTAACGTCGACGCATGTCCGAGTTGAGGCAGCTAGCCTTGCAGCTAGTTGATGCTTACACTAAAAGTAGTAAGAATTTGTAAGCTACTCTGAACTAGTAGCACAAGTAATAGTAGAGAAACAATGTAGATACTCACACACAGCTCTTCCCCTCTGTTGATAACATCATAGAAGAATGAATAGCAACTACAATAGTGTTCCGGGAAGCAAAGATATTCCTCTTTTTTCCTCGATTCTCCTACAACCTGAAAATAACACACAGTTGCTAAAAATGCGAGTTAACTTATACTCCTTGCCGTCTAATAATAAGTGTCTCATTTTCCTTTACAGTTTGCCCGCCATTACATGTCCCATTTACTTTTTTACTATGCCTCGCATTCTACTAAGTCACGTCACTAACCTTCAGCTAAGTTCGTACATATATAATGCTTTACATTATTTTAACCCCGTATCGAGCCAAAGAGGGACACATTGTCAAAATATGGCTATTAGTGACAAATATACAGCATGAACAATGCCTAAAGTCAGATAGATATTGTTGGCCTAAATCGTAATCATCAACAGCTAACAATAAAAGGCCCCAACGTATTCACACAAGAGAGATAGAGAGAGCTAACCTGAAAGATGGATCGGCCACTGGACTGACCAGAAATCCTCTTTACTCCGCCTTGATCAAAAATCCTGGTTGCTCTCTCAAAATTCTTACCGAATATAAAATTCAATCTGTAGGAATCAAATCGAATACCCAAATAAATGAGCCACAAAGAATTAATTGATGAAAGTGAAGCAGCAATACTGATGATTTGGCGAATTTTTGATGGTGATGAATGCAGGAAAATGCAGATCACGACACAGAGATTTACGTGGTTCGATTTACTGAGGTAAATCTACGTCCACGGGAAGAAAAGAGGGCAGAGTTGTATTGCTTGATCTGTTTTCTACAGCTTACAATACAGACTTGCTATTTGATATTTGATCTCTAGAGAACTTTTTTCTTGTCTATCAGATCTAAGTTCTATTTATATATTGAACTAAGATCGTGGCTTGCATCGCCACCCTAAGTCGTGGATGTCGTGTAGGTCATGGCCTAAGATCGTGGATGTAGCGTAGGTCATGGCCTACGATCGTGGCCTGAGTTGACACCACGTGGTAGTGGGTGTGTTGGAAGTTGTGGAAATCCTGCATGAGTCCACTATCTCTGTACTTGGTCCACTATCCTGCATGAGTTGACTATCTTCCAGTTCGGTCGAATACTGAGACCGAACTGCTGAACTATTGCCGAGCAGCTTTAGCCGATCTGAGAGTAGAGCTTGACTGGTCGGCTTTTACCGAGCTGTAGGCTGGGGCCGAACTCTTTGGTAATGCCGAACTGATACTCTTCCTTGGGCTTTGGGCTGATGGGCCGTCACTGCTGTTGGGCTTGTTTAGTCCGTACCCCATCAAATACCAATACCCACGTTGATAGCTGATCATCGCTCACTGTTGAACAATTATAACCAAAAATGTCATAAAAATATAATGGAAACAGTTAACGAAGGGACTAACAAATTTGATCGATTGAACTAGTTTTTGAACCTGAATGAGTTGCTTCAATATCTTGCCAAATAGATTCCGCTACCAAATTAGAAATGCTCATCTCCTATTTTCGCCACCAAATTCTCTGGAAAACAGTTTTAGAATTGAGTTTGCAACGAAAAAGAATTGGGACGTTTTAATGTTTTAAAAAAAGAGCTTTGGGCCTTAACTTCACTATATTGGGCCATTTGGGCCGTAAGAAACAAGTTGTGGTGCACTGGGCCCCTAAACTATATATATCGATTATATTTTCCACAACGTTCGAATTTCAAACACTTTATATATGAATTTATAAATTTTTAGTAAAAATGATCAATAACCTTGGCAATGGCAATATATACGATATTTATCCTTGAAATTATCGACGAGTTTACATTCCTTCGAAACCAATTTCTTAAATATTAATGTAGTATATGGATCATGGATGTAATCATATTTTACACTCTCTTAATCTCTTTTTCGTCGTGGAAACTAAGGTTCTTTGCAACTTGCAAGGAAAAAAAAAAGTAAATCTGAATTCTGATGTAGGAGTATATACTAATTTTAATACCAAGGATCATATGAGATGTTGTACATCAAGTACCAGTTTGTACTCTCAACTAAATAGAAAGAGCATGTCTACTTAGAACTGTGGGGACATCCATTAGTTAAGTAAACATGAGTTATTAGTAGGATGATAATTAGTATTAATTATATGATGATGGATCTTGCTTATGATGATGATCAACATCAACTCCATCAATTGCCCTTAACCAGAAGGTACAATCAAGCGAAGCAGCGCCGCATGGGATATCATCCATCACCCGCTCTTGTCCCCTCGGAAAATATATTCCGGTGCGTGGGTCCGGCATCCACCACCCCGTCCTCTGCCCCTCCTCCGCTTGTTTTTCCGCGGTTTTTCCCTTACACGGCCTTGCCAAACTGCTCATGCACCGCACTCCCGGTCTAGTTAATAAACACCAAACAAATGAATTAAATTGCTAATATAATTTAAGATTAACCCGTCGATAATATTATTTACTGATCTATTAATGACCATTACCAATCGATATTTATGTCGATAAATCATGTCTTTTTTGTAGCGAATGATAGGAATCAGTGGTAAATTCTTGATATAATTTTTGGAAATAGATACATTGAGTGGTAATGGTTTGCACGAGGGAGGGTGAAGAGTTTCGTTTTACTTGCAATTTTGCAATATTAACTTTTCAAAAAATTACCAAAATGAATTCGTTTTGAAGTCTTCTTTTCTCAAAATATATATGCAAATAGAGGAGTCATTTTCGACCTGACCCTAACGAAAAATTAAGCCCTTTCGACACCACCGGTCGGAATGTAGCAATTAATCAAAGGAAATTCTGCCTAAGTATCTTTGTTTATGAAAAGAAAAAAGTTTATAACATCAAAAAATGGAGTTTATGAAATACTAGTAAAATGTACTTACAATGGGAATGGCTTGATTATGAGCATCATGTTGTTGATTCCTGCGGTCACGCCCATGCCTTAATTTATATAAATATAAATTTTGCTCTTCACTCTAATTTGATTATAATATAATGTAACAACCCATGTGAGCTTATATATAAGAGTGTGAGAGTGTGTGGAGGCATTAATCATGCATAAATGCCTTCATACAAATTAAACAGAATAAGTTCTGTTGTCATACTTCTGGTGAAGGTTTCCAAGATGCAAAACCACTTTTCACATTGTCACTTTCAGTAAAACATGATTCGATATTGATCGACCAATCTGTGGTCCTAAACTCACATTTCATTTATCTTCACTCTTTATTTTATTCTTCGTAATTTCAATCATTTTTAAAAAATCTATTTTTAATTTAAATACTTATTTTTTTGGGGTCGAATGATTAACACTAGTATTCATTAAGAAATAAAAAAAACAAATTAGATTTAAGAGATTACATAAGGAGTAGTATTCTACTATACAATTATACCCCGTGTTACTAATCAAGCAACAAACAAGAAAAAAATTGCTTTTAACTACCTTTGTTTAAAAGAAAAATAATGTGATTTTTAGTACAGTAGCTATATACTAGTATATGAATTGTCATATTCCTTTCTTGTACGGTTCATACAGAATACAAAGCACATTACTTATACAGTTCTATTCATGGTAATATTCTGGTGAATTATTAGAAAAAAATTATATTTCAAGCTGCTTTGGAATAATCTGAAAAGCAAAAAGGAAATCCCAAGAAAACTATGTTAAATATTTGGCCGGCATCTCGATAATAAATTTAATCAATCATGAGTCAAAATCCAGTCCAGTTGAAGGAGTTAATTAAACAAGTTTTGTAAAAAATTCAAGTTGCATTGACAGTTTTTATTGAAAAAATAGCATACTTTCTTCTTCATAATACTTTTACAAATTATTATTAATATTACACCAAATTATTTCTTCATGAACAATGCACCCATACACTTATTATTATTAGAGTAAAATAAATTAATTGTAAGAGAAGTCGGCAAATTAGAAAACAACAAAAAAAAGTTGGCAAATAAGAAAGTACAGATCAATATATCGGCGCCACGTGTCGCATGAGAGTTGGTTGTGGCCAAACTACCAAACACTCTGGCATGGTTCTAGATGTTCAACGTTGACGGTGGCTTACTTGCCCACTCGCGGCATTAGGTAAGTTATACCCCGATCATACATCAAATTTAATTTATTTTTATGTAATATCTTTTTCAATTATACTGCAAATTCAATTTTATTTTTGTATTTATAGAGCAGCACCAAATATGAGTGTATATTGTAGCTACTACAAAAATTTTATGTGACATATACTAAAAAAATGATATACTCCCTTCATCATTCTATAATAGTAGACTCATCCTTTTCGGCACGGAGATTAAGAAAGAGATACTGACTGAAGAGATAATAAAGTAGGAAAAAGAGAAAAGTAGAGAGAATAAAGTAAGAGAGAGAAAAATGTTATTTTTTGCTAAATAGGGAAGTGACTCTACTATAATGAAACGTCCCAAAATGAAAAAAATGATTCTACTACTATGAAACAGAGAGAGTAAAATTTGAATTTGATGTAAATGGTTGTAGTAAAATTACTATTTTGTGTGATATATACTCAAAAATGAGTTTGAGTTTGATGTAGATAATTGATGATGACCTTATTCTCTCGTCCTACAAAATTACTTCATTCGTCCCACATTAGGAGTCACTTTGACTTTTTTGCACTCGTTTTATAAAAATGATAGTAGTAAATAGTTAAAGTGGAAAAATGTTAAAGTAAGAGAGAAAATAATGTAGAAAATGAGGAGTAGAATTTTTGAGACATTACAAATTTTAATAATTGGTATAGTATGAGAGATATAGAATAAGAAAACTATTGGAGTATTATTAGTTAATAATGAGACCCATCTTATTGGAGGGAAAAAAGTTACCAAGAATATAAATGTTATTTTTAGGGAATATACTAAAATGGAAAAAATATTTATTTTTATGGAAAATGGTAAATATAACAATAGTAAAATAATATCATATGTACATGAACTCACTACTCATGCATGTCTTTACTTGTTGCAAACATCCTCTCTCGCCGCCTCCTGTACCCTGGCTATCTTCAGGTTCTTCACCCAACCCGATGACTTTGTTGATACCTGATATCTCGGGTGCAGGTATACTCAGCAGTCAACTCATTCCACATTTTTTTACACCTTACTCGCACCATTTCGTTCTACATACTTTTACAAAATTTCTTATGTAAAATGTCCAATATGATTATGGAGCATTTAATTTAGCCTGCAGAACCAACAATCAATCATAAAATTAACTCAAGATTTTGATTTTATTCGGAACGAATAGGGGTAAGCAAAAAAACCGGAAACCGAATATCCGAACCGAACCAAACCGAAATTTTGAAATTCGGTTCGGTTATTTCGGTTTTTCGGTTCGGTTCGGTTTTGAAAATATAAAAATTTCGGTTTTTCGGTTTGATTCGGTTCGGGCGAAAAAAAACCGATTAGCCGAATTTATTTAATTATTTAATTATATATATGTTACTATTATTTATTTTATTGTGGAATGTTGATTGCATATTTGTATTTGTTGGTTGATGCCTTTGATGGATTATGGATATTATCAATTTTATCATGTTATGTTTTGTAGGTTGAAAATTTCTAAGTTTCTGTACTGTTTTCTTTCTCTCCAGATTTTCGCTTTTTTAATTCGGTTTTCGGTTTAAAGTTTTTCGATTTTTTAGTTTTTTTCAGTTTTTTTTATAATTTCGGTTTTTCGGTTTAGTTCGGGTTTTTAAGTTCGGTTTTTGATTTTTCGGTTTTCGGTTTTCGGTTTCGGTTCGATTTTAGTTTTAGGCGAAATTCGGTTTTTCGGGTTCGGTTCGGTTAGGGCAAAAACCGAACCGAAACCCGAATGCACACCCCTAGGAACGAATGAGATATTTAATAAGACCCGACCTTATTCTCGATATCTTCAAATAGAGGGAATCCGATACATGACAAATATAAAATCCCGAAACATCTAATACCCACTATCCGTTTGGACACTCCTATCTTTCCCGTTGTAATCAACTATGTATTAGTGTTAGATGTGTTAATCGAGTATCTCAACAGAAATACGTAAACAACGTAATTTTCAATTTATTTTACCAAGATTTGTAGATATATTAAGCGAAGGTGAAATCACGCGTCGGGTTGGAGCGTCAAGCCCCACAAAACTTCCCATTTTCTGGGAATTTTAAAAGTGCAAAACCTCATTCAAAAAGTGCAAAACCTCATTCAAAAAGTGCAAAACCTCCATTCATTGCCATGGCCGCCGCCGCGACTTTCCTCCTCCGCCACCGCCAATCCCTCCTCCGTTCTCCTAAACTCGCTCGCTCGAGCCACTCCCTACCCGATCCCCCGAAGAAAATCGGCAGCCCTCTCGCCCACCAACTCCAGCAATCAAAATGGCTCGCCCGTTTCCCCCATTCCATCTCTCGCAAATGCAAGGACTTCGAATTCTCCTCTCCCAGCGCCATATCCTCCAATCGGACTTCCTCTCCGCCGAGATTCGGGTTTGTCAGCTGGTATTTGGGCATGGTCAAAACCCGACCCGTCGCGACCAAAACCGTCACGGCTGCTCTCATCTACACCGCCGCCGATTTGTCGTCTCAGGTAAACCTGTATGAAATCAAATGAATTTGAAGATTTAGTGTTGTTTTTGCCTTGTTTGTTGCTGATAATTTTGTTGCGTTCAGACGATTGTGTCGATTGTGGGGGGAAGTGGAGAGGGGTATGATTTGGCGAAGACTCTGAGAATGGCTGGGTATGGAATGCTGATAGTGGGGCCTTCTTTGCATTTTTGGTTCAATTTCGTGTCGCGAGTGTTTCCGAAGCGTGATCTTTTGTCGACGTTTGCGAAAATGGCGTTGGGGCAGACTGTGTATGGCCCTACTGTCACTGCTTTGTTCTTCTCTGTTAATGCTGGTTTACAAGGTGAAACCTTTTCTGAATCAATCCTACTACTTTTTATACAAATGTCAGTTTAATTATCAATTTTAGGCGTTTTATCACGAAGTAGGAATTGCTTGTTCCTCAATAGTTGAATTTGATGATAAATCATTTGAAAATGATAATTATTCATTGCTCAAAAGTTATTACTGTATATGTTAATTGAAAGTGTGATCATGTGCTATCTTGACATTTAATCAGCAGTTGCTACTGCTATTTTGCTTCAGTAAAACTTGTTTCCTGGATACTCTTTGGATTCGAAAGTACAGTTCTATGATTCTGTATGCATCATATGTCGATTTGACTCCCATCTGCATCATATGGTTACATTACATGATGGGATGAACATACCTTCCTTGCAAGAGATGGCTTGTTTGAGCTGATATACAAGGACAGCTTCTAATGAGTTCTTCCACTTTGGTGTTGTGATTCGCAGGCGAGAGTGGATCCGAGATTGTTGCTAGGTTGAAACGCGATATGGCCCCCACGTTACTTAGAGGTGTGATGTACTGGCCGATATGTGATTTCATCACATTCAAATTTGTGCCTGTTCATTTACAGGTGTGAGCTGTTGCTTTCTCTTTGCTTGAATCCATCTTTCAATGTTCGCTAAATGCTGTGTATCTCCCTCTCTCTGGCAGCCTCTGGTGACCAACTCATTCTCGTATCTGTGGACAATCTACCTGACCTATAGGGCAGGTTTAGAAAAAGTCGACGAGGTGGGAGTTTGACTACTAGATCCATGTCAATGCCTCATCTCCATTGATTCCCAGGCGGCAGCTTGGTTACCTCGGCCCATACATTGCCAGGCATGACCAGAGAAGAAGCGAAAGGGTTTCGTCGTTCACGCAGTGGAGACGGGAGAATCTGGTGAATTGATAGTTTTTGTCCTTTTTAGGCAGAGACTATTGATGAAGATTTAGTTTCTTCTGCTTGGAAATGGGACTATTTCTTTGCCTCGGTTATTTTTGTTGTCTCAATCATATTAATAGTATATTAAATTCTCAGCAACTGATTTTTTTTAAACAATGTAATTAGTTTGTTATTATTTCAATTCTGAACGTTGTAAGATGATTATTATGTACGTCGAAACACTTCCGCACAAGCCTTTATGATTCTGCAAACACTGTTAAGAGTTAAGTCTACCCAAAATAGAATATATTTTCATTAATAAGCATCAAGATCAAGATTCTTTATCCTTATAATTCCTCAAATGTACTCAAAATAGAATGTATTTTAATTAATTAACATCAAGATTCTGGTTATTGGGAATGTATTTTCAATAAAGAGTAGTATGTCATTAGATATGATGTAATCGAAACTGAATTTCAGCACAGCATGTATCCAAAAGCAACTTGTGACAGCAAATGACAGTGAGAAGAGAAGAGAAGAGAAGATGAGACAAAATAGACATTTATATATACAATAAATGACATGAACAAAGTCAATACATGTCTGCTAGCAACTTTAAACATTTCCAAATTAGGATGAAAAAAAATGACGATCTCTCAACTCTTAGAGACTCTATCAGATGTGTAAAATCACTGTATAAACACTCTCCTCTTCCTACAACTAAAGCTGAAAACACCACTAACTTCATCGCAAATCCACAGCTCGTTTTCGCCTCTGAGTTTTCGTCAAATTTGAGTCAAATAGTATAGAAACTCACTTGATTTGATTTGTCGAATGAGTTGCTCCCGAATCGCAGAGCTTATTGTAAGCCATGGTTGCATAACTTCTCAAGCTGCGTGGACCAATTTTCCCCGATTACGGATGGATTCGACTGCATGGCTACCCGAAAATCCAACACACTTGCATTATACGGTTGCATTCTCCTCTTTCCATTTGAATGTCTCGCTAGAGTGAGAGGATCCACGCCTCGTGATCCAGCAACACCTATACATTGTGAAATCATTTTCTTCAGATACACATCTAGACCTTTATTCAACAGGTTAGCGCCGTCTAGTGTAATTCCAACTCCCTCCGATGCCAACTTCTTCTGCAAACGACGCCCCAATGATCTTGTATCGGGCAATTCACCATTGGTTTGACAAGACGGGCAAGAATGGGACGCTTTGCAGACACCACCCAAGTCGAGTGAAACACCAAGAGGAGCAGTGATAGAACTCCATCTGTGAGGAACGGGGATCATGGCACGCTGTTCGACCTCCTCCCCATCTTCAACTGATGCAGCGGCTGTTGGAGGCCTGCCGGAGAGAGTCTGCAACTCTGCTGCACTTTGCTGCTCTTGTATCCTCGAAACAGTTTCTTCATACGTGAGACTAGGACTCTTGCCCAACGGGCCAAGAGGGCTAGGGCGATCACGAAACTTGCGATTGATCGGAGACCTGCATTTGCGAGGAGAGTGAGGGAATGCGTCTCCATAAATAGATTGAAGATGATTCTTCGGGTGGCCATTGGCAACTTTGACACCAAGGGCGTCAACTTTTCGAGCTTTTTGAGGCGGGGTTTTAGCCTGACAAGCATTCTGGATGATGGATCGGATGAGACGATTATGAATGGGGAGATTCTCCCTCCCAATCGTCTCTATGCAGCTCTTATCAAAGTCAGCCTTGCTCAGCTTCGAACACAGAAATCTCTGCAGCTGATCGAAGTAGGTCTGGCCTCTTTGGTGCCCGATCTTTTCAAAAAGAAGCTCTTTCAGCTGTATTGTGTCGATTCGATTAACATGACTGCTGGCCACCATTTTCATTCCAAACCCTGCTCAACATCCAAGATCCCAGTAAGTACTCTAGTAATTATGCATAACACTACCAATCCCCACCAAATATTTGACATTAATCAAACAATAATCACCAATTAGAGCTCTTCTTCTGCTCTAGAATCTAAATACTTAAGCAAAAATGACACATGGATACAGATCAGCACAATTGAAGTTCATCAACACTTTTTTTATTTGAAACACCATCTCTACCACCCCATAAAAAAGATTCAATTTTTATTATTACCACCACAAAATTGCACTCAATTTTCACAATTATCATACGATGAACTCAGCAGATTATCAACTTCAGAAAAATAGGGGGAAAATAAGTATATATCCCAAATTGCATAATTAGATCAAACCCATTCGACATAATTGCGAAAAAAACAAAACCCAGAAATTGAATGCGTCAGTCAAGCGAAAAAGGGTACTGAAACCCAAATTACGAGCGACTCCGATCAAAATCGGAAAGCCCACTTCGCGATTCTCCAAATAAATAAAATCGCAGTTGCTGAAAATCAAATTCGAGTGGAAACAGAAGTAGAAAGCGAGAAATTGCCTGGTTTTAGGAATTAGGAGTGTAGAAGTCGACGAGAGTAGGAGTTCGCGAGCAGCGTGGAGTTTTTCTTTTCCTTTTTTTGTTTATTTATTTACTTTTCGAAGGGGTTTATTCTTGTCTCCCCCAAATTGATCAGATGGTTTGAGAGTGTAATTCCTAAAATAAAATAAAATAAAATAAAAATAAGCAAAATACAACCGATATTCTAGGAAATTAGTTGGCACGTGCGTCTATTTAGCACTTAGATGTAATATCAGTTAGAGTCAACTTTGTCAACGCACTTAGTTTCATGTACTAGTACTATGGCTTTTGGAACACTAGTACTTCTTGCTTCCTCCATCATTTCATACTATCTCACTCTAAATTGAACATTTCTATTTCTGATAGGAGTGTTTATATAATGTTGTTTTGTGATAGAAAGAATAAAGTAAGACAGGGGAAAAAATAGAAATAGTGATATTTTTATATGTAGAAATGTGTCATTTAGAGTGAGACATTTCAAAAGGAAAATGTGTCACTTGAAGTGGGACGACTGAAGTATATAAGACTTTCATTTATCTGACTTCCATCAAAATATTAGTAGTAAATAGTACTAAAAGTATTTTCAATCATTTATACTAAACTCAAACCTATTTTAGTGTAAAAGTCACATAAAAGATTATTTTACTCCAACCATTCACAAGGAATGGAGGGAATACCTATTCTTCTATTCACAAAATTTGAAAGGTTTTGGTTTAGTGTAAATCTAAAAATAGATACTTTACTCAAAAATAAAAAATTAAATTGGTTTTGGATTACCATTGAAGCTAATTCTTATCTCATTTTAAGTTTTAGTCTACCATGAAATGGTCTAACTCACAAAACATGGACTACACAATTTCTTTCATATTCTTTGTAACTCTAATTTACAGAAACGTGAGTATAAAAAGTTAGTTAAGAATTGATGTATGCAACCGTAGTTAGGACGAGAATAAGTTGTCCCCGTCGTTGCTAGAAGTTTGTTTATTCACTTATGCAACAACGATAAAAACGGCATAGAGTTTCAGTTGTCAAACAATTGTATGATTATTTACTTATACATGCGTTTGTTATACTAAGAGTTCAATTATAGTGCGTGTCCATAGGAAAGTGCTCGACTGAGTTCGTGAGCTTGCCTTTCTGAGTGAGCCGACAAGGAATTTGTTTATAATGTAGAAAAAAGTTTATTTTAGAGTGAATGTGAGCAATATATTGACATATTATTACAAAATTTCTAGAAAAATTATGAATTTTACTTATAAAATAAATTTTAAATTAAAGCGACGGGAGGAACAATCGTGGTGTTTTTATAAAGGAAAAGATAGGTATACAAGGAGTTGGCAATCCAACCAAATGAAAACCAGATCACATACTCTATTTATTCATCAACTAAAGGGGAAAAAGTAGAAGGGTTCTACAAAGACTTAGAGGAAAAATAGATAACACGCCTCAATTGCCAGTTGAGGCGTTTGCTTCCGTACCTACTGTCTGCACCCGCTCAATTGCTCGGTATGGTGGGGCGCTACCAAACTTCAGTATGTATGCAGTTTCATAAGCCGCGTGTAATGGCTGCATTACTTGAGCATTGAGATAAGTATCACAAGAGAAACACCAGACCGATAGATCACTGAGTCAACAAAGGGCAATCAGTACAGGGAACAAGCAGACCAATAGACGAAAAACAGTTCCCACGTAGGGAAGAGAATCTCAGAAGTAGTGAAAAACCTGTAGCTCAAAGCCAAGTTATGATTTGTCTGTTGATAGTGCTCTAGCATGTGCTTGTTCACAAATCGGCTACAGAGAACATCCTTGCAGCATAAGCATAGCCAGTTCTCGTTTGGATGCTGACACCTTTGTATCATTATTCAATCGAGTCAGTTTTTGCAGAAGCAGATATTGGCCAAATAACATTAAGGAAGAATATTTGCATCATGGTTAACTCTTAAATCAAAGTAATTACACTGAAACGATCAACTTCAAATGGACAGTCACATGTACTACGTCCCTACGCATGAATTAGCAAGCATATATCCTACACATCATATGGCCAAAACTTAGTTTTGCATCAAGATCACAGTGCAGATTCAGAATCTTGATGTGGTTTGGTGTTTATGTTTAAAGGCATACTTATATCAACTCAAGACTGAAGTTTAGCTTGACCTCTTAAAGATATTCCCCATCATCTTATCTCCTATCATGATCCATCATGAAAACAGTTAAAGGAAACTGCAGCCAACAACATTCCGCACCTCATAACTTTCCTTCGAATTCGAACTACCTACCATCACAAACATTTTCCGACATCTGCGTTTGCAACAGAACGACTGAGAATCCAACAAACTTGCTTCTCTTAAAGCCTAGTTTACTTTCGTTCACAAAGTTAGAGACACGCAGAAATATTCAACAAACTATGATTGCTGTACAAGTACAACCATGGAACGGTCAAAAAATTGTTTGATTACTTGCATTATTAAAATATTTGTCTTTAGAGAGTATAAACAGTTAGTTATGATCACTACGCATTTGCAACATTAGTTGAACACAAAACGAAACAATAATATCAACAAATTGGTCAAATTGGGGGTTTAGGGTTCATAGTTTAGAGACATTTAAAAGGAAGCCCTGTATAGCATGATTCAGTTCATAATCTAACAAAAAAATACTAAGTATCTGATATGGATTGATTAGGGTTTAAGAAAGTAGACCTGTGGCATGGAGTGTCGGGGGTTGGAATGTGTAGGAGATCGGACGACAGGGAAGCGAGATGGTCACAGTGAATTCGTGCCTCCACCCACCCAGATTCCGATCCGTCCAATAAGAACCCATCGTCTAATTCAACCATCATCACAGAGGAAGACGATGAAGATGAGCTCTGCTGCGCCATCGATTCACTTCAGCTTCTATTTTCCAATTTGAATTCTAAGGATAAAATAATAGGTCAATTATTAATCGTATACAGAAATGAGTACCTTATGAGAGAACACCTGTATTTGCTGCACTTTCATTTACACGTTGGTTATCAAATTTTAATATATTAAAAAATAATACTCCACATGATCTTTTTTATTTTATAAAACTCTTAAAAAATTAAATTTGGATTTGTTCATTTTCTTTATAAATTTAGTTCAAAGGCAAATAAGAAATCCAACTTTAACTTTTATATAAATTTTACTACTTAAAAATATGAATAATACTATATGAAGAATTAAGCTCTTTTAAGTGTTGGTGCACCATGTTTACTCATGGAATTATAAGGCTATATGATCCATGATATGTTATGATGAACTTTCCCATGTGTTATAAGATTAGACAGTATGTGTATAAGTGCACCATGTTATAATTTATTCCATTGGTACATATGTGGTGAAAATATTATACTCCATGAATGTGATTTGGCCTCATGGGTGGGCATATATTAATTGCGATTACAGATTACTTATGCCAATGAAGCATGCTATAGGTGGTACCAGAGCCAAGTATCTCGTAGTACGGTATGGTTCGAGAATGAACCATGCGAAAGTTGGTGGGGGTCGCTTCAAATAAAGGACCTACTTCTTGTTTGTGTCTATACACTTATGATCATTTCCTACTTTTTGTCTCGGTCGTTACATGTTCATCAGTTTCCACTTGGTTCATCCTCGATCCGTACTTGAATGCGAGAGGTTCGAATTTGATATTTGAGTGTTTGTCACCACTCACACGCTTCCTAATGAAAACCAGAGAGAATCACTCATCCAATGATTGCCACATACATATGACGTTTTACATTTGAGTTCTTATAAGATGAATATCATGTAAACATGTTTTTGTTTGTATGAGAAACTATGAGGGTTAGGAGACGCATACCAGACTTTGCATTAGTATATGATATTATATGATTTGGGTAATGCACTCATGTTTCTGCTTTATGGGCATTTGCCAAAAGACCTCATACTCAAGGAGCAGGGGTTGCACTTATATATTGCTAGCACATTTTCCAATTCTCTGATAGATGGTTTGGTTCGCTTTGAGCAATGTCCTCACAGTTCTGGTTTAGGGACACTTCTAAATTGCCTCATACTAAAGGAATAAGGGTTGCGCTTAGGTCATCCGCAACGCTGTCTCATCTCTTCACTATTCATGAGGCCTACTGTACTTTTCATCTCATCTCTTAACTAAGAGACAACACATGCAACCCTCCATCTCTTAACCGTCTCTTAACCATCTCATCCATTAACTATTCATTCAATTTCATTTTTTATTTTTATTTCAAACAAATTCAATTAATAAAAACACACTTCATTAAATAAAATAAAATTACAACTTAAAATTCTAAAAAAATAAAAAACCACATTAATAAAATCTAAAAAATAAAAATTACGATGGATGCAAGTCCGGGATCGACGTGAGGTGCCGCGGCTTCCTCCTCCTCCCTACGTCGATCTTCTTCTAGCGATTCTTCCATTATTCGACGCATTTGCTCAAACGGATCCATGGAGGGATTAAATTTGGGAGAAGAATAATGTTTTGAGATGAAAATTAGAGAGGAAAGAGAGATGGTTTGAGAAGAATAGATGTGTGTTTGTGTATATAAATGAGAATGAAAGAGGAGTATTTATAGAATAAAAAAAGAAAAAAATTAAAATTTCAACGGTAATAAAACCGTAATATTACCATTTTCATTTTTTTATTTTATTTTTTTATTAAAACCGATTTTTTGTTAAAAAAAATTTATTACGTCAGCGTGACGACGCCTACTCGCGGGCGTCACGCCTAGCGCCAGCGCTCGCCATGTGGCGCTGGCGCGTGGTGAGCTGTCGCACGAGCCGTCCCTCTGAGACGAGACCAGAACGGAAGGCTGTAACGCCGTCTCTTATCTGTCTCGTCTCTCCGAGACGAGACCGAGACGGTTAAGACCATCCACAACGCGTCTCGCGCCCGGCTCGCGTCTCGTCTCGGAGAGACGAGACCCCCGCGAGACGCATTGCAGCGCCCATCTCGTCTCCAGCTCGCGACCGTCTCATCGCGTAGCTCGTCTCGGCGAGACACGAGACGAGATGTCTCGCCACGCGCCAGGGACACGTGGCACGTCCCCATGCGTGCGTGACGCCCACTCGCTGGCCCGTGAGTGGGCGTCGTCACTAATGACGCAATAATTCATTTTTTTTAAAAAAATCGATTTTTAATAAAAAAATTTTTTTTTCAAACGGTAATATTACCGTTAAATATTTATTTTCATTTTTTAAATTTTTTATTTTTTTACTCTATAAATAATTCTATTCCATACTCATTTCAAACACAAACACACATCTATTCCTCTCAAATCCTCTCTATCACTCCAATTTCCATCTTCAATCAACTCAAACAAATGGATCCTTTTGAGCAAATGCGCCAATTAATGGAACAATCACTCGAAGAAGATCGACGACGAGAGGCGGAGGAAGCCGCACCACCCCCACGACGCTCCCGGAAGTACATCAATCGGAACCGGGAGTGGGGTACTATCTCGCCGACGGCATCTACCCGAAGTGGCCGACCTTCGTGAAGACGTGCGGCAGGCCAGCGAACCCAAAGCAGGCTCTTTTTGCGCAGAAGCAGGAGGCTGCGCGCAAGGATGTGGAGAGGGCGTTCGGGGTTCTCCAAGCGCGCTTCAACATCATCAAAGCCCCGGCTCGTTCGTGGTTCATGGAGAGCATGGTCGACATCATGTATACGTGCATAATCTTGCACAACATGATTGTCCGAGACGAAGGACTCGATGCCGGAAATTGGTTCGACCCCGAATCCCCCGGAAGCTCAACCGCAAGTAGTCCGCCGCGAAGTGGAGCGCATCCATCTATACAAGAACGGTTGGCTATTCGGGCAAGGACACGCGACTCTAGCGCCCACACCCAACTCCAAGAGGATCTAATTGAGCACATTTGGGAAAACTTTGGCGGAGAAGATTAAATTATGTCATTTTTATTTTTTTAGAATTTTAATTATGTCTTCGTTTTTTTAATGTTAAGTTGTAATATTGTTTTAATTTTAATAAAGTGTGTTTGTTTAAATTGAATTGGGTTTTAAAAAAAATTATAAATTAAATTGAATGAATAGTAATTAAGAGACGGTATAGAGACGGTTAAGAGACGGAGCGTTGCAGGTTCCGTCTCTTAGTTAAGAGATGGAGGAAAAAAGGACAGTGGGGCCCTCAAATAGTGCTCAAATAGTAGTTAAGAGACGGTTTAAGAGACGGTATAGAGACAGCGTTGTGGATGGCCTAAGAGCTACGTTCCTGATGCTCTAAATATATTGTATGCACATTTTATAATTCTCCGTTGTGGGATGGTGAACACCAATAGTTTCTCTTTATTTGTGCCTCCACATAAGCTATCACTGTTGGCCCAGGCATTACATGAACATTCAAATATGTGGGGTGATTAATATATTTGCTGCTGGTTTAGATTGTATATTTCTCTTTTTCAAATGTGTCAAGTGAATTATTTATAAATTTCTATAATTGAAATTTACTTGAAAGGCTCAGTGATATGTCTTGTTGAAATATGACATTTTATTTTCTCTCTTTCGGAAAATAAGATGTTCTATCGATGAATATTATTATGTATTTCATCTGAATTTTTATTTTAACAACAATTAATTAAATTTGATAAAAGTTAAAACGATGAATAAATTGGTAAATTGAAAAGATTAGGATAGAATCATATAGTAATTGATAAATTTTGAAAATTGAGACAAGTTCGATATTATTTACCGTAGACATAATTCAATTTGAACTAATAATACATTAAATAATAATATTATTTTAAATTCGCTTTTTTAAAGTAGTAGTACATCATGCCTAGCGACATTAGGGTTTTATCCTTGGTATAAATAAGCGTTCAGCAGCTTTTTCTAACGCCTCCAGCTTCATCTGCTTCTAGGGCTTAATTGCTTATTTCGATCGCCGGCGTGGAAGAGAAGACAATGGGGCACTCTAACATCTGGAACTCTCACCCTAAGAACTACGGTCCTGGATCCCGCACCTGGTATCTCCCAATTTTTCTAAATCTCCAATTGATTTTCGCACCACTGTCGTTATTTTTGTTTCTTTTGCTGCTGATGGTGATAAATTGGTTCTGTAATTATGTCATAGCTCAGCTCAGTAAGATATGTAGACCGATTTTGTTGTCGTTATTCTGTTATTTACGTGTAGAAAATTATGCGTTTGTTGCAAATAGCATGAATTCTAGAATTTTATTGTCGGTGATTATTGTAAAATTTGTTCTATGTTATGCTGTATTTGTAAAACTGAGGAGTGCTTGTATAATTGTTCATCAAAATTATGGAGCCTTTTATTTTGAGAAATATATTCTGTGATTTTGGATGTTATTTTTCTGTTTGTTTTTATTTACTGTTGTATAGTCTGGTTTTCAACTCTATAGATTTTCATCATGGTATGCAGATATTAGAGTGTTCAACAATGCATTTGATATACTATGATTATAGTTCTGTTTAGCCTGCCCCAATACTTTGGCATCCAAGTCCAACGATGTATGCTGGGATGATTGCTTGTGTTCTTATGGAGTAATTTTCCTTGATGATAATGAGCTTGTTTATTAGCTGCAACTAATATTATCTTTCGATACATTAGTGCATTATTTTCATGATCTCTGCCTACATCTTTTTGTAAGATGATTTTCATTTTGGTTCTGGAGTGAATAAAGTAATAATCCATTAACTTTTCTTCAACTTTTAGTGCTCAATAAAACTCGTGTTGTGCACTTGTTTCAGCTTACATGGCAATTTTCCTCATGTTGAGACGAAATGTTGTTCAATTTTCTAACTGGTTGTTTGTTACTTTTTTCATCTACAAATTAGTACTCAGTTCTCAACTATGTTATTTCCACCCTAGCACTTTGCATCTGCTGTCTTAGATACTTTTGATGTTATGTTCTTTCTCAGTCGTTAGTTGTGGAATTGCATCATCTTTGTGATCACTTCGTTACCACTTGCTTTCTAAGCTTTTGGTGTTAAATTTTGGCAGCCATGTGTGCGGAAATCCTCATGGTATAATCAGAAAGTATGGGCTAATGTGCTGCAGACAGTGCTTCCGCAGCAACGCAAAGGAAATTGGCTTCATCAAGGTATCTTATTTTGTTCTAAATCACAACCTTTTTGTTTATAATTTTCACTTGTGTGTCATCTTGATACTATTGCTTTTGTATTGCAGTACCGTTAAATCTCGACAAAGGGTGTGCCCCAATTTCGAAATCAACCTAGTCTCTGCTAGGTTGTTTTTTTGAAATGTTAGCCATAGCCAATCATCTGAGAAATGTGTCATGACAGTGATTAGCCAATCTGTGATCGAATTTGGATTTATTTCTGAACAATCAGATTGTATTTTGGTTTCATAGTATATTGACGTTTCTTACTTTTATTTGCTCATTTTCTGTTTTGGTTCTTCTTCGTTACGTTTCCATCTAAATTTTGGATATTCTCATTTCTCTGTGCCGTCAAAATTATACAAAATTACTCGTTAGCTAATCATTTCATGTCTTTATGAAATCATTATCTTTGTTTTGTAATGCAATTTATTCAATATATTGCATTTTTTGATCTATTCAAAGCACATGTCATATTTTCTGGAAATATTATATGCTTCCTTTTTTGCTTGTATTGCACAAGTTTCTCATTAGATTTTCTAATATTTGAATATTGATTTTGTTATGGCAAAGATATCTAAGATCATGATTTTTTTGGTTGATTTAAGTTCAAAATAAATCACTCAATTCTCTTTCTAAATATTCTGATCATCAACTTTTTCAAAATATTTTCTTTTCGATTCTATGTTTATGTCTAGTTGATTGTTGTAAAGATACTGCATTCATAAATAGTAGTAGTAAGTTGGTAACAAACTCAATTTTGTAGTTGGGGCTATCATTTTTAGAGCACCAACAACCGTGCTCTTGCCAGCGAGCAGCGAGCACGGTTGTGGGCCCGACCCCACTTTTTCTGTCTGCTCTTAGGCAAGAGCACAACACCCACAGCTGTGCTCTTCCGCAAGGACGAGCACAATTCAATTTAAATTAAAAAACATTTCCATAATATTAAAATTCATTAAAAAAATTGAAATAATATTACAAATAAAATAAAAAAGACATAATTAAAATATTAAAAATTAAAAATTACATAAATAAAATCCTAAAATTAAAAATTACATAATTAAATTCGTAAAATTAAAAAACCCACTACGCGTTGCCGAATTTCGCCCACATGTGTTTGATTAGGTCTTCTTATAGCTCAACGTGGGTTCGAGTATCGCGCATTGTGTGCCTTGTTTCGATCCTCTCACCCACCGTCGTATGCACACCTCGGCGTGGGGGAGACCTCGCGCTTGAGCTTCCGGGTTCATCCTCGTCGTAGAAGCTAGCCGCCCCCGGTTCTTCGTCGGCTATAATCATGTTGTGTAAGATAATACACGTGTACATGATGTCGGCGATATTGTTCAAGTACCACAGCCGAGCCGGGGCCTTCACAATGTTGAATCAGGCTTGAAGGACCCCAAAGGCTCTTTCGACGTCTTTCCGGGCGGACTCTTGACGTTGCGCAAAAAGAACCCGTCTCGGGTTTTGCGGGTTGTTGAGCGTCTTCACGAAAGTCGACCACCTTGGGTAGATACCATCGGCGAGATAGTAACCCATATGGTATGTATTTCCGTTGACGGTGAAGTCGATCGCCGGTGCTACACCATTCAACACATAATTGAAGAAGGGTGAAGAATAGAGCATGTTCAAGTCGTTGTTGGATCCGGCAACGCCGAAATATGCATGTCAAATCCATAGGCGGTAGTGGGCGACCGCTTCAAGGATAAGTATTGGGCCGCTGCCTTTGTGGCCGCTTAAGTGTTGCCCCCTCCAAGCAGTCGGACAATTCTTCCACCTCCAATGCATGCAGTCAATGCTGCCAAATATTCTGGGAAAGCCATGGACTGATTCGTGAAGACGAAGCAACCGTTGGCAATCATCGGTGGAGGGTGCCCGAAGGAATTCATCACCGAAAGCTGCACGAACGTCCTCGCAAAAATTTTTAAGATAAAGGATTCCAGTGGACTCACCGACATGCAAATACTCGTTGAAGAGGTCGGCCGTCTGCCCAGTAGCGAGTTGTCGGATGGCACACGTACACTTCTGCAACGCCGAGATACTTTGCCGACCAGCTGCATCTGGACCTGTTTGGAAGAATTCAACACGAGCGGACAATGTGTTGACAATACGCATAAACAAGCGCTTTGACATGCGAAAACGGCGCTTGAAGTAATCTTCCAGAAACCGCAGCGGGTCGGCAAAATAGTCGGCAACGAGCCTTTCGTGGGCTCCCTCCCGGTCACGATGGATGTAGCGGCGAGTTGACCTAGTTGGTTAAGGAGGAGGGGCGGGGGTATTCGCTGCGACATATGCTTCATAAGCGACGCGATGTTGTTCGTAGTATTCTTGTTCTTCGCGCTCGGCTTCCGCAATGAGATGGGTGAAATCCATTTGAGGTTTTGAGTGAGAGATGAATGTGTAAATAAGTTGTATGAAAAATATGAATGAGAGATGATTTGATATGAAAAATGGATGATGAATGTGTGTATTTATAGATGATTTTGGGGAAAAAATAAAAAATATACAGAAAAACAGGTAAAAAAACAGGCATTTTTTTGGGATTGGGAATTTATTTTTTTTGGTATTATTTTCAATTTTTTTTAAAAAATAATAAAAAAATATTTTTCAACGGATATGCCGTTGGCCAACCACACGCTGCCATGTCGCCTGCTCGCTGGCACGGACGTGCTCGATGCATCGAGCAGCGCCGTGCCAGCGGCGGACGACGTCTTCCGTGCCGCTGGCACGGACGGACGGACGCCGTCCGTTCACAGTTGCAGTTGCTCTTAGTTATATAAGAGGATTGTTTTGTTGGATTTAATCTCTCTCCACACCCGAATTTGTTAATTGAAACGCAATAGTGTGCCAAATATTGTAGTATTTTCTCTCTTGTACTAAAAAAAACCAAATATTGATAGTCACAACAAACTCAATTTAGTAGTTGGGATTATATCATTTTGAGTTATATAAGAGGATCAGTCTTGTTGGATTTAATCTCTCTCTCCATACGCAAATTTATTAATTGTAACGCAATAATGTGCCATAATTGTATTTCTCTCTTGTACTATCATTATGAGTTATAAGATGATTAATTTTGTTGGGTTTAATCTCTCATCACACCGGAATTTATTAGTTGTAATAACACAATAACGTGCCAAGTATTTATTTATTTTCTCTCTTGTAGTACTACTAAAGAAACAAATACTCCTATTAATATTCACATGAGAGATGGCAAACTGCACTTTACCCGTGAACTGGTCCAAATATTAATTAATTCCTTATATGCGATTTTCTTTTTTCTTAAGAAAAAAGAGATAAGACCCGAAATAGGACAGTTAACCTAACAACTTTCAATTCACATCTCACACACAACTTGAATCAAATAGTAATATTACTAATATAGCTTCAATTCTGCTCAACGAACATAATAGACAACTAAAATATAGTAGTATTTTTAAATTACATATAATAAGTAGAACACTATGATTGCTAAATATGAGTATTAGCTGAAGAGGTTGGCAGCGGAAGCGTGCATCGAATGGATCACATAATATCTTGATCTATTTATCAGATTATTTAGACAATCTATTCGCGTAATTCTCACATGTATCTTGCTCATAACTTGAATTCAAACATGCTTTAGCGCAATTAACACCTAAAATAAGTTTACTGCGGAGTTAGCCAATTTACCTCGTTGATTCTCCAAAGAATCGAAGATAGTTAGCGCTTTCTCCACGTGAAGATCTTGAGTACTAAACCACGAATCTTCTGACTGGTTCTCGGACTGTAAACTGATATTAGTGTGGGCTGATCTCACCAGAATACTAGGACTCAAATAAAGAAGGCGGAATTCCCTCACGGAGAGGAGCTGAAAATCGTCCCTCTTCCAGACAGGGAGGAGGACGAAAATTCTATGAAAATAATAAGTGTTTTTTTATCTCCTTTATTCTCCTATTTATATTAAGTCACATATTGGGCCAAGTCCGGGATCTATGGAAGAATTTGGATATGGCCTCCCCCAATTAGCTTCTTACTAATTAAATTGAACTCACAATTTAATATAAGCTTATATTGGAATATTACGAGCAGCCACTACAGAAGTAATATTGCATTGCCCATCCAAATTCGAAATTACAAGTATTCCGGGTTTCCATTTGTTTGTCATTTATTTTCCGTGCTTAAGAAAGAAACATCCATTAATAAATTAATGTCTGCTATGAACTTAATTAATTAACATATTATTAACTCCAAGAGTGGACTTAGCAAGAAACGCTTATTTATTATTCATAGAGTAATCAAACTCCAAGTAGCTAGGTTCCGAATAATAAAACCTTGTTTCGAGCTCCTCTTGTGGACGTTATCAAACGAGAATCACCTAGTGCACGATTCAATATAATAGCAATCCTAGCACCGCTAGATATTAATCACCACTACCCAATATACCAGAATTCTTGGGTTGCGAAAACCACACCTTTTGGTAAGTCAAAGTAGTGCATAATCAATATCATATGCTCAATGCTAACGTACATTGATTAAAAAATTAATTATCAAGACCTCGTCTTTCAGTAGATAGTATAAAGACTCGTCTTGCTGTTAGATCCAATTCAGTGCTATACCACACCAATGTCATTTTATTTCAGTAAGGCTTAGAAATATGGGACTGGCATTGCAACCTTTCACGATAGGTAGTCTAGGCCTATCTAGGTTGTGAAATTCTTATTTTTCTTTGTTCAGAACTGACCGTGTTACCTTAAAGTGAACGACGCCCACAACCGGCCTACTAAAACAAAGACTTAGACTTTGTTACATTGCTCATACATTTAAATATGCAATAAACATCTATTAAATGTAAAACATAACAACATTATGACAAAAATAACCTGTTGCATCCATTAAAAAATAGAATATAGAGTTTTACAGTATTCAGTCACCTCGAAAGTGATTTCTAGTATACAAACTCTAACATTTAACAACATAAAATTTCACTAGCTTGTTTACTGCACAATCACAAAAAATCAGCCAAACCTCTAATATATCACAGTTTCGAACCTATCTTAAATCTTACCATCAACATCAACAATGCGGTCGAACCACAAAATATTGATGCATTGCAAATGCCCTAATCATATATAGCCGTGACTTTCAAGTTTGGATTAGTGAGAGTCACTCTTAAGATGGAAATATAAATGTTAGATATGAAGGTAAGAAGCAACAATAATTGTAGTTATTAGTAAGTGATGACTTTTAGATATTGTCTAACTAATTAAATAATTACTTGTACATCAAACATGACCAAATGATGGATGGTATATTACTTTAGATCTGAATTGCACTTCAAAAAGAGTGTACTTTAAGTCACATGGCTTGATGCATATTCAACTTTTTTCCAACCACCATTATTTTGTTAATCACTCCTAAACTACTTACTAACCAACTAAGCCCTACCTCTTTATTTTCCCTTTAACAACTTCCACTCTTAACTTTTATGTACATATATTCTGCTTTCAATGAAAAGGTGACAGGTTATTGTAATTAATCACCACATAAGTTGGCTAAACACTAACTTTAAATAATTAGTCATGCTTCAGTAACTTTTTTAGAATTTACATAAAAGATGCCTGCGGTGATACATGTTATGAAAAATTACCAATCTTTATATTATGGATTACTATGAGATACTGGCACATGTAGGAGAAAGTTAATTGTTAGCAGCATAATTAGTATGAGTAGTATAATTATTAATCTACAATTAGTATAAATATAAATTTCATGGACCACCTAGCTAATCACTAGCTCTCGTTAATTAGACTCAGAACACTGGCAGTTTTGTTGCAGACACTTATTTATTTTTTTAATGCTATTATATTTGTAAATTAATCTGTTAGATTTAATCTCAGGGTATCCAAAGCTGGTCGTCTTCTATAAATATATTTTATCCACCGCTGAGAAAAATGTAGCAAATTTTTGATGAAATGGAAAAAAGTACTTAATTATCAGGTTATCAGTGAGTGATTTTTTCTCCATAACTAATTATGAACATGCAATAAAAAGTTAGCATGAAATTTAAAATTAAGTTTTGTTGATCGCAAACGAATGATCAAAGTAATATCCATAATGTTTCAAACATATTTACAGCATGAATGGACTTTAACTAATTAAAATGAGTTTCGTCATGGATAATATTTTCTCTTTAATTAATAAGATTAAAATAAATGAATTCATTGAATTAAGACAAAATGGTGCAAGTTAACAAGCACACGTGCATGGCCATTCTTGGCTGCAGTGATTTGGCGAAACATGTTTGCTAACAGTATGTGTCTGCTCACGTAGTAGAGAGACAATATCTTGTGTTATCAATATCATCCTTTGCGACAAAATAATACACATACTTATACTAGAAAAATAAAACTACAGTACTTCATTTTTACACTATTTTACCACATGCTAAGTTTTCATGTTTTGTTTCATTTTAATAGTATATGATGATCTCTATTTGGCATTTTCACATGTGAAAATATTTTCGATAGGTAGATTATGATCATAAAATTCTTGATTTAGTACAATAGTTTATAAATAAGTGCGAAACTAAGTTGTAGCATTAGAAAAACTTATTTTTACTATAACCCAACTCTAATACTCCCTGATGGTTTGGCGAATTTTTGATGGTGATGAATGCAGGAAAATACAGATCACGATACAGAGATTTACGTGGTTCGATTTACTGAGGTAAATCTACGTCCACGGGAAGAAAAGAGGGCAGAGTTGTATTGCTTGATCTGTTTTCTACAGCTTACAATACAGACTTGCTATTTGATATTTGATCTCTAGAGAACTTAACCCTTCTTTATCTGATCTGAGTTCTATTTATACATTGAACTAAGATCGTGGCTTGCATCACCACTAATGATGGTTGTGAATGTCGTGGAGGTCATGGAGATCCTGCATGGGTCCACTATCCTGCATGAGATCCTACATGAGTCCACTATCTCTGTGCTTGATCCACTATCCTGCATGTGATCCTGCATGAGTTGACTATCTTCCAGTTCGGTCGAATACTGAGACCGAACTTCTGAACTATTGCCGAGCAGCTTTTGCCGATCTGAGAGTAGAGCTTGATTGGTCGGCTTTTACCGAGCTGTAGGCTGGAGCCGAACTCTTTGGTAATGCCGAACTGATTGGTTGGCTTTTACCGAGCTGTAGGCTGGGGCCGAACTCTTTGGTAATGCCGAACTGATACTCTTCCTTGGGCTTTGGGCTGATGGGCCGTCACTGCTATTGGGCTTGTTTAGTACGTACCCCATCACTACCCCCCCCGAAAAGCGAAGTGAATCACTTCGGCGAAGCGAGTCACTTCGGCATTCTGGATAAAGGTACGGGGGAGGCTGACGTCAGGGGACGTGCCTTGCGCGTGACTGCATTAAATGCGACAGTAAAATCCGGCCGTTGAATCCTGAAAAGGTGGGATTCGAAACGGTGCGATGATTTTGAAATCTTCTCCGAATCTGATAAATACGTCCTTTCTTCATCATTTGAATACTTTTGCTATAGCTTCTTCTGCACTCTATCTCCTTCGCGTAAAAATTTTCTTCCGCTTTCAAGAATTTTTTGAGAATTTCTTCAGACTTTCGAAGAGTAAGAACTATGTCTTCTTCTTCTTCTTCTGAGTCAGGTAGCGGTAGGAAAAGGGGTAAGGGGTCTTCTAGCCGGAAAGAATCTGGGGAGAAGACCGTAGAGTATTTTCACAGCGTCTTGAGTAAGGATACTGTGATATCCATATACGAAAAATATCTTCTTCCCAGGGGGAAGGCGGTGGTTCCCGACGACGATCATAGGGCTAACGAGCCGCCGGAGGGTTATGCCACCGTTTACGAAGCCTGCTTAGAATGCGGGCTTCGTTTCCCTCTTCCCCCACCTTTTGTAGAGCTTCTTGATTTCTTTCAACTCCCTTTAGGTCAGGTGACTCCGAATTCTTGGAGGCACTTATCGGCTTTTGCTGCCGAACTGCGTAGGCTAGATAAGGATCTGTCTCTGAGGGCAATCCTTAATTTTTTCCAGTTTAAGAGGAAGGGATCTTGGTTTTACCTGATCCCTTTACAGCCTTTTAGGGCCTTCTGCAAAACCAAATGGCCGAAATGGCAAAACCGCTTCTTTTTTTATAATAGGACAGCGGCTCCGGGCTTTCCCTGGAGAGGGCCGAAGTCCGTGATTCCTCATCCTCGGTTAGAACCGTTGGCCGAGCTCGAGGGCGAGCTCAATAAGATTCCTATGATTAGGAAACAGTACTCGGAAACTGAGCTCGTCAAGGGCGACCTCGTGTTCAATATCTCGTCTTCGGACGAAGAAACTGAGGGTGAGGATTTCTTTTTTATGCTTTACTGCTTTAGCGGCGAAAACTAACCTTGCTTTCTTGCTTTTTGGCAGTGTACATGCTGAATAAGATTAGCCGCAAATCCTCCGAGCTTAAGGAGCCGGAGAAAGAGAAGGCTACCAGCTCGGCGCCTGATGCCGAGAAGAATCCGAAGAGGCAAAAGACCTCTTCGGATCCAAAGAAGCCGGAGTCGACTTCGGCAAGTAGGAAGGGGAAGACCCAGAAGCCCCCGAGAGCGCCAGAGAAAGACGTGGTCTTGGCGCCTCCTTCGGAACATATCTGTGAGCCCTTTTTATGGCCCACGGACTTCGCCGAGGTGAATTCTCTTCTTGATTTTCTGGCCTTGCTTTTTTCCTGTATTTTTTGTGGCCCCTCTGTTGACTTTTTGCTTTTTCCATTTTCAGAGGAACGATATGCTCTCCAAGCTCGTCGCCGTTGAACTCTCCAAAGCGTCCAACGACTATGCTGAGATGCAGAGGAAGTTGGCGGCTGCTTGTCACCGGGCCGAGCAGGCTGAGGCAAACTTTGAGAAAGCCAGAGCTGCTAGGATTTCGGCCCAGGATGAAGCTCAGTTTGCCAAAAACCAGCTCGTCATCCAGCGAGAGCAGACGAAACGGAGGGATGCTGCCGCCGTGGTTGCCCAAGGAGAGGCTCTCCGTGCTTTCGCGGAGAAACTCTTTCTGAGCAACCAATTTTCAGCCTTTGTCGGTGATCTGCTGAAACTGATGACCGATAAAGCCGAGCAGGGTCCCGAAGTCATCCTGCCGCTGTACGGCCGAGAGATAGCAGCTCGGCTTCAGAGTCTGCCAGTGCTTGAGGAGCTTGCTTCGTCCTCGGTCCTGCTTTCTGCAGACCAAGTTCGTAGTTGCCGAGCTGACCGCGATGAGAACATGGAGGCTATCTTTGCCTCCATAGGGTCAGTTTCACCCGCTCCAATTTTCCATGGAGAGGGTGAGACCGAGCAGCATGAGCGGCAGACCGGCGATGAGCAGGCCGAGCAGGAGGCGCAGCAGATCGGCTACGGTGGCGCCGAGCAGGCTGGGGAGAGCAGGGAGGCCGAGGCTGAAGCTGAAGCAGACAAGGAGAAGGAAGCTGAACCTCACCGAGAAGGCGGAGACGAAGCTGGCGGAGTATGATTTCGTCTCCCTTCTCTTAGTTTAGTTTCTTCCTTCTTGTAAAACGGCCTTGAAGCCCTTGTGTAGAAAAAATTTTTTTCTTATGAATGAAAAAATTCTTCTTTCTGCTCTTGTGTCTTCGTATAGCCTTTCGTACTCTCTTTTACTCCTGTTGTGGTTTACTACCTGCTCAGTAATCTGAAATGCCGAACTGACATAGCTGCTCTATATTCTGAACTCTTAAGGAGCTGGAGGTACTTCACTGGAAGCGGCTGTACTCTTCGGCTTTAGACGAAGCTGAGAAAAGAGCCATAGCTGACCAGGTGAAGAATGACGAACTCTTGGCTCGTTCAGTGAAGCTGGAGGTTGACAATAAGGACTTAGAGTCCGAAAAGAAAGATCTGGAGGCCGAGCTGAATACCGCCGTCGCTGAGAGGACTGCGTATGAGGATTTCATCTGCAGGCGCGGGGGAATGACCATCTCTGAAGTTCAGGAACGAGTTGACGAACTGTGGGAGGAATATCATGTACTCCGGAGGAACAATGCGCTGGAGAGCTCGGTTTGCCAACAAGTCGTGAATTCATTGCGGCGCTATGCTTCTCGGTACGACATCATTCTTTCCCGGCGTCCTTCAATCGAGAGATTCCTTAGGCATTTCCCGCCAACAGATGCTCGCACTCCAGCTCAAACCCCTGATTCACTTGCTCAAAACCCTACTCCAAGTCAGCAACGAACTCAGGAACAGCCGGAAACGTCAAGACGAGAACGGACTCAGGAGCAACCGGAAACGTCAAGACAAGGACGGACTGAAGTTCGTAGAGGAGCTGTGATTATGAGTGAGCAAGATCAACAAATGCTTCGTGAAGAGACTCTTCGCCGCCGAGGTGCTAGAGCTTCCCGGGCTCAGGGAAGAGGCGGTAGGTCGATTAGAGCATCTCGTCGACCTGCTTATTCTTCAGCTGCCGAGAACGCCCGAACTCGGCTTCACGAGGATTTTGTGAATAGATGGCTCAACTTTAGCAACCAGGGACAGTAGAATAGTCCTTTGTAATGGCGTAACGCCTTCTCGTAGGGCAGCAGAATTGTATGCCGAACAAGTTTTAATAAATGAAATCTTCATTTCGCTTCTATCACTGCGTATTTACAGCTCAGCGAAAAAATTTCATCGTGCTCGTCCTCGGTCTTATGAAGTAAACTTCTTTGACCGGACTCGTCCTCGGTCTTATGAAGTAAACTTCTTTGACCGGACTTGTCCTCGGTCTTATGAAGTAAGCTTCTTTGACCGGACTCGTCTTTGGTCTTATGAAGTAAACTTCTTTGACCGGACTTAGTCCTCGGTCTTATGAAATAAACTTCTTTGACCGGACTCGTCTTTGGTCTTATGAAGTAAACTTCTTTGACCGGACTCGTCTTTGGTCTTATGAAGTAAATTTCTTTGACCGGACTAAGCTTGTGTCCTAATTTGGCGAGTTTTATCGCTCGGATCGGACTTTCCCTTGTCCTAATTTGGCGAGTTTTATCGCGTGGATCGGACTTTCCCTTTGTTGCAGTTCGTTTCAGACGGACTGCTTGTTTCTTAAGCTGAATTGTGGTCTTGTATCCTCCTTAGAAGCTTGGACTCACAATCGTTGGCTTATATATGTTCTAAAAAGGGGATAAGCCTTCGAAGAACAAGATACCTCAGTAACATTTGTAAGAGACGACACGCACATAGACAGACAAAACACACCTAGACAAGCAAGACGCACATAAACGAACGAGACGCACATAGACAAACAAAAAGCACATAGACAAAAAAGGACGAACAAGCACAAAGAAAGCACATACCTCTAGGACCGAACTAGACACAAGACTGACTGACCGGACTGTCTCTTACAAATGGAACTTCTTGAGGTTGGAAATGTGCCATGTTCGGGGTACTTGTTCTCCTGACATGTGAGTCAATTTGTAAGACCCTTTGCCGAGGACTTCTGACACCCGATATGGACCTTCCCATGTGGGTTCGAGTTTGCCCAGCTTTTCTGCTCGGCTTACTTCGTTGTTTCTCAAGACGAGATCTCCCACTTGAAATTGCAGCTTTTTCACCCTTTGGTTATAATACCGGGCTACTTGCTCCTTGTACTTGGCTGCTTTTATGCAGGCCAATTCTCTTCTTTCTTCGGCCAGATCTAGTTCGGCTCTCAGTCCGTCATCATTCATTTCTGAGGAGAAATTTAGAGTTCGGGGACTGGGTACGCCGATCTCAACCGGAATCACGGCTTCAGTGCCGTACACCAGACTGTACGGAGTTTCACCGTTGGAAGCTTTGGGTGTAGTTCGGTAGGACCATAGGACTTGAGGGAGATTTTCTACCCATTGTCCTTTGGCTTGTTCTAACCGAGCTTTCAACCCTTTCACCAAGATACGGTTTGTTACCTCCGTTTGTCCGTTTGCTTGTGGGTGGGAGACCGAAGTGAACCGCTGTTGAATATTCAGCTCTTGGCACCAATTCTTGAATGTCTTGTCGGTGAACTGAGTCCCGTTATCCGAAATGAGGATGTGGGGTAAGCCAAATCGGCACACTATGTTCTTCTAGACGAAATCCAATGCCTTCGAGCTCGTTATCGTAGCTAATGGTTCAGCTTCTACCCACTTTGTAAAGTAATCCACGGCAACGATAAGGAATTTCATTTGCCGAGGAGCTTGTGGTAGTGGTCCCACTATGTCTATGCCCCATTGCATAAAAGGCCAAGGGCTTTGCATAGCATATAGATCGGTCTGCGGCATCTTTGGGATATTTGCATGGATTTGGCACTTCGTGCATGTCTTGACGAGCTGCACTGCGTCTTGTACCAAAGTTGGCCAATAATACCCCCATCTCAGAACTTTTTTAGCTAAAGCTCTAGCTCCGATGTGGCTACCGCAAGATC
The DNA here is from genome assembly GCF_004379255.2 of Salvia splendens. Taxonomy (NCBI): domain Eukaryota; kingdom Viridiplantae; phylum Streptophyta; class Magnoliopsida; order Lamiales; family Lamiaceae; genus Salvia; species Salvia splendens. The sequence continues at coordinate 3,667,667 of NC_056039.1, forward strand.
CTTCATGAACTTCTCTAAGGATGTAGTCCGTCTCTTCTGGCCCTACACATCGCAATAACGGCTGAAGGTAGGACTTTCTGTATAGGACTCCTCCATGAAGTTCGTACCGAAGGGCTCGGCATGTGATTTTCCGAGCTTCTCTCTTATCCTCGGGCAGTTGTCCTTGATCTAGATACTGTAAGATCGGCGTCATCCAGTTCGGCGAGCTGGCTACTGAAAGTACCTCAGCTTCATCAATGCTTCTGTGCATCAATTCCTCCACCTTTGAACTTGGATATGAGGCTAACTTACTTAAAATATCCGCTCGGCTGTTTTCCGCTCTGGGAATGCGGATTATCCGAAAATAAGAGAAACTTCGGCTAATGCTTTGCGCTTTGTCCCAATATTTCCTCATCCTCTCATTACGGGCTTCACTTGTACCCAACATGTGATTCACTACGACTTGTGAATCACAATGGATTTTGAGAGACTTGATAAATAGACTTTGCGCTAGCTTGAGTCCGGCAAGGAGAGCTTCGTATTCGGCTTCATTATTAGTAGTTGGGAATAAGAACCGAAGTGAGTAAGTTACCTCGTGTCCGTCGGGAGCGATAAGTAAAATACCAGCTCCACTTCCCGTTTTATTCGAAGCTCCATCTACGAATCCGCTCCAGCAGTCCGGTGGCTCTACTTCGGATTCCAGGGGCTGTGGTAGTTCGGCATTGGTAGAATTTTTCTGTTCGGCAATGACAGGGATTGCTTGATCGAACTTTGCTTCTGCAAGAAAATCTGCCAAGGCTTGTCCCTTGATGGCTTTCCGAGGTAGGTATTCGATTGAGTGTTCTCCCAACTCTATGGCCCATTTGGCGATTCTGCCTGATGCTTCTGGCTTGGTCAAAACTTGCCGAAGTGGAAGATCGGTTAAGACGCATACCTTGTGAGCATAGAAATATGGCCGCAGTCTCCTTGCTGCATTTACTAATGCCAGAGCAATTTTTTCCAGAGGTTGATACCTTGTTTCTGGACCTCTTAATGCTCGGCTTGTAAAGTAGATGGGAAGCTGCTTTAGGCCTTCTTCTCGTACAAGCACCGCGCTAATGGTCTGATCCGATGCCGCTAAGTATAAGAATATCACTTCAGCATCTGTTGGAGCAGAGAGAATAGGAAGCTCGGCTAAATAACTTTTGAGCTCGTCAAAAGCCTTTTTCTGCTCGACTCCCCACTCAAACTTTGGTGCCTTCTTTAACACTTTGAAGAATGGCATTTGCTTTTCGGCTGCTTGGGAAAGGAATCTATTCAGTGCGGCTAGACATCCAGTTAGCCTTTGCACATCATGTATGGACTTCGGCATTGCCATGTTCTGAACAACTTGAACTTTTAGCGGATTTGCCTTGAGTCCTTCCTTTGAAACCCAACAACCTAGAAACTTTCCCGAATCTACCAAAAAGGTACATTTTTGGGGGTTGAGTTTGAGGTTGGCTTTTCGGAGCACGTCGAGAGTGGACTTGAGATTGTCTTCGTACTCCGAAGTGCTTCTGCTTTTAACGACTATGTCGTCAACATACACTTCAACCTCCTTTCCGATCAAATGCCGAAAAAGCTTATCTACCATCCTTTGATATGTGGCTCCGGCATTCTTTAAACCGAACGGCATCTTTTTATAAGCAAAGATGCCGAAGTCAGTAATGAAAGCCGTTTTTGGAGCATCATTTTCATCCATTAAGACTTGGTGGTAGCCTTTGTATAAATCAAGAAAACAGAAAATTTCGAAGCCGATCAAAGCTTCTACTTTTTTATCTATATTCGGAAGGGGATAGCAATCTTTAGGACAGTGCTTGTTTAGATCGGTAAAATCTATGCACATCCGCCATCCTCCTTCTTTTTTCTTGATCATCACAGGATTGGCCACCCAAGAGGGATATTTCACCTCGAATAATACATCCGCTTTCAGTAATTGGCGGACTTCGTCATGGATGACTTGATTTCTTTCTGCCGCAAAGAGTCTTTGCTTCTGTTTTATAGGCCGGACTGAAAGATCAATATTTAACCGATGAGTGATTACCTCAGGGGGCACTCCGGTCATATCCAACGGAGACCATGCAAAGACATCTTTGTACTCCTTGAGGAGCTGGATGGTCTTTTCCCGGAGTAGAGGCGTTCCCGCGAAACCGATCTTGACCGTTCTGGATGGATCATCTTCGTATAACTGAACGGTCATTGAGTTCGGCTCTGGTGTGACTTCGGTCATTTCGCTTGCCTCTGACTCCGGCTGCTGTGATTGCTATGCTTGATGATGCCGATCTGATTGCTCGGCACTTTTAAGCGCAATCTGCAGACACTCTTTTGCTCTCTTTTGATCACCTCGGATGACCGCTAACCCCCCTTTAGTGGGGAGCTTGATGGTGAGATGATAAGTAGAGCAAACGGCCCGAACTGCGTTGAGCCAGTCTCTTCCCAGGATGATGTTGTACGGAGACCGAGCTTTTACCACAAAGAACTCGATCATCGTACTGGAGCTTGTAGGCGCTTTTCCCACCGTGATCGGAAGGCTGATAATACCTTCAGGGCGGGTGTCCTCCTGGGCGAAACTTTTCAGAGGAAGTGGTGCCGGACTAAGCCGAGCTGGATCCACTTCTAGTTTATCGAAACATTCTTTAAAAAGAATGCTGACTGACGCTCCTGTATCCACAAACACTCTGTGGATCAGTTTGTTTGCCACTCCGGCTTGGATGACAATAGCGTCTTGATGAGGAGAGATGGCCGGGACGGGATCTGCATCTGAAAATGTAATCACTTCGTCCTGCTTCAGCCTTTTATGCGTTGGCTCCTCTCGATTGAAGCCTCTGCGCTCTGACTTCAGGGACGATTTAGTCTTCCCGGCAGGGAGAGCATCAATAGTCAGGATTACTCCATCATATTGCTGCTCGTCATCGTCTTCGGGATCCTGTTGCCTTTTCGGATCCTGAGGAGCGCAGTTCGCACCTCTCTGCTTTTTGTTCTTTTTCGGCTGCTTGCTTTGGTATTTTTTTAATGTCCCTGCTTTCACAAGAGCATCAATACCTGCAGCCAAATGTCGGCACTCCTCGGTATCGTGACCGTGGTCTTGATGGAAGGAGCAATATTGATCCTGAGGTCGACGCGCGGCCGATTTCGTCATCCGCTTTGGTTTTTCGAACATATCGGAATGCAGTTCGAAAATTTCCGCTCTTGACTTGTTCAATGGTACGAACTGAGCGGGCGGCTTCTCAGGATTGAGACGTGGCCCCAATCGGTCTTGCACCGGAGTCCTTTGAATCCTTTCAAAAGGAGTTCGGCGAGGATGTCCCTGATCGCCAAAAGGAGTTCGGCGAGTTTGTCCCTGGTCGCTATGATCGGGCTTCCTCCTGTCTCCTCGGGATGAGCTGTCTAAAGACCGTTTGCGACGGTCTGCCTCATCGGCACGGGAGAACTGGTCCGCAATGTCCCACATCTGTTGAGCTGTTTGCGGACTGCATTCCACGAGCTTTCTGTAGAGAGCCCCGGGCAGGATTCCATTTTGGAATGCCGAAATGACAAGTAGATCATTGAGATCATCTACTTGTAGGCATTCCTTGTGGAATCTCGTCATAAAGTCGCTGATCTTTTCGTCGCGACCTTGACGTATAGAAAGCAGCTGAGCCGAAGTGATTCGGACTTCCGCTTTCTGAAAGAACCTCCTGTGGAAAGCATCCATTAGATCTCGGTAAGATCTAATGCTGCCTTGGGGGAGGCTATCGAACCACCTTCTTGCGTTTCCGATAAGCAGCTCGGGAAACAGCTTGCACATATGGACCTCATTGAGACCCTGGTTCGCCATGTTATACTGATAGCGTCCCAAGAAATCATGAGGATCCACTAACCCGTCATAAGTCATCGACGGAGTTCGGTAGTTCTGTGGCAAGGGAGTTCGGGTGATATCGTCCGAGAACGGAGTCTTCAATGCTCCGTACATGGCGAACCCGACATCTCTTCGGTATGGAGGAGATGGAGTTCTCCTGTGATTCCGGTACCGAGGAGGAACAGGAACATGTCGGGGTTGAGGATTCTTCTTCCTGGAAGACACGGCACTACTGCGGTAGTGACTTTCATGTCTGGATGAGGAAGGAGAATCCACCGTTTTCGTCTTCGGCTCTTGGCTCTTTTGCAGGAAGGCTAAGAACTCATCCTGCTTCTCAGCCAAGAATAGCTTGACAGCCTCATTCAAATCAGGCTGCTGGGAAGACTCGGTGTGTGGACCTTTTGAGCGGCTTGTTCCTTCATCGTGAAAACTGGAAGTAGATGTCTCCCGAGGCTGTTTTCCGGACCTGCGGGCTGGACTAGTTTCCTCATGGTTTTCACGAACGGTATTACGGGTAGTATGTGATCTGGTATGCATTTTTTTTTGGGGTGGAAAAAGGGTCAAAAATTCGCTTTATCACAAATTTGGTTCTCTGTTTCCCACAGACGGCGCCAGTGATGGTTTGGCGAATTTTTGATGGTGATGAATGCAGGAAAATACAGATCACGATACAGAGATTTACGTGGTTCGATTTACTGAGGTAAATCTACGTCCACGGGAAGAAAAGAGGGCAGAGTTGTATTGCTTGATCTGTTTTCTACAGCTTACAATACAGACTTGCTATTTGATATTTGATCTCTAGAGAACTTAACCCTTCTTTATCTGATCTGAGTTCTATTTATACATTGAACTAAGATCGTGGCTTGCATCACCACTAATGATGGTTGTGAATGTCGTGGAGGTCATGGAGATCCTGCATGGGTCCACTATCCTGCATGAGATCCTACATGAGTCCACTATCTCTGTGCTTGATCCACTATCCTGCATGTGATCCTGCATGAGTTGACTATCTTCCAGTTCGGTCGAATACTGAGACCGAACTTCTGAACTATTGCCGAGCAGCTTTTGCCGATCTGAGAGTAGAGCTTGATTGGTCGGCTTTTACCGAGCTGTAGGCTGGAGCCGAACTCTTTGGTAATGCCGAACTGATTGGTTGGCTTTTACCGAGCTGTAGGCTGGGGCCGAACTCTTTGGTAATGCCGAACTGATACTCTTCCTTGGGCTTTGGGCTGATGGGCCGTCACTGCTATTGGGCTTGTTTAGTACGTACCCCATCACTCCCTATATAGTATTTTTCCGTCAACATATCCAATTTTGTTTTTAGTTTGTATCAACTATGAACTAAGAGGTCATCTCAATCTTCATTAAATTTTTTTAATTATTTTGCTTCTTCATTTTAATATACTAAATAATTTAATCTAAATTTCATATCATTTAAGTATGGTGCTCTCTTGTGGAGTATGCGACGAAGAGGGTAGTAAATCTAGGAAGACAACGCTTTAATAAATCAAATAATCAAATCAAAACTATATGCTTTTAAATATAATAGAGTTAAGTAGAAAAGGGAATGTAGAAAAAGGGGATGACAAAGACTTCTAATACAGTAAAATGCACTCCACATTAAATATGAATCTTGTGAGTTGTCACTATATACCATTACACCGCTATATATATATTGCCATATTTAGAATAAACTCCAAAATTTTATTTCATTAATCCGTGATAATTACATTTTGCCACTTTGCTCATTACACCCGTAATCCTATTTACTTTTTCTATCATAAATAAATGAACCACTCACTCAACTAAATCATTATAATCATTTTCATTATAAAATTATAAAAATAAGACGATATTCCATAATATTAAATTTTCAAATTTCTTTAAACACGTACTAATTTAAAATTAGACTAAATATTGCAAAAAAAATATTTAAATAGGAAAAAAACTCCATATATTTATTTATTTGATTGTGTGTTTTTTTAATTGGGTTAGGAGTCCATAAGGTATGGGGCCGGAGTATTAATTATTATGGGAGAGTTAGGAAAGCTCCATCCATCAATCTCTACGAAACACTCATGTCTCAGAAAATTCACACCATAATTCCTCAATTAAGCTAAAAAAACTTCTTCATCAACAATAAACACAAATCTACTAAACATCATTATTATATCCCTCATTGTGCAATAAATAACTAAATCTTGATTAAGGTTAGTTGCGTAACGTCTCTCCAAAGCTTCACTAAACCCCAAACCCACCCCCGTGAATGTACCGAAAAAAACTCAGTGCCCCAAATCACACCTCCCACACCAACTTACTCACCTCCAATCGACACACACACACACTCTCTCTCTCTATAACTTCCTTTTGCCGGAGAATCAGAGCTTTTTGTTTCTCAGATTTATATATCTAGACCAGTTTGGTTTCAATCGAGCAATTTTCACTTGATCTTGCTGAAAATGTGGCATCTCATTATGTTTTCTTGAGCCTTTGTGATCTTGCTTGATATAAAAAATGGCTTATGAAAACTTGGATTTTTCAGCGAAATTCACAATGTGATTGGTGAATTGTGTGCATGCGGTCTTGATTTGTTATGATGGTGGCCGCCGTTCACGGAGACCGACAAAGCCCCAAAACACAGGAGGAACATTCTAGAAGGCCCCCATTGCTGCCGTCGGAGAAAGATTACAGTAATGGAGTTGCAAATAATCAGAGAAAGCCCAAATCCAGAATTGTTTCGTCTAGGTACATGTCCCCTTCTTCTTCTTCTTCTTCTTCGACTTCTACATCAAATTCATCCTCGCTTTCCTCGTCTTCTTCCTCTTCTCGGAGGTATCCTTCCCCTTTAATTTCGAGAAATTCAACGCCGGTCTTAAACGGGACTCCTTCTGCAAGCCCCAAGAGGTCTGTTTCCGTCGACCGCCGACGGGCCAGACCTGTAGTATCCGATCTCGAATCGAAGAATGGAAATGCTGCTCAAGTGTCAGCTGCCGCAAAGCTTCTCGTGACTTCTACCCGGATTTTGTCGGTTTCGTTTCAGGGAGAAGCCTTTTCGCTACCTATTAGTAAGACTAAGGCGGCGCCGCCATCGCCTAATGTGAGGAAAGGGACGCCGGAGAGGAGAAGGGGTGGCACCCCGTTGAGAGGGGGAGGAGATCAGGTGGAGAATTCTAAGCCATCTGATCACAACCGTTGGCCTGCCAGGAATCGGGTGGTTAATCCGTTGTCCTGGAGTTTGGATTGTCGTGGCAACGGAGGTGATCGGAGTAAGGTGGTGGGATCTGCGAATGGAATCCGAACTCTGCAGCAGTTGATGAATGATGAGAGGAGGCCTTCACTTGATGGAAGGATGAGTCTCGATTTGGGGGATTCTGACCTAATTAAGGCAGCTCCTGATGGGAATTCAGTTAAAAATGAACTCTCATTGCCTTGTGATCTCACTGCATCGGATTCAGACAGTGTGTCTTCAGATAGTACTTCTGGAGTTCAAGAATTTGGTGGGGCTGTGAATGGCCGAAATGGGCCTCGCGGGATTGCTGTTTCAGCTAGGTTTTGGCAAGAAACGAATAGCCGGTTGAGGAGGCTTCAGGATCCTGGTTCACCTCTATCAATGAGTCCTACTTCTAAAGTGATGATGCCACCAAATTTGAAAAGGAGTTCGAGTGCTGGTCATGGTCTGTTGATGTCGCCCCCTGCTCGTGGTGGTATTAGACCTGCCTCGCCTAGCAAGCTTATGACGCCCATTGGATCATCTCCATCACGGGGGCAGAGTCCATCTCGGATAAGAAATGCTGTTAGCACCATTAATAACAATTTCAACGAGACTCCTTCAGTCCTTAGTTTTGCTGTTGATGTTAGGAGGGCTAAAGTTGGGGAGAGCCGGATTTTTGATGCGCACTTAGTGAGACTGTTGTACAACCGGAACCTGCAGTGGCGCTATGTGAATGCAAGAACTGAGGCAGTTATGTTGGTGCAGAAACAGAGTGCAGAGGTGAGTGAGTATGTTTTGGTGTTATTTATTGTTTGAGTATACAAATTTGATATCTAGGTGTTATGATGGGTGCTGCGCCTCTTTTCTGTTTCATTCTTAGTTTTATTTCATATTCTCCTTGAGAATATTACCAAGAAAATGAACATAGATCCCCTTACGATATGAGTATTGGAATATATCAATTTGACATGTTAGGTTGACTTGTCGAAACAAGAGGACATGGTTTACGTTTTCTCATCTATCTTCCCGAGACAATGTCCTAATTAGGTTTTCTGATACTTATGCGAATGCTTTCTAAAAAAGAGAAACTCTATGGAAAGGGAGTCCTAGTTTTGGAATATTGGAAGGAATTCTTCAGGTTTTTATTTAGCATTTAATGCAAAATCTAATGCTTTTGCATTAAATTTTCAACTCATTTTTTATATAAAAATTAACGGTTAATCATAGTTTGTAGAGTTCCCCTTCTTATCCCCTGTCGCTGGATTCTGTTATGCAGGATATGTATCAAACTTTTTTCAAAGCTGGGGTTTTGAGCTGGGGAACAAGTTTTATCCATTTCTCTTTAAATTGTGTAATCTTCTTTATTTTTTATATCAGATTCAAAGGGACATAAATACATTTGTTGCGAGTCTGATCATGATTCATTACTTGCTTTATGGTGGCTTTAGTTATTTACTTCCTTCAGACGTTCTATGTGCTAGACTATGTTTTCTCTTTTCCTCATCTTTCGTATATTTCTACCTTTACTTTCATATATCTCTTCCTTTAAGCAATGCCACCATAGATTTTGTGTGTTAGATACCAAGGTGGTTATCATCATTGGTGCAGTTTCCACTATATACCATTTTAAAAAAGTTTTTTCTTGTTCATCTCACGCATATGTAGTGTTTTGATCGAAGGTTTCAGTTCTTTATGCTATTAAGTGAAGTAACATATTGATCTCAGAAGCCAACTTCTAATGTATAAAAAAACAAGCTTATTTGCCACGCTATCATCCAGTCAATTCTGCTCCACTCCATACCTCTTTCGTAGCTGTGTATCTTTCCATTTAGGTAATGGGAAGCCTTCCTCTGCTACATGAATCCAAATTTGATTTTATCCAAGAAAAACCATCTTAACTTAACTGTGTCTTGGTCTTCTTCCTTCCATGCATAGAATTTTCTGATGCAAACGTGGGTGATTAGTCAGTTTCCTTTTCAGTTGTGTTCTTCCGCATCTCAATCTGGTCCTCCATAGTTATTTGTTGGAAAACAGCTTGCTTTTTTTGGCCTAATGTAAGGCCTTGGTTTCTATTGATCATGCATGAGTTGTCTGTGTGCTCCTAGCCCAATGTGTTGCTATCTTCTTATGGTATCTATTCCCATACCATCCAGGACCTTATGGGCGTGCCAGTAAGATCACTATAAAATCTTGCCTTGTGAAATTTTGTGATCTTATTCCTCTATTTGTACCAGAAAAATCTGTGGAATGCCTGGATAGCAATCTCCGATCTACGTGATACTGTCACCAAAAAAAGCCATAGATTGCAGTTGCTGAGGCAAAAGTTGAGACTAGCTTCTATTCTTAAAGGACAAGTAAGCTTTTTTTTCGTTCTCATTTCTTGATAGATAATAGCAGACATTTGTGCTAATTTTCATATTGGCTTATTTATTTAATTTCTATCTTTAAGCCTGAAATTGTTGGAACAAGCTATAGCATTTATCACATGGTTTCTGTGTGCTGACTTATGAACTCCCTTATTTGGGTTCACACAAATCCAAGAAACGGTATCTGTTTGGGACTCTTAGAGATGAGGCATAACACTGGTGAAGCCGAACTATTTTACAGCAAGATAGTCTACGAACTTTGTCTAAACTTTACAGTTTACACCTACTTTTCTGTCATGAATATGTACTGCAAAAATTTTCTTCGACTACGTCTGCTTGATACGACATTTACCTGCAATTCCATTTTCTGTGGCTCCTGTGCATTAGAATCTCATCTGCATTTGCATAAATCCACCTCAATATCATTCTGTTACCAATGCTGAAGTTTGCGTTGGAATTACTTTGGAATTCCCAATAGTGATAAAGTTAGTTTGTAAAATTGGGATTTTGAATCTAGGCAATAATTTCTTCTATTTGCTTTTGAGAAAAAGCCACACCAATTTTTTTAGTTTATCATAATTCTTAGTTGTATAAGTTGGCTAAGTATAAATGTTTAATTTGATATTACTCTGTTTGTGCATGAACATATTTTGACAAACATCCTAGTTTTGGTTTCTCTAATCTCCATTGATATCTTATCATTGTAGATGACCTTGTTAGAAGATTGGGCTTCATTGGAAAATGACCACTCAGTTTCTCTGCTTGGAGCTATCGAAGCCTTAAAGGCTAGCACTCTCCGTCTTCCAGTCGTTGGAGGAGCAACTGTATGTGCCTCTATTAATTCAGAAACAAATTCTTTCCATAGTTGAAACAAAAGTTAACCATGTCATCATATGTGGCAGGCCAACGTTCTAGGCTTGAAGGATGCTATAGGCTCGGCTGTTGATGTTATGCACGGAATGGCATCATCAATATGTTCGCTTCTGCCAGTGGTAATGTCAGCTGCCCTTTCCCTCTTTACATCATTGACTCAATTTAGCTGCTCATAAGCAAGAAACAGAGAAAAAGAGTAAAGATTCCATGGCTGAAATAGTTGATTGGTTTTCAGGTGGAAGAAGTGAACCTTTTAGTGACCGAACTGGAACAAGTGAGTGCCAAAGAGCGAGCTCTACTCCAACAATGCACCGATTTCATTTCCTTGTTAGCAGCCATGCAGGTACTTTTGACTACTTCCCAATCCCTCCTTGCCTACCCTAAAATTTATCTTCTACGACTGTTTACAATGAACGACCACTCCTCCTATGAATCTGACAGGATCGAGCCACTAGCTTGAGAACGCATGTAATACAACATAACTGTGTACGATCAGCTTAACAAGAGAGGTAGGGCTGACTGCAGCCACTCAACAATATATGCTAACACCCATACTGAACCTTCAGACCTCGTGGAGGCAGCAGCGCTTATGTGATAAGAAACAGAGCGAACTCAGCCATTTTTTTTGCAGTGCATCCTGACCTCCAGGTATCCAATATTACAGGAAAAGGGTCTAATACCCTCTAATTAGCCATTCATACGCCTTTCATTTCCGGTTTTTTTTTTCTGGTCTCGTCGCTCTACCACATTGCCGGGGAAGGAAAGCATGTATATAATGTAATATTCTTGCTCTGTTTCTTGTTAATCTTAGATCTGTCTGAATGTGGTTTTATACATGAAGGGAATTGCAGCATCTGAATCTATGAGCTTGTTGTTCAGCATTATTTTACTTCAGTTGCTTAGATTCCGGATTCTCATATCTTTGGGTAAAACGAGGAAATGAGAATCTCGGACCATCTCATTGGGTAGTTTGGTTAATTCATATTCATGTGTTTTGTGAGATGAAAGAGAATGAACAATAGGAGAAAACGACAAAAATCCCCCCAAATGAAAAAATTTGCGCCAGATCTCATATTCTGAAAGAGGGGTGAATTTAATCCCAAAAACTGAAAAGTGGTCCAATTTAATCCCAAAATCTGAACTTTCTCAATTTTAGCACATTTTCCAGTTTACGATTTGGTTTCTAACCACGAGTTTTTCTATTTTTTGCAATTACAACACCTTCTCATAATTGCTTGCTAATGATAATAAATTTCATGCATTTTGGTTTATAATGACTTCAATATTCACAAAAAAAATGCAATCTTTAAAATTTTGGCAGTCACACATGTTTTTAACTTCAAAATTATAAATGGAAAATGATGAAGTTGTTTTTGAAATATGTACTCCTAACGTTCTATAAGAAATCAAACATTTGTTTTTCGGTATGTGATTTTATTTAGTATTATTTTGTGATTTGACGAGGAGAGAAAAAGTAAAAAAGATAAGAGTGAATTATGTTTGTAGGCTCTATACTTTTAGCGACGAACATTTGCGGGTCCTATACTTGCAAAATATCATTTGCGGTCCCCAAACTATACCACTTGCACGTTTTAGGTACTTTTTTTTCACTTTTTGGTCAAATTTTTGGTCAAAAATGCCCCCAAAAGCCTAAGAGCACCCACAACGCATCTTGTGGGTGTCTCTTATCTCGTCCCTTCGAGACGAGACGAACGCGGGACTCGTTGCAGCGTCCCGTCTCGTCACCATCCCGCCGAGACGCCCGTCCCACCGAGACGGATGGCGAGCAGTCGCGCCACGCGTGACGCCCACTCGACGGCCTGCGAGTGGGCTTCGTCACGCTGATGCAATAAATACATTTTTTTAAAAAATTCGAATTTAAAAAAAAATCAAACGGTAATATTACCGTTTTCGACCGTTTTTTCTTTTTTATTTTTTTATTTGTTTACTCTATAAATACTCATATTTCATCCTCATTACACACACAAACACACATCTATTCTTCCCAAATCATCTCCATTTCCTCTCTAATTTTCATCTAACCTCTCCAATTTTCATCACAAAATGTCCGGCGACGGAAACTCTGGCGGTGGCGGCTCCGGCGGGTTTGACAACAACGCGTTTGGTGACTGGGGGGCATGTACAATGTATTGAGTGGTTCGGGTTTCGGTTCGTCGACGCCGGCGGGGTACCAACCACCCCATTTTGATGTGGATGCATACGCTCGTCCCTCCGCCCCGAGGTATTCGCAGGGATTACCCGGATGAACCCACTCCGGAAGGAGGACGAGGCGGTGGAAGCTCCAGGGCATTCGACGTCGTGGAGGAAGAGGCGGAGGCGGCCGAGGAGGAGGATGTAGGTCGGCATCCGTACAGCCGCAAGGACACGATGGTTGTGTACAACGCCTGGATCAGCTTCTCGTACGATACCATCGTCGGGAATCAACAAACCCGGAAGTGCTTCTAGGAAAAGGTCAGGGAGGCCTACAACGAGATTAAGCCGAAGGGGTCCCCCCGCCGCACATTGAAGATGCTCCGCGCTCACTTTGACCGAGTCGACAGAGAGGTCAAAAAATTATGCGGCATCTACAAGACTGAAGCGGCTCATTACCAAAGCAGAGCCACGGGAGCCGACATTCTGAGATCGGCTTTGCGAGTCTATTTCGACGACACCGACAAAGAATTCAAACATATCGATGTTTGGGAGGTCGTCAAAGACGAGGCAAGGTGGCCCGGCGGTGTCCAGTCCAGCACGGGCTCGGCCTCGAAGCGCACGAAGCACACGACGGGTGGCCAATACTCGTCTAGTGGGGGCAGTTCAGGCAGCGCCGCACAAGAGGTTGCCTCGCAGGAGGTTGAGGGCACGGAGGACGATGCAGGGGGGGTCCTCCCGTGGGCGCTGTCGGCCGCAAGGGACCAAGGCGGCGAAGGCGGCTAGAGGGAGGAGGGGCCGAGGCGAATCAAGCCATGCGGACTCCCAAGGGCCGCCCTCCTCCTTAATGTCCATGTACTTCACCACCACGATGGCGGACACTTCCCGCATGACGCCTGCCCAATTTCAAGCCCATCATGCCGGCATTGTGTATCTGGCGGGACAACTTGGTATTCCGCCTCCACCGCCTCCGGGGGATGATTCGCCGGCGGAGTAGTTTTTATAATTTCTATAAAATTGTATTTTAAATTATGCCTTTTTTTATTTATTTTGCCACTAATTTAATTATGTATTTTTTTAGGATTTTAAGTTGTAATTTTTATTTTATTTATTGAAGTGTGTTTTTATTAATTGAATTTGTTGGAAATAAAAATAAAAAATGAAATTGAATGAATAGTTAAGGGATGAGATGGTTAAGAGACGGATAAGAGATGGAGGGTTGCAGGTTCTGTCTCTTAGTTAAGAGATTGAGTGAAAAATACAGTGGGGTCCATGAATAGTTAAGAGATGAGACGGTTAAGAGACGGATAAGAGACAGCGTTGCGGATGGACTAAAGGGCATTTTTGTACACTCACCCTCCAAAACTAAGTACTTATTTTGATATTTATGTCAGTTTGATTACTTTAACTATTGTTTGTGTTTTATTCGAATAATTTTTGTTTCAATTGATTATAGCGTGCAATGCTCATGTGCATAACTAGTAAAAACATACCCAATTTAATTTTTTTTCTAGTTTCTCTTCTTCAAAAATTTTCTAAATTTTAAAAATTATGTTTAACCTTTACAGATATTGTTCTGCATAAGAGTCAATGGTCATTATTGAATGATTGGAAAGAGCTGAATCTATGAGATTATAAGCTTACAGAGAATAAAAATGGTTTCCGAGAGCTTCAGGAAGAAGCAATCTAGTTGGCATAAAAAAGAAATAATAATGTAATACTTATTTTTTTAATTGCTACCACTCTATATTTTTGAAATATTAAATAATTTGTACTTAAAAGCAAAAAGCCACGATATTTTAAAAATTTCTGAATACTTTTAAAATGTGAACCTCGTTTTTTCTTATAGATCATCATCATTTTAATTGATTCATCGAGGGAATAGAATTGGCGCGAGGAAATAGAATAATTTTATTTTTAAGTTAAAACTTAAGATTAAAACCTATGCAAATTTTTTATACTATAGCCATTTCGGATAAAAATCATTACTCCCTCCGTCCCGCTTTAGGAGTCCCGATTGAGTTGGACACATGTTTTAAAAAAGTGTTTGAGTGTGTAATAAATAAAAGTTGTAGTGGATGTTGGGATCCACTTTTAATTGAGTGTGTAATAAATAAATGTTGTAGTGAATATTGTGATCTACTTTTAATTGAGTATATAATAAATAAATGTTGTAGTAGATGTTGAGACCCACTTTTAACACTTTTGTACTTACTTTGTAAGCATTTTTTATTAGTTTATCCCAGTCGGGACTCCAAAAGCGGGACACCCAAAATTGATCAACCGGGACTCCTAAAGCGGGACGAAGGGAGTATAAAATAAAAATCACATTTAAAATACCTAAATTAACATAAATATCAAAATAAGTACCTACTTTTGGAGAGTGAGTGTACAAAAATGCCTTTTAGGCTTCTGGGGGCATTTTTGTCCTAATATTTGATCAAAAAGTGAAAAAACACCTTCAACGTGCAAAGAGTATAGTCTGAGGACCGTAAATAATGTTTTGCATGTGTAGGGACCTAAAAAATAGAAATGATGTTATTTCACATTAAGCTAATTTTCTATAAATACAAAAACTATTGCTATCAGATTTCGAGTTTTAATTAAGTAAAGAAAATTGATGAGACTTGCATAAAAAATGAAATGTACTGTCAATTGAAAGTGTGATCGATTGGCCTCCCACGATATCAAACCTCCAAATTAATTTCAAAAGCAGACGCATATAAAATAAATTGAAATAATGAAATTCCATATGTATGATCTAATCAGATAAAAGTGATGTAGTACTAAACATAGACATAAAAAGAAATTGAAAATTTAATTTCTTGCAGTTCCATAGATAATCATCTAATCCAATGAAATAAACTGCTATTGAACATAGGAATATGAAGAAGCCAAATATTGGAAAGCTATATTCATATCATAAATATGAAAGGAAGTTTCAGTTTAATTTTGACTAATGCTCCAAAAAAGACTAAATGCTCATTTTGGTGTTTAACATATTGCGATTTTACGATTTTGGTCTAAAACATTATCTGTTGAATTTTTCGATCCCTCACAAATAAAAACGGGTCACATTTGGTCCGAATTTGAAGGAACTGTTAAATATTAACAGTCAACGAATTTTAATTACATTTAGACCGGATTAAGTTAATAAATATGTTATATTAATGTCTAATATTTAATTAACCCAACCACCCTCACCACCTCCGCCACGGCGTCCACCTTCCATATGTTGGAGAAAAGCAAATTGAAGGGATCGTCTGCGAACGACGAGAACCTGCGTTCCGGCGTCGCAGAGGATGGCCCTTGCTAACAGTCTGACCTATTAACTATCGGAGCACCATCTATCGTCGCCTTCCGGTGGAGCCTCGCCCAAACGTGGGGCTGGACATGGTCGTTCTTGTTCTTCCTGCTGCTTCTGCCGCCACCGCTCTTGTAGCTGAGCCAGCGAATCGTAGTCCGGCAACAGCGTTGAAACCTAAAAATCGGAGACGAAAAAGAAATCGCGAAATCTAAAACCCATCAATACGGAAGAGAATGAAAAAGCACAAAATTGGTTCCGCCCCGTCACCCTCGCCCTCCACTCCCTCTCTATGGTGCTCCTCCCCGCCACCATCTTCGCTGGTATCCTCTCTCCGCCGCCGCTGAGATCCGCAACAAGCGCCGGCGCTCCCGCTCCCTCACCACCCCCTTTGAGTGGCTCCTCTGCTTACCCCTCGGCACGCACCCCTCCGGCCGCATCTTCTGGTCCTATATCTACTACCTCTCACGTTTCCTCCACGCGCTCCGGACCTTCATCACCATCTTCCAATACAGTCGGCCTCTCATTCTTCAACCTCTTTAACTAATCCTCATATTAATGTCCTTTCTCTAGCTTGAATTCTCCCAATTCTTCCAGAGATCTTCCAATACCGTCGTCACCGTCTCATCCCTTAGCCTCACCCCCTCCTTACATAATCTCCCTCACCACCTCCACCACGGTGTCCACCTTCCTCGCCTCGCTCAACTTAGCAATCAATCCCCCGTAGCTGTCGCAATCGGGGACGCATCCCGCCCTCCCCATCCCTTTCAACACCTCCACTGCTTCCCAAATTGACCGATTTTCAAAAGAGTCAGAAATAGGTAATTGCAGGTGCCGCAATCGGGGGTGTATCCGATCAATTTCATCTCCGACAAAATTAGCGAAGACGACGCCTTCCGGTGTTGCCGCAGCCACGATTTGAGAGGAGGAGGTGGAACTGCGGCGGGGGAGGCAGCTGTAGCGGAGGGTGCCTGGACGACGGCGAGGGTGAGGGCGAGGGGGAGGTGGTCGATGGAGGGATCGAGGGTGAGGGAGAGGGAGAGGAGGCGAGACGACGAGAGAAGGACATGAGATAGAGATAGAAAGAGGGATGAGGGGGACCGAAGGTGATGGTACGACGGAGCTTGGCGGCGGAGATGCTAGGGGTATATTTTTATTTATAATATAAAATTTTTTTATTTATAATAATTATTATCATTTTTGAATTAATTAAAAATGATTAATCGGGTCAAAAAATCGGGTAAATCCACGTTGACTGTTACTATTTAACAGTTCCGTCAAATTCGGACCAAATATGACCCGTTTTTATTTGTAAGAGACCGAATAATTCAAAAGATAATGTTTTGGACCAAAATCGTAAAATCGCAATATGTTAAGGAGTAATATGTTAATGATAAAAAGAAGACGCATATCAAATAAATTGAAATAATGAAATTCCATATGTATGATCTAATCAAATAAAAGTGATGTAGTACTAAACATAGACATAAAAAGAAATTGAAAATTTAATTTCTTGCAGTTCTAATCCAATGAAATAAACTGCTACTGAACATAGGAATATGAAGCAGCCAAATATTGGAAAGCTATGTTTATATCATAAATATCAAAGGATGTTTCAGTTTAATTTTGACTAATGTTCCAAAAAAATCAAATCTTTATATAAGTCTTGAATATCTTTTCTTCTCCATTTAATTCTCTTATTAAAATTAAAGGACCCTTTCCCCTCTCTCTCTCACTCTCTCCTCCCATTGTCCTTTCTCCATTTTGTACTGCTGAGCTACGTGGAGGAAAATGGCTTCTGCAGCAAAAAATTCACAATGTGATAGGTGAATTCACACGTGAATGCAGTCTCGATTATGATGATGGTGGCCGCTGTTCTCGAACCAGTTTCAACAGCCAAACCGCAAACCCCCAAAACACAGCAAGAACATTCTAGAAGACCGCCATTGTTGGAGCCGGACAAAGGTTACGCCAATGGAGTTGCAAATAATCAAAGGAAACCAAAATCAAGAGTCGTTTCATCTAGATACATGTCCCCTTCAACTTCGACTTCCACATCAAATTCATCCTCACTTTCCTCCTCTTCTTCTTCCAATGCGAGAAGGTACCCTTCCCCTTTAATTTCACGAAGCTCGACGCCGGCGCCGAATGCCCCCAAAAGGTCTGTTTCCGTCGACCGGCGGAGGTCGGCAGCGGCAACGCCTCTAATGCCCGATCTCGTTTCAAGGAGTGGAAATGCTGCTGAATTGTCAGCTGCTCGCGTGACTTCTACCCGGAGTTTGTCGGTATCGTTTCAAGGAGAAGCCTTTTCGCTTCCCATTAGTAAAACTAAGGCGGCAGCGCCGTCGCCTAATGCGAGGAAATTGACGCCGGAGAGGAGAAGGGGTGGCACTCCGTTGAGAGGGGGAGGAGACCAGGTGGAGAATTCTAAGCTTTCTGATCACAATCGCTGGCCTGCCAGGAATCGGGGAGGTAATCTGTTGTCACCGAGTTTGGATTGCCGTGGCGGCGGTGGTGATCGGAGTAAGTTGGTGGGATCTGCGAATGGAATCCGAACTCTGCAGCAATTGATTAATGATGGGATTAGGGCTTCTCTTGATAGAAGGTTGAGTCTTGATTTGGGGAATTCTGACCTAATAAAGGCAGCTCCTGATGGGAATTCAGTTAGTAATGGAGTCTCATTGCCTTGTGATCTCACTGCATCTGATTCAGACAGTGTTTCCTCAGACAGTACTTCGGGAGTTCAAGAATTCGGTGGGGGAGTCAATGGCTGGAATGGGCCTCGCGGGATAGCCGGTTCGGCTAGGTTTTGGCAGGAAACGAATAGCCGGCTGAGGAGGCTGCAGGATCCAGGTTCACCTCTGTCAATGAGTCCTACCTCTAAACTGATGGTGCCACCAAATTTGAGAAGGAGTTCTAGTGATGGTCATGGTCTTTCGATGTCATCCCCTGCTCGTGGCGCGTCCCCTGCTCGCGGTGGTATAAGACCTGCCTCTCCGAGCAAGCTCATGACGCCTGTTAGGTCATCTCCATCTCCATCTCGGGGCCACAGTCTATCTCGGATAAAAAATGCTGTTAGCACCATTAATAACAATTTCACCGAGTCACCTTCAGTCCTTAGTTTTGCTGTTGATGTCCGGAGGGGCAAAGTAGGGGAAAATCGGATTTTTGATGCTCACTTGTTAAGACTCTTGTACAACCGGAACCTGCAGTGGCGCTTTGTAAATGCAACAACTGAGGCGGTTATGTTGGCGCAGAAACACAGTGCAGGGGTGAGGATGTTTTGGTGTTAATGTTTGAGCATACAAATATGGTTTTTTGTTGTTGCATTGAATCATGTTTGAAATTGTTGTGAGATAGATATGTTCTTGTGATGGGCTTAAGTGCTTCGCCTCTTTCTCGTTTCATTTTGATTTATTTCATGTTTATGGTCTACCTTGAGAAATCGACTAATAAGAAAATGAATACAGATCTGTTGATGAGTATAAGAATATGACGTTTTGGGATTTGTCAAGCTGACATGCATGTTAGTTGTGTTGAAACTAGAGCATGTTTTCCGTTAATATGGCAATGTCGTCATCTTGGATTTAGCTTCATTTCCTATTTTCTTGTGTTGAAGGTGTAGTGTACCAATGTAAGAGGCTACAAGCTTGGGTATCATGGTCTTAAATAATCGACCAATTACTATCCATCTCTGATGATGCCTTTTACCACATATGGCATTGCAGTGCTAGTTTAGATGCAGAACATATATGGCATAATTTTATGTATCTTATTATGGTCAGAGACTCAGATAGAATTCATCGACACTTCGATTCATTCAGTTATTCTAATTATCCATATTGAGGTTTGCGAAAATGGGTAGATGATAATTCACTGTACATTTGGGGAGGCCTTCTGAAAATAGAAAAACAATATATGGAATGAGAATCCTTGTTTCAGAATATTGGTTGATCTAGTATTTATTTCAGTCAGAAGTTGTACTTACTAGATCATCGTTTTTTTTCTCTTTCCTCGTGTCCTTCATATACTTTTACCTTTAAGCAATGGCTTCAACAGATTTGTGCATAGATATGAAGATGCTTATCATCTATGATGCAGTTTCTGCTATCTTCAAGAATTCTTCTGCGACAGTTCAGGAGTTCTCTCCCTTCTCTCTTTTTAAACCTAGTTCTTGCCTAATATTCACACCCTTGATTGTTACGTTAGCAAAAGAAACTCGTTTTTTTTTTGCCAATTGTTAAGCTTTAGTTTGTGTTGATGTTCATGCATGAGTTGCTACCCAACCCTTTGTTATCGTCTTGTGGTATGATAATCTACTAACATCCAGAACACTTTTGGCAAGGCTGTTACACTACTTTATAATCTTTCCTCGTAAAATTTCATGATTTTATTCCTTCATTTGTACCAGAAAAATCTGTGGAACGCCTGGATAGCAATCTCTGACCTACGTGATACTGTCACCATAAAAAGTCATAAACTGCAGTTGCTGAGGCAAAAGTTGAGATTAGCTTCTATTCTCAAAGGACAAGTAAGCTTTATCTCATAGTATTTCTCAATTGATAATAGCTGACTAGATCACTAAGAAATAAATTTCTCAATTATTAAGTTCATTGGTAGCCTGACTAAATATCTTCTGCAATTATATATCTCGACCTCGATATCATTCTGTCACCAATTCCAAGTTTTACTTTGAACTAACTTCTGAATTCCGAATGGTGATGAAGTTAGTTGTAAATGCTGGGCTTTGAAACTAGACAACTTTTAGTCTATAGTACTTGTAAAATTTGATTAGCTATAATTGTTCAATTTATCATTTTTTAAAATCTCGTTTGGATGATGTATTCTCCTGCTTGTGCAAGTAAAACGCCTTAGTTTCGATGCCTCTAATGTCTCCTGAATGTATTTTCTTTGTAGATGCCCTTTTTAGAGGATTGGGCTTGTATGGAAGGAGACCACTCAGATTCTCTGCTTGGAGCTATCGAAGCCTTAAAGGCTAGCACACTTCGCCTTCCAGTCGTTGGAGGAGCTACTGTATGTGTCTTGCAATGCTTTCAATTCTTTCGATAATTTTGAATAAAGTTAACAACGTTTTCGATCATGACAGGCCAATGTTCTAGGCTTGAAGGATGCAATAGGTTCGGCTTTTGATGTTATGCACGGAATGGCATCATCAATATCTTTACTTCTGCCAGTGGTAATCTCATTGCTGCTCTTTCCCTCTTCACATCATTGACTAAAAATGCTCAAATTTTATGGTCATGAGCAAGAAGCAGTCGCCTAATCCATGTGAATTTAGATGAAAAATTACACGTTTCATGGCTGAAAGTTAGTTGTTAATTGTTTACAGGTTGAGGAAGTAAACACTTTAGTGACAGAAATGGCACAAGTGGCTGCCAAAGAGCAAGCTTTACTCGAAAGATGCACAGATCTGATCTCCTCGTTAGCAGCCATGCAGGTAGTTCCCCTCCTCTCTTGCCTACCCGATAATTTTTGTCAACGACTATTTACGTCTCCTCCTACGAATCAATCAGGTACGAGACACTAGTTTGAGAACACATGTAATACAGCATAACTTTGTACGATCAGCTTAACAAAGAGAAGTAGAACTGATTGCACTCGACAATATTCAACTCTAGATGCTAACACCATACACTACCTTCAGACCTCGTGGAGGCAGCCGTGATTATGTGATAAGAAACGGAGAAAATTCCCCTCCAGGTATCCGATATTACAGGAAACGGGGTCTTTTATCCTCTACTTAGCCTATCTTTTTAGTTTTTATTTACCTACTTTATTCTCTAGAGGAAACTATGTATATATGTAATATTCTTACTGTTTTTTTGTTAATCTTAGATTTTGTCTGACTGCTATTTTACACGAAGGGCATTGCAGAATCTGAACCTAGGAGCTTTTTGTTTAAGATTATGGTTGTTTTAGTGTTTTTCGTGTTATATTTATATGGGAAAATTGTGTAAAAGGGATGAACTTAATGGGTTATGATCAATTGAGATTTTTTAGCCTAATTGAGAATTGAGATGCATTATCAGCCACTCATTTTTATTAAATGAGTGGTCCAGAATTTGTCATATGGAAAATATTTTTAGATTAATTAATTATGAAAGGGCAGAATGGTAATTTCATGGTAATTTGCCAATCTCGCCAGCTCCTTGTGCGATTTTGTCGGAGTAATCACGTAAGGCGGCGGAGTTCTAAATCCAGATCCGATCTCCGCGGCGGCGGCGTTTTTGGCGGTGCTCGTGATTCTGAAGTGGCTGATGCTGCTCCTCTTCCTCCTCCTACTGGGGCTCTCCTCTTCCAAATCCTTGGCGGAGGATTTGGAGGATTTCTTCTTCTTCTTCTCTTCTTCTTCTTCAATGGTTGGATGAAGAGAGAGTTTAAGAAGCTGGCGAGGCGGCCGCCGGGGGAGCTCGGCTGCTTGAATGTTTTACTCTGATCTTTGATCGGTTGCTTTTGATATGTGATTTGGTGAGGTCATCCACAATAGGAATAGCCCAGCAATAGCTCAGTCATAGCCTAGCCACAAACTCCTCCTGCAACATCATCAACACTAAAAATCCTGTATAGTTGACATAAATAACGTTTGTTGTTGACATCGTAGTTGATATCGCGCGAAAATTGTGAATGAGTGACTGAAAATGCATCTTAGTTCTCAATTAGGCTCAAAAATCTCAACCCCTGAACTTAATTTATTTTTGTAATTCATTACACTGCTCTTTTAAAAATTAAATGACACCACAAGAAAGAAATGAAAAATAATAAATAAAAACTTTAATGCGCGATATCAATGTCGTTGTGAGGTCTACTGTTTCAGTTAATCCACTAATATTGGGCCGGGGCCTGCTGCAGAAAAAAATATGTAGAAAAAAAAAAGAGAATCTTGATGCATATTTTCTCCAGTAAAAGTAAAATAAAATAGAAATGAATTAGAGATAAATATTATAACACCCCGAATATTTCTACCCTTTTTATTACGTTTTTAAAAGGACCGTCGTTTGTGCAATTAAAAATTTTTGACCTTTATTTATTTGTCGAGAGAAGTATTTTACTTTTTGAACCAAACAATTATTTTTTCCTAGCCAATTGTTAGGAGCTAAAATACATTTTTGATTCTTTCTTTGGAGCCCAATTTTGAAGAAGTCCAATCAAGATTTTAAAAGGCTGAGATTTTCTTCCACTGAAATCTGATACAAAGAAATCTGCGACGACAGTGCTGAAAAATAGGAACAAATCTCCTCCTTATCAAACCCCAAAACACAGCTGTAGTATTTATAGGCACAACTATAATAATCGAGAGAAAGGAGGGGAAGAAAGGAGTTGCTCTGCAAAAATCAAATACTATTATATATGTACAAAAATCAGTCCGCGTTCCTTTTCCGATCAGCGATGGAGTCTCGCGGCGGCGTGATTTCGGGTGGAGCAAGGCAGCGGCGTGAGTGGATACCAGCACCGGCACTGAAGCCACCGTGATTTCGACGGAGACAGAAGGAGGAGTTGAGGGGGACGACGGTGCAGGCATCGGGTGCGAACTGCAGCGCTGCACTGAGCAGCAGCGGCGATGCGACGTCGACTGCACTGTGACAGCAACGACGCTGCGTTCTGACCGACGGAGGAGCTGCGAACTAAGGGAGAGACGGCGATTTGATGGTAGAAGGAGAGAAAGACGAGAGGAATAGGGGACGGCAGTGGCGGCGACAGCTGCTGGGCGCCGGCAACGGAGGCAGCGACGGCGATGTTTTCCGCCGAGATGGTTGGGATTCTGATTTTGGAACAGCTACTGACGGTTACTAAGAATTTCCTGAGAGAGCGAGAGAGATAGCCGGTGGCGGCGCTGAATCATAGTGAGGAATCTGAGAGTTTTGCAATTTGAGATTTTTTAATTGAGATGAAAGGAGAGAGAGACGGACCGACTAGAATGGTGGAAGAGAGGCAATTTTTTTAGGTGTTGTTTGGGCCACACTTTTAAAAATTAGAAGTTGGGCCAAAGAAATAAAGGAAATAGTGTATTGAAATTGGGCCAGTAGCTAGGAGCTTCACGGATTGAATTAAAGTCGAAGAAATTGTGATAGTAGCTAGTAGTTGGGCCAGTAGATAGGAGCTTCACGGATTAGAAGTTGGGCCAGTAGCTAGTAGCCAAACTTTTAAAAATTAGAAGTTGGGCCAAAGAAATTGTGATAGAGTCGGCTGACCTTATGATTAACGTATGAGGATTTTAGAATTTTCTAAGTAATGTCGAAGAGTAAGATCTAATATCACAAGGATACATGCATTATTTTAATTAAATGTTTTGTTCTCTAAAGTCTAATTTTTGCATATTATGTTCTTCCATAAAAAGGGTGAATTTTTGCAAGCTATTTGAAAACAAAACGGCGGAAAGACGAGTTGAGGATTTAAGAGAACGAGGTGGGCTTTCTTTTTAAATATGGGCAATGCCCTAAGTATATTTTTATGTGAAAATGATATGAATATTTGTCATGCCGTGTTTTGTTTTATTCTATGGAACCTGTCTGATGTGGCTTTTGCCATCAATGGATAATCGAATTCGGGTCTTACTAGGGAGTGAGTCCCTACTCATGCTAGTGTACACCAATGGGGATCGTGAGCCGCCTTTTGGGTCGGCCGGTCTAGTGACTTGGAATGTGGTCACATTCCTTTTCATCAATGGTTCAGATATGGTAGATAGCTATTGGAAAATTGTTGATCAACCGAATTTTACGATGGAAATGATTTTAGTGTCTTGGGTATTTTCAAAGTTAAAACCCCGAGGTCACTCAATGGTGGCATGATAAATACTTTTTATAAAATGTTTTCGACATGAGTCCACTGAGTGCATCAAGTACTCAGCCCTGCATTTCTTTTTAAAAATGTGCAGGTTGAGCGTGACCGTTGAAGAAATTTAAGTGTTTAGAATGTGTCATGTCTTCACACGTGACATTATTCATTCTCTCAATTGCTTCCGCTGAGTAGTTGTCCTTCTTTTGAGTTCTTGTATCGCTAAGATAATATTCATTTTTGAGTTGTTGATTGTTGAGATACTCTGATTTTATTCGAGTTATTCTCATTTGTTTCGAGCTTTGGTCGAGTTGTGTTGTTTTCCCCTTCTTCCCCGCTTCTTTAATCCTCCCCTAGTCGCGATCAACTGTGTTTCCTATCCTTAGAAAATGCGGGTGTGACATATAAATTAGTGAAGAAGTAGAGATTTGAGAAATGAAGGATTTGCAGTGTTAACTTTTGATTGTTTTTGTGAAGCCTGAATTGGTTCCACTAGTTGACAACCACTTCATTGATTATTTTTTGTAGTACCACTTTCTTTGGCACAGAAAATTCTACAGTAATTTATTAGGAGTACTTTGTTTTGGATCACCATTTTTTTATTGATTAATTTCACTTGCTCTATTATCCACGTTCTAGTAGTGATGCTACTTTAATTTTCGTTTGGAGTAGAAGATGACGCATAATATGACTGATGAAGATATATATATATATATATATATATATATATAGGGTCCCGTTAGGTTGAGATTATTTAGCTAAATTGAGAAATGAGATGCAATATCAGCCACTAATCCACAAGATTAACTAAATGTTAATAGCTATCACATTATGTCAATACGGGGGTATAAGTGTCATTTCATTTCAATAGCCGGAATATCAAATGTCAACAGCTCGTATTAAAATGTCAACAACTAAAAAATAACACTTACAATTCATGTATCAATACCGAGAATATCAATGTCAACAACTCGTATTAAAATGTCAACAACTAAAAAATAACACTTACAATTCACATTTGAATACGGAGAATATCAAATGTCAACAACTCGTATTAAAATGTCAACAACTAAAAAATAACACTTACAATTCATGTATCAATACGGAGAATATCAATGTCAACAACTCGTATTAAAATGTCAACAACTAAAAAATAACACTTACAATTCACATTTGAATACGGAGAATATCAAATGTCAACTGTTAACATGGTGACCAAAACACCACCATGTGACAATCATGCAACTGATGAAGTTAAGGAGAAAAGAATGAGCTGCAATGTGATGGAGCCACGTGTATCAGTTCCTACATGGAAAGATGTATTGTTGAGTGGCATGCCATCATTGGTCAAGAGCTGAAGAATCTCCAGCATGTGAGAATGTAGAGGACCACACAACAATTCTGTTGGAGAGTATTGTCGTCTAGTTTCAGAGTGGTCAAACTTGGTTAGGCTATTAGGGTTTATAGCCAAGTTCTAGGACCTTCTTAACATCACATATAAATAGTGACAAAGTGTAATTGCACACACCACTTTTTCGAATTAAAAAAACACTTGCATTTGTTGCTTCTATCCTAAAGCAGTTATATTCTCCCTTAGCTTTTCAATGCTCATTATCTTTACTGCCATTTTCATTATGGTATCAGATCCTAGGCTCTGATCCTAGGCATATCTTCTTTGATTTCTTCTCTTTTTTTTTTTTCAATGGCTGACTCTGATAGTGATCAAGAGCACCATGATTTTTCACGAAGCCACAACTTTCCACAAAATACTCCAGTATCGATCAAACTCAATGAGGATAATTTCCTCATTTGGAAACAACATGTTCTTTCAGCTGTGAGAGGATACGGTCTTGAAGGATTTCTTACTGGAGAGAAGATCCCTCCTCCTCAAACCATTGTCTCCAGATCTACTTCTCAAGAAAGAGTAAATCCAGATTTCTCAGTCTGGTACATGCAGGACCAGCGAATAGCTCACTGGATCCAATCTTCTCTTTCAGAGAGTATTATGATCCTGGTTGTAGGCTTGAGCACTAGCCATGAAATATGGAGTGCATTGGAAACCAGCTTTGCACACCAATCTAAAGCAAAGGTGATGCAGTATAAGCTGCAGCTACAAACTGCTAGGAAAGAGTCTTTGTCCATGAGAGCCTATTTAAACAAAGTTAAAGGCTGTTGTGATTTGTTGGGAGCCGCGGGATGCAGAGTGAGTGAAGAGGATCACATCATGCATATCCTTGCAGGTCTCGGAAAAGACTACAACTCAGCTGTGGTTACTATCACTTCAAGAACAGAAGGATGGACTGTTAAGGATGTTTCAGCTCTTCTAACAAGCTATGAGCAAAGGTTGGATGATGTTGAGAAATCTAGTTCCATCAGTTCAGATGGCTCTCTTCCTACAGCTAATTTGATGCAGACAGCAAATCAGAGAACTGTTCCAAGCAACAACAACACTTTTAGAGTTGATGGCAACACTAATTACAGAAGTGATGGAGGAAGAAACTACAATTTCAGAGGTCGAGGTGGTAGATCAGGAGGAAGAGGAGGCAGATCTGGAAACAAAATCATCTGCCAGCTATGTCAGAAGCCAGGCCACAGTGCTGATAAATGTTGGCATCTACCAAGCTTTGTGCCAAATGGTCCTCAAATGAGAAATCAGAATCAAATGGGGCAAGGAGGACACCAGCTTAACCCCACTGCTAATGTTGTTCAAACCAGAGATCAGAATAATTATCATTCTGTTACATCCCAGCATGTTCCCTCAGAATATGGTGCCGATGCTTCTTCATCCTCATCTTGGTACCCAGATTCAGGTGCTACCAATCATATCTCAAATGATTTTGGCAATTTCAATTCAGCCTCTGAATACAATGGAGGTAAACTTCTTCATCTTGGTGATGGTAATGGCATTGGGATAAAGCATGTTGGTAATTCTGTTTTTAAATCAACCTCTGATCCTTCCTCTAGATCTTTATTTTTGCATAATCTGCTTCATGTCCCTCAAATATCCAAAAATCTCCTTAGTGTCTCCCAATTTGCTAAGGATAATGATGTCTATTTTGAATTTCATCCCACTTTTTGTTTTGTGAGGGATCAGGTAACCAAGGACATCATCCTCAAAGGCACCCTTGATCATGGTTTGTACCACTTCTTCTTGCACAAGTCAGCTCCTAACATCAAGACATCAAGATCTTTTGCTTCTACCTCTTCTCATAAGGATAAGAGCAGTGTCCCTGTCTCAAATCCAAAGTTATCAGTTCCAGCAACTCCTGCTGCATTTTCTTCTTCTAGTGCAGTTGTAGTTAGCCTAGACTTATGGCACAAACGCTTAGGCCATTGTGCTTTTGACACAGTAAAAAAG
The DNA here is from genome assembly GCF_004379255.2 of Salvia splendens. Lineage (NCBI taxonomy): Eukaryota > Viridiplantae > Streptophyta > Magnoliopsida > Lamiales > Lamiaceae > Salvia > Salvia splendens. Next base: position 3,695,558 of record NC_056039.1, read on the forward strand.
GCTTTGCTTCACTGTAATGTTCCTTTCAATTCAATAAAATCTGACGTTTTGTGCAAGTCCTGTTGTGTTGCTAAAGCCCACAGATTACCCTATGATCACTCATCTAGTGTGTATTCTGATCCCCTTGAACTTGTGCATAGTGATTTATGGGGTCCTTCACCTATCATCTCCAGAAATGGATTTAGATATTACATAACCTTCATTGATCACTATAGTCGTTTTACTTGGCTCTTTCTTCTCAAATCTAAAAGTGATGTTGAATCTGCATTCAAGAAGTTTAAATCTCTTGCTGAAAATCAATTCAATCATAAAATTAAGACATTGCAGAGTGATTGGGGTGGAGAGTTTCAAGGTCTTTCTTCGTTCTTACGGGAATCTGGTATAGCTCATAGAGTCTCTTGTCCCTATACTCCACAACAAAATGGTTTAGCTGAACGAAAGCATAGACATATCATTGAGATGGCTTTAGCTATGCTTTCTCAAGCTGGTTTAGCTACTAGATTCTGGGATGATGCAGTTGTTACTGCTTCTTTTCTTATCAATCGAATTCCAACACCTATCTTGAATAACATCTCTCCTTTTGAAAGGTTGTTGAAAGCTAAACCCAATTATCATGAACTCAGGCCATTTGGATGTCTGTGCTATCCTCTTACCAGGCCTTATAGCAAACACAAACTTGAACCCAGATCTTCTCCATCTACCTTTCTTGGGTACAGTTCAACTCACAAAGGCTACAAAGCTTTATTACCCTCTGGTAAACTAATCATTACCCGTGACATTGTGTTTGATGAATCTGTATTCCCTCATCTTCCGGCATCAGTGGTTACTTCATCTAATAGCACGGCTCGACCAGCTTACACCTCTCCTGTTCCTTCAGTTTTATCTAGTCCTGTTCAGCTTGACCATTTTCAGCATACTCCCTATCCCTCTCAGACTCCTAGCTCTTCTCCTATCCCTCAATCACCTCCTGCAATTTTCCCTCCTCCAATTAACTACACTCCAGCTTCAGCTTCTTCTCTTCAAAACCAATCTCATTCCTCTATATCATCTCCAGCAGCAAATGCACCTGCTGCTGACACTCCTGATACAGATAATTTACCAACTGATGATGACATATCTGCAAAACCTACTCATCATATGGTCACTAGAGGTAAGGCAAGTATATATAAGCCAAAGGTGTTCACAATCTCCCTTGATTGTCTTCCTAGATCCGCTCTTGAGGCTTTACTTATTCCTATTTGGAAGGCTGCAATGCTAGAAGAATTTTTGGCCTTGTTGAGAAACAGAACATGGATTCTCACTTCATTGCCTCCAGGAAAAAATCTGATTGGAAATACATGGATTTTCAGGTTAAAAAGACATGTTGATGGTAGCATTGCTAGGCATAAAGCTAGATTAGTAGCTCAAGGGTTTTCTCAAGAGCCGGGTTTTGATTTTACAGAAACCTTTAGCCCTGTTGTCAAGCCAACTACTATTAGACTGATTCTATCCATTGCTGTCACTCTTGGTTGGGAAATTTCACATCTTGATGTTAACAATGCATTTCTTCATGGTGATCTTAACGAAGAAATATACATGAGACAACCTGTTGGCTTTGAGCAAGGAGATCCTTCTTTGGTTTGCAAGCTTAATAAGGCTCTGTATGGGCTGAAACAAGCCTCAAGGTCTTGGTTCTTGACTATACAATCTGTCCTTTTATCTCTTGGTTTTCAGCAGTCCAGGGCAGACACATCTTTATTCTTCAGAATTCGTGGAAAAGAAGTTATCTACTTGCTTATCTACGTTGATGATATGCTAGTTACAGGTTCATCTATCACTGCCATCAAGGAAATTATTTCTAAACTCAGTGATCACTTTTCGCTGAAGGATCTCGGGGAAGTGAAGCATTTTCTAGGAGTTGAAGTCACACATACAGCACAAGGCCTTCACCTGTGCCAAGCAGCTTATATCAAAGAACTTCTCAACAAAGTGCAAATGCAAGACTGTAAGCCTTATCCCACTCCTATGCTTACTAACCTCAAATTATCTAAGAATGACGGAGATCCTTTTATGGATGGGAAGCTCTATAGGAGCACAGTAGGAGCTCTTCAGTATGCTACTATAACTAGACCAGAGATAAGTTTCTGTGTGAACAAGGTGAGCCAATTTATGGCATCACCACTTGATACACACTGGAAAGCAGTGAAGAGGATTTTGAGATATTTGGCAGGTTCAATAGATTATGGTCTTCATGTTCAGAGGTCAGACTCTGTTCTCACAGCATTTTCAGACTCGGATTGGGCTGCCGATCTTGATGATCGAAGATCAGTAACAGGATATTGTGTTTACTTTGGAAAAAATTTGGTTTCCTGGTCTTCAAAGAAGCAAGCAGTTGTCTCAAGGTCTAGTACAGAAGCTGAGTACAGAAGTCTTGCTCAAACTGTGTGTGAAGTAAGTTGGATAGCTTCTCTGCTTGATGAGCTGAAGGTCGATTATGCAAGAACTCCAGTTGTGTGGGTGGATAACATGAGTACCATTGCTCTAGCGAGTAATCCAATCTTACATGCACGCACTAAGCACATAGAGATTGATGTTCACTTTGTAAGAGACAAGGTGAGAGATAAAATGGTTGAACTGAGGTATGTGCCCACTACTGATCAGATTGCAGATCTTATGACAAAAGCTTTGGGATATCAATTCTTCTCTCGACTGCGAAACAAATTGGGAATTTACTCCTTGTCGGGGATCGAATTGCGGGGAAGTGTTAACATGGTGACCAAAACACCACCATGTGACAATCATGCAACTGATGAAGTTAAGGAGAAAAGAATGAGCTGCAATGTGATGGAGCCACGTGTATCAGTTCCTACATGGAAAGATGTATTGTTGAGTGGCATGCCATCATTGGTCAAGAGCTGAAGAATCTCCAGCATGTGAGAATGTAGAGGACCACACAACAATTCTGTTGGAGAGTATTGTCGTCTAGTTTCAGAGTGGTCAAACTTGGTTAGGCTATTAGGGTTTATAGCCAAGTTCTAGGACCTTCTTAACATCACATATAAATAGTGACAAAGTGTAATTGCACACACCACTTTTTCGAATTAAAAAAACACTTGCATTTGTTGCTTCTATCCTAAAGCAGTTATATTCTCCCTTAGCTTTTCAATGCTCATTATCTTTACTCGTATTAAAATGTCAACAACTAAAAAATAACACTTACAATTCACATATCAAAATATCAAATGTCAACAACTCATATTAAAATGTCAATAACTAAAAAATAACACTTATAACACATACAATCTGTGAAATCCAATCCAGAAATTCATTGGGGAAAAGACATAGCTCAACTTTCAAAACTTCAAATCGTTTCAAATTCAAAAATAACAGCCACACCTTTACGAATGGGTGATTCTCCGACGAGAAAAACAGAAAGGACGACGGATTCCGCTCAAAACCAAGTCTAGTGAGCAAACCAATTGCTTTATTAGTAAAGACAGCAGCGAATTACGGATTTGATGAATCCTCGAACGCGGACTGCAGCTCCAACAATCCATCGGCGAGATCGAATTTCTCGAGTGGACTGATCGACCACCGCCGCAGAGGCGGAGCGGAGGCAGCGGCTGACGACGTCAGCGTCGGAGGGCGGCGCGGAGTGAAATTTGTCTAAGATTGAGGAGACAGCGAGCTTCTGGAGCGAAATTTGTCGAAGATTGGAGCGAAATTTCGTCGATTCCACCTCCGTCTTCTCCGCCCCGTTGACCGGCGCCGGATCCTCCTCCTCTCCGGCGCATCACGCGGCGGCGCCGGCTGTGGCTGTTTTGATCTCCCTCTCTGAGAAGTGAGAAGGCTCAGATCCAGGCCGCGCCGACGGTGGTATCGACGGCGAACAGGTGCTCGGATTTGGGGATGAGTTTGCGGAGAGTGGAGAGCTTAGCGTATATTCTGCGCTGTGGCTTCTGGAGGATTAAATTACCATTTGACCCATTCATAATAAATTAATTTAAAATTATTTTTTGTGTGGCAAAATCTGGACCACTCATTTAATAAAAATGAGTGGCTGATGTTGCATCTCATTTCTCAATTAGCCAAAAAAATCTCAATTGATCATGGACCTATATATATATATATATATGCATATTGGTTCTAGAATTTAATCATTATTCTTACTGAATTTTGTGATTATGTAAATTTGTGGATCAAAGTTTAGAAATAAATTGGATTAATCAAGCCCATATTAAATTATTAATATATGCAGCGACCGAAAGCAGTTGATTTTCATCACAGTGGAGGCCCACCCACTGCCTCCATTTGCTCACCAAAACGACGTCATTTGCCACCGAATTCAAATATTCAATGGCAAAGCCCTCTCATTAATCAATAATGTATACAAGTACTATTACAATTACTATGTACAACAAATACTTTATTAATATATATATATATATATATATATATATATATATAGGGAGATGATCAAAATAAGTATGTGTTTAAATCCAGAAATGCAGACCAAATCTTGGCCCTAGGATTAGATGATCTAATGGTCAATAATTAACCAAAAACACGGAAGGTCATAATTAAACAATTTTAGGTCATATTATAATATTTGGGTTTAATGTCATGCTAAGATCGTTTTAGGTCATGCTTTGTTAGCATGACCTAAAAATTACCTAATTATGACCTAAAAGTGCCCTAATTATGATATTGTTCTGCGTTTCTGTATTTAAATCTAGTTTTGCATAGATCAAAACCTTATATATATATATATATATATATATATATATATATATATATATATATATATATATTCCTTCTGTTCTCATGTGTAAAGCTAAAAAGTTAGAACATAGTGATCACTGTAATATACTCCTATTCATTTGGGGTCTTATCTAACTGACCTAAAATATTCGGATTCGTACCATACATATCATGGTTAAATAATCTAGCTAAAATACATTGAATTACGGCAATTATTTGGTGTTATATTATGAAAATTGGAACAGATTGTGATCATAAAAGGGAAAAAATAAATGCAAGTAGTGACTTCCCAGATAGTTGGCTCTTTGACAATTGAGAAGTCAAGTAAAAACCCTAACCCTAGGGAATTTGTCTATTGCCTTCCTCTGTTCAAGGGCCACATTTAATTTAGTGCTTCTCAATAAACAACTCCAACTGACATATATGCAATACTACTATTATTTTGTGGGACACTCACATCTACACAATATATTTATATTTGACTGGAATATGAATATGAAGCATCTATGTACAATTATGATTCATATAGTAAAAAGACGAAGTGGATTGAATATGTACAAGGAAAAGAAGACCTAGGTAATTTGAATGAGTATTTTTTTTGTTAATATTGAGTTATAATTAGTGGAAGGTGTCGAAAAATATTACTTTTAGGGCTTTGATTCCACTACTATTTAATTAATATTGCTTTAATTTATATATTATGATATCAATAACAATTTTTTATATATTAGAATAAATTAAAGAAATTGTATTAAATAATAGTACTAATGTGAATTGAATGAGAATGATGCTTGCATATATAATGTATAACATAATATTTCGGTCCATTATATATTATGCAAACATATTCTCTAAAAAAAGCTGTTTGGCAACTTTATATTAATAATTTTTGGAACACATGAGATAAGAGTGTGTAGTTATAACTATAATTGCAGCAGCTCATTCTACTTATATATAACCATACCCTCTCTCACACACACACAAACAAACACACATCTATCTAGTTGGAGTAAAGATTCGTTTTTAGTTTGAAGTTGTAGTGGTTGGTGGTGACGGAGGTTGATCACAAAAGTAGAGGTGTAGAGGAAAAGATAGCTATCTATACAAACATCTTGCACATGAAACAGGTTTCAATGTGGCATTGCATGTGCCAAATAATTGCCAACCATATATAATATCAATAATTGAACCATCAATAACTATTGGTAGCATGTAGCTAGGAAGATTCAATTATTTCATTTCATTTCAATGAGAAAGTGAAAGGGATAATAATTGGAATGAACAAAAAAAGATAAGAGCTATCTAGTATCTCTCCCTCAATTTACATTATATACTTATATTGCAAAAAGATAAGAGCTAGCTAGTACACATGAACATCACATACTCCTGCAACAATTAAACGAGGTTTCCTGCAATTGAGCATAACTATTTTTGACAATTTGTGCAATTTATTGGCATGAAATAGTTTAACAAATTTCTTTTGCACATTCAATTGAAACCAGAACACTTAAAAGAAACTCCACCAGTGCTGTATTGAGATTTAGTGAAATTAACTGTCAAATTAATATAATGACTTTCAAGGTTACACAATAAAAATAGAAAGTACACACACTAAATATTGACTCTAATAATAAAACATGATTATCTCTAAAATCAATGTCAATATTATTGATTGTTCTAATAATACTGACACCAAACGCCGTATAAAAATTGTTGGAGATAATTAACAAGTGGAGTAATTAATTTACAATTATGTAATATACGGAATATCACAAATTATTAAACTAAAGAAAAAGAAGAAAACATACTCCCAACTCAAGATTTCGTTAGAAAACCGAATGTTAATTAAAACAAAAAAAAAATCAGAATTAAGAAAAGAGGCTTAGAAGCTTTGCTTCATCACGTCCATGGCCGTTGAGCTGCAAATCATAGCCGCTCTCCAACGTCGTCGTTTCGGACTCATCCGAGGGCGTAGCCGGTCTCTTCCTCCCCCTGCTTCTGGCCTCGACACCATCCGATGCTTTCAGCCTCTTATTCAAATCTCGCGATGCGTAGAGAGAATTCTCGTTAGTCTCTTGCGTCGATCCCTCCTCGAACTCCGGCAAGGGGCGGATGACTCCGCCGCGGAGGACTGTCTCCACCGCCGACTGGCACACGTGCCAATTGCCCGTCCAGAGCAAGCCGACCGCTCCGTTGACCGGGTTGACCGTCCTCCCGCACGCTTCAAAGAGGAGAGATTGGAAAAGAGCTGCAAATTATATCCATAATTTGTTAGCCAAAAAAAAGAGAAATTAATCAAAGTTGTAATTTAAAAAAAGTTGTTGAGAGAGGCGAACCGGGTCGTTGGGAGTGGGAGACGGAGGAGAGGAAGGAGATGAGGCCGGCGCGGCCGAAGAATTTGGCGACGAAGAGGGTGGCGTTGGCTTGAGATTGAGGGCTCTCCATGCATTGTATGCTCTCTCTCAATATGCACTTTTCATTGCATCCTTTTCGAAGTATTCTGCATCCGTTGCAACTCATGTTGTTGATGATTTTTATAAATTCACTTGAGAGAGAGATTTAGGAATTAGGGTAGGAATTAATATGGGAGAGGTTATATATATATGGGGGAGACAAGGTTGGAAAGTTTCAAGAATGTGATGTGGAGAAAATGAGAAATTTACCTAGGCCTATCAATCTACAATATTTTATAACAACCAATATCCATTCAAATTAATGTTTTCATATATACAATTTAATTCCTACGTACATAGTAAAATAAAGCCTTTTCTCTATGTTTGTTTTTCCTAGCCTAGCTACTTAAACTAATTAGTTATCAAAAGTCAAGAATCGATGCATAGTATTGAAACTCGATATTGTATTTTTACATTGGTGATGTACTACTTAAGGATGAGGACCATGTTCTATTGGTCAGCGAAAAAATGTTTTATTTTGTTCTATTCAAGTCATATTTATTTTTAATAGGTACATCATACTTTCCATTAAATCATCACTCGTATTTTATTACAAAACTAAGGACTGTATAGAAGTGAAACTCGTGTTCTTTAAACACTTTTCAACAATTTTCCTTCATATTTCTTAAAATATGCACCGAATGAAAATGAGACTTCAAATCGTGGAATTAAGGAGTATAATAGTAGAATCTTTGAACCCTAGCCAGGTAATCATCAACCCTTTCTAGTGATTGTTGTAATTGTATACAAATTGTATTAAAGATATAGATCAAGATAAGATGAATTATTCAAGGCTAATTTTTAATCTACAAGTCACTTTCTCCAGATACAACTTGACATATACAACTAAAAAATACACAACTTGATATAATTAAGTTAGTACTCATATAACTAAGGTTTGGCAAGTCCCGTTTGAAAAGTTGTTAAAATAAGGAGGTTATTTAATTAGATATATAGAAAGAAATAGTATATAAATAAAAATGAAAAGAAAAGAAGAAGAGGCTCCAAAGGTGTTGGGCCAAACAGAACGGCTCCGTGTCCCCGCCAAGAGCTGTTTATTTTCGGTTTCCGTTTAAAATATTTTATATATTGACATTTCATCTTAATTGTTAATAGTATTAATTTACTAGCTCTATTCTCCCACATGAAATTTTAATGTGTATGTGTTTTTAAATTAAGCGAAATTATCTTACATAAATCTTGATCTGTGAGATCATGTGACATAAATGATTAATTAAATATTAAGGTATATAGATCAAAAATGAGTTTTCACATATAAGTTGTCCTTTCAACACCATTAAGGCCTTGTTAAATTGTAAACAGGGGCTAGGTAAGATTCCTTGTCTCTATGTGCACTGCTTTAATGTTAGATAACTATGACTCATCTTTCACTCAATATCATCATCATATGATCATATCCACTCACTATATTACTTCATATATTATTTTTACATTTATTTGGGAACATTTTGACATATACAAGGGATAGTGCGTGCAAACGTAAGACCAAAATCTACTAAACTCCAATAACTTTGATGCCCTATTTATAATCTACTGAAAATAATGACTATACTTTGGATATATTTATATGTATGAGATCTAGGGCTACAAGAAAATAGTGTTCTGCCTTGTTTATAACTACTGCATGTATTAGTATATTTTAGGGCGCTGAGCAACTGTAAAAAGAATATAGGATTCATCGAAACACAATGTTGGTTTATCTTGGCTTAAATATTATCAAAATTAAATATGTATAAGAAGATAAAAAAATAACACTATTGAAGAATGGAATTGCATTGTAAGGCATGACACAAGTGCCAAATTTGGAACTGTGGATGAATAATATTCAAAGTCCATTTTATCTTGTCTTTCTGCGCCTGTGTGGAGTCCTTCCAATATTATTATCTTTATAATGGTATTATTTTAGAATCATTAAACTAACCCCAAAATTATTTTTATTAAACTGATCAGATCAATAAATAAAGTCACATATGTTTGTATTTCATTATTTTTATTGTTAATAAGTACCCAATACCAAACTATCTAAAACAGTACTAGTCAAGATTGATAATACTATGGGTCAAATCTATATGTGTATGAAAACAAATTCTCATAACCATACAAAAAATAGAACAACATCAACAACTACAATGGTGAAGGAAGCTAGGAATGGAGATTCATTGATTAAGTAGGGGTACATGGCCTCTTGATTAATCATATTCATCAATAATTAATCAAATGATTATGGCTCTTCTAGTGATTTTGTACTACTCCTATATAGTCTTTTTTGGCTTTTATTTGGAATACAAAAAAAATTTGATCTCCAAATATGTGTGAGTGGACCACTTATGCATGAGCGAGTTCTTGAGCTGCTAATCAATTTCCAGCAATGCATTTGGCAATATTTAGGGGGTGTGGGCCTCTTGTTTGCAAGATTTATTGTTGCCCTTCCATGGTTATAGAGAGACAAGTGTTGTTTTTGGATCTCTAGAGAGCCACATATTTCTACTTCCCTTTTTTATGGAAACTAAAGCAGGTGCTGTCCAAAGAATAATTTAATCTTGATCTTGATTTATGAATCTCAATAATCAGGATCTATGTCCAAAACTATAGCCTTAAGTTTTTTTCGTATGTCTTTGTTGGCAAATTATCAGTGTGTGGTTTTGTACTATTAAGATTGATGGTTTCCATTTGACATGCATTAAACATGATGTACTGTGTAAGGGTATTAGTATTTTTATCTACATGGGCAAATAAACTGTTGTAATTGCATTAAACATGCCTTTGCTGTTACAGAAGTCGTCCTTTGATGCCTGACTTGTAATGTTACGTCTTCATCGGCAAATACAACCTCTGCACCTCTTAATAAATGTAGTATATTCATCTCTCTCTCTATACATATCTATCTATCTATCTATCTATCACTCACTCACACACAAACACACTGGTGCGAGATTTGTAGTATAGTATTGCTTTGAATTTTGATCACGTTTTATGTGATAAAATAAATGATTCCCATATGATAATTGGCATCAAGGTGTCAGAAAGATTAATGTATTAGTAATAATGAGAACTCTAGTAACTTAAAATGAGAAGATGCTTCTGTGATCTGATATTTGGATGCAATGGTGGCCGGTGGGTTTAAATTATTCTCTTTTGGAATTTGGGTTATATGCGGAGAGAGATGTTTAGTGGTTGGAAATTAAGTTAAATGAAAATAAGAGGAATCAATCATATCAGTGATTAATGGCCTCTAATTATTTAATAGGAGTAATAAAAAATAATACTTGCCGCCACACCACAGCCTATGATGTTGCCTAGTACGGATGTTTTTATCGAAATAGTACTCCATACATATATCTATTGGTTTTATTGAAGAGCAAGGTCTTTGGATATGCGGAAAATGGTGCCAACAAAACCCCCAAAATTTGTCTGACGATTATTTCTAAGTTTCTCATCTTCTTATGGATAGAGTCCTACTTCCTTCTCCTTTTATTTATTATTAAGTACTCTCTCTTTTTCATTAAAAATTAAACGTTTTTCTTTTTGTATTGTCTCATTAAAAATAAAACATTTCCTAAAATGAAAACAACTATATCTCTACTTTTTCATCTCTCTTACTTTACTCTTTCTTCATTAACACACAAAAAACACTACATAAAATCTTGTGTCGATTCCTAAATGTTGCATATTTAATGGGACGAAGGGAGTTATATAACAACTTAGATGTTTTTACTTTAAAAAATTAAGGAGACTTGCGTTGCTTCTTGACTTGAACAAGTGGCAATATTCAAATAGCTCGCCAAACATCTCCACCAATTCGCCTATTGCAAATGCCTACTCGTAAAATCATCAATATAACATTCTATATATTTCCAATGCCCACATATGAAAAATATTCGTCATGAACGTTGAGATGATCTAATTCTGTATATACTGATGATCTCTTGTTATATTCCCCACTCAAAAAAGTCTTTAACAAAATCGTAAATAGTACTCCTACTATTATTCTGTTAGTCCAAGGTAAACTTTCAGGATTATACTATTAAAACACACGAAAAACGTCTCCACTGAAAAGCAAAACTAAATCTAGGTCCAAGAAGAACAAAAATACTAGAAGTAATCAATCATTGAAGGAATTTAATACATATAGATACAACATACAAGGCTGTGTAGCAAGCAGTCAAGCCTAACACTCATCATACAACTTGTTAACATAAACCATAGATAATTTCTAACAAGGGAGAATGAATTCAACTTCACCTGAAAACGAATCAGGGGCTTAAATCAACAGCGCTGTTAGTATCCCGACAGCTGATCACCATTCCTACATCAGATGGGAAAAAACACAACTTTCTCTCGGCAACTAATCAACTGTTCGGTAGAGTATTCCCTACATTAACTTGAGCTGGGCCACAACGAGGCAAGCCTAGCTGCTAGTTTTGCGCTCTTGTAGTCATCTCTAAGCTGAATAAACCTGATTTTTGCAGCCATTTTAAATAGTTATAACAGGAATCAGTGATGAGTGAAAGTTTAAGCCAACAAATAAACATGAAGTTATGGAAACTGATAAAAGAGCATGCATTGTGGCCGAATAAGCCTAGTGAATGAGATAATCCTAGAGTAGGATTGGAGAATGCTTAGACACTCAACCCAAGTTTGAGGCGATAGATAATCATCCAATTGGATGATTAGAGTGCATATTCGAGTTATCCATCACCGGGCGAATCATGCAAACCAAACATTTGATTAAGTTGGATCATTTTATAAATTTTGCCCCATCCTTAAAAGTGATAGAATAGATTGATATAAGTAGATTGAGTAATTAAACCATTATAAGATCAATCTATCCAGGTAAATGGTAGATTAGCGTGGATTGTTTTTATTTCATCATATCACTCAATGTAAACACCCACCAAGAGAATCATGTAAACAAAAAAGACATACATAATCCATGTGCAGATTATGCAATATCCAGTCATTTTGGTATTAGTGTGGATATTGCTCAGAATGGTTGTTACCTTTGTGCATCCTTTCTGATGCTTGGAGTTCCCTCGAACAAAGTTGAAAGACTCTCGGGAGCAACAATAAAGACATTGGCCATGCTGGAGAGAAAATATGGCATTTAATAATTTGAAAATGTTGCTTCAAAATAAAGTAATACTGTACTCTGTCTGAACTTGCTTTCTTTTCGGAGTACCAACGAGAAAATTAAGTGACAAAAATGACGTTACTTACATGCCCAGCAACTCGAACTTTTCATCTACCGTGGGAGCATTAAAACTGCGAACAAATTCACCATATTCTGTGATATCACGCTTAAGCCGCAGCCCTCCACTGCATACACAGGAACAGATGAGGCAAGTGAGAAGCACACAGATGCTAGGTAATTAGAAGAGGGACAGTAAAGGTAATGAAATCAAGTAGATCTTTTTGTAAATCCTCCAACTGAATCTACCCATTGCTAATCTGCAAGGCCAAATATTGCCACAATATAGCATTCTAGTTCTCTCATTTTGTATCCATGGTAGATTTGGTTGAGAACATTCACGGAGAATGTTATTAACAGTTCAGATGCAGAGATTAAAAAATACTCCCTCCGTATTCAAAAAATAGAAACATTTGAAACGGCACGGGTTTTAATGCACAATTGGTAAAGTAAGTGAGAAAAATTGGTAAAGTAAGAGAGAGGAAAAGAAAAATGAGTAAAGTAAGAGAGAGGAAGAGAATAAGTAGTGAAAGTAGAGTTGGTGGATTGTGGGGTCCATGTCCTAAAATAGAAAGATTCTAAAGTTTCTATTTTTAAGGAACTGCCCAAAATGGAAATAGTTGCTATTTTTAAAAAACGGAGGGAGTAGAATGTTATTCCCGTCTTACTCATTTACCTTTCAAGCTCAGGGCCATAACTAACGATTCTTGGTCATAAAGTTTCAGGTTTCGTTTCTTCTAAGAGGTGACTTTTTACAAGTCCAATTTTTTATAGTAAATGATTTGAGCTTGCTCAGTGGATAAGCTTAGGCAAAGCGGCAAACCCATCTCAATATAATGAAACTATGTCTCCTGAACACAACATTACACAGTGAGTAAAGCAACCATCTTGTAGATACTTATTTAACCTTCAGAACCTATTAATTCCACCACATATAGAACACAACCTCTTGGAATAAGTGTCTTAAATAGGTACTCAGTAGAAGGTTCCTAGATGAAATATCCCACCAATTCATTAAAAGAGCTTCTCTAAAATGGGTAACCGGTTATAAGCGGTGAGGCATGAGAATGGTTTTGAGGAATGAAAAAAGGGTGGTTTATACATGCCTATCAGTCAAGAACATGAAAAAAATGTACAAATACAGAAGACAGCTCTGGACGAGAAATCCAGGCATAAATCAAGACATACCTTGGGTTAAAAGTGAACTTCAGCCAATGATTCAGCAGCCCCTTGTGCAAGCGATTCCCCTGAAACAGCCAACAAATAAGTTACAATTCGAAAATGCTGTTGAATCCGATGATTATACATGATGCACAAACAGTACAGAAACTTCACATTGAATGAAATTGATTGGCACGGCATGACACTAGTTCAATTGGTACTAGAGTTAAATATTCCATTGCAGCTTATAACACTACCACTGTTTTTATGACATAGCACGGAGAAAATTATAGTTGGAAAACTTCCCAAATAAAAGATACTCCTTCTGTCCAAGGAAGATGACCCCTTCGGCGGCCCTTCCTTGGACAACATGAGATTTTATGCAACTTTATTTTGTGTGTTAAGTAGAGAGAATAAAGTAAGAAAGAGAGAATAAAGTAGAGATAAAAGTGTTTCCATTTTTAGTAATGGTTCATCTTGATTGGGACAAACCAATAAAAGAAAGTGGTCATCTTCAATGGGATGGAGGGAGTATTTACTCTCTCCCTCTGTTCCACAAGAGTATGCACTTTTAGTTGAACACGGGTTTTAATGCACAATTGGTAAAGTAAGAGAGATAGAAAGGAAAAATAATTAAACTATTGTTAGTGGAAAAAGGGTCCCACCTCATTAGAGAAAAAAGAGTTTCCAAAATTAGAAAGTGCATACTCTTGTGGGACAGACTAAAAGGAAAGAGTATATGTTCTTGTGGGACGGAGGAAAAAGTGTATACTCTTGTGCAGTAAGAAGATGATAAATCATGAAAACAGTTAAGGAAAATCTCATCCTTGGGATCTAACTACACGCCAGCTCAAGGGAAAACATAATCTCTTAGGAAAATATATACTCCTACTTGTTACCAGGACATTAACTCCTTGTCTAAGGTCGCAACAGATCCACAATATTATAGCTATATTTAGCGGCCAACCTATAAAGTGATGTCTTAACTTAATATATCTTGTAATGCCCATTTTATTTATGATGTTCCCTCTTCATTCATTTTCTTAGAATTGCTTCCTTGAATACAATCGGATATATGCTCAAGTACAGTAGGTGAACTATGATTACATGCATACATACATAATGTAGAAAAGGACAAGGGAATTTAAATCCATGGCATCATCCAAAACCCAATATTGCTTAAAAAACATATTCATACCAGCTCTGTCAGGAATGCTTGTTTGTTAAGACCTTCAAGAGCAGTGAAGGCAGACTCAAGAACCCGGGATAGATAGGCAACAACCCTGGTATAAAAAAGGAGATGAGTGGAATGTAATATTATTAAATGGCATATGTAGTGGCTCCAAACTATGAAAATGTAATAGGAAGATAAACTGGGAAAGATAAAGATCCTAACGGATATATTAAAGAAATGCTATGTCAAGAATATGCACTTAGAGCCCCAAAAGAACAGCTGACAAGTCAATTTTAACAATCTCCCGATTTTACCACATTAACTAAATATGACTATGATTTTAAACCTCGTGCATGCATTTGTTGGTCGGTGATCAGGAGCAATGCCATCATCAGGTGACCGATAATCTGTGGCTTTTTGTTCAGCTGATAGCAGTCTCTCAACCTGCACGAGGTCAACTTTAATTAGTTCAAAACTTCAAAATCAGTTTACTTGGAGAAATCCAGTGAAATACAATGCAACGAAATGAAGTGTAAAGGAATTTAAAGATCAGGAAGAAGTAACTACAAACCTCAGCTATCACTGTTTCAATGCACTGCTGGAGTCCCTTGTAAGCAGCACCTTCTGCACTGGACATTGCTGTAGCCATTTCTTCGCAGGAAGCGGCATGAGCACCATCCACAGGCAATAGAAGACGAGAAATAGTGTTTGCAAAGTACTGCAAATGAGAGTTTAATGTTAATGAAAACTATCACAAATTTTAGGATTAACATCAGCAATGATAAACAAAAACACAGCCTACAGACTTGCTGGACAATAGCTACGCTACTTCCACAACGCTGTACAGCAACCATAAAAGATCTGAAACTGCTTTCTCCAGCTGCAGCAGCAGCTTCCGCCTGTTAGCATTACAAGGATCTCACAATGGTTAAACTGATTAACAGAACATACCTCAGAAAGCAAACCCCCCCCCCTCTGACAGAGAGCCAATACAAACAACATAATAAGATGATAGTGAAAGTGATTACAGCTGAAGCAGCAGCAGCTGCAACTCTTCGACTCATACTAGTTCCTATAACAAACCGCTCCCTCAATGCGGCAGCTTCAGTCAAGCTGTCTCGAGATCTTTCCAAACCTTCTGTAATATATAGGCTGACCTGAAGTAGGTGAAAGGATTACAGATGGAACAAAAAAATAATTATTGGAACTCCTACGAGAAGAAGAGTGGGGAAAAAAAGGAGTCCCCTAATGTCACCTGGTCTAAGAGGCAAGTGAACACAGCCCGTACATTAGCAGCAAGTGCAGCAGGCTGCAGAATGACAAGGGGATATTCAATGATCAAGAACCTATGGTAATTAATTACATAAACTAATAATAATAAGATCTATCACCTTAAATTTGAAAATTAGAATAAGATGTTAGTAGAGGACATAAAACTAAAGCGTGTATATCAACTAAGAGGTATTGATACTGAACCTTTAAAACTCAGGTATAGAAGATTTATATACCTGTGATGAAAACAAAGTACATCTAGAAACAGCTTCTTCGTTCCAGCGTACAAACTCAGTCACCACAGTGACAGATATCTGCTGCTGTGAAGATGATATGGAAGCTCCTTTTGAACGTCCAATTGTCCCACTTGATTCCAAAGACTGCTGGCTTTCAGCTCTCAGCTCCTCCATCTTAATAATACAAAACAGAATTATTATTTGAAAGTTAGTTTAGGAATATAGACAAAATATACTCCCTCCGTCCCAAATAATCAGTGTTATTAATAGCGTATGGCGGCTTATGTCGGTCGGTCAACAAACCGCCATAGGGATATGGCGGTCGGCATGGCGGTATTATGGCGTAAATGGCGGTCGATAAATTAATAAATAAATAAAATATAATACATAACATAAGATGCAAAAAAATTAGAATAGTTATAGGAAAATTAGAAAATTAAATGGTGGAAGACAATAATATTATGGAGACGCTTTCATCGAGTAGAATAGTTATAGGAAAAAAAAAAGAGAATTATACAGTGGAATTAATCCATGCATCGAGTAGAACAGTTATAAGAAAAAAGAGAGAATTAAATAGGGGAATTAATACAAACTGAGCATCCACAATAGTGGATTAGTGCCCGCCCTAGCCACAGGCTAGCGGCTAGGGCGGGCGTCTAGTCCACTATTGCAATCGGCTAACGGTAAGGACGAGAGCGGAGCGGACGAGAGGTTGGGCATGGACTAACCGGCTAGCCGATCGCTGGCCGCCTATTTTGCGGCGAGCAATAGGCTACCCGATTTATTTATTTATTTTTTTATTTATACTCTATATTTACAACTCATTCCACTTCATTTTTTTAATATTTGATAAACACCAATAATTAAAATGAATTAAATCATATTTGTCAATTTATTTGTTGGGCTAGGGCATTGGCTAGGCTATTGTTAGCCTATTGTTAGGCTGTTACTTGGCTAGGACAGTGGCTAGGCTGTAGGAAGGGCATGATGACGTGGCAGGAAGAGTTTTTGGCTAGACTATGCTAGTGTGATGCTATTGTGGATGGTCCAAGTAGTAGTACATAAAAATTTTCTGTTATCTTGAATCGTGAATGAAAATCTAGAATCTGGAGCCTTGTGCGTATGGAGACTGGAGAGACGATAACTTGGATTGACAGCAGCGGTTATGGTTTTGAAGCCAGAAACTCCCATAAACCCTATAAATAGACTGTTTATAATGGCCAATGGGCTAGGCTACATGTCACGTGGGCCGGGTAGTGGGGTAAGTGGGGTCGTTTTACAAGGCAAAAAGGCATCTCGACCGCCATGAAAGCCATATCCTACCACGGCGCTTCGCGAATGGCGGCTGCCATTCAAAAAAGGGAGTAAACTGCCATATCACATGGTGGCGGTGGCGTTGAGCCTAGAAAACTGCCACCGCCATCCGCCACGGCGCCGCCATCTCCGCTTTTTAATAACATTGCAAATAATTCGTCACCATTTGACCCGGCACGGGTTTTAAGAAATGTAATAGAGAGTGGGTTGAAAAAGTTGGTGGTATGTGGGTCCTACTTTTATATATTAGTTTTATAATAAAATGTGAGTGTAAATGAGTTAGTGGAATGTAGGGTCCACTACCAAAAATGGTAAAAGTGAAAGGTGACAAATTTTTAGGGACAGACGAAAATGGATATAGGTGACAAATTTTCAGGGACGTAGGAAGTATTATTATTTGAAGATATGAAATTTAGTAGTCCAGGCGTACCTTTGATTTATACATTTGTCTGAGAGAAGACTGCTCATACTCTATGTAAATATCTTTATGTGGAAGAAATAAGGACTCTGTTAAACCTGGGCAACAGAAATAAGCAAAGATCACATAACTGTAGTGATAAATGCTGATAATATCATATCTCTGCAGTTCTAGGGCAGAGCCAGCAAAAAAATTCCAGAATATGATAAACCTCACGATTAATGGAGGGAAATAACAACTAAGATCCAAGAAGTAGTTGAAAGTTACTGGTGTTTTTTCATAAACGATTTATGCTTGTCTTGTGTGCATTGCTCAGGAACACCATGTTAATTTCTCTATCTAAACGTATGTTTTGCAGATTCGAATATTCAAATTTATAGTTTTCAGATTGCTTATCGGTTGCATGACTTTAATACATATTTCTGAGTTAAGCTTTGGGCCAGTGAAACCTTGATGCTCCCAAACATGGAAAGTTAAGGACATTTTACCAGATAAATTTAGAATAGACAATATCAAGCAGCTAAAGTGAATCACAGGGTCGTCAATAGAACATGCAACATAATGTCTGTTCAATATATTAAGTAAAGCCTAATGTTGCAGTTAACTCCAGATGAAGTCACTCAACTATACAAGTATTATCAGGAAATTTCATATATACCTTCAATATCCAAGTCACCACACCCTACGCCACGTAAATCTCGAGCTAGATCCTGTGTCTTTTCATATGCCACTGCTAGTAGTCTCAGATACTGTTGGCAAGTAACTATGCTTGTTAACATTGCTCAAACATTACATTTGTAAGGAGCAATTAGCAGCTACAGATAGAACTTTACCAATATTAGCCCGCCATCTTCCATGCGAGGCGGATTAAGAAGGGATGGTTTCACCAATAGCTTCTCAAGAAGTTTAGGAATTCGGTCTTCCAAGACACGCTGAAATTCATAAGAAAGCTCAAAATCAATAATTAAAAATTTAAAACCTATACAATTACGCAGTTTTCTGACTAGCCTGACTTAACTAGTGAAAATTTTAAATGATGTATTTGATACTACAAGACAATGGAATGGATGTTAAAAGGAATCAAGGTTCATTAAATTCTCTTCTGGTTTACAGAAATGGAATAACTTAGTTATTCTAGAAACCAGGAATTATTTCTTGAATCAGGATTTATTTCTTGATTGGCTTATTTTTTGCATGCATATTGATACTATCAGCCAAAAGATGGCATTTAATAATTTAGAGCTCTTGGATTGTTCTTTTAGTCAGGTCTTAATTTGTTTTTCCGCCAATCGTTTCAATGTATGGCCTATCAACCCAGCAAGCACTAGTTTATAACCGGCTTTCTATCATATAGGTTATTCTCTTGAGAAAAAATGACAGATATGCATTGAACTATCAGGAAAATGGCGAAAAGAGACCCCTATTAGATGCGTATATAGTAGCATAAATCAAAGTAGAAAAACCCAAACCTATCAAATGTAGAGTGACGGAAAAATACCTGAACCAATATTAGCATGACATCATTTGGTGACGGAAACACTGCAGTTATTGTTGCAGCTTCTTTCCGTACAGTATCTGGTTGTCAATCACGTAAATATGAGAGGAGCATATCATAACCTGAAACTTTCACGAAATAGGGTGGAATTCAAACCTGTAATTTCTTTGTACAACGAAGAGAGCCCGCGTGCAACATTGCTTGGACTAGGTTGAGAGCCAGGGTCACCAAGAACCAATTTGGCATCTTCATTCATGACCTCCAAATCAAACATTGGGCGTAGACCCACATAGTGTTGCATAGCACTGTTTCCCCGGTTGAACTGAATTCCAAAACTAATATGTGAAGATTGGCATGAAGTCTTGTCCAAAGAGTCAGATACTACAAGTTGTCTTTTTATCTTTTTATTTATCTAAGGTATTTGTATTTTTGGAATCCATTTGTTAAGAAACACTACAAGAAGAAAGTTTCACAAAGCACAATCATATGGAAGATTGGAAGTAATCAAAGATCAAATATAAATACTACAAGTTGATCAACACACTGCTTCCCCCCAGTCCTGGAGGCCGCCTGGTAAAACAAATGAAGGAAAGACAGAAGAGAAGGACTAGACGGTTTTCCTATTTCAAAATCAAAGTTTGGTTCCCTGACTTGAAAACTGATTAAGTCTATCCAGCATGATCATGGTAAGACATAAATGGGCAAGTGAAATAAATCCAGCTACCTGAGACAAAATCTTTGCGCATTCTGCCATGGTGGACAGTTCCCGCTTTTGTGATGCAGCATCAAATCTGGCCAACAATCTGTTTTCCAGTTCTGGATGTCCATTTTAAACAGATGTGTCATGTATTTAGACATAAGATTATCAGATTGAAATTGAGAAACTAGATTGATGCAATAAGTACCCTTCAAGCAACTTATCACTATACGAAAGACATTTCATGTCTTTATACCAACATAGAATAAGCATATGAATCTTACTTAAATATGTAAAAGTCAATTCAAAATAGCTTTCCAGGAAACCGAATGCAGCTTATGCTGATTTAAATGGTTCTCCTTTTTAAATACGAGTATCTGATTCTGATGTTGAAAATGAAGCTATGGTGAATACCAACATGACTTCCAGTCCACCCTTTACAAGAACCTTAATTAATATATGACTGATTTTGCTCTTGGAATGCATATTCCATGACTATGCATAGCTGCTGCTGGAATCATAGAACATGTTTAAACACGCTTTAGTTTGAACAAGTTAATAGTTTGTCATTGCATCCTTCTTGCAACATTACACGACAAAAAATACAATATAGGGGGAACATGTTCATGAATATTATGGCAGACTTCCAGTATACCCTTTACAATTGCTTTGCATCAGACTCTTTCAGGAAACTGGTTTGATGTTGTACACAAGCATAAACTTAATGCTTCTTCATTCTAGTTCAAGCCTATGATCATTTATCGAGATGTCAGATTAATAAATTAGACAAGATATCACACCGTTGCAATATTCTTGGAGATTAGCAACTGCCACTTCTAATCCTCTGCTTGCTGTCGCATTTCCTGTGACTGATGAGTCAATGCCTTGCCTTCCAATATCTTCCTCCGCAAATGATCCTGAAATGAGACTTGTTGGTGGATTTTTCACAGCATTACAATCAATATTTATAATTTCTATTGTCAAAAACTCAAAAGTATTATTTTCCAGGTAGTTCAGATATTTCTAAGCATTTCCAACTTATGGTGTTTCAGAAAGTATCACAGGGACCAAAAATTTGATTCGACTCTAAACACAGGTTTGTGTAATTCGTGATAAACATAGCCTAGTATTTCAAGCACTGATGACATAGATAATTTGCCAAGAAATGAAGGTCTTACAACTTCAAGAATGGCTAGAGAAAAAAATAGAACAGCCCACTTAAAAAATATCTTTCGATGAAATACGATTTCAGATTTTCACTCCCTTTCTCAAATATCATAGATAATCTAACATTGTCGAAGTAAGTCATCTCCTCCACCGATGTCGGCCTTCGGTTACAAGCTCCATCACAACCAACAAGCATTAGGAAGACAGAGTCAAGAATATACCATTTGCATTTAGGTTAAAAGGACGATTAATTTTGTTTCTGTAATTAATTGATATGTTACGGCTATGTAATTAAGATCCATAAGGGTGATATCTTTTACCATGAAATTAATAAATGTTAAAAAATATAAAGTATTAAGTTATGGCTTTACCAAATTATAATTAACTTATTAATTCAATAAGAAAACCTAAAGTTTTTTTGGGTGCAACATCATAACATAGCTCTGCGCATATATACCACAAGTAAAAAAGAGAACCAAGAATCACAGAAGTATATTACACTTTTTAAATGGTCCAAAGTGAAAATGACATCTTAGTTTCTTACTCAATTTCTGTGCTATGGAAGCTGCCTCTGCTACCCGGCTATCATCAGAAAATAGAGGTGAAAGTTCCATTAGGTCACCAGGACTGCTATTAAACTCCATCAAGTACTGCATGAATGAACACATGCTACTCAAACAGAATATTGGATAGCCTATTACCTTCTGCAGATAATTGTAAGGAACTTGAACCCAAGC
This sequence comes from Salvia splendens, assembly GCF_004379255.2. Lineage (NCBI taxonomy): Eukaryota > Viridiplantae > Streptophyta > Magnoliopsida > Lamiales > Lamiaceae > Salvia > Salvia splendens. The sequence continues at coordinate 3,717,631 of NC_056039.1, forward strand.
ATAAAATAATACCTTGATGAGATCTATTGTCTGACTGGCAGTTTCTCGCTGAGCATCAGCACTCTGAAAAAAACAAAGAAAACTTTTAAATATTATACAAGGAAGAAATGAGCAATACAACAATTTGAAATAGCATCAGTAGAAGAAATATGATCCAGTATTGGACCATCTTCAGTCTTTGTATTTAAAACACTATATAATTAATAAAATAAACATGAATGCTTTGGAAACAGGATTAGAATATTTATGCAGACTTTACCTGCAGGTGGTCTCCTATCTTAGCAGCAGTTTGGCCAACACTTGATATACGTGAATCCAACCTGGCAAAACTGTCAAACAAGCCATCGACGCCTTTTTCCAGCTGCATAAAACCACCAGAAATAGTTAGAAGCACGTTGTATGCCTTTGTGATGAAACCAGAGATACCACAAATAGGTACGTCACAATCATATGGAAAGCATCTATATGCAAGACATGCCTTCATATAAATAGAATAAAAATCTATTAAACCAATCTAACTGACCTCAGAAAGCGTCTTCCGATGCTTAGAGTCTTGAGCAGAAACATCACTTTTATCATTGTAGAGTTTCTGATCAATCTGAGAACAAACATCAATATTAGGGAGATCATCCAAGTGTTTAACATAACACTGAAAGGAGATTAGCTGAAGTTGCACCTGTTTCCTAAGATCAACCAACTGCATACATGAATTCTTGAACAAAGATAATAAAGAATCAACTTCGGGAAAAAACGGGCTCGATGATGCTTGGGTTGCTTTTGCTGCATTCAAATGACCATTGGGAATAGCATCTGTTGCACCATTGCCTTCAGAAGTATCGGTTTCTTCTTCAACATATGTAGGTAGCAAGTCATTAACCAAGTTCCCAAATAGTGCATCGAATGAAAAGTCCCCCTAGTTGTATACACAGCACACAGTAATTAGCGGGTAATGCCTGGTAAAATCCCATCAGATGTGCAAACAGACACACAAGCGGGGGCGCACTCTGTGAGAAACACATGTATAAGTCGTCACCTTAAAGTCATTAATATCTAGAACAAGCGGGTAAGGGTCAGCTGATGGAGATTTTGAAAATCTCCCAGTCCTGGTCCCATTCGTAGTCTCTTTCATCTGAGCCATATCTACACATCAGAAGTCATTATAGATAGCGTGGGCACGAAAAGTAAATAACAAGCAGCTAATGTGATTAGCTTAATACAAAACGAATGTAAACAAAAACTGATGAGAACTAAAGGTTATCCCGCTTAAACCGCCAATAACCACAGATCGTAAGCAAAACGACTAAATAAACTTAGAAAGTGGCCAAAAATACATCAATTGAACCAACAGAATCCAGAATTCCGCACTGAATCACAAACCTAATGGCTCGAAATGTGGCAGAGAATAACCGATCAATTAAAAAAAACATCAATTAAACCAAAAAAATGAGGAAGTCGGCAGCAAAATCGATATCCAGAACATACCTCGGGTTCCTCCGATGCCCAACGAGCTTCACGGCAGAGATAAAACCAGAGCACCAAATAACTTGTGAGGTTAGTCTAGGAAGAGAAAGAGAGGCTTTGTGCAGATCGCAGAATGCGATACGTATACGAATTAGGAAAGCCGGTATGATAATCACAGAACTACTACAAAATAATGTAGAAGCATACAAGGTTGAATAATTTAGACCCAGCTGTGGTTAAAAGCGAAAGCCGAGTTTTGGGGGTTAGGTTTTACTGCCTTGAACTAACCGTCACTGACTCAAACAAGACCTCCTTTCACTGTAGAACAAAAGAAAAAGAAAAAAGAAAATAAAAGACTTAGACAATGAAAATTGGAAAGTAAAACAGGGATATTTATAAGGATAATAATCATTTGAATTATGAAGTTTGATTGAATATAGGTATTTTCCATTACTTTTAAAATTAGAATGTTAAATTATAAAATAATGTTTTAATATTTTTTAATTGTTTCATTGCTGTCTAAAATATTTAATGATGTTAAAAATAATAACATTTTAATAAAATAAGGAAAGAAATAAGAAACAAAAGGAGTATAAAAGAAAAAAAAATACTTATTTTAAAGAAATACTACGTCATTTGAGAAGACCATTGGCAAACCAAAATTAAGTCTTATGCTTTTAATACTATCTACTTTTTTTAATATATAATTCAATCCATGATCATTTTATAAACATATTCCATCCGTCCACAATTAAATGATATAAGTTCATATTCTATCCGTCCACAATTAAATGATAGTATAAGTTGAATCGGTTCAAATTTTAAGAAATGAATAGAAAGTTGAAATATAGGTTAGTAGAATGTAAGGTCAGTTATAGAAATTAGTAAAAAAGATAAATAAGACATTTAATCGTGAACAGACGACAAAAGAAATTTGAGACACTTAATCGTGGACATTACCTTTACTTTTATGAAAAATAATATAGTAGTAAAATCTTTTTACGGCAGAATTCGTATTTTATTTTTGTTTACTTTGAAGTTGGAGAATTAGTGATAACTGACACGCATCGACATATAAATTTCATACAGGAAATTAATACTACTGTACTTGACTAAACCATATTCAGTTACCTGTGCAAAATAATAATAATAATAATAATAATAATAATAATAATAATAATAATAATAATAATAATAATAATAATAATAATAATAATAATAATAATAATAATAATAATAATAATAATAATGCGAAAATACAAACACGACTTGCCTCCGGAATTTCTCATAACCTCTCCTTACTAGCAATACTCTTCTCAAATACTACCAGATCCACACAGAAACTATCAATGATAGCTTAGTAGTGTTAATTTTCCAATATTCTCCATCGCCTATTAATCTCTTCTCAAATACAAACTAGACTTGCCTCCGAAATTTCTCATAACCTCTCCTTACTAGCAATACTCTTCTCAAATACTACCAGATCCACACAGAAACTACAAGCAATCTATCTTTTTTACTGAGTTAATAACTTTGAGTCGCAAGCGACTATCTTGAGACAATCAACAGTTTCCTGGCCTTCCTCGCTTTTCAGCTGAGCATTTTGTAAGATGAAAGTCCACACATTGTCACAGAATCGATAGGTATGGAGATGCCCCTGTAACAACAAAGTCATGGAGAAAATAGAATAGCTGTACATGAATCCCTATGTAGTATACATGGTACTGGACAAGAATGGTAACAACGAAAGAGAAGAGAGGCCAAAATTTGGAAATAAGAAATTCATTCAATGAACAACTGGTAACAGAAAGATTGTTCCACTCAAATGTGAACATCAGATTGTCTTCCTAAATAGCTTTAAAAGTTCAGAAGAATAAACAAAGGCAACTTATACATAGAAAACTCACAGAACATAAAACAGTCACTCCCTGAGATATACATGTGATATTATTCTAAGAGCTAAAGCAATCTACCTTCATACCACTAGTACAGCAAGAGAACTCCATGCAACAAAAATATCTCAATCAAATAATTATTTCACATTGCTAAAGAAGGACAAGGCCAAATCCATCAGCAAACCACTGTAAACTAGTCCTCCCTAGTATTATGTTTCTCTGGTAGGCAAATTTCACAGATAATATTTGTATACGTATCCCTAGAATCTTGGCAAATTCTACCATGTTATTATAAAAAATTGCTTTCAGATTATGACACTGACAAATCCTAGTAACCTGTAGAAATCGTGCTTACACAATACACACAACCAAACCACTGATAACAATCTTACTAAATATCTGGCCTATGTACATATCCTTCAAATTAATTTATATTGTAAGCCATTAGTTTCTGTAAAAGTAACAGTACAGTCAACATGACACTTCCATCAAACTAAGTGAAACAAAATAAAACAATGATCACCAAGATAACAATAGCAACCAAAACACTCATAATAGTAATGACAGTAATACTATCAGCATAGATTCAACCAATAGATGCACTATTAGCCCAACCAAGAAAAAATATAATGTAAATAACGGCATAGAATGACGGAAATTGTAAGTGTCAGCTTTCACTGTTAGCCAATTTCATTCAGCAGTCATTTGCATTGCACATGGAGAAACTACTTTATAACAAAAATCCATTCACCTTAATGGAAACCTTGGTCTTCACCTCAGTCTCCAGAGCTTCAGTCATGGACTGCAAACCAAGGTGCAACATTAGATATAATTAAAGTGTGGAGCATGCATGCAAGTAACATAACAGTCAAGAGCTAACACCCAGCCATCAACTTACAATCACATTCCTACAAATCTGTATCAACTCCATGAAGAATGTCAAATTCTGAAGTAATATTTACCAAGTGGCAGTTGAGTTTTGTGCAACTTATCAACTTTGATGGAAAGCATTATTTCATTACTTGTCTCGTGACATTGAATTACATGGAAAAGTAAACGAACGAAAGGAGAAATTTTAATCTAAATAAATAATCATTGGAGATTAAAAACAGGTGCTAGCATGAATGCTCACTTCAAAATCAGTCTTCCGACAACCAATTGAAATTCCTCAATATTAACTAACTCAACGAAACAATCACACCTCTTATCTGATAATTGGATTAACAGTCACGACTATGATCCCAAATCAGCCCAGAACAGTCAACAGTTATCATAAAGTATACAATTAACCAAGAAACTGACAACCTTATCAAATTGAATCAAAACTTGAATGGCGAGTTCGGGGCTCAGAGTTCCACTGGAAACCATCTGATCCAAAGTTTCGGTCAAGCTCATACCAATCGTCGATCTCCTATACAGCTCGAAGGTCGCCATTCCTCTCCAACAACAGTACTCCTGCACCTACACTAACAGAGTCCAAGTGGTAAAAGAACAATCGCAATCAAAATTCAGTCCTCGTCAACCTAATAAATCAGAACGAAAGAAAGAAAAAATAAAATAAAATAAACGAATCAAGGCAACAAATTCACCCGCTTGTCCGAATGATTGATCGTTGCCGATCCAGAAAGTTTTGCAGAGATTCTTCGCGTGCGACAATGGAGAGAGATGGAAAAAAAAGAGAGGGAGAGAATTGGGCCTTTTATACCCTAGATTTTAAGATGGGGGAATATATAGCGCCTGGATAGCAAGGAGAAAGGGAAAAGACTAATTTACCATTCACGAGTTCTTACAATATAGCGGGTTTGATTGTAATTACAAGCTTCTACCGGGGTATATCTGGATTTTAAGAATTTGTTGATGTTTGTCGATCGATTTGATGAGATCATAGTCGTTCTCCTGCGCGTGTCATCCCATAGCGGAGGCACAAGTTCCGATATAATTGCAGATTAATATTTGACACATAATGCGTGCGCTACCATCAGATTGTGTTGATGCGTCGTGTCCAATAATTTCTCATAAGATTTAACTCTTATCATTGTTATTTAGTTATATTCATTTTTTTAATTTTTATTATACTTTTATTATGTGAAATGAATAGACTTGTATGGATGCCATTTGATTAGATTCGTTATATTTTAACGTTCCCTTTGCAATTTAAATTAATGAATTATAGGAGTAATTGTTTGTGAAAAATGTCGTGCGTTTGGTATTTTAGGAATTGTGAAAGTTCCCATTAAAAAAGAAATACTGCTATTTTTTTGGTCGAATCGCTAATACTTGTCACACTTACATTTTACTATTTTTGATAATAAACTTCAAACAGCTCATTCTCAATCACATATTATTTTATTATAAAATTAATATATAAAAGTAAGACTTAAATTCCATTAACTTTTTTTTAACTCACTCAAATTTCTTAAAATATGTATGGGTCAAAGTGTGCATACTAACAGACCCACTAAGAGATAGAGTGGGCTCAATTTGTTATAGTAGTGTAATTCAATGGGAATATATGTATTATTTTTATTTTATTTTGACATTATTTATTTTATTTACTTTATCAGTAGTAAATATATGTGTATAAACTATTACATATAAACCAACATATTATAGTACTTGAATACTTAAAACGTAAAGTAGTAGGGGTGGGCCGAATAGGCTTAACTGTTTTATGTTGATAATGAAATAATGCTTTCCATCAAATTTTACATATGGGCTTAACAAATCTCTACTTTTAAGGCCCAATCCAGTTTTACATATGGGCTTAACAAATTTTCAAACTGCTTTTCCTTTGTTTTCTTTTTCTTTATCTATTTTATCTAATGCTTTGCATGTACACTGAAATAAATGTGTAACAACATTCTCTCTCTTCACAAAAAAAAAAATCTCTCTCTTCACTACTCGCACGTTTAACAAGCATTGTAAAGGGGTGATTCATTATTGAGAAACAGCATGGTTTTAATTAATGTTAAATTGCAAAAAAGTTCTATAATTGCATCATTTTAAATATTTGTGCAATACTTTTTCCAACCACTAATCCATATAATTCATATATATGATAATTGAATTCAATTTTTTTTCATTATTTTCCTAACAATTTCGCTAATGCGTCACCTAAAAGGCTGCATATCATTCAATTTATCTACAAAATGAGAATCTTTCTTAAATTTACAACGTTAATTCGCTGTCCAAATTATTCTCCAAAATAAGCAACACAAATAAATTTTTTTTATTTCTCAACTTTCAGTAAAGAAAGCCAGTTGTATGATCCAGCTAGAACAACCATGCATGCCCGTAAGCTTGAGTTCAATTAACGTTTGACCTAAATATCAAATGCATATATATATGATTTACACGTTTCCTTTTAGTGGGATTTTCTCGAACTAGGAAAAATGTTCAAAGTTTACTCAATACTCGTATAATTTTAATGGTCTGAGGGAATCTTTGGAAAGAATATAGATTAAATTTCTTGTATCATTATAGGCTGTACAATTTTTTTAATAGACCACCACATTTGACAACAATGGATCTGGTCTGAATCCTTGTTTTGAACTATATATGGAGTACTAGTATAGAGAGAGAGAGAGAGAGAGAGAGAGGATAAATATTTTTATTTTTCTAGTAATTTTTCTATATTAAAGTAACAAAAACTTTTTTGCAATATTCTTGATCTTCTGTTATCTACAATTGCTATAAATTAAACCAATATGATTGAATTTATAACAAAGTATAATCATATATAAGAAGAAGCATTATTGAGAGTGAGAATATATCTAATATAATTAAAAAGCTATCTTTGAATATTAATTTGCTTACTAATATTATTACTACTTAATATTTAGTTATAGATAGTCATCAACAAATATGTGAGATTGTGAGGACCATTTAGAATATGAAAAATCAAAAAGGAAGAGAAGCCAATAATTGAAGCACCACCAACTACTTGCCTTACGACTCTATATATATCGCTACATATCTTTTAAAAGTCGTTGATTATATTGAGTAATACTAGTATAATCTTTTTATTTATATATGTGTTCAGTCTACATGTAATATGCACACCCATGATGTCATCATTACAGCACTATTCATCTTAATTAAGTGTATCAGGTTGAAAATTCGGATCACCACGTAAATAAGAAAATTATTATTGATCATCAGTTTTTTAAGAAAAATATGCCGGTAATCAAATATACTAGCTAGTATATATGTATATTTGTAATTTAAGACTCTCAAATTTAAGAATATATAAAAATCACGAACTTGCATTTTTAAATAGTGCATGTCACTTCAAATTTGGTTACTCTAAATTTAAATTATAATTTTGACACTAAATTAGACTTTGAAGTCTCATTTATTTTGAAACTCGATAAGCTCTATTCGTTGGGTACTCCACCCACTCCAGAGAGAGGAATAAAAAATTAGTGGAATTTAATGGCTAGCTCAATAATTTTATTCTGGAAATATATCCCATGAGTTGAACTCAATTCCAAAACTTACTATTTAAACATGCATGATAAATAGTATTTGTTTCATTCAGAGATGCAAAACGATACAACCTCATTTCAGTGGTAGAGAAGTTTATTATAATTCAAATCTCATCAATCATCATTTCTCCATGACTCCAACTCTAAGTCACAAAAAATGATGATAAACATTTATAAATGCATGGTTAATGAATATAGTTGATTAAATCCTACTATAACTTAAGTAGGAGTAGGAGTAACTGGTAAAAAATTGATCAATAAAATTAAGTACCCGTTTATTGTTACACGTCATCGAGTTGCTATTAGTTTCGTCCACGTAGGGGGTGTTCGGTTGACAAGATTAAATTTCATGATTAAATGTGTATCATGTTTGGTTCATAAGATTGAACCCTTCAACTTAATCCTAGATGGATAGTCTCATGATAATTAGTCATAGCCTCCTCCTCCAACTAAAATAATCCCACAACTTAATCCTAGATGGATAGTCTCAAGATATTAGTCATGGTAACCGAACGTCACCGTAATAGATTGCTGAGTTTGATGATTTTGCTTGCTCAAATCATGCATTCATGCTGACAACTCAAACCAGATTTCCAGTAAGGATATATACGAAAAAAATCACGACCTTTTGCAACAATTCTGTGAGACAATCATATACACCTTTTAAATTCATTGAACTCACAAACTATAACTTTTCATCTGTCAGCATTTTTTTATTTTATTTTTAATACTACTATAAATCTGTCACTTTTTGAGGCACAGAAATTGTGAAATTAAATTGAATTCACACATAATATCAATGTGCACTGGCCAAAATCACGATATTTTTGGTTTGCAATAAAACCATGTGTAGAACACACTAAAGTCCTAACTATTTATGGAAGTCAATGAATCAAAATTGACAAATAGTGTAAATATTTTCGAATTGGAATATAAGATGCTACAATAACAATTAATAATGAACTAATAGACACTAGACAGACATGTGGGGTACATACATATAGCCCTTGAGTGCTGAACTTGAAGAAGGCCCATCACATTTGACTGGCAGGTAGCCGCCTAAGGCCTACCCCATTAAAATGGAAAATTTGATTTGGATAATGTCAAAATAGGATTTTGAAATTTAGGGTTTCTTAGTTATATTTTTAAACTTTGGTTTGGATCTCTTTAATTTTGCAATGTTGTATATAAGCAAATGTTTCGTGTCAAAACTTTTATACAAATGTTTTAACTAACCGAATCTATTATATGGATGGTCAAGGAGAATATGACAGTAGTAACATAAAATAAAATTAAGGGTCTACTTAACTGATTTAAATTAAAGTTGGAATTATAATACCAAGCATACTATTTAATTATCCAAAATTACTCAATATTGAAAATTTGAGTTGTTTATATATTTTGTTATTTTATTTTGATCCTTTAATTTTAGGGGACGCGTGACATTGTAGGCCCCACCACAAATAGATTAATTCTGGCCCTCCCAGCTGCGCACTGTCATTTTCGAGCGGTTATGCAAAATTCAAGGGAACTAAGTTACTAAACTAATCAATCAATAATTAATTACACCAAATTAATGGTCTGATGCCTATACTACCGGACACAGTTTTTCTATTTCCAGCCATGTCTGTATTTTAGTTCTTATATTAGTATCATTTAATAATCGGCACTCATAATATTGAAAGAAATGCAACATGATACATGTAATAGTTCATTTTAATTAACTAACTTGTTGGTAAATTTTTATGAGATAGAAGGCATATAAACGTTCAAATCTAACTAACATTTGCATATTTGTATTTATATGGTATTCATCCTTAGTTATAGAAATAATGCATATCATTGGCATAGTGTGATAGAATGATTAATTACATGAAGTTAAAGATCTCATTTTGAATCTAAAATTTTATCTCCCAACTTTTGAAGTGTGGACACACTGTAAATAAGCATGTGCCCACTCTACAATTACAATAAATATTTCCCCCACTATTGTAGACTATAGTATTTGTAAACTTTTGACTAAAGCATCCTTGTCAAGCAAATAGATATAGTATAAGATTATCAATTCGGATTCGTTAATACTACTATTATATCAAACAATGAATCAATTCATTTAACCACAAAGCAGTGCCTCGTCGCCATTATATATACCACACACACACATGCCCCAAAGTAAAAAAAAAACAAACAAAATGCCTTCACTGAAAAGTATGAGTAAGATGGCTTATCCATACTCTTCTCCACCACCACCTCCACCATCTCCTCCATGCAACCCCCCACCTCCACCACCACCGCCTCCTCCTCCATGCAACCCCCCTCCTCCACCGTCTCCTCCATGCAACCCTCCTTCTCCTTCTCCACCTCCGCATTCGCCAGGACGCCACAAACCACCTACCGCCCCTTCTCCGGCTCCATCCCATCGTCACCCACCACACCACCACCACCACCACCATCACAAGCCCTCATCCCCACCAGCACCCGCACCAGCACCAAAGCCTACAAAGCCGCCACACACCCCAGCCACACCGCCACCATCATCAAACTGTCCACCACCACCACCCAAGCCCGAAAAACCTTCTCATCCGCCTCAAAAACCATCATATCCTCCCAAAACACCACCAACGTCGCCGCCACCACCCAAATCGGAAACACCTCTTCCCCCACCACCACAGCCAGCATATCCTCCCAAAACACCACCACATCACCACCACAACCACCCACCCTCACCATCACCAAAACCTAGTGTTCCAACAATACCGCATTATCCACCAAAATCACCACCACCTTCATCAAACTGTCCACCACCACCACCAAAATCCGAAACACCTCTCCCCCCTCCACAACAACCAAAATATCCACCTCATCACCACCACCACCACCCACCCTCACCATCACCAAACCCTAGTGTTCCAACAACACCTCATTACCCACCATCACTACCACCAAAACCCGATGTTCCCGCCAAGCCCCCGACACCACAAACACCTCATTATCCACCAAACGGCCCAGCGGCACCCCCAAAATCCCCATCCAAGCCGCCGAAGACATCAACTCCTTCTTATCCACCAAAAACACCGCCAAGTGGCCCGGCTTCACCACCAAAGCCGGGAAGACCCGCGAAGCCGCCAAAGCCTTCTCATCCTCTAACACCACCAGGTGGCCCGGCCGCGCCGCCTTATGCCCCATCATATCCGCCATACTATCAACCGGGTGCTCCATCATATCCACCAATTTACCCACCATCTCCCGACTCCCCTACTCCATTTTTTCCGCCCTCAAACACTATCTTCACACCGCCTCCTAGCGTGGGAGGCGGAAAAGACCACACCACCGTGATCGCGGTGTGTGTCTCTTTAGGTGGATTGTTCTTCCTCGCATTCATTGCTGTCGGCCTTTTCTGCTTAGCTAAGAAGAAGAAGAAACCTATCATGGTTCCTGCAGCCGCCGCAGAATGTGAGCCGGAAGCAGCCGCGGGGGGGCATGGTCATGGCGGAGGTGCGCACGGTGGGCCACCACACTCTCAGGGTTATTAGCCAAAATGAATGTGTGGTTGATAAGAGTGGTAATTGTTTGTTTTTTAATCTTTTGATGCAGTGAAAGTATTTGTTATTTGTTGTTCCAAGATTTCAATAAATTGTTGGAAGTGAAAATTTGTTGAGTTTGTGGGGGTGTTTGCATCAATAATTGTGGCCACTGTGTAATCTTCACATTCATAAGATGTTGAATTATATTTTGTTGTAATTAATTAATATGCCTTATTTACTATATATCTCTGCTGTTGTAATACGTACTATATGTCTTTTATTATGGAAATAAATGTAAACCATCATCATTGTTTTATGGAACTTTATCATTAATTACGAAAAGTAATATAGCAACTTCAAATTTAAAATTACGCATATAAATAAGTTATGAGAATGTGACACTTTATAATATTCTATCCAATGATAATGATTGCAGTTGATGATATTCTAAAAGTTTGGATGTTTAGTGATATTATTGAAAAATCTAGTACTACTATTTTTGGTCCAAGCCAAATAATTTATGAATTAATCCGAAAATAACCTATACATAAACATAGTACTGACTGAAATTAAAGATCATATAAGTAGTGATGAGGAAAGACACAACTATGGAATTTCTCTACCTCTTTTGACAAACTCGATCTACCGGCTCTTTTGAAAAAGAGTCGAAATCTCTAATAGGAGTAATTCATACAATAAATTATAATTAGAACCGACAATTCAATTGCAAAAGATATTGGATTTATGAAATTATTAATTAAACGCCTGAGCTGTCATCAAATATGAACGGAAAAGTCGTATATTCACCTTATTTTTTTCGATTCATCATGTGCAGGAATTATAATATAATCAGCATGATGCCCAATTGACATTGATTTTAGTATGTACTCGGCTTTGTTATTTAAATAAATCAAAATATTGATCATATCAACTAACAGATGCTTTTAATATATAGTTAGAGAATTCATAAAATAGAATAAAAAGTAAAAAAAGAAAGGGACACCTCTTATCTAATACCACTATTATATAGATGTATTTCTTAATGTTTGGTAATGGACGATAGCTCTAAAAAGAAGGTTTTGACAGCTGCAAAACATAAAATTCTAGTAAGGGCCCAGAGAGGCCCACATCTCGGCCCGAAAGAGTAGTAAGAGGTAAATTACGATAAATCTCAGTTGATAACTCATCCTCAAAGACTAGTTGAGCTACTCCCATTAGACGAAGAATTGTAAAACTATCATGTCCAATTAATCCAAACTATAAAATAAAACTTAAAATTAATTTACAAAAAAAATATCAAATCTATAAATAAATATTTATTAAACAGGAAGTAAATTATAACAAGGAAATAGAATGGATTAGTTACTATATTAAAATATTCTTAGAAAATTATGAAAAAATTGTTACATGATTCATGCCCTCTACCACCAGGTAGCTTCGCTAGTGAGTACGAATATATGGACTCTTGTAGGCAGTCCATATTTACATTTTTAAATTGGATCAACTCATTGCATCGTCAATGCATATCAGTTATCATCCATCATTTCACAAACTTTTAAAGTTTATTTTGGCATACTCCACTACATTAACATTTTCAAAGAAATGAATCATCCCAACCATAAACTTCACTGCAAACTTGAATATTAGAAATGAGTCACTCACCCCTTAAAATGCCTTATAGGGAGAGGGTTAGACAAGATTTAAGAGTTTTAACACGCCCCCTTACGTGTGGGCCGAAATGACACATCGGACTTCCATCACGTGGGTAGGCAGGCAAGAGAAAAGATAAAGAGATAAAATCCATCATTGACTTTGGTCCGCTCTGATATCATATTAGAAATGAGCCGCTCACCCCTTCAAAGGCCTTATAAGGGGAAGGGTTATCCATACTTATATAGAGGAGCTAGGATCATCACCAAGTCGATGTGGGACAAGATTTAAGAGTTTTAACACGCCCCCTCACGTGTGGGCCGGAATGACACATCGGACTTTCATCGCGTGGGTAGGCAAGAGAAGAGATAAAGAGATAAAATCCATAATTGATTAGGCCCCGCTCTGATACCAAATTAGAAATAGGTCACTCACCCCTTAAAAGGCTTTATAAGGGGAGAGTTATCCATACTTATATAGATAAGCTAGGATCATCATCAAGTCGATGTGAGACAAGATTTAAAAGTTTTAATATTGAAAATGGAGTATATTTTTCCTCGAATATTAAACTAACATGCACACTTTGTGGACTGATTAATAGTACATATCACATGTACTGTTGGTTGGTGATAATAAAATATGAATAGTACTCTCATGGAGTGAGTAACCGTGTCGGAACATCAGAGCATTTAATGAGTCCATGACCACCATCAATTCGTTACACTTTGTCCAATGGGCCGGGCCGGGCCGCAGCCCAAAATTTAATGGGTAATTCTATTCTTATGTTTTATTTTTCGCACCTATAGCTTTCATACATTAAATATATATTTTCTTACTCCTTCAAAAATATAGTGCACATATTGGTCATGTCCCCAATTTTAACACTTCATGTACAAGAATATGACTTCATACTCTATACTATTTTATATTTAATATTCTATATAATTCATATTTACTACATATCAGTCATTTGTAATGCTATCAGATACGCGACTCAATCTTGTTATCACAACGAGATCGATTCCGGAACGAGAAGAACGAATACTTGATATGAAAATGAATAAGCAAAAAACCAATTCTTGGAGAGTCAATGGAAATCTTGTGTTTTATTTGTGTGGAAGATTACAAAACTCATGGATGAAAAAATTCTTTTTCTTTTTCCACAGCTCGGCTCTATTTAACTAACACTTATCTAACAACTAGTTCAAACCTAACGGCTTTCATTTAAAGCTAACTAACTAGTCGCATCCGACGACGTGCATCAGTTAATAACAACTGTCAACTCCGAACTCGTTTAAGTTCGGCCAACACCGAGCACCAACACCGAGCACTGAGCACCGAGCTCAACACCGAACATTGAGCTCGGTTAATCCCTGAGCACGACTACAAACTCGACCAATCACCGAGCATGATTGCAGTTCGTCAGATCACTGAACAGCATATCGGTCCCTAATCGCCGAACAGTATATTGGTAACCGAACTGAACTGATTGTGCAGTTTTGCCCCAATCCTCATAACAAATCTCCACCTTGGGACATAACTGGACAATCCATAGATTTCATCCATCTTCCACAATCACTCCAGCTGAATCAGATTCACCAAATCCATGCAATACTTCAACTTAAGTCCGGGCAACACCTTTGTTAGCATATCAGCTGCATTGTGCTCAGTAGCTACCTTTTCAATCTTCACTGAGCCCATTTCAACTTCATCCCTCACAAAATGAAGCTTAACATCCACATGCTTGCTCCTCTCATGGAATGTCTGATGTTTTGACAAACATATGGCACTATTTGAATCACATAATACAGTCACAGCTCCTTGATCAACTCCAAAATCCGAGCAGATTCCTTTCAGCCACATGCTCTCCTTTACGGCCTCAGCCATGGAAATATATTCTGCCTCAGTTGTTGAGAGTGCCACCACAGATTGCAAACTCGACTTCCAACTTACAGCAGCTCCATACATGCAGAAAACATAGCCGGATTGGGACTTCCTTGTGTCAATGTTAGTAGCAAAATCAGAATCACAATATCCCAATAGAGGCGGTGCATCAAAATTCTTACTTCCATCAAACAGTATGCCATAATCCTGAGTACCATTCAGATACCTTAGTATCCATTTTAAAGCATGCCAATGCTCCATACCTGGATCTGCCATGTATCTGCTCACAACACTTATGGCTTGGCTGATGTCTGGCCTTGTACACACCATGGTGTACATGATGCTTCCCACTATGTTTGCATATGGGATTTTATCCATCTCTCTTCTCTGACTATCATCTTTAGGGCACTGATTTACACTGAGCTTAAACTGCTGGCTCAGGGGCACACTCACTGGTTTGCTTTTATCCATCTGAAATTTCTTGATCACATTCCTGATGTAATCTTTCTGAGTTAGCCATATCCTTTTCTTGTCTCTATCCCTTATGATCTCCATTCCAAGGATCTTCTTTGCATCTCCAAGATCCTTCATATCAAATTCAGATTTCAGATCACCTTTCACTAACTCCACCTCTTCCTTATGCTCTGCAGAGATCAGCATATCATCTACATACAATAGTAGATATGCCACAGCAACTCCACCTCTTCTCTTGATGAAGACACAATGATCATACAAAGACTTCTCAAAACCGATCTTATGCATGAACTCATTGAACCTGAGATACCACTGTCTTGAACTTTGTTTTAGACCATACAAGCTTCTTTTCAGCAAACACACCTTTCCTTCATTTCCTGGTTGGACAAAACCAGGAGGCTGCTCCATGTAAATTTTCTCTTCGAGCTCTCCATGAAGAAAGGCTGTTTTGACATCGAGTTGCTGCAATTCCCAATTTCTCTGAGCAACAATGGCAAGTAGAATCCTGATGGAGCTATGCTTTACCACAGGGGAGAATATTTCATTATAATCTACTCCCTCCTTTTGTGTAAAGCCTTTGGCCACCAACCTGGCTTTAAATCTGATTTGATTGTTGTTGAAGGCCTCAATTTTCTTCTTAAAAATCCATTTACAACCAACTGTTTTCTGATCAGTTGGCCTCAACACCAAAATCCATGTGTGATTTTTGTACAAGCTATCAATCTCCTCCTGCATGGCTAATAGCCACTGATCCTTCTCCGGACTCCTTATTGCTTCCTTGTAATTTGAAGGCTCATGATAGTCCATCTCCTCAGCTATGGCCAGTGCATAGTGCATCATATCAAAATCCTGAAATCTGGAAGGGAGCTTGATCCTTCTTCTGGTTCTGTCTCTTGCAACCAGTCTCTGTGGAGTCTTGATGTTACTTTCATGTTCAGAGGATCCACCAACACTGGTTTCTTGTGAATTTCTCACAGTATCTGGTGGACTTCTTACAGCATCAGATGAGGATTCCCTCTGACCCTCCACCTCAAACTCAACAGTCTGAACTTGCTTCATGAAGAAAGGCATTTCAGATTCCCTGAAAATAACATCCCTACTGATGACAACCTTCTTATTCCCTTCCTCACAGCACCATAATCTGTAACCTTTAACTCCAACCTGATAGCCTATCATCACACATCTGAGAGCCCTTGGTTCCAGCTTTCCTTGTTTGATGTGAGCATATGCTCTACACCCAAATGGTCTTAATTTTGAATAGTCTCCATAAGATCCATACCATCTACTATCCGGAGTCTGATTTTCAATGGCAGCAGAGGGGCATTTGTTGATTAAAACAACAGCTGTGGAGGCTGCTTCTGCCCAAAATGGTTTTGACATTCCAGATGCTATCAACATGCATCTTACCCTTTCAAGAATGGTTCTATTTATTCTCTCGGCGACCCCATTTTGTTGTGGGTTGTGAGGCACCGTTCTATGCCTTTTAATTCCTTTTCTCTTGCAAAACTCATCAAACTCATGGGACAAAAATTCCAGCCCATTGTCAGTTCTTAGGCATCTCAAAGGCTTCCCCTTTTCTAGCTCAACTGCAGTACACCACTCCTGAAATTTCTTGAAGGTCTCTGACTTTTCTTTCATGATCATTATCCAAACCTTTCTTGAAAAATCATCAACTAATGATAAGAAATACCTGCCTCCTCCAATGCTATTTACTGGTGCAGGGCCCCATATGTCACTGTGAACATATTGGAGAGGTTGTGTTGAGTTATGTTTGCCCACTCCATATGGCAGCTTCTTGTTTTTGCCAAGAATGCATTCTTCACACGATCCAATGGCTCTTTGTATCTCTGAATCAGCCATCTGAATAATGCCTTGCTTTACCAGCTGCATCAGCCCAGTGTCCCCCACATGGCCCAGCCTAGCATGCCAATTGATGGTCTTTTGTGTGTTGTTAGCTGTTCCAGCAACTGCCTCAGCTTTCAGATAATAGAGCACATTGTTTCTGACAGCCTTCATGATCATTTGGCCATCCTTTTTGACAAGCATCTCTCCACCAAAGAGAGTCAATTCGTAGCCATTCTTCTCAAGAAGACCCAAGGATATAAGATTCCTTTTAATGGATGGGATGTATCTCACATCAGTGAGAGTTCTGAAAATTCCATTGTCCATCCTCAAACATATGCTCCCAACACCCCTTACATCACACACATGGTCATCTCCCAGCAACACCGAGCCTTCAGATTCCTTTAAATCTTGGAACCAGTCGAGATTGGAGGACATATGGAAACTGCAGCCTGAGTCCATGATCCATAGCCTTGATAATGGGCTATCCTCCACCACATTGAGAGCTCTTGCCTCTTCAATTTCCTCAGTGATAGCTGCTGTGCCATCTCCTTTGTGATTTTCAGATTGCTTTTTCTTCCAAGCAAAACAATTTTGCTTGATGTGTCCTGGTTTCTTACACCAGAAGCAGCTTCTAGATTCCTTTTGATCTCCTTCCTTAGATGATCTTGGCTTCCACTTGTCAGATGGGGGTTTCTTGAATTTGAATTGTTTCTTTGAAGTTGCCTTCACATTGAGGCTTTCAGCAGCTTGATCGATTGGCTTGCTGACACATTTCTGCATTGCCTTCAGCTTTAATGCAGAAAATACCTCCTCCAAAGTCACTTTCGAATCCCTTCCAAGAAGTATTGAGTCTTTGAATTGCTCAAAACTCTGAGGCAGAGCATTCAATAACATCAAAGCTTTATCCTCATCTTTCATGGGATCATCCACACCCTCAAGATCATCTATATACTTTCGAAAATCTTCCAGCTGATCCGTCAGATTCTTGGAGTCAGAAAATCTAAAGTTGAACAATCTTTGCTTGAGATGCAACCTATTGGAGATTGACTTCTCCATATATATTTTCTCCAATTTCTCCCACACTCCCGCGGCATCATCCTCTTTCTGAACCTCCCTCAAGACTCTATCGCTGAGGCACAAGACAATCGAGCTATACGCCTTGTATTCCAGTTCTTGACATTTCGCCGCATCCATCCCTTGAATCTCTTTCTTGTCCGTCTTGGATTTCACATAATTCCAGACGCCTTGCTGCATCAGAACAGCTCTCATCTTCAATCTCCACAGGCCGAAATCATTTTCGCCGGTGAATTTCTCAACGTCGAACTTTGCGGTAGACATTGTTGAATTCGTCGTCCTTCTTCGATTCCCACAGACGGCGCCAATTTGTAATGCTATCAGATACGCGACTCAATCTTGTTATCACAACGAGATCGATTCCGGAACGAGAAGAACGAATACTTGATATGAAAATGAATAAGCAAAAAACCAATTCTTGGAGAGTCAATGGAAATCTTGTGTTTTATTTGTGTGGAAGATTACAAAACTCATGGATGAAAAAATTCTTTTTCTTTTTCCACAGCTCGGCTCTATTTAACTAACACTTATCTAACAACTAGTTCAAACCTAACGGCTTTCATTTAAAGCTAACTAACTAGTCGCATCCGACGACGTGCATCAGTTAATAACAACTGTCAACTCCGAACTCGTTTAAGTTCGGCCAACACCGAGCACCAACACCGAGCACTGAGCACCGAGCTCAACACCGAACATTGAGCTCGGTTAATCCCTGAGCACGACTACAAACTCGACCAATCACCGAGCATGATTGCAGTTCGTCAGATCACTGAACAGCATATCGGTCCCTAATCGCCGAACAGTATATTGGTAACCGAACTGAACTGATTGTGCAGTTTTGCCCCAATCCTCATAACATATCAGTAACATATTTTCTACATAACCGTAATCGGACATATATCAATACACTTTCTCCATTCAAACCACAACTAGCAACTATCTTATCAATATCCGTGCAAATCAAATTCGTACATATCCCGAATTAATAGATATCCTGATTTTGAATTTTATATGGAGAAACTCAAGCCCGCGACGCGATTGCCAACTGAAACTTTTTTTTGACATAAGAATTAACAATAAAATTATCAAGTTCATTATCAACTCTAACCGAACTCTAAGTTTTCCTACAAACTTGAAATTTAATCATATAAATCAAACTTACACGTATACGTACTATTAATTTGAGTGGAAAGCCGAATTATGCAATACATATTGATCTGCTAGTCCAATTTGGCATTCCTTGACATGAATATCAGATTTCATCAATAGACACAAATTAATAGAAACCCTAATTCTCGTAAACAAGAACTAACAAAAAATTATCATTAATTGATCGAATTAAAAAAAACCCTAACTTTCACGTTGCTGCTCGAATACAGTACAACACAAACAAATTAAACAACAAAATCGATATATTAACACTCCAACAAGTCAAGAAGTAGAAAGAATTTCACATTGACAACAAAATTTGGTTAATTGCAAACAATAATTAATCCTCCTCCTCCGGCGCCGGCAGGTTCAAGTCGAACATGAACATTGGTCTAGCACTAGCAGTAGCGCCGCTGGTGGAGGCGCCTCCGCGGTCAGAGCTGATCTCCCCGCCCGCGCCTTTTCTGGCGAGTTTGGATTTATCATAGTGCTTCCTCATGTGTCCGCCCAACGCCTGCCCGGAGTCGAACGCCTCATGGCAGACCAAGCACTCGTGAACCCTAGCGGAGTTGTGGTGGTGGTGATCATCCGAAACGACGACGGCCTTTCCCTTCTTTTGGCGGTGGACTGTCATGTGTCCACCCAGCGCCTGCGAGCATGGGAAAACCTTACCGCACATCGAGCACGCGTAGGCTGGAGGCGGCAGCGGCGTATCGGGGGAGGCTGTTTTTGGCCTTTTGATTTTGATGATCAAAGGCGAGGGAGTGATTTCTTGAATTGGCTTCGGAGGGGAGATTTTTGGATCAGCGGCGCCGGTGGTGGAATTGCAGAAGCCGCCGCCGGACTCGGAGAGGAGGAGGAGGGACAATGCGGCGTCGTATTCATCGTCGCGCCAATGGGGCCGTGGTCGCTTGGAGCGCCTCGATTTCTTGATCCAACGGAGGGGAGCAGCGTTGTCCATGACTATGCGGCTGTGTGATTGTGTGAGACTGAAGAGCGTTGATTTTATTTATAGGCGGTTTAGTAAAATTCTTTCCTAATTACAAACGGATGGAATTCATAATATGGCAATTAATGTATAGTTTGATCTTAGTTTGATTGGATTTCCTTCCTAATTTTAATTACCGGTTGAGTGTAAATAAATATATATGGTAATATAAAATAGTTTTATCTTTGTTCAGATTCAACTCTATAATTTTCACAAAGTTACTTACCTAAAATATATTCAGGTAATGTATATATCCGACCTTACGATTAGGAATAGAAACATCAATTACGATCGCAACTGAATTGATAGCAGTAGTAAGAAATGTATGAAAAGATAATAAATGCTCCCTCCATCCCTTAAATATTGTCATGGTTTGATCGGACACGAGTTTTAAAAAATATAATGGAAAGTAGGTTGAAAAAGTTGTGTTTTAAGAAATGTAATAGAAAGTGAGTTGATAAAGTTGGTAGGATGTGAGTCCTACTTTTAAAGTATTAGTTTTATAATAAAATGTGAGTGAGAATAAATTAGTGGAATGTAGGGTCTATTACTAAAAATGATAAAAAAAAGTGTAATGTGACAAATTCTGTGGGATAGACCGAAATAGAAAAATGTGACAAAATTTTAGGGACGGATGGAGTAATGATAATTACTTTTGGGCATTATTATTCAGAAAATGCCTACAATTGTTAATAATAGGTTGAACCCAACATTAAATAATTAGTTTCCCAATGATAAAGAATACATCTCATTTTTGAAGATAAAATGAAAACAAATTCAGATAACAAAACTCAAAAATTAAATAACTGGTTATAATGCAAAGAATTTTAGAGGATAATAGATTCTTTGAAGTTCCGGATCGAGGACTCCAACTTTAAACTTAACTAGTATCACGCCCGTGCGATGCACGGGTCATTTTAATTTCTTCATATTTATTTCGGGTTTATACTTTTTCAATCACATTAACCCCACATGACCACAAGAGTGCGTTTAAATGCTAACTTTTCTTAAAAATGTCAATACGATCACATTAAAATTTCAACACATATTTGTGTTGACATTTTAATAAACTGTCTTGACATTTAAATATCAGACTTAAAATTAAAAAGCATTTTAATTCTGTGAAAATATGAATTAACCGTTGCGTTATAACTGCAAGAGCAAGTTTACGTTGCAATAATTTAAGATTGCACTGGTGAGACACTTCCTAGTCGAGCTTCATTTCATTGCAATATAGTGACCCTATACACTAAAAACCCAAACCTTGAAACCCAAATCATAAACCCTTAACTTTAAAATATACTCATCATGACCAACAAATGAGCCAAATATCAATAAAATTCTCCCTCCACCCCAGTTCAATTTTTTGTTGATCACTTATTCAAAATATACTCATCATGACCAACAAATGAGCCAAATATCAACAAAATTCTCCCTCCGTTCCAGTTCAATTGTACTTTGTTGATCACTTATTCTATTTTGAGGGTTTTAGATCTGTATTTGATATCTTACATTGGGTCGGCCTACTTGATAATCCTTACTGATAGTGGAGGTTTTTTTACCTGAATCTTGTCTGTAAATCTGTTTATATGCTCGTATTAAGAAAGTGTTTTACAATAGGGCTATGTGAACGGTAAACAAAAAAAAATCTTGCTTGTTTTCATCCAAGCATTAGAATGAAAAGGTTTTTAAATCAAATAACATAAATGGCTATTGAAATATCAAACGTTAAATATTAGAA
This sequence comes from Salvia splendens, assembly GCF_004379255.2. Lineage (NCBI taxonomy): Eukaryota > Viridiplantae > Streptophyta > Magnoliopsida > Lamiales > Lamiaceae > Salvia > Salvia splendens. The sequence goes on from NC_056039.1 coordinate 3,739,803, forward strand.
GTGATAGTAAATTTATTTAAAAGATAGTAGCATATGAAATGTACAATTAATTCACACATATTTTTTTTACATTTAAACGGCAGCTCGACCATCTCAATTCCAACCTTTCTCTTTCATAATTTCCAAAATAAATAATTACACAAGTTATGTAACTGAATAAATCTTTTAAATAAATTTACTATCACTTCTAATATTTAACATTTGATATTTCAATAAAATTTATGTTATTTGATTTAAAAATCTTTTCATTTTAGAAATTTAAATCTTAATTTACGCCTCCATCTATGGTGGCAATTTACGCCTTCTACCCTGACATTCCCCGACCCGATCACCATACGTCAGATCTTCATTTCTTTCACCTCCATATCAGTTCATCACCATGCCTGCTAGCTTTCTCCTTCAAGCTCCTACTTGAATCGCATGTCGCAACTGTAGGCTCTCCAATCTCCCCCAACTCAAAACCAAACCAACACAAGCTAAATTTATAGAAGATGGGTAGCTTTTTGCATTCTTCTAGTAAGAAAAACGACATACATGGCTCATTACATTCTTACATTTAAACCCCTTAATTATTTGCATAACCGTAAGCATTAAAACTATTAAATTGTGTAAAGCATTCAAACTTCTAGTAACATATTGGAGGCCAATATTTCTAACCGACAAACATTTAATATTGCTTTTACCTCACATTGCATCTTCTTGTTATAAAATCAATATTTTAATCAACGTAATTGTTCAATTATGGAGGATTACATTTATACTACATATGAAACTGTCGTATAAGATTCTAAATTTATATGTAAAATTATTATTTTAAATTTAAGTAATTGTTAGAACAAACGATTGGACGCCTATTGCTGGCCATGCTTTCGGCTAAAATACGAAGGGAAAAGCAACTGACACTAACGATCACTCAATCTTCAAATCAGCAGTTTTACATCTTTATGAAACAATTGAAATGGCAACAATTTCCCCCATTGTTCTTCAAGTAACTTACCAATCTCATAATCTACTTTGCACAAATTTTGGGTAATAAATGAGCCCTAGAAAATCTATACCATACGCATAATATGGATGCAATGAAATAGCGTAGTTTTGTATATTTTTTTATACAACTGACATGATATTTTTACAATTTAGAAAGATGTAATTTATATATCTCCTATTTCTATTACATCTGTAAACCCTAATCCTGATAAGAGTTGAGCGCTCTCTATTTTCTTTCACACTCCTCCTTTGAAGCTTTTTCGTTGATTTTTGCTCTGCGCCTCTATTTACCAGCACCTCCGGTCCGCTCTTCGACTCTCACCATCTCGCACTATCTCAGACTATTTCATCTGTATCCCTTTACCACTTCAGTAGAACTATCATCAACGGACGCTAGACATTTAGGACGATGTGTAGTGTACTCAGTTGTCGATAGCCATGTTGTACGGTTGACACATGAGAATCATCGCCGGCAACACTCCTTTTTCCACCATGTTCATGACACTTTTGATTAATAGAATTGGTATTTATAGAAGATTTGGTAGCTTTTGGTATTCTTCTCCTTTCAAATTCGTCTCTATTGACTTTTAGTGAGCACAATTTAATTTATAATAATTAATTAAATTACATTTTGATGTATTCCATGACAATTTTAGAGATGCATGTAATTTGACGAACCTTACAATACAATTAATGAAATTAGGAAAATAAATTGTCATCAACTCATCATTATTGTACATTCTAATGCAAAGTAGTATGGCGTCGAATGCAATTAAAAAAAATAAATTCCCATACCTATTGGTATTTAATGAAAAGTCTATACAAATGCTCATGCCCTTCTTATCCTCTTATTCATCAATAAGAAACGTACATGGATGGTGGGCATTATAAGCATTTGTTGAGCTGATTAATGTAGTGCGAGTATTTTTTATTTAAGAATGGAAGGGTTGTAACGTGTGATTAATAGAATTGGTATTTATAGAAGATTTGGTAGCTTTTGGTATTCTTCTCTCATTTACCAAATTGCCCTCAAAACTCAACCTTTATATTAGTATAGATTCGTATGATTGTCTAAGTAAAATTAAAAATATGATCAATTGCTATATTTGCAGAGTACTAAGTACTAATTTAACCATGAGATTTAAATGATTTAGTTGTATTTGGTAGTGCCACGTGGAAATTCCTTTGTATTGGTTAATTCATAAATTATTTTTAAGACATTTCTTATATACATTATGGTTTTTGTGATTCTCGTTATGTCAACACGGAATAGTAAAAATGTCAATTCAATAACTTGAATATGTCAACTAAACTTGATTGACACAGTACATGCATTAGATTTACATTGTATTGCATTCGGATGACATTATATTATATGTTGACATTAACCTATTATCAATCATATTGAAGATTCAAATAAAATTATCAAATTTTATTAAGGTATAGTTAGCAGCCTAATTAGACTCCTAAATATGTTAAATTGATAAACTATTTATTTGATAGTATCATTTAATTTAATATTGCAGGGATGATAGTAAATTTAATTCTATTATTTTATTTTATAGGATAATTCATACGTATCTCCATACCTGTTTGATTAATGGATAATTCTCTTAACGAATTACTAATAGATATCACAATTTTGCAATTTTAAGTTATATGCAGAAACCCGGAAGCCAGCGATTGCGTCACTATACCGTCCCTTAAAACACTATTTGCGGGCTCCACTGTACTTTTTCACTCCATCCCTTAACAAAGGGACGTAACCTGCAACCTTCCGTCCCTTAAATTACTATTCATTCAATTTCATTTTTTTTTATCTTTTTCCCAACAAATTCAATTAATAAAAACCACACTTCATTCAATATAAAATAAAATTACAACATAAAATTCGTTAAAAATTAAAAAAACATAATTAAAAATCCTAAAAAATAAAAAATACATAATTTAATTTCCTCCGCCAAAGTTAGCCCAAATGTGCTCCATTAGATCATCTTGGAGTTGGGCGTGGGCGGTAGAGTCACGTGTCCTTGCCCGAATAGACAACCGTTCTGGTATAGACGGATGCACTTCACTTCGAGGCGGACTACTTGCGGTTGAGCTTCCAGTGGCTTCGGGGTCGAACCAATTTCCCGCCTCGGGTCCTTCGTCTTGGACAATCATGTTGTGCAAGATTATGCACGTATACATGATGTCGACCATGCTCTCCATGAACCACGTACGAGCCGGGGCTTTGATAATGTTGAAGCGAGCTTGGAGAACCCCGAACGCTCGCTCCACATCCTTCCGAGCAGCCTCTTGCGCAAAAAGCGTCTGCTTTGCGTTCACAGGCCTAGCGCACGTCTTCACGAAGGTTGGCCACTTCGGGTAGATGCCGTCGGCAAGATAGTACCCCATTTTATAGCGCTGGTTGTTAGCGGTGAAGTTGATGGCCGGCGCTTTACCATCCAAAACTTCGGCTAAGAGGTTAGATTGGTGAAGCGCGTTATGTCGTTGTTCGAGCCGGGGACCCCGAAATACGCATGCCAGATCCATAGCCGGTAGTCGGCGACGGCCTCGAGTATAACGGTGGGGTGGGTGTCTTTGTGGCCGCTCGTGTACGAGCCCCTCCATGCCACCGGGCAATTCTTCCATTGCCAATACATGCAGTCGACGCTGCCAAGCATCCCGGGGAAGCCATGCACTTGTTCGTGAAGGCGGAGCAGGAACTGGCAATCTGTCGTGCTTGGCTTCTGGAGAAATTCGTCGGTGAAGGCTGCCCGGACGCCTTTGCAGAATTTGAGCAAGCACATTCTCCCAGTGCTGTCTCCAACGTGAAGGTATTCGTCGAACACTTCCGCCGTTTGTCCAATCGCAAGCTGACAGATTGCTGCAGTACATTTCTGCAGCGTCGTGTGGCTGGGACGGCCGACGGCGTCAAACCGTTCTTGGAAGTCGATGATTGGTCCGATGGCGCTGGTGGAGGCAGAAGTTGAGGCGATAGAGTTTGGATGTATCCAAGTGCTTCCGCATGTGGCCTCCCAAAGCCTTCCTTGTGCCGAAAATCTCATGGCAAACCGAGCACTCGTGAACCCTTGTGGACCGTCATGGCTCTTTTTTGTGTTTCGATTTTAATGGTCGAGGTTTGCTCAGGAGTGATGATTGTTTGATTAGCGGCCGTGGGATTACAGAAACCACCCCCGGACTCTGAGAGAAGGAGTAGGGACGATGCGGCGTCGTATTTGTCATCATGCGGCGGTGGCTCCATGACTACACGGCTGTGTGTTTGTGTAAACTGTGGAAATTATGGTGGAAGATAGAATTGAAGAATGCTAATTTATAGGTTATGTTAAGTAGATTGTCTCCTAAAGCTTTCGGTTACCATGACTAATATCATGAGACTATCCATCTAGGATTAAGTTGTGGGATTATTTTAGTTGGAGGGGGAAGCTATGACTAATTATCATGAGACTATCCATCTAGGATTAAGTTGAAGGGTTCAATCTTATAAATCAAACATGATACATGTTTAATCATGAGATTTAATCTTGCCAACCGAACACCCCTAATTGAATTAGTGTAAATATACTATAATATTATTCTTCAGTTGGAACATAGTTCAGATATTTATTTCTTAACTTAAATTACGGGCGAGTGTAACAATATATGGTAGTAATATATAGCTGGTAAATCCGAGTTACACATGCATTTGGATTAGAGATATCAATGGAAATAATTATACATTCATAATTAAGGGGGCGTCGTACCACTTCTTTCTTATTGCTACATATACATATAATACAATAAATGACAAAACTAATTTTTTAATTAAATTCACTTAAATTTAAAAAATTTAAAGATATTATATATATATATATATATTTAATTTATATACATTTATCTTTTCTCATGTTTATTATTCCTTCCGTTATACTGATATTAACGTTAGATTGGGCTTTTTGTGAAATCCACACACCCTAGAACTGAATATGGGGAGATTCAGTAGTAATTTGTTGGGCCAAGAATGAATTGGACATGCTGCAGAAACCTAAGGTAGCCAAAATGAGCCTAATTTACTCTCCTCGTATTTAAGGAATATATAGGGTGGTTAAGAACAAACTATGCTTTAGTTGTATGGGACAATCACAAAATTTAAGAAAGTTATGGTTCAATTGCTACTTTTGAAAGTTACCCCCTCTATCCATGAATAGGAGTCTCGTTTTTTCATTTTAGTTTGTCCGCAATTAAGAGTCTTGGTTTATTTTTAATGTAAATGGTAATATGGTCTCACATTCCACTAACTTTTTTCCACTCACTTTTCTTAACATTTTTTTAAACTCATGCCGTCGAGAAATGAGACTCCTAATAATGAACGAAAGGGAGTATAAAACTTATTAGAAGTTAACCAAATGTTATGATTCAAATGAAAATTTTCCATTTATTAACTACAAACAAATTTGAATATATGATTGTAATTGACACTAACATGTAATGTAAGAAATCACAATCATAGTCTACTATATATTTTATTCACAAAACCTTTGCATTGTTACAATCTAATTACCAACATTAAACTTACAGTTAGGGCTTAATTGACTTGAAACTCATGGTGAAGCTCTTGCAGCAGCAACAGGGGATTGATATTGTTCAAGTACCTCATAAAGTACTATTACATGCACAGACATGTAATAAAAGTTAAAATAGAGGAAACAGATAGTAGCAATGAGACATATTCCAACACGATAAAAAAAAAGGCATAGCAATAGATTGATAGGAAATTTCCATCTTGGAACCCCACCATGATAATAATTCACAATTACACTGGGCCTCAAAGCATGCCAATTTGTGATCGATCATGAAATTTCCTATCACTCTCGACTATGGTTAGCCATGTATGTCAAAAATTGCCTAACTGCTATGCATTTATACTTCTACTTTTGGAATTTGGAAAATTCCCCATAAAAATGGATATTTAATTTGACATTCTTTAACACAATGAAGTAAACTAGTTTAATTTTATATATAATCCAATAAATCCAGTTTTAACTTTATAGTTTTATCACTTAAGTTGAAATATTACCCTACATATATATTAAGATCGTAATTCATTTTTTAAGATAATTTAAAGGTGAATTACAGGGATAAGTTATTTTTATTTTTAAATTTATCAAAAGAAATTATATGTTTCGCTTATCCAACCTTTTTCCAAAGAAAAAGAACTATCAAGCTGTTTGGTGCCAGGTGTCATCTTCTAAGTGATAGTGGAAAAGGAGTCAGTCACTCCTAATTTTTTTTATACTCCCTCACTCCCATAAAAATATGTAAGAGAGATTGTGAAGAATGGTATGGCAAAATAAGAAAGAAGAGAAGAATGATAGTTAAAGTAAAATTAGTAGATTGTGGAATCTATATTATTAAATTAATATAGCACATATTTTTATGGGACGAATGAAAATGTAAAGTGTACACATTTTTATAAGATGGATGGAGTATAACGAAAATGACGGCACAAAAATATTTTCATAAAAAGTAGTGTTACCTAAATACTCCACAAAGTAGTAGTAATATTTTTTTATAAATAAAAGTAATTGTAATAAAATTAATACTTATTCTAAATGAATAAATTATTTTAATATATACTGTCAAATCGTTGTGATTCAGTTTTTTAAGCAATACTAAATACTCAAGCTAAAATATTTAGTATAAATGCAGTTTATAGTATAAACAACAAAAAAAAAGTAATCAAATCAATATAAAAATAACACAAATTAAATAGTATTATATTAAAAATAGACAGAAGCATGAAATTAGGAGCAAACAAGAAATACACATCAAGATATTATATGTCCATCTTCAATCTTCATCCACCAAATAGGGAGTAGTAAACTAGTGATCTCCATATATGTAACTCTAGATCAAGAAAGCAGTTCCAAAATAATCTTAAATTAAACACAAATTGGGTTTTCATTTGCTTACCATATACCGTCAACTGAAATATAAAAAAAATTAAACTTTTCGATGATAAACAAATACTATAAAAGCAAAGCTTTAAACTGTACCCGGTCAACCGTTATCTAGAATTGATAGACCTCACATTGCCGCAATCATGATCATTTATCCCAAGGCAATAATGCATGGCGTCACCGTCACCGTCACACTAATCGTATAACTACTGACTTCAGCTTTGACGTCATCACCAAGGTCTAGTCTTCTAACAATAAAACTAGGCAGGTCATGCAGCCCGCAACCCGTGGGCTGACCCGAATAACCAACCAAATTTATAGGGTTAGAGTTGAAAATTTCTAGCCCGATAAAATTACAACCCGATTAACCCGCACCCGATTAACCTGCAACCCGTTAGGGTCAGACCCGAAAACCCGATGGGCTGGCCCGAAATCCCGATAAAATTTCTAGTTCTATTTGTTTGACTCCTAATTGGACAATTTCATTGATTATTTTTATAATATAGATAACTAAAAAAAATAACATTCAATTTTATATTAAACATATAAATTATATATTAAATTATTATTAATATAATAATAAATAAATAAATTAGAAACTTCTAATTCATTATTAAATATTTAAATTTGTAAAACATGTTTTAAAACATGCTTTAAAATATTTAAATTTATGTTTTATTTTACACAAATCTCAAATATTAGTATTTGATCATGTTTGTGTTTGAGTTTAAGTATATATATCTCAAATTTATCATAATTAAATATTTATATTTTATAAATATAACTAATTTTCGTCATTATTTATTGGATTGATCGCAAGTTAATTTTATCGGTAGCAACCCGATTAACCCGTTGGGCCAGCCCGAAACCCGAGCGTTTAGGGTTAGGGTTGAACTTTTATAACCCGAAAAAATCTCAACCCGATTAGCCCGCACCCGATTGACCCGCAACCCGAGTAGGGTTGGCCCGAAACCCGATGGGCCGACCCGATTGACATCCCTAAATAAAACATTTGAATTCAAAAGAGAGCATACATTTTTTTATGGAAGTTAATTACTTTTACAAAAAATAAGAGTGAGATTATACAGATCTCACTTTCTTTGATAGTGTACATGGATTCAAATACTATCAACCACACCGGCGGATTCAAGGGGGAGGGGGTGACTGCCCCTTCCCGGCCGTCCACAGAGCATAAATATCCTTTATAATCGAGCCGTAACTCCATCCATAGAAAAATATAAGTTTTGAATAAGTCTTTTATTAAAGTTGGTAGCCCAGTGATTATGTTGTTGGACTTTTAACCAACAAGTCCATGGATCAAGCCTCACTAAGAACATTATTTTTTCTTTTAACCTTTCTTTGTTTTATCAATTCATGTAACTTCTTATTACCAAATCAAACCATTGATGAATCTATATTTTTAGTAGTTTACACATATAATTTTGTATACTATTTCAATTAAATATTTAAAAAAAATATTTGATACTATAGTTTAAGTAGTATTTATTATTATAAAATACTTATTTTATGTAATTTTTATTACATCTTAATAATTGTATATCAAAATAAACATTTGAAATATTTATGGTGTTTAAATATTTTCTATTTAATGTAGTATTACTTTTTTATTTTTATATTTTTTATTAATATATTATTTAATTTAATTTTATAAATTATTTTTTTAATATTTACTCGGGTTCTGGATCTGCCACTGATCAACCACACATTGCTATCGACATCGTATGGAAAAATAGTACTCCCTCCGCCCCTCTGTAGTAGAGACATTTCTTTTCGGCACGAGATTTAATAAAATTTGTTTTAAATGAGTTAAGTAAAAGGAGAATAAATTAGAAAACAAAAAGGTAGAGAGGTGAATAGAGAATAAAGTAAAAGAGAGTAAAATAATTTTTTGTTAAAGAAGGAAATGACTCAGCTACAATGAGACAATACAAAAACGAATACGACTCAGCTACATAGGAACGAAGGGAGTACTCCATAATATTTTGAATTGGAAATATGTCATATTGATGTTTCGATTAATTGAAGATTGTGGTCTAGTAAAGATAAAATTTTTATGTGTATCAATTTTTTGACAAGATATAAAATACCACAGTTTCAATACAGTATATAGTATCGGCACATCCCTAAACTACAACATGTGACGGAGCTTAGACATTATTGTATGAGGTGCCGAGTTCGAGCCCTCTTGACATCAATTGTAATTTCCTCCTTCATATAGGAGTTAATTTTTTTTAAAACATGTGACAAGCCTTACGCACATGACAAAATAACACAGAGAAGTACTCCCTCCATCCCTCTGTAGTAGATCGTTTCTTTTCGGCACGGAATTTAAGAAATTGTGTTAAAAGTGAGTTAAGTGAATGGAGAATAAAGTAGAAAAGGAAAAAGGTAGAAAGATGAAGAGAGAATAAAGTAAGAGATAGTAAAATAAGAGAGAAGAAAAGTTGGTGCTTTTTGCCAAAATAGGAAATGACTCAGCTACACTGGGACAACTAAAAAAAGAATACGATTTAGCTACAGAGGGACGGAGGGAGGGAGTATTATTCTCCCTTAAAAATCTAATCTGATGGGTTAGAGTTTTCCCTTATATGTATTTATGCATGTTTTGTTTAACGAGGGATCACATACTATAACTCAAAATGTTTATCCCGACTCATAAAACATAACAAAAATATTTATAAAATTTGACCAAATAGAACTAAAATGAAGGTACCCTATTAGTATATATAGAGTTATTACCAGTTCAAAATTGGTAGAATTGAATAAGAAAATGCCTTCTTTTAGAAGTATCAAACTCTCAGCATACTCCTCTCCTCCTTGTCCTGATGAGCCACCTGCTCCACCCCCACCTCCCCGCGCTCCTTGTTCACCTTGCCAACACAAAAATCACACTCATCCACCGCCCGGCTCGGCCCCTCCACCTCCATCACCACCACCACCACCACCACCACCACCAGCCACTACTCCTCCACCTCCAAGTACACCACCAACAAACACTACTCCTGCATCTCCACCTCCATCAACAGCTGCTAATCCTCCACCTTCACCTTCACCTCCACTTCCATTTTATAATCCAGCACCGCCGCCATATTTTCTACAATCCCCAACTTCACAACAGTCTATAGCTCCTTTCCCGGCGCCTGCAGGGAACCACCACCGATTGGAACTTGGAATCTCTTTAGGTGGATTGTTCTTTCTCTCCTTCTTAGCACTTGGCATCAATCACCTCTTCGGAAAGAAATTGTCCGTCCCCGCAACCGGTGGCGGCAGCAGCGGTCTACCACCCCCCATAAATGACGGCGTCAACACCACAGCTGCCAGCGAAACACTGCCACCTACTGTCACTCATCCACCTTCTAATGGTATGCTCATTTTTGCAACCTAAATGAATCCAACTTCCTCTACAATTATTACTCTCTTTTTGTCACTATTCTTCTGTTTGCTCCAAAAAAATTACTAATCCGAACTCCCTCCGTTCCTTACTAATTAAAGTAGTATTTTTTTACGGCACGAAGGTTAAGAATATTGTGTTAAATAAATGTAAATAAAGTAAAATAGAATAAAGTAAAAGGGATGAGGAGAGAATAAAGTAAGGAATATAGTTACTATTTACCAAAAATAGAAATGACTCAATTATCTTAAAATTTTTTAAAATATTGATTCAATTAACATAAAACGGATGGAGTATCTTTTTGAATCATAGTGTTCTTAAAAACCATACACTTTGCCAAATTACTACTCCATTTGTCCTAATTAAGATGACCCCTTTGTTTTTCGCATTTATTTTGTAAAAATAACAATAAATAGTTAAAGTGAAGAGAAATTAAAGTAAGAGAGAGAAAATAATATAGAAGAGACTCTCCTCTATATTATTCTCTCTTATTTTACTTTCTTTCCACACTAATTATTTATTATCATTTTTTCTCAAAATACGTGCAAAAAATAAAGGAGTCAACTTAACTGGGATGAAGGGAGTAGATAATATTTCCAAAAACTTTGAAAATGATCTTAAAATTCATAAATTTTTGGATGTGTACAATTTGTTTAATCTGACCAAAATAATTTTTTTGCACTTCTATATGATTTAGTCTAAATTATGCATGAAGCGTATCTTTTCGATGCAATCATTCTTAAATTCTAACATTGAATAATAGGACAGCCCTTCCTCTCTTCCACTTTCTATCTCTCGCATCCATCCGCATCCCTATCTCTTATCCGTCTCTTAACCGTCTCATCTCTTCACTATTCATGGACCCCACTGTACTTTTCACCCCATCTCTTAACCGTCTCTTAATCATCTCATCCCTTAACTATTCATTCAATTTCATTTTTTATTTTTATTTCCAAAAAATTCAATTAATAAAAACACACTTCATTAAATAAAATAAAATTACAACTTAAAATTCTAAAAATATTAAAAACCACATTAATAAAATCATAAAAAAAATAAAAATACATAATTTAAAAAATACATAATTTAAATCCGAGATCGCCTCTGAGGCGGCGCGGCTTCCTCCCGGCTCCCCATACCGGGTTCTCACAGAAGTAATCACATACCAACCTTGCGGCGGCTTTCTCCCGGTTACGATGGATGTAAATCCAGGATCGCCTTTGAGGCGGCGCGGCTTCCTCCTCCTCCCTACGTCGATCTTCTTCTAGCGATTCTTCCATTATTCGACGCATTTGCTCAAATGGATCCATGAATGGATTAAATTTGGGAGAAGAATAATGTTTTGAGATGAAGAATGTAGAGTGTTTGAGTGAGAATAGAGAGTTTTTTTTATGGTCGATTAATTTGTGGGAATGATTTGATATTTAGAGAAGTGATTGGGGGCGTAAAAAAATAAAAATTTGCAAAAAAAAGGCTATAAACGTCTAGTATATTTTTTGGGATTTTTTTTTTTAATTTTCGAATTTTTCCTGAATTTAAAAAAATACAAAAAAACATTTTTCGGATAAAAACGACGCCCACTCGCGGGCCGGCGAGTGGGCGTCACGAACGAACCGGAGCTTGCCACTAGACAAGGGACGGGCTGGGGACGAGACGGATCCCGCAATGCTGTCTCGATGTGGTCTCGTCTCTCCGAGACGAGATAGAGCCCGTAACGAGACGCGTTGCGGATGCCCTCTTCAATGAATAGTACTTAAAAAATTTTCTCATCCTGTCATTTTATCGGTTCTGTATATTAAAAATAGTATATTCCTTTGTTCAAAAATATAGTCTAACTTTTTCATCTTCATCTGTCAATTCAAATTAATTTCATATTAGAAATATAAAGTTATTTTTTTGTTGGATTTACTAATTATGCGTTAAAATTTTAACGTCCACTAATTAGACTATTTAGTTTGAACGGATAGGGTATAAGATGGATTAAATATCAACAGCTTGAAATCTAGTGTTATTAAAAGTTTAATTATTGATTCTCCAGGAAAATGCTACCCCTTCATTTTCTTATACGGATAACTATGTGGACTTTATGTGGGCTTGTGGTGAGTTGGGCCTACATGTGTCATACTTTTTGATGAATAAAGTAACCTTTTACATCAATTTTTTTTTTTGAAAATTTTCCATATCCATTTTACAAGTGATTAGTTTGTATAAACCAGATTTTCGATAACCTTTTCTATTTCACTAGCTAGTTGATGGGTCACGCACGGGTAGTTAAAGAATATTAGATACACCACAAAATAATGTTCTGGTAGTGATATGATTTTTGAAAAATCATGACTCTAAAAATTGCTAGTAGCCTAGTACTACATAAAATTATGCAGTGATGGATAATTCTCATGCATGTTTCAATATTTAATGAAATTCGAGAGGGTGTACATTAATTTTTGTAAGTAGCAAAATCCACTGATATTTTTATATCAAAAGTATATGTATTATGTGTGGGTGAAATATAACTAAATTTTGTTACACCTTAAACTGTAATAAAAGTTCTAATATTTCTGTGTCATTAAACAATTTATTGTGTGATGTAAGAAGACTTTATCTGATAAGAAAATAAATACTATATATTAAATGATATATGATTAATTTTAAATATATCGAATGCAGTGACCGATGCACATGCACCTGAACAGAGGCCGACCCAGCAAGAAGATCCTCGGAAAGCTGAGCAAGAAGATGAGCAGTCAGAGAAGAAGAAGAAAACGAAAAAGCTTAAGGCCGACACGGTGGTACAGAGCCTTAGAGAGACGAGGAGGCTTATAACGGCTTTGTTGGCAGCATCTGCATCTAATGAGGATGAAGTAGAGGGCCCCTATGCTGTCAACAACAATGATAGTGATCAGTTGAAGGAAAATGCCGACGGTGGTAACCCAGACGAAGACGATGGCGATGATGATACAATGGCTGATGATACTCCTGAAACAAAGCATGAGAAGACCGTTTCTGGCGACGCCCTAATAGCGGCTGAGAAGCTTGCCCCGAAGACAAAATCACCACGTGGCAGCGGCACGCAGTCTTCTTCGTCGAGACAAATCAAAGATCTCCAGAAATTTCAGACATACTCAACTCAACAGTATTTTAATGAGGACAAAGTGGATCAGGAAGGTGGTGAACAGGAAGAAGAAGATTGTAATGGTAATCTCTCTCAACGATGTTTTGTTGAGAATGATGAAAAAGCGTATCAGGAAGGTGGTGTAGAAAAAGAAGGTGATGATAATATAGATGAACCAAAAGGTGATGTTGTCGGTGGTGATGATGATGATGTTAATAATGGACGAGGTGTTGGGGCGGGTAGGGGACGGGGACGAGGACGGGGACGGGGACGGGGAAGGGGAAGGGGAAGGGGAAATTCTAGGAATCGGATAACAAGTTCCGCTCTGAACATAGTGAACAAAAGTGAGAAGCAAGTTGGCGAGAAATCGGCGGAGAAGAATGGTGAAGCGTACAACTTGGAAGATGAGGAGAAACAAGGAGGTAATGATATGAACAAGAAGAGTGATGAGGGAGAAGATGGGAAAAGTATGGGTGATGATGATGAGGACGAGGAAGACGAGAGTTTGCTGGAGGAGTTGGGAGATTTTGACATTCTAGATTTGGCAAATCTAGGGACGGGCGCGGGCTTGTTGTTTAACAGGTGGAGCAGTGAGGTGGAGAAGCTTGTCAAGAGGAACACTCGGTTGGTGTATCGATTGCACAAAATGATTGGCGAGGCAGATGAGATGCATCGGGAGCCTTCATTGAATGGGAGCGATGTGGCGACGAGTGGTAAACATGGGAAAGCTATGAGTGGTGCATTGAAGGGGAATGATGGGTGTAAGGGAAAGAGGGTGAAGAATATGGTGGGTGATAAGGATGTGTTCCCCTTCGAAGGTGATGGTGGGGATGAAGAAAGTGGTGATGTTGAAGAGGCTGAGAAAGAAGAGTACCCAACAGAATGTGGCAAGGTTGAAGCAGCGGGCCCCATCCCTGATGGTGAAGAAGAGGTAAAAAAGATGAGTGATGAAGGTGTTGCCAATGAAAGGATGTATGATGAAGATCAAGCCATGGCAGCTATACAAGAGACGCCTCCAGTGAAGAAGAATATGAAGTCCGGACAGCGAGGAGCGAAAGCAATGGATGGGAATGAGCAAGAAATGGGGTTGGTGCAGAAGAATAATCTGTTATTGTTACTCGAGGGGAGCGATGAGCCTAATAGTAGAAAGCGTGATCAACTCCATGCTTTCGGTATGTTTGATGCTGGTGAGGATATAAATGAGCAGGAAGAAATGAAGAATGATGGAGAGGGCGAAAAAGAAGAAGAAATCAAGCAAGGAATTGAGAAGATGGCTCCGGAGAATTATGATTTGTTGAGCAAGAATACGAAGGTCACAAAGCAAAAGCCGAAAAAAATGAGTGTGAAGGAGCAAGGAATGGGGTTTGTGAAGGAGAATGATCTGTTATTGGGTATGTTTGATGGTGATGAGGGTACAAATGAGGAGGTAGAAGAAGATTATGCCAAGGGGGATCAGGAAGACAAGGAAATGCATAATTATGAGTCTTTCATCGAGCCTAAGAATATAAAGGTAATGAGTAGTGTGTATCAGAAGAGTGATGTGGCTGAGAATATAAGGCCAGGAAGAAAGCACCAGCCGAAAACACCGGTTGATGCTGTTAGTGTGTTTGGGTTGGGGGAGCAGGGGATAGCCGCCTTGAAAGAAACTGGTAATGATAGTCATGGCCCAATAACACTCATGAGCTCGATCCTTGGAAATGATGGGCACAAGACAGGGAAGAATGGCCACAATAATCCTAGAACCGGGCGCAAAAGCAGCATCACTTCCAAGAAAGGCGCAGATGTTGCTAGGCATGAGCAGGATGTTGATGAGACCACGAAAGCTGGTGCTGGAGATGAGACCGTGGATGCAACTAATGAGGATGTCGAGCAGGTGAAGAAAGCGGTTGATGATACAGCTGTGTCCGGATTCGCAGATCCTGGTGAGGGTGAAGGAGAAGGAGAAGGAGATGATGAATCAATGAAGATGGAAAGTGGTGATGTTGAGGGCGAGAAAGAGGAAAACCTAGTAGATGCGAAGAATATGGTGGCTGGAAGGCCTGCTCCATTTGAACAGGTAGATGAGGGAAACTTGGATGAGTATAACAATATGGAGGAGAATTTCAATCCATTGCAAAGAAATAAGAGAGCGTGTAAGGATGATCCTAAAATTCGAACTCAAGGAAAGAGCTCTGATATCAATGTCGTTGGTGCGTTGGTGAAGATGGGAGTTGATGAATATGAGTCGTCACAGAAGGGGAATGAAAAAGAGGTTGATGAAGATGAAGCCAAGGAAGAGAAGCTGAATTTGGCAGCCGCCCTACAAGTGATTCCTGCGGTGGATCATGTGTCGTTGGCGAAGAAGAATATGAAGCCTGGGGAGAAAACATTTAGTGGTATGTTTGATGATGCCACTAAAAAGAAAAGTCCAAGTAAAAATAGAACAGGTAAATATGAGCAGACTAAGGAAGGGATGGGTGATGCTTTAGTGAATAAGGTAGTTGATAACAAGAATATGATCAGATCCATGGCTGAGGAGACCCAGGCAGGGAATGAGGAAAGTTGTGATCAAGTAGAAAGGTTGAATGATGAAGAGAGCGAAGAAACCGGGCATGGAATGGGGGAGATGCCTTTTGATTCGTTGAGTGCTTTGGCGAAGAATATGAAGGACGGAAAACAGCAACACCGACAAGAGATGTGCAACAAGACTGGGAAGAGTGGCCGCAAGCACGCTAAAGATGGGCACGGGAGCAGCATCGATTACAAGAAAGGTGCAGCTCAGCCTCAGTGTGAGGATCAAATTGGTGACAAATTTCAACCACTGGATATCGGAGGTGATGCTACTAAGGATGAACATGATGTTGGTGTTGATGCTGCTGCTGAATATGACACAACGGAAGCTGCGGCCGATGATGATGATGATGGTGCTGGGCAATGTGGTACTACTACCGAAGAGGATTCCCTATATAGTGTGCAAGCCTAGTTTACTTATGTTGATTAGACTTTTCTCTCATGTATTGTGTGGTTTTAAATAGTGTGCTATTGCAGTTTGCTTTCAGGTCTTATGTTTATATTCCCACTACTTAGGACTTTTCTTTACCAAAAATAAAGAGCCGGCATTTTAATGCTTAGGAATACAGAGCTGGCTCCATCCACGTATAGAGTGGATTACTCGAAAAGGTTCTCATTTCTCAACGTGAAAATCTGAAAATCTACCACTAGAATACTAGAATACAGTACTCCCTTCTGCCATTATGCGTCACTGGTTTCCTTTTTGGTTCGTCTATCAATACTTGTCATAGATACATTTTACTACTATTTTTAGTAATAGAACTCACATCCAACGAAATCATTTTACTCACATTTTACTAATAAAATAAAATAACACTACACATTTTACTAATTTTTTCAACTCACTTTCCATTATATTTCTTAAAACCATGTCGGATCAAAGTCTGACGTTTAATGACAAATGGATGGAGTACATTGTAAGACTATCCGTATATACATTCGTAAATAAAATGGTAAATTATCTTGAAAAACCATGAATTTCGTCGGATTATGGCATGTCCTATAACTTTCAGAATCAATTGTAATAATCACAATGTTTAACATTTTTCTTAATTTTCTCAATTTTCCCAATTATTTCGGTCACCTATTTTTGATGTAGTGCACTTGTGTGTTGAGACAATGATAAAAGTGATCGGTGTGATCGGCGCATCTGAAGTTTTTGATATCACATTACATACAATTTCACCTGAATTAGACGTCATGGGAGAATTGAGAATGAAGTTACTTCTACTAAAATTCACGATTTTTAAAGTGATTTCAAAAGTGTCGGAACATATCAATTTGATCAAAATCTGTGATTACTTCGACATTACATGAAATACTATGTATTTTTTTCAATATATTCAAATATATATTTGCATTTCTATGTCTTGTTATTTGCTTCTGGTCTATACATATATATATACTCTCTCCGTTTCACAAGATTATACATGCATATATAGGGAGATATACTATCCTCGTTCCACAAGAATATGCATTCTTTTCTTTTTAGTTCGTCCCACTTCGTCCCACAAGAATATGCACTTTCTAAATTTAAAATATCTTTTCTCTGTAGTAAGTTGGGACTCATTCCCACTAATAATATTTTTTTTACTTTTTTTATCTCTCTAAATTTTTTAATTGTGCATTAAATTTCATGTCAAACTCAAAATGTATATTCTTTTGGGACGGGGAGTATAATAGATGTAAGAAGCAGAACACCAATTCACACGAGAGGATATTACTTCGTCTAAAATTAGATATTGGAGATAGAAATTTAGTGGTACTCTCTCCGTCCCAACTAACTTGAGTCGTATTCTTTTTTGGGACTTCCCAATAAAGTTGAGTCATTTTTCTTTTTTACAAAAAAACGAAACATCCAATCACTCTTACTTTATTTCATCATCTACTTTACTCTCTCTTACTTTTTTCTTTTTCCTATTTTATTTTACTTTCATATAATCTATTTAACACAATTTCTTAATTTCCATGCCCAAAAGTTTTGTATCAATTTAATTGGGACGGGGAGTATAATATTTTCTTCAAAGTCATTAAATAACATTATTTAACACAACTTACCAAAATGTCAAATCAAAAACTTTGACGCAACTGTAAGTATTGGTAATTAAGGAAAGCGTGTACGCTTGTATAGTGTGTGTAGGGAATAAATTCTAATCCATACGTGCAAAGTAAACATCTACACTTCTAGAAAATCACTACTTCCCCCCCACCGCCATTGCCACGTCACCACCCCCGCCCTTCCTTATATAAACGCAATCCCATCCCCAACAGTTCAAACTCAAACTTCACACGCACGCTCATCAAGCACTTTTCCTTCTCACAAATTCACCTCTCTCTCTCTCTCTCTCTCTCTCTCTCTCTCTCTCTCTCCTTTCACACGCACACACGCACACAAATTCGATCGACCATGCCTCCCGAAGCTCAGAATCCAGCGGCGCCGCCGCATCGCCGCTTCGACTATGATTCATCTAGGAAAGCGAAGCGCTCCAAGCGCGTCTCCGACGACGAGTACATAGCCGGCTGTCTCGTCGCGCTCCGGAGCGGCGGCGAGACCTCTTCCTCCGCCGCCGCGGCGAAATCGCCTCGGATCTACAATTGCAGCGTCTGCGGCAAGGGCTTCTCGTCGCACCAAGCTCTCGGCGGCCACAAAGCTAGCCACCGCAACAAACCGGCGACGGTCGGCGCGGCGGAGAACAAACCGTCGAATTCGACGTCCACCGCCACCACCGCCGACGATGATTCAATCGCTGGTCCCCACAGGCTTCACAACTGCTCCACGTGCGGAAGGAGCTTCCCCAGCGGCCAAGCTTTGGGCGGCCACATGCGGAAGCATTACGGCGGCGTAATCGGCGGATCTAAAAGCGGCGTGAACTCTTCTGACGGTGGTAACGGTGAAGGATTCAGCGTTGTCACGTCCTTCTCCGGTGGTGGCTTGACCAGCTCCTCCTACGGCGACGGCGACGGCGACGTCACGCGCAATTGGGAATTGAATTGGATATCCGAAGAAGGACTTGATTTAACGCTTAGGTTGTAGAGTTCCTTTTTTTTGGGGATTTTTTGGCTCCTGACAATTTAATCTCTTTGTAGCACTATAGAGATTGATATGTTGTTTATAATTAAATATTTTCATGTAGTGTTTTATTTTCTATATTATGTTGCCTTTATAAATATAATAATGATATAAACACAAAATTTTCTTACTGTCGAATTTGAATCCATATCTGCACATCCACAATCTAGGGGATAAAATGGATTTCAATTTTTTATGATAACAAACAAATACCCCCAGTCTAATATAAAACGGTTGAGATAGAATCGTCAATAAATAAATTGTGTAATACTGTATCTACTTAGCATTTTATATTACATTACTAGTACTAATCTGTAAGTATCAACTAATTTGACCTAACCAGTCGATTTTTAATATACAAATTTCTGATTAGATGTTAAATAAAGAAGAGCATTCTTCTTTAGTTTTCCCATATTTCTCAAAGTGATTCGTGACATTCACTCTTTTTGTCTAGTTTAAGGAATAATAACAAACACCCACAATTATAAATGTTCCCTTTACATACGTGATTTTATAATTCAATTGATTTCTTAAATATGTGCAAGGATTCAAGAATCGGTTTTCCCGGCGCACGTAATTTGCATTCCCTTCAAAACGATCGAGGTTTGTTAGATTCTGTTAAAAATTCAACTGCGACAAGAAAAATTCGAAATTAATCTATCAATAATATTAAATGTAGCTTATGTCTTATGATATTCTTTTGCTTAGTTGGTTGACTTCAATACAGTTGGATTGGTTAATGAACAAACTTTTTACTCTAAACCAATATCAATGGCATTGATTACATGGCGCTGCTAAATAGGTTGCGCCTGCAAAAGTCTCAAAATTATAAATTTTTACTCCATAAAATATATAGTTATATTGTAACATTATCACATCGATCGCCAAAAGAATTGGTTAATACATCTATTAAAAAGTTAATAAACTTATAGACAGTTATAGTATCGAGTCAAGTAATTTTTTATTAAAATTTTGAACTTTACACTAAACTTACTATATAAAAAATTAGTTTTTAATAAGAATTTTGATCTTTACATTTAACTTATAAAATAACAACATTTAACCTATAACTTACTCCATCCGTCCCACGTTACTTGAGTCGTTTCTTTTCGGCACGAGATTTAAGAAAGTTGTGTTTAGTGAGTTAATTAAAGTATATAAATGAATAAAATAAGAGAGATAGAGAGAATAAAGTAAAAGAAAGAATAAAGGAGTTGTGATTAGATATTTTGTTTTTAGTCAAAAAGAGAAATGAGTCAAGTAACTTGTTGTGACAATCCAAAATGAAATACGACTCAAGTAACGTGGGACGGAGGGATTATAAAATAACAGCACTCAACGTATAAAGTAATTATTATCTTGCGAATTTGTAAATTGTGTTTTCTTTAATATGCAAATCAAATACTATACGAATATATGTAGAGGTAGCTATCCTTTTAAACTATGAAACGTAGGTACGTGTATAAGATCAAAGTAATGTAATATTGTCCACCTTTATACACACCACAAATGAACGTGTAGATAAATATAACTTCATGTTTTATATATTTGAAATTTAATTAAATATTGACAAGAAAACGTTGAGCACCTCTCTAAATTAAAAAGAGTAGTTTAATAGAGTTGATACAATGAAAAGCTGTGCCTTATCCAGAAAGACACCTAAGTTTCATGATCGGGAATGCGTAGCCACGTGTGTAATGATTGGTCATAAATATCCTTCCACTCGTTTTCTAGAACTTTACGGAACTGTGTTATTCCACTACACTTAAATTACCATAAATGCCCCTCAAAATTCAAACTAGGAGTAAAAATTTACGATAAATGTGACTAACTGACTATTATTATCAAACACATATTATCTCCGTTATTTCTGAAAACATTAACTGCTAGTACTGTTAAATGGTATACTAGTTAATAATGTATGACGAGTATTAAAAAAGTCCAAGTTTATGGTAGTGATATTGTACTTAATTGTAACAATATAATTCTATGAGCCATACTTAGTTTGTAGTATGTAAATATTCTTATTAAGTATGGAGAAAATACAAATGGTAGTAGTATGATAGCTACTAAAAATGGAACAAGACCATTAGTAATTTTTGTATTTTGAGCTAGCCCACTTATACAATTAAAAATAATAATGTTAGAAAGATCTTAGTTCCTAAATATTAAAATGTTTATTACCACAGAAAATATTTTCTCATAAAGTACGCGACTTAAGAGTTTCTACCCTTTTTCTCACCATTAATTAAGTGTATATTTTTAAATTAGAAAATGAGAGTAAGTTATTTAAATAGTGTAGAAGCGGGGGGTGTTTGGTAATTTAGAAGTGGGCAAGAGTGAAGAACTGGGTGATAACTAGTAGAAAAGCTCGCCGTAGTTGTGGACACGGCACGTAATGACACGTGTGAGTAGCGAAAAGTAACCGGACACGTGTAGGTTGCATATGCAGTCGGCCGTTTCTTGAGTATCTGGGACACGTTAATGTGGAGTGGAGTGTAACCGGCTACTTACTGACTAACTGACTCGCCACGTATCAGGAAGTGTGTCTAAACCAAACCTAATTTATTTAGCTACCTAATTAATACGAACCGCCACATGTTACCTACAAGATTATTTCTTCACGGACAATCGGATTTATACTAGTATTAATTTGGATATGCTATAGTTTATATATAATAGTTTGGTCATTTTTGTGATATAGTTTGATTTTTCTGACAGATCTTCAAGTTTATGATATGCTTTTTATATTATACTGTATATCGAAGAAAAGCAACACCACACTATTTTTTTTATTACTGTTGAATCTATATTGATATTAATACTGATAAGTATTGTGTTTTGACAAAACACGGATTTTGCATGTTTTTAAGGATTATATTTAACTTATTTTAAATGTCAATCATGTAAATTATGTTTTAAAATTGCATATATTATATATTTGATATTTTTGACGTGTTCGTTGATAAATGATAGAAAATGATAGAAAACGATGTAAAAAGGCCAAGGTGCAACAGCCTCAGTTCAAGCCGAATTTCCCAGCAGTGTTGAAGTCCAATCAGTGTTTAATGCATGTCATTCTCTTTGTCTTTGAAAGAGCTTCGTGTGGATATCTCGCACGTCTCAATTGGAGTTCTGTGGAGAAAGTTATGACTATTCTACGAACGTTGCGCAGCGCAGTAAAAGCTGGAGGGAATTTAGGCGAAAATTCAGGGAAGAAAATAATTGCCCAAATCTCTCCCATTCCTTGAAGGCCACGAAAATTATCAAAAATAAACTTTTTTCCAACCTATAAATACCTCTTAACCTAATTCATAATCTTTATCTCGGAGCCTCCAATCCTTCCCCTTCTGCACATTCCTCCATTCCATAATCCACACATAATTCATTCATCTTCCATTTGCACGGAGCTCTGCAGATCCAGGCAGGAGAAGACTGAAGATTGAAGATTCAACCTTGGGTTTTATCAATTTCTTTCATGTCTCTGTACTTTAATTGGTGTATTTACTTGTCTATGAGTAGAACATCTTTTGTGGAATTTTTGGAGAAAATATTCAATTGATTTTTCCTTATTAGCTCTTGTAGTTAGTTGATTTATCCTTATGCTTTTTATGTTCGATTGATTAGCTACCTCTTGAATACATGTTAGAGTTTATTAGAGTACCCGGGAGACGAAATAATTGACTTGGAAAAGGGATAATTCACACTTTAATTCAATAGAACTCGAGAGAGTTAAGGTTTCATGTGAGGTCATTGGTCTTAACGATATTTTGGGAGTTAGATGTTAGAGATTTAAATGGGACTTTGATTTCAACACCTAATCTACGGATTTCTCACCTCGGAAGGGGGTTTAATCTAGTTAAGTGACCGACTTAATAACTTTAGAGACCGTAATTCAAAGAAGTCGATTGTGTTTTTAGATCCTAAAATTCTACATTCTAACGTCTGCTTTGTATCATTGTTTATATGCTTTCTTTTTATTTATTTATTTTTATCTAATTTAATAAATCAAACCTAAATCTTCGTGTCTTTAAATAGTATATGACGCTTAGTATATGGTAGTCAGTTGCAATCTTATTCCCTGTGTTCGATATTCCGGTATTGACCTTTAGCTATACTAAATCTAGTGTATATACTTGCAGGTATTTATAGTGCTATTAAATAATGCATAAGTGGGTTTGCGTAATTTCATGTGATTAATGATCATTATTAGTGGTATATATGTTATTGGCATTTAAGGGTATTGGTGGAGTGAATTTGTTTACTTCAAAATTCAATTGTTGTAGTGTTTCTTTTAATAGCTATTATTACTATTTGAAAAAAGATTCTATATACTACTAGTGAAGGTGAGTGCGACGGCTTACTACTAAAATCTATACTAGAAGGCAAAAAGGCTTCAGACCTCTACGAAATGACACAGCCATGCCAAATTTCACACTAATGATTGCATCTTCCTCACCCCAAATGACGAAGGAGGTTTACTGATAAACTCGTAGTTTAACAAGTATGTTGGATATTTGAAAGTGCATATTTTTAATGTTTTATAGCATACTACTAGAATTTTCATCCATTATCCCTTATTTTAGTGTTTAAATGAGTTTGTCGAGTTTTTGTAGTTATAATAGGTGGAAACGGACGAAAACGGCACCAAAAACCCCATACCGTGCGTTTTACTAGAGCACCCCGGGCATTTCCACCATTAAACCGGGCATACTCATAGGACCCGGGCGTTTTCCGATGAAAAATCGCCCGGGTCGGGCATTGTACACGTTTATAGGATCGCAGGCAAAACGCCCGGGCCGGGCGTTTTGCTAATGCATTACAATTGTTGCATTTTTCACCCCGGGTATAAATAGGACCTAGGGTTCGACTTCAAAGTGGATTCCACACGCCCCATAAGAGTTTTTAAGGTCTTGAGAGTAGATTGAAGAGACGGAGAGTCACAATCATCAACGAGTTTGGAGACGATTTGCCATTCAATCCACTCTTGGGAGCATTTTAATTAGTTTTCCTACGTCAAATTCAATTTCTTTGGATTATTCTTGTGAATTTGAGTTGAATATGAGTAGCTAAACATTTTGTAGAGTTTTGGTGATGACTACAATGAATGCTTGTGATTAATTCAAGGACTTTTGATTACCTTTGCTTTTGTGATTACTTTGTTTCGTTCTTGTGTTTTTTCAATTCAATTGCTTAGCTACCAATTGAGTTTGTTGACCTAATTTGTGTAATCGAGAAATACCTAATTAGGAGTGATAAAGGAATGAACAACACCTAGATAATTTGAACTCGAGAGAAGGAATTCTGGAGTGAGGGCTTGAGCCTTTTGTTTTAAGGAGTTAATTGCGAATTATTAGAAGGAGACTTCAATATTAATGGTTAATCAACCGGTTGAGTGCACTCGAGAGGGGGCTTAGCATAGACTAGCGACTTTTCTAGTAATCCTAGAGACTTCATTTGGGTTATCAAAGTTGTTTAGTTGTCTGCATAGTTTTCATTGTAGTTGGATCCAAGACTCTACCTTGTTCTCTTATTTGAAATTTATCTTTTGTTGCTTGCTTTAATTTGTTTATGTTTAGTAGTTTTAAAAATAAAATCAAACTCTTTGGATTGTCTAGATAGTAGTTAAAGTCGGTTCATGGTACTTGAGTTTGCACAATTTGTCTATGTGGGATACAAAACTCTTACTTGTTTTATGCTACACTAACCCCGTACACTTGCGGGTATTTCTCGTGTTAAAAATAATCCGAGTCATTTACTAAGAAATGTGTGATTAATCTTCTTACTTGTGCATTTGAGAAATGAGGCAAAAATCTATTATTGTGAGCATCGAATGCTCAGTATTAGGGTTTGTTAAGAGCATACATCCTTAACCCTGGCCCGGATTCAGGCCCTAAGTCCCCTCCACGTCATAATTCCCCTAAATTTGAGTCCCAGGCCACAACTGCTCTTACCCTGCTGGCCCCAACCCGAGCCACAACTAATAAATGACACTATTCACAACTTCAATCTATTTTACTCGTAAAATAAAAAACGCCGGAAATTTAAAACACGGAAAAGTTGTTCTTCGATCGGAAATTGAAAATTACAACATAGAAATTTAAAAATAAAAAAAAACATTAAAACATAACGTCAATGCTGGAAAATGTTGGTGCGTGTCCAAATCACTTCAATTAGATCGGCTTGGAGGCGAGTGTGTAGTTCGTCTTGGCGCATCGCAGCTGAACGGGCCATGACATTGCGGATGTCGGGAGGAAGGCCTTGCACGGACGGGGCGGTGACAGTGTAGTCACTCCTGGTGCTGGAGAGTGGATCGTCGCTCCACAAAGTGACATTTTCTTCCTCGTCCTCAACTATCATGGTATGCATTATGATACATGCATAAATGATGTCGGCGATTAGTGGGCGCTGCCAACCACGGGCCGCTCCCTTCACAATAGCCCACCGTGCTTGGAGGACTCTGAATGCACGCTCCACATCTTTATGAGCCGCCTCTTGCCTTTCGGCAAACAATGCCCTCCAATCCGTTGTCGGACATGTGATAGTCTTCACGAACACGGGCCATCGAGGGTAGATCCCGTCTGCCAGATAGTACCCCATACTATACCGACGGTAGTTGGCCGTGAACTCTACGTTCGGCGCTCGCCCGACACACAAGTCATTGAACAATGGAGACTCGTTCAACACATTGAGGTCGTTGTTCGACCCCGCGACACCAAAGTAGGCATGCTAGATCAACAATCGTTGGTCGGCAACGGCCTCCAACACAATCGTGGGGTGTGTGCCCTTGTGCCCGCTAGTGTATTGTCCTCTCCAAGCCGTTGGACAATTCTTCCACTGCCAGTGCATACAGTCAATGCTGCCAAGCATCCCCGGGAAGTCGTGGGTCCGCTCGTGCAAGTTCACCAACTTCCTAACGTCGTCGGTCGTTGGCTTCTCAAGTATGTATCCTTGAATGCTTCGATGACTGCCCGATAGAATTTAGCTAGACAATCCCGTCCAGTATGCTCGCTTACATGGAGATACTCATCGAACATATCTGTTGTAGTTCTGTAAGCGAGTTGACGTATGACAAACGTGCATTTCTGCAAAGTCGATATACTTTGCCGGCCCACAACATCGGTGGTTTGGCAGAAATACGAGTCACGAGCTACAACTGCGTTGACAATGCGCAGGAATAAAGGCCTCCGCATCCGGAACCGGCGACGGAACATCTGATCACTCCATCGCGGATCGCTAGGGAAATAATCTGTGAAAAACCGCAAAGTAGCTTGTTCACGGTCTCGGTGAATATACATCTGGGTACGTGGTACCCGGACTTGTTGTTCGTTCCAAGCTTGAATAGCAGCTTGGTAGCATTCGACTTCGTTGTTGATTTCTTCTTGGATTGCCGGTACCGCCTCTTCTAACATTCGGGACATTTGAGCAGCGCATAATCTTTGACGAGGAGACATTTTTTAAAATTTTAGGAAGAGAAATGAAGTTGAATGGATATGAAAATGGATGGAGTGGTATTTATAAATAAATTTTCCAATTAAAAAAAATTTAAGTTGCGGCCAGGCCAGGCCCAGCCCGAACATGAATTAACGCTGGGCCGGACCCCGGGAGCGTCCTTAGGCCGCAACTGCGGCCCCAGGACCAGGCCACATCTTCCTCTCCTCCAACGCAACGCCCGGGCCGGGACTCGCTCATTGCGGCCCGGCCCAAAGCGTTAAGGATGCTCTAAGAATCGCCAGGAATCTATGGGACAAGGAAATAGATTAATGTGATATGGTGGTTGAGGAAATTGAAAAGAACTTTCTTCTAAGTCTACGATTTGGTGGAGCATGTGAAGAGCAACCCAATGAGGCTGCATGGCGGTAGCAGTGCATGGAAGCTTTATTTTGAAGATTTGAGGAAGAATCAGATCGCACTGCATCTCTCTATATACTATGCCCGTTATTCCATTACGGCCAATCAGAATAACCAGGTGACCGGAGTAATAATTTCTTACTTTTATGTAGTATTAATTACTCCATGTTTTATATGTACAGTTTCTTTGTTAGTACGCATAAATTTATGTTTTTTAATTTTTAATTTTACCCTGTAAAATGACATTTTTGTTCTTGTTCAATATATACTAAATATTTTGATTATGACTAATTATAGTAATAATTAGTTAAGGGATCAATATAATCCAAATTAATTATTACATATACTCATGATTATTTAAGCTAAATCAGTTATTCTAATTTTGTAAAAGTTGAAATGGTTGTTAGCATATTATTGTTGGAATATATAAGATATATGTTGGAGGAGTGATAAGCCTCGTTTCATGCATTGATTTTGGGTGATATTACAGGTTTTTTGGGGAGATAATGCGCAAATTTGAGAGTAAGTGTGCAGGTATCTACTGGGTCAAGTAGATGCTGTAAAGTGACCGAGTAGATGCAAAATGAACAGAAAAGGAGTAAAAATGTCAAAAATCCGCTAGGTCAAGGAGAATTATTAGGAGAGCAGGGGCGTAAGAAATCCGCCAGACCCAGGAGATTGTGCTAATTGACCTAGCAGATACAATCGAGCAGATTTTGAAGTGAAATAGCCGAAGCCGTCCAACTGACCTAGGATAATCAAGTAGGTGGTGGCAGAAGCAGAAGTGGGAGCAAAAGAGCAAGATTCGTAGACATCCTTATTTTAAGGGTACAAACGTCAAATCATGAAGAGCATACCCTAGGGATTTGAGCTTGAAGCCTCCCTATATAAAGGGACCAACATGAATGAAGAAGGCAGCGCTTAACGCTATCGTAGTTTAGATAGTAAGCTCTCATAGGCGCTTAACGTCACTGCTCTCTTAGCTTAGTTTAGATAGTTAAGTGCTTTCTTAGATTAGTTCAATGGTTTCGATGGGGGAATTGACGACTCCGACGTTGGATCCTTGCTTTCTTTACCGCTTTTGAGACGCTCTAGTTAGATCTCGAGTTTTATCGGAGGAATTGACGACTGCGCCTTTGGATCTCAACTTATTTCCAGTTTTATGAAGCTTTGGTGTTTATTTTCATGTTGATGATGCTATTTACTCATGTTTCTTGGATGTTTTTCGCAATTGGTGGCTTAGATGTTTAGATCTATGTTGTTTACATGATTTCCAGTAGTTTAGAGGTTGAGATCTAGTTATCCACGTGCTCGATTTTTGAGATCTGTTAGTTTAGGTAATGCATGCAAGATTAATTTGTGTTTATTTCGCTTTCTGCTTGACCCAGGAGAGTAGATCTGGTAGTTCTAGCTTGAATTTCGTGTTTACGTCTCGTTTTGACGCATGCTCTGTTTTATTTTGTCAATGGTGTTGAAGCTCTGTTCCATGCTCTGTTTTTACTTGGTTGTTTGGAGAATATGAAGTAGAAGTTAGTTAGAAAATCATATCTGCTTTTTGCTTTTCACAGCTTTTCTGCCAGCTCCAGCCAGTTTAGGAAAAATAGTCTCCACTTACTTTTACATCTTTGTCTGCCTATTTTGGGAATGTTTCAGCATGTTCCTTCAATTACAAGTGTTCTAGTTAGTTTAACTCTAGTTTACAAGTTGCCTTGAGTTTGGTTGTCATGCAAGTGTCCGTACTTTTCCCATCCGCTAGTCAGTTAGATAGAGTCCAGTTTAATTCCCCAGGTCAAGTAGATTAGAGTCTTAACCCACTCAATGAATGCGTGGCAGCAGCCCACCCCTTTTCCGATTGTGTCGTAGAAACAATCTCGAGTAGGTCCCTAGTCCCTATGGTTCGACCCCGCTCTTGCCGCTTATACTTAGTAAGATTTGTTGCATTAGTGGGAAAATTATAAATCTTGTTGAAAGGAGGGACACATGCACACGACACACGTGTAAAAACCCTCTCTTCAAGGAGTAATTTAGTTTGGAGGAAATACTTAAGAGGAGAATGAGTGG
The DNA here is from genome assembly GCF_004379255.2 of Salvia splendens. Taxonomy (NCBI): domain Eukaryota; kingdom Viridiplantae; phylum Streptophyta; class Magnoliopsida; order Lamiales; family Lamiaceae; genus Salvia; species Salvia splendens. The sequence continues at coordinate 3,768,788 of NC_056039.1, forward strand.
AAGATATGAGAAATGTTTTAGGAGATGTTTATGATGTGGGAAAACTAAGGCACACTTTTTTCTCAAACTTTCTCAATTTCTCAACTTATTCCAAATGATACAACTCTCCTCTATTTATAGGCATCCCTTCCTATTCTAGAATTCTCTATTATATTCTAAATATCTAGATTTTTCTATAAAAATCTAGATACTTATAATATCTATATTCTAGAAAATTTTATCTCTAGTTAATTCTACACAAAGGATGATGTGATCAATTGATAACTACTTAGTAATCTAAAACTAAGACCAATTTTTAACCATTAGATTAGGAGATCTAGTGGTTGATATAATGTCAAGTGGATTATATTTTAAATTTAAATAACTATTAAATAATATTAAAGGGTATTAATGTCAGTTATCTATTATAAAAATTAGCCTAAAACTTTAAATTTACGTAATTCTCTCGATTTAAATTATTTTTTTGCAAAAAAATATATCAAATTAAGGTAATTATTAAAGTATTTTAACGATATCTCAGTTGCATATGTTCCGACGACGTTCAGATGATGAGATTTGATGTTTTTTTCAGCTTTCGTATATCAAAAATTCCAATATAAGCATGTAAAATCTCAATAAAACTGTGTTCATATTTTCTGTTACGTGTGTTGATACTCTCATGTCACTGTGTTGATATTTGTAATACATTATGTTGATATAAAAAAAACACGAAAATTATGATATGATAACCATATGACGATCTTACCATTTTGTTGATATTTTATCTACTATTTATTGAAATTTGGAAGATTTAATCTCATCCACTCGTTTTAAAATCTAAGGGTGTAGATTTGGTCTTAATTTTGGATTATGGTGCTATAAGCAATATAAGAAGACCCTCCTTCTACACAAATATCTATATATTTTCATGCCTAGTTCTAGATAATTGTACATAATATCTAGATATTGTAATAGAGTTTTGATTTATGCAAAACTAGTGTATTTTAAAGTTTAATAAAGTATGACCTAAAATGATTTAAAAATGACATCAAATCCAAATTTTAAAATATGACCTGAAACTGATTAATAATAATCTTCCGTGTTTTTAATATTCCAACACTTATTACTGCATTTCTTCCATTACAAACTGTTTAATATTTATTCAAAAAATGATGAGAGAAAATAATGGTTTTCTAGTTGTTCTCTATGATCCAGTCTTCTTTCAGAACTCTCGATCTTCTTCCACCCCTAGCGTATGCAGCTAACAAAAGGGGTACAATTGTACGTCCAAAGGTACAAAATAATGTGTTCTTAATGTAATGTTCTCACTGAACTTGTACCAAAAAGTCTAGTGCTCTAGTGCCGCATAGGATTCACCCAAAATTCGACCCACCATCATGGCGTTGTTTAATGTACTTTATGTTTTTATATAATTTAGTTACAGCGGTACTACTTAGTTTTTAGTTTTTTTTATGTTTTTATATAATTTAGGTACTACTTAGTTTTTAGTTTTTGGATTTTATGTTTGCAGATTTTATGGTTATATTAGCTGTTTTTTATGTGATACGAATTCTAAGTTAAAATTGAATATTATTGTGATGTTATTTTAAACACTATTTTATTTTATACTCATTCCGTTCCATAATAGATGTCATATTTTCCTTTTTAGTTCGTCCAACAAAATTGTCACAATCCATTTTTTGGAAAAAATTCTCTCTCCCATTAAATAAATATATTATTTTCTCTCTCCACTTAACACACAAAATAAAATCTCGTGTCATTACCCAAATGTGTTACTCCCTCCGTTCCATAATAATATAGGCATTTCATTGTCTTCTCTACCATATTCTCTATCTTGCTTTACTATTTCTCTAAGTTAACCATTTATTATCTTTTTTTTTAAAACTAGTGCTCAAAATGAAATGCCTCTATTACTATGGAACATAGAGATTATTTATTATGGAACGGTGGGAGTATTTAACATAAATTTCAAACTCCCAATCCAAAAAGTATTCGCCGCTGTCTTCCGCATGATATCACAAATGCAAATCAAATTGGATGGCCTTTTAAAAGAAATAGAAAATTTGATTGTGGTGGAAAAGGGAGGAAAATTGGCTGAGGTTAGTGTTTTAAATCTAAAACAGTAGTGGTAACTGGGAAAAGTGTGTTTGGGAGCGGAGAGATACAGAGAAGGAGCGTATGGTTAGGTTTCGTACGTGGATGCGACAACAGACATTTCTCAGTTTTTTGTGCTATGGGAATGAGTGGAATTGGGAATACAGCTGATGCAAATTTTGTGTACTGTGATGGTAGCATAAATTTTCATCTGAAAATATGGGTCTCTGTCTCTGTGGGCTTTGATGTGATTTGGATAACAAAATGTATGATTGAGTATGCCACACTTGCTCCTTGCAATTTATCAGATTTGCCACCTCTTCAACGTGTACTTGAAAACATTCCGTACTGCAAGAAAATTCTGTTAGTCCTAGATGACTATTGGAGTGAAAATTGTGATGAATGGGATGCTCTCTCGAGAAAGGGCCTTTCAGAGTCGGTGCTCGAGGAAGTAAAGTCATTGTAAGCACAAGAAGCAAGAAAGTTTCATTTGTTGTGTGCTCCTCTGATGCATCGGATCAACAAGTAAGATACAAAATGCACAGCAACAGCATCATTCATGGTATGATTGCCAGGGATATATGCTTCCATTTGAAGCATGATGCATCGAGTTGCTATCCTTTATTTGGGACTTCCTGTCATTTTTCTTTGCTTAATGACAGCCACCAACCATTACTGTTGAAGGGGTCGATTCAAAATTCAAGGTTGCGGACCTTCATTCAACACAGATCGATTCCAAGTTATTCTCACATTTGAAGTTTTTGAAAGTCTTGGGATTGAGTGGTGCTAAACTAACTGTGCTTGTGGAGTCAATGACCAAATTGGAGTATCTTCGCTACCTTAACCTCTCTGACTCTGACAACCCAATTGCTAAACTTCCAGTCTCTATGTGTAGCCTTTTGCTTTTACAGATTCTGAAGTTAAGAGATTGCCCCAATCTTACTGAGTTGCCGAAGCATATGACTCGGCTTACGAATTTGAGACATGTTGTTCTGGATGAGGATACGATTCAACGCATGCCACCAGAATTTGGTAAATTAACTCAACTCCAGCATCTCTCAGTTTATGTCAGTAGTAAGGACAGTGGTTGTGGCATTGTAGAACTGAAGGACCTGAACTGCCTTAGGCGGTCACTTCACATAAGGAATATTGAAGTTGTAACTCCAGCATGAAGACACTCTTACACAAACTGAAACTTGAATGGACATCCGGTAGCACATGGTCAAGTGCTTGAAAATCTTAGGCCTCATGTAAATTTGAATGAGTTGTTCATCCGGAACTACTGTGGCACAGGTTATCCTTCTTGGTTAAGTGATTCTTCCTATGACTTTACAAGCATTCGATTGAAGGGATTGATGTATTGTAAACGCCTTCATTGAAGTGCTTTGTGATTAAAAAAGTGCTCAAATTGACACAGTGGCAGAACAACCGCGACAGCAATGATATGCCATGTCTTTGACACATTTACACTTGCTAAGTGTCCACTGCTATCCAGTCTGCCTGAAAAGCTTCAATCCCTTCTTCCCACCTCACATGTTAGCAACTGCCCATCCCTGCAGCCTTGATGTTCAGCAGATCACACGGGTAATATCATCTTTCGTTATTAAAATATACTAGTGTATTTGAGAGGCTACAATGATTAATGTATATGCATGCAGGTATATTCTGGGACTGTGCAAACATCTGGATTCGCAATTGTCTTTCTCTACACTCTTTTCTCTCTGTGGACCATATTCACCACCTTAGTAACCTAAATGTTTGTTAGTATATCTTATCTGTTCTAGCTTGAAAGACAGCAATAAGAGAAATTGTGGACAAGATCAGAAACTTGCAATGTGTGTTTGTTGTTTTTAATTTCAAATTGTAATCAGTTATGGATCTTTTATTTTCATATGAATCAGTGTGTTTCGTGGTACCCTTTCTCGCCTCTCGGTTGCCATTCGTTGCATGCTTGAGTACAGGTTTATTGGCTGTCCCCTTCCTACTTGCCCTTGTGTGCTATAGCCTTCTTGGTGTTTTGCTGTATCGTGCCCTTGTGTGCCATGGGTGCCCTCGGGCTGTCTTGTTTTTGTTGTTTTTTTGCTAGCGGCTGTGTTGTTTGGGGTGGCTCGTCGTGGCAGGTTCCTGTGAGCTTCTTCTAGCTCTTGTTGCCCTGTTTTGCTGTTGCTGATTTCTGCTCACCATTGTTTAACGGTTTGATGCATAAAAAAAAGTGTGTATCATGATATAAATCTTACGTCTGAACTGCAGACTGCATACAATATATTATTATTATTATTATTGTTATTATTATTATTATTATTATTATTATTATTATTATTATTATTATTATTATTATTATTATTATTATTATTATTATTATTATTATTATTATTGTTATAGATTAGTGAAATTGAATTATGAAGTGATGGAGGGGGCTTTCATGCATTTTGTGTTGGTGTGTTTTCTAAACTTTTGATGTTCGGTTAGATGATTGGGTTTATGAAAATGGGATACATTGTGTTTGATTTATTTGTGGGTTTGTAAGAAAAGCAAAATTAGCAGACGAATTTGGGCCTTGAATTCCATTCCTATGTTACTACTATGGATATGTATCGGGGTTGACATTATATAGTCAAATTATAGATAGGTACACAGCTACGAAAAACGCACATGCATAAATTTGCTTTCCTAAATAGAAAGTTTTTGTTTAAAATTTTGAAATTGTGACAAGCACATTCCCATAATACATCACATAAAAGACGCACATATTGGTGTTCATGACCCCTTGACACACATATAAGTATTTATAAAAACAAATTAAACTTATGAATATAATAATCTTATTAGGAATAAGTAAAGATGTACAAAAAAATGTAATACTATAAATTTGACAAACTTGGGCAGGATAAAATGAGGAATTGAGCTCAATAATTAAGCCCAGACCAAAGAGCAAATTAAGCCCAATAACTAGTAAATATCGGGGACTCATAATATCCTTTCAATTTGGTTGGCTTCATTTCGCAAATTCAATGGCGTCTTCTTCTCTCCTACTCTCGCCTCTCTCATCCACTGCTTCCTTAGACAACCGTGAGCAGGCCGCGAGCTCTGCTTTTCTGCACAATCCCAAGCTCCTATTCGCAGCTAAGACCCGTAAAAGCGCGATTCGGAGATGTGGATTCAAGTCTCCGGTAGCTCGCAAATCTCTCGACCATATACCCAAACAGTTTCGCCACGAAAATCTCAAAGATGGCTGTATGTGATGCTCTTCTCTCAGCTCCTTTTCCATTTTTTTGTTTTTATTTTTATTCTGGCGTATGTCTTGCTTGTTAGCTTTTGTAAGAGGTTCATTTGTAATCCTTGCTTTGTTGGAGATTTTTGGGGATTTTTTGAATTCGGGGGCGTGTCTTTGTGTGTGTGTGTGTGGAGAAGAAATAACTACCGTATGTTATGAAGATTTTATGTATGTAAGGAAGACTAGAGAGTAGCTGATTCTTATAGATTTTCCCCCTTTTGTTTTCTCGTGCATCGTGCTCTAAGCCTTTTCCCAAATTGCAACTGCTAATGAAGTTAAGTGAGAAGAGAAGATGATGTTTACATAACAATAAACGTCATCCAACCTTAGTTAAATGTATTAGCCTTCCAATTGGATAATGGCAAGTTATTTATATAATAATATACTGCTAACTGTGTCAATGCTATCTGGTTGCTGCGTAAGCCTACTCTTATGAAGGACGTTATTTTTAGCTAGGTCCTCTGAGCAGCAATCGCTCTATTTGATGAGAACATCTGTGGTTATTTTCATTTGAGATAGAATAAATTTAGGATAAGTTTGATTTCTATTTCCTTAGTGTAAAGAGTGATCCAGAGAGTTCAAAACCTTGAGATATTAGAGCAGAGTGTGCTCTCAGAATCAGTTACTAACATTTCCAGTACTGGTTAGTTTTGGTTTGAATTTAGCATTTAGGTAGTAACTTGTGATTAATCAATTAGTTAAACGTAGCTTTTAGATGTTAAGACTTAAGACAATAATGATCAGACACATGGGGTCATGTTTTTCTTTTTGTTTATGTGTAGTAGTACTAAAGTACTGTAGACTACTTTTGGTTGAATTCTTTTCTTTGAATTCCTTCATCACTCTATGCTTCGTTGAACAAGCTTTTATCTTACATCAAAATGCCTCAAGAATTGTGCATCCTGTAACTGAGGTACCATCCCTTTTGTAGTGATGGAAAATTACAAGAATGCGCCTCAGTATCTATATGGCCTTTCACCATCGCAGATGGATATGTTCATGACAGAAGATAACCCTGTCCGTCGACAGTCAGAAAAAGTCACAGAGGTACAAATATCTGTGTGTTCGCAATACCATATATGTGATACCTCTTTCCTTTCCTTGTTCTTATCGCTGTATTGCATCATACGGCTGCAATATGCAAGTATCATGGTTATATGGTACGAGGAAACAATTTTTGCTTCTTGAGGAATCTTTCCCCAAGAGAATACTGATTAGTTTTTTGTTTATTTAGGAAAGCATTTCATCAGCCTGCAATTACTTGAATAATGGTGGAATGTGGAGCACAACTGGCATGAATGGAAGAGGACCCTCTAAGTATAGCATGAGTGTAAGCATGTACCGCGGAGGGGCCAGAGGATCTGGAAGGCCTAGAACAGCTCCTCCTGATTTGCCATCTTTGCTATTGGATGCCCGGATCGTCTATCTGGGGATGCCGGTAGTGGAGCTCTTGCTTTATTGGCCTTGTACACAATACTTGATTCTTTCAAAGTCACATTTCTTTATTCTTACTGTTTGATTTTGTTTGATGCAGATAGTACCAGCTGTTACCGAGCTTCTTGTTGCTCAATTTATGTGGTTGGATTATGACAGCCCAACAAAGCCAATATATCTGTATATCAACTCTTCTGGCACCCAGGTAATCAGTAATCACCTGATATAATTTGTTTTTCTGTACATGTGTGGCGTGCACACACCCAATTGTCTCGCATACATTAGTACTCCATATATATACTGTATTAGTATTTTATAATATTACATTTTTCTCTTCTGGCCTTGTTTGTCTTCCCAGAATGAGAAGATGGAGACTGTTGGATCTGAAACTGAGGCCTATGCAATTGCTGACACTATGGCTGTAAGCTCCTGATTATAAATAATGACTTAATTTTATGAGTTGACAGTAAGCTTCATGATCCAACTGTGGAGACTCTGCCTCTTTTAAATGTTTTGTTGGAGTCTGGTGTTTGACATTTTCGTCCAACTGTCTGTCATTAGTATTGCAAAGCAGATGTCTACACTGTGAATTGTGGAATGGCATACGGACAAGCAGCAATGCTTCTTTCTCTTGGAGCCGAAGGCTATCGCGGATTACAGCCAAACTCATCCAGTAAGATGACCTCTATATATCACTCAGCTTTTTATTGCGATATTTAGATTTCATATTATGATAGTAATGGTGCATTGTGTCTCAGATAAACTTTTTATTATTATTATTACTACTTTTCTGGGGTAGTTCGTCATAAGCTTATCTCTCCTTCTCTAGGCTATCATGTACTAACACAACAATATATAATGCGAGTTGATAGATTAATGAAGTGAATGATATATCGTCTATGTATTTTGAAGTCCCTAATGATTGATTATCTATGAAGCTAGCTCCTTTTCTGCTCGAGAAAAAATATGAAAGTCTTTGGCTTGCTTTTTATCTTTGTCTGGGGCCAACCTTATTACCCTCAATCGCTAAGAGGAAGAACATGCTACTCTCTGTTGCTACTGATTAAACACATGAGTTTTCCAGCTTTGTGGGTTTGTTTTTTGGTTGTTTGGATCCTGCTGGTTTGGCAAACATTTTCAATTTTTATACTATCATGTAAGATACAATGCAATGCCATAGGAAACTACTTGTGCTTTGCCTACTGAATTGGCTTTGATAGTTGATTTGTTTGGTGCTTTGGTGATCTGTAGATTCCATGCTAACCGTAAACTTGTGGGTTTTTGGTATTTACGGTTTTGCTTCTTGCTGCAGCAAAACTGTACCTTCCAAAAGTAAATAGATCGAGTGGAGCTGTCATTGACATGTGGATCAAGGTATCTCTATCTCTCTCCCCCTCTCTGTGTGATAGCTTGTTGCATCCTTAAGGTCATGTCTTCTATGTCCCCTCAGGCAAAAGAACTAGAAGCAAACACGGAATATTACCTCGAACTCTTAGCCAAAGGAATAGGAAAACCACAGGAGGAGATTGAGAAAGACATCCAACGCCCAAAATATTTCCAAGCACAGGAGGCCATTGACTATGGCATTGCTGACAAGATCATTACTTCTCAGGATTCCGCCTTTGAGAAACGGGTAACATACATAACTCATTATTTGAATTCAGTTTTATTTTTTGGTGTACGTAGCAGAGTATTTTCTAACTACCACTGTATGCTAAAAAACACACCATTTGTATTCTAACAATGAATCTCCTGTTGTCAGAACTATGAAGAGCTGCTAGCGCAGTCCAAAGCGATGAGAAGAGCTGCAGCAGGCCCTCAAGCAGCTCCATCGGGGTTTAGGTAACTTGTGAGACATTTGTGGCAAGGTTGGCATGACCTTGCTGTTCTTGGATCTACCACTCTTGATGATGTTGCTGGCCCTTAGAATATTGCTTGTACTTCACAATAAACACATGCCACAAGTATTAGCTTTAATGCTCATCCTTTACAACTATTGTATTCTGAATTGAAGAAAAAAGAAATATAAGATGTATCGACTAGTGAAATGTTGTTCGAAATAAGTGTTTCTAGCTAAACAGTGTACATAGCAATTTTGCCTATAACCATTTGCAACAACACTTATGTGGGATATCTTTTGTTTGGTTTTCTGTGAAGAAAATTGTGTATAATTATCCATTTTGATTTAAATTTCTGAAAATGTTAGTATATCATAACATATCATAATATATTCCTGTCGTACATGTCAATTGAAACTAAATATTTTTAGCAATGTAGTAAAATTACGGAATATGGAAGTGAGACAAACTGCTGCGGAAGCAGCATGCTTTAGTTTTTACTAGTAAATCACTTGTTCAATTATATTCGTAGCACACTACAATATTAGACACATTCGTACCATTAAAACTAGACAGAATCGTCCCATTAAAACTAGTCATCAATGAGTCAATGATCACAAAAATAACACTTGCTCAGGAAATGGCACACAACTAGCAACTTCACTCTTGCCCAACTCATGAAGTGGGGTTGGGAAGCATTTTTGGCTTTGGCTTGACTTCTACTTCATTCACACTGCGGACATATATGGCATCTGGCTCGTGGCTGCAAAAAGATCAGAGTGAGAAATTACTACTAGAATTTATAGGAACAGGGAGAGAGAGAGAGAGGGTTCTCACGGTTTATCTCCTTCTTCGTATGTGTAACTGGATGCAACAGCCAGCAGCCTACCGTCTCTGCTAAAGGACAATGCTGCAATACTTGTCGGATACTTTGTGTACTTCACAATATAACCAAATAGCAGCAGATGGGGATAAGAGCAACTTAGTAATCATGTATTTTGAAACATGGCAGTTGAAGTAAAAAAAAATATGTGATTTAGCGTCTTTTACCTGATACAGCCTCTTCTTGTTGTTTCCATCCCACATGTTAACATAACCATCACAACCCCCAGTAGCAAAGGTACCATAGCTGCATGCAGCGTTATCAAGCGAAGTTAGAGACTCCAACAATTATCTTAATTCATGACTAGCCAGATTTCTAACTTTGTTCTACATGTATGCTTGCCCTTCTCCAACTATAGTGCATGATGACAGCAGTTTCTACTTCTATTTCCTATTATTTGAAAAGTTATCTTTAACAACAGACTCAGCCAAATTAAGAATATGATGAAGTTACGATATACTGATCTAGGACCACAAATTCAATATTTAGAGAGAAAATCAACTTACATAGGGTGAAACGCAATGGCATTCACAGGGTATACAATATCTCTTCCTGCTTCAGACTTCCTATGGCACTTAAATGCATACCTGCAGATGAGAAAATTAACAAGGATATTATGAAACAGTTAAAATTATGCAGCTAAGTGAAACTTCAATAAAGATTATTACACGCTACCAAGATAAAACATTGTCCCAACAGATCAGTTTATAAATAGTCTTGCAGAAAATTAAATTAAGCAAATTGGTTATTTGTTATACGATTACTGTAAATATAGTGGCACAAAGAACAGGGTAGACATCGAGAGAAAAATAAAAATAGAAGTTTTCTCCCAAAGTTATTTAGTCATGTATCTTCAGGAAGTTATTTCGTATTCCTACATCCTCAAATATGGCGCATTTGATACGTACTTTTTAGATTGGCCTGCCTCTGACAGATCGAAAAACTCCATGGCTACTCGCCCTTCAACAGAGCTAAGAGCATAACCTGCAAATCATAAACTTACAGTCAGAAAGAGCAGTTATGAGACGACGGTTTCAAAAAATTTAGTACACAGTATTATCTACTAACTTGATGTAGAAATTTTTAATATAACTCTTTTCCATAATCCATATGGGATCTACCAAGCAGCATAACTCCATTGTTTATATTATAGCAGAGTTTTCACGATTCCTTAGCAACTGTTAACCAACAGTCACTAATAAAATTTGATATTTCAATTTTCTATATAAAGGAATTCAATCTACTTAACAACTGGTCTTGATAGCTAAAATGCTCTGGACCAACAATTCGTTTTACTCCACAGCAATCTATGGTGAATAGTAAGTTGAGAAAGCAGCACCTGTCCCATTAGGATAACATCGAACACATCTTGTTTGGTATTTCAAAGAAGATTCCCTCCGTTGTTCAGGTTGAGACATGTTCCGAAGATCATACACATTTACATGTCTTCCAGCAGTAGCAACCACTACACGGTTGCCCACAACAGACATAGAATATACACGCTCAGGTTGAGTATAGGTTCCAACAAGAGAACGATCCTGGCCACTGGAACTTCTTGGATCCCAGCACTTCAAGGTTTTGTCCCAGCTACCCGTGATTACTTGACCTAAAAGAAGATAATGTACATTCATTAAAAGAAATAGAATTATCCATAGCTCCATGCATCTGGAGTGAACCAAGCTGAAGTTGAGTATTGGATAATTCAGTGAGAAGTATTCAACTTTCTGACTTCTGCACTTATAGCTTGTTCAAATTCGAGAATGGACTTATACAACCTCGAGAGCATGTAGTGGATATCCAAGTAGCCAAATAAGTGCCTCTTTGGCAATCACAGAGTTCAATAAAATTCAAAACTTTATAACAAGCTTAAAAGTGTAGACAGTGGTCCAATAACTGAACTGCATTACATCAACTTGCAAAAAAGGAACGAGATTTCAAAATTTCATAGGCTTACAGCCTATCTGACATGCAAGTATGGATAAGAAAGAAAGTAATACTACTAATATTTTGCTCAAGTATCATCTCAAATGCACTGAACAAGGGATAAAAAATAGTAGGCCTTTTATGTGTACATTAGTCTTAACAATTATATGAGCATACATGCTGTAACATTTTCTCAGTCCTAACCTGTTCAGCCCAGGCTAAACGTGCTCCACAAATAATCAAATCACTTTTACAGCAAAATCAAAGTCGTTTTTTGTGGAATTCATTAGAATACGTTACTGTCAGAGAAAGTTGTAGCTTTAGCTATAGACAAAGAAACAACAAACGGTTGTGATGAAAGGCCAACCAGTTGCGTAGGAGTATTCAACACATCGCACAGGCCCATCGTGCCGCCCCAAAACATCCTCCCTGTTGTAGTTGAACACGAGCCTGGAGAATAACAACCACCAGTAGCCACATAAATCAACAGCAACCAAAAAAACTCAAGAGGAACTAAGATCCATCACACTATCAATCCTTTCATGGAACTAAAATCAATTAAATTAATATATCCTACCAATGACCTAAAACATTATAGTGTACCATTTTATAACAACTTACCCAAAAAGCTTGTCTAAAAGGAATAAAAATGGAAAATCACCTTCTAACAGTATGGTCAGCAGAAGCACTAAACCCCGAGGTATCATCATGGAAGCAACAATCTAGCACAGCGCCGCCGTGCATAAACTCCCCTCTGAGCGCATTGGCACTAGCATCATACAACCGGACACTCTGATAGATAAGGAAAAATAAATTAAATCGAGATATCAGAACGAAGAAATTCAAAATTAGAAAACGAGACTTTGCATTCTAAGGTTAATGAAATAAAGTGATAACCTTATCCCATGAGGAAACAAGGAGGTGGTCGCTGTGGTTGGAGAACCGGAGATTGGAAATTCCGTCGGTCGGGGGGCTCAATAGCTCCCTCCCCGTCGAAGGTGGTGGTGCCGCCGTCATGATTAATCGCGGTGGGGATTCCGCGGAGAGAGAGGCGAAACGGAGGTGATTTGATTATTGGTGATTAGAGAGAGAGGGAGAGAGGCGGAGGAAAAGGGAATTCAAATTCAAATCAAGATGAGCAAAGTCATGTATCCGTTTATAAACCAGGTTTAGGTTTGCTAAAAAAAATCCCAAAAAAGTGTACTAGTATTTTTGAATTTTTTTTTTTTTTTCCTTCAAACACCATCACGGCGGGGGGTTAAGGCGGACCCCCAACCTGTATATATCAAAAATCACCAAAAGAACATACATCAGACGAGCCCAAAAGTGACTCGGTCCGCACGAGAGATACAAAACACAAGAGCTAACAAAGCTACTATGGTATCCCCACAGACCGGGTACTAACCATCTAACTAAAGAGAGAATAAACATAACAAAGCTATACATCATAAAAAGGACAAGGATGATGGCCAAAAGCGGGCCAAATCCAAAGGAAATAAAAAAAACCATAAATCAAAACCACGAACCAAGTGAAGTAGTCATCCATCTCGATATCTGAATCTGAAGTTCGGATAGCCCAACTGGTCCATCCTGACGAGCGACTTCAAATACTGAGGCGCTGAATCCGCATCAAAGAAGGTGATGGCAGGGGTCTGGACCCCCCTACCTGCCAAAAAGTCTGCTGGTCGGTTGCCCTCTCGAAAGATGTGAGAGAACATGAACTGTATCTGTGCGAGCAAAGTACGAATGCGAGCCATGTGATGTCTCACATCCGCTGCTCCTCTGCGTCCTGAAGCGAACACCGCGACCACTGCTGCCGCATCCATCTCGACCCAGACATGCGAGGAGAACTGCATAGCCAGTGTCAGCCCGTGAAGAAGAGCTAATAGCTCCGCCTCGAAGGCCGACCCAGCTGCGAGAGGCGTACAAAAGGCACCCAAGAGAGAACCGTCTGAGCCCCGAACCACTCCCCCACCGCCTGCCTGTCCCGTCGAGCTAGTAAAGGCCCCGTCGGTGTTCAGCTTCACCCAAGGATCGTCGGGTGGATGCCAAAGCACTTGCAGGGACCTCAGAACTCACCGGCGAGGAGGAGCCAAAGGCATGAAGTCAACGGCCGGGGTGCAACCGCGCCAATGAAGGGGGACTAGCACACCCGCCGCCACCAAGATCCGCAGGTGCCGAACAACCTGCCAAATAACATGTGAAGAACGAAAAGAAATGCCGCGATGCTTGCAGCTATTCCTCTCCGTCCAGATAAACCAGTATACCAAACAGGGAATGATGAAACTAATGTGCAAGGCGGTGGCCCTGTGAGAGGACCTCCACCAAAAACCTAATCTAAGTGCAATGTCAGTGCACGTGTGAATGTGTGTGTACTATTATTTTTGAATTTACATCTTCAAATTTTCAATTTTAACACATTAGTTCCCAAACCTTTTTTTTATGAGTATTAATTTACTACTATAGTTTTTTATAATTTCATTTCAATCTTTATATTAAAATTACTATAAGCTTTTTGGTATCTCTTGCAACTTTAATAATTGGACGAAAAAATTATAAAGCATAACATTATTTGGAGCGACGGAACTAGAAATTTAAATAAGTCAATATGCTATTGTTTTTTTTCAAATTATAATATCAAAGTATTCAATTTGTATATAGTGCCTTTACAGAAGTTAAAATGAAAAAGGATTTTCAACAACTGCTTTTGTCCGCCACTAGGAGTTCCGATTCATTTTACTATAAACGGCAGATAGATCTCATATTTCATTAGGTGTTCAGGTTCATTTTTACCATAAAATATCTCACATTCCTCTATCTTTTTCCAATTCTTTTGCATTTCCTAAAACTCAACTCAAATGAGACTTCTAATATCAAGAGAGAGAGAGTGTAATATACATCCCAAAACTCACAAATAAAATTGTCAGCACATGACTACAACTCGTAAATAGCACTATCTTATGTTTTGCAAAAATGTGTTTTTTGTCAAATAGAGTTTCGTTTCTTTTTTAATAAGTTTTTCAGTATATAATTGTCAGTGATAATACTGAAATTGATGATAATACTGAAATTGATGATAATACTTGGAAGACTTTATTTGGTTGGGTGGTGTGGAAATTATGGCATGACTCTTCTGATAGGAACGATATTGTATTCTGGAGAATTATTGCTTAGTGTCGAGCTTGGGGAAGGGCGTTGTTACTTACTTATGAATAGAATCACGGAGTATATTCTACAAAAGAAGCAGTTGGTTTTTGGGATATAGAAATGGGCCGTAAGTAATTAACTGAGAATCGAAAAGGCCCAATAGGAATAAGCCCAGTACCAAAATTGAGTAGTTAAGAGAGAGAGAGAGAGAGAGAGAGAGAGAGAGAGAGAGAGAGAGAGAGAGAGAGAGAGAGAGAGAGAGAGAGAGAGAGAGAGAGAGAGAGAGAGAGAGAGAGAGAGAGAGAGAGAGAGAGAGAGGAGAGAGAGAGAGAGAGAGAGAGAGAGGAGGAGAGAGAGAGAGAGAGAGATATACTCTTAGTACTTGATAATAAGATTAGAAAAGTTATGCTTTTATGAATCACACAATGACTATGACATTAAAGCCTACTTTACTAAAGTATTATGTTTTTGGAAAATGTTAATCTATTTTTACACTCCACTAATACGCCAAATTGACTGACTATCCCACGAAATGAAATGTCTAATAATTGGGCGAAAAAGCATGAAAAAAGTAGTAAGTACATAAGTAAATAAATAAGTAGAAATTAGGGAACTGGTAGAGCGGACGTCGGACCGGCGTGCCGGACGTCCGCCATTAGGCGAGCGACCGGCGGACGCGGACGTCGTTTGCGGACACCGGAGTTCCACGGATTTCCGACGACGTCCGCCATTGCGGGTTCCCGACGGACGTCCCGATTTTTAATTTTTTAATTCGTATCAAAATTTTAATTCCGTAAATTGTTTAACTTGGTGAATTTGTGAATTTTTATTATTGTGGATGTCGGTCGGGATGTCCTTGGGGATGTCCGGCATTGTGCAGTTGGAGGTCCTTATGACGTGGCAAGAGATGTTTTTGGGAAGTCCATCGGGACATCCGTCCCACTGTGGATGCTCTTATATTGCTAACTCAATACTTAATTGTTGACTACAATTAAATAATAGTCCTTACATATTCAAATCAAGAGCTTAGATCATCAGTGCTGAAATGTCAATACGGTCAATAAAAAACGTCAATAAGGGTAGTAAGGTCAATTTACAACAAATTAGTTGTAACTAACTTTTGAAAAATATCACATAACTTTAAAACGCATATAACTTTATAGATTTAAATTATTTTTCCGCACAACATATATCAAATTAAAGATAATTTCATAAGGATTCTAACGAGATCTCACTCGCATATGTTCCGATGTCAAAATTTGAAAAAAAATTCTAAAATTTTCAATTTTTTTGTACAACAACAAATATCAACATATTATATAAAATATGCCAATATAATACACGTAAAACGTCATTCTCAAAGCATTGTGTTGATATTTTCAAAACACAATATTGACATTTTCATTCAAAACCCTAATTTGGTAGTTTTTTTATCTTTTTCGATTTAATTAATAAAAACGAAAATTGCACGTGGCAAATTTTAGACCACTAGATTTCTAAAATCATATGGTCTTAAATTAGTTATAATTAACAAATAAAGAATGAGTTAACAATTGATAAGAGCATCTCCAGTTGTCGGCTAGCGAGCGGCTCGCCGAACTATTACAGCCGGCGAGCGCCAAATCGGCGAGAGTTTCGGCGAGGGCACACCGATTCCCGGGCGCTCGCCGATTCTCTCGCCGTTCTGCTCGCCGCTATTGCAGCCTCCCGATCGGCGAGGAACCGGCGAGCCAATTATTTTTTTTTAATTTTTGAAACACTATATATATGCGATTTGCACGACATTTTCATTCGCACCACTTGTTTTAACGAGTACTCTCTCTATCTTAATTTCTGTACAAGATCAACAACGCGAAATGGATCTCAACAACGAGCCAACTTCAGGGTCGAGCGGGTCTCAAACTCCCGCGGTCCCCGTGGGAGGTGGATGGAATCAGATGCCCGGGTACTACAACAACATGTACCCTTGGCAGCAGATGATGCCCGGGATGGCATCTGGTGGTGGTATGCCGGGATGGCTGGGGATGCAGGGGGGTCAGGGGGGACCGGGGATGCATCCCGGGATGTCGATGATGCCGGGGTGGGCACCCGGGATGCAGGGGACGCCGGGGTACCCGGGGATGCAGCGGACGCCGGGGATGGCGGGGATGCAGGGGACGCAGGGTACACAGTGGGGGCAGGGGACGCCGGGGGGCTCAGACGTCTATCGCCCCAGCTTTGATTTTGGTACTGCTGCTTCGCACACATCGACCCCAACGGATACGCAGTTCCAGGGGGTTGAGTCCTTCTCCTTAGAGGAGTTGGGTATAGATCTCGGGGCACCGGACACTCCCGTGGGGCGGGGTCGGGGCCCGCCCAAGAAGAAGAAGGGGAAGAATGTGGAAAGACGCGGAGAACGTCGCGCTGTCCAAGGCGTGGGTGAGTGTTTGCGATGACCCTCTTGCCTCGAACAATCAGAGGATCGTTAACTTGTGGGCTAAAATAGCAGCAACCTACAAGGCATTTTGCCCAGAGGGGAGGCCACGCAGCGGGGAGGAGTGCCGGAAGGGGTGGGACCGAATCCGGTCTGGGGTGTCCTGATTTTCGGCCTTGTACACCAACGCCCTCCGAATGAAGTCCAGCGGCCAAACTGACGACGACTGCAGGAGGCTGGCGGAGAAATAGTTCCCCCTGCCCGAGCTTTACAAGGACTTCACCTACTGGAACTGCTACGAGGTGCTAATGGACTCCGAGAAGTTTCGGGCAGGTGTCAACGCGGGCTGGCCGAAGAAGCAACGCCTGAACTATTCAGGTGATTACGCCGAAGGTAGCAGCGGCGGTTCCCACGACCTCCCCGAATATGCTCAGGAGACCCCATCCCCTCCCTCGTTTACTCGCCGCACTCGCCCGGTTGGTCAAAGACGGGCGCAACGCCCTCGCCAGAGGTCCCAGGAGGTCCAGTCGGCATCCCCCCTGTTGGCAGTTCGACAGCCGACCTCGTCTTCTTGGCGCGTCAACAAGCGTGGGTTCAGATGATCAAGGTCATAGATCAATGGAAGAATGCAACTGACCCCGAGGAGAAGAGTTTTTCACGCCGTGCTCGTGAGTATGGGACAAGATTTGAATCCCGGCGCAACACAGGTGGGGGGCTCAGATGCGGGCTCAGATGCCGGAGATTTGGGTTTCCCGTATAGCGGCGACGACGACGAGGAGTGAGGCGGCCCCGGAAGGGGTGGGCCCGTGCGTGGATTAGGATTTTTTTTAAGTAATGTAATTTTTTTTACTTTTTTTTAATTAATGTATTTTTAAAAATTTAATATTATTAGAGAATTTTCCCTTATATGTGTCGTAAATTTAATTCCGTATTTTGTATGATTGTTTAATTATTTATTTTTAGTGCTGATGATGTGGCAAGGCTATGGCTGGGCTATTGCTTGTCAAGTTGCTTGTCTAGCTGATGTGGCAGGAGGAATTTAGTGCTGCTGATGTGGCATGGCTGGGCTATGGCTGAGCTATTGCTTGTCCGCCGACCACTGGAGATGCTCTAACTCCCCTTAGAGCATCCACAATAGGAATAGCCCAGCAATAGCCCAGCCATAGCCTAGCCACAAACTCCTCCTGCCACATCATAAATAGCCCAGACATAGCCTAGCCACATCATAAATAGCCCAGCCACATCAATAGTCACATCACTAATAACACAATATACGGAATTTAATTTACGAGACATATACGGGAAACATTAATAATACTATTTTAATTTTTTAAAAAAGTACAAAAATTTTAAAAAAGTACATTAATAAAAAAAATTACATTCAAAATCGAAAAAGTACATTACTTAAAGTGCAAATCGCGTATATATAGTGTTTCGAAAATTAAAAATAAAAAATAAAAAATCCGTTGGGCTATGCGCTGGGCAATCCGGGCGCTGCAATGGAGCCGAGCGGATCGCCCAGCGGTTTTTGACCGCCTAGCGCTAGGCGAAATTGATATCCGGAAAACCGCTCGGCGGTTTTCGGATCCTCCAATGGTTCGCCTAGCGACCGCCTAGCGCCGGCGCTCGGCTAGGCGGTGCGCTAGGCGCCATTGCGGATGCTCTTAGAAAGTAATTATAAATAAATCCACGAAATTTGAATAATTAAATAAATAGTGAAAGTACAAATAAAATTAATAGAGTTTTGTTTTTTCCACGATTCGTAACCAAAATAAATCAGGAATTCTCCGACACGATGCCAATGCTGTCACTGCGATTTCTACACCAAAAAATTTCACCTAAAACCCACCACTAATCTCAATTTCGATCTGGTTTTGTATCCGCTCTACAGCAGCTCTACAGCATGGTGGTCTGCAAATGCCGCAAGGTATATTTCACTGGTTTGCCTTATTATGTAATTTCTGCAATTGATTGAATTATTGTATAATTTAATTTGCAATCGGTGGTAGTTTTAGATCCGATCGTATTCGCCATTTTCCCTCATGATATAGGAGATCGTTCGATTTTGTAATTTGGATTGTAGTTTGCGATCGACTAGCTTAGTAGATTCGAGCTTGCGTTTTTTCCATTACTGATATAGTGATAGGCGGTGGAATCTAGTTCTTCGATGGATTTGCGCAATATGGAATCAAATTGCGCAATACAGTGATATATGGATTTACTGATGGTGTTTTTGTGTTCCCGATTTTTGGAAAGCTGATGAGTTGTATCTATTTGGTTTTAGGCGACTAAGTTGTATTGCTTCGTCCACAAGGTGCCGGTGTGTGGGGAATGTATATGCTTTCCGGAACACCAAATCTGTGTGGTATGATTAATAACAATTCATCAAAATTCAGTTTTGGAGAAGTATTACCTGTGTAGCTGTTAAACAAACTTGCTGTTGCATTTAGGTGCGTACTTACTCGGAGTGGGTAATTGATGGAGAGTATGATTGGCCTCCTAAATGCTGCCATTGTCAAGCTGATCTTGCAGAAGGGACTGACCCTCAAACTGCTCGATTGGGCTGTTTGCGTATGTATTCATGCTTCTTTATATTCATATTCAAATTGGTTTAGAGGGAAAAATGTCGTGGCTAGCTATGCATCTAACTCAATGCTTGGAATGTGCAGATGTGATACATTCAGATTGTTTAGTTTCGCATGTTAAAAGTTTTCCTCCGCAAACAGCTCCTGCTGGATATGTCTGCCCAGCCTGTTCTACACCGGTATGTTCTGCTTATGAAAACACTTGGAATGTTCAGCTCCACACACTTGCTTTTTTGCTTTCCTTTTCACAATGTTATGGTGTTACAATAAGGGTATGTTTTGCCAGGGATTGGGAGGTTTGTGTTCCGAGGATGAGATTAATGACTTTTGAAATCCTATTAAATACTCCAGTAGTGTTGTGTTTGTTTACAAATGTTACCTTTTATCTTAAGATCCAGTGGGACAGGAATAGAAGAGACTATTTTTGGTTAAGATTTCTCTACCAACACGGCAACACCTCCTTGCTGTTTCTGTTCATCTAATCAAGATCATAGATTAGATGATCTTAAAATTGGAAAGACCTACCAAGCACATGGTATGTAAGGAGTCAGGAGTGTCACAGTCTTAAAATTGGAAACTAGGTTTTATATAATTCATATACTGACAAAGTAACTTGAGAAAAAATGAAAATATGTTTATCTAACTCTATAAAACCTTGGGTAGGAGTATTTTACTTCATCTTACTGGATTTGGGATGGAATATCAGATTTTGCTCTGCTATCTATGATAATCTCTGGTGCATGTGTGTTATTGAACTTAGTCCATAGGATCTTTACCACTTAGATTGTTTGTAGGTATCTCCCTCTAGACCATGATACTTTTTCGCAACTGATGCTCAACTTTTTACAGATATGGCCTCCGAAAAGTGTGAAAGATTCAGGATCACGCCTCCATTCAAAGTTGAAAGATGCAATTATGCAGGTTGTATAACCATTGTTCTATTTTTTGGTTGCATAATTTTGTTACTTATAAACTGTTAAATCTCATATCTGGTTTAGAGAAGTTAGTTAGTACGGAGTACTTTTTTTTTTACTTTGGTGGTGTCTCTCTCTCTTGACAAAAGCCATGGCTCATGCATTCTAGATGATCTATTTCTTAGAGTAAGAGACACTTGTGAATACTTTTGCTATGATCTTGTTCCTGCATTGTGAGATCCAGTATTGGGTTGAACAATATCTTTAGTGGGAACTGTTATAATGTGTATTTATGAATCTTTTGGTTGCTTATTTTATTATTTATATAGAATTTGGTTCAATTTTCTAGGTGCTCTCTTCTTCAATTTAAATTTTCTTTTGCGTAGTGGATTTGCAGAACTTTGTGCATATAAATCTGTTGGGAACTTTCACTCTTCTTTTTAATGCGTGCTCTTCTCACATCTGATATACATGACCTCTCTTGCAGACTGGTTTGGAGAAAAATGTATTTGGGAACCACCCAGTACCACTCCAGGGAGTAGAATCCCGTAGTCCTCCACCTGCATTTGCTTCCGAACCCTTGGCACACACCTCTGATGTTAAAATTGCAGCTTCTACTGAAAGACCTGAAAATCTGGATATTTTGGAGATAGATGGATATGGCTCTGGGACGTCATCTTTACCCAATCATGGACCCGACTTTATGAAAAACACAAGTCCTACTGGTGTAAGATATTTTTATGCATTAATTGTTTTGTAGCTTTCGCTCTTCACCTTCATGTCTTGTGTGGTTTGCATCTGGCTGGTTTTGGGTTTCTCAAAACGTTTTTTTCCCAGCCTGGTGCAACCACAAGAAAAGGTGCTATGCAAGTGGAGAGACCAAACTCAGAGGTTCCATACTATGCCGACGATGAAGACGCAAATAGGAAAAAGTACTCTCGAAGAGGTGTGTTGAAGTTATTTCCTGCTAAGATATTTGACTAAAATACAAAGCAATAGAATGGGAAATAACTAGATAGGAAATCCTTATGCTAACCTAAGGCCATGCACAACCTGCTTGTCCATGCAACTTGGTCCAGCCCCAGAACCCTGCTTCATAATATTCTCACCCTGGCAATCTGCACCTTCCTTGTCAACCTCAATCTCAAACATATTACTTTCCTAATGAAGCCATTTTGGTTGGATATTCCTGCCTTTTACAAACTCTAGTTATTTCTAAAGATGTTGATTTGTTCAGTTTTCATTCTACTATATCTGGAACTGAAAGCAACAATTAAACATACTACCTTGTTGCTTATGATTTTTCATATCCCAAGGCTTTTGTACGTGGATTTCTACACTAAATTGTAAATCAAGGGTTCCAATCAGGTTCAGTGAAATGAAAGATTAAAACAATATTTGCATAGGTAAAGATTTTTTTACTTTTACAGGTACACTAATTTTCACCTCAAATCTAGATTGATTGTCCATGTTTGGATAGATTTGGTGATATGTTTTCTATCCTCAGTGTAAAATCAAATTAGTTTCTGCCAGGTGCGACTTGTGATATTCTATATTGCACAATGCTAAATCAGGTGTGTGGAATTATGAAATGTAGGTTCATTTCGCCATAAGTTCCTCAGGTCATTGCTGCCTTTCTGGTCTAGTGCATTGCCTACTCTACCAGTGACTGCGCCACCAAGGAAAGATGCATCTCATGGGGATGATGGCCCAGAACGCCGTACAAGGCACCACAAGACTTCACGAATGGACCCAAGGAAGTTGCTCTTAGTTTTAGCCATCATGTAAGATATTATTACCTGCAGTTATTTCATTTGGTTCTGAAAATTTATTTGGAAAATATCATCTATAATTCTTTGCATATTTTACTTTTAACAGATATGGTAGGCTTTTTCTAGGAATGGTAGTTCGATAGCTTGGTCAATAAGATTGGCAGATTGTTTTCAAATTTTAGCTGATTGAGTTTTTCTTTGCTTTCCTTGCTTCAGTTATGAGCATGAATTCATTTACAAGCGTTTTCTCGTTTGCACAGGGCGTGCATGGCGACAATGGGTATTCTATATTACAGAATTGCACGTGGTCTGGGTGACGAATTGGGCGATGACGAGCCACAATGATCAACCTTTGAGAGTGAGTGATTCAGGCTACAACACAGCCGATGAAGGACCTTTGTTAATTTTATGGTTTTTGTAGAAAACACAAAATCTCCAAGATGTGATTTTTGGTCTAAGCAATATTCAATTTCGTAACCCTCTCTCCCGTGATCTTGTTTCCGAATTGTGTAGCTAAAGTACCATTGACAAGTTCAGAGCGATGTAATCGATTGAATTGTACTACCTTTTATATGGGACACTGGTTTGAATGATTTAAAACTTCAGTCAGTATTGGGCTTTGAGCATCGGCAACCCAAGTATTCTATGCTTCCATAAAATTCTTTCATTTTCCCACTTAAGACATCTTTTTTTTGTTTCAAAAAATTTAATTTTCAGTATAAAAATCACAACATGATAGTATTAACTTCAATATAAATCTCAGCACACTTGCAGGGACTTAAACCAAGCAATTTAACCATCATACGTCCAAAATCTGCATAAAACATTCCCACAGAAAAAGAAAAGAAAAAGGTCCACATAAAATCCTAATTTTCCACAATATTAAATTAATACAAGACTCGTTTTGTGAATAACAAGGTGTCTTTCCTTGCATCAAGAAAAGGGTTTGATGCATCATCTATTGTATACAAAATGCTACTATCTGCTAAAATGTACACAGTTCGAACCTATCACCTTTCTTTCTTGTTCACCAAATACATCTGAGGGTTAAATTTCATAATCCCAACAAGTTTTACTAATATATATAACTCTTTATCTTCCCAACCGCGTTACCGCAACGTCACACCCTTGCATGCAAATGCCTATTCCCCATCTTCAAGCACGCTCTTCGTTTGCATGACTTACAACTTCGTTTTGGCTGTCTAGGGGCATGTATTGTGCCATTATAGCCCGTATCTCCGAGTCCATATACGACTGACAAACATCACACAATAAATTATATCATGTTAATGACTTTGAAGTGCCACCTAACTAGTAAACGCCATGTTTTTGCTTTGTACCAATCGTGAATCCATGAATGATATGAAACAAGATCATATCGTGATATGTTTAGAAAGCATACCCTCAGCCTATATCTGTACACCAGATATGCTCCACAGGTAGCCATAGCCAATCCGAGAAAAATGACCCAAACAGCAGTCCAGGCAGACCTGACCTCGGTAGCCCTCTTACCTGCACAAGAAATGTAATTGGTGAAAAACAGACGAATCAAAGTGAACCAGCGACATGCAAAAAGATGAAAGTGGACTGACTTATGCAGGTATCATGGTCCCTGATGTACAACAGGTCTCCGCTACAGGTACACTCATAACTGCCCCAAGTATCCTTGCAACTGCATTCAGGGCACTGACATGCCTTCTTCTCGCTACATTCATCAATATCTGCATGTATAAAAGAAAATCAGCGAAGGGCAGAATTTTATTCAAGAAAACAGTGGACAGTCATATAGAAAGTGATGATCTTTAGCCTCATGTCCACAAATCTTTCAATTTGTAAACAAGATTTGCCCAATAATCATATCCGATTCTCAGTTGATGACATAGTATTCCATGCCATCCTCCACTTCCTAATATGTTCCATAACAATAGCAGGAAGGAATTGCAGATGCATCAATCTTGTTAATGAAACAACCAATTAACTTGTTCTCACGTGTTACTTTGTAACTAGCATCCTTCATGAATTGACTTAATAATAAAAACGTTTAATAGTAGAGGCAACCAGAAGGGCTTAGAAACTATGGCTTTGCTTTGGTCATGTTTCTTGGCATCAGTTGTAATTTTTCACTGGGCCCACTTTATATATTTTTCCAACCATATTACATACTGCTACTATTATTTTTCATTTAGAACCACACCTTTACAATGGAGCCCTCATTTTCTAAAAAACACTTCATAATATTTATAATACTATAAAAGCAGAGTCAAAAAAATACCCAATTTCCAGTACAATCATCTTAAATGCACGATCCTCTTCATAACAAAATCAATACAATCTCCTAAGCTCAGCCATGTACAATGGAAACTTGATATATGAACAAATTTAGGATCATGAGTCATGACTCGCCCAGTTATGTAATGAAGTTTGAGCTGAGCTGAGAAGACAAAACTTACAATTTATCCTATTGATGCATTTTGGAGATAGTAATTTTTTTCATTTGGCAATTCAGTTAAGACTAGTGGAAGTCACGTTTCGGCAGCTTATCAGTGAAGTGCTAGTTTTTAATACTCCCTCCGCGTCCCAACTAAGTTGAGTCATATTCCTTTTCGGGATGTCCCAACTAAGTTGAGTCATTTCCCTTTTTGATAAAACACAAAACATCCAATCACTATTACTTTATTTCATCACCTACTTTACTCTCTTTATTTCTCCTACTTTATTCCTCTTTCTTACTTTTCAACACAATTTCTTAATCTCCGTGCCCAAAAGATTTGTCTCAACTTAGTTGGGAGGAGGGAGTATAATGGAACTATATAACAATACTAAGTGCAGTGGAGTTATTCTTCACGCAAGCGGACACGTGAAAAATGCGTCGGGAGGGACACAAAGGTATAAAATATATCCAAAATACGTAAAAAATCAAGGTCGCTTACCTTCACAGCTTTTGACACCATCACCTTTAAATCCTGGAGGGCATGTGCATTTCCCATCTGCATTATCCTGTTAAAAAGGAATGCCAAAAAGTTTATATCGGACCAAATAATAAATTTTGGAAATAATAACGAAACATCATAAGAAACCAACCACACAAGCAGAGAAAGTGATCCCATTTCTGGTGTCGTGCCAGCATCCACCATTAGTGATTTTGCAGCGCCCAGGTCCACTTGCTGCATTAAATATGGGAAAAATTATGACAACTAGACAATTATCTCCAAACAGCTTAAGATATTTTTGCAAGGAAATAAGAGTTTGCTCTCCTAATTCTAGCAGATAAATAAAGATGTGAGGTGGTCTACCAAATATAATTCCTACAAACAAGAACTATGGTTAAAAAATATAGAGAACTAATTGTTCTATTTTTGCACTAGCCCATTGATTTACAAGATGATGTGAGTGAGCATCTAGGAGAGATTACATGCCTTCAAGACTAGTATTAATCCACATGGAAAGCACCATCATAATTTATGATTTTAATAAAAAATTAGAAGTACTGGCATGCAGTTCTATGTGGCTTTAAATATGGGACGAAACCTCCACTTTTCACCCTTCATGTTAGTTGCTGAAATTTTGTCCACATATTACCAAGTACTGTATGTTACTATGTAAGGTTGAAAGAGACACTCATTGGTGAGGTTGCAGATATCATATTATGGAAGCCATGCGCCTACTCCAGTTCATGATAATAATGTGAATAACTACAACCAAGACTTCTCACAGCAACGTCGACACATGATTCATTTGATTAGCACTTCACATATAATTTCGTGATGTATCACAAAGTTTGTGCAATCTTGTTTAAATGCATGGCACAAAAAACTAGATCCAAGCGATCAAAAGATGCTTGTGTATATTTATTTCTAAGATGCAAAATCACCGCATAAGAGAAACTTTATACATGCTTAGCACTCTCAAATTGTTAAAAAACAACTTTCAAACACCGTTTTTATGTCGTTAGAAACATTACAGCTATAAATAATTAATGAAGATCATAAAAACAACCAGCTTCTTCCAGTTTACTTACCAACGCAAGAGCTATATCCATCTCCCTTAAACTGCACGCCATTAACTACTGGGCATTCACACACTCTTCCTCTAAATGTATCCTGGATGTGCGTATAATAGATGTCAGAAATTAGCAACCTCTGCAATGATAAAAATAATTTATGGTCAAGCACCTTGCAAGCAGTAATATTGTTTGATTTGTCTTCCCAACAGCCACCTTTGTTATCCAAGCACTCATTTGTTTCTACATCTGCAGTTACCAGATCAATTAATCCAAGTTGTAGATGTCAATGGTCGCTTTCATTATGGCAAGTCAGCACGATGTACGCTCAAAATATCTTACCACCACTTAAACAAACAGATGGCTCTGTTGTTTCCTCAAAACCAGCACATAAAGCCTTCAATACTGCCCCTTTCTCCAATTTTCCTGTACAGCAGGCACATTAGATTTTTAATTATAATATGAGAGGTAATTATATTAAGCAGTGAGCATACCCCGATATTGCCGATTATTCACCACAAGGGTAGGCAATATGGTCACGTCACCACGTGAGCCTTTGCCAACCTGCAGGACTTATACTTCTCAGAAATTTTACACAATCATCTTCGAGACAAAAAGGTGGTGCAAACAAAATTTCTGTTTCACTTCAAAACTATTTCCAAAACTTTGTAGTAATACTTACCTGAGCATCCTGCTCTTCCTTCAGAACCTGATCGTCCGAATTAGCCTCAGGATCACCCATGCATTTTTCAATTTTTTTCAGATCAAGCCCTGATTTGCAAGAAACATTAGTAGATGAGTATTCCACAACAAAGGCATGTGTGTTAATGAGAAAGACACAAGTAACCACCTAATGATTTGATGACACCCTCAGCACATTCCTTATTGTATTTCTTCTCTTTCATGGGGCATCTAATTTGGAAATCTGTAACATAATCCCACCACATCCAAGGCTTTTTAGTTTCATTGGCTACCTTGAACACACATAGCTGCCTCAAGTTTTCAATGACAACGTCTTTTCCCTCGTAACCTGTGCTGAAGTCTTGCTCGGGATCTGGAGCACAATACCTTCCATGGTTGATGCATTGAGACTTGCACTGTTTGCTTATGGTAAATGCCTGAGGGCAATACCATGTGATATAATGTGGTGTAAATTGAGTATAGCCAGATTTCTCGAGAATCTGAGCTGCGCCCTTAAAATCCTTCACAAACTCCATCAACATATCACACTTGAATCCACACTCATCGTTGCTGTTAGTCCACAGTTCATATTCAACCCGATCATCCGGATGGGGAACAGCTTCTCTCCAATCAAGATTTACATTCACCATGTCGCCTTTACTGATTGCCTCCTTCAACTTTTCACCAAAACTTTTATCAATCAATGCAGATGGAATTGTAATGTTCGTGATGTACTTTTCAGCTTTAGAACTCTCTTCGGGTGAGTCCATTGTGATCAATGCTTCATCGATGTAATCAGCCACTAAAACTGCAGCCGCACCAGCATTTTGGGCATTCCAAACCTTTAAAGCAAAAAAACATTCTGCAGTGGACATGAAGCATAATAAATAACAGTAGGATTGAGTCTTAAAACAAAGCATGGATCCATCCCAGAAAAATGATGAGAAATTATGCTTTTAGCCCACTAACCAGACAATGTAAAAACAAAATTCCAAATCCGTCCTAGAAATCAAATCAATTACATGATATGTCAACTAACTAACCATCCTAAGAAAAGAACTGTCAAAATCAGATTGATATAAAAATCAATAGAATAAGCCGATAGGGAATCGCTCCAAGTTAGGGATATTGCCTATAAATAACAGGCTTCAAAGCAAAATTAGAAACAAAGTAAGCTAACAAAAAAGACATCTCACTATCTCAGTAAAAGTTCACACGAAAACAACATCAAATTAGGCCTCTTTATCATCGTCGTCAAAAGCCCCCTTTGACTAATGGAGATGCCGGTCACACCTTAACATTAGGTGAAGAAAGGACCGTACCTCCACGATCGAGAAGAACAAAATTAGGCATCGCTCCAGGTTTAGCCTTGAAAGAAATCCCAAAATCATCACATCCTTTCTGATTATCCTTCGGATATACAACAGCTCCAGCCATGCTTCCACCGTATTGTGGAATCCCGAAATTACCGATGGCGCTATCATGATTGCCCTTTATGCTATCTGGCGACATGACCTTCAAACTATTCTTCTCCACCACGAAACGACCCACCGCTGATTCCGTGAAAATCAGCAACGCAACTCCAAGCAAGAGTGCGGCTTTTAGTCCCCGAGAACACCCCATTTGATTGGATTTGCAGAATAATCAATGGAATTGGAGATCAGCTGAATTCTCCAGATATTTCTGGGGTGTTTTTCTTGCTTTGTAGGACTTCTGCGTGTTAAATATTGACCGGGAGACTTCAAGAAGAAGATTGAAAATTCTTGAATAGTGACAGTGAGTTTAGATTAGCAGTTGTGACTATTTTTAGTGATCAAATTCGTCATTTTGTTGTTTGAGAATGAGGCGTGAACGTGTTGATTAAGAAATTAAAAATAATAGTACTATTATCGGAGAAAATAATTAATTAGTTTGTGAAACCATATTAATTAGGATTGGTTTAGTTTGAGACTAAAATATTAAATTCAACCTAATAAATTGTCGGTTTAAAGTCGTAGTAGTAGATGGAAGGTGATAAATGCATAAAATATGACGCCCCAAGGAGCATACTCAAGTCGTAGTAGTAGATGGAAGGCGATAAATGCATAAAATATGACGCCCCAAGGAGCATACTCAAGTCGTAGTAGTAGATGGAAGGCGATAAATGCATAAAATATGACGCCCCAAGGAGCATACATATTTAGAGGTGTATTAGAAACCAACATTTTAAATTTACTAATAAGAAGGAATTAATCAAAATATGATAAGTGTTATATAAAACAATATGATGATGATATCAATAACATTAAATCGTGGCCATCAAATTTCCGATCTTGTGCCTTTTTCAACAAAATGCGAAAAAAACTACACCACTACCTTAATTTAAATGTTACTATGAAATAAAAAGTTGTTGACTGTATTATGTACATACAACTATGCTATACTTCAAATATACAACTGTTTTACTATAGTTTTTACATATTTATATGGGATGTGCTATACTGATATTATACCTTAATTTAAATGTTATGAAATAAAAAGTTGTTGACTGTATTATGTACATACAACTATGCTATACTTCAAATATACAACTGTTTTACTATAGTTTTTACATATTTATATGGGATGTGCTATACTGATATTATAGTCAAGATGATAATCTAGACAAACAATATGTGATATATAGTTAATCAGTTCAGTATATGGTTCCAAATAATCTATAGTACAAAATCAGAGCACTATGGTAACACCATAGTTAAAATGACAACCTAGACAACCAATTTGTAATACGTATGCAAGCTACTATGCATATGGTTACAAACAATATGCGATACAAAATCAAAGATAATCAAGTAATTTGCGATACATAAGTAAGTTGGCATGCTATAGTTAAATCTGCTTCTAAATCTAAAGATTCTCATCGTTAATTTGGGTTCATTTTAGCATAACCGTATTCATATGTTACTATATTTTATGTATAAATTCAAGATTTGGAACTTATATATTAGTATGTTTAATAAATTTTACATGTAATGCAGATTCAAAAATTCATCATCATTCATTCATTTATTAAAATATAGAACCAAGTCACCATCCAGTCATTCACCACCCAAAACATAAAATTAACCATGCAAAATATCAAAATAACCAAAAGTCCAAAGACTTCAAATTTAAAAAAGACCTAAGCAATATCATCAATCACCATCTATATCGATTATGAATCACTAGCTTGTGCTGTTCTCTTTTAAGTGATTTATCCAATGATGGCTAAAAGGAGTACCAAATAAACATGAACAAATAAAAGTTTGAATAGTCATTAAAATATTATAGTAGTATCTAATATTAGTTAAACTTGAAATCATGGATAAATTTTGAAACGTACTGTGTAAAAATACTACTCCAATATTAGATAGTCAATCGACCCAATATTATTCAATTCTACATTAAAAATGAGTGGTTCTTAATCTTTAATACTTATCTGTTCCATACAACATTACTTATTTTTTTGGGTATTAATTTTAATAATAAGAGTTCAAGTTTGCTAAGATCAATGGTAGATGTCACGCTTAGTTTTTATATAAACAATTTAGAATGATATAATTAATAATGTTTTAGGAATGAAGCAAGTATTTTTTTAATTCAATTTGAAAACTTTTAAATTAATATTAAATGATAAAACTGATTGATGTTTTAAGGAAGGCAAGTATTTAAACTAAAAAAAATGAAGCATGTTCTCATACTAAAATTAGGTCAATTATAATTATATATAGTGACTTTTACAGAAAACAAGTATTTTTAAATCTTTAATATTTTTATGTCAAATAGCTAAACAATTTAGA
Source organism: Salvia splendens (assembly GCF_004379255.2). Lineage (NCBI taxonomy): Eukaryota > Viridiplantae > Streptophyta > Magnoliopsida > Lamiales > Lamiaceae > Salvia > Salvia splendens. Next base: position 3,799,564 of record NC_056039.1, read on the forward strand.
ATGATATAATTAATAATGTTTTAGGAATGAAGCAAGTATTTTTTTAATTCAATTTGAAAACTTTTAAATTAATATTAAATGATAAAAATGATTGATGTTTTAAGGAAGGCAAGTATTTAAACTAAAAAAAATGAAGCATGTTCTCATACTAAAATTAGGTCAATTATAATTATATATAGTGACTTTTACAGAAAACAAGTATTTTTAAATCTTTAATATTTTTATGTCAAATAGCTAAAAGATTAGAAATCGCAATTATAATTATATATAGTGACTTTTTACAGAAAACAAGTATTTTTAAATCTTTAATATTTTTATGTCAAATAGCTAAAAGATTAGAATCGCTAGAAGGAGGGGTTGAACCTCCGACCTTGTGGTTAACAGCCACACGCTCTAACCAACTGAGCTATTCCAGCTTTATGAAATTTGAATTATTTAATATTTATAAATCTATTTTCTATATCATTTTGGCGGACGTCATTAGGTTTTTGGCACTTCCAATTTTATATGCATGAAAGATTATGTATTACTGAAAACAAGTTATGGACAATTGAGGTTGAAGTGGCTATAAATCAGGGCGGGATATAGTCGTTGAGCTCACCGATAGATACTTTTATAATTACAAAAAATAAGTTATGGAATATATCTGTAATCAAAGAGCCATCATAATCCATTGATTAGAGATAAACCGTCAATATTTAAAAGATGGAATATTTTTTTTATCCTTTAACTTTGTTAAGGTATATCATATTTTTTACCGTTTCAAACTTTTTTTTGGGCGAAAATGCCCTCAAGACCATAAAGGGCAATTCTGTCAATTTACTGTATTCTTTATTGAAATATTGATAGAACATCTTTTTTGGTTCGCAAACTTTGTCAAAACATCATTTTTTGTGTGAGCTTTAATACATTCTATGGTTCGATCCCAGTGAGCCTTTCTCTATCATCTTCTCTCACTGTTCAACACAATAATCTCACATTCTCTTTCCCAAATTCATGGAGCTTTGTTGCTACGCTTAAATCCTTAACTCTTGATCACAATTATCTCTCTGAAAAAATCCCCAATTATTTAGTGAGATTGATTTTTCTTAAGAAGTTGGATTTGAGTCACCACAAATTTGAAGGAAGTATGGATGAAATTGACAGTTTGTTGTCTTTAAAGATGATGAATCTTGAGAAGAACAATCTTGATGACTCGATTTCAGATTCAATTCAAAAACTTTTAAATCTCTTAGTTTTAAACCTGAACAACAACAGATTTCACGGTGTAATCCCACATATCATCGGAAAAATCACCTTTTTAAACTATCTTGAACAATCTCAATGGAGAAATATCGCTTTCTCAATGAATTAAAGCTCAGACCAAAACTGATATTTTGGCAAAGTTTGCGAGCAAAAAAAGATGTTCTCTCAATATTAATGAAGAATAGAGAATAAATGGATTGAGATACCCTTCATGGGCTTGAGGGTATTTTTGTAAAAAAAATTGAAATAGTGAAAAAATAGCTAAAATAATATTATATCAAAGTTTATGGACCTTAAAAGATATTTTTAAATATTACATACCAAAATTAATACTTTCACAAAATTCACATACTAAAAAAAATATTCCCTTTATTCGAAATGAAATATGTTTTTGACATAACATGAATAAAATAAACAAATGGAGTTACGAAGCACTTACAAGCTCTAAGGATCACCTATAACATTCCTTACTACACACAAAAATATAAGTAATGGACCCCATCACTCATGTTTGAGTATGTGTAGTAGAGAATGTTAGAGCATCCATATCCGTACTCTTGCCAGCGAGCATGGATGTGGGCCCGACCCCACTTTTTCTGCATGCTCTTAGGCAAGAGCACAACACCCACATTCGTGCTCTTCTGCAAGGACGAGCACAAGGGTCCCACCATTCTATTATTCAATTTAAATAAAAACATTTCCATAAAATTAAAATTCATTAAAAATACCCGGAATAATATTACAAATTACAATAAAATTAAAAATTACATAATTAAAATCCTAAAAAATAAAAATTACATAATTAAACTACTAAAAAAATAAAAATTACACAATTTAAGCGTAAAAATGACCCCGGTAAAGACTAATCATCATCCGGCAATACCCCCAACGTTCTTAGGAGACCCCGTACCATCGCCACATGCGATCGAAGTTGCTCGGGGGGTCATATTTGACCTATCGGCCAAATTGAGTTGGGCCAAAACCCTCCACAACGAGTTCGTGGGGGGTTGAGGTGGCACATAGGGAGCGGGAGCGGGTTTTAGTTCGGGATCGGGGGCAAATGGAGTCGCGGCGCGACGGCGGTTGGCCGCCGCCTTCTTCCTTCCTTGCGGTCGGTGTTGGGAACTGCTTGGGCCGGCGTCGGGCTACCCAAGTTAGCTCCGGCAAGTTGGCTAGCCGCGTCTTCGGAGCCAGCTTCGGATAGGGATACCGACCTTGACCGTTTGGAGGAGCCGCTAGAGGAGGATGTTACGCATCCCCTATACTTCGGATGCGACCGCGTCTTCTGCCAAATGTTGAGGTACTTGAATGGCTCGTAGTTCATGGATTGGTAGGTCGACAAGGTGGAACTTATGATGTCGACCTCGCTCCGGCCGCTCCCCCCGACCGCTCTTCCTGGAGGTAATACCCCTGGAACTTTTGGATTTCTTCGTTGGCTCTGTATATGGCGTTGCACACCATACTCTCGTTGCGCTCGATTGTTCCAGCCGGCCGGTTTTCATTGTACCGGCGACAGATGCGCCACCAATAATGATCGCCGGATTGGTTCGTGCCAATCTCCGAATCTTCGGAAATTGACAAGAACGCTTTGAACAATTACTCCATCTCCGCCGGAGTGTACGGTGTGCGGACACCGCAAGTAGGAGGAGTCCGAGTTTGGGAGGGGCCGCTCTACCTCGCTCTAGGCTTGGGTGTCCACCCGTATTGCCCTTCGGGGCATCTTGGTCGTCGATCGGGTAAGGCCGGTAGCCACCCGGAACTTCCGAACCTTGGGTTTGAGGAGGGGCCGAATATTCCGTTTTCGGATTAGGAAACGGTTGTGAACCGAACCAATCGGGGTTCCAACCGTGGGAGCCCGGGGGGTGATCGTCGTGGCCGGACATTGTTTTGTTGTAAGAGTAAGAGTGATTGAAAGATTGGATGAGAATTGAGAATGGAAATGAGAGAATTTGGATGATAATTGTGTAGTGTGGTGTGAATTTTTGGTGTGGAAGTGAGCATATTTATAGATGAAAATGTGTATTTTTGGGGGAAAAAATTGAAAAATAAATTAAAAGTGGGTAGAAAACGGATATAATTTTTTGGGAAGTGGGAAAATATATTTTTTATTTTTAATTGGATTTTTTAATTAAAATCCATTTTTTTTAAAAAAAATTTAAATTGCCAACGGCTATGCCGTTGGCTAATCACACGCTGTCACGTCGCCTGCTCGCTGGCACCGACGTGCTCGATGCATCCAGCAGCACCGTGCCAGCGGCGAGAGCGCAGGGGTGGATAACGTCTCCATGCCGTTGACACGGACGGACGGATGTCGTCCTGCTCGCTGTTACGGATGCTCTTATAGCTTACGAGGCTCAGTCGCGAGTTCTAGCAAAATTAGTAAATCACAACTTAATTTGTAAAGAATTACTGTACTTATTACAATACAATGGATAGGCCGAAAGTTTTGTGTTATTTTGGAAACTTATATTAATATTTCTCTTCATATTATTTTGAATTTATTAATTCATGAATTATTATTTAAAAGCTACCATAAATTTCAAATTTAATTCGTTATGCCTGCCGTATCTAAATCCAAAATAGACTAGTAAAAGAATAAATTCAATTCGATATTGTTAGGTTTTAAAAAACTTTATATTTATACAAACCAATATCCCATCAACTGCACGACTGTTTATGTTAGGCGTTTCTTGAAACGGCATCGTTATACTTTGGCTTTTCCCTTGATTACCCTAAATCAATTTGGGCATCTTTTCCTGAGCTTGTCGTCCCCAATCCAGAATTTTCAGGTTCTGCACCAAGATTCTAATTCTTCCGCCACCACGCCACCGCCGTGTACTTCCACTCCGTATTGAACTAGGATTTGAAAATTGGGGCGATTTTTCCATACGCTTTTTCTCAACTTTGCCGCTCTTTTCCCTCGGTTTTATTCGGTGGTTATTTTCCGCTTCCTTTCGTTCCTGGAGCTGCTGTGCAGAGGAGTTGTTACGGTGAAGGAGAGCAGAGGAGGATAGGTTGACCTCCGGTGACTAAAATGTAGAGCTCGTTACTACACAATCACCGGCCCTTAACCGAACGCCCCCACTATTTTCCTTCTTCTCTACCTACCAACCTTCTCTACGCTGACAGCGAAGGGAGTTAGAGGGAATGAATTTAGTGATGAACAACAACCACCTCAATTTGGGGCCGGTTTTACTAGATCCGTCGAAAATCAAGCCGATGGGAATCATCGGCGAGAGCTTAGGTAAGCCGTCTATCTATTATTCGGCTACTGATACTCCTTACCTCTCACCTCGCCTAGGACACGTCATTGTTGGAAAATTTCCCCTCTCAATCCCCACCTCCCAACATATCCAACACGCTTTTGCTAACATGAATTTTGTTGGGTCGTGTTCATGGAAATATTTAAATGATAGGCATGTTCTCATTGAACTCTCTGATTTTACTGACTATGTTAACTTGCTTAATGGACCTAATGGCATACCTGTGTGGTTCATTGAACAACATCCTATGCGTGTGTTTGAATGGACAACTGAGTTTGATCTGTCATTTGAATCCCGTATTGTTGCTGTTTGGTGTAATCTATTTGCCTTGCCTCTGCGTTTCTTTGATACTGCCACCCTATTCGCAATTGGTAGAATGTTTGGCAATCCTATTAAAATAGATCACGCCACTATCACACGCTCTAGAATATCCTTTGCTAGAATGTGTGTGGAAATAGACATATCCAAACCACCACCAAAGAAGTTTGTGCTTGATATTGGTGGACGTGAAATCACCCGAAGGGTGAAATGGGACAAGATCCCTCTGTTTTGCATGGTTTGTCGAAATGTGGGCCATTCAAAAGAGAGATGCTGCAAAGCTTTTAGGAAGAAAAGAAAAAGACCTATCCCTCTGTTTTGCATGGATTGTCGAAATGTGGGGCATTTAAAAAAGACATGCTGCAAAGTTTTTAGGAAGAAAAGAAAAAGACCAAAGAGAGACTATAACAAAGCTGTGCAAATGCCCATTGATCAAACTACAAGAAGAAAACCCACCAGATCGGACTTCACAGGAGCCACGGATTTGGGTATTGGAATACAATGTGAGACGTTGCACGGTAATGAAGAGGACGACTTCATGCTACCAAATCCACTGCGACCTAGGATTATGAGGTCCCTTCTTGTGCAATGGCAGCCTCCAGATCATCCCTGGGTGAAGCTTAACACTGACGGTTCCTTTGCCGCAGGATCAGGGCAGGCAGGAGGAGGAGGACTGGTGCGGGATTCAGACGGCATGCTCCTTGGTGCCTTCTGCACCCCCCTCGCCGCTACTTCCGGCTTTGAAGCGGAGCTTCTTGCACTATTTCAAGGTTTGTTGATGGCAAAGGAGCATGGGGTCCATGTTTGGATTGAGCTTGATGCGGCTGCTATTGTCACCCTGATTAAATCAGGGAAGCAAGGCCCAACAGCTCTCCGATACACAATAGTTCAGATCAGGCTCCTCCTTCGGCAGATTCAATACAAGATCACTCACATACCCCGTGAAGGCAATCGCGCAGCAGACTTTTTGGCAAGCAGAGGGACCGAAACCTCTGATCTCACTGTGTATGATCATATTTCTGCGCCACCAATTCTGAAGGCACTTGTTAGGATGGACCAATGGGGTTATCCTAACCTCAGATTTAAATTTGAGGATGGGTAAGAGCCCCCCATCGCTTTGTGGCATCTGGGTATATCATGTTTTCTTTGTGGGGGATTGACCACTTTTGGGTCGTTCCTATGTAAAGATGACCATAATAAAATAGTCTGCAACAATCATTGAGATATTACAATACAACAGAATAATCTGCATCAAAGTTTAGCAAATAGAATATCTATGATCTGGTATCTTCTAAATGAGCATCAACGAGAATAGACTTCTGTATTTCTCCAGCTGCACAAGTCCTAGACGATTGAGATCGATAAGCTTCTTATTCTCTTTATATGCAAAGATGGTCTGGTAAGTAATAGTAAGGAAATTAGGATACTGAGCTCAAACTTGTATCTACTGAAAGCTCATTTTTAATACTATAAATGCTTTGATCTATATGGCCATCTGTGGTGAAAACATGTCATCATCTAACTTCTGTCAACACTTAACAGAAGTTTTTGTTATCCTAGGGTCAAACAAAGACAGCTGTACTTTTAGATAGTTCACTGATCATGGGTGTATGTTGAGGTTTCATCTCGTTTGTAATGGTAGTTCCTCACCAGGAAATTGTCTGCTAGATATGTAACTTTCAAAAACGAAAGTCACATGCTTGGCTATGTGTGCACTGGGTGAGTCTGTGCAACTAGCGTTTCTTGTATATGTTTGTTAAGAATGGAAAAGTCGGAGAAGGTTTTTCTCTCCTGAGCGAAATGAAATTCCCCTAAGCAACACTATTGTTGTAAGTTTTTCAAACCAAAACTTTGATGACTGCTTGAGCCAAAAGGCCCTTTTCAGCTTGCATTCCATCCTTGCATCCAGATCAGTTGTAGGATGTATCAGGAATATATAACAAGTTAATATTAGTTCGGTAAATAGCAAAATCAGTAAGCAGTTACAGAGTCTATTCAATGAGTTAGTAGGATTGAAGTCAGATTAGTTACCAAAATTGAAAAGCAGTTTCCTCATGCGACTCTTGTAAGTGGTAAATTTTATTAATAGAAACTACCTCTCTTTTCTATTCTCTTCCTATTTGTTATTTATTGTGATATTCTGATGCAATAGTTTCTGCTAATTTTTTTCTATCATGCCATTTTCTGCTACAACTGATTTTCTTCTATTCTACCTTCAATAATCTCTTTTCCTTAACTTGGTTTTGGATGGATTCTGCTAATGAAAACTCATGTTTTAGCTGCATTTCATTCTTACAATCCTGACTACATTCTCCTTGGATTAAAGGGTGCACCTCCTCAATTTCACTCTCGTTAGATCGTTTCTTCTAATTCTGGTCAATATCTCATCCTGAAATTTTGGTTTCTTTTCTTCTCAGGTTACTAATTATTCTAATAAGTAATATCTGCTTGGGCGTGTCTGTCACTTTGTTACATCTTCACAACTGTGGTTTGTTTAGCTTATTTACATCAGTTTCAGCGCAAAGCTAGAGCAGTGCACCTGTGTTTGGCCTCTTATTCTGTTTGTCCAAGGCCACGGATCCTCTATATTGTCCTATTACACAGCCCAAATACCTCATCCCTTGCTGTTTAGACCTCTCTGTTTCTGCTATGACCCTTCTGCAGTGTTAACCAAAGTTAAGTCACACCTGTAATAAGTTCGTCCTGTATACTGAACCCTTGTTTCTGATTTTTCGTAGTTGATTTCTTGAGCAGTGGAACTTGCACTGATGTCCCCAAACACAGCATTCCCAGTTAAGAGAATCAGGTTCTTCTAACAAAACTGACACCAGCAACCTCCATGATCTCATTAATCATAGCAATTAACATTATTTCATTTCTACCAGTTGTATTATGTTCTTCTTTCATTTTTTATGCAAGTCTGCTGTCAATTTCAATTGGATCTGGGGATCAACCAAATGAACTTTACAAGGAGGCACTTCCCTCATCTGCCAAACACTACGTTCCATGGATGAACAATCATTTATACCAGTACTTTAAATGCTTAATCAAAAGACACTGAAATTATACCAGTACTAAGCTATATGAGCGTTTGTCTGTCCAGATATATTTGTGAAAGTAGCTGCCATGTAGAGAATATGGGGTGTTGCCTGTTGGTGGTGTATGTCCAATAATAGCTTTGTGATACTGATACAGACTGGCTCGCACCTTAACTCGAACAGATACTGTTTGTAGTTTGTTATCCTTTATTCGAAGCTTTTTGTTGGTTTTTTACATTTCGATATACAATTCAAAAGCATAACATTCTAATTTGTTTTTACGTTTCTCAGGTTATATATATATGTACTCATGAACTTTTAATATTTATTGAAAAAGTACTGTTATTCCTATTTTTTATTTTGTCCTTCAGCACACACGTTTCACCATCTGAACCTGGACAATGGTGATATCTCTGTCCGTGCAGCAGCCTCGGATGCTCTACGTGTTCCCATCTACACCTGTAGAAGACGGGAAAAAGCGCAGCCACATTTGCTGGTTTGCTTTCCTTGTCGCTATTTTTTCGATTTCCACAATAATTCTACTATGTTTGATTTAGTTAAACTCTAGTACTATTCTGATAGGAAAGTGCATTTGTATTTAATGTCATTGTTGTCACACCTGATGAACATTGAACAGTCATCAAAGGAGGAGGGTTGTGCTTATTATTGTGATAGAGAAGAGCTTAGTTTGTAAGTTTTTTATTTTTTTTTTGAGAAACTGTTGGACTGTTAGTATGTAGTTTGTAACTTGTTATACCATGAACTTGTTAATTCACAGGTACATGGAAAAGTATTAGGAAAAATACTAGTAGTATTCAGTTTCTTTAAAGTAGTAAAAATTATTTTGGTTGGAATGCAATTCATGTAAACCCTAAAATTGTTGTTATAAAATTAATACACCATTATAAATTAAATTTTGAACCCAGCTGACAACTTAATAATAAATCAGAACTAAAAGTATAAATTATAGTATGGTAAAAAACCTACAGACTAAATTGGATATAATTAATCGGAATTACTATTAGTTAGTAGTATAAATTAAGTTCACATATTAGAAATTGAAATTGAAGAGAAAAACCCAACTTGTAGTGATACACAAATAGGACACTGAGGAGTATGTGATAAACTAGAAAAGGAATGCAATTGATGACGTAATTCATTTGTCGAAGGCATTGGATAAATTTGAGCGTGTATCTTTTAAATAACCAAGTTGGATTTATCTGTAAAGATAAAGAAGTCAAACAATTTATTGGAATTGAATTTCAAACGAAAGCACTAAGACAAAAATGGGGAAATTGTATTTTCTTAAAAAATGGAAATTGTATTTGACTATTCTAAGAGCATCTCCAGTGGCGGACGTCCGGTCGGACATCCGGTCGGACGTCGCGACGGGCGACCGGGACGTCCGCCATTGTGGCGTTTAGGGTCGGATACGGACGTCCCGTGAGGACGTCGGGTGTCCTCGGACGTCCCGGCGACGGGCGGGCGGACGTCCTAGTGGGAAGGGCGGACATAGGAGGGGATGTCCTAGTGACGTGGCAGTGGGATGGGAAGTCCTAGTGACGTGGCAGGAGGTGTTTTTGGGATGTCCTAGTGGATGTCCTAGTGGGATGTCCGCCCACTGGAGATGCTCTAAGCGCGCCGCCATTGTGTTTGCCAGTTGCTGTTTTCGTCAACCAATCTAAAGTCGAAACACAGATAAAGATGGAAATATTTCCAAATTGTCAACAAAATGTATCGTCTTGGGATAAGCATGTAGATGTGGATGTTCAAAGCAATACACCTCCCATTTTTCAACTATGCTGACCTGAAACAAGTCTATATATATTCCTCATCCCAATTCATAGAAGTGGTATACCAAAACCAGTTTATAGCATAATCACATCTATATCTATACTTGAAGAATCAGATTACAAAATGGAAGGTTTGATACCGTTTCTTATCCACGCCATGAAGAAGGAAAAGCCTCAAAATGCTTACCGATGTCTCTCCGACAACTCCACCACCGCCCGCAGCTACCATCTCCTCCTCAGCGGCAGTGACTCCGTCGAAGGCTCCTCCCATCGCCGGACTCGCTCCGACTACCAGCCTCCATCCACCATCGATTTCGGTCATTTACCCCACGCCAAGAGCTTCAGTGCCAGGGCCCTGGCCAACGTCGGCCAGGTCGGAGGGGCTAGTAAATGAGGTCATTAGCAAGAGATGATCATACATACTTTCATGAAGTTTGATGGAGTGTTTGATTGTGTAATATTCTTTTATTTGGTGCTGTAATGGTAGAATGTAAAGAGATAGAATTAATACAAATTCAAGTTGTTTATATGCATGCAATCTTTGAATCTGTTATTAGTAAAGCAGCAAAGATAAACATTAAATCGCTTTCAACTTTAATTACAGCAGGGAAAACTAGAATTTGTTAAAATTACTCAAAATAGGTTGCTTTCCAGTTCCAAACAAATGTATTATGCACCAAACCAATCAGAAGAATGCATTTCAGCAGGGGGGATAAACTCCCTAGTTTCAGGAACAAAGCATTTACGATGCCAAGAGGGATTCAATTTTCGAAATTTGATCTTCTTCATTCTTCCGGGGTGGACTTCTGTTGGCCTCATCGTATAGGTCGTGCTTCCACTTCTCAACACGGCCCCCACTAGGAAGATTGCCTTGCCTAGGAGTGAATCTATTATCTCTACCTCTCTGCCTACCGTTGCTGTTTAATCCCTCTCTGGATGGGAAGTTACCCCTCCAAGGTTGAGCATTGTTCAACTCTCTTTCCCCTGCAACTGGTCTTTCAGGTCTGTCAGAGTACCGAGAGTTATGCACTCTGTTGTTTCTTCTTCCACCGTCTATGGCATGATCTTGTGGGTTTCGCAGCACTGGATCATCAGCAGCTTTGCTGGGTTTCTCTGGATCGGCAGGAATCTTCTGCTCTCTGAAAGATGGCCTTCTACGAGCAGGAGGTTTATGATTGCCTTCCATTTCAAAGTACCCATCATGGTGCCACATATGACTGCCTTCTCTGTTGTCTTTAGATTTTTCATCCTTCAGCTGAGCATCAATTGACACAGTTTTATTGATAGATCTATCGTTTCGCTGTTCCTTAGAATCAGGCCACCATCCACATTCTGCAGAAGAAGATGGATTTTAATTCTAATCTCCCATGTAAAATGCCATGAGATGTCTATAAACATATATGGAGATCTAAAATATGAATTCACTTTCTATTAATGTAAAATACACAAGGATCTTGAGAATTATGAAGACATCACATAAATGTAAGGACATACAAAGAAGATGTAGTAGGACATAAAGAGATAAAATTGATCATATCAAGGTGCTATGCGTGGCAAAAAAGACCGTCTATCAATATATGATAATCTTATGGGTGCTGAAGACCCCGGACAAGTAAAGAATAACAATGCTCAACATTTTTCTGTTCCCTGCTTACTCGTACTAAGAACCATTCTGTAGTTCCTCCAAATAATGCAGACACTAAGAAAAACTTCTAAGAAATTTAATAGTACTCCTACAAAATAAGAACTGCCCCAGCAGTCAATAACAGGAAAAAAAATGATAAAAAGCATACCACTCTCTGTCCTGCGGCTGAAGCCTCTTCCATTCTGCCCAGTATTATCACGACCATCGTGCTGTTACAAGACATGCACAGGCAGACCTAAACTGTTATATAACTGGGGGTACTCGTATTCAACCAGCTGAACACAAAAGTAAATACCTGGGTAAACAGTTTTAACAATGCCGACTGAATCAAGGACTGATATTTCAAAGAATTACACGCAGACCCTAGGTTTCTGAATTACTACTAAATTTAAAGAATTCTACAGTGTTTGAAGACTAGTACTCCAACGTAGCAACAGAAAGCATTCAACTACTTTCATGATGATGGAACAAATTCCTATCTGGCTCCAGCCACCTCGAGTAGAAACACCATAATCACGCACGTCCGAAATCTAAAGCTTAGGTTATTTCAACGCATGTCAGAGTCCAGGCAGCCAAGCACATATCAACCATAGAGATTATGATTAAGTAGACTCGCACCCGATAAGAATAGCTCGTTTTCTATTCCTATCAAGTCCTACTACATGCGTGAACACTCTGGGATAATACTTATAATTTTGCTACAAATAATAGTAGTACTACAATAAATCAATTTGAAATTATCAATGAAGAAAACCAGAAAGATACACCACAATTTGAAAGATATATTACTCAAAAACCAAGCAATTACAACCAACAACCACATCGCAATAAAAATTTCACAAAATTCTAGAACAATCTGCATTACAAGTAAAGAAATTTAAAAAGATACCTGAAAGTAGGATCGCGACTGAGGTATTTTCGCAGGATCAGATTCTTTATGTCCATCAGCTCCTCTATCAGATTCCCGGCGGTTCAAGTTTCCATATTCAAGCCGCGGCGGACGTGGAAGGCGGCGGTGGTGCCGATGAACCCGGTCCGACCGGTCCCTATCCAAGTCCGGGTCAGTTGGCGGCCTTTCAGTCTCCGGTTTACCATCTCTCCTAGATCTCTTGGGGCTTCAGTGCAGACATACAAAACGAGAACCACTCGTCAATTCATCAAATTCAGGTTGTTATGAACAATCAGAGAAATGTGAAAATGTATCATTTCGAAGTACCTAGGTTCACGGTCGAACCGCGAACGGTGCCGCTTCGGTTCCGAGCTACGGTCTTCTCGACGTGACATCGGATTGCGTACTGACACTCTCTCTCAATGAGTGAGCGGCGCCACCACTTTGTTCTGGTGAAACTGCTGCACCAAATTCAATCCCTAAACCAATCCGACTGAGCAACTCAGCTCAACCCTTTCACGCCTTATTTTTAATCCTTTTATTTTATTTCTCTTTTTTGAGTAAACTTTATTCGTGGAAAACTTCAATTTTAGTTTGAAAACAATACATTGGGCCCGGCCCAGATCCGAATCGACGGCCCGAGCCCAGAACTATGACTCGATGTTAAATAACAGTAGCGAGCTAAATCAATTCCTCTTTACTACAAAGCAGAAGGAAAGAAGAGAGAGGAGAGAGGAGAGAGACCAAGAAACAAACATCCTGCTCCGATGATTTCCTCTTCTCCGTCATAACGATTCTTCGCATTCAATTGTAAAATTCGCGAATTCAGTTGGGGGAATCATGACGGAGGTAGGGCAGGAGACGGTGGATTTCGCCGCTCTGGTGGGGAGGGCGGCGGAGGAATCATACGTCGCGCTGAAGGAACTGGTGGAGAAATCCAAGTCTTCGGAGTCGATGCCGGACTCCGAGAAGAAGATTATGATTCTGAAGTACATTGTTAAGACGCAGCAGCGGATGCTCCGTCTTGATGTCCTCGCTAAGTGGTGCCAGCAGGTGCTATCCTTTTGTCAATTTAGTTTTATTTTCTACTTCAGGTTTTGTGTGGATGTGTATCTCAATGCGGTGGCAGAGAATTAAGCGTGTTGAGTTTATCTGGACTTGTGGTGGTGGATTTGTCCAGTTGAAATATTAAGGCATTTAGGTTATTTTTGATGGAATGGGACGGATGATAGATTAAGTGGCTGAATTCTTGATTTGAATTCAGTTAATTATGGGGTGGAGAGAGGGGTTTTTCGGGTGTATAGGAAGATTTGTTGTTTAACTTGTTTGGGAGGGAAGATTATGATTAAATATGACATAAGGATTCCATAAATTAGGAACTGGGGCTTTATTCATAATTGAATGTATTGGTAAAAATTGGAGGGTACAGTCACAAGAGTTGCTTGAGAGACATTGTGCCTTTCTATGTTGTTTCTGATTAGTGGGTACAGATAGAGGATCTATATTTTTCACTTTTTTCTTAGGACCCATATAGTGAATATGTTTAATCTGGTGGCAGTACCCTTAGGATTTCCTTTTGGGGCTGTATTTAGCTTGTGTTCATCGGAGTTCACAGTGTTTGTTAGTCTACATATCATTGCAAAATGCAAATTAGTTCCCTATTAGTAGTTCATTAGATAGGTGGCAGACTATTACCAAGCTGCTTTTTCCAAAGTTTTCTGATGACCATACTGCATATCGTTATTATGTATCAGAGAAGAGTTGCTATTCAGTGTTCAAGATTATAGTAGTAGGAGTCTATGTTATTTTACCTTATCATATTCTTTCTCAGGTAAAGACACATATTTTCATAGTATTTATTATTTCTGCTTCTTGCTACTGGAGTCACAGGTCCCTCTGATACAATATTGCCAACAACTTTCGTCGACTCTGTCCAGTCATGAAACTTGTTTCACTCAAGCTGCAGATTCCATGTTTTTTATGCATGAGGGACTACAACAAGCTCGAGCTCCTATTTATGATGTTCCCTCTGCCATTGAGGTTCTACTTACTGGAAACTATCAGCGTTTACCAAAATGTGTTGAAGATGTGGGCATGCTGGGCACATTGAATGAGGACCAGCAAGGTCCAGCTTTAAAGAAACTAGATACACTTGTTAGGTCCAAGTTACTTGAAGTTTCACTGCCAAAAGAATTTACTGAAATTAGAGTCTCTGATGGTGTTGTCACGCTCCGTGTCGATGGGGAATTTAAAATTCTCGTTACACTTGGTTATCGAGGTCACTTATCAATGTGGAGAATATTGCATTTGGAGTTGCTTGTTGGTGAGAGAAGTGGACTCGTGAAAGTAGAAGCATCACGACGACATGCTCTAGGAGATGATTTGGAACGTAGAATGGCTGCATCAGAATCACCATTCATGATGCTGTATTCTATCCTACATGAGCTATGTGTTGCCCTTACTATGGACACTGTTATAAGACAAGTGAATGCACTTCGACAAGGCAGGTGGAAGGATGCCATTCGCTTTGAACTCATATCGGATGGCACTGTTGGGCAGGGAGGGAGCACTGCCTTCTCTCAAGAAGGAGAAACTGATTCTGCTGGGTTACGGACTCCTGGATTGAAAATCATATACTGGTTAGAACTTGATAAAAGTAATGCTTCATCTGAAGCAGGGGCATCCCCATTCTTAAAAATTGAACCATGTCCTGATATGCAAATAAAGTGTTTGCATAGCACATTTGTAATTGATCCTCAAACTGGCAAGGAGGCAGAATTTAACCTTAACCGGAGTTGCATTGATGTTGAGTTGCTACTACTCCGAGCCATCAGCTGTAATAGATATACTCGGCTGCTTGAGATATACAAGGAAGTAGAGAAGAATGTAGAGATTAATAGAACTTCCGGAGATGTCCAAATTAAATTTCATTTGGATAGTTCTGAAACTGAAGATGAAAAGGTACTAAC
Organism: Salvia splendens; assembly: GCF_004379255.2. Classification (NCBI taxonomy): domain Eukaryota; kingdom Viridiplantae; phylum Streptophyta; class Magnoliopsida; order Lamiales; family Lamiaceae; genus Salvia; species Salvia splendens. The sequence continues at coordinate 3,814,724 of NC_056039.1, forward strand.
CGTCACAGTGTTGTACATATGTCTTTATATTGCGTTATAAAATGAGGTTTCTATAGTCAGTAAATAGTCCCGTTAAACAAATCTCCTTATTTGTTTTAATTCCTTTTTGTGTCCAGGAAGAACTTTTAATATACTCTGAATAATGAGTATGATTTGCTTATGCTTGTATCTGGTGAAGCGAGAAGATCCTGATAAATGAAAAAAGAAATCTGCCTGTGTTTTTGGCTTCCAGAATTTACACTAGAACTAGTATTATATAAGTCAGAGTGCCATTTGATTTTTTATACTTAAATTGTATCATTTGAAAATACTGATAAAATTATTACAGTGCTGCTATTCAGCTCTAGCAGATTTTATTGTTTGAAGAAAGGCATCAATCCCACATCATTATGTTTTAAGGCATATAAATTCTCTGTCTGTTTCCGGTGATCTGTTTATGCAAAATATCCATCTACATTAATTCTGTCTATGTCAATAACTGGACCCTACATGTAATCCTAGAATTTTTGGGAATACTTGATTTTGCATACTGAGAAGCCATCTCCCGCCAAATTGTTGCTCCATCATCTAAAGTCACATAGCAGTTGCATACTGCTGATTTGGCCTGTTATTACACCAAGTTCACTATCATCTGAAACTGTTCTTATACATTGGCATTCTAGTTGTCCCCTTGCTTTGGTTCTCATGCATTTTTTTTCTAAATATTTTGGTTATTCACTGTTAAACCATGATTTTAATTTTTGCATTTACAGACGGATAGTACGCTTGATTCGCAAAAGCATGATGACGAGGAGGTTCTTCATTTGCGTGCCTATGGTTCTTCATTTTTCACACTTGGAATAAACATAAGGTTTCTTTTACTTCCCTTTCTGTTGCCAATGCCTATGCTCTTTTAATTCTCTACAAGGATATTGACAATATACTGTGTACTGCTACATGATATATCCTTGTAAATATGGTCAACTCATTGTTTTTAGTGTATCTGATTACTATATAAGGTGAGGATTCTTATATCTTTTTCTTTTTGTGTCCCTGTGACCTGCTAACTGTACTTTAAATTATTATGTTTGAGCTATATAAATGTGGTGCTCAGATAGGTTATTAGATGGATCAATTGATGCGCCTGTATGTAAGATGTTTTGAGATCTCTTTAAGTATTTGGTGAAGTTATGAAAGAAATCTTATGAAGTCGCATGTAAGTTATGGGGCTTGATAAGGTTTTCTTTCAGAAAAAAAGTGGTCTGACTTACTCTGAGGGATGGAAAAAAATTCTTATTTAACAAAATCATTAAATTTTGAACAATGGTCTCCAAAAGTATTCTTTTATGATAAGATATGATTACTTATAAGAACTAAGGACTGTTTTTCCTTTTATGTTGCAGGAATGGCCGTTTTATTCTTCGCTCTTCAAAAAATATTATATCATCGAAAACTCTGCTAGAGTGTGAAGAGGGACTGAACCAGGGAAGTATTACTGCAGCCAAGGCTTTTGTCAACTTGAGGAGTAGTAGTATTCTACATTTATTTGCATGCATTGGGAGATTCTTGGGTCTTGAGGTACGTATAATCTTTTAATACATTTATAATAAATTGTGATATTGCTATCCAAGAGGAAGGTATTACAATCTGGCAACAGTACTTGATTTTCATATATGCAGTCAGAAAAAAGGAATTGAAAGAAATGCAACAGATGGTATATAACATTGCATATGGAAGTTAAGATATTTCTGATGCCACTTTTAGCATATGACACAGTGGTTCCCATGTATATAACAAACTAAAATGCTGCATGTCAAAATATATGTAACAAGAGTAAAATTGTAGTAGCTATATCACTTTGTTGTCTACACTCTACACAAGATGTTGGACACCCAATAGGCGTATCTTCTGTTAAGTATTAGTATCTATTTGAGGAAACTAATTAGGTATGCCTTGCAGGTATTTGAACACGGTTTTACAGCAGCAAAATTGCCTAAAACCCTAGTAGAAGACTCAAATTCACTGTTCCTGGGATTCCCGGAGTGTGGAAGTTCTTATTTCTTGTTGATGCAGCTTGATAAGGAATTTAAACCCTGTCCCAAGTTAATTGAAGTTCAGTCTGAATCTTCAGGGAACGGTGAGCCATTTGGTGACAACAGCAAAGTTATTCGAGTAAAAAACTTGGATATTAGTCGGATGCACATGTGTGAAGATGAACTCAATTTGAGCCTTCTTGACCGGAGGAAGATTCTATCAGTTCCCAATGAGGTTAATGCTAATGAGACTTCTGAACGCTGTATTCCTTCTAACCCAAACTCGGATGGCGCATCGCTTCGGTCTAATATTCCCATTAGTTTTTCCTCCATTGTTGATGAAGTTTTTGAGCTTGAGAAAGGGTCAAATGGACAGAGCTCCTCTTCCAAATCTGTTCTGACCTCTTCATCCAATTTTGGATTGGGCACTATGAATATTCACAGCATAAAACCTTCCATTTCATCACCTAACTGGGAAGGGCAAACATCCCAAAATTCACTGAGCAATTTCAAGAGCTCGATGCATTCTGGGTCTGCCAATTCGCTAACCACCAAAAACCAATCCATAAAGAGACTAACAGCTTCAAAGTCGGATCAAGATTTGGCCGCTCTTAGGTCGCCACATTCGGAGGCTATGTCGGGTAGCTTTGCTGTCTCTGGTTCTAACTCATGGGTTGTTTCTCCCACAGGTAAGGGGTGATCCACATTGTTTCTTATTGCCTTTGTTTCTTTGATTGCATTAACCTTTTTTTGTACTGTTCTTAATCACAATTTCCATGCTTGCCTCGTCTGTTCTCAGCTTCTACACTGAATTCTGCTGTTCTCAACAATGCAAATCAAGAAATTGTTACTAAACAAGAGGGCAGACCTCAAAAGCGCACTGTATTGGATATGTTAAAATCTCTTCCCTCACTCCATTCTCTTGAAGTAAATGAATCTTCTAACAAGAGAAGGAAAATCAAGGAAGCTCCACAAGCTCAACTTCCTCCCATGCAGTCGATTATTTCTTGCGAGCATCCTAACAAAACGGGAGAACACAGTTTTGCAAATCTTATAGCTGAAGCAAATAAGGGCAATGCATCTCCTAGTATTTACGTCTCTGCTCTTCTTCACATAGTAAGGCATTGTTCACTGTGTATAAAACATGCTCGGTTGACCAGTCAGATGGAGGCACTTGACATCCCCTATGTTGAAGAGGTGGGTCTAAGAAGTGCATCCTCAAACTTGTGGTTCCGCCTTCCTTTCTCTAGAGGTGACACATGGCAGTACATTTGTTTGAGGCTGGGCAGACCTGGAAGCTTGTACTGGGATGTGAAGATTATTGACCCGCACTATAAGGACTTGTGGGAGCTTCAGAAAGGGACCAATACTACTCCATGGGGTTCTGGTGTTCGAATAGCTAATACATCTGATGTGGATTCTCATATTTGTTATGATTCAGAAGGTGTTGTATTGAGTTACAACTCTGTGGAGGCTGATAGTATTAAAAGGTTGGTTGCTGATATACAAAGACTATCAAATGCTAGAACTTTTGCTCTTGGAATGAGAAAACTACTTGGTGCAAGGACTGATGAGAAGATAGATGATAGCAATGCAAGCTTAGATAGCAAATCACCTCCTGGATCAAAATTTGCAACAGAGGGTTCTGAGAAATTCTCTGAACAGATGAGAAGAGCTTTTAGAATTGAGGCTGTTGGACTTACGAGTTTGTGGTTTAGTTTTGGCTCAGGAGTTCTCGCCCGCTTTGTTGTGGAGTGGGAATCTGGTAAAGAGGGATGCAGAATGCATGTTTCTCCTGACCAGCTTTGGCCTCATACTAAGGTTTTTTTCCCTTGTTGCCTAGAAGACAGAGTTTCATTACTAATTTGTTCAATCTCTCCGTGTTCCACATCTCGTTCTCACTTTACTGAAGGAGTATATATGAAATATAGTTTGTCATACAATTGAAGTTTCTTCAGCATTCTTTAGGAGGATGTGATATTAAAGGCTGGTCATTGGCAATTTGGCACGTTCTAGATGTTTTGATATCTCTTCATCCTTATCACGTGGCAATTTTATTTCTTATCATCGTGTCATATCTAAGAAATTAAGCATTCTCCTACTATAAGTGAGAAAGATGTGCTGCATACTTGCATGTGTGTGTGTTATTATTTGAATTACTAATAGTAGTTTGACTTGATGGATGAGTTTGGTTATATACTTGGTTACTAATTGCATAGTTGTTTTTTGTGCTCCCTAGTCCCTGCAATCATGTGTAATTTATCTTTTTTCCTCATGTTTTTTCCTATACGAGGACGTAAACATATGGGGTTTTTTTTGGATAGTTTCTTGAAGACTTCATTAATGGAGGTGAGGTTGCATCTCTTTTGGATTGCATTCGATTGACTGCTGGACCATTGCATGCTCTTGCTGCCGCTACAAGGCCTGCACGAGCTGCTCCTGTTTCTGGACTCCCTGGCATCACAGCTTCTATTTCTTCCACTTTAAAGCAGACTGGATATGTGCCATCTCAGGGTCTTGCTAACAATGTCAACACAAATGCTAGTCAAGCTTCATCTGGTCCTGGACGTAATCCTGGCATAACCCCACAACCAGGCCCTATTGGAACTCACAATACTGCAGCTGTGTTGGCAGCGGCAGCAGCTGCGGCGGCGAGAGGCGGACCTGGAATTGTTCCCAGTTCATTGTTGCCCATTGATGTTGCTGTGGTACTAAGAGGCCCATATTGGATTAGGATTATATATCGCAAAAAATTTGCAGTTGACATGCGGTGCTTTGCTGGAGACCAAGTATGGTTGCAACCAGCTACCCCACCAAAAGTTGGCCAACCTATTGGAGGATCCCTTCCATGCCCGCAATTTCGACCTTTTATTATGGAGCATGTTGCTCAAGAATTGAATGGCATAGATTCTAATTTTCCGGCTGCTCAGCAAGCACTTGGATTGCCTAATCCAAACAATGCCAATCCAGGTCCAGCTCCAGCTCCACAGCTGTCAGCTGCTTCAGGGAATAGGGCTAACCTCTCAAGTGCTGCTGCAATATCTCGAGCAGGAAACGCTTTAGCTGCTTTGAACCGCATAGGAACTGCTCTTCCAGGAGCAACCAATTTACCCATGGGTAGTCCGTTGCGTAGACCACCTGGTTCTGGGGTCCCTGCTCCCGTTAGAGGAGAACTGAATACTGCTATTATTGGACTTGGCGATGATGGTGGTTATGGGGGAGGGTGGGTCCCTCTCGTGGCACTTAAAAAGGTCCTTAGAGGCATTCTTAAGTATCTCGGAGTTCTCTGGCTATTCGCACAATTACCAGATCTTCTAAAGGAGATCCTTGGGTCGATTTTGAAGGATAATGAAGGTGCTTTGTTGAATTTGGATCAGGAGCAGCCTGCCCTGCGCTTCTTTGTCGGGTAAGACACTCGAACCAAAGGATTCATTTTCTTCATTCTTTATGTAGTTTCTGATACAAGGAAATGTTTTTGCAGAGGTTATGTGTTTGCAGTTAGTGTTCACAGAGTCCAGCTTCTTCTCCAAGTTCTCAGTGTGAAAAGGTTTCATCATTCTCAACAACAGCAACAAAACCTGGCCGCTGCCCAAGAGGAACTGACTCAGTCCGAAATAGGAGAGATATGCGACTACTTTAGCCGGCGTGTTGCATCAGAGCCATACGATGCTTCTCGGGTTGCTTCATTCATTACTCTTCTGACCTTGCCAATTTCAGTGTTAAGAGAGTTTCTGAAACTCATAGCGTGGAAGAAAGGATTAGGTCAAGGGCAAGGAGCCGAAGCCGCCCCCGCACAAAAATCCCGTATCGAGTTGTGCCTCGAGAATCACATGGGGTACAACAGAGAAGGGGTCTCTGATAGTTCATCAGCCTCCAAGAGCAATATCCACTACGACCGAGCCCATAACTCGGTCGACTTTGCATTGACCGTGGTTCTTGATCCCGCCCACATACCCCATCTGAATGCTGCCGGTGGCGCTGCCTGGTTGCCATATTGCGTGTCTGTCAGATTAAGATACTCATTCGGTGAAAACCCCGTCGTGTCCTTCCTCGGAATGGAGGGCAGCCACGGAGGGCGTGCCTGCTGGCTGCGCGGCGACGACTGGGACAAATGCAAGCAGAGAGTGATGAGAAATGTGGAAGCGAATGGATCATCAGCTGGCGATAGCAATCAGGGAAGGTTGAGAGTGGTCGCCGACAACGTGCAGCGAACGTTACACGCGTGCCTTCAAGGGCTACGGGACGGCATCGGACTGACGTGACCGGAGGAGCTGCTTTCGGTGGAAACTAGGAGAAGTAGAAGTACTATGATTTAATGTTTGTTCCACCTTGTACATAGGTTTTACTGATAATGTTTTGTTATGATGAAAAAACAAGTTTTCAGTTAAGATGTGATTTGTTTGTAACTGAGAGTTTCATTCTTTATAATACAATTTGTAGCCTAGAAAAATGATTACTTTGGTTTGAATCTTGAACACCATTTGATCATTAGGTCTTCAAGATTGGCATCCATGCGAGTTCCAACACCACCCCAAACTAACATGTCACTCAAATCTCTTAGGCTTCCTCCTCCTACCTCGTACACTTGTTTGAACCCTAATCTCGTGTAAAATCTCACAAGCTGCAGACAGAAATCGTTTCATTAAAGTAAGTAATTTTCTAGTATCATATAAAACCATGAAGTTTTAATTTTACAGACGACTTTTAGTGATGCATAAATCGACATAGTTTCATCGCTAAAAGTTGTTTTCAACATCATCATCAAAAGTGGTTGTTTTAAACATGAAGGGGTAAGTAATTACGTAAAATTAAACATCATATTTATATTCTATTTTCAAATTCAATGATATTGATCGTAGTACTAATTTAATTGCAACGGTGATTAAAATGATTATAATAGCTTAGAAATATGATGATTATTACCTTGGAATGATAAAGATGAGTGTCATTGATAGCAAGCAGCTCAGCTTTAGCACATCCACAGTCATAGCCAAACCTAATCGCCATAGCGCCAAGAAACAAACCGATCCCAAATATCGATTTGTTCATCCCAATCGTCTCCCTCTCAAGCTTCATCGAATCCACATGCAGAATTTTGCCCCCAAACCAAAACCTAATCACGCCCTCCGCCCTCCCCAATTCCCTCCCCGATTCCAAGCTTTTCGCTGTAATCCTGAAAAAAGGCCCAAATCTTTGAAGCTGAAGATCGAGCTTCTGCAATCTGGATGATTCCACGATCTCGGCCATGGTGGGCACCTCAATTTCGAGATCATAGGTCCCTCGCTGGTCGAATTTGGCGCCGGAGATCTCAGAATTGTGTTGTGCGTTTGATTTGGATTTGAAATTGAGATTTCTAGCGTGAATTAATGGCGTCTTCGAGTGCTGGATTTGTTTTCCCCGAACAAGGACTGAAGAAAGTGGAATTTTCACTACTTTAGCGATCTCCATGAATGAAATGGAATGAAATATTTGAAAGCAGCAAATTAAGGTTTTACTGGATTGATATCCCATACGCCAAACGTGGCATAACGCAAACCACGGACCAACTAATTTCGTCGGCCCGAATTCCCTATAAATATGATTGAAATATTATAATCAAATTCTAAATATAGAAAAAGATAGAGTTAACTGCCTATAAAACCTCCAAGAATAAGTTATTTCTTGTTTGAACCACACTTAAAAAAATAATTTGAGCGATAAATCACGAATAAAAAATTATCACCAAATTTATTTTATTTTTAATTTCTTTGTAGCAAAATGAAGTTGTTTAATCATCCGTGTCGTCATAACATATTAATATACATTTATTCATCTACATTACCAAATTTTACACATATTGTATTTTTTTTGGAAAGAAACATGGTACATTTGAGGATTTCTTAAACTTTTTGACTAGAATTTGACAAAACCTTTTTAGTTTTTGATGCTATTAATCCAATTATATACTACTATAAGATTTGAAATTACATACACATGCGTCTCATTAATTGATAATATATCACCAGCTTAGTAAATTAAAAAAATGGTTGCAACTAAAAGTTCAATAAATTTTTCACTGATTAGGATGGAAAGACTAAATATTAATGTTTTAAAAACCAGAATGGTGAGTGAATTGGTAAGGTTACTGGTTTATGGTTCGACCGGTCCGACCGATTAAATTACTGGTCGAACCGTTTTACCTTGCAAATACATATAATTATATATAATATACTCTTACCAAATATAATAAAGTATTTGAGTAAAAAATTAATTATTAGTAATATATAACAAAAAAATATACTATTCAACTTTATATGTAAATTATTAAATATGAAGAGCATTTAAAATAAGTGAATGATTTAAATAATCTTTTTATCTATACATATAATTAAATACCTAAATTATTAATTAGTGTAGCTAAATAAGTACATATTTTTATATATATAAATATATAATATTCATATTACTTCAAAAAAGTTTATGTGGTGAATAATATTATATCGAATATATAAAACTAAACATGAATATTTAGTTAATTTGGATAATAATATTAGTATTATTAGTTAATACATAAAATTAAACATGAATTATTAGTATGCTTGGAGTAATATTTAGTAAATAACAAACTATATTAATAATATTAAACATAGGTAAAATTAATTATTTATATACATAATACAATAAAAGTAAATTTAGTGAATGATAATTAAAATTAAATATATCACAACTAACAATTACTTAAAAGAATATATAATTAATCACAAATTATTAATTTGTGTGGACAAAAAATTACAGATTTAATGTATAAAAATAATTAATGTTCACAATATTTCATTCAAGTGCATGTGGTGGAGTGGTAGAGATGTTGGTGTCATGACTAGAGGTCTAGGGTTTGATTCTCATATTTTAAAAATATTTTAAACATAAAAATCGGTTTCCAATTCCCGGTTTGATCGGCCGGTTCCGCCGGCTCAAAACAGTCTGACATACTAATGATTTTTAGGGATGAACTAGACCGAACCAGTTGCCGGTCTGGTATGGTTTTTAAAACACTGCCAAATATAGAGTATAAAAGACAAATTCAAGCCTGTATTTTCGCAATTTTATAGTGAAAATGCCCGAAAATGATAAGTGAAGATCCACCATTACTGGTTTTTTTAATCTAATATTCGTGTAGTTACTAAATTGAAATATATAAATTTTCAAAATTGAAAAATATCTTTATAATTTCATGCATGATGCTTATTTAGTTTTCTCAATTTTATATTTCTGAATATTAAATGATAAAGTTGGAAATTGAAATGACTTATATTGAAGAATGTCGAAATTAATATATAAAGAGTTTAGTGAAATTACTTTAATCGCTTAATGTCATTGAAACTAATTAGAGCAAAGTTGCATTGTGAATCAAATTCAGATAAAACATATACTCCGTATTAATTATAATAAAATAACAATAATTTAAAATTGTATTTCATATTTTATTAACAAAATTAAGCTTTTTAAAAAAAATTCATATCAAATAATGACTATATCCAAATCGAATAATGTGAACTTAATTTCATATTTCACAGGAAGTGAATTTATATATAATTATAATCAACACGTCTTTAAACCCTAAAATTTATAATGGTATTACAAAAAATAGAAAAAATATTTAGATAAAATTACGTCTGGGCGAAGATCAAATATGGAACTACATTAGGAAAATGCACTCTGATTCTTGGGATCTTGAGCATTGCGCATAGTAATATCTTTCATTTATGTGTGCAATAGAAAATACCAAACTTTTGTCCATAAACAAAAAGTACTCCATATTAAAAAAATATTGGTGAAAAAATTTAGTAAAATTTGGATCGATCTTACTACTTTTATGGAGTACAAAGGGATAAATACCACCTCGTCAATTCTAATTTAAACTTAAACTAATTTAATCTTCTTTGATCCCATTCTCTCTCTGTCGATTCCTTCTCAAATCTCAATCTGATCGGAACATCTCTCTTACGTTTCCTCCGTCGCTTCGCCATAGCCTGTTGGTCCTCTCCTCCGACGTCTTCAGCACCGCTGTATACCCCATACACGATAAGTCCAAAACCCCAATCATGAATGCACCCCAATTTCAAATAAGTTCGAATTTTAGAAAATTTTAATAATCAAAACGACATCGTTTTTTTATGTGTTGATTTTTCAATTCAACACTAATTTTTTCACATCAACTCAATGCTTATTAAAATTTTCATAGGACACGGATTTCATTTTGGCAAAATATTTTATTATAGAAAATTGGCTACATGCTAAAATTTCACGTATTTTTTCACTATGTAAAGTTAGGCATATAGTAGTTAATTTATTTTCATCCTATTAACTACATATAAATGTGGGTAGGATCTATCTGTTTATCAAAAATAATACAATTAACTTTTTTGTCCAATTTTTTGACATTTTTTAAAACCCAAATCCAGTCACAGTAATACAATTAATCACGGACGGAGAGAGTAAAAGTGATAGGTAAGTTAAAGTAACACAATTAATCGCGGACGGAGAGTAAAAGTGATAAATAAGTTAAAGTAACACAATTAATCACTGACAAAGAGCGTAAAAGTGATAGATAAATTTAATGACGGACATCTAAAAGGAAATACTCGACAATTAACCGAAATCTTGCTCAAACTAATATTCATTGCACCAAAATTAGATTCTTCACACGTGGAAAATATTCATGTAACCAAAAGATCTAGATTTTGTAATCCACTCCACATATGATTTATTTAAAATATTATTGAAACGTTTATGTCTATATAAACAGTCCGTACATGGCATTACCAAGAAACATTCGATTAGCGTCAAAAATGGCAAATCATTTAAATTATTGTTTCTTCGCCATTTTCATCCTGATTCAGGCCATTGGTAAAACTCATCTAACTCTATATATCTTCTCCTTTTGCAGTAGAATTTCATATAATTGAAAAGCACAAAATTAAACTAGCTAAGTCCATGCAGGTCTTCAAGTTTATGCTGTTGTGCCTTATGACCACAGTTACACACGTGAGGCAAGTCTTTAATAAATTATACATGTGTGTGTGTGACATATATAGAAAACAATTTAAATGGTTAAAAAAATATGATTTCTTTATATTTTCAGTGTTTGGAGAAGCCTCTGAGCCCTCATTACAATGGAGGAATAGTGGTGAATCCGGAATTCAACGAGGGATTGAAAGGATGGACGTCGTTTGCTTATGCGAAAATAAGGCTTGAAGAAGCCAACGATGGCGACAAATATGTTGCCGCCACTGCTAGAAACCTACCCCACCATAGTGTTTCTCAACAATTTGATTTTGACAAGGATAAGCTTTACACATTTTCTGGTAAATTTTAGATTAATTGATTTCTAAATAAAATGTTTTAGTAATTGTTAAGTTGTGGTGGAAAGTGATTAAAATTGTTGATATTTTATGAAGCTTGGCTGCAAGTAAGCAAAGGCAGCGCTGATGTAGCAGCGGTTTTCAAGACGGCCAAAGGCTCGATAATCGCAGGCTGGGCGTCTGCAAAAGAGGGCTGCTGGTCCATGCTCAAGGGTGGCTTGGTTGTTGATGTTTCTGGCCCTGCCCAACTCTATTTTCAGGTTCATTCATTTTTTGATGAATATAAATTTTGAACACATGAATTTAATTAAAATTTGGTTGGATTACATATACTTGAGTAGTTGTTGATGGTCAAAATTTTCTTATTTAATGACAGTGCGAAAATTCAACCATAGATATTAGAGGAGACAGCGTGTCACTACAGCCATTTACTCAAGAAGAGTGGAAATCGCACCAAGATCTGAACATACTAAAGGTATAAAGAAATGATGAAAGTATCAAGGTGGTTTAAATTAGGGTTTCGTATCATGAAATTGAGGGTTCGGATTTGAAAATTGAACTAGCGATCCATACCTAATATTTAGTACCACAAAAATATTGAAATTTAGATTTAGGTTTCTATTGCATATTCCTCTAATTCAATTGTCTAAATTCTATAGCCAAAAGCAAATACTTCCTATCTTTGCAATATCGGAGTAACTTGTTTTTACTCTATGAGTCATGTTGTATGAATCTCATTTTTATAACTTTGGTTTGGGTGTAATAATTTAGTGAATGTTGTTCCATTTACCCAAAATAAAAATAAAAAAGAAATGATGCTTTTGATTGTGGAGACATGCATTAAATATAAAATGCACAGTGCAAGTGTACAACACTCAATAGTCCATTTCTCACAAGTATTTATATTTTTTCAATATTTTATTTTATTATTTTTTTAAAATTCTACTACCTTTGTTTAACAATATGATTTTCTTTTTGTCATTTTTATCTGTTGTGTCGATCACATTCAAATGCAACTCACATTTCAATAATTTTTTCAATTTCAATTCGCATTTCTCTTAAAAAGACGTGGCAATAAAAGGACTTATAATCGCGGATGAAGATGGCAGTAATATCATAAATTTATGGTTCCAGACCATAATAGTAAAATTTGAATTTGCAGGTGCGGAAGAAAAAGGTGAAGTTCCAGGAGGTGGACCAACACAACCGCCCCATCCGAAACGCCAACGTCTCAATGAGCCTCCGCCAATCCAACTTCCCGCTCGGCTGCGCCATCAACCAAAACATCCTCGGAAACACGGCATACCAGAACTGGTTCATGTCCCGGTTCCGTTACACCGTCTTCGAGAACGAGCTCAAATGGTACTCCACCGAGCGCACCCGCGGCGCCGAAGACTACTCAGTCTCGGACGCCCTCATGCAGTTCGCCAAGTCCCACGGCATCTCCGTCCCCGGCCACAACATCCTTTGGGACGACCCCTCCCGCCAGCCCTCCTGGCTCCCCAGCCTCTCTGTTAGGGAGTTTAAACAAAAACGTGAACAATTTGGATATCTTGAAAGGCGTAAAACACTTTCAGATCAAATCAATTGTTGGATATTTTAGTGTAATTGGATTGACTTGATTGATCAACGTGATCATAATGAGGCATCAAATAAGTTGGAAGTGAGGAATGTACACTTATTTGAATTCGTTATGACTAAACGGGGGTTCGGGAGCAGCGCCCCCAAGTAGCGGGGTCCAAGGGGCAGAGCCCCTAGCGGGGATCGAGCAGTACAGAAAATTGCTGTACAGAAAATTTTCAGGTCAGCTGGGAAATTTTTTATTTCCATTAAAGTTGCTGTACAGAAAATTCATCCGAAAAAATATTTTCTGATAGTCGAAGGACTAATTTGCAATTTTAGAAACCCTTTGAAAATCGGTTAAATTTGGTTACCCAAAACGAAGAGACGCAACTCTTAGTGAAGAGACACAAAGTTTCGTTTTAACCTCTTCTTATTGATCAATTTTCGATTCAAAGAAATATATAGAATCAACGTACGAATATCTTCAAAACCTGAATTGTGTCCGATCAAATATTGATAGAACCGCCAAATTGATTTGATCTGAAAGTGTTTCACGCCTTTCAAGATATCCAAATTGTTCACGTTTTTGTTTAAACTCCCTAACACTCTCCACCAACGACCTCCGCGCCGCCGTTTCGACTCCTTGACGCGGCGCTACAGAGGGCAGCTGATCCACTGGGACGTGATGAACGAGAATCTTCACTTCAACTTCTTCGGGGGCAAGCTCGGCCAAGGCGCCTCCCTCAATTACTATCTCCGAGCGCAGAGGGATTACCCTAAAATGGTGCCGTTTTTAAACGACTACAACACCGTCGAGGAGAGCGGCGACGCCTCCTACTCGCCACAGAAATATTTGGATAAGCTTTGCGGGATATGGAAGGGAGGGTTCAAGGGAACCATAGGCATTGGGGCATTTCAGATTTGCGAATTTGCCGTACATGAGGTCGGCCATTGATATCCTGGCGACTGCCAAGGTTCCGATTTGGGTGACGGAGCTGGACGTGGGGCCCGGGCCGAATCAGGCGAAGGGGATCGTGCTGTGGGGCCCGAAGGGTTGCTACCGGATGTGCTTGACGGATAATAATTTTAGGAATTTGGCGACCGGTGACCGTGGTGGATAGGTTCATGAGCGGAGGCGAGTGGGACGACGGATGCGGAGGGATTCTTCGAGGCGTCGGTGTTTCACGGGGAGTACGAGGCTATGGTTACTCACCCTAATGGAGAGGGATTTTCTAGTGTTAAAGCCATCAGTTTGGTGCCGGAGAAAGCGTCACCTGATTTTCGGTTTAACATTAGTGTATGCATAATACTACTACTGATTAGGGGAAGTTAATTTGAATAGTTTGTACTCCATTAAAACTCCCCCAATATAAAATTTTACTCCATTATATTCAATACATCAACATGATCATTCATTGTGTAAAACTGCATTGATGGTTGAGTTTTCATTTTGTGAACAATTCTAAAAATACCATATATAAGAATTGAACAACAAAAATAAATTTATGTCCTGAAAAAACAGTTCCAGATAAGAATGGAACAAAACAAAAGTAAAAGTAGAGGGGCATTTCCAGCATGGGAATCCAAGCCCGAAAAAGTGATTTTGGATTATTTGAGCCCAAGGGCATGGCCCGTTGTAAAGATTTTGAGTTTTGCTATGAAAAAATATTGAAATCAGCAGGTTCCGGGAATTACTTTTGTTATAAGAGATAAGTTAAAATTTTAAACAAAGATGTTGGGATTATACATTTATAAATCTAGAATTCAGTTGCTTCCCGAAATCCCTTTGTTATAAGGGGATTAGTCTCAAGTGCGTATAAAACATTATAAGCGCATTAGAATATTAAGCGTATTTATAGTTAATGTCATCAATATTATGCTTTGAATAGAGGTACGCCCAAGTTGCGGTAGCGCGTACCTAAGTCTTTTTCAATTAATCAAACATGAGGACAAATTTTGCTTCTTGAAAAGAAATTACTAATTGATGTCTGAAACTATTGTATTTTCGAAGAAAATAATCTATAATTGATCTTAAATTGTTAATCTCTTTTGTTAAGTAGTGGCTGCAGGTGATCGGTAGATACTAGAGATCATGGTAATATATTAGCGTAAGGGGCACATCCAATTCCTATATAAGAAACATGGAAAAATGATCTCCTTTTCAAATACGGAAATCTAACTAATTTGTGGAGTACTTCTATATTCTTTTTACATGCAACCTTTTTCATGCCCTTAATTCACTTCTCTTTTTTCTGCTTTTCTGCTCCAATATATATTTTAAATGAAAACAATATACCCCTTAATAAAATTTTAATGTGATCAATATCTCCATAATTTTAATTTGGCAATACCACCCTTCATCAAATTTAACAATTTTGAACCCTGTGGACCAAAAAAGAAGCAAACAATAATGAAATACTCCATTAATTAACCATATAACGCAAGACAATTAGGAATATATATATAATGGTAAAAACACAAACATCGTAGCTTTAAACATAAGTAGCTCTTATTCCCAATCCATTCGAACCAACTCCTCAGAAGCGGCGCTCCGGGCTCCACCGCGGTGCCTCGGGGCTGAAATGGCTCGACACCACCCTCGCATCGAGCAGCTCGACAATAGGCGCCGAGTTAACACACCTCGGCACCTTATACTGATTGATCGAAGCCCCTTTAGACAGTGCATAGTCCATCAACTCCTCAAACGTGCCACTCCTCACCAATCGAATCTCCAGCGCCCCGATCGACCCGTCCGCCGCCCTCCCTTGCCGGTACACCGCGTTGAGCTCCTCCTCCATCGCCAGGCAGCACCGCTCCATCACCCCCTCCTGCGGTGCCCCACCCCCCATC
The DNA here is from genome assembly GCF_004379255.2 of Salvia splendens. Taxonomy (NCBI): domain Eukaryota; kingdom Viridiplantae; phylum Streptophyta; class Magnoliopsida; order Lamiales; family Lamiaceae; genus Salvia; species Salvia splendens. Next base: position 3,830,490 of record NC_056039.1, read on the forward strand.
AGCTCCCAGTATATCACATAATGCCCGGGCACCGTCTTCGTCTCTGCATAGCTCGTGTATTCCACCACGCTCATCTTCGTTAAAATCTCCGACGCCTTCTCCACCGCCGCCTGCAGCTCCGCCTCATCCGTCTTGTCGGAATCCACGCTCAGAAGCACGTTCTTCCGCCGCACGAATCGGAATTGCGGCGCCGAGTTATGGAATCCGGTCACCCGGAGAATGTCGCCGACGAGATACCGGCACAGCCCCGAGTAAGTGGTCACCACAATCTCGTACTCCTCCCCCACCTCCACGGCGGCGAGATCAACGAGATCGCCGCCGCCGATGGGCAAAAACTCGAAATATCCCATGTTTGGCATGATTGTGTATGACACCTCCGACGGGTCGCACATTGGCTTCAAATTCAACCCGAAATAGCATTCTGAAGACGCGTACATGCTGCACGCCTTCGGCAGTCCGCCGCTGTAGTAATCCAGCGTCGGAATATATTGAGCCATGGCGCCGGTGACGATGACATCAAGATACTTCACATTAGGCCAAATCCTAGTTACAATCCCCTTCCACGTATCCTTTTCACACTCACGTGTGATGAAATCCGCGAGCTCCGGGTCGGGCCGCATGATCCGGGCCATGCATTCGTGGAGGGGCGGGTCGGTGAATTTCGGGCTGACCGAGCCGGTTCGGATGTCGTGGGAAAGCTGCTTCCAGTTGAGCTGGAGGAAGCGGATGGCGCGGCTGAGGCCGGAGGCGAAGACTGCCCCGACGCGGAGAACTTGGAGGCGGTCGTAGAGGCCGCAGAGCATCTGGGCGTACATGCTTTGGGAGTTGTCCTCGCAGAGGATTGCTTCGTTCGGGCTGGTGTAGACGTTGAACGGGTCGTGAGGACGGTTTTTGAAGAGGTGGCTTTTGTAATAGCTGGTGAGCACGGGTCGGGCTAGTAGCCCGCTCGGTGTCTTGGTCTCGGCCTTTATGAAGTAGAAGTAGAGCGCCTTGCCTTCATCCACTCCTTTCACATATCTGTTCCATTTTAAGGAGTACAATTAAACCAAAGTTTGCCCTAACCTTTTCAACTCATTTAAAAAAATTAAAACTTGTATTACTGGCGGAGGGATTAATTAATGGTACTATTATATACTCCTACTTACTGGTCCATAACAGGCATTAAAAGACTGTATAGAAGTTGACGGCGATCCCATTCTTCCTTGATGCTAGGCATCAGTTTTCTTTCACCGGCTGAAGTTCCAGAGCTGCAAAAACGTAAAAACAATCAACCAATCATAACCAAACATAAAAACTTCAAAAGAGAAAATAATGCATGAATGCCAAATTTTTGGCTTTATATACCTGGTGAGGAATTCAGAGATGGGGCGAGCGGATAAGATCGGAGAGCGGTCGCCGTTGGCGATCCTCTGAATCAACGGCTGGATATCTTCGTAGGTGGTCATCGGGATTTTTGACTTGAACGCCTCCCGATCGGTGGCGCCGCCGAGATCGAAACCCTTGAGATACTCCGTTTCCGAATTTTGAGCCAGGATTTCTGCGAGCACGCGCTGCTGCACCGCGTCTATGTTTCGCGTCATCTCTTCGATAAACTGAAGAGCCGTTGCGTTTTTCACAGTTGAGTCAGCTGCCATTGAATTTGTTTTGAGCTTTTTGGAGGAGAGTATGTATGAAGGAGAGAGAGGTATTGAGATTGGGATAAGGGGATTCGACTCTATTTATACAACAAAAGTTGGGAGCATAATTATGGCATGACGTCAGGCTATGCGTGAGATGGGACGGAGTGACGTAAGTCTTGTGGGGTCGTGTAGGGGGGATAGTGTACATGCCGGGCCCGCTGTGTACTAGCCAAAGGGAACAGGTGGGGCCACTATGCCACGTCAGGCCAATCTTGTGCCAGTTCGTCAAAAGGGAAGTCAATGAAAATAAAAGTCAATTTTATGGAGTAAAAGAATCAGGTGTAAAAACAGGATGAACATTAAAACAATTTGAATTTAAATTAAATTTGTAAAATTGGATTCAACTCTGAAAGATGTAAAAATAACCTAAAATTAGTGGTTCGAAGTTCAAAATACATAAGAAATACTACAAATATGTTTAAAAATCGCGAACTCTTTTAACTATGTCTAAGATGTGAGTAATTGGTAATAAGACTGTGTTCCATCAACTCTCATATATTCATTCACATGTACTACTACTCCTATAATTTACTTACTTTAGAGCTTCCACAACAGTTCGTGGACAAGCAATAGCCCAGCCACAAACTCCTCTGCCACATCAGCAGCACTAAATTCCTCCTGCCACATCAACAGAACAAGCAACTAGACAAGCAATAGTCCAGCCACATCATCAGCACTAAAAACAAATAATTAAACAATCAAACAAAATACAAAATTAAATTTACGATACATATACGTGAAAATTCAATAATAATATTAAAATTTTTAAAAGTAATTAAAAAAGTCAAATAAAAAATCAATTTCCCGTTGTTGCTCTTGTACAGAAATTAAGATAGAGAAAGTACTCGTTCAAACAAGTGGTGCGAATGAAAATGACTTGCAAATCGCGTATATATAGAGTTCCGAAAATAAATAAAAAAATCAAAAATCCGCTCGCCGATCGGGAGGCTGCAATAGAGGCGAGCGGATCGGCGAGCGCCCAGGAATCGGCGTGCGCTCGCCGAAATTCTCGCTGATTTGGCGCTCGCCGGCTGCAATAGTTCGGCGAGCAGACCGGCGAGCGCCAAAAATCGGCGAGCCGATCGCTCGCCTATTATTGGAGATGCTCTTATACTCCCTTCATCCCAACTAGGATGTTACACTCAACTTTTTAATTTGTCCTAGCAAAAATGACATATTTCTATTTATAGTAATTTTTTCTCTTCAATTAATACACTCAACCACTTTCTTCTCTCTCTACTTAAATATTCAACTCTCTTTCTCTCTCCATTTAATAATTACACTCACTATTTTCAGTTCAATAAACTATATTAATTAACAATTCCTAAAATCTTGTGTCGATTAAGAAGTGTGTCTATCTTAGCGGGACGAAGGGATTACTTATTTTAATTTATTCTAACAAGGCCCCTTCTCAACACTAAAAATTTCTCATACATTATTTTAATTTATTCTAACAAAGCCCCTTCTCAACACTAAAAATTTCTCATACACTAATACCACTCCACATTTTTATCGCCTAAATTAATTTTAATTTTTTAGCTCAACCGCTGACTACTATCAACAACAGTGACATGCAGTCTGGCTCAGACAATATCTGTACGACCATTATCATGTCCTATGTCCAACATAAATAGTACTCCATCCGTCCCCTATTAATTGCCACTCTTTGACCGGGCACATATTTTAAGAAATGTAAAGAAAAATTAGTTGAAAAAGTTAGTGGAATGTGAGACCCACTTTTTTATATTGGTTTTATAATAAAATATGAGTGAAGTGAGTTAGTGGAACGTGAGACCTACTTACCATTTATGGTAAAAATGAAGTGTGACAATTATTGAGGGACGGATCGAAATGAAAAAGAGTGATAATTAATCAGGGACGGAGGGGGTACCAAAAAATATTTATGTAGACCGGTTGGTTTTTTCTTAGTGGAGGTAAAAGTATGAAATTATTGGTGGTCTAGATATATTACTTTATATATATTGAGATTATATATGTACTTAATCTCAATTTTAAGTGCTATATATAGATGTAGTCATGGATTTTTGCTTGATCCGAACCAAATCACTCAAATGATAACCTTGATTTGGTTCAATTATAGTTCATTAGTTAACCAAATAGATACGATTTCAAAATAAATCACAAAAAATCTAAAATAATAACGTGTTCAGCTTGTAAAACTGATTAGTAGATAATGCAAAAAAAATAGGGATAACAACTTAATTTGAATATTGAAAGCTACGTTACGTTGCACTAGAAAAATACCATAATTGATCTTAATATTGAAAGCGATGTTGCATTAGAAAATTACTCAAAATTCAAAGTAAATTAGGCATATTTTACAAAGGCATCAATGCATGATTATGCACGTAATTAATTAGCAATTTCTTGCTCAGACCAAACACTTATTTTGAGGAACAGTAATTGTGGACTTCTCTTATCTAAATTCTAGTCTATCATAAATTTAAAGTAGACAATTAAGAGTTTTATTTTTGCACGTTTTCTCTGAGTTTTATACTCATACGGAAAATCGCCACAAAGACTAGAACAATATTGTGGATAGGATCATGGGTGTTTCATCTCATTGTGGTATTGGTATGGTATTATATATGGGGAGTAAATATTTCTCGAGATATATATAAGGATAGTTGAACATTTTTTGAGATTTAATACTAAAAGATACTAATCATTTCAATCACGAACTTTGTTAAACATCTAGTTAGTACCGTAATGTTTTGGAAATAACAACATTTCAATTATTTTCAGTTGTCCTATATTTGTATTTAAAATGGCGTCTTTCAACTTGAAACGATATTATTTCATTAAAATAAATATTTGTTTTGTTTTGTTTTCTTATTGAAATTAAACAATGTTTTTCTAAACATCACCAAAGACCTCACCTTGTACATAAATGAAATAATTGAGAAAGCTAAAATTTAGTAATTTAATATTTTATTTTCAAATTTCATTAAATGGGACTATAGGATTTTGAACAAAATTCATATTCACTCTGTCTACAAAAAATAGGACACATTGTGAATGACACGGGTTTTAATGTGGAATTTGTAAAATAAGAGAGAAGGAAAAAAATTTAAAGAGAAGTAGTGTTAGTGGAATGTATGGTCCATATCATTAGTATGAGAGAAGGGGAAAAAGTAAGAGAGAAGTTGTTGAAAACGTTCTTTTTTTAAATGTGATTTATTTTTCGTGGACAACCAAAAATGACAAATGTGTTCTATTTTTCGTGGACGGAGGGAGTAGTTATTATCTTTGTAATAAAAATATGAAGAGAAAAAAAATCAAAGATTTAAACATTAACAAAGACTTGTTTTGAAAAAAAATCAAGATATGAAGGTGGTTTAAAGATTTTTCTATATTTATTAGTTATCATACTAAAATAACAATATATCTAGGGGTAGGTGGTTTAAAGATTTTTCTATATTTATTAGTTATCATACTAAAATAACAATATATCTAGGGGTAGGTCGGTATGATATATCTTATCGAGAATGTCATATCGCATACCGTACCAAAAACTGCGGTACGACAAAATACCATACCGATATCATACCAAATTTTTGGTATACCGCAATCTGGTATACCAAAAATTCAGTATAGTCAATTTTTGATACCGTTATTTTCGTATACTGCAATTTTACGATACCGAAGTACGGTACGGTATACCATAATATCGTTAAGCAAAAAAAACTATTTTATATAAAAAATATTCAAATTTGGATTTTTCGAGATTTCTTTTTTCTATTTTAAATATAAATATATTAAAAATAATATAATCATTACATAATATTTCAACCTAAACCGATTTTTCGGTATGCACCAAGGATTCGGTATACTGAATCTACGATATATACCGAATATTCGGTATACTACGGTATAGGAAAATTGATGTTGTTAACGTACCGAAATCTTTCGGTATGATATCATACCGTACCGAAAATTGTGGTATACCGAAAAACTGGTATTTTCAGTATGGTAAGTGTGGTATTTTGGTATTTTTTTCACACCTTTATGTGTATCAACCCAAAGGATGTGGTCGAGTGGTGTGAAACTCGTCCATCCTTAATTGATTGGTCAGATGATGGATTTCTACCTTTGAGTATGAAGCAGTTTTAAATTCTTGGGTCAGTTGCCTTATCTTTTGAGGTGCTTACATATCGGCACGAAAAATAGTTATTGGGTTCACCGTGAGATATATTTGATTTAAACCAAAAGAAATTACAGTGTCGTGCATCAATCTAAATTATTTAGACTCGTTATTTTGAGGAGAAGCTTGTGTTACCTACCACAATTTTCCACGCCAATTATTAAAGTGTAAGCTTCACTCATTCTTTTTTTTTCCAATTCCTTCCATAATATGACTATAATATTTTTTGATGATAGACTATTTGCTCGGCCATATATAGGAAACAAGTGGGGTATATTTCAGATGCTGCTTTTGCTATAAAACAAGACATTCATTCATTGCAGATGCAGAGTATTCCATGATCAGTCATTTTCTTCTTTCAAAAATCCTTAATATAATAAAATTATGCCTATATTAAATTAAATTTTTAATAATTAATCGGGATATTATATTACTGTAACATATCTTGTGACTCTGGAACAACTTTGTAAGATGTCGCATGTAAATTCAGAAACTTGTAAACACGTGTGAAAAGGATCTAAATATATATGTGTCGATACTTACGAGATTAATGTTTCGCATTAGATATACAGAAAAAGAAAGATCATACTACATGTTTAATTAATTGAAAAAATATTATCGTACGAAATTAATTAAATTTGTTCCTTAAAAAAGAAGGCAAATTTGTTCAAATAAAATCCGATTCATTTTGTTAACTATATTACCTACTCTAAAAAGGGTATCTTACCGATTAACTGAGGCTAATTTAATTTTGACTTTAATTAATTAATTTCAAGAATTTAAACAATGTAGTTTTCTTATTTAAATTATATAATTTTAAGAGTTTTGATAAGTTAATTTTAATCTAAAAAATATTGCAATTTGAATAAATATATGAAACTGATTATTAATAAATATAATAAATGGAAAACTTTTAATTGTGGTTAAAATTCAAAATATTTACCGAGCACGTGAAACATAAACTTCTGTCACAAAATTTGGGACAAAATTCAATAGTGCAACAAATAATAATAATAAAAATAAAAATAAAATACATGTGTGCGGATAGTGTAGATAATTTTCAAGGAGGTAATTAAGTACTTACTTCATCCTATTCAAGATATCCATATTTTGTAGTGGTACAGAATTTTAGGAATGTTAGATGGAGTAAGTAGATAGAAAAAAGTACTAGAGTAAATAAAGGGTAAAAGTACTAGTTGAATATTTTAACGAGGAGAAAGAAGAAATATTTATTTCTAAATATAGAAAGTGAACATTTTGAATGAGACAAATTAAAAAAGGAAATGAAGAAGAGAGGGAGTCTCCACAAGCTAAATCTCAAAATCGAATCTCAACAATGGCAATATGATAGTAGTTTCATCCATTATGGTGACTCCTTGTACGCATTAGATATATGATTATTTCAGTGTGAATATTTAGACTTAGATTAAACTTTGATTTACTTATCGGAACGAGGGGTAGAGCCTTTTGGGGTAGGAATTCGCTTTTGGAGTACAATAATATATAACAAAATATAAAAAGTGGGATTTGCAAAAAATAAAATCTAACAAAATATAAGAAGTGGGATCTACAAAAAGAAATATCGTGTGGTGATAGAATTATTTGAACATCGATTATTCTCATGGGTTAAATTGATTACTAGGTATGCACTCTTGGCTGTAAAAGGTTTAATTAAAATAGAAATTAATAAATAAAAAAATACAATTTGATTAATTTAAGTCAATATAGATGTGAAAACCTCATCATTTCAAATTTTACAATTCACGGTTCATGATTCCATTTGTTGAATTTTGATATGTATTGTTATATTATTGATGCCTATGCGAATTTTATCGCCGCGTACTAATGTCATGAAATTATATGATTACAAATTAATGATCTCAAACAATATCAGTATATATGGAGGATCGGATTATTTAAATATTTTAGACTTTAAATTGAGAACTTGAGCTTTAGAATTTGGGATCAATACAGAACGAATAAAAATTTAGTAGTTCGAAGATATTAGTACGTAAAGTGTTGAGCCAATTATAATTACAAAAATAGAGGGACTAAATAAATGAAATTATCTATTTATCATTTGAATACTAGATTTACAGAGAGAGAGAGACTAAATAAAATAAATGTAGTATTCCGTATTTGTTTTATTTGAATGTACTAGGCTTACATACTGCATTCATTCTGGGCTTGGACCTAAAAAGGGCCGCCGAAAAAATTAAACTCTATATCGAATAAATTAAAATAAAAAAAATTATAAATTTGGATAAAATAAATAATAAAGTTAAATAATTTATTTATAAGATCATTAACAACATAGCCACATATTCAACCTCAAATTTAGCCACAACTCCAATTGTTAACACTCACGTCAATATTTCATTCAACCACAAGTAACCATAATTTCACCACCAAATTCAGCTATACTTAAATAAATAGAGATTCAAATTTACTGGGTAAATATTCGAATTAATGACTTAAAATATTAAATTGAAAATTAGAAACTATACTTAAAGATACAGATTATGAAAATTAAGATACAATATAGAGAGACCTCACCTCTCCTTTTTATTAAAAAAGATTAAAATATAGTGCAATGAAGAGCTTTGGTACTTGAGGGTAAGAACTTATGTTCCATCAAAAGAAAGAAAAAAAAGGTGAGGAATAAAAGTTGTGTTGGTAAAAGAGGGAAAATGAATAGGTTGTTTCCTATTTGGAGTTATAGGAAAGAAACCATTAATGGTGGGATAAGAGCAAGTTGGGGCCCACTAATGTAATAAGGGGTTTATCTTAAATCTTTTTGAAGGCAATAGTTTTTTGCTTTTTTCGTAAATCGCCTCTTTTGAGTCTTATCTTCAGTTATATTATTCGATACCAATATTATAAAAAAAATGATGGCTTCTCTGAGCAGTAGTGTTATTCTTTTTCAATTACAGTATATGTTAAGGTTGTATTTTTTAAATTTTTCGAATTTCTATGTATAATTCGGCTTGGTAATATTGAAAGAAAATGTAATAAAATTATGTTAATTTCAAATATACACCTATTCTATAACAATTAAATTATCTATAGAGAATGACTATAGCAAAAATAAAATTGATCAATAATAATAATGCTCGGACCACCTCAAAAAAATTGTATGCTGAGAAGACGACAAAGTGTAGTTGCCCCATTGAGTTATTGTTCCTCAAAATGCACATGCAATAAGGTCTAATTAAGAAGAGTTGAAGGCTTGAAATTCAAAAATGCTAACATGTGAAAGATTTAATTAAAATAGATTGTGATTAACAATGAATGTCACTCTCAACATAACACTCATTTCTTTGAATGCATGATTCCTAATTTGTCATGACCCAAATCAAATTATTTCATTAACTAAGCTGAGTGTGAATTGAATAATTAATTATTGTGGGGTGTGGAACCCTCAAATCCAGCCATTTCATTGTCGTTTTCATTCACAACTTTTTTTTTCTCTCTCTTGACTTCCCATCATTTTCAGACTTCCCAACTTCTAGTTTCTTAATTAATATCCATAGCCTCAAATTTTTGGTTGTGATGATTTCTAACAAAGAGGGATTTCAACCAATATATAGCATGGAGTTTGTTTTTGATTAAATAATGGAGTATACACTGTTAAGGGCACTGATCCTACAAAGAAAAAAAATGTGCAACATCTACAATTCTGAAGTATTTCAATAGATTTAAAATATTGACTGAGTACATGTTACATCACTCAAATACTATAAGTAATCTTAATTCTTACAACATACTAAAATAATTTCAAAGTTTAAGATTCAAATCAAGAACTTCCTCCTCCTCCTCGTCCTCCTTCTTCGCCTGTTGATGTCCGAATCTGAAACTCCCCGGCCAAACTGCATGATCCGCTGCTTCATACAAGATATGACCTCCCAATCCATGGCCCGGCCTTCCCTCCTCAGCCCGGCATGACACAGGCAGCTTGTGAATCTGAGAGTGAGCTTGTACACCAAGTGATCTTGCCATCACAATCCTTCCTGTCTGATAATGTCTGACAAGACCTCTCTCCCTCTTGTGAGCATTCTGGTGCCCTCCCAACGCCTGCGAGCTGTAGAATTTACGCCTGCAGAAGTTGCACGGGAACGTCTTCCTTGCTTCTATTGGAAGAGGAGGACTAGTAGTGCTAGTCACACTCAAATTCAGCCACCCTCCTTCATCTTGCTTTTGTGCTTCTTCCATCTTTGAAGTAAGTAATAATTTAGGGTTTTTGTTGAATGAGAGCAACTACATTGGGCTATAGGGTGTTATATATAGAGTTGTTAATTATGTGTTAATGACTTTATGTATGTATGCTGTTGAGATTGAGATTCCCCACTAATACTCTATCTACATCAACTTCCATTGGAGCTCTTTGGAAAAGCTAAAGGTTGACTACCAGTGGACATTTAATTGGATCCATTTCTAGTCATGTCAAACTCACTACTTTATCTATATATTGCCTGCCATCATATATTCTTGCCTACTACCTGTTTTTGTGCCACTTTAATAATTGGGGGATTATATTTATGTCTAATTAATTCATAAAGCTATAAGAGTAATTTTTATCTGCAAGCTTCTGAGCCAGTAGATATCATGTTTTATTCAAGAGGAATGATGAAACCAAAAAGATAATATTAATTATTTCCGGAAGTGGGGCAAAATGGAGGTAGTACGGTCGAAAGAGTATGGCTCGTATTCATTCTTTTGGTCGCTCATCCACTACAGTTGAATTATTTTCTTTTACGATAAAAACCAATACATTTAATTATTTTCGGATATAGTATAGATTGGAGGAGGTAGTGGTGGAAGCAGTTGACTTGCATTCATTTTCTTGTCGTCTGTATAGTTGACTTGTTTTCTCTTACGGTACAAATCAATACGTTTACTTTATTCTTTGTTAAAAAAAATAGCCTCTCTTCAATTAGTATTTATCTATTGTTCATTTATCTACTTTATTCCTCTCCAATTAACCCATTAAATACGTAGTATTTCTTAATTTTAGTGTCTAAATAAAATGCATCAACTCCAGCTCAACGTTTAAAATGTTTCATTTGTTAATCGTTATGGTTGTTGTATAAGAAACAAAAGTGTTACTGAGAATTAGGTAAAGTAAAAAAATATTTATGGAGCATTTAAACTAGTTTTCTTTAATTAGATCTTTGCTGGAAACATGAGAATCTACGTGTGAATAATTGTTGTGTGAGATAGTATTGTACTTGCAACCTGAAAAGAAATTTAAAGTTTTTTTCTAAAATATCAATAGTACTTCATTGTTTTCCTCGTGATGACTCAAACCTTGAAACTATTAAATGGAAGAGAACAATATCTAAGTTGTGTCCAACCAACCACGACAATATATGAATTAATTGGCAATTTTAATTAGAAGATCTCTAGTTATTTAATGAGGGCACGTGCATCCCGGTGCTCTGGGTGAGAATAGGCACGCGGTTAGGTGCTTAGCACCTTAATCACGTTGATGTAGAATGTCAGGCAAACGAATTTTCTTTTGAATTTGTGCCTAAGCACACGAATTGGTTAGTCAGTCAAGTTGACATATGGCTTTTCTATTTTCATTTTCTAATAACAATTTTTTTAAACAATAAAAATTAATTTTTTTGAATATTTTTTAGATTATGTAATTTTCATTATTTAGAATTTAAATTATGTATCTTTTTATTATTACTCAACATATTAATTAAATTATGCAATGTTTTAATAAAAATTAATTTTTTGAATATTTTTTAGATTATGTAATTTTCATTATTTAGAAATTAAATTATGTATCTTTTTATTATTACTCAACATATTAATTAAATTATGCCATGTTTTCGTTTTATTTTTACTTTAATTAAGTAATTTTTATATATAATTTTTACTAATGACTTTGCTAAATAATAAATCTAAATAGCGTTAAATGCTTAAGATTTAAGAGCTATTGTATGTAAGATATATTTAATTAGAACTCAAATAATAAAGAAATAATAATAAACATAAATAATGTTTATGCTTAAGATTTAAGAGTTGTTGTATGCGTGATATATTTAGTTAAAACTTAGAAGTATATGTCATAAAGAAAAATAATAATAAATGTCAATAGTGTTAAATAGTAGCAGTACTTACTACTAGGATTTAAGAGCATTTTTATTCACAAGGATGTGAGTTGTCGAAATGTAAATGGTTTTGTGTCCATAGGGATGTGATTAATGTCCTATCACATGAGGCAATTATGTAGGTGATTACTTCTTTGGTTTTTTATCCATTAAATAAATTAGTGTTTACTTTTGGTTGTGAGGATGTGTTGATGGCTTTTTCTTGCGATTAAAATTGAATCAATTTGAGCAAATACGGTTCTATTTATTCACAACCATTTTTCCCATTATATGTTTCTAATTGTAAGTGGCTTGGTGCCTAGTTTGTGTCCGAAAAAAATACTCCCAACGTCCGTGAAATATTGTTCACTTTTGTCATTTCAATCCGTTCGCAAAATGTTGTCCGCTTTGTTTTGTTTTTTTTCATTTTAGTAAATAGAGTTCACTTGCCACTAACTCATAACACTCACATTCTATGACAAAACTAGTATATAATTGTGGAACCAACATTCCGCCAATTTTTTCAACTCAATTCTCTTCACATTTCTTAGAACCCGTGCCGAGTCAAATGTGGATAATATTTTGCTCTTTATGTCTATGATTGAACGAAAATATCATCGTTATAGTAATATCTAGTACTCCCTTACTATCTAGTACTCCCTTACTATCTAGTACCAGTTCACTTCATATACACTGTTAAGCTAATTAGTTTTTGAATAGCATTTTATATATATATATATATATATATATATATATATATATATATAGGGTTGTGATCAATTGAGATTTTTTAGCCTAATTGAGAATTGAGATGCATTATAAGCCACTCATTTTTATTAAATGAGTGGTCCAGAATTTGCCACATGGAAAATATTTTTACATTAATTAATTGTGAAAGGGCATATTTGTAATTTCATCATATATTTTATTTAATAAATATTTTTTTTATTTTTTTTAAAAAAATTATTTTTTTTCGATTTTTTATTTTTTTATTTATTTTTTTTTATTTTTTTTTTATTTTTTGTCAACTACATATACAATTCATGTCAACTACACACATGTAATGTCAACTACATATACAATTCATGTCAACTACACACATATAATGTCAACTACATATACAATTCATGTCAACTACACATATATAATGTCAATTATAAGCTGTTGACATTTGATGTGCAGAGCTATTGACATTTGATGTGCAGACTACACATCGTAGTTGACATAATGTCTCAGTAGTTGACATCGCGCGAAAATTTAAAAAAAAATTTAAAAAAATTAAAAAAAAATAAAAAATTAAAAAAATTAAATTTTTTTTAGTTGTTGACATTTTAATACGAGTTGTTGACATTTGATATTCTGGCTATTGAAATGAAATGACGATAATACCCCTTAGTTGACATAATCTACTTGCAGTTGACATTTCAAAATGAGTGGCTGAAAATGCATCTCAATTCTCAATTAAGCTAAAAAATCTCAACCTAACAAGACCCTATATATATATATATATATATATATTTTCACAATCCTATATAGGGTTTTGATCCATGCAAAACCATTCTTAATACAAAAATGCAGAACCAAGCATACAAAAGTCATTTTTAGGTCATTGTAAGCTTATTTTTACGTCATTACAGTAAGGATGACATGAAATGATCTTAACATGACCTCAAACCCAAAGTTTATAATATGACCTAAAACTGCTTTACAATGACCCTCCGTGTTTTTGTGTTAATTATTGACCATTGGATTGTCAAATCTCATGGTCAGGATTAGGTCTGGATTTTGTATTGAGATCAAGTTTTGTATTGATCATTTTCCTAGGGTTTTGATCCATGCAAAACCATTCTTAATACAAAAATGCAGAACCAAGCATACAAAAGTCATTTTTAGGTCATTGTAAGCTTATTTTTACGTCATTATAGTAATGATGACATGAAATGATCTTAACATGACCTCAAACCCAAAGTTTATTATATGACCTAAAACTGCTTTACAATGACCCTCCGTGTTTTTATTTAATTATTGACCATTGGATTGTCAAATCTCATGGTCAGGATTTGGTCTGGATTTTGTATTGAGATCAAATTTTGTATTGATCATTTTCATATATATATATATATATATATATATATATATATATATATATATGGAAGCGTTATTCTCCTATTCATCCCTTAGATCCTTTATTCTTCTTAATATGTGCCGTTAGATCTCATTCATCAACGGTCTAGATGATCTGCATTATTACACTATAATGATGCATTATTAGTCGGTGTGCATTATTCAACTGAAAATCTGCATTATTACACTATAATGGTGCAGTATTAGTTGGTGTGCATTATTTAACTGAAAATCTGCATTATTAAATGACACGTGGCACCAATCTAACCGTCGGATGACAAAATCGTGGAGCTGAGATTAAGAAGGAAATAGGAGAAAAGATACAAAAAGGAAATGAATACATCCATATATATATATATATATATATATATATATATATATATATATAATAAAGGAGAGTGATCAAAGTATAACTAATATTAAGTGTACAACTAGAGAACAAATCCCAGCCACATATTATCTTAATCTAATGATTAATAAAAGTACAAATTATTAGTTAATAAAAATAGCATAGGGATATTTTTGGAAATAAACTTGTATTGACAGTTTATTTGCAGCTTCAGCTGTGACGGCGGTGGTCGTATCTCCCCAAGCCAAAATCTCTTCGCTTCAACGGTGGTGGCGAAGGCACACGAGCAGCTATTCGAGAAGGCGGTGACGCCGAGCGACGTGGGGAAACTGAACCGGCTTGTGATACCAAAACAGCACGCGGAGAAACACTTCCCTTTCCAAAACGGAAACATTAGTAGTAAAGGAGTGTTGCTGAATTTGGAAGATAGGAATGGGAAAGTGTGGAGATTCCGGTATTCGTATTGGAATAGTAGCCAGAGCTATTGCTGGCGAAGGGGTGGAGCCGGTTCGTGAAGGAGAAGGAGCTGCGGGCAGGGGATGTGGTGAGTTTTGAGCGGTCGACGGGGCCGGATAAGCAGCTATACATTGATTGGAAAGTGAGGGGCGGTTCGAACCGGGTTCAGATGGTGAGGCTGTTTGGGTTGAATATTTTTTAGTGCGGTAGTGGGAAGAGGACGAGGGAGATGGAGATCATGGGGTTGGATTGTGCCAAGAAACAAAGGATTATTAATGTTTTGTAACAATGAGTGTCGAATCAATGTGGTTGGGAAAGGGATTCAGATGGGGATGTTAATTGCAACTTGCAATTGTACAGTAATATAGACAAAAAGAAAAAGGAAGACCAACTCTACCTTTTTAGGTTTTGATCAAATGGGAATACAATTACAAACAATTGTCATTTTTACTCCTCATCACTCTAGCCTTGGAACACATCACTCTAAGCATGTACTTACTTCACTGATGTTAACAAAATAGATCACTATAAGAAAATATCAAAGAGACTTCACTTTAGCCTTGGAACACATCACTCTAACCATGTACTTACTTCACTGATGTTAACAAAATAGATCACTATAAGAAAATATCAAAGAGACTTCACTCTAACCTTAGAACACATCACTCTAACCATGTATTTACTTCATGTGAACAAAATAGATCACTATACGCATATATCACAAAAACATCACTTAACCGTGGATCACATCACTCTAAGCATGTTTTTACTTCACTGATATGAAGAAAATAGATCACTATACGCATATATCACAGAAACATCATTTAACCGTGGAACAGATCACTCTAAGCATGTTTTTACTTCATTGATGTGAACAAAATAGATCACTATAAGGAAATATCAAAGAAACATCCCTGTAAGCATGCTTTTTCTTATAGTGATCTATTTTGTTCACATCAGTGAAGTAAGTGCATGCTTATAGTGATGTGTTCCAATGCTAGAGTGAAGTATCTGTGCTATTTTTTTATAGTGATCTATTTTGTTAACATCAGTGAAGTACATAAGTACATGCTTAGAATGATGTGTTCCAAAATTAGAGTGAAGTCTCTGTGATATTTTCTTATAGTGATCTATTTTGTTCACAATAGTGAAGTAAATACATGCTTAGAGTGATACGTTCTAAGGTTAGAGTGAAGTCTCCGAAAAAACAATAGAAAACGAAACATTAACAATGAAATTCCTTAAACCGGAGTTTAGGCAGAAGCCGTCATATACATTCCATCATCATATTCATATCCCACTTGCGAAAACGATGTGCCTTGTTGCATTTTACCACCGAACAACTGTTGCACATGTCATTATACAATTCCAGCCAATCCAAATTATTTAGAAAAGTATTATTTATATAATTTATTTTCCGAAAGATATTTAACAATGCAGCCATCATCCTTGTCTCGACAAAACACTATGTACTTATCTTTTTAAAATCACAAGGCTTCATCATATTTATATATTTAAGCTTCCCATTTCATTTATTCCAAACTTATTTTCTCAGAAAATGACGACAGCCTCAAACACATCATTGCGCATGCTGGAGCTGATCCGCCAGCACCTCCTCGAAGACGCGGACTCGTTCTTCGACAACGTGACTACACTCTGTTTCTCAGAAATCGAGTCTCCTTCATCTGGGTCGGATCTCAAATCTCCGGTTGCCCAAGATGATTTGCAGATAATTAAGGAGTCGGAGTCGGAGTCGGTGAAAGGCGAAGTGGAACTGATTCTCCTTTAAATTCAAAAATCACATGTATTAATACTAGCCCTTGATTTTTTGATCTTGTGGCTGTGATTTGTTCTCTAGTTATGTACTTAATGATCACTTGCTCTAGATCACTACTTTATTGCAAGATTATCTGTACAAAACTAGTTATTTACATAATAGATCTGGTGCTATAGACAAACGACGTTCCTATGTTTGATGATTAGACCTAACTTTTTTGTTTTGAACACCAAGAGTTGTCTGATTTTATGCCATAAATTGAAACACTTGGGAATTCCACTAGCTCAAGACCACAACTTCAAAGTCAGAATTCCACATCACTGCTTTTTGCATTGCCCTAACCTATTACTAATCTTCAATTTCATTCATCTCTTTCAACTCAGTATCCCTACAAACATAGCTTTAATACTATAAATAGCGTGTATAAATAAAATGAAAGTACATAGAAAGAAACTCATGTTTATAACAATATAAATACCGGTTCATCACTTACCCATAGTGACTCTAACCCCTGATCTATTGGATAGAGTATAAGCATTTTACCAACTAAGTTGCATGCTTACACTTAGTTCTTCACCCCTCTCTCTCTCTTTTCAACTTTTTTTCTTGCTATCTTATCATTTATTTATTTAATTGGTTGTACTTATATACAATGCATGATTCTGAAAGGCCCCATTTTGATCCCAAATAGTAATTGGCCTCCCACACCTTCACAAATAAAATAAAAAACTAAAAATAAATAGGTTTGATCTGACCTCCTTTGGTCCTTTTATTTGGACACCGGAGTCCTAACAACATGTCTAGAGTCTATATATGAATTATTGATGATGTCCGAATGAACTCGATCACTCCAAGACAAGATATATAGTATAAACATTATCATTTGTATGGCATAATAATTGGTGGGGAAGGCATCAGAAATAATATCCTAGCAAAACTATAATTCCTATCGAGTCTTTGTCAATATTCAAAAGTATAAGAAAGGAAAGCTCTTTCTTGAAATTCAAGATTTCAAGTTGAGCAATATTTGGGTAACTAGTTGATGTCATAACTCATAATTCCCTCAGGACTTCATAAAAGTTGCTGGGAAGTTTATTATGGTCAAAATATAATTGAATCCATATATGTGGGTGGCTACACAGTATATGATTATATTCTTTGGGTATAGGTAGTTACTTTTATGGATTCCCACTCCATGAAACATCTAACATGTCGAGCTTTAAAGTTAAGTAACAACAGTACTTTATTTTATAGATTGAATTATATTCTGCAATTCAGAAGACGATTCCCTAATCCTCTTTACATCACAAACATTGCACCCAGCCTTCTAACCAATTCCCTGTCTATGCAACTGGCGGATGTAACTAAACTACTGGTCATGAGATGAGCCAAGCTTAGTCGAATATACCATTTACAGAATAAAAACCATCTTAGAGGAATCCAAAATAGATGCCACACAGTCAGTCACCCTAGGCCCCTGCTAGATAGAGTAACTAGTAGAATTCAACATTATCTTTTGCCAACTAAAATGGTGATCATTAAAACAAAACAGGTTAAGAGAGTGATGAGTTTGACATCCCAGCCAGCCAGCACTAGACGTATAACTAATGGCAGAGTGGTGTAGAAAAACACAGAAACTTCAAATTAATTGGGAAAATAAAAAATTTGGCAACTGTATAGCCAGTGGTGCACTGGATTGTAAACACCAAAGTTTAAAGAGCATCATGACTCAAACTCCAATATACAGGTCAAGCATATGCATGCATATATAATGCAGCACTTTTGAGTGTCTCAGAATTTAAGACATTGAGCCAGTAATTGCAATTCAGTCAGCAAAGACAAGGAGGGAAGGACATATCTTTATTTGTTTTTCCTATGTAATGAGGAAAGTTCCAGGAAGACACCCCTAACGACAAGACTCAGATCTTTGAGCTCCTTCTGCGCAAGACCCAGAAATACATTCAAGTACCTGCGACAGTGTAAGATGAGTAAATGACACTAGCTGAGAAACAGTCTGAAACTGTGTTTAACTTTTATAAAAGAGCAAATTTAAGTGTTTGCTGAGGTGTTTAGCACTCTGAGGCAGGGGGCGCAGCATGAACTATGTAGAGCCACTTGTGACTAAGATAGTGGTGCAAAAGAGACATTGAGAAAGTAAGTATGAAACTACAATCTAATCCTTGATTTCAGTGAAACATTTTGTGCTATAGCAAAAAAGGAATTAGAAAGAAGCTACTGCCATCCATGTTCATCAAACTTTTTCATTTAATATCATTCAAGTTCGTTAAATAAGGCATTCCCAGAAAATGTTCAATTTGCAGTACTCTGAACATGGCAGTATAATATTGACACACACATACAAACATGACATGTATAGACTCAACCAACAATACAAGTTTCAGAATGACATTGAATTCGGAAGATCATAGTGTTTTAAGATTAATCATATTCGGCCTGAGCTTTATATGTTCCACATTTTGTTAAAAACTAAAAACAAACAGATTTTACAAAACAATAAACTTAGAAGGCATGATCCAAGGCATGATCCAGTGTCTTCTATTATCTCACTTTTTTGACCTACAATTGTACAAATTGACAATTAACCTACAAGATAGAGTGAGGGAGACTTTGATTGCCTGGAAGCGCTGCTGAAATCACCCATCTTTTCCAATCCTCCCTATCAATCCCAAATTCCCAATCATTCCACATCTCTTTATCAACCAAATTCAACAAAGTTACATAAACCAAATACCCCAACCTTTATCTCATGGGTGATTGCACTTAGTTACACTAATACGAATATTCAGAAAAAGGAAAATTCCAGTTCCTTTATGAACATTTAATTATCACGATGACAATCCTCAGACAACAGTATTTGACTCACAAAGAAACTATTAGCGATCTTGACAAGAACGGCGGAAGGTACCGTGGGACAGCTCACAGAAAGCCCGCACGTTGAGAGACGTATGTGAAGTCAGCTGCACTCCCGCCATGCTACTCAATGGAAGCAACGACTGCGCACATCCTAGTTCTCCCAGTGTCCTGTAACATCAAAAAACTTCATAAAGCCAACAATAATTCGATAAACAAAATATCCAACGCAATAATTAGGGTAGGACAATGACACAATTCAGCAAGAAAAATGTAGCAGTTCCGGTGCAACATGGATTAAATTGAATTTGACCTGGGGTTGGAGAGGGAGAGGCGGGAAGGACGGAGGCGAGGGGCGACGATCGGGGAATGGACTAGGCGGGTTGGGGCGGAGAGTGGCGGCGAAGAGCGGAAGGCGGAAGCCCTTGCGGTGGAGATGAGAGATCTGGAAATTGAACCACGCCAAGCCATTGTTGTAGAGTTCTTGTGAATTTGGGGAAAGGGCTAGGGTTTTTGTCTAGGGTTTTAGAAATGATTTTGGCAATTTTGCGGTAGGCAGTTGCTCGGTTCGTATTTTCCCTATTTTTATTTAAAATACCAACGAAATATTTAATTTATTTAAATCAAATAAGGACAAAATTAACTAATTTGAATCATAATTTTGGTTGAATTTTTATTAATCTCATAACTTTCACTAGTATTAAATTAGTACGGAGTATTTTTTTTGTGTAGTGGCCAATTTCTAAATGATATCCGGTGAACATATAATGATAAAAAAAAAATAGTACTAGTACAAAAGTTTTATCGAAATTTATCATAATTTTAATGGTAAGAAACAATTGAAAAATTTGAATGCGAACTTTGAACATCTCTATTTGTGATTTAGCATGCCCTCTTTTTAGAAAGCACTACTCCGTATTAGATTAAATCGTCAGGCAATTGCGATCTATCAAGAACGAGTTCAAGGGCAAGAACGTGCTTATAGAGTGCAACACTACTTCGATGGCCTCAAAATCTGGCAATTGCAAGCCACCTGGAGAAAGAAACTTGCAAAGTAATCTGGCAATAGCTTTTTTGTTTTCTCCATAGTTTCTTGTTTGTATAGATTGGATAGAGTTATGATGCAGCAATGCCAAATTGATATACAATCTTAATGCTAATATAGTTTTGTATGCTTGTTAACTTTGAGTATTTGATATGTACATCACACTACTCTACTTAATGATTCCATTTTTATTCATATTTCAGATAAACGTGATTGCAATAATCATCCTACTTTATGATTCCATTCCAGGGATGAATGAATATGCCCTTGTTGCATAATTAGATCCCTATTTGACATTTGTAAAGAGAAATGAAAATCAGAATCCATTCATCGCTTTAATGTGAGCACACACGGCGCAGTTACCAACTTGAAATATGCACAGTAAAAAATTAACGATAACGCTGAGTCGATTAAAAAATAAAAATAGAGTTCCTTTGAAATATAGAAAACGAGCATCAAGAAATGTGGTCAAATGCATATTGCTTTGGAAGTTGGAGAGAAGAAGATCGTGAGACGAGGACTGTGTTGGAGAAATAGATCTGCATTTTTCATTTAACTACATTAATTATTTGTGAAAAAGACTGTTTGTCGCTTTCACTCTTTTTTCCCCCACACGTGTCCCCATTTTCTTATTTTGTTTTGGAGACATAATTTTATATTTTCATATTTAACGTCCCTAAAAGAAATTACTAAATCATAGTAGTAGTACTAGGAAGGTACTCCTTCTGTTCCAACTTAATTGTCATTTTTGGAGTGGGCACGGGTATTAAGAAATGTAAAGAAAAATTGGTTGCAAAAGTTACTGGATTATGAGACCTATTTTTTATAATAAAATGTGAGTAGAATGAATTACTGGAATGTGAGACATACTAACTATTTATGGTAAAAATGAAGTTAAACAATTAAGTTGGGACGGTCTGAAATGGAAAATAGTAACAATTAAGTTGAGACAGATGGAGTATATAGTAGTAGAATTCAATTTGTGTCGATTTCATTTAATAAAGAATTCAAACTTTTTAATTATATAGTACCCATTCCGTCCACTACGAAACATGTTTTATGAAAAATTGATGGAAAGAAATTAGTGTAACATTAATTTCAGTTAGTATTAGTTTTAAATGAAATACAAATGAAATGAGTTGTGGAATTATCATATATAGTAAAACTAAATCAGGACTCATATTCGCTGTCGCTGATGGATCGAAATAGAAAAACTGGCTCCTAATCGCCGGCGGATGGAGTAGTAATTAGTAATTACGTACTACTTTTTTTAGTTTAAAATTTTCAATTAGTTGTCTTAAAGTTCTCCTTATCAATAATTTCATTTTCCTATAAATTGGACTCATGATAGTATACCCTAATTGCTTTTATAAGCAATACCACGAAATTATAAGAATAATAATAGTACGAGATTCGATGTTTTAAATATAAAATTATAAGTAACATACTAATAACAAGTTCATCATCGCTTAAATGTGCCGAATGGATAATAATATCTTAATTAGTTAATTTAAATGGCCTTTTAGCCAGACAGTATATATAATTAAATAATACGCGGCATATTTTACAAAATGTAATATGCCGTATTGTTTTATTAGATACTACGTACATATGCAGACAATGTATCATTTAATTTCTTCACATCCCTTTCCCTTTACACCTATAAATAATTAAATGCAAGGTACTTGGTACTTATATAAACTTTATTCTAGAGAGAGGGACAAATTAACCAAATTGAGATATGCTCTACTTAATTGATAAAACGACATAAGTAAAATGAATTATCACCGAAAGTAATTTATCCCAAAAGTTGAATTTACTTTCTCGGGACAAAAAACCATAAACCATAAATCATGATTCATGAAAACACTTTTAATGCACCTTAAATACCGGATGGGTCTTATTTCTATCAATTTTTTTGAATTGCATGTTGTTATTTTCAAGTATATGTATCATTAAATATTATATTTAATTTTATTGTTTTTAATAAATAATAATCACATTCGATTAATTTATTTATTCACATTGTCATATAAGTAATTAATTGTATAAAAATATAATTTATATTCATTTAACATTTTCCACCACTTTTCTTTAAGATTCATGCCGATTTTTTTCCACCACTTTTAATTTCTTTAATATTCGTGCTGAGTTTTATAAAATGTCAATGCTATTTAATACACATAACTATATAACAATGGAATATACTCCGTATATTTTACTAACCTTTTCCACCACTCTTCTTTACACCCTTTAAGATTCTTGGCGAGTTTTATAAAATGAAAATATCATTCAATGCATATTACTACATAACAATGAATACAAACAAACATTCTAAACACATTAGTATCCCTCCGGTTCTCATTAAAAGTCTCATTTATTTTAAGAAATTATTTGACTTTATATTGCAAGCTGAATAAAAAACATTAATGAAATGTGAATCCGGTTATTATATAATAAAATATTAAAGAAGTGAGTGAGTGAAATATGAGATATTCTAATGAAGACGAACAAAATAGAATTTGTAATGGAGACGACAACGAGTACTACAAACTTAATAAAAAAAAACAGAAGTTCCGTATGGCTAAACTAATCCATAAAGTCGTTCAAAATAATTGTAATGTCATTCAATTCAAATTAAAAATCAAACCGAAAACTCTAAGAGCATCTCCAATAGCGGTGAGCGCACCGGCTAGCCGGTTCTTGGCGCTCGCCGGTCCGCTCGCCGAACCATTGCAGCCGGCGAGCGCCCAATCGGCGAGAAAAACGGCGAGCGCACGCCGATTCCCGAGCGCTCGGCGATCTCGTGGCCGCCATTGCAGGCTCATGTACCTTTTTTTAATTTAAATGAAATTATTGCATTTTCCCGTATCTGTGTCGTAAGTTGAATTCCGTATTTTGTGTGATTGTTATTTTTATAATTTTGTTTATTATGTCTGGGCTATTGTTTGTCCAGTTGCTTGTCCTGATGATGTGGCAGAAGGAGTTTTAGTGCTGATGATGTGACGGGAGGAGTTTGTGATTGGGCTATGGCTGATCTATTGCTATTGGATTGGAGATGCTCTAAAAAAACTTAGTACTACTAATTACATTGATTAATAATAGTAATTCCGTATGGATGAGTCATGCCATGCATGCAAGACGAGTGGGCCACATTGAGTGGAACCCTGCCACGACCTAAAATGGGTCGGGTCATGGAGTATGGGTCGCCATACCGCTTTGGAGAAATAAAGCACGGTTTTCCTCGGGTCGGGTGGCTTTGGAACTTTGACTGTTAGACGACGACAATACCGAAGCCCGCTGTCGTCTCATCTCCCTCCCTCCCTCCCTCCCTCTAGAGAGAGAAACGGACCACCACTGTTTCTACTAATTTCAATACAGATATAGAGATTACTATGCTGCTACAGTTGTTGAAAAACACAACACATTAATAGGCTAGCCTAGCTACACCTACATGTATGTAGTAGGAGTATATATATAGCCATAGCCCTTCGCTTTTCTCTTCATTTACTCTCTCTCTAAAATCTAAGTCAGAAACCACTCTCTTTCTCTGCCTTTTTCTTCATCAATGGCGGGTAATTCCGGGTTCGGGGATGACCCGCTAGCACCCGGGTGCTACTCTCAGCTTCTATTCGGCGACGAGATTTGGGGTCTGGATTCGGATGGTTGCTTCGGCTTTGATGATAATAGCACCAACCCCAAAATGCTCTGTTTTGGTGACTATGGAAATGCCAAGAAAACGGAGCAGAAACCCGGACTCACATGCATGGCTCCTTCACCCAATATTAACAATGTCAGGATTATCTATTTTATTTTTATTACTCTGCCAAAAAAAATATTTTTTCTCTCAATTTTTTTGATGGTGCAGAAGAAGAGAAACGGGTTAGGCACTCGGGCTGCGGGGCAATGTGACGGAGCCCCGGCTAGTAATGGTAAGAAGGCGAAATCGGATAAGTCTACCGGCGCCGGCGGCCATGCAAAGGTGAGTTTGATTTTTTTTATTGATTTATTAATATTAATTTCTACATCTGTTATTTAATCTAAAAAATAAAAAATTGTGATGTTAATTTACTGTTTGTTTAGGTGGTTAAGAAAGAGAAGCTTGGTGAGAGAATAACAGCGTTGCAGCAGCTCGTGTCTCCGTTTGGCAAGGTCGGTTTGAATTTGGCATGGTCTGAAATTACTGTTTGATTTGATTTGATTACTATGTCATTTCATTTTATTGATTTGATTACTTTACAAGAGTAATGTAGGGGGTGAATTCAAAGAAGTGAAACAATTCTTAATTATACACGTGATGTGATGTTCTGTCTAGTCTATTGGGAAATACAGTCAAATAACAACATGTTTGAAGACTTGAAGTGGTCCCTTCATCCCTTGTTCCCCAATGTTTTTTTATATGAGTAGGGAAATCTGTTGGTTGTTAGATTTTACGGGGAGAACAATCAGCGTATTCGATACGCGAAAGGGGTACGACTATAGTAGGAGTAATTGATACACATGAATCATTGAGTAATCAAATTTTCCGAAAACAAATTGGTGATATTGGTGTGTATTTAAGTTGATCTATTTTTTTTAAAATCATGTTTTCAATGTGAGATGTGAATATCTCAACAATGGTTCCATAACTACATTATTGTACATACATATTTAATTTGGATATTATGTATAGAACTGTAGAGTCATAATACTAAGCTGGGCATTGTGCAGACGGATACAGCATCAGTGCTTCACGAAGCGTTGGGTTACATAAGATTTTTGCACGATCAGGTGCAGGTCCTCTGTTCTCCATATCTTCAGCACATGTCGCCCTCCTCCTCGGACGCCCCCCATGGTTGTCTATCTGTTGGGGTACGTATGTCTCTATGCATTTGTTTGTTGTTCTTATATTCACGTATGCTATGCATATGTTGTACTAATAGATTGTTTGGATGTAATTTGACAGGATGAAATAGATAGCAAGAGTGGTAAGGATGATCTGAGAAGCAGGGGGCTGTGCCTTGTCCCTGTTGATCTGACCTTGCATGTGGCCGACTCCAATGGAGCCGACCTCTGGTCGTCTGCACGCATGATTAACACTGTTTCATCAAGCTAGGTTTAGCTTGGTTTCTGTGTTCACAAATATGCAGTTTGTGAAGAAAAAGAAAACTAGTACTCCTACTAGTAAATATCAGATGTAAAGATAAATTTTTGTTTGGAGGTAGGGAATTTTCAAGTGTTTTTTTTTGGGCCCCCAATTTTTGTTTAATAGCCAAGGCAGGGGGAGCAACATAATGTGAACGGTGTGCTGGTGATATTCTGGCACTTTTTAAAATGAATTCAGGAATTTAGTTTGTTGGTCTGTTTTCTAATGCTTTGATTTGATGGTTGTACTATTTTTACTGGCATGTACCTTTATGATGTACTCCTATTTTTTGCGTTGAGTATAATTGTTCTTCTTATGCTATAATTGAAGTATGGGATCCATTTTGGAATGTTGATGATTTTGTGTAGCGAAATAAAACTGAAGAAGTGTTTTGTTGCGAGGTAGGGATTGCCGGATGATCCTCATGGCCGTTGTAGTTTTAGTTCCTAGTTGAATCAAAATCGATTTGACCGTCAAATTAAGGCTACAATCATTTTTATGAAAAAAAAGAGACTAATTCTCGACTCACACCGCTTGCCATCATATCTCTGGCGATGCTTTGCGGCAAGAGAGGGAGAAAAAATATACTACTAAGTACCAATTTTATGTAAAGTAATTAACCAAGAAAAAAATGAGATAATTGAAATAGTTGAAAATTAGTTCAGTACCAAAAGTCGACTATATCTTGCTTTGCAAAATTTTTCTACTGTGTCTACATTTGACACAAATCACGACGTCACCGCTTTGCCGCGTCATTTAAATTCTTCCCCTCCAAGTTTCACTTTCTTATATAAATCCTTCGCGAAAACATTTCTCGATTTTTCACAATTCAAATTTGCACTCGAGTTTTTCCAGTGTCTTTTGCGGTAGTGATGAGTTCCAATTCGGGTTCCAAATCGAAACGGAGTTTGAATTCGACGTCTTCAAACCCTTCTTCATCCGATGGCAAGAGGAAAAAAACCGCTCAGAAAACCCTCGGCATGGCTTGGGGAGCGAATTCTCGTTCCGCCTTCCGCAAGTCACCATTCACCGATGTTGGCAGGTTTCTGATTTGTTTACATGAATATAAAATGTTAATTGTCTATTTGATACCAGATTTCATTTTGTCTGTGTGCGGGGAATGCGTGATTCCTTGTAATTGGTATTGTGCAGTGCGTGTAACCTTATTCGAGTGACCTTTCAGTGAAAATCAAGGATGTTGGAGTGGATTTTGTAATATACTGATGAACTGAAGCACCCTGTTCAGTTTAATTGTGCAAATCATGATGTTAATTATTACGAATTGTTTGAGGGGTGCAATTTTGTTGATAACAACTCTTTAGTGCTTCTGTTTCTTGATGGTTACTGCTTAATTGGTTTAGTTACATGGCTGTGAAGAATCAGAAATTACAGGAGCAGTTTGCTGCTGCTGCTTCAAGCTCTTCATGCAGTGGGTCCAGTTCGGGGAATATATTTTCTGGGGTGTCAATTTTTGTTGATGGATATACTGTTCCCTCAAGTCAGGTTATTTTGAACCCTGATGCATTTGGCCATTGTTTTGCACTTTGAAGATGCATTATTTGTTATAAGTATTCTTCATCACTGACTTCTCAGAGTAACATATACTGTTTCTAGTATTGTTTTTCTTCATCAATAGGTTCTCTTTCTTCCTTTTGTTCTTTTTGAATTGGAAGAAAAACAATGGTTTATTACTGCGACACAGTTTTTCAAGTAATCTTAAGAAATTTCCAGGAGCTCCGAGGATATATGTTGAAGTATGGAGGTCGCTTTGAAAATTATTTTTCAAGGCATCGGGTCACACATATAATTTGCAGCAATCTCCCTGACAGTAAAATCAAGAATTTGAGGTTCAGTACCTCAGTCTGTAAGCAGGCATCATGCCGACTAACTTACTAGTTTTGTTTTTGCTTGCTTAAAGGTTTTTTTTCATGATGTAGGTCATTTAGCGGTGGGCTTCCAATTGTTAAACCTGCGTGGCTACTGGAATCTGTTGCTGCTAATAAACTTCTTAGTTGTAAGTGTGACTGGAAGAGATATGGTGGTATATGTCAGGTTCATTCGTTGTGGCCCAGGATTTCATTTCCTTTTTCTTAGCTTCTATAAATCAGTGAACATGGTTACTTTACATTTAAAATTATTAGTAAGAGCAAACACAAGCAGTTCCCCCCCCCCCCGCGTCCTTCTCAGTGGTCATCCTAATCCCAAGAGACACAAGATAATATAAAATAATCTAGTACTATATCATGATTTCAATTAATCTTCATTTTCATAGGCCAAATGATTTCCACTATCTCGGGGCTACTTTTTGGTGGTCTTCAAGATATACATGGTACCTGTCCGCTGTCATGACACTTGGATGTTTTGTTTTGGCAGGGACTCCTTATCAACTTGATCAACTTGCTGCTGAAAATTATAACCAAGCAAAGTTGTCTTCCTTCTTCACTCTCCAATACAACGAAGCACCAAAGATTGCAAATAATTCTGTTGATGATAGTAATAATCAATTAGTTATTAGAAAGGATGAAGGTCGTGCCTCTTTAGAACAAGCAGAAAGCTGCAATGAAGAAGAGATTGACCTTTTGCAACTTAAGACTGATAGGGTGATGTCTGAAGGGCCATCGTGCAGTGTAGAAAGTTCATGTGAAGTAAAAGGTCTTGAGCAGAGTGATTGTTCACCTTCAGATATGAAAATTTCTGATTTGGAGTACAGGTCTAGTCCATGCAAGGCTACTGTTACTCATTGCAGCAATAGCTTGGATAATTATAACTCTTGTGAAGCTTCAAGCTCAAGAAACTGTCTGCCCACAAATCAACTCCACTCAACACTCTCAGATCCCAATTTTGTGGAAAATTATTTTAAGGTAAAAAATATGCCATTTTTGGTTATAATTTATTTTGCTGCTTGCTTCTAAATAAAGACCTTTAAATGAATTTTCAAAATTGACACATTGAAAATATGAGCTTTCATCTTTTGTAGTTTAGGTTGTGAGCGTAGTGCGTCAGAAATGATGTTGTCCAATAGCCAAATCTTTATAAAAAAAGAATGACCATTGCAGTTGCAATATGTATCATTCTCTGAAATTTACAATTTTGGATAAAGTGGAGATGCAAACAAAATTAGTCATTTATGCTATCGTTTCTCCTTTAATTTCAGTTTTAATCTGAAATTCCATTACGTATGTAAAGTGTGTGCTTCAGGTTAATATGTTTAGATAGATTTTTTATGAAATAGATTGTTTTGTTGAATGTGTGGGATTCGAGATGAAAGCACCCATTTGGATCAACCTAAACTATTGCACAGCATGTTCTTCCATGTGAACATGGCTTCATGAGCAGTCCCCTGTGCAGCCTAACTATTTAATTACTGGATATCTGGAATGCATGAGGGGAACTCCGGTAGTACATATTATGTAGATCCTTTTTGTTCTTATCCAGTTAATGGTTAAGTTTGGTCATATTATTTTCTACTCTTTTCCGACTAAGATCTATCTTTTACGAATATTGCATGTTAAATGTCCCCCATAAGTATAGGCAATCCTCTTATTTGCTTATATTACTTCAGACTGAGTGTATTTTCTTCTGGTTTATATGTGTTACTATAATCCAGATAACCATTTTTTACTGCTTGCTGATGTTTAGAAAATTTTGATCTTTAAATATTCTGGCCTTCTGGTGCGGAATTCTAAGTTGAAACGATACGATCAGACATATATAGTATTCTAATAAATGTTACACCTTTCAGAGTTCCAGACTGCATTTTATTGGTACTTGGAGAAACCGATATCGTAAGAAATTTCCCAGCTTGTCTAGTGGGATTACATCCGGAGTTTCTAATCTCTACACTGTGGGTTCCAGTCAGAAAACTGGTGTAGCGAATGAGAAGAATGTTGTGATACACATAGACATGGTAAGCACATTAGCAGCTTTTATAACTAAATTATGACGTCCTCTCCCTTTATGTCTCTCTAATTGATTTGGTTAATTCCTACTCTTTTGTCCAGCCAAATTTGTATCTTATTGGCTTATGTGTTGGGTATTACTTATTTATGTTTATCCTAATTTTAGTTTCGGTTAATTGAATGGCCTGTTTTCAGGACTGCTTCTTTGTTTCAGTAGTCATCAGGAACCGTCCTGAGTTACATGGGAAACCTGTTGCCGTCTGTCATTCAGATAATCCCCGAGGCACAGCTGAAATTTCATCAGCCAATTATCCCGCCCGAGAATATGGTAGGGGGTGTCCTCTGTAAATCACACTTCTACATTGTTTTCCATATGCACTCTTGCTAATTCCATGCATTCTTCCAGGAGTGAGGGCAGGAATGTTCGTCAAAGATGCAAAGATTAGGTGCCCTCAGCTTGTAATTGTTCCATATGACTTCAGAGCTTATGAGATGGTATCAGCTCAAGCGTAGGCTCATAGCAGTTATAATAATTTTCCTATATGTTGCATGATGGTCACCTGTCTCTTCTTCAATATGATTCTTTCATTTTCAGGTTGCAGATCAGTTTTATGACATTCTTCACAATCACTGCAACAAAGTGCAGGTCTGTCCTCGTCAATGCAGTTGAAATGCTATTTCCAAGGCCCTGTTATTCTTGAAGTGTTGTTTCTATGGCAGGCTGTGAGCTGTGACGAAGCATTCTTGGATGTATCTGACTCAAAAGTGGGGGACTATGAGCTTTTAGCCTCGATAATCAGAAAGGAGATTCTTAACACCACAGGATGCACTGCTAGTGCAGGAATTGCAGAAAATATGCTTATGGCTTGCCTTGCCACAAGAACTGCAAAACCTGACGGGCAGTTCCATATTCCTCCTGGAAAGGTACAGGTCTAACATTAGTTGTTTCAGTATGTTCATATCTTTTCTTCACTAATTTCTTTTTCTCGTCTTATAAAGAGCATCTGCTCAAGAGGGTTCATAGTTTTGGCATCAAATTGGAGAACTTCCAAAATTCGTACTTTTTGTTTATCCTTGTTATCTAACCATGGCTCAGTCCAGGTGGATGATTATTTATACACACTTCCTGTTAAGGCACTTCCTGGTATTGGACATGTTTTGGAAGAGAAATTGAAGAAAAAACAAATTAGAATATGTGGCCAATTGCGTCCAATTGCCAAGGTAATCTTTACAGTAATTGGACCGAGTTTTTTTCATTTGGCATTGTTTGTTATGGCTCTTTCTTTTCGTACACATCCTTTTCAGACTGACCATAAGTTGTCCAAAAAGTTCAGAGTGGCTTTTCTTTGACTAATGTTGATGCACTCCGTTCTGCTCTGACCAACTCTGCCTTAGGTTTATTCAGATATTTCTCGTGGTCATTTCAGTCCTCTTGATTTTCCACTTTCTAACATGTCCAGGAGTCCCTTCAAAAGGATTTTGGAATGAAAACTGGAGAAATGCTGTGGAACTATAGTAGGGGAATAGACAGCCGACTGGTTGGATTGATTCAGGTGAGTTTCTCTTTGAGTTTGAAATACAAGGTGGTCTTTGCTTTATTTTCTATGGATCTTTGTTTTTCAGTGGATTAATATTCGTCCAACTCGTTATCATTTGTATGCTTGGTGTAGTTGATGATATCTACAGTCTTTACTGCTTGCTGGATAGACATGGTTCTGGAGTCCTCTATCACAAACATGTTCAATTGGCCTGAAAAGTGTGTAACACAGGCTTAGTTAGGCCAATCTGCATGAGCGAACTTTGTACAGAACCCATGATTGTTAGCATTGACTTGCCTCTTGACTACATGACAAACTAGTTGAAACAAGATGCACATTGACTTCAAAGGCCTTTATTTTTAATTGAATTCCAACTGAAGTATAAAGTTTACATCCACATAATTCTTGTGATCATGTTGGTGCCCCTTAATAGTCTTCTTTTCTACACTGCCTGTAGGTAGATATTGTCAATATCATATTTTAGTTATGTACTCCTCCTACATATTTTGTTTTATGTTTTTTTTTTTCTTTTTTTTTTGCTGCAGGAAAGCAAGTCTATTGGGGCAGATGTTAACTGGGGTGTCAGATTCAATAATGCAAACGATGTTAGTCATCCATCATATTACGATTCTTCTGTACTTGAAAGTTAAATTTTGTAACTGTTGTTTTCTGGATTCAGGTTCAGCATTTTCTAACAAGTCTATGCAAGGAGGTAGCACTTCGATTGCAGGGATGTGGAATGCAAGGACGAATTTTTACACTCAAGGTTGTGTCTCATTTCCTCAAGTAAAACAGTATATATTTTAATGCAACTGTTATAGAATGCTGTGCGGCACCGATACGGATACGTATATCCGTATCCGAAGGATACGGATACGCGGGTACAGCTCTTTCCCAAACAACCCAATACGCGGATACGTTTTAACTATTTTTTTTAATAAATAATAATAGTGCATAATAAATTACAAAATTGATATTCTAATTCAACATAGAGACATTAAAGGTCTATTACACTCAAAATAACATGATAGCAGCAGGTTCTAAATTAGGAAATAATTAAAAGGGAGAGAACGATGTCATACTGCTGAAATTGAAAGCTCTAACAGGGGAAGGGAGAGAACGATGTCAAGAACCTTGCTGCAGCCGCGCGGGCGTGGGTCGTCGTCGTCGTCTCAGGCGTGGGGACGAGCTGGGGTAGGGCAACACATTAGCCGCTGCTTATATACTCCTTTCAACAGGGCTCCTTTAGATGGGCTTTAAACTGGGCCGTATCCACCGAAGATACGTATCGAATCTGAGGTTTCCCGGCCCAATACGGCCCACCTCGCGGATACGCCCAGGATACGTATCGTCGGTGTATCCGTCGCGTATCAGTATCGGATACGTATCCGATACGCGATACGGCAACAGGGTGACGTATCGGTGCCGCATAGATAGAATGTGTCGGCCATTAGATGATATCATAAATGCTTAAACAACTATTCCACCTTTATTCTAGATAAAGAAGAAGAAAGGTGATGCAGGAGAGCCAATAAAGTACATGGGTCATGGGGACTGCGAGAATCTGAGCCATACGATAACGGTACCAACTTTGCTCATGTGGTGTTCTTGAGGGAAATCAGCTCAATGTTTCTTATACATTTAAGGGTTCCTATGCAGATCCCAATGGCCACAGATGATGTCGGCGTGCTTCAGAGGTTGGCAACTCAGCTTTTTGGACATTTCCACATAGGTAGTGTAGTAGTCAAGCTTATTAATAATCTTGACTGGCCTCAATTGTTTTTCATAATGCTTGCTTACATACAAACTAGAATTTACCATGTAAAGAGTGGTGTTTTTAGTTGATTGGTTTGGATTGATCATATTTGAAAGACCAACTAACTAGGTTCTTCTGCAATAAAATCTATTTTCTAGATTTCTGAAATATAGGGATGCTTGGGTTTAGTTATTGCTTTAGTACTAGTAAAGCTTACTTCTTCTTTAACTTTCTTATCTCTACTTGTGATGCCCTGCCATGATGTATATTAACACGTACACTTGATGTGTTCTTAACCCTATACAAAATACTTGCTCTGACTATTTATCGTCGTGTACATTTCCCCAAATGAGAGAATCAGTTTAAAAGTTTTCTGGTAATTTGCTGTTTCTTAATACTGTTATTGCTGTTGTCATCATCCAGACTTGTGATGTGATTCTACGTTTTTCCCTTCAGTGTCCTTGGGATAAATAAGTAAGAATGCTTAAAGAATTGTTTTTAGAATTTATGCATTAGCACATAGTCAAGTAAGTTGGTTTCCAAATATTATGGGAACACAAGGGCAACATTTCCCTGATAAGCTGTGTTTTGGAAGAGAAAAATTGCATACAACTAGTGTATATATGACTCGTAAGCAATATCAGTAATATTTTTGGACACCATGGCACAGCATATATAATATAACAAGTATCTACTTGTCTATTTTAAATGCTTGTCTACTGAAAGTTATCTTTTTCTTACAAACAACATGCCTATGCCAATGCCAGATGTTGAAGATATTCGAGGTGTGGCCTTACAGGTCTCAAAACTTGAAGGAGCCGGTGATAGCAGACGTGGTATGATGGGATCAATTTCTTTGGGGATTTGTGATCATTTGGGAAGAAGGCCAAATTTGTTTTGCTAGACTGGATACTAGTGCATTTGCGTAAATAGATTTTTTTCTTTCTTCTTTTCTTGAAGGTAACAAACGAAATTCCATTCTTTCCTGGGTTTCCTCCACATCAGCAAAGGAGCAGAACCAGAACCTAATAAGTGATCTTCCAAAATGTGGTGAGTCAGGTAGAATAAATACGTTGTTTAAAGTTTCCCCAAAGTAGTTTTGTATGTAAATTTTATCTGCTTGAACATTTGTTTTTCCTTTGTATTCTATGATCTTATGTGCTATAAAGTAGAAATATATTGTGGTTAGAGTTTTTACACTCCCCATCGTTAAATTCTCATCTCCATCGAAGACTGAATCCCATCTGCTGTTCTAGCTTGGCGGTTTTGTTCACTTTCACTTCAATCCTTATCGGTTTATTGGTTCAAAATTTGTATCCATCTGCAACAATCGAATGAATGAAATTTCTAATCTGTAATAGATTGCACAGTGCCAGAGTTAGTAGTCCTTTGTACAGTTGTAATGCTGAGTTAGTATCAGCCAAAAGTTGTTATGAACAACAGGAATGTTATCTTTCTCATTTGGGGTAGAAAAGCAATTCAAGTTTGGATATTTCCTCTCATGCATAATGAAATAGGTTTGTCATATATTCACACATTTGATGGATCTATCTCTGATTTAGATGCTTGGAGGCCAACCAATGGTGTGTTGTGTCAGCCAGGCTCCAGCATGAAAGGATCCTGTATTGAAATGCAAACTGGCTTGTCCAGCTCTGAAACTGGCATTCACAATTCCACAGGCATTCCTCCTCTTCAAGATCTAGATGTGGCTGTTATAGAGTCTTTACCCCCTGATGTGGTTTCGGAAATTAATGAAATGTATGGCGGGAAGTTATTAGGTTTCATTTCTGCAAGTAAAAACAAAATTATCAATACAAACATCCATGATGCCTCAACAAAAAGTTACGAAGGTAAGTACCATGATGGTTTTAACTTGAATTATAAACTGCTGGATGGATATATAGCTGAGTATGATTGCGAAATTGCTTCTCTTATCATTACCTTGTAAATGTTGCTTGTAGATTCAGGTGTAGCAGTTGAGGATATGGGATCTCTCTCAGGGGCACATCTTTTGGAATCAAATACGGTTGCTACTGATAAGGTGCGAATAACAATCTTACTTTTCATGCGTGGATGGATAATGACAATTCTTCTGGCGACTTTGCTTAATGTTGCTACTTCTAACACATTTTTATTTTAGCTACTAAAACTTTTTTCCTATAATGTTTTGTTTTAAATTGATATTTGTTTTCCTTTTTTTGTTAAGATTTTAAGAAACATAGTAATGTGTTCTTAAGGTAATGGGATGTGACAAGGAAGAAGATCCTGATTTGGCTGCATCTGCTACTTTCTCTCGGAAAGATATCATGCCCTCATCTCTAAGTCAAGTAGATTCCTCAGTGTTCCAAGAATTGCCTGAGGAATTCAGAAAAGACATTATTGAGCATCTTGGCCATCACCAAGGAGCAGAATTTTTCAAAGGAGCCTTCAGTGATGTGTCTGATAAACAGACTGAAGTTGAATCCTCTGACTTAAGTGGCCTTTGGGTCGGAAATCCTCCGAAGTGGGTTAAGAAGTTCCAAATAAGCAACTGTGGCTTGTTAACTATTTTTGCTGAAATATATCTGTCTGGATCTGGTGGTTGTTTGTCTTCTCTACTGCAGTGCTTGATGTGTAGGGTATTTGTACTCACTGGAGTTGGCACTGACGGATTTGGTAATGATGTTAGTTGGCTGGATGAGCTTTTCAAGCAATATATAGATCTCAAAATTACAACAGATGTTGAGGAGATCTATGTATGTATATGCCTATTGAGAAGGTATGTTTATTAATCAAAATTCTCCTTGTTACTATGCTATGGTTATAAAGATATCTTTTATTCATCTATTACTTTGTCATGATTTTCTGTAATTAGTGCTTTAATTCATCAAAATTGTTTTCTAGCTTTCTTTATTAACTACAAGCATTGTCCATCATTTAAGCCATCTTATTATGAGTTCAAAGAGAATCTAATTGATCAAATTATCAGAAAGATTTAGT
Source organism: Salvia splendens (assembly GCF_004379255.2). NCBI lineage: Eukaryota > Viridiplantae > Streptophyta > Magnoliopsida > Lamiales > Lamiaceae > Salvia > Salvia splendens. Next base: position 3,866,354 of record NC_056039.1, read on the forward strand.
TGTTTCCTTGAATATGGTCCGAGGCAGATATAGAATTCTTTAATTTCCTATATATTATGATTCGGAGAAGCTGAAGAAGATTTTATTGTAGTATATGTTAAGGGTGTTTTTGGAGGAATAACATTGAAAATATGTAGTACTATTATCTAGTTCTCCAAGAATTGTCATGTCACACACTAATTTTGAGAAGAGTATGTCAATGTCGCCATTTTGACATTGTGAGTTGCTTTGTTTGATTTGCAGTTATATGCATAGGATGTTGCATGTTCAAATTATGTGAAATAATTATGAGGTTAATCAGATTAAAGTGGGATTCGAAATCCCAGTCCACAATTTATGAAAATGATAATTCCTCTACCTGTCTTCACATCTGCACTTGTTTGGTTTTTCTCAGTCCCTGCATTGTTTATCATCAAAGATACATGGCTGTGACAGTTGCAATTTTTACTCACATTTTCTCTGTTCTGTTGGAGTTTGAAGCCCATATATTAGAATTCTATGTGATATAGACTAATATCTTGGCTTCTGTTCTTGCAATTATGAAAATGTGAAGTTACCTATTGTCCTCTAGTTTCTACCTGATCTTTGAATTTATGTCGTCTAACATGTTGCTCTTTTCTAATTCATGGTGGTATCATTACATGTCCTTGTCTTAATTTGTTATTGAATTCAATTTTTCTTCTTTCAGGTTGACTGGGAGGTTTGAGTTTCTCTTACAAGTCTACAATGCTATAATGCCTCACTTGCAGGTTCTATACTGTACTTACTTTACTCTCCTTTATTATGTTTTCCCATCTCCGTACACACACCTTTAGTGCCCTTTTCCCGGAAACAGAGTCGTCGTGGTTTATCTTTAAACTCTATTATAACCCTTTTTTCCCTTCATTTTCTGGGAGGAATAATTGTTTCTGCTCCTTTTGAGTCTGACTTTTTCTTTATGATGACATGTTGACTCATATCTTTCAGGCATCTATGGGTGAACACTATGGGGGCACCCTTTGCATTCCTTTGCTGTAGAAATTGTTTGTGCAGACCTCATTGGCTATGACGGAAAATGCTATGGGTAAGCCATTAGTTCACTAGTTATGTATTTATTATTTGTATGTATCCATTCAGATGTTAAGTATGACGTTGGGGTGTTTGAATATTGTTTTTTTGAGTGCGTGGGATTTGAGGGGAAGAAACCCATCAGAATCAGAGATTGACATAGTGAATGCATAGTGTGAACGACCACTTAATACTTGGCACCTGACTGGATATGTTTGCGACCCACACTATTATCAAGCATACTTGACTCGTATAGTTTCTCTAGTATGATTATCCTATCGGCCCAAACGATTACACATCATGTTCTAGCCTAACTATTTCATTGTCGAATGTATGAAGGGAACTACAATAGTGCAGATTATGTAGATCCTTTCTGTTCTTATCCAGTAAATAGTTGAGTTTTCTCATGTTGTTCTATATTCTTTTCTAGCTAACACCTACTCCATGTAGGGCTGACAATTTTTGACACGACACGAACCCACACGAAATAATGGGTATGTGTCAAAGCTTATTGGGTTCGTGTCGTGTTCGTGTTACACGTTAAGAAATAATATTAATATATTATAATATTATCATTTTTTTATTTATTTTAAAATTTAAATTAGGTTTAGTCTAATGGAGCACTTGGTGTTAGCGTGAAAATAGAATTTTCATTTTTCGTATTATTATAGTGTCATTATTGTGCCGTGTCATATATGTGTTGTTATCGTGTCGTGTTGACCCGAAGTGGTTCGTGTCGTGTTCGTGTCTGAGGGTAGCGGGTCGTGTTTGTGTTCGTGTTTGGAGTTTTCTTAACGGTTCATGTTCGTGTTTGTTGTTATCGTGTCGTGTCGTTATCGTGTCGACACGATAACGACACAACACACACGATTTACCACCCCTAACTCCATGTTTTATTCTCTTCGGTAACATTGCATGTTTAACCACCCTCATAAATATAAGAGTGATGCTCTTATTTGCTGATATTACTTCAGACTGTGAATGTTTTTTCTTCTGGTTAATGTATAAACAGATAACCATATTGTACCTGCTTGTTTCTGTTTATCGGTGTAATTGTTTTTCATATTTAGAAACCTTGGCTCCTTCATCAGGCTTGGTGATAAAATAAATATCAAATTCGTGCTTTGCCTTTTTATTTTTTTTATTTTGTCATTTGGCATATGAGGAGGAAGAAAACTTTATGACTTGATCTTGTTGTTTTGTTTGATCGAGTATTATATAGGATACTTATGTCATTTGTTTTATGACTATGAATGGGAAAATGTTTGTCGACTCTTTAACCAGAAAGGCCTGTTCCTAATAGAAGAAATAACCAAGTCAATTGATATAAGGATATGTATAGTGGAAAGTGACAACACGGTGAAGCCTTCCTATAGTCAATGAATATTAGTATTAGTGTACCATCATCATTTATTTATAATTGAAAAACCAAAATTTTGTAAAGATCTACATGTGGCGGAATTCTTATCTTTATGGTGTTAGGCGGAATTAAATTACAGAAGACTTGGTCTCATCTTCTAGTCTTGAATCATTACTCTCTGCAGATAAATATTTAAATAATGTAGACGTATTTGACTGTATATGTTTTGTGTCCACTATATATAACCCTAGTGTTTTGACACTCATACCACACCACAAAGAAGAATAACAGCAATGGCTAACTTTGTGTTGATATTGTCTTGTTTGGCATTCTTATCAGCAATGCAAGGGAATGAGGCTGTCCAGTACACTGCCACGAACAACGCAGCAACAACGGCAGGTGGTGCTCGGTTTGTCAGGGATATCGGTACCCAGTATACCTTACAGGCCATGGATGCCTCCACCGTCTTCATCTGGAGGACCTTCCAGCAGAACTCTGCTGCTGATCGGAAAAATGTGCAGAAAGTGAGCTTATTCATCGATGACATGGGCGGGGTGGCGTATACCAGCAACGACCAGATTCATGTCAGCGCCAGGTATGTGTAGTTTTTTACCTCATGGAAAGAAATTTGTGTCTTGTTTCTATTTGTGATGAGTTGGTGTTGGTGCAGATACATTAATGGGTATGGGGGCAATGTGAAAAATGAGTTCACTGGCGTTTTGTACCATGAAATGACCCATGTGTGGCAGTGGAATGGCAACGGGCAGGCGCCAGGTGGTCTGATAGAAGGAATAGCCGATTTTGTGAGGCTGAAAGCTGGTTATGCCCCGAGCCACTGGGTGAAGCCCGGGCAAGGTGACCGATGGGATCAAGGCTATGACGTGACTGCTAGGTTTCTCGACTACTGCAACAGACTCAAGAATGGGTTTGTGGCTCAACTCAACAAGAAAATGAGAGGTGGTTACAGCAACAATTACTTTGTGGACTTGCTGGGGAAGACTGTGGATCAGCTCTGGAAAGACTACAAGGCAAAGTATGCAACTTGAGTTTATGATGGCGGCAAATTATGGTTATGGCTTGAGTTTGTATTTCCTGTTTGAACAATAAAAACTATCGTATACATGAACATTCAAAAAATGTGGATTTCGACATGATGTGATGTGTGTTGTGACCTGCTGTAATGGTCTATTTTAGAATATGATAAATACGAATATGATGTTCGAAAAAAAATTATTTTCAAATATTACGGAATACAAATTTCGTCGTCTAATTATAACTGAAATATATTTCCATACAGTATTTGAATTTATTCATGAGGTTTCGAGTTTTCTGAAATAGTTGTGACCTACGAAACGATTGACTATAATACTGTATGAATACTTTTTTCTCCTAAAAGCATCCACAATAATGGAATAGCACCCGTCTAGCCACAGGCTAACGGCTAGTCCACTATTGCAATCGGTTGACGGTAAGGACGAGCGCGGAGCGGATGAGAGGTCGGATGTGGACTAATCGGCTAGCCAAATTTATTTATTTTAATTTTTTTTGTACATCCAGAATAGTCCTAAGAAGACATGATCCCAAGCCGATACTTGACATGTACCCCCTCTTCCAGGCCCATCACAAGGAAAACGAAAACCAAGATTTGCTTTATCTGGTATCAACCGAGAGCTGCGAGCAAATAGAACACCTTTCAGGAGTATCAATAGCGTGACATGAATCGTAAATGCATGGATATGATGTACCAAAAAATCCGCGGTTCCTAACGGAATAGGTAACAAAGCCACTTTGCCGCCCACTGCTACTAAATCACCACCCCCCCAGGTTAAACTGGTACTTGTTGTTAGGCGGCCAGCGATCGGCTAGCCAAATTTATTTATTTTTAATTTTTTTATTTATACTCTACATTTACAACTAATTACACTTTATTTTTTAATATTTGATAAACACCAATAATTAAAATGAATTAAATTGTATTTGTCAACTTATTTGTTGGGCTAGTGCATTGGCTACGCTATTGCTAGGATGTTACTTGGCTAGGGCTGTGGCTAGGCTATGCAAAGAGTATAATGATATGGCAGGAGGAGTTTTTGGCTAGACTATTATTAGGCCGATTCTATTGTGGATGTTCTAATCTTTGGTTATGATACAATTTGGGCATTTAGGAGAATTAATTTTTAATATTATATTTTATAAAAAGATAAAAATATCATCTTAGAGATGTGATCAATTGCTAACTAATTAGCAATCCAAAATTAAGACTAATTTGTAACTATTAGATTAGGAGATCTAGTGGTTATATAATGCAAGTAGATTATATTTTAAATTTAAATAATTGTTAAATAAAATTAAAGGTATTAATATCAATTCTCTCTTATTAAAATTATTCTAAAATTTTAAATTTACGTAACTCTATCGATTTAAATTATTTTTTCGCAAAAAATATATCAAATTAAAGACAATTTTATAAGGATTCTAACGAGATCTCAATTGCATATGTTCCAACAACGTTCGGATGATGAAATTTAATGATTTTTATTTCAGTTTTCGTATATGTTGATAAACAGATTTTTTATCAACAAATACATAAAAAAATCTCAATATAATGCATGTAAAATCTCAATATAATGCATTTAAAATCTCAATAAAACTGTGTTGATATTTTCGTGTACTTGTGTTGAAATACTCATGTCATTGTGTTGATATTTGTAATACACTATGTTGATATAAAAAACACGAAAATTATGATATGATAATAGAATGCCGATCTTACCCTTTTGTTGATATTTTGTCTACTATTTATTGAAATTCATAAGATTTAAAATCATCCATTCATTTTAACATCTAAGGGTAAAAATTTAATCTTAATTTTGAATTTTGAATTATAATGTAATAAGCAATATAAGAGCACCCTTAACTAGGGGTGTGCATTCGGGTTTCGGTTCAGTTTTTTGTCAAGACCGAATCAAAACCGAAAAATTGAATTTAGTTCAATATCCAAACCGAACCGAACCCGAAAAATCGAAACCGAAAAACCGAAAACCGAACTTAAAAACCGAAAACCCGAACAAAACCGAAAAAACCGAAAAACCCGAAAAAATAAATATAATATTAATATATATATGTGTATAATTTATTTTATTTATATATACTAATAGAATATTTATATATAATATAAAATTAATAATACATATAATAAATATAATATAGTAGAATTTATTAAAATAATATACTATATATTATATATAATATAATATATTAAATTAATAGAATATATATATATATAATTCGGTTATTCGGTTTTCGGTTTTTTTCGTCGCCCGAACCGAACCGAACCGAAAAACCGAAATTTTTGTATTTTCAAAACTGAACCGAACCGAAAAACCGAAATAACCAAACCGAATTTCAAAATTTCGGTTTGGTTCGGTTCGGATATTCGGTTTCCGATTTTTTTGCTCACCCCTACCCTTAACATCCTAATATCTCCTAATGTTTATAACGTGTCCCAGTGGCACGTTCGTCATATCCTCATTTATAAATTTCAAATAAACAATTCCTTAAAATTAACAACTTTTTAATTTAGAAAAATTTCCATTCTAAGATTTGGACTATTTTTTGTAAGTAATATTTTAATTAATTTTTGGAGGGAATCATAAATGTAACTGGGCAAGAATTGGAGAAGGGTGGCCCACCAAGTTGGATTTATTGCTCTTTGTTCGGTGACTATGATTTACTATACAAGTAAAAGAGATGTGCAGCTCTCCTTTTTTTACATGAGTGGACAAAAATCACCCTGAATTGTTCGATTTTTGGGGGTGATTTACTTTTTGGAGGGATAAATTAGTCTTTTGAACAACTAATTCTGGATCAACAGTCCACTCCAGATTTAAATGCCACGATTTTTATCTGTTTTAATTCATGGGAATTGCTTGGGCCTGGCAGAAATGGATCAACCACACTGAACGCATGATTTTGCCAAGAAACAACCCAAAAACATGGAGATAAGGCAAAGGCAAACATGAGATTTTTTCGTTAGAGATTACTATCACCGATCCCCCAAATATGGCTTGTTATGGGTCTCATACAAATCTGACTTACTTAAAATAATTATCCTTTAAAATATAAATTCTTTCTTTTTTTAGTCCGATCCTTAAAAATAGAAACTTCACTTTTTAGGAAATTTCTTTCTCTCTATATTTTCCAATAATACACTTTTCTTTCTATCTCTCTTAATTTACCAATTTTTTTGTGTCATTTCAAAAGTTCCTAGACGGAGTGAGTATAATAGTGACGTTTTGGTATAAAAATTGGGTACACTGGCCAATTAGACACAATTTGGCTGGACAAAGGTTAAAGGGCATGAATTTAACCAAATACATATCGCAACTGTCTCAGCCATGAATCATCGACGATAAACACGGAAGGAACTGAGAAAAAACAAACAAGTGCAGATGTGAAGACAGGTAAAGGAATTATCATTTTCATAATTTGTGGACTGGGATTTCAAACCCCACTGTTAATCTGGTTAAGATGATAAAATGAAAAGATTTATTAATGCTAGCTAGCCAACAAGTTTTTCAAAGAATTAATGAAGAGTATAAGGACATGTTTTATTATGTAATGTATTTTTTAGTTTCTAAACTTTCTGAAGGACATATGTTACATATAAAGACATAATTAAAATTAGAAATAACCCACTGTTTATTTTTTACATAGTACTACTATGGATTGATTAAAAAGCATGGCTCCCTTTCATCAGGCAAGGGATTGTTGGTCACATGGTGATATTGTCTTGCTTGGCATTACTATCCGCAATCCGAGGGAATGAGGCTGTCACGAACAAAGTAGCGAAGACGCTAGGTGGTGTTCGGTTTGCTAGAGACATCGGGGTCGGTCCAGTATACCTTACAAGCCATGAATACCTCCACAGGCTTCATCTGGAGGACTTTCCAGCAGAACTCCGCTGCTGATCGGAAAAATTTGCAGACAGTTAGCTTGTTCATCGATAACATGGCCGGAGTGGCGTCAATTATGGCAACGTGAAAAATGAGTATGGTATTGGCGTTTTGAACCATGAAATGACCCATGTGTGGCAGTGGAATGGCAACGGGCAGGCGCCAGGTGGTCTGATAGAAGGAATATCATGTGCTTTTTGACATGCTGTAGTTTTAATTCTGAAATAGTGGAGAAGGGGCCTATCATCAGCCCTCTCTCACCATCCCTAAAGGGCCGTTCCAACGGCCATGCCCATCGTTTCGGCGATAGAGCCGATCATCGGGAAATAATTTTTGTTTTAATTATTTTTTAATCCTCTTTTTATACCTTCACTCTCCATTATATATTTACATTCACCCATTCATTCCCACTTTATACTGTTTTTATCTCTCATTCCCACTTTATACTGTTTTTATCTCATTTTATTTTATATCAATAATTAAAAATGAAATATCGAAATAATGCGGAGTGGAAATGAGATGAGAAGTGGGATAGCTCCTAAGATCGACCTTTATATTACAGGGAGATAGGCCCTATGGATAAAATGTTGACGTGGTAGGAGGAAATAGAGATAGGCCTATCCATTTTGTGAATGCTCTAATTTTTTACTCTCTCCGTCCCTCAAGAATATGCACTCTTTTCTTTTTAGTCCGTCCCACAAGAATATGTACTTTCTAATTTTGAAAAGTCATTTCTCTCTAATGAGGTGGGACACATTTTTCACTAACAATACTTTAGTTACTTTTTCTCTCTACCTCTCTTTTCCTTTACTAATTTTACATTAAAATCCGTGCCGATTCCAAAGTGCATATTCTTTAGAGACGGAGGGAGTATTATACAATTTAGCATTCTGTTAAAACTCTTAAATCTTGTCTCACATCAACTTGGTAATGATCCTAGCTCATTTATATAAGTATGGATAACACTACTCCTTATAAGGCATTTTAATGGGTGAGTGATCCATTTCTAATATGTTATCAGAGCGGGCCCAAGTCGATGATAGATTTTGACTCTTTATCTCTTCTCTTGCCTACCCACGTGATGGAAGTCCGATGTGTCATTCCGACCCACACGTGAGGGGGTGTGTTAAAACTCTTAAATCTTCTCTCACATCGACTTGGTGATGATCCTAGCTCATCTAATATAAGTATGGGTGAATTTTGGCTCTTTATCTCTTCTCTTGGCTACTCATGTGATGGAAGTCTGATGTGTCATTTTGGAGAGGACGTGTTAACAATTTTTAATAAGTATAATATTGTTAATAGATCTATTTTCTATTAATAATGTTTTAATTTTGTTTTATATTTTTCTTTATTTAATTATATTATTAAATTTGTGTTGCTTCAAAAGTTATTAAGCTTAAAAGATGGAGATAATATAAGAATATAAATAAGGCATAGAAAAACAATAGATTTTTCGTATTGATCATCAATATCGACTTTTTCTCTCCAATTTCACAGCCTCTGTTTAAATTATCATGTGTCGTTTTCCCAAACATTCCTTATTTTGGTCGAAACTCGTGCAACTTTATTATAAAACCACCAAATATGGGTCTCATACGACTCTGACTTCCTTAAAAATAATTGTATATTACTACCTCCATCTCACTTATTGTATATTACTACCTCCATCTCACATTAAGTGTTACATTTTGCCATTTTGATCTATCCCACAATAAAAGTCACATTTCATTTTTATTATAAATGGTAAGTAGACTACATATTCCACCAACCAATTCTACTTACATTTTATTGTAAAACTAATATATATAAGTCAGAGTCATAGTCCATTAACTTATTCAATCTATTTTTCTTTAAAATCCACGCTCACACTAAATATGACACTTAATGTGGAACGACTATAGTATAATTTAAAATTTGTCTTAATTATTTAAGTGTACGTATATAGTGACGTTTTGGTATAAAAAATAGAGTACATAGGCCAATTAGACACAATTTAGCTGGATTTCTAAGGACATGTTTTAAGATAAATTTATAATGTAATTTATTTTTCAGTTTCTAAACTTATTGAAGGACACTTCTTACATCTAAGGCCATCCACAACGCTGTTCCTATACCGTTCCTTAAACCACTATTTGAGGGCCCCACTGTACTTATTTACTCCATTCCTTAACTAAGGAACGGAACCTGCAACCCTCCGTTTCTTATCCGTTCCTTAACCGTTCCTTAAATTACTATTCATTCAATTTCATTTTTTATTTTTATTTCCAACCCAATTCAATTTAAATAAACACACTTTAATAAAAAACAAACACACTTATTAAAAAAACACACAACATTAAAAAAAATTAAAACTTAAACTTAAAAAAATAAAAAAAACACACACTTCAACGTGGGAAAATAAAAAAAACTACTCCGCCGGCGAATCATCCTCCGGAGGCGGTCGAGGTTTAGGGGGAGTCGGAAGGCCAAGTTGTGCTGCCATAGCAACAATTCCGTTCCACCAGGCCGTGAATTGGGCATACGAGAAGCGGGAAGGGTCCGCCATTGTGGCGGTTATGTACGCCACCATAAGTGTGTCCGAGCCTCCCCGCGAGCCCGATCCCGAGGCCGACTGACTTGATTCGCCTCGGCCCTTCCTCTCTCTAGCCGCCTTCGTCCCTTGCGGCCGACGGCGCCCACGGCTGGATCTGGATCCCCCGTATTCGCCGGGCGTTGGATCCCCCGTACCCCCAAACACCTGCTGTTCACCCTCGCTGGCCTCACCGGTGTCACCAGACGAGTAGTTGCCGGTCGTCGTGTGCTTCGTGCGCTTTGAGGTTGAGCCCGAGCTCGAGCGGACACCGCCGGTCCACCTTTCCTCGTCCTTGACGAGCTGCCAAATATCAACATATTTGAACTGTAGCCCGGTGTCCTGGTAGAAGACGCGCAAAGCCGCCCTCAGAATGTCGGCGCCCGAAGCTCCGCTTTGGTAGTTCGCCTCTTCGGCCGAGTAGATGCCGCAAATTTTTTTGACCTGTACGTCGACTCGGCCAAAGTGAGCACGGAGCATTGTATATTCACGTTTTTATTTCAATTCTGTATTGTTCTTGGAGCTGATCCCGGGGAAAGCCCGTGACGTCCACCTTTATCCTTCCGTCGTCGACCGCTCGTCGTCGCCGGAATCTTGTTAAGGGAGTGCACCCTTAACAACATTATTCATAGTACGTTTTGTGAAACAATTTTATTTATAAAATCGAAAGACAAGATACTCCGTATGTAGGTAAGTACTTGATGATAAAGAAGTTTACCAAACAACAAAATATTACTTGAATTATAATTAAGTTCTTATTTACTTTTGTGAAATTTATGAGGGTGTATTATTAGTATAGAAATGATCTAAAAGTTTAATTTGGCTGTTTTATTTAATTATATACGACTATACGAGATTCAAGATTAATACTGTAATATATAATGGCTTATTTAAGAGATTTGTTATTTACTCTACAAAACTTTTATCATCCCATTAGAGAACGGAGAAATTTCAAATTAAAATTGATTTTGAATTTCTGCTCGACAAGATCAATAAATTAAATTTTTACATAACTTTTTGTAAATTATTCAAGAAAACAATTAATTTATTGTGTGTTTGGCGTATATAATCGTAACATTGTCATTGTGGAATCGATGTGAGTAAATAAGTTAGACTTTAATATTCGTAAAAGCTAAAACCATATGCTAAAACTTGTAAATACCACTAATTAGTAGTACTAGTAGTAATTACTCTCCATTTCTGGAAATGTAAAAAAGTAAGAACTTGTAAAAGCTCTTCCAAGAAATTACGACCTTTTCTATATATATAATAACCTATCATTTTATGGGTCAAAAATATCATTTTTACTAAAAATGATATTTATACACTATAAAATGATATTTTTTCAGCATGCATGGAATGATACTTTTAATCCATAAAATGATATTCTATTTTATAAAATGATATATTTCGTCCATAGAATGATAGGTTATTAGGTTATCACTATAAATACGAGTTATCATATGATCACATCCTTATATATATATATATATATATATAGGGATGTATTCATTTCCTTTTTCTATATTTCCTCCTTTTTCCTTTTTAATATCAGCCATTAGATTAGAGAAATGGACGGTCAAAATCAACATTGGGTAATTAATCCCGTGTTGCATTATTTGTCATATTTTGTGCATTATGAGGGTACAATAGTAATCTAATAATGGCTGGAAACCGCTACGAATAATGCACCATATGGTCACGAGTAATGCATATAATTGCCTATATAATGCACAATATGTGAACTGCAATGCATACGAACAAGATGTGTTGTGTTATGATGTTTGACACACGTTTCTTATTTCCCCTAAGGGTTTAATAAGCTTAGGGGCTAGGGTATAGTACGTAGACATGTATGTAATCTTCACATGGTAACGAGTAATGGATATAATTGACTATATAATGCACAATTTGTGAACTGCAATGCATACGAACAAGATGTGCTGTGTTATGATGTTTGACACACGTTTCTTGTTTCCCCTAAGACTTTAATAAGCTTAGGGGCTAGTGTATAGTACGTACGCATTAATAACAAATTATAAAACGATACGAATAATTCACCAAATTGTCACGAGTAATGGATGTTATTAACTATATAATGCACAATATGTGAACTGCAATGCATACGAATAAGATGTACCATGTTATGATGTTTGACACACGTTTCTTGTTTCCCCTAAGGGTTTAATAAGCTTAGGGGCTAGGGTATAGTACGTAGACATTACTAAATGCACGTATGTAATCTTCAATCCGTTGATTAACCCATATACACAATACCTCTAATAATGCATAATATACTGAGATAATGACAATTAACAGCTACATAATGCACTACCTAAACCAAATAATGCACATACGTATATTCCAATAACAACAATTTGTTAGTAATGTCTACGTACTATACCCTAGCCCCTAAGCTTATTAAACCCTTAGAGGAAACAAGAAACGTGTGTCAAACATCATAACATGGTACATCTTATTCGTATGCATTGCAGTTCACATATTGTGCATTATATAGTTAATAACATCCATTACTCGTGACAATTTGGTGAATTAATCGTATCGTTTTATAATTTGTTATTAATGCGTACGTACTATACCCTAGCCCCTAAGCTTATTAAACCCTTAGGGGAAACAAGAAACGTGTGTCAAACATCATAACACAGCACATCTTGTTCGTATGCATTGCAGTTCACAAATTGTGCATTATATAGTCAATTATATCCATTACTCGTTACCATGTGAAGATTACATACGTGTCTACGTACTATACCCTAGCCCCTAAGCTTATTAAACCCTTAGGGGAAACAAGAAACGTGTGTCCAAACATCATAACATGGTACATCTTATTCGTATGCATTGCAGTTCACATATTGTGCATTATATAGTCAATTATATGCATTACTCGTGACCATGTGGTGCATTATTCGCAGATACCAAAATGTGGCAGTTACTTTTCCGGTAAATGTCAATAATAACCCTGTAATGCATACAACCACCTTCTATAATGCAACACGGAACCAGTTTTATAGAATCAATCTGATCCGTTGATGCCTTAGATCTAACGCGTAATATTAAGAAGGAAAAAGGATCTAAGATGTGAAAAGGAGAATAACGCTCCCCTATATATATATATATATAGAGTCCCATTATTCACAAATCCACTCTTAAAGACCGAACCATCGAACCATACCAAATTAGGGTTTTTTGATCTAGTTTTTTATGGATGAGAGGCACAAATTTATAATTTATTTTCACCTTCATCACGAGCCTATTTTAATTCATCCGAAGGTAAATAAGTCATACAAACATGTTACAAAGATTTAAATTCATTCCAGTAGGTTTTTACTTCATTCCAGTAGGTTTTTACTTCATTCCAGTAGGATTATTACTTCATTCCAGTACGTAAATGCGGTTTCGCCGTCGCGTGTCGTTCTTTCTCTCTACAATATCTATCACCACTGCCACAACGCTGATATGATGTAATAAACACATGGAATGATGCAATAAATTATTGGAATGAAGTATGTGAAGTCCTACTGGAATGAAGTAAAAACCTTATCCAATGAAGTAATAACGTTTCTGAATGAAGTAATAAACGCACTTGAATAAATTGCATTTTTTAATGTAAATAAAGTAAAAACTCAGGTCAATGAATTCAAATGAAACATATGTTGAATCATTTCAAAACCTACTGGAAGAAAGTAAAAACATGTTGTAGTTTCAAGGTATTACGTACGGAATGAAGTAATAAATCTATACAATGAAGTAAAATGGGTTTGTAATGAAGACCGAAAATTTACACAGCAGCACATCTCATCAAAAAAACTAGATCTAATGGCCCAGATTTGGTCTCTAGTTCGGTCTTTAAAATTGGTTCGACATTGATCACAACCCTATATATATATATATATATATATATATAAAAGGATGTTTACATGTTGAATGTTTGGATAATATTTACATGTTGAACTTGAATACATACCTATAGGGTAGTGTTAAAATCCTATATACCACTTAGATTTAAGTTCCGTTTTTATTGGGATCGTTGGATCTTGAGGATGAACGATCTAGATTTAATTCTTATAGTAGCATTCCGTAGTTCATTATTTAGTTTATTTCGTGCATTATGAGGGTGAATTAGTAATTATATGTGCTCAAATCTGGAGAAACCGAGGAGCCGAGATTTTAGCGGGATACACCCACTACTTTCCATGTACTCCTCGCCTCATTCATCATCATCCTTAATTACTCCAGCTTCTCTCTCCATTTTTGACTTCTCAAATTCCAGCCAAACCCTAGCCGCCTCCACCACCGTTTTAGCCGATACAAGCTTAAATTCATCCGCTGTTACCTTCGATTTTCAGTCATCCGTTCTGTTCTGAACAATACTCCACCGCCACCATCACCGTTTTCGCCAATAAGAAGAGGTAGGGTTTTCGAATGTGTATGTACTAGTTTAATTTTCGAGTTGCAACAACCCTTTCTCCAAGTTTCGCCTGTAACACACCACAATTCAACTGCATACCACCGACCGGTCGTATTTGTTAATACAGTCTAATTCCCCTTTGTTTCATTGGATTCCTTCGCAGTTCTTAAAATGACAAAAAGAGGATGACCAACAAATTCACAACAATCCCAGCAAGAGGGTGAGCCTTTGTTTTTCATTTGCAATTCGAATTGATGTTTATTTTTGGATTTTACTCCGACATGGTTTAACATAATTTTGCAATTCGAATTGATATTTTATTTGCAAAATATCTGCTTGTTCTGTACTTGTTAAAATCTCTTCATTATTTGCCAATGTTACTACATTATTTGAATATGTGAATGCATTATGGTCATTTCTGTTTTAAATTGTCAGATAACAAATGTAATATTAGTATACTCATTAATTCATATAATCTCTGCATTATGTTCAAATGTGATTGCATTATTTTACTATATCCTTGAATTATGTGTAATGCTGTTTTATACAGTAAAAGAGGAAAGGTATTTAGTGTTACATTCTGTGTATTAAAACTGTATATCAATGCATTATTTACCTATATGATTACATTATGAATGTTGTTGGTGTGGTTATAGATTGCGGAAGAGTAAATTGAAAATCTGCTTGTTCATTAATTTTTAAAATCTCTTCATTATTTGCCAATGTGTCTACATTATTTTAAAATGTGAATGAATTATGGTCATTTCTGTTTTATATTGTCAAATAACAAATCTAAAATTAATATATTCATTAATTCATATAATCTCTGCATTATGTTCATATGTGAATGCATTATTTTCATATATCCTTGAATTATGTGTAATTCTGTGTTATACAGTAAAAGCGGAAGGGTATTTAGAGTTAGATTCTGTGTATTAAAACTGTATATCAATGCATTATTTTCCTATATGATTACATTATTAAAGTTGTTGGTGTGGTTATAGATTGTGAACGAGTACATTGAAAATCTGCTTGTTCATTACTTGTTAAAATTTCTTCATTATTTGCCAATATGACTACATTATTTGAATATGTGAATGCATTATGGTATATTATTTCATTATTTGGATTTGATAGTGCATTATGTAGCCTGTTTTTTTACATTACGTTTGATTTTGATATGCAGAGATGCAATTGTGTATGAGGACAACTAAAAACAAACGGTGCAGAGTGAGTTCCTTTCGTTGGAACCATTCAAAGCTGTCAGCCCGGTCATTATAGACACTTGGTGCTCTTACTTGAATAACATGGAGAAGCTGAAGGCACCAGATAGTAGTTGTCATTATTTTGATTGTTGTAGGAAATACGAACTATCAACGGGCTGATGAGTACTTCAATGAGTTAACCGCACAGTTATTAGAGTAATTCAGTGTTATAGAATCCAATAACGAACAAAAATTCGGTGCATGTATCAGTTTAAACGTTGTTATTATTGAGTTCGTACTACACCCTAACCCCTACACTTATTAAACCCTTAGGGGTAACAAGAAACGTGTGGCAAACATCGAAACACGCCACATCTTATTCGTATACATTGCAGTTCAAATATGGTGCATTATATAGTCAATAAAATCCATTACTCGTTAACATTCGGTGCATTATTCATATCAGTTCGTTTCCATTCGGTGCATTATTCGTATCGGTTTAAACGTTGTTATTAATGAGTACGTACTATACCCTAGCCCCTAGGCTTATTAAACCCTAAAGGGAAACAAGAAACATGTGCCAAATATCGAAACACGACACATCTTATACGTATACATTGCAGTTCACAAATGGTGCATTATATAGTCCACAATATCCATTACTCGTTACCATTCGGTGCATTATACGTTTATGTTTAAACATTGTTATTAATGAGTACGTACTATACCCTAGCCCCTAGGCTTATTAAACCCTTAGGGGAAACAAGAAACGTGTGTCAATCATCGAAACACGACACATCTTAATTGTATACATTGCAGTTCATATATGGTGCATTATATAATCAATAATATCCATTATTCGTAACCATTCGATGCATTATTAGTATTAGTTTAAACGTTGTTATTTATGTGTACGTACTATACCCTAGCCCCTAGACTTATTAAACCCTAAGGGGAAACAAGAAACGTGTGCCAAACATCGAAACACGGCACATCTTATTCGTATACATTGCAGTTCACATATGGTCCATTATATAGCCAATAATATCTATTGTTCGTTAACATTCAGAGCATTATTTGTATGTTCATTACTTGACTGATTATGAACATTATTTGGCTATTTGAATGCATTATTTATCTTGTTTTATGCATCACGTGGTTGCTGTTGTACGTACTAGACCCTAGCCCCTAGGCTTGTTAAACCCTTAGGGAAAACAAGGAACGTGCACCAAACATCAAAACACGGCACACCTTAAATGAAACGGGGCTGGATAAATGTTCATTACATATCACAAATAATGCATTACAGAAACTAAAACCACGCATTACACTACATAATATGTACATTATGTATATCTGTTTTAAAAAATGCCTACGCGCTATGCATGTGCAACCCCGAGGAATTACTGCAGCTCGTGTATTTGGACAACGTTTTTTAGACTTAGAACATACTACACCCTAGCCCCTAGGCTTGTTAAACCCTTAGGGAAAACAAGAAACGTGGGTAAAACATCGAATTACGGCACAACCTAAACTAGGGGCTAGGATAAATGTTCATTACATACCACAAACAATGTTCATTATAGAACCTAAACTAAACGGGTAAGGATAAATGTTCATTACATACCACAAACAATGCGTTACAGAAACTAAACTACGCATTATACTACACAATATGTACATTATGTATATCTGTTTTAAAATATACCCACGCGTTATGCATGTGCAACCCCAGACGAATTACTCCAGCTCGTGTATTTGGACAACATTTTTTAGACTTAGAACATACTACACCCTAGCCCCTAGGCTTGTCAAACCCTTAGGGCAAACAAGAAACGTTCGCCAAACAACGACACACGGCACAACTTAAATTATAATATTGTCAAGGAGTTGATCGAATATTTGTTTGTTCATTACTTGGTATAAGCTGTTCATTATTAGGCGATGTTATTACATTATTTGCCTATGTGCATGCATTATGTTCATTTCTGTTTTTAATTGTCAACAGTCAAATGGAATATTTGTTTATTCATTACCTCATATAATCTCTGCATTACGTTCATATGTTAATGAATTATTTTCATATATGCATGAATTGTCGTTGGTCATTGTTGAAATAGCTTATGCTCATTAAGTAAATGATTATGTTCATTAATGTGTATATTTGTATTCATTATATGTCATGTATCATGCATCATGTCAAAGTTTTTTTATATTGTCAAGGAGTTGATCGAATATTTGTTTGTTCATTACTCGGTATAAGCTCTTCATTATTAGTTGATGTGCTTACATTATTTGCCTATGTGCCTGCATTATGTTCATTTCTGTTTTTATATGTCAACATGCCTCCTTCGAAGCTAAATATGGCTGAGATTAAAAATTAAACGAAATCCGCATAAAATAATATGAAAATCTGCACAAATACTTAGTGGGAAATCTGCATAAAATAATACGGCTAAAATTATGGAGCATTCCATAACTAACTACAAATTTTAATCTCTATTATGCCCTTTAAACGTTTAAAATTTAAGAAATTAACTAATTATCTGTCAATGTTTTAACCATCCGATCACAACAAATCCACGGCTGAGATTAAAAAGGAGATTGGATTAATAGTGGAAAAAGGATTAGAATACAATCCCATACCTATATATATATATATATATATATATATATATATATATATATATATAGGTATGTATTCAAGTTCAACATGTAAATATTATCCAAACATTCAACTGAATCTCAGCCCCACGATTTTGTCATCTAACGGTCAGATTAATGCAACGTGTCATTTAATAATGTAGATTTTCATTATAATAATGTACACCGACTAATAATGTAGCATTATAGTCTAATAATGTAGATTTTCATTCTAATAATATACCCCAACTAATAATGTAGATTTTTCATCAAATAATGTAACTCGGCTATTTTGATCACAACCATCCAATTCAAGGATCCAAGGGTTGTGATCTGTTTGAAGCTTAAGATCAAGGAGCTGTGATGACCCTAATACACCCTATATATAAATTCTTTTCTAGAAGTATATTGAAAAAATATCAATATGCATGGTAACATATAATTTCAGTAAGCACAGCTTAATCATTTAAGTAGTATTGTCATTATAATTAAGGATTAACTAAACATTTTGCTAGTGTTGTTAGAGTGCAAGGAACACGTTTGATTTATATCTCATCAAAGTAAATATTTTAGGTGAAAAGGCACTTCCTTTTTCTGTTTCGATATTCCTTCCCACTGTGTTGGATTTCTTTCAAATGCTTTGAACTTTTTTCTAATTCCAAATGCAAGATTCATTAGCTTATATGGCATTCTTTCCTCTTACACCTATACACAATTAATTTATAGTATAATTCATTCAAATTGTGTTTAATATTGATATTGTGCAATATTCAACATAATTATATTCACATGCTCCTTGTGACAAAAAGGGTCCAAATTGTGATATTTGCGAAAAAATTGTAATAAAAACTAAGTACTAGTATGAGTATTATTATTTTACGAAATTTGTATTTTTTTTATATATGCATGTCTCTTAGTATATTTCACATTGACATTTTTGGAATATGTGTGCTCACGATATGAAAATGGAAATCATAATTACAAATAAAGACTTTCACTTTGTTATGGGTCCTAAATTAAACGTGTTGGGCTGCTGCATTGAAATTTCACCAAATAACCTACTAGTCATCCCATGCATGCATATTCATTCATCAATATATATAACATTATATTTATCTGAAAATGACATATATATATACCAATTATTTTGGCATCTTTTTTCCACATTGATAGAGTCATTTTCCAAATCCAAAATCTTTTCCTTAACCACCTGAAAATACTTTTTGGATTTCCCATTCTTGAATTTTTGCTGCTTCCTCAACTACAACCCTTTTTTGAGATAGCTGCGTTTCCTCTTTCAATTGCCAAATGTCACGTTTGCTTCCTAATTACAACTTGTTATAATTTATTAGTGGTCTATATCTAACTTCATGCCACAAAAAGTTTGTCAACTATGTCCGTGCACTAAGTCTTGTAGATCTCCCAACTCAAATCTTGATGATACTGACATACCTTGTGCTGTGAGATCGATACTATTGATATTAGAGATAGGTTTGTCTGATATTATCATATTATTGTGTGTTTTTGTTGGTTGCTCGTTGATTTTTGTCTTTTGCTAGTTTCTTTATTGTTCTTTTCAGTATACTGGTTTTATTTTGTGATAATTGAATTTTCACTCTATGCATGATATGTATGGAAGATGCGAAATGCAAATGATTTAAATTTTGAAGTTCACAATATATTTATGTCATTTTCAGAGAAATTGGATATGAAAAGTTAAAAGTTTATAAGTATGTAATTAGGTATTGGTTATAAAAATTTACAATATTAATTTTTTTCAAATGTGATAGGTCTACTTTTGCTTGACTTGTTAGATAGCCATCAACAACACAGATTGCACTTATTTAATAAGATAAGCAAAAAACTAAACTAACGTAGTCAAAACCATCTCCATCATTAAGCTCACTTTCTGAATTCTATAAATTCATGCACCAAATATCTAGGGATTCATATTCTTAAGGAACCCCATTTTTAGCAGCTTAGTACACAAAGCTAATGGCTAAACTATCTGCATATTTCGTAATATTTATTCTCTTCTCTCTAGTAATAAGGCCCGGGATTCAAGCCCGATTACTATCAAAGGAATCAGGATTGCAAGGGAACGAGTTTAGAAGGATAATATCATCCGAAGAGGTGGAGCTAGCGAAGTCCGGGCCAAGCCCGGGAGCTGGACATGAAATCGGTCAAAAGAAGAATGCTGTCGTGGATGTGTACTCGGGCCCGAGCCCAGGAGTTGGACATGGGTTTGATCGGAAAGATTATGGTAAGCGAAAGACTACCACGGGTATGAGATCGGGCCCACGTCCTGGAGATGGAAATGGAGTTCAAAATAGGGAGGGGAGTCTTGTTGCGGCTATTCATTCAGGCCCGAGCCCGGGAGAAGGTCACGATCATGTTCCGGCCAAGCCCGTGGATGAAAATAAGTCTTGAGATACAGATTAGCATTTGTATGAGCATAATTTACTATTGATAATTATCATCACTATACACATCTTATACCAATTACTCTCTAGTATTGAGTTGCATGTTATTGTAGATCGGTTCAAGTTTATAATAATATTGTTATTACTTAATTCAACGTCCATTTTGTCGGATTACGGCTCTCTACTTTGAAAATATGTGAGTTCATATACATATACATATACATATAAAAATTGTTAAATTGTTTACTTATAAAGCACTTCATCCATAACATTATAAGTGGTTAATTTGATTGACTTGGGTAAATTAGTATAAATATACTAGTATGAAGTATATTGCATTCTATGAGGTGTTTTATTGTATAATGACGATCTATTTGATACCATTATACAGAGTGAACGGTTTATTAGAAGTGCAGTAATCTCTCTACTATGAACATTCACTATTTAAGGCCATTGATAGTTATAACAAAAAATTATAACAAAAATGCTACGCCTAACCCGCGATCCTAGTTAGGAAGAGGCCACTTAAAGCGCTCCGATGCATTCTTACTTTACTCAGAAGCGGAACGCCTAACATATTAGTTTGAGTGTGCAGAGACAATTCTCTCCACCGATCTATCCCATGTGAAGAAAACCAGTATCAAGCTACTCGGTTTTAAGGATCGTCTCGGGTGGTGCCATGCTACGTGAGGAGTTATTAGCTGATGTATTGCCTTTGACTAAAATAAATGTTCATGAAATATCTCGATGGGTTGAAGCCACTGAGACATACTGCAACAAAGAGTAAATTACTCAAAACTCAAGCAAACAAGGTGAAGGCAAGTTATTATCTTGTACCAAGATGCTTACATATGGGGGAAAGAACTAGAACAACACCAATTGGATACAGGAACACAGTGGTCCTCACCAGGAAGGGTAATACTGCACCAATGAGGCAAGATAAGAAAATGCTAAAATATGACACAAAAATATTTTTCAGTATGTAAATTCATTGCATTCTATTTTAATGGGACTTCAGATTATTGAGTGTTCAATGGACTTTTAAATCAATTGTCATACTACAAAAGGCTACGTTATCATCTCACAGCAAAGGTGGCAAAATAGCCTCTTAACATTTCTAGACTTTACATGTAAATAGTTAACTGCAACTTTACAAATGAAAGGTGATAGTAAATGCTTTAGGTAAAACTTGACTCACCATCATAACCTAAGTAATTTAGGTAATGGTAGTAGGATACAGCTACCATGAAGAGCACATTTGATAGTAGTAAGGGAATAAAACCATGAGCCACTAGCAGAGGTGATAAGAAATAATGAAGAACTGCAAAAACAGACATAAATGTCATAGCTATCTAGAATATTGTTTGAGAGGATTATTGGCACACATTTTCAATTGACACTTACCATAAAGCAGCACAAACATAGGGAAGAAAAAGTTGCAGTGTACATCAAAGGCGTACAACCTTTAGAAGGACAATGAAAAGTTAGACCTTAGCTCAAATAGACACACATAAATACATATAAAATCAATAGTGCCTTAAATAATAGTAACACAAACAAAAGTAATTGTAGTCACATAAGCAAATACAGTCGCCCAATAGAGAGGGATAAATATTAGCAAACAAAACAGACTCTGATAGATAGCTCAAAATACTTGCCATTCCACCCGTTGCTCCACCACGTAACTGTGTGGAGCTTCTTCTCGGAGATAATTGTTAGTGAAAAACCTGAACAAAATGGAAATGGAAAAGCAATTTTCAGTTAGACTATCATGACATCCACAAATAGACATATAATGCAGTTGTCTCAACAAACTTCCATGACACAATAAAGCCAGAATTGCAACAATTCTAATGCATAAGTGTGGATGTCAATGCGAAAAGTTCTGAAGACGATACTTCTTTTTCCATACTTCCTGTTAAAATCTCTTAAATTTTGTCCAACATCGACTTAATGAAGATCCCGTCTAATCTATGTAAGTTTGGATAACCCTCCCCCTTATGAGGCATTTTAAGGAGGTGAGTGGCTCATTTCTAATATGGTATCAGAGCGGGCCCAAGTCGATGATAGATCTCTTTATCTCTTATCTACCTCACGGGTGGAAGACCGATGTTCATTCCAGCCCACACCGATGATTGTTCTCTTTATCTCTTGTCTTGCCTACCCACGTGATGGAAGCCCGATGAGTCATTCTTGGTGAAGATCTCATCTAATCTATATAAGTGTGGATAACTCCCCCTTATGAGGCAATTTAAGGGGGTGAGTGGTCCATTTCTAATGCTTCCCTCATTGTTCATCATACAAATTTTTTTTGCAGCAATACGAGATGCTTCATGGAATATAAACCTAACTCTTCCCAACAGATTTAGTACGAGGGAGTATTTCTTCGTTAAACCTTAGAAGTTAGGCCTCAGCAGACTACTACGGATTCTACAACCAGGACGAGACCTTTATCAGTCATTTGAATCTAAAATAACTTGGAACTGCTTGAATATACTAAAATCTTAGTCAGGGAAATGCAGTATCTCCATTTAGGATTCAGGGGATGAAAGATTTTAAAAAGTGACTGATTGAAATAAAAGAACAAAATTGAGGAAGCTAATTCCCAAATTCATGTAATTAACAATTCATGTTCTTAAATTTCCTTACCAACAAAATGTAAGAAATGGACGAACAAAGATGATATAACTACAAAAACAGCATGCCCTGCACTATGGTCGTTGAAAAAACAACAATAGTATAAGGGTGATCAGCAAATATGATACAGTTATTCACATTGGTGTGTTTTGAAAGAAGACAAAACAAAGGAAAAACAACCCATCACTTAGAAGTTTGGTCTGAAAAAAGAGTTTGTTTGAATGAATTGACACAATGGCAATAGGATTGATATTCAAAAAACATATTATTAGTTAGTACAACTTACAAAGAAATGCTAGGCAGGGCTTGTTTACCACACTGATTGATAATAATGATATCAGGCATGATAGAAAAAGCGTTAAAGATACTTACGCAGCACAATATGCAATAAGGGAAACTGAGAAAAGAAGACTGCATATGACAATAAATGCAGGATCATCACGAGCCCATTGGTTCTTTGTTTCTGCAAGAGAAAATAATGTCATATATATTATGGGGAGTTAGCAGCTAATTACTTCTTTAAAACCAGTAGGATCTAGAATTTTAAATCTGTGGTATAAGACAAATTTAAATGGATTAAATTAACCAAGAAATAAGTTAACCAGGTCTATATGGATCTATTAGTGTGAACATATAGATTTCCAACTTATGTAAAAAAATTGGTTTGTAGACCTTCACAGAGATCAAAGAATATACTATTAGTGACTTAGTGTTCCACAAAGCAAAATCATTAAGTAAATGAGATAGTATTATCTTCCTGAAGATAGATTCTTAGAGATTAGTTGGACAATGTTGAAGCTAAAGCTGCAAATATTTAAGAATGCCTAAAGAGTGAAGATATCTTATTATAGTAACTAAAATGAGCTGAACATACGGGGTGATTCATGTTTGGCAATTACATTAGGAGATATGGCTTCACTACAAATAAGACTTAGCTGAAAATAATTTTACTTAAAAATACATGGGACGAGTAATGAAGTATATTCAGTGATTATGCATCATTTAAGATGGTTGTCGTTGAAAAAATAATCTTCAGCAAAACAAAAGTACGCAAGAGATCAAAGGGGAAACTCACGCTTGTGATACTTGGTGTGTTGATATCTGCACTCATCGTTCCACATGTAAAATAGGAAAAAAAATGTCATAAGATTAAAGTAAGTAAAAAAATTCATGAAGCCACTTGATCTTACATTACTATCTTTAAAAGTGATAGTGCAAGCACTATAACATGTTATCTAATTCACAAGAATTATTGATGATTATCTTTTCTCCAAGAAAGCAATAAATATATCTTTCTCTCTACCTGAGTAGAGAAATTAGGTAAATATGTATAATCCACATAAAAAAGAATAACCTCATTTGGCTTATTTAACCTCTGTGAATCATAGTAGTTTACAGATTGACTAATTTTTAAAAACTCCGTATATCTTCCCAAATTATAATTGTAGAAACCCAAACCAAAACCAAATATACGATAGTAGTACAAGAACCCACAAATTAGCAGAACTGAGAATGTATCTATCTGTCTGAAAAACTTTCAACACAGTGAAGGATATGATGTAAACATAAGATGGTTCAGATTTACAGAAAAACCAAGAATAATATGCAGAGATTGGATACTTACACGACTTTTGGTGATGTGCATAGGTTAAGCATTTGCCAGAAAGTGTATTCAATATCCATTTGTTGCCACTGCAATTGACCACACAATAATTGGTGTTACTGAGATAAAATGCTAAATCCAATAACATGTCCATGCAGGAAACCCAATATTTATATCTCGCTAGTCAAACATATGCTAATGATAATTGCAACAATTGAAAATTTCTAGTAGTACATAAAAATCTTAATCTTAGACCTTTTATTTTGTGCTATGTTAGCAGTAGAATTAGTTTAGAAAAAATGGTCCATTAGAGCTAAATAAACCAATTATATCCATCGTTCTCTACTAGAGAACATTCATTTGGTCGAAGCACCAGCTCTAATCCTGAAAATTCATGCTCCTATTAAAAATAACTCCCATCACCCATTCACCCTATCAACAACAGCAAACCAAATGAATAACGCCACGAACAACAATGAGAATTGCGTTCCTCCTTTATTAATCAGCGTATTTCTCCACAGCCCAAAACAAAATAATATCACCGACTAATCAAGCCACAAACTCCGCATAAAATTGCAATGAGGCAACACTTAGGAAACCATCCATCAAAATTCAGGAAGAAAAATCCTGATCAGATCTGAAATTTCCGCCACGATTTCGGAGAAAAACGCATATGCGTGAGAATTTTGGAGGAAGGACGCAAACCCTTGACTACTCTGCGGAGGTACGGGAAGAACGAATTCGGCCGGGGTTGCTGGCCCGATCGGCTCTTTGTTGAGGCGGTAGGCAACATCTTCTTCTTCACTTCTACTTGTCTGATTTCTCTGCGAATGATTGATAGACAGTAGTAGTATATTTTACTTTTACACCATCTTGATCTATGATGACTGTGATCGATGATGGATTGGATTTGGATTTGAAGATTTCAAGTACTACGAATTATGTTGTTCCCTCCTCTCCTCTCACCTGCCAGCTTTTCGCTCAACTGTAAATGCTAAACTGGGCTCCGATTTCGGTTGTGGCTCGAATCGTACGGCCCAATATATTAGTTGGACTTTGAGGCCTGGTCCATGCCCAACTCTGTTTCGTTTGTTGTCTAAATTAAATACTCTTGTTTCTAAAATTTAATTGGAAACTAGTAGTAGTAGTGAAATGCAAGGAAAACAACATTATTATATGAAAATTATAAATGAAAAATTACTATAGATACATATCAATATTGAACATAATAAATGTGAAAAAATTAATTACAAAATATAATGTTCCAATATAAATCATATGAGATATAATTTATTACAAAAGAGTATTTCCTTGTAAGTTTTGCTTTATATGATTTGGTTATTAACGTCATTTTTCTATAATGTCATGAATTTATTTACAAATGATACCTTAACAATGAGCGGCCTTATTAGTATAATCACACACATTCGTTCTAAAAGAATATATACTTTTTGTCGAGCACAAGTTTTAATACATAATTGGTAAGGTAGTAAAAGTCTAAAAGAAAGAAAAAGTAATTAAAATATTATTAGTGGAGAATGATCTGAAAAAAAAAATTGTCAAATATAGTTTAAATGGAATATTACTTTTTTAGTTTATTCTAAATTAATTCAATAAATAAAGTATATATTGTTCAAATATTGTTTTTTGTTTATTCTAAATTAATTTATAAATAAATTACCCCGAATGATTATATTAATCCAGTTAAAATGCATAATACTGATCATTTATACAGGTAAATTGCAAATTTGCAATTGAATGAAGAGGGAACGTCATTTTTGGTCCACGAACTTTGCCAAAGTATCATTTTAGGTCCGTGAACTTTGAAAATATTATTTTAGGTCTATGAACTTTGAGTTAGTATCATTTGAGGTACTTTTTACTATTTTCAAGTTTTTTTTGGACGAAAATACCCTCAATACCTTAAAGTATATATATATATATTTAATAAATTTATCATATACTCATAATTTTTTATAAATATCTTTACAATATATTTTTGACAAATTTTCTAAATATAATTTGACCTTAAATATTATCACTTAATTTTGTGACATGCAAGTAAAATTGCTTCTTCAATTTTTTATATTAATGTTTTTTTTAAATTGAATAAAGAACTTTTATTTAATAATAAAAAATTGATTAAAGATCTTTTCTTGCATGTCACAAAATTAAATGATACTCCCTCCGTCCCTGAAAATTTGTCCCAACTTACCATTTCGGTCCGTCCCTGAAAATTTGTCCCACTTCAAACTTACTAAAAATGGACATATCTATTAACTCCTCCACATTATTGTTATTTGCATTTTTGGCCCTTTCCCACTTCAATCGGGTGAATGCATTTTGCATTCAACCCTTTCGTCTCCCTCATTACTCCACCGCTTCCTTCACTCTACACAACCACCCACTGCCTCTTTAATCAATGCACAACCACCCCACCGCCTCCTTCATCAATGCTACGCAACCACCTCCATTGCCTCCCTAATTTAAATCATCGACATTCATTCTGTGTTATAGCCCCGATTGAAAACCCTAATTTTCTCTCAACTTCGCCTCCGTCCTAATGTCTCATGGAAACCCTAATTTTGGTGAGGAGGGTGGAGATCCCGACTCCTGGGATGGGTTGTCGGCCGACGATCTGGACGACATCGTCGTCCCAGACACGCCAGAGCATCTGTGGCCTTCATACCCCCCCATTGTCGCCCCCTATCACACCGGTACCTTTACCGACACCGTTGTCCCCGAAACGGAACCGGAGAACCTCCCCCCACCTGAGATGTTTGTGTCCTATGGCTCTGAAAGCCCATACTACGGTCCACCTCCGCCCCAGCCACCCCCTATTACGATCCACCCCCCAGCCACCCCCTACTACGGTCCACCACCACCACCATCCAACTCTGACATCTTACCTCAAGCTTCCCCCATCGTGTATTCGGCTGTTGAGAGAGAAATATTTGCGATCTTGCTGCCTAAGTTTTTGGATCTAATCTAAGTATGTTGTCCCTCAATTTCATATATTTCGGCTAATGATTTGTTTTGGAGGCTAAGATGGAGTTGGAGGCAGGGGGCTTTTTTAGGGTTTGGAGGCTGATGGATTTGGGGTTTGGAGGCTGGGGGTTCAGATGGGGTCGGAGGCTGGGGGTTTGAGTTGATTTAGGGTTTCTAAAAATGGCTTTGGAGGCTTGCTGTTGTGGGTATTGATGGTTTTGGAGGCTGGGGTTTTGGATTGAATTATGGTTTCTGGTTGTGCTGTACACTGGAGGCTGTGGGGTTGGATGCCATGGTTGATGCATGATGCTACTGTTGTTGGTTGTGATTAATGGTTATGCTGCTTGTGTTGCTCATACTGAGGCTTTTGCATGTTTGCTGTGGCTGATGTGTTCTGTGTTATGATGCTTTATGGTTTGCTGATGCTTGTGTGGTCCCTATGATGATTTTGTTTGTGTTGATTGTTGCTGAGTTGTTCTTATTAATAAGCCACCCCTGTTCTATGGTTAAGAGGCTTATCTGTCCATGATTCACACATGCTATCTGAGGGCTAAAGCTTAAAAACCATACACATTCATGATATAAACACTTGCACATTACAAGTCACCCCTGTTATATGGTTAGGAGGTTGTAATGTGTGACATTTTGCCTTAGGAGCCACCCCTATACAGGTTTGGAGGCTGCCCTATGATGAAACTTTTCTGAGGGATTAGGATTTTAAAAGCCACCCCTATATTGGTTTGGAGGCTTTACAAAATGACAAAAACAGTTGAATAGCATAAGCCACACCTAATTCTGAGGCTTACTCAACCAACTGACAAAAAATATGCTTCCTACATGATTAACTAGAAGCCCACAGCTGCTGTGACACCTGAGATGTCATAATTTGTACTCACATCATGCTCTGGCAATTGGAGGTATGCCACAGCAGCCTTAACAACTCCTTCTTCAACCTCTAAAGCTTGTGGCAGTGTCCCCATCCTTGTTAGCCTCTCTTTATTCATGTGTGGGGTCTTGTATCCATTGCACCCTTGCACCTTAAGAATCTCAGTTAGACAACCTTGTAGAGTAAGGAAAACATTATTGAGTGTGTATGGGCTAAGTTCATCAAAGGAGCTATGCACATTCCTCAACAACTCATCCACTCCCTTAGCCACCTTATCATCTTGTAGAGATTGGATTGCTCTAAAATATCCCAAATCCAACACATTGCAATCTGGGGATTGTGGAGGTTGGCACCTGATGTGAAACTTGAACCCATCTGTGGATGCTACTGCTAGAAAGTCAGCATCATTGTGGTGTATATGAGGCTTGGCATTGTCTTGTTGTATGAAAATCTCCTTGCTCACATTATGTGGCCATTTTGCCTTGATTGCTGGTATGATCTACACATATACAATCTGTTACTATGTGAATGTATACTTAAGGAAAACAGAAAGTGTACCTTCTCAATTAGACATGCTCTCATTACTTCCTTGTTAACTGATTGAATTGGCTTTGTCTCCATAGTGCCTCTTGGTCTGTTCTTGGACTTCCTCTTTGCTGGCTCCATAGTTGTGAATGGAAATATGCCTATTTTTCCATAAAAAATGACTTCTCCATTTTCTGCAAAATGTGGCCTACACACAGCACACATAAACATTACCTTTGTGATGAACCTCTTTGACTTACATGCTCTGTATGGCTCTGTTTCACCTGGCAGCAGGTAGTACCTTTCTGAAGTCTTAGTCATGTAAAACCATTTTTCATCTATGTGCACCACATTGTGCATTGGGTGATATTTTAGCATACCATTGGCTATGAGTGGTTGAATATGGCTTAGACTCCATCTAATTCTGGCCACTTTGTTTGAAGAGGTAAGTATAGGCTTAATGGCATTTGTGTGTGGCCTTAGGTGTTGTTTTTTCACAAACCTACCAACTGTGCTCTTGCTTACATCAAGTTTATAAGCAAGCTTACGAATGTTAGATCTCTCAAGAACTGATAGCTCTCTTACCTTTGCAGCATCAAGCTGGAATTTGTCTTTGTGCTCATATCCCTTAACTCTGCCTCTTATGTTGACAGGTACTCCACTCTGAATTTGGAGTTTTGCTTCTGCCCAAATTCTCTGGGCTGTCTTCCTGCTAACACCAAACTGTGTTGCTGCCTTTTGAATAGCTCCATGTGGTACTACTCCTGCCTTGCTCCATTGCAGCAGTGTCTGAGCTAGCAGATTTTTTTTGCTGGTTGGTATTATACGAGAGTCTCTTCCAGCAGGCTCCTCCTCCATAGCCCAGTGATGAAAATTTTCTGAGGGCACTAGTTCAAAAATTGTGAAATTGTAGTTAGATGTACTCCTATTATAGCTATGTGTAGCTTGAAATTCCCTCCAATATTGTGTGTTGTAAATTGTGTTCCCTCCATTAGTTTCAATTGATTTTCCCTCTTTGGAGTAGGTAGGTGAAGTATGGCCTCTCAACATGTATGGAATAGGGGGCTAGCCCTATAATTTGGAAATACAGATACATGGTTGAATGTATGTGAGCCATATTTGTGTGTTTTTGAAGAATTTTCACTTCACTGGATGCTTACACATTTGCAGGGTGATATCCCAAAAATTTCATTGTTAATCACATTACTTATTTAACCACAGTAATTTTCGTATTAAGCCTTTTAATCACATTAATTTTGTAATCACCACATTAATTTATCACAATACTTATTTAATTACAGTTTTAATCACAACATTAATTAATCACAACATTAATTAATCACAACATTAAGTAATCACAATTTCATTTCGCATTACTTCTACGCAATCACAGATTTTTTAAGCACATTACTTTTGTAAGCACACAATTAATTAATCACATTAATTATTTAACCAAGTTAATTTCGCATTAATCATTTCATAACAATAATTAGTTAAACACAATAATTATTTAATCACCCCTCATGTAAATAACAATAAAAGAAATACATCCATGTGGGACCCAAACTCCACTACACTCCTTCATTTAATACAAAGTCAAATAACTCCTTAAAACCCGTGCCCGGTCAAACCGGGACGAATTTTGGGGGACGGAGGGAGTAATATTGAAGGTCAAATTATATTTAGAAAATTTGTCAAAAATATATTGTAAAGATATTTATAAAAAGATCTTTATTCAAATTTTTATTATTAAAGAAAGTTCTTTATTCAATTTTTAAAAAAATAATATAAAAAATTTGAAGAAACAATTTTACTTGCATGTCACAAAATTAAGTGATAATATTTAAGGTCAAATTATATTTAGAAAATTTGTCAAAAATATATTGTAAAGATATTTATAAAAAATTATGAGTATATGATAAATTTATTAAAAATATATACACTTTAAGGTATTGGGGGTATTTTCGTCCAAAAAAACTTGGAAATAGTAAAAAGTATCTCAAATGATACTAACTCAAAGTTCACGGACCTAAAATGATATTTTCAAAATTCACGTACCTAAAATGATACTTTGGCCAAGTTCGTGGATAAAAAATGATATTGTTGTTCAATGAAAAAAGAAAGTTGGAAAAAAACCGACTGCACAGTAAAATCGAGAAATCGGCAGTCACCACTCTTCAAATTCTCTCTCCCTCGATTTCCTGAATCTCTCAACTTCCTATTTCCATTTCGGATCCGGATCCATTCTAAAATCCCATGGGCAAATCTCATCGATCTTCTGTTCATCGCGTGTTAGGCGGTGGTGCAGGTACTATCATACTCGCTTCTGTTTCCGATTGTAATCGATCATTCCAATATTATGTGCACTGTTTTGGTTTCGGTGTGATTTAATCTACCTATCTCTTGCAATTGATTTTCATAATTTTGTGATGCAGTTGCTGATGCGATACTGTGGAGAAAATGGACTCGCAGCACCGCTTTTCTCGTTGTTTCAACTGCTTTTTGGTTCCTTTTCGAGAGGGCTGGATACAATTTACTGTCATTTATGTCGAATGTTTTATTGTTACTTATCGTGATACTATTCTGCTGGGCTAAATCTGCGTCGATTCTCAATAGGTAGATGAGTGGATATATCTTTATTTACGTGCTTAATTAGAATGTTTTGTTTTGTTTGCCATTGGGGTAGATTAGTAGTGCTCTCTTAGCTGCTAGTCGAGTGAACTAGACGAATAATTTCATCCGCCATAGGTAAGCTTGGTCATGCCTTTTCGATAGTGACAACAATACCAAGTTCATTAATGGTAGAGCATTGGGCTCTTTGGCAATGATATTTTGTCGGTTGATCTGGAAATTGGTGTATGGATCTATGTGACGAGTGTTTCCGGTTTGGTGTTCCTAAATCTTATTAAGGGATTTGATGGGGTTTCCTTTACATGATATAGTTTAATTAATTGTAAAATTCAAGAAATTGAATAGAGAATTCTGTCTATGACTTTAGACCACTGCCTCCACTCCCAAGTCTTGAAATTTCGGAAGAGACTACTGTCAAGGCTGCTGATGAGATGCAAGTCTGGGTAAATTACGTGTTGTCAATTGCACATGACATAGCGATTGGTGGAAATCGGAGAGTTTTTTTGAAGGTGTTTTACTTAGTCATGCTCCTGATTGATGCTTTCTTTGTCCATTCTCATGGTGACAATCACTGACTGTGGAGACTCTGTGGTCTTATTTGTCATGCTTATTAGGTTGCTACACTATTGTGGGTGATTTCCTACATTGGCAGTTTCTTCAACTTTCTGACACTGATATACATTTGTAAGTGTGAAGTGTGCTGTATGTAGTATTTGCAAGTTTTTGCTCTGCCAATTTCATTTGTTTACTTTTTGGAAATATATTTCAACAGGCGTTCTTCTTAGTTTAACACTTCCTGTGCTGTATGACAAGTACCAAAATCCAATTGATGATAAGCTGAGTGTTGCCTATGATATTGCTCGGATACAGTTTGAGAAGGTTGATAGTCTAATACTTCAAAAGATCCCTTTTCATTCGAAGAAGGAGAAGAAGACCGAGTAAAACTTCATTGTAATTTCTCATCTCCCTATCACATCTGTCTCCTCATACATGTATTGTTATGAGTGTACTATGGCTAGCTGCACATTCCACTTACCTCAAAGTACTTAGCAAATTCATATTGTTTTCATTTTTTCCTTTAATTTCTGATAAAATGATTGCCATCTGCTATCTGGAAATATGTCAAAAAATTAAGTAGGTGCATGACACATTAAAAGTATTTGAAAGTTTGAAAATATGCTTAATTAATTTTGCAAAACAACTGTTGGAGTAGACTAGTAAAACAGCTTGTTGCTCAATACATCTGCTGAAGGAAAATTATGATGTTGGAATACTATGTTTTGGCCAAAACTTCACACCTGAAATAAGTATTCTACCTTAGTAATCTGCCGACATAACTTAAAGGTCTGTTGGATACATTTAAAAGATATCTACTGGTTGGATATATGCTTCGATACCTTCTTAAAGTTCATAGTTTTTCTCTTGCACATGAATGTCCATTTGAGGTGACATGAATTCCATTTGCATGGATGAGATGAATATGTTTGTTACTACCTAACTTCTGGCATTTTACTAAATTTTTATAATCGTGGAAATAACCGGCTTCTCATTTATCGACAATGTGGAGAACTTTCAGACATTGTAGTTCTTCTTCAGGAGGGATTTATCATGTTAAATCTGGAAGGTTATGGCTTGTTGTGCTTTAGTCATGTAGTAGTTAATTTGTTAAGTGTCAATGCTACTTGCAGGTGCCTTCTGATTGGTTGCGTAATGCGTAGCATTCTAACTGTGACGGTTGAATCAAGTTTTGAGAATATCAGTGAATGAAGGGTGTCAGCCAGTATAGTAAGTAGCTCATGGAAGTCTTTAACCACGTGCTCTTTTATTTCTTGTTTTCGTTTCATGGTGATGTCAGCCGTTAACGCAGACTCCATAGTTCTCTCCTCACTTGTCTAAGCTGAAGTTTTGAACAAGTTATCATAAGTAGTATGTTGATGTGGTTGTGAAGCATTCGTTTGTAAGAGCATCCGCAGTGGTGCTCGCTGGGACGGACGGCGTCTGTGCCGCTCTGCTCGATGCATCGAGCTCGTCCGTGCCGCTGAGCAGGCGACGTGGCGCGTTTCTATTCGCCAACGAATTATTCATTAGAGTTTTTTTTAATAAAAAATAATACCAAAAATTTAAAAAATATATTTTCATATTCCCAAAAATATAGTTGTTTTATTACCGTTTTTTTAGAATTTTTTATTTTTTTTATAATTTTTTAAAACCCCAAAATCATCTATAAATACACATTCATCATCCATTTTTCACATCGAGGTGTGCATACGACGGTGGGCGAGAGGATCGAAACAAGACACACAATGCGCTATACCAGAACCCACACTGAGCTACAAGAAGACCTAATCAAACACATTTGGGCGAAATTCGGCCACGAGTAGTGGGTTTTTTAATTTTATGAATCTAATTATGTAATTTTTAATTTTTAGGATTTTAATTATGTACTTTTTTTTTAGTAATTTGTAATGGTATCGGATATTTTTAATGCATTTTAATATTGTGGAAATGTTTGTAGTAATTGAAGTAATTAAATTAAATAATGGAATGGTGAGACCCTGGAGCATGTCATTGCGGAAGAGCATGGATGTGTGTGTTGTATTCTTGGGGAAGAGCGGGGAGTAAAAAAGTAATAAAAGTGGGTCTGAGCTCATATCCGTACTCTTTGGAAAGAATAAGGATGTGGATGCTCTAAGTAACATTACAACATGCAATTTATGCAACTCTTGTGTATACTATTTTCGTTGGTGCTAATTCGAATCTAATGGATCTTGTAATGATCAGTTCCCGCCCTATGTACATCTATATTGCATTGCTTGCATTAGAATAAACCGGTATCGTCAGAAGCACGGCGTTTAGGTAAAAACATCGGGCCGCTAGGGACAGGGGGCATGCTTACAAATTGGAGCACATTTCAAAACTTAGTCAATTATGTGAACAATTATATACTCCACGTTAGTAATGCAAATTTTGGTTTGTTTCGTAATTTAAAAAATAATAAAATAATAATAAAAAACTAGCTGGAAACATCCTGAATTTCGGATTGTTCGTAATTACTTATCATGAGAAAAAATTGGATAGCACTATATATTTAGAGCATCCATAATAGGAAGGATTTCTCCACGAACTAGCACTAGGACTTCCCAAAAACACATTCTGCCACGTTACTAGGACTTCCCACCCCACTGTCACATCACTAAGATATCTCACTGCACAATAGTGGACAACACTAGGACATCCCATTAAACAAATTCATATTTTATATCAAAATTAAAATTTCGACACAAATACGAGCGGACGGACGAGAGGACACTAGGACATCCCACTGCACAATAGTGGACAACCACTAAGACAAGCACTAGGACATCCCATTAAACAAATTCACATTTTATTTATGGAATAAAAATTTTATATACGGAATAAAAATTTTGACACGAATACGAGCGGATGGATGAGAGGACGGACGTCCGCGTTATCCGACGGACGACCTCTTGTCCATCGGGCTCATCCGCCGGGCACAATAGTGGACGAGCGCGATGGACTAGCGGCTCGCCGGTCGCTCGTCCGCCGGCTCGTCCACTATTGTGGATGCTCTTATACTCCATCCGTCCTTGAAATTTTGTCACATTTTTCCATTTCCATATGTTCCACAAAATTTGTCACATTTTACTTTTTACCACTTTTGGTAATGGACCCCGCATTCTACTAATTTATTCTCACTCACATTTTGTTATAAAACTAATACTTTAAAAGTATGACCTACATCCTACTAATTTTTTCAACTCAATTTCCATTACATTTTATAAAACCTATGTCCGATCAAACTATGACAAAATTTGGAGGACGGACGGAGTAGTATTTTTCAACGGACCGATGTTGTCTTCGTTTAAAATATTAATGGGTGACATGATGTATAAAATGATTTTTTTCAATGTCAATAAAAAAAATATTAGGGGGAGGAGAAGTGTATATTTTTGCAAAGCTTGTGAAGGGACAAGTGTCGGATTCCCCAGTGATTTCCCACCTCAAATTTTCCGAATTTCTCTCTAGGCGATTGGCTCAGCAAACTGAAGGATCCAATGGCGGCCGCCGTGCTATCTTCTTCTTCTTCTTCTCTCTGTTGCTACGCCTCCATTCGCGGTAGTACAGTTTTGCTTTTTCTCATGTACAATTTGTGAAGCGTCAAGTACCACAAATGTAACTCCTACTCTGCACGATTACTGTCCAGATATTCGCATACCTCATCCAACTAAATTAGCTTCTTCTTCGCGTCAATTCAGCACCGCATTCGCCACCGGTTCCCCTCTCTGTGAGAAATCTCGATGCTCAGCTTCTAATTTGATGCATATTTTGTGCTTGTAGAAGAAGATAACTTGCTTGATTTTGATTATGAATAATCTAAACTGCCATTGGTTATAGCTAAGATTCGTGGTTCCGAAAGTCAAAATGTGATAATTTCTGGTGCTTCTCGTTGTTCTTAAGCGATTCGGACACCAATCTACCCGAGAAAGACTGCTGGTCTGAATTCAACATCAGTGTCTGTAAGATGTGAGCAGAGTACAAAAGAAGAAGGCAGTGGATTAGATGTATGGCTGGGACGGCTCGCTATGGTTGGCTTTGCCGCCGCTATTAGTGTTGAGGTTGCTACCGGCAAAGGGCTCCTAGAGGTACGCCATCTATACCCCTCAGATTTAGCATGCTTCTTCAACTTGTAATGAGATGCTAGCTTATGTGAAATTAAGATATTCCAACTGTATATACTGTGAGTGCAATAGCAACAATTATGAAACTCAGCTTAAAGTAAAGAATAGCCTAGCCTGTTTAGATGGTTGGTGTCTGATGGATCCGCGAATTTCTGATGTTAGTAATTGCTGGTAGAGAATGAAAACTACGACACAAAGAATTTACGTGGTTCGATTTACTGAAGTAAATCTACGTCCACGGGAAGAAGGGAGGGCAAGATTGTATTGCTTGATCTGTTTTCTACAGCTTACAAATACAAACTTGCTATTTGCTATTTTATCTCTAGAGAGCTTAACCTTTTTCTATCTGATCTAAGTTCTATTTATACAATGAACTAAGATCGTGGCTTGCATCACCACTAAGTCGTGGATGTCGTGTAGGTCATGGCCTAAGATCGTGGATGTAGTGTAGGTCATGGCCTACGATCGTGGCCTGAGTTGACACCACGTGGTAGTGGGTGTGTTGGACATCCTGTATGGGTCCACTAACTCCTTGTTCGGTCGAATACTGAGACCGAACTGCTTTGGTTGCCGATCTGAGAGTAGAGCTTGATGCCGACCTGAGAGCAGAGCTTGATTGGTTGGCTTTTACCGAGCTGTAGGCTGAGGCCGAACTCTTTGGTAATGCCGAACTCATACTCCTGCTTTGGTTGCCGATCTGAGAGTAGAGCTTGATGCCGACCTGAGAGCAGAGCTTGATAGGTTGGCTTTTACCGAGCTGTAGGCTGAGGCCGAACTCTTTGGTAATGCCGAACTCATACTCCTCCTTGGGCTTTGGGCTGATGGGCCGTCATTGCTGTTGGGCTTGTTTAGTACGCACCCCATCACTACCCCCCCCGAAAAGCGAAGTGAATCACTTCGGCGAAGCGAGTCACTTCGGCATTCTGGAAAAGGGTACGGGGGAGGCTGAAGTCAGGGGACGTGCCCTGCGCGTGACTGCATTAAATGCGGCATTAAATGCGACAGTAAAATCCGGCCGTCGAATCCTGAAAAGGTGGAATATGAAACGGTGCGATGATTTGAAATCTTTTCCAAATCTGATAAATACCGCCTTTCTTCATCATTTGAACACCTTTGCTATTGGCTTCTTCTGCACTCTATCTTTTGCGTGAAAAATTTCCTTCCGCTTTCAAAAATTTCCTCAGGATTTCTTCAAACTTTCAAAGAGTAAGAACCATGTCTGCTTCTTCTTCGTCTGAGTCTGGTAGCGGTAGAAAAGGGGGTAAGGGGTCTTCTAGCCGGAAAGAATCCGGGGAGAAGACCGTAGAGTATTTTCACAGTATCTTGAGTAAGGATACTGTGATATCCCTTTACGAAAAATACTCTTTTCCTGGGGGGAAGGCGGTGGTTCCCGACGATGATCATAGGGCTAACGACCCGCCGGAGGGTTATGCCACCGTTTACGAAGCCTGCTTAGAATGCGGGCTTCGTTTCCCTCTTCCCCCACCTTTTGTAGAGCTTCTTGATTTTTTTCAACTCCCTTTAGGTCAGGTGACTCCGAATTCTTGGAGGCACTTGTCGGCTTTTGCTGCCGAACTCCGTAGGTTAGATAAGGATCTGTCTCTGCGGGCAATCCTTAATTTTTTCCAATTTAAAAGGAAGGGATCTTGGTTTTACTTGATCCCCTTACAGCCTTTTAGGGCATTCTGCAAAACCAAGTGGCCGAAATGGCAAAACCGCTTCTTTTTTTATAATAGGACAGCGGCTCCGGGCTTCCCCTGGAGAGGGCCGAAGTCCGTGATTCCTCATCCTCGGTTAGAACCATTGGCCGAGCTCGATGGCGAGCTCAACAAGATTCCCATAGTTAGGAAACACTACACGGAGTCTGAGCTCGTCAAGGGCGACGTCGTGTTCGACATCTCGTCTTCGGACGAAGAGGCCGAGGGTGAGGATTTCTCTTTACCTTTATGTTCTACTGCTTTAACGAAGAAAACTAACCTTGCTTTCTTGCTTTTTGGCAGTGTACATGCTGAACAAGGCTACCCGAAAATCTTCGGAGTCCAAGGAGCCGGAGAGGCCGAAAACCACCAGCTCGGCGTCTGATGCCGAGAGGACTCCGAAAAGGCAAAAAACCTCTTCGGATCCGAAGAAGCCGGAGTCAACTTCGGCAAAGGGGAGGGGGAAGGCCCAGAAGCCCCCGAGAGCGCCAGAGAAAGACGTGGTCTTGGCGCCTCCTTCGGAACATATCTGTGAGCCGTTTTTATGGCCCACGGACTTCGCCGAGGTGAATTCTCTTCTTGATTTTCTGGCCTTGCTTTTTTCCTGTATTTTTTGTGGCCCCTTTGTTGACTTTTTTCTTTATCCATTTTCAGAGGAACGGTATGCTCTCCAAGCTCGTCGCCGTCGAGCTCTCCAAAGCGTCCAATGACTATGCTGAGATGCAGAGGAAGTTGGCGGCTGCTTGTCATCGGGCCGAACAGGCTGAGGCTAACTTTGAGAAGGCCAGAGCTGCTAGGATTTCGGCCCAGGATGAAGCTCAGTTTGCCAAAAACCAGCTCGTCATCCAGCGGGAGCAGACGAAACGGAGGGATGCTGCTGCCGTGGTTGCCCAAGGGGAGGCTCTCCGTGTTTACACGGAGAAACTCTTTTTGAGCAGCCAGTTCTCGGCCTTTGTCGGTAGTCTGGTAAGGCTAATTGCCGATAAGGGCGAGCAGGGGGCCGACGTCGTGCTGCCTCTGTACAGCCGAGAGATAGCAGCTCGGCTTCAGAATCTGCCGCTCCTTGAGGAGCTCGCTTCATCCTCGGTCCTGCTTTCTGCAGACCGAGTCCGGAGTTGTCGAGCTGATCGGGACGAGAACCTGGAGGCTATCTTTGCCTCCGTGGGACCCGTTTCACCCGCTTCGACTTACAACGGAGAGGGTGAGGCCGAGCCGCTGGAGCGGGAGGCCGAAGTCGATCAGGCCGGGCATCCGGAGAAGGAAACCGATCAGGAGGCGGAGGCGAGGCCGGCAGGAGGCGAGGCTGAGGATGAGGTAGCCCAGGAGAAAGAAGCTGTACCAGACCGAGGAGCCGGAGACGAAGCTGGCGGAGTATGATTTCGTCTCCCTTCTCTTAGTCTAGTTTCTTCCTTGTAAAATGGCCTTGAAGCCCTAGTGTAAAAAATTTTCCTTGTGAATGAAAAATTCTCTACACTTGTCTTCGTATAGCTTTTCGT
Organism: Salvia splendens; assembly: GCF_004379255.2. NCBI lineage: Eukaryota > Viridiplantae > Streptophyta > Magnoliopsida > Lamiales > Lamiaceae > Salvia > Salvia splendens. Next base: position 3,906,151 of record NC_056039.1, read on the forward strand.
ACTCGCCTTTATCCCTGTTGTATTTTACTATCTGCTCGGTACAGCTGCCGAACTAATATAGCTGCTTTGTACCCAAGGAGATGGAGATACTTCACTGGAAACGGCTGTACTCTTCGGCTTTGGACGAAGCTGAGAGAAGAGCTATAGCCGATCAGACGAAGAATGACGAGCTTCTGGCTCGTTTAGTGAAGCTGGAGGCCGATATCAAGGACTTAGAGTCCGATAAGAAAGATCTGGAGGCCGAGCTGAATACGGCCATTGCTGAGAGGACTGCGTATGAGGATTACATCCGTGTGCGCGGGGGAATGACCATATCAGATGTTCAGAGTCGAGTTGACGAACTGTGGGAGGAATATCATGTACTCCGTATGAACAATGTGCTGGAGAGCCCGGCTTGCCAACAAGTTGTGACATCACTGCGGCGTTGGGCTTCTCGGTACAACATTGTTCTTTCTCGGCGCCCCTCCATAGAAAGATTCCTTCGGCATATCGCGCCAACAGATGCTCGCACTCCAGATCAAACCTCTGGTTCCCTTGTTCAAAATCCTACTCCCAGCCAACAACGAACTCCGGAACAGCCGGAAACGTCAAGACGAGAACGGGCTCAGGAGCAACCGGAATCGTCAAGACAGGGACGGACTGAAATTCGCCGAGGAGTTGTGACTATGAGCGAGCAAGATCAGCAGATGCTTATTGCAGAGACTCTTCATCGCCGAGGTGTTAGGACTTCTCGGGCTCGGGGAAGAGGCGTTGGGTCGAGGATAGCATCTCGTCGACCTGCTTATTCTTCATCTGCTCGGAACAACCGAACTCGGCTTCCAGAGGATTTTGCAGATAGGTGGCTTAACTTCAGCAACCCTGGACAGTAGAATAGTCCTTTGTAATAGCGTAACGCCATTTTGTAGGGTAGCTAAGTTGTATGCCGAACAAGATTTGAAAAATGAAATTTTGTTTTCGCTTCTAACACTGTATTTACAGCTTAGCGAAAAAATTTCATCGTACTCGTCCTCGGTCTTATGAAGTAAACTTCTTTGACCGGACTTGTGCCTTGGTCTTATGAAGTAAACTTCTTTGACCGGACTTGGTCCTTGGTCTGATGAAATAAACATCTTTGACCGGACTCGTCTTTGGTCTGATGAAATAAACATCTTTGACCGGACTCGTCTTTGGTCTGATGAAATAAACATCTTTGACCGGACTCGTCTTTGGTCTGATGAAATAAACATCTTTGACCGGACTTGGTTTGTGTTCTAATTTGGCGATTTTTGTCGCCGGGATCGAACTTTCCCTTGTCCTAATTCGGCGAGTTTTATCGCGTGGATCGGACTTTCCCAGTTAACCGAAGTGGTCTTATGTAGTAAACCTCTTTGACTAGACATGGTCGTCCCCGGTCTTATGAGGTAAACTTCTTTGACCGAACTTGGTCGTCCTAATTCGGCGAGGTTTATCGCGTGGATCGGACTTTCCCTTATTGCAGTTCGTTTCAGACGAAGTGCTTATTTCTTAAGCCGAATTGTGGTCTTGTATCTTCCTGAGAAGCTTGGACTCACAATCGTTTAGCTTGTATATGTTCTAAGAAGGGGATCAGCCTTCGAAGAACAAGATACCTCAGCAACATTTGTAAGAGACGACACGCACATAGACAGACAAAACGCACAGATAAAACGCAGAGAGACAAACAAAGACCAAGCAAACCAAAGAAAGCACATTGACCGAACAGAACCCAAGACTGACTGACCGGACTGTCTCTTACAAATGAAACTTTTTGAGGTTGGAAACGTACCATGTTCGGGGTACTTGTGCTCCTGACACGTGAGTCAATTTGTAAGACCCTTTGCCGAGGACTTCTGACACCCGATATGGACCTTCCCATGTGGGTTCGAGTTCGTCCAGCTTTTCTGCTCGGCTTACTTCGATGTTTCTCAAGACGAGATCTCCCACTTGAAATTGCAGCTTCTTCACCCTTTGGTTGTAATACCGGGCTACTTGCTCCTTGTACTTGGCTGCTTTTATGCAGGCCAATTCTCTTCTTTCTTCGGCAAGATCTAGTTCGGCTCTCATTCCGTCACCATTCATTTCTGAGGAGAAATTGAGTTCGGGGACTGGGTATGCCGATCTAAACCGGAATCACAGCTTCAGTGCCGTACACCATTGAGTTCGGCTCCGGTGTGACTTCGGTCATTTCGCCTGCCTCTGACTCCGGCTGCTGTGATTGCTATGCTTGATGGTGCCGAACTGATTGCTCGGCACTTTTAAGCGCAATCTGCGAACACACTTGCTCTTTTTCGATCACCTCGGATGACCGCTATCCCTCCTTTGGTGGGGAAGGTGTTCGGCGAGGAAGCCTCTGATCGTTATGATCGGGCTTCTTTTCGTCTCCTCTAGATGAGCTGTCTAAAGACCGTTTTCGACGGTCTGCCTCATCGGCTCGGGAGAACTGGTCCGCAATGTCCCACATCTCTTGAGCTGTTTGCGGACTGCATTCCACGAGCTTTCTGTAGAGAGCTTCGGGCAGGATTCCATTTTGGAATGCCGAAATGACAAGTAGATCATTGAGATTATCTACTTGTAGGCATTCCTTATGGAATCTCGTCAGGAAGTCGCTGATCTTTTCGTCGCGACCTTGACGTATAGAAAGCAGCTGAGCCGAAGTATTCCGGGCTTCCGCTTTCTGAAAGAACCTCCTGTGGAAAGCCTCCATCAGATCTCGGTAGGATCTAATGCTGCCTTGAGGAAGGCTGTCGAACCACCTTCTGGCGTTCCCGATGAGCAGCTCGGGGAACAGCTTGCACATATGGACCTCATTGAGACCTTGGTTCGCCATATTATACTGATAGCGTCCCAGGAAGTCATGAGGATCCACGAGTCCGTCATAGGTTATCGACGGTGTTCGCTTTTCGGGGGGGGTAGTGATGGGGTGATATCGTCCGAGAACGGAGTCTTCAATGCTCCGTACATGGCGAACCCGACATCTCTTCGGTATGGAGGAGATGGAGATCTCCTGTGATTCCGGTACCGAGGAGGAACAGGAATGTGTCGGGGTTGAGGATTCTTCTTCCTGGAAGACACGGCACTACTGCGGTAGTGACTTTCATGTCTGGATGAGGAAGGAGAATCCACCGTTTTCGTCTTCGGCTCTTGGCTCTTTTGCAGGAAGGCTAAGAACTCATCCTGCTTCTCAGCCAAGAACAGCTTGACAGCCTCATTCAAATCAGGCTGCTGGGAAGACTCAGTGGGACGATTTTTGGAGCGGCTTGTTCCTTCGCCATGAGAACTGGTGGTGGATTTATCCCTAGGCTGTTTTCCAGACCTATGGGATGGATTGGCTTCCTCCTGGTTCTCACGGGCAGGAATACGGGTACTCTGCGATCTGGTATGCATTTTTTGGGTGGAAAAAATGGATCAAAAATTCGCTTTATCACAAATTTGGTTCTCTGTTTCCCACAGACGGCGCCAGTGATGGATCCGCGAATTTCTGATGTTAGTAATTGCTGGTAGAGAATGAAAACTACGACACAAAGAATTTACGTGGTTCGATTTACTGAAGTAAATCTACGTCCACGGGAAGAAGGGAGGGCAAGATTGTATTGCTTGATCTGTTTTCTACAGCTTACAAATACAAACTTGCTATTTGCTATTTTATCTCTAGAGAGCTTAACCTTTTTCTATCTGATCTAAGTTCTATTTATACAATGAACTAAGATCGTGGCTTGCATCACCACTAAGTCGTGGATGTCGTGTAGGTCATGGCCTAAGATCGTGGATGTAGTGTAGGTCATGGCCTACGATCGTGGCCTGAGTTGACACCACGTGGTAGTGGGTGTGTTGGACATCCTGTATGGGTTCACTAACTCCTTGTTCGGTCGAATACTGAGACCGAACTGCTTTGGTTGCCGATCTGAGAGTAGAGCTTGATGCCGACCTGAGAGCAGAGCTTGATTGGTTGGCTTTTACCGAGCTGTAGGCTGAGGCCGAACTCTTTGGTAATGCCGAACTCATACTCCTCCTTGGGCTTTGGGCTGATGGGCCGTCATTGCTGTTGGGCTTGTTTAGTACGCACCCCATCAGTGTCCATGGACCAAAGATTACAATTTCAAGCAATGTGTAATATCTTTTGTTATTTCAGGACTTCTTATAGTCGAAGTTTTCTATATTCTATGATAATTTAAAGCAAGTGATTTGGTTGGCGCTTCCTTGTAAGTTGGCTGGGAATTATTCAAGTTTTTCTATAGGTTTAAAATGGGAGTCGCATCTTTTGTAAAGATATCAAGATTTGGAATGGCAAAATAGGCACACTAGTTGTTCGATTATGCTGTACTTATAATATAAACTTCGTTTCCTTTCCTTTCTTTTCCTTTGAGATGATTCTAGTATTCTGTATTTCTTCTTCTTTGGCAGAATTTTGGCCTCACAGATCCTCTGCCAACAGTGGCGTTAGCAGTAACAGCATTGCTCGGAGTTCTTACTGCAGTCTTCATCTTCCAGTCTGCATCCAAGAACTGACCAATCTTTTCTTTCTACAATACAACTCATATTAACGCAACTCTACTATGTATGTACTTTTGAAGAATGTATGATTGTATCTACTTTCAACATAGAAATCATATTTGTTCTTAAGTGTAAAGATACTGATACCCTTCTTTACCACTTTTGTTCATGATTTTGTATGGATACATCATGGCAATGGTTATTTGTTTAACGATTAATGCCTAAAAATGCAAGCTCAAAAAATCTGTCTCACATTTCACTTGATTAGCAATTCAAATGTCATGGCAAGTGATGAAAGCTTTTTGATAAAATGATACTCCGTATTCAGTTTTTTCTCAAGATTCCATGGCAATTGTTCCACAGTTTTCTAAATTACTCCAGTTTGAATTGTAAGTAGATAATTGGCCGAGTTAGAAAAAACTATGCTAGTAGGAAATTCTCAAGCTCCAAGAGCAGATCGTAGTTACTTTTCATGCATATACATCTACACAACTAGGTTGAAGCTGATTTACATTTTTCAAACAAAAGTTACGTATTGAACAAGGAATTTGAGGTACCATGATGAAATCAAAAGAAATCACGAATCCCAATACATTTCTTATATTCAGGCACACAAAAAAAAACTCCTGCAGCAAAGTCCTATAAAAATAGGCTGCCTTAACTATGCACATACCATGCAATTTAAACCAATAGTTCATGCCCACCATTTACTGATAGATTCAGTGTTACACCTTCACATCTCCAAGTTATGGAGCAGAAGGAACGACTTGCATGCCTTGAAACTACACGCACAACTGTTTGAAAAACTGGTGCGAGAAGGTATCCATAGCAGAAATGAAGAAATCCAAGTCCTTGCATTTATATATCCATAGACTCTGTATCTTTAGACTTCTTCTTTTTCATCTTACTTTTTCTAGCTTTACCATCCTTTTTCTTAGGCTTCTTATCAGGGGCAGGCTGTGTCGTCTGCAAATGTTGATAAATGGCAGCTAAAGGATCCGACTGGTAAACCGGATGGTTGATAACCATCTTCAACTTATTACTCTCTTTAACCCTGAGAAACAATAGCATAGAAACAAGTGAATAGTTTGTATGGAAAAAAGAAAATAATGTCAATAGTAACACATATTTTTCTATACTCACACCAAGTCATTTCTCCTCTTGCAATTAAGTTTCAACTCAACTGGTGCTGATGCTGAGGGAGCTTTTAACTCAGGGAGGCACTCTGTGAGGGAAGTCAGATCATATGCTTTTAGTTTCTTTTGCCTGCTTCGTTTCTTTTGCTTTTGCTCCTGTTGCAAAACAGCATTTAATCAGAACCTAGCCGATAATTGTAAAGAAACAACCATAGAGCCACTATGAGAAGCCAATAGATCCACAGCAAGAGGTACATTATATCCGATTGCATTCATATTCAAAGTTTAAATTATTATAGCCAATACTAACATTTAGCAAGATGATTATAAGCCATACATTACATACATTCACCAATCTAGTTTATGAGCCAGAAACCATACCTTGCTGATAGCTTTGCTGGTAACTGCTGCTCTGACCTCTACAAAGCCATAATAACAAAGATGATTGTATTTGTTAGATTAGCACTACAAATTAATTTCTAATGCGTTCACTAACAGCAGATACCACAGTGATGAACTCATTAACATTCAATTGCAACCCTCAGGAACGTATCTAAATAAATTACCTAAGGAAATGAAAAGCACAGACAACAGCAAAAACTGCAAATGTAAATACAAAATTCAGATTCTTACTCTCGTAAAACTCCAATTTCTTATCGAACTTGCGATCTGCACTCGACTTCCCCTCGGCACTGAAATTTGTGTAACCAATGTTAATATCAAAAGAATTAGAATCATACCATGCGAAAATACAAATTATCCTAAAACAATTAAGGAAACTTTAGATGAATTTTACCGTGCACTGGTTTTTCCCATCGGTAGAATGCAGTTTCAGTCCTCGCAAGATGATGATTATGACGAATCCGAAATTTATCAAGTCGAATTTGAGCTAGAAATCCAATGGTGAATGATTAGGGTTTATAGAAAAATTTTGGGTTTTTTAATGAAATTGGTTGAGATAAATCGCCTACTGTTGTAATATTCAAGCCCACTAAAACGGCCTTTTATAAGGAAGCCCAATTGTATTTTCAGTTGAAAAAACGGAAAGAATAAAGCAGAGTACAAATACTACAGAGCAACGTACTAGTCTTTTTTCTAGAAACGATTTTACCCCCAATTTCAGTTCCATGGCCAGAAAATAGGGTTTAAATCAAAACCCTTTCAAGAGAGAGGTAGCGAGTGAGACGGAGGAAAAATCGAAATGGAGGGCGTTTCGTACCAGAGATTCCCCAAAATCAAAATTCGGGAGGTGAAGGACGACTACATGAAGTTCGAGCTGCGAGAGACCGATGCCAGCATCGCCAACGCCCTCCGTCGCGTGATGATCTCCGAGGTCCCAACCATTGCTATCGATTTGGTGGAAATCGAGGTGAACTCTTCCGTCTTGAATGACGAATTCATCGCCCACCGCCTAGGTCTGGTCCCTCTCATCAGCGAGCGCGCCATGGCTATGCGCTTCTCCCGCGACTGCGACGCCTGCGACGGCGATGGCCAGTGCGAGTACTGCTCCGTCGAGTTTCATCTTCGCGCGAAGTGCATTAACGACACTACGCTCGATGTCACCTCAAAGGACCTCTACAGTTCGGACCACACAGTTGTTCCCGTCGATTTCTCCGATGCTTCGTCCACAATCGATAACACGGAGTCTAGGTAGTTATGCTATTCTCGACACGATGTTTTTATGTGCTAGACTGCTAGTTTACATTTTATTTATTTTTTGTGCATGATTTTATTCTTTTATTTATTTATATTTGTTGGGTTGTGTGGACTGATTAGCTGAGTGAATGGCTAAATAAAATTTGAGCTACAGTATTTGGGTGAAAATTGTCTCTGTTTGATCGAGTATTTCTTTTTGGAAATTTTGAAGCTTTATTTAGTTTGTTAGTGAGAGTATTTTCTGTTCTTGAACTCAAAATACTATTGATGTTCGTTCAGCTGAGTTATGTTTGGTGGGGAACACAATAAGCTGAGAAGAGATATTGGGGAGAAAGGGTTCTAGGGGAAAAAGGCACAATGTAGTTGAATTAAAGGGAAAAAGATCCATTATACGTGGAAATCAAGGAAGTATCATTAAGACCTTGTAAAAATTTTAGAAAATAGAGATTCTTCTAATTTTCTGCACAGTTGGTAAAAGTATTGTTTGTTGTAGGAATTTGGAAGGTGTACTAAGTTAGAAAAACCATGCCAAGTTACTAAGAAAATGCAACATGTGTAATCCTCTAAGGCTGGAGCATATTGACTACATAAGTTTTTCTTATCTCTCTATCTTTCCTCCCTCCCTATGGTGGGTGGTGGGAGGTCAGTGATGGTGCTGGAGTGTTGGCTGACCCTGTCAGTACAAAATACAAGCTCTGACATTACTTGTCATTTTCATTACTCAGATGACTAAATTGACAGAATACTTGTCAATGTAAGGGGCATGGATTGGTTATAGGTCTTTTGGGGGGTTGTTGTGTTCCATTCCCACTATTTCTAGTATAAATGGGTGATACTCTGTTTCTAGTGTTGTTTTCAACTTTTCCCGTTCTACATTTGCTGGTATGATCCACAATCATTTGTACTATATAAATGATCTGACCAGTTCAAGTTATTCATGATGTAGGGGAATCATTATTGTGAAGCTTCGCCGAGGTCAGGAGTTGATTTTAAGAGCCATAGCACGGAAAGGAATTGGGAAAGATCATGCCAAATGGTCGCCTGCGGCAACTGTCACTTTCATGTATGAACCTGAGATCTATATCAACGAAGAGTTAATGGAAACCTTGAGCATGGCAGAGAAACAAGAGTTTGTTGACAGCAGTCCCACAAAAGTGTTTGACATTAACCCCCGCAATGGGCAGGTAAATCGTTCATCTTGGTAGGCTTCTTTTGGCATGGAATTATTTCATCTTTGAATATGTATGTTTCTTATGCTGGTTCTTCCCTGATTTCATTTCCTGATAATTGCTTGATCATATTGAATTTTTGTGCTCATGACAGCTTAAATGACTGTACATGTTTTCCTGTGTAAGTGTTTATTTTGACAATAAGTTGCTGCTTAATGTTGGTTTCATATGCAAAGAAGGTAAACTAAATTATTGAGATTAATGGGCATTCATGTATTTGATTGTCTTTGCATAACGACATAACCTTGTTAATATGAATGGATATGAATCCATGCCCTGAAGAGAAAGAATAACTTTTGTAGAATTCTTTTTTGATTAACTGTTGAACTTCTTGTTTGAGGTGGCTCGATATCCTGGGCCCAGGCTGGTGCTGACTTCTTCTTTTGTACCTATAAAAATTAGATTTCACAGGATCATTATCCTCTGGAAATAGTTTTATTCGGACTAACGGAATGTTAGCCTTGAAGTGTTACATAACTGTCATTGCTAATTCAGCCCCTTTTCGTAGGTCTATGTTCACAATGCTGAGAATTATACGTATGACGATGAAGTTCTCAAGAAAGCAGAAGCAATGGGGAAACCTGGTCTTGTTGAGATCCATGCCAAAGAGGACAGTTTCATATTCACCGTAGAGACAACTGGAGGAATAAAGGCATCTCAATTGTTAATCAATGCCATCGAGATCCTGAAGCAGAAGCTAGATGCTGTTCGCTTGTCAGCAGACACCGTGGAAGCTGACGAGCAGTTTGGTGAACTGGGAGCACATATGCGCGGGGGCTGATTCCATATAACTACATCTTTCTTATCACGGTATGCATTTTCCTTCAATTAACTCAAGTGTATGAAATCTGCTACTAAGTGCTGTAATTACTTCAAATTTCACTGGACTTTGCACATGGAGGATTCTCATGTAGTGATGTGTTATGTTGCTAAAAAACTTGTCCAATCTTTTCTGAAACTGTCGATGGATAAGCAGTTTCGTATTTATGAGAAACCCTGTCCGCCGTCTGTTAGTTCAGTTTTGCATGGTGAACCTCTTTGATTCTATGTTGATGCATCCAAATCTAAATCCCCAAGATGCTGCTCCATTTTGTACACCAAAAGTTGCAATGGTTGTGGGGTATTTTCTTTTATCTATTTGGTTATAATTTGAAAGAGGTTATTTAGTGATCGAACCTCAATATACATACTGTAGGATGTGAAAGTGGTGCGAAAATCTATCTGAATTTTTTAACCACCAGATTTCACAGATCCCCCTCCTGACAAGTGTTCTGTGGTAGATACTACATTTAATGAAACAGTTAACTTGTAATATTTAATGTTTTTCTGTGTGTATAGTTATCATCAATGCATAATATTAAGTCTTATCTACTATAGTAGTATTAATATTTTTGCATGTAGCCGAAATTTTATGTACTCCACGTAGTTTACTCCAAACAAAATTCATTTGTCCCTTTTGATAAATTATCGAGTGTGTTATTAAAATATAGCGTGAAGGAGTATGCCAAGAGCCAAGTGTATCTAATTTTAGTATGTATTCCAAACAATAATAAATCAATTAAATACATATCGATTATTATAGTAAAAAAATTGGAAATTGAAAATAAACCAATCAAACATGCAACAGAAACAGATTGGACCACCTGAATCAGAAGGTGGATGATAAAGGACTGGCCTTCATCACTTCGCATTCAATGCTATCAGTATATCTGTTCGATAATAAGTTGCAATTCCCTCTCAAGTCTGGATTTGGAGTTGAATAAATGAGTTGGTCCATAAATTTTAGAGTTGTCTGTTCTTTGTGTTTCAAAATATATTGAGACGAAAATGGTAGTCCAGTCTGGCCTGGCCTGGCCTGATGCTTTGAAGAGGAGGGCAGAGTGACCGGGCATTGGTGCGACCACTGGTTAGTTGCAGGCATTGCAACTGAAGTGGGGGTGGGAACTTGTTTATTTTATTCTAATTCACATGCAAAACTATTCACTTTCAATTTCATCCCTCACTATTCTCAACACACTTCTATCAGATTCCAACACTCAATCTTGACCTAGATACACAAATAGGATTCCATGATTTTGTTTGTGATTGGTCAAAAGTTTCAAATAGTCTATGGAAGTAAGTAATAGCGGGTACAAAATCTAATGTTTGTCTTTGGGTCTTTTAATGTAATATCTACCGTCAATCTATACTTCTCATCCCGATTGCTGACTTTTCAATCGACATACTAATACAAGATTGAGTTTCTTCTCGTGGAATAATCTTCATGTTATATTGCTTGATTTATTCATTCATTTATTCTCGGATAATTAATTGTTTCAAGCCATTCTAAACTTTCTATACACTAATGATTTACTCGAAGATCCCACGTTGGGTCAAAACTCAAAACTATAAAATTGGTGAGTGTAGAAAAAAAGATCTACCACTTCCTAGGATGCTTGTGGATAACAACAAGTGTGAGAGATTTGTGTCGGTTGTATTTGTATATATACACGGCTATCCCTCATATTACTATTCTCTTGTTTTAAATATTAAATAATGTCCTAAATCAATTTTTTAAATATTATAATAAACAAAATTAAAACTACTCTCTGCACACTTAACATTAAATCCCCCAAGTTCCAAAAGCACTAGAAGTGTCATTGTCTCGTTGACATATCAAAGTGCCACAATCCACTTAGAAATGAACATCAGTCTAAAAAAACATAGAATGGTTTTTATCATTTTGGGTTGTCCTCCAAAATTAGACAAAGTCTAAATATGGAAAGTTTTTCGCCTATTACACATCACTAATAATGTGGACTGTCATATATAAGATTGTCTTTTTTTTATGAAGAAGGAGGTAATAAATAAGGAAGTTAGGGCTAAATCACCTAGAAAAAATACATTAAATTAAGCACAAATTTGAAAACAAAATTGAGAAGCCAGTGCTCCATCTAGAAATCAAATATACATTATATGTACAACTCATTGAAGAACCAGCGAGCAAGATCTGTAATAAAACACAAATTTGGAACGATTCAAGAGTTGATGAACGTACCTCAGGAATGAAATTAGGTCAAGAGTTAACTTTCTTCCTTGTTATCTGATCGTGTTTGTTCTCTGTATTCTGATCGTGTTTGTTTTCGTTTAAAAATGTAAATAGGTGAAAACATATCAGGCAAATTGGAATCAAATGTTAGGCATTAATTAATAAAATTTCAATAAATTTTAACCATCTTTAAATTAAATTAAATTTAGTGTCCTTATTCTAACTTGATACACCTAAAAAATAAGGACTGCTCAATCTAATTAGAGTATACAACATGCTAGCACACCTTGTATCAATAGTAATTTGATGTTGCATATTACGATGTACATGTGTAGCATGTAAATTTTGATATAAGGCCAAATTGACAGTATTTGCTTCAAGGGCAATTTTGTTGAAACTTCTGAAAATCAAGAAAAAAATTTAGAACTTCAAATAAGTTTGTGACCATCTTTTAATTTTCATTATCTATAAAGGATTATCTTAAATGTTGCATCAAAGAGTTAATCGAATTGTATGCGTTCAAGGAAAAAAAAGAAAAATTAAATGCAATAATTGATTGACTTACTAGTAAATGTGCAATACAAATAGGCAAATGGATGGATTAAAATTAAAACCATCCAATTTTAAGAGAAAGTCACAATGTATATCCATGCAGCTCAACCAATTAGACACACATTGGAATGCAAATAGCAAAGACAAAGTATGTAGTACTATGATATAATAGAAATTGACTTAGGAAAAAGTGACAAAATTTGAGGGATTGTGAAATCGAAAAGAGGGGCCAAAGTTTGATAATTTTGGGAGCATCTCATTCTGTCCTTCACAGCTTTACAGCTGTGACCACAAGATAATAAAAAAGAATGTCAAACAAAACCAAAAATGTCACCAAAGGCCTTTTTTTACACTTCACCATATTTCACAATTTACATCAAAAGAAGTATGGAGGGAAGGTATTTTTATTCAATATATATAAATCATTATGTAATAATTCAAGATATGAATGTTTAATGTTACTTTCTTACTCACTATTTATCTCACCAATCTAATTACTTATAAAAGCATATATGGCATCATGTTTTGTTCAGCAAGTAGTTTGACTTAACTTATCAAAGGATTATCATAAAATTTGAAGTCAAACTTATAAAATCGTAGTAGCTATTTAATAAGTTAAGTAAAAAAATAAAACAAGAATTAAAAATGTTGATTTATGTTCAATGTTAATAATACAATAGTTAACTTTTTTAACAAACTACACTTAAATAGATATATAGTTTTATTTAAGTTTAGTACTCGTATATCATAAACTAGATAAATTGACCGGCATAGAATAAATAAACCAAAAGAGATTAAAATATTTTATTTTAGAACATCCTATATTGATGCACTATTTATTAGTGCTAAAAATACCTGCAAGTTTATAGGGTAGATCTAGTATAGCTAAAGGTCAGTACCGGAGTATCAAACACATGGAATAAGATTGCAACTGACTATCATATACTAAGCGTCATATACTATTTAAAGACACAAATGTTTTTTTTTGTTTGATTTTATTAAACTAGACTGAAAAATAAATAAATAAATAAATAAAAAGAAAGCATATAAACAATGATACAAAGCAGACATAGGAATGTAGAATATTAGGATCCAAAACACAATCGACTTTCTTGAATTACAGTCTCTAGAGTTATTAAGTCGGTCACTTAACTGGATTAAACCTCTCCCGAGGTGAGAAATCCGTAGATTAGGTGTTGAAATCAAAGTCCCCTTTAAATCTCTAACATCTAACTCCTAAAAGATCGTTAAGACCAATGGCCTCACGTGAAACCCCAACTCTCCCGAGTTCTATTGAATTAAAGTGTAAATTATCCATTTTCCAAGTCAACTATTTCATCTCCCGAGTACTCTAATCAACTCTAACATTTATTCAAGAGGTAGCTAATCAATTGAATATAGAAAGCACAAGGATAAATCAAATAACTACAAGAGCTAACAAGAAAAATCAATCGAATATCTTCACCAAAAATTCCACAATTGATATTTAACTCATAGACAAGTAAAAACTACAAATAAAGTACGAGACATGAAAGAAACTGATAAAACCCAAGGTTGAATCTTCAATCTTCAGTCTTTTCTTGCCTGGATCTGCAGAACTCCGCTCCAATGGAAGATGGATGAATTTAAGGGTGGAATATGGAATGGAAGAAGTGTAGAGAGGGAGAAGGATTGGAGGCTCTGAGATAAATATTATGAATTAGGTTCAGAGGTATTTATAGGCTGGAAAAAGGTTTATTTTTGATAAATTTCGTGCCCTACAAGAAATAGGAGAGATTTGGCTTCACAATATAATAATTTCTTTTCTTCCGTGAATTTCCGCATAAATTCCAGTCAGCTTTGACTGCACTGCGCAATGTTCGTAGAATTATCATAACTTTCTCCACAGAACTCCGATTAAGACATGCAAGATATCCACGCGAAGCTCTTTCGAAGACGAAGAGAATGGCATGTAGTAAACACTGACTGGACTTCAAAATCGCTGGCAGAATGGGCTCGAACAGAGGCTGCTGCACTTTGGCCTTTTTTCACCTTTTTTCTATCTTTTTCTATCATTTATCAACAAACACGTCAAAAATATCAAATGTATAACATATGCAATTTAAGAACATAATTTTCATGATTGACATTTAAAACAAGTCAAATCTAGTCCTTAAAAACATGCAAAATCTGTGTTTGTCATATATGCGGTAGCTTTTTACTTTTCCAGGTTGATTATTCAAATTCTTAATTACTTTTAGGTTTGATAAATGGTAGTAATTGATTTACTGCATAATTAACAAATTTAATTTCCAACTGATTTTGTAAATTGTTGCAAATAGACATTACTCTTTGATTTGTAAGTAAATAGACACACCCAATTTTTCCTAGATCAAAAACATAGTCATTGGCAAGAAAAGGGTAGTATTAAAAATTAATAGGGTGGTAAAGTTAAATTGTGTGAAGAGTTCCAATTAAACATAAATTTGGTAGTATAAAAGCCTTGTAAAAGTATTGTCAATGGCAAAGGTTATTTACCAGAATTCCAGAAAATGAATCTGTTTTATTCCAATGTTGGGATGCAAAAAAAGTAGCAAAGTCTTACAAATGGAAACACACACTAAATTAAGCTCAACAATATGCTTCCATTCCTTAAATTAGGCATGTCCACAATTGGAATCCAGGGGCAGTCTGGTATTTACCCCCATAAATAGAATAAGTGAATCACACACACACACACTTCTCAGTTCTCCCTTTCTCTTTCTTGATTTCTTCTCTGTTTGCAAGTGTTGGGTAAAAGCATTTTTAACCTTTGTTTGCATCCAGCAAGCATACATTATTGTAGAGAGAGATGACTTAGAATGGGGAGTATTGAGGAAGGTGGCTTAATGCCTCAATGCTTCTTCTTGTGTTTCTTTAAAATAGGGTTATGATCATTTGCAACTTCACCATCAATTATTGTTGCATCATTCCAACTGAAGCAGCTTCCACTCAATTCGCAATTTCTGCGTTTTGCATGTATGTCTGAGATAAGCATGCAACACTTTTCCACTTCCATCTGCTCAAAATCCACCACACTTCATTCACTTAATAATGCTCTTATTTTCTCGAATTAATTAAGACAATACTAGCTAGTATAACATATTCTTGAATTATCAATCATAAATAGTAGGAGTAGTATTAGTTTACTTGTACTAAACCAAGTTCATGTCCATGTTTATTTTACTAAAAATATGAAAACATACATTACTTTTTAAGAAGGGAGTAATAATAAAATACTATCAAAATTATTGCATAGGCTGACACATAAACGCAGCCACGTGCATGACGAAAAGTCAAATTCCAGAATCACTATACCGTGGGCTGACGGGTTAAAACAAGAATAGTCAATTTACCAAATAAATTAACAAGTGTGTTACATTTTTGGACATTTTTCAATAATTAAAGATCATAAACTTTGTAATTTTCATAATCCACTAAGCTGTTTCTTATTCGGTAAAATTAGCCATGATACTATGATAATTATTTTTAAACATATGGAAATATTATGTATGGCTATATTAAACATGTTTCTTATGATGGTGGCGGCATGTTTAGAACAGAGAGAGTATTTTGCCAAAAATGTGACTACTTGTTTGTGATTTATAATTCGTTTTTGAAAACTGAAAATCAGACCAGAAGTTAATCATTTTTCGTAAGTTATTTGGCAATATTAAAATTATATGTCACTCACAAGAAAAAGTGAGAAAAATAATTAATAATGTCACCAACCAACCTTACTAATTTGAAGGAGCTCAAACATCATCTTCTCACACTCAACCGCATAGCCGCCGTATTCCCCCTGATTTATTACAACGTGAAGCATCGCCGCACTCGCCACAACACCCGCCGAATATTCCACACACCTCCAATCTACACACATAATTTAACCAATCAAAAATCACACATTACACACACACACACACACACAATGAGATCAAAAGATGAGTCACCGGAAATGAAGGAAATCACTGTATCTTCACAGCTCGCCACAAACTCCAAACGAATCTCCAATCCAAGTCTCCTCACAAAATGATCAATAAACGATAGAGGAGTCACCGGATTCATCCTCCAATCCAGCGCACACAGAATCAAAAGCTCCATTCTCTTAATCGTCGTCGCCTCAAAAAAATACTCTGCATCCTCCACCTTCAACAATCATTCCACAACTAAATTTCTAATTAATTTATAATAGTACAACAACAACAACAACAACAACAACAACAACACTAATTACTTGAAGGTCTACGAGAAGAGGAACGTGAGTTTCCTCAACTTTGGCAGCAATAGAGAGGCAAGCAACGGCCACAAGCTGCATCAGCCACGGCCTCTTCTCATCTCCCTCCAAACTCCGCAAGAATCTGTCGACGAAATTGATAGCGAGGACGGCGGCGGAGGCGGAGAATTTATGATGCGAAGCGATTTTGAGAACGAATTCGACGGCTTGATTTCTAGCTGATGGAGAGATGCGGCTGGATTTGGGAGGCGTAGTTTGTTCTCTGTCTTTGCGGAGGAGGGATTGGAGCTCTTCGTCGTCCCATTTCGAATCGTAATGGAATGGGAAAAGGGGGTGATTGGTGTTGTCGTTTGAAGTGATTTCGCTTTTGCTTTCTTCTTCCTCTTCTTCTTCTTCTTCTTCTTCTTCTTCTTCGCAGTAAAGGGTGTGGAGAGGCGAGGATTTTCGTGCATTGTTGTGGTCCACGGCCATTGCTGTTTGAGAAGAAGGGGTTTTTCTATTCATTTATACTACAGTGGGAGAAGAAGAGAGTAAGAGAGATAAAACCGGTGGAGTTTTTATCATAGGGTGTCACGCTTGCTTATTTAACTTAAGTAGATGGATGTGTTGGTAAATGAAATGATGTTGTGTTTAAATAAATTGGATTCCTAATAAATGCACAAATACTATTATTATAGATTAATAGTTATGACTTATGAGTTAGACTCAGCTCGGATTTTAATAGATGTAATGTAATGAGAAGTAATTGAAAAAATTTATGAAATATGAATCCTAATTTTATATATATAATAAAATATGACTGAAATAAACTAGGTCCATCACTCAGCGTCAAAATGGTGAAGTTATAATAAAATGTAAAAGTGTCAATTAATTATGAATTGGTGAAAAAGCAAAATTATACAATTAACTGTGAAAGGAAGGAAATTCTACTACTAAACTGGAGACGCCATATAAATGAGCAAAATCTAATTTATTTTATCCTAATAAATTTGTAGTTAGTCTTAAAAGCTTATCCTACAGAAAAGTGATGAACTCATAGAGTTGATTGAATCAGTGTATCGAAAAGATGAGTGGCGCAAAAGAATGTCGTACACTAACACAATAAAAAATCGTCAACTCTTTGTTTGTTATTTTTTTTGCAAGTTTACATGTGATGATGATTTGGTTCAAGAGTGTGCGCGTGCCTTCAAATGTGGAAACTTACAAAGTTAGAGCAATATTTTTATTGGATGATTTCTCGTGGTACATACATAGAACGAAACTCGTAGGATTTCACAAAGTGTAGGAGATCATCCGCAGGAGGCAAAAGTGATACGATAGACGAAGAACATGCATAAGTGAATCTAACTCAACCCCGAACAGTTTAGGCAAAGTTGTTGCATTGTGGAATCGACAACAAATTCAAATGACAAAGTTCATAATTTTGGTATGTGTATCGTGCATAAACCTCACGAACTTATTGCAGTCATTGATGAAACCTCATAAACTTATTGTAGTCATTGATGAAGGGAAATGAAATTCGTAGTGTCGGCATCAAACAGCTAAAGCGAACAAAGAACACAAGTGGATTCCACTATCGAAAGATAGGAGAGAGGTCCTACACCTTAAGTAGGAGACAACTACATGAGTGATAAATCGTGCAGGTTGGATCGTTGTCGAGTCAATATAATAGCAACTCAACCCAATAAGGCCTAAGCCGAATCCGACTTGTTAATGAAACTCTCAACCCAAACACGACTATGAAAAAATTAAATTATGGAATAAATGTGTTTTTAGGTGATTTCTTGTATTCCTTAGGGGCGGGAAAATGGGGAGGCACACACTACATAGTACATACAGGGAGGTCCCGCGAAAACAACCACCAATGGAATGCAAACAAACATTAACACCATAGTATTCATATATATATATATATATATATATATTATTTGGTGGGTATAGTTTTTCACCCCAAATTCAAACCGTGTGACACCATAATTCATATCCACTACATCACACATTTGCCTTTTTGGTTTTATTCGGTTTCGTGTAAGGTCGTTTCACATAGAGTTCTGAAATTTGACATACTTATAATGTAAAATTAATTGACCGGCAAAGTAAATTTTAAAAAAGAATTAATAACGCAATGGCAATAAGGGAAAAGCACAAATTCAATTTATGAGTACACTACTACTATGATGGTCCACACCTCTGCATCAATGTTTAACCATTTCTCTTTGTTTTTTTATCTTTTAACCAAACCTATAAACCCACTAGCTTACCTTAATAATTTAATTCTCACTGTCGAATTTGTATTTAATTTAATTTTGAAAGAAGACCTATACATAGTAACTGTGGAGTAGTAACTATAAAGTTTTTTATGGGCCTAATTATCAATGCCAGCTTATTCCATCTACATTCGAGGAACCAATTGTTTAATGACTTTAATTAGTGGAGTTGTCATCCAGTTTAATCATTAATTAACGAATAACTCCAACATCAAATTCGATTGATGCTTGGTGAAACCATCGATTGGTCTTGGGAATTCTCCTCCAAAGTCAAAATGGCCCCACTACTATTGTCAACTTGATAAAATTAGGTAGTGTAATGCAACTTCAAATTTGTTTGACTGCAGATTTATACTCGGTAACTCTTAAAATACCATCGACTACATTATACCAATTTAAATACAAATAATTTGTATTAGTTGACTCCATAAAAGATATCTTTGTCAACGATATATGAACATTAATCTGTCTTCAATTTATAACATAAAATGTGTATAAAGAAAATAGAGGGAGTGACATAGAATTCGTTAGGCCCACTGCTCGGCCCGTGCTCACTTCGCGCTGAAAGCTGAAACTGTATAGTGGGCCTCAAAATGGGCTTCTAAATGCTTTGTCCATATATTGAAATCAAGCTTTAAAAAATGATTTTTGTCTCTAACAGCATCAGCAATGGCGGACCCCCATGCGGAATTCCCACCGGCGTACGGGAATTCCATGGCGGACGTCCGCCATTGTGCGTCCCTTCCACGGATACGGAATTCCGCGAAGGAATTCGCAGTTCCGCGGGGAATTCCGTGCGGGCGTCCGTCATTGCGTTGAAGCCCGCGGAATTCCCTTTTAATGCATTAAATGTTTTTTTTCGGTTCCTATATATACATCCCGTTGAACTTCATTTCATTCGCACCACTTGTATTAACAAGTTTCTCTCTCTCTAAATTTCTTTTATATATCCGTAATGGCCGGTAGTGGTAGTGGTGGTAGTGGTGGTGGTAGTGGTAGTGGTGGTGGTGGGCTGTAATACCCCGACTTTTTCTACCTTTTTATTTATTCTTGAAAGGACGTCGTTTGTACACCTGAAAATTTTTCGTCTTTGTTTCCTTATTGAAAAAAAAACATATTTGGACCTATTAAAATTATTCTTTTACAAGTCCAATTGATTTTCTTGAGGAAGCCCATCTATTCTTTTGAGCCCTAATTCAACTTCATTATTTCCTGCAAATCAATCCAATTAATTCCCTATTTTTTTGTGTGTTTGTTTCACAAATCTGTTCCACAAAATCCGGAAGAAGAGAACAAATCGGTCTTACCCCCCCCCAATCCATGAAATCGGTTCCCATGATCCCACGTTCATCACTCCCAACAATCTTGCTATCACATACTCTACTCCTTTCACTCTTCTTAATTTCATCAATGACGGCCGATTCATCATCTTCCGATGCCAAAGTCCACATAATTTACACCGAGAGACCCGAAGGCGTGGAGCCGGAGCAGTATCACATCAGAACCCTCGCTTCTGTTCTTGGAAGTGAGCATGTTGCGAGTGGTTTTTCAGCCAAGCTTACTCCTCAGCAGGTTGCTGAGCTCTCAAACGGAAAAGATGGAGATTAACGGCGGTTTAGAACTGCGGCTTCTCTGCGGCGGTGAACACCGAACAACAATGAAAAAAAAAAGATACAGAGACGGCGATGCATCTACCGGACAGCCGCGGCAGCGCTGGATGATCAGCGACTTCGGTGGATGGCGATGGCGGCGTGGTTTCGAGCGGATCAGAGCAGCGACGGAGATGCAGAGGCATCGTGCTGATTTTGGGAAAGATTGAGGGATAGAGAGAAAGAAATTTGGAATTCGCAATTTGGATTTTTTTCTGATTCTGAGATGAGAGGGAGACATTGTTGTTCCATAACTTGAGAAGAAAGAGACATGAAGATGGCAGATTCAGAAAGGGACGAGAGCGTTGGTGGAGGAGAAAAGAAGATTGCCTTTTGCTGTTTTGATCTTTTAAAATGAGTTACTCTCATTTTTCAATGAGTTTAGTTATTTGAAGGAGCTGCTCGACGATGAGCTCACTGGCGAGCAACCTGGGGTTGACGGATCGAACAGGGACGGAGAGCGAGGGCCGGGCTGGATAGCTACGAGCATGAACCGATGGGAGAGATGCGAACTGAGGAAGAGCAGAGAGGGAGTTCGTTGCCAAAATTGGGAGAGAATTAGATGGCGAGGCAAATCGCGTGAGAGAAACGAGGGGGAATTGGAGTTCTCTAATGATTTTGAGGATTTTCAGCTTCTGGGAGTATAAAGGGAGACGACTTGTTGTTGTGCTTGTGAATTGAGAGAAGATGGGGATTGGACTCTGAATTGGAAATTTCAAATGGGCAGAAATTGAGGGGAGAGAGATGAGCGTGAGTTTTGGAGAAGAAAGCATTTGGGAATTTTAGCTCCTTTTATTTCTTGTTGGGCCAACTTTAAAATATTAGGAATTGGGCCAAAGAAATAAATGAGATAGAGTATGGAATTTGGGCCAGTAGCTAGGAGCTTCACGGATTGAATTAAAGAATCACATTGTGGTGATCGAGTCGGCTGACCTTATGAATTAACGTACGAGGATTTCAAAATTTCTAAGTAATGTCGAAGGGTAAGATTTAATATCACAAGGATACATGCATTATTTTTAATTAAATGTTTTGTTCTCTAAAGTCTAATTTTTGCATATTATGTTCTTCCATAAAAAGGGTGAATTCTTTGGCAAGCTATTTGAAAACAAAACGGCGGAAAGACTAGTTGAGGATTTAAGAGAAAGAGGTGGGCTTTCTTTTTAAATAAGGGCTATGTCCTAAGTATATTTATTTTTGCAAAAATATGTTTGTCATGCCATATTTTGTGTTGCTATGGGACCTATCTGAAGTGGCTTTTGCCATGTATGGTTAATCGAATTCGGGTCTGACTAGGGAGTGAGTCCCTACTCAGGCTAGTGTACACCCCGTAGATCGTGCGCTATCTCTTTGAGTTGGCCGGTCTAGTGGCTTGGAATGTGGCCACATTCCTTGTCATGTATGTTCAGATATGGTATGGTGATGTTGATGATGTTGAGGTTGATGGCGATGATGATGTTAGTGAAATGTTTTAGTGGCTCGGGCTCTTTCAAAGTTAAAACCTCGAGGTCACTCGTTAATGGCATGATAAATTTTTTTTTCTTTATTGAAAATGTTTTCGGCATGAGTCCACTGAGTGCATCAAGTACTCAGCCCTGCATTTCTTTTTAAAAATGTGCAGGTTGAGCTGTGACGAGCGCGGTGGGTGTTGAGCAGAGCTGGTGAAGATTTGTGTTTGCTTTTAAATGTTCCGAATATATTGTGTCTTCATACATAATATTATTCTTCTCTCGAATGCTTCCGCTGAATATTGTTTCTTTCGCCAAATATTGTTGAGATAATATTTGTTTTGAGTTGTTGATTGTTGAGATACTCTGATTTTATTCAAGCTATTCCCGTTTGTTTCGAGCTATGGTCGAGTTATGTTGTTTTCCCCTTTCTTCCCCGCTTCTTTAATCCTCCCCTAGTCGCGATCAACCGTGTTTTCTATCCTTAGAAAATGCGGGCGTGACATGGGCATTATTGAAATGTATTTTTTAATTTGGTGAAATGTACTTTTCTTTTTTTATTAATGGAATATTTTTCCCTATTTGTGTTGACTATTTAATTTCATAAATTTCTTACTTCCAGAAATTGTTTAATTTGTAAATATGTGAAAATTTTTTATTGTGGGAATTCCTTCGGGAATTCCGCGGGGAATTCTGCCACTGTGTCGTGGGAATTCCGTATGACGCGGCAGTGCAGTAAGAAGTCCATATGACGAGGCAGAAGGTGTTTTTGAGAATTCCGCGGGGAATTCCGCACCACTGCTTATGCTCTAAAGCCATTAACTTATTTCCCAATATCCTAGCGTTATACTGGGATGGAAGACAATAATTCAATGTTATTCCCTCGGCACGTACTTGTAAATATAATAATACTAATACTCGCTAATTATTTAATCTATATGGAGTTATTACATATGCGTTTGTTACATACTATAAAAAATAGCGCATTTAAATTTAGATCAAAAAAAGTGAGAAGAAGAAGGAGTTGTGTAACAAAATCCGTAAGTATGTTTCCGGGCTGCGGCGCCAATTTTCCCGACCAGAAAATGTCCCAACAAATCGACCGTGTCCACCAAATTCTCGCGGCAAAGGAACAAATCGGTGCAGACGCTCTCCACCTCTCTCGTCATCTCATGCACGAACACATGCGTCCCTCCTCCTCCTCCTCCGCCGCCTCTAGTCCTGGCCATAACCCCGGCGGAGAATATCGACGCCATCCTCCCCGGCGTGTCCGGCGAGTACCCGGACGGCCCGTCGATGACGATGACGTCCCACCCGACCTCATAGATGGAGTTGGGGAGGTCGTTCACCGCCAGCTGGCAGTCGGAGTAGAGCAGGTTCTGCACCGGTCTGCACTCTCCGTCTACCTCTCTCTTGAAGTCCTCCATCAGACTGCCCAGGTCCCGCACTTTGGTGGTGAACCGCACGTCGTACGCCTCCACCCACGGGTGCCGCTTCTCGAACCTTAATTTATTATTCACCAATCAAACTTATATATAAATCGACCAATTGATTTTAGGATGGAACTATGATACCTGGTGACGGAGAAGGGGTACTCGTCGACGAAGACGGTGCGGCCGAGGTGGTTGAGGGAGTTCCAAAGGAGGGACTCTTGGGTGAGGCCGAAGACGAGGAGGTTGCACGGGGCGGAGCAGCCACGGAGGACGGAGTAAACAGACTCTATCTCTCCGGGGGACATGGTGGGGGTGGCGTTGGCGGAGGCGTAGTAGAGGAGGGCGTCGGAGATAGGGTCCGGCAGCGGGGATTGAGCGGCGGTGGTGTCTCTTGGGGCGATGAAGCTGAGGAGGAAGGTGAAGGTGAAGAGGAGGAAGAGGGCCACGACCGTCATCCAAATGCAGCTCCCGCTTTTGTAGGGGTGGAGGACTGGGAATTTTCCGGCGGTCTTCATCGGAACCACACAACTCTTTTTTATTTCAATTGTCTTGTGCTTATTTAACATATCATATTTAAAATTTTCAAACTTACACTTCTTTTTTTCATATGTTTTGATATGAGAATTTAATTTTTGGTTTGGCATTAATTAAGTAATAAGACGTGCGGAGGACTTACTAGGGATTGTGTCTCCCAATTGTGGTGGCACATCCCTTGTCTCATTCTTTGTTTTAGTTATGTTTTATTGAATTTCAGTAGTTAGGATTTATGATTTTATTTTATTTTCTAATTAAAAATAATTATTTTGGTTGGTAATAATTATTTAGCTAGGGAAAAATGTAACAACATAAAAATGATTGGGACTAGACATGTTTTTTTAGTTCTAGTGGTGATTATATAATTTTAATCTCTATTTACATTTTAAAATAGAATTAAAGTTCAATGCACTTTGTGAGTTAATTTACACAATTAATAACTATATTCCTTTTTTTTACAATATCGATTTTGATTGGATTTAATTTTGTAATCCTAACATGACTTGGAGGTTTAGTGGTCATATTCATATAGTTTGATGGAGTGATTAAGTGACCGTTATTTATTGATTGAATATCTCTTTTATTTTTTATTTTCATGCTTTTGGGGAATAATTGCCTTCGACGAAATTAATACTATTATCGATATTCAAAGCAGATAGTAGACTATCAAAATCTCATTGTGGTATCAATAGAGAGCCACCTAAAGCCATCGTAATCACAGATCACATTAATGAGTATATAATATTACAATACTATTAATTACGATTAGCAATCACAAAATATATTCTGATTAATTTCGTCTAATATTTTTGGTTGGAAATTCATAACAAAGTGCATGCAAACTATTCAATCACAACATTCAATAAGTTGCGACTTAGTGTGTGAATCTCTTGATGTGAAAGAAACCCACAAATTCATGAGAATTAGTCGTTTGATGTTTTAGTGTCTGAATTCTGATGGATAAACATGGAAAGACAATATTTACAATGATAAAACACAATTTAATTGTCATGGCATTATTCATCAATTGTAATTTTATCATATATCGTTATTGTAAATCAAGCTTAATTAGAAATATGATTTCTTGTAGGAAATATTTTGTTTCAAAATACAAAACAAAATTTAGGCATCAATCTTAACTACGTCTTAAGTACAATATTCTAACAAATTACAAACTTATTGAGTATGCTAGCTATAAACAAAAGTACTTTGCCATTGCATAATACTAGTCGATATAAAACATCTCAGGGATAGAATAAAATATCTTAATATCATTATTTTTTGCATAGTGAAAACAATTGAATATCACATCTAAACTACCACAGATGAAATGTCAGATCAAATTAACCGAATAAGGAATACTTTAATTATGGTAATATCATCCTTATTAACCTAATTTAGCATTAAAATTATTAAATACTACTTATCTCACGTTTATAAAACATGTTTATCACCATCATATCAACATTGAACTCATTAATATACATAGATCTTCTGAATATTAATGTAACTTTGTGTAATCAACCAGTAAAACCATTAGGGAAACAGAGATTGTTCGTATTCAAATAATAATCCCACCCTCCCACCCCAAAAAAAATAATTCAAAATTAAGCGTAATAAATGTCTATTACAATAGCTATAAAGGGCAGCAGAAGCCCGTGAGGATAAAGGTCTACCTATTGATCTCAATCTCACTACAATTCTGGATTCTCACCATCACCACGTGCAAGCAAGAATGCAAAATCTAAATATACAAGCCGGACAAGAATGTACTCGGTTTTGGGGCGTGACCGATACATATGCATTATACATATTACCTCTCTGTGCCGTAATTTCACTGTAGTTGTATGGAGTAATTAGCCACTACATCACAGAGGGTACGTGTTAATTTCACTCTTGCTTAGAGCAACCAGCGGTGAAGAGTGATCACATTTCCTCGGCAGCCTGCTTTATCTGAAGAGCCGCCCTGACAACATCTCCCCTGGTAATAATACCAATCTATCACATGGAAAAATTCAAATTGTAAGAATTGCATTAAGCTGATTATAGCATATTGTGCCAATGCTGTAAGTTGAGTAGAATCACATTACCAGCTTTCCTACAATATCTACTACAGGTAACCGACGATACTTTGTTTTAAGCAATAACCTGCATCATATCAGCATCTCATTATTCCTTTGAATGATTGAATCTGAGCTTGTAGATTGATTCACACAAACTGACCAGTTCTGCAGTTAGTGTTGGCTATAGAAAAACTAACATTTCGAGGTAATTTTTAGATCAACAGATTTACCATTGTTGTACTTATTTAATAAAATGATCAAAATACCTCGCCGCATCCTCAAGATTGGTGTTTTCACGCACAACTAGAGGGGAAGGAGTCATTACGTCACCAACAACCTTCCCATTAGTTTTACTGAGTAACTTCTGAACTTCATTAAATGTCTGCATAAATAGAATATTAGAAACTGACAAACAGGCCAAGTAAAATAGTGAGGATGTTTTACATTGATCAAGGAAATTAATAGATTCAACTCATGAAAGAAAAGTTTATACATACTTTCCAAGTACTATCGACAACTGGAAACAAATTTGTACTATCTTGTTCACCACCACCTAATTTTGATCAATGAGAAACACAACAAAATTATAAGCAATGAGTAAAAAGGTACTCTACTTGATAATAGCTATGTTGATTTAGCCTCTGGAAATTGAAGGAAAGTACAAAAATATGTTAAACTTAATAATTAATATACCGAGAGGAAAAAACAATCTAGTTTACATATCTTATAGTCCCTCGACACATAGGCATATAAACAATGCACAGTGCTGATAATTGCTGCTATAAATGTGTCCTTTGTCTTGCATAATTTTAGGTTTGGTGACTAATAAACAGATCTTCCAATTCTAATGGAATTGTCAGTATGTTCTAGTTTCTGTGTGATTCACTCTTTTCAGTGTGATTCAATCTTCTTGATGACTTTTATGTTTTTTGTTATATACTCAATATGTTAGAGAATAAGTAACTCACATCGGTAATGTTATGTGACCTAGTCTGACATAGTCTCTTGTACTATATATATGTGCTTTTATGAAGTAACGAAATATACCTACTTCTTTTCTCTACTATGTCTCTGTATATTTCTTTACATATCTCTATGTTATATTGTTCTATATTTTTCAGTTTCTTTCTTTTCAAGCTCGTGAATGGAGGGAAAGCAAATCAATATCTGCGATGACTACCTAATAAACTGAGTAACCAGCTTTAACAGGTAGATGTTGTACACTCTACTATAAACTGAGTTTCTATCCTTAGAGGTGCAACTTAGCATAAATACAAGAATATTAAATTGGTTTCACAAATCCAATGGTACCTGAGATGGAGTCAAGTGCCAACAAATCATAGTCGGAAACCACACCGACCTGTAACACCATCACACAGTTGGTCAAGATTTATGATGAACGGCCACCAAAGTCATTACTACTAAGAGGTAGGAAAATTGAGATTTATGTTGCTCTCTACAATGCAAAAAGATAATCATACAAGATACGTAGCATTACCAACTTCCAATCATCATCAACCACAGGAAATCCAGTAACTCTTTTCTCCACAAGGGTGTCCAAAGCTGGGAAAAAATTAAGAGGGTGGCCAAAAGAATGAGCTAATTGAGAAATTCTCAAACCCAAAAATGTACAAATAAAGAAAAAAAAGTAAGATGAAAAGATAGAAATACCTTCATCGACAGTAGTTGTTGGCCTTACAACATGCAATTGCTCTTTTCTAGTCATAAACTCACCTACATTGTAGGTTCTCTCTCTTGCCTGAAAGATTTAAATGCATGTTTAGGAAAGGTGAAGATTGGTTATACTTGTGCTTGGGTGGTAGCTTAGACATTAATAATGGAGTACTCCATAAGGTAATCCACCAGACCACCACATACTTATAGTTAGATGGATCTAATAATTTTGAGTTCGTTAGATCATCTAATCCTACAAATATTCAGTCACAGGCATTGTCAATCTAATATGGAGTATCACCCAAAGTAGACGCCCCCTCAGTATATCATTCTATCATCATCTCCATAGAGTTGCTGTGTCCCCGGATTGCTCCAAAAAAATGGGCTGAGAACTACAACATGGTTATAATGGCCACATGGATAAACTAAGGATGATAAAGCAGGTTAATCTTACGAAAATTGATGGGTATTGGAGGTTTATAGATGGCAAAAAGTCCTAATAATACAAGCATTTCATGTTTTTGTTAACTCTACTAGATGCGAACAAATTTTGCAGAGTTCAGGAACGTCGATAGATACAGCCCAGATACAAAACCTCATAGGTATTCAACTCTTCTATTAAATTCTCTGTGTAACGATCTTCATCACTAGCTCTAATACACCTAAAATAGTAGTACTACATCATTACAGCTTTGATTGCTTAAAAAACTCTCGTATTTTTACTTTCAATTACGCAAATATAGACAATAAGTAGCCAAATTCCAGGGGCGATTACTTACGGGAGCCGAATTGGTGGCACCGGCGGTGGCGACAAGCGAGCGTCGT
The DNA here is from genome assembly GCF_004379255.2 of Salvia splendens. Classification (NCBI taxonomy): domain Eukaryota; kingdom Viridiplantae; phylum Streptophyta; class Magnoliopsida; order Lamiales; family Lamiaceae; genus Salvia; species Salvia splendens. The sequence goes on from NC_056039.1 coordinate 3,934,388, forward strand.
GATTCAGCAAGTTGAAGCCGCCTCCGTTTGCTGGTGGAAATAGTAACCGACAGATTGGGGAGAGGAGAGCTAGTGTAGGAGGTAAGGACGCAGGGTAAACTGCGGCCGTGAACGAGAAGATCTGCTCCTGAAAGTGAAAAAACAGAGGGAAACTGTGCCAAAATAATGGAATCCATGGATGTGGAGAGGGTATGGAAAAAAGCAACAGAGAGATGTAGAAAGAAATGAGATATTTTCCACATCTTGCCTGTATGCTGTTTATAGACTTGCAATGTTCAACCAAGTTGGGTGCGTGATTAAGGACTTGTTTGGCAGAAATCAACGGGTAATGATGTTTCCTGCAAAATTTGTCAAGTTTCATAAATTAATTAATTGAAACTATAATTAACAATAATAAAAATAGGGAAAAATTGTTACTCCCTCAATCCATGATAGTTTGTCCTATTTTTCCATTTCGATTTGTTCTACATAGTTTATCTCATTTCACTTTGATAGTGGATCTTATGTTTCAATAACTCATTCTACTCACATTTTATTATAAAAATAATATATAAAAGTAGGATTTATATTTCACTAATTTTTTTAAATTATTTTTCATTATATTTCTTAAAATTGAAAAAAAATATCTAAGAAGAAAGTAGTACTATTAAAGAATGACATCATCTACCTTTCCCAATAATTCTCAAGAGCACTGTTCGTGAATAGTGTAAAATTGTACTCCCTTTCAGCCTCTCGCCAAACAAGCCCCAAATATGCTAGCAATTTAAGCGGTACTGTTTAAACTTTAAACGAGTGGTTCAGAATTAACTTCTAGTTCATTTCATTTACAAATTGATGCAAGCTACCAAAATCAAATGAACCAACTAGGTTGGATTCATTGACTTGCGGTAGGGGATGGGCATCGTAAAACTCGAGTTTTATTGAGATAGCTATGTAAATACTCCCTCCGTCCTATAAAGATTGCCTCATTTTCTATTTATGTACGTTCCATAAAACTTGTCTCATTTCACTTTTTACAATTTTTTATAGTGGACTCATATTCCACTAACTCATTCATACTCACATTTTATTATAAAACTAATATATAAAAATAGGACACACATTCCACTAACTTTTTCAACTCACTTTTCATTACATTTCTTAAAATCCATGTCCGGTCAAAGTGAGACAGTCTTTATGGGACGGAGGGAGTAAGCGAAGTAGTTGCTTAAACTCTGTCCCATTAAATATGCAACGTTTGGGAATCGGCATAAATTTTTATGTGGTATTATTTTGTGAATTAATGAAGAGAGAGTAAAGTAAGAGAGATGAAAAAGTAGAGATACAAATATTTCCATTTTAGATAACGTTTCATTTTTAATGGGACAACCCAAAAAGAAAAACGTTTCATTTTTTATGGGACAGATAGAATACTATGCATGGAATCTGTATTATTTACCGCTAGCCAAACAGGGGTCCCGTTTTAAGCAATAATTGTTATATTGGGTCTAACCCGTCGTCTGCGCCTATTTATATAGAAGTAGAGGAAATAACTCTGTAATCCGAAAACAATTTGTTCTTCTTTCTTACCCGTGGACGTAGCCAACACAACGTTGGTGAACCACGTAAATCTATGTCTCTTTACGTTTCTGTTTGTCTCGATTACACAATTACTATATTCTCTCGCAACATAGATGTTTACTATGATTAAGTGCGTCTAAGTGATTAAGAACAATGTATTGCTAAGCTTCTATGCGTAGTTTTATTAAATAGAGTTTGGGACATCTACAATAAAACTCTTCTTTACTAGTAGTATTTATTGCTAGTATTAGTGTACTATGTAATGTTCGGGTTGTTATTGTACAAATAATCAATTATCTTAAAAAAATATATATTTATTAAGTACTACTAAACTTAATGTAATTAACGATTGTTACTAGTATTATAGTATTATGTGTGATTGAGAGGCAATATTTTTGCTTATTTATCCAGACGTGCTATTAAGTGGTTAATTTGGGATTAATATGAATCTTAAGGATTGTGAATGTATTTGTGCAAATAGAGTTAGTTAGTAGAGTGAATCACATTTTTATATATTTATTTTATTTTAAAATATGAGTTAAATGATTAAGTGAATATATATTTGTGCTCTTTCTTATTTTAGAATTTACAACAACAAAGGTTTTTTTTTTCTTCCTACAATAGTGATATTTAACTATAAAAAATATACTACCTCCGTCCCACATTCAATGTCGCATTTAGTGTGGGCGCGAATTTTAAGAAATGTAAAGAAAAATGAATTGAATAAGTTAGTGGATCGTGAGTCTCACTTATATACATTAGTTTTATAATAAAATGTGAATAGAATTGTTTGGTGGAATATGAGGTCTACTTACCATTTATGATAAAAGTGAAATGTGACTCTTATTATATGATAGACCGAAATGACAAAATGTGACACTTAATGTGGGTGATAGACCGAAATGACAAAATGTGACACTTAATGTGGGACGGAGATAGTACTCCATGAGAGAGTTTGTACGAACAATTTTTTCCGCTTCGTATGCTTCTGCTTATAATATATTACTCCGACATGTATCTCATTTAATTTTTAATATGCTTCTGCTTATAATATTGTACTCCGACATGTATCTCATTTAATTTTTAGTACTACCATATTTAGTAAGCATATCTCAAACTATTACAAAATTCTTATTTTCATTAATTTTTAAAAATGCGTACCTATCTTGTAGATAATGAGATCATAGGGAATATTATTTTGTTGACTAAATTCGCCATACTAACGATTTACCATCAGACAACTAATAGTCTTAAAGTTGACTATTGCAACATTTTTAACTATCCAGCTAATTCATAAAAAGAAAGAATACTTTTCCTCCAAAAAAAAAAAAATCCTTTTTCCTACTGTCGACGCAACATTGGCCCACACACCTCATCGACGGCTGAGATTTAGGGTTTTTGAGTGCACGCAGCCCATCCCTTACCCCTCACCCACATATAAGTACCGCCGCCCAAAATTCGCGCATTTTGCCCTCCGCATTTATCCCCAATTTTATCCATCTTATCGGCGTCGCCGCCGCCCGCGCTGCTGGCGGTTATCGTGTCTCTCCGTCGGATCTCCGACCTATGAACTCTTCCCTCTCCTCTCTCTATTGAAAACACCCCCCCCCCCCCAAAAAAAGAGAAAATCAAATCCAGTGAAAAAACCCCTAAATTTCTTAGTTCGATTTTCTTCTCGCTTTCGGTCTACTTGTTGAAGAATTTTTCTGATTTACATTCCAGTGAATTTGATAATAAGAAGAGGAGAGGGAAGTTACAGAGAAAATCCAAAAAAATCTGAAAAATTAAAAAAGGAAAAAAAACTGCTCGTTTCCTTTTTCTCCCGATTTCGTTTCGTTTTTGTGAATTGAGATGGCCGCCCAGGTTCAGATGCAGTCTCAGGTGCCGGTGGTGAATGCAGCGGCGGCTTCAGGTGGCGCGCCGTTCGTGACCTCGCTGTACGTTGGCGATCTCGAAGTCAACGTGACTGATTCTCAGCTCTACGATCTGTTCAGCAGTATGGGGGATGTGGTATCGGTTAGGGTCTGTAGGGATTTAACCAGCCGGCGCTCGCTCGGATACGGATACGTCAACTTTGGCAACTCTCAAGATGGTATGTATCAACTCTGCTTTTCTACAATTTAATGATGATTTTTGTTGATTGTTTTTCCACTGATAAATTTTTTTAAATGAAAATGGTAAATTACTGAAAGGTTTTCCGTTTTCTGAAGATAAGCTATCTAAGTGTGCTGTTTTATGCTGTATATTGTAACCGTAATCGTTTGGTTTCTATGTAGATTCTGATCTAATTATGTAAACAATCCTTAGTTCTACGGTGTTTGGGAGGCCTGAGATATTTTGTAAACCTTGTTAATTATGAACACATTAATTCAAGATGTTTTGTCAAAGTACAATAGAAAAAATCATGTCAGAAAATATTGAAAATGTTAACAAGTTAGACTTTTGCTAATAATGATCATTTGACAAATTTCATGTCTAGGATAGGCACTATTCAAAATCACTTCTGAAAATTATCTTGGATTCGAAATGGAAATATAAGTGAAATCATTGTTTCAAAATTATTTGACAATTTTAATCTTATTTTGGAAATAATTATGATAGAATAAAACTTATATGTACATATCAATAATATTTGTAATGTATCAATGGGGAATTTTTATCAAAGTTCAAAATGATGTGCTTGTCTCTTGACTGTCCATCATGCCCCAAGAGTTCTTACTTCTCACCGAATTTATGCTTTTGTGTTGATTGTATTGGATAATTTGGATGTTAACCTGAAAAAATAAGTCTGATAAAGGTGGCACTGTATTATTCCATTAGAGTCTAATTTTAGATTTTCTATGTGCATGGCATCTATATCCATATATCGGAATGTGTAATATAGTTGGGACATACGTAATTTCGACGTCTGTTTCTTGCACACCCAAAAACCTAAATACCCCTAATTTACTTTTCGTCTTGCTTAAGGCTGGACAAAGAAGATCTCTAGTTTCAAGCCTAACTGTGTTATTTCTTTCCATTTATTTTCCTCTATTTTGTTGTGTAGCCGAAAGGGCACTGATGGAGCTGAACTTCACTCCACTCAATGGCAAACCCATTAGGGTTATGTATTCTCATCGAGACCCTAGTGTGCGCCGTAGTGGCAACGGAAATATATTTATCAAGGTATTGTTTTCTGTCTCTTTCAAAAGTTAAGTTGGATGTATGATGTGCATGTGTCATGGTCTTGCAGTTTTAAATAGGAACTTCCTTGGAGCCTTCTCTTTATTTTGATATATATTTTTCTTGGCAGAATTTGGACATGGATATTGACCACAAAGCTCTGCACGAGACATTTTCTTCTTTTGGTACCATCCTCTCATGCAAAGTAGCAACAAATTCTTCTGGCCAGTCACTAGGCTATGGCTTTGTGCAATATGCCACTGAAGAATCTGCTCAGAAAGCTATTGAGAAGCTTAATGGAATGTTATTGAATGGGAAACAAGTTTATGTCGGACCCTTTGTCCGCAAGCAAGAAAGAGAGATGGCAGTAGACAAGATGAAATTCACTAATGTGTTTGTGAAAAATATATCTGAAACAACAACTGAAGAAGATCTTCAGAAGATGTTTGGTGAATTTGGGCAAATTACCAGTGTAGTTGTGATGAGAAATGAAGATGGAACTTCCAAATGCTTTGGATTTGTCAACTTTGAAGATGCAGATGATGCTGCCAGTGCTGTTGACTCTTTAAATGGTAAAAAAATTGATAACAAGGAACTGTATGTTGGTAGAGCCCAGAAAAAATCTGAGAGGGAGGTACAACTTAAGAACCAATTTGAGCAGAGTTTGAAGGAAGCTGTTGACAAATCACAGGGTTCCAACCTGTATGTTAAAAATCTGGATGATAGCGTCAATGATGATCAGCTTAAGGAATTATTCGCTTCATATGGTTCAATAACATCTTGCAAGGTTCGTTGATCCTGCATTTCAAGATTTTAAGCCCTCGTCATTGATAATCAACATCTTATGGGCCTATAACTTACTAGACCTGCTCTGATATGTTTTCAGGTTATGCGGGACCCAAAGGGAATTAGCAGAGGTTCTGGTTTTGTTGCATTTTCATCACCTGAAGAGGCTGCCAGAGCTGTGAGCCCAGCTCCATTCGTTCTACCAGCTTCACCTTCTAAACTGTTTGTCTGTTAATGGAGGAAGCTTTTGTTATTATTAATATTGTTACTATTTTTTGTATTTCAGCTCTCTGAAATGAATGGCAAGATGATTGCTAGCAAACCTCTTTATGTTGCACTTGCTCAGAGGAAAGAAGATAGAAGAGCACGGCTACAGGTCAGTATTATTTACTTCAATAGTTCAGTATATGGAAAAACCTGTTGATGTGAAATCAAAGCATATGGCTGAAGAGTGACATGGTCTGGGTGTTCTGACAACAGTTGCAAACCACTTGTTTTCTCCACATCTCTCTTACTCTTCCTTAAATTTTCTTTTCCTCAAGCGCCATTGGTTTGGTTTATTGAGCTTAAAAGATATACAAGTTGTATCATCGTACACAATGTAATCATATATGCTGATCTCCATCATGAGTCATGACTTTATCCAGGCTCAATTTTCTCAAATGAGGCCAATTACAATGGCACCTACTGTGGCTCCTCGTATGCCAATGTATACGCCTGGTGGTCCTGGTCTAGGGCAACAGATATTCTATGGTCAAGCTCCACCTGCAATGATTCCTCCTCAGGTAATGGTTTTCTTGATTTGCTATTTTGTGTGATTCCTATTGTGGAATCAGATTCCAAATGTTGAGATAATTTCTTGTAAACAGGTCTTTTGTACAGAGTACTTTTGAAATCGAACAGTTTTCTTGCTTGTATCAATTGATTCCAACCAGTGTGTCTTGTCTTTTTGTAATGACACAGTTTATCCCAGATTATGAATGATCTGGGATAACTCTTTACTGTAAGTACTCCTAATTTGTTCTAATACTTTTTCTTTATTTCAGCCTGGATTTGGATATCAACAGCAGCTTGTACCTGGTATGAGGCCTGGTGGGCCTCTCATGCCAAATATGTTTGTTCCTATGGTTCAACCCGGTCAGCAAGGTCCACGTCCTGGTGGAAGGAGAGGTAATGCTGGGCCAATGCAACAGGGCCCGCAGCCTGTTCCCGTAATGCAACAGCAGGTCTGTGGGTGGCATTTCGACTCTTGTCTTCCTTCTTTTTTTCATTTTCATACGTATTTGTGTGCTCAAGTATTCCTGGCACGCAGATGGTTCCTAGAGGACGCGGTTCCCGCTTCCCTCCTGGGCGTGGCATGCCTGATCCTATGCAAGGTATGGCAGGAGGTATGCTTCCTGTCCCATATGAAATGGGTGGCTTGCCATTGCGTGATGCAGGAATCTCTCGGCCAGTTCCTATTGGGGCTCTGGCATCTGCACTTGCAAATGCTTCTCCCAGTGAACAAAGGACGGTAAGCATTTACTTATGCACGAACTTTAAGCTGTCTTAACCTAGAGGTCTCCCCAGGACTTACTCTGCCATTCTTTTATACATGCCGTGGTCATCATATGTTCCTAAAAAATCAATTTGAGGATGTAATAGAGAATTAATACATTAATGTTGTATACACCAGATGTTGGGAGAGAATCTGTACCCACTTGTTGAACAATTAGAGCCGGAGACAGCAGCCAAGGTTACTGGAATGCTTCTGGAAATGGACCAGACAGAGGTTCTGCACTTGTTGGAGTCACCAGAAGCTCTTAAAGCGAAGGTTGCAGAGGCAATGGAGGTGCTGAGGAGTGTGTCCCAGCAGCAGAGCGGCGGCTCTCCAGCTGAGCAGCTGGCTTCGTTGTCATTGAATGAGTGATCTCATATTGGAATCTTGTCCTACTAAAATGTTGAACGGCACACAGTTGATGTTTTCATTTCCGAGGATTTTCAAACTTGCTGGCATGATGTATTTGGCTTTGAGACATTGTTTGTTCTTGTATTCTGTGAAACCTAATTTAAACCTTGTTCTTTCGATATTGATCTTTTTTCTTTGATTTGATTCATGTTCCAAAAATAGGTATATTTGGTGGTAGTGTCTATGAACAAAAATGAATTAAATTTTGTACACCAGAATGACATAAACAGACCCTGAAGCAAAATTAAGTCGCGGTGTAAGATAAATAGTATTCCATGTCTGATGAATTTGAACAACTAATTAGTATAGTTCTATTTTAGGTATGCCTGCGAATACGACATTTTATCAAGAATCTATAGATTTTTCTTTGAATTAATTTACATACCAGGAGTATTTGCTTTGGTTAGGCGCTGGTAAAATCGTTTGCCAAATTAGAATAATATTCTGTATCGATCCCAAACATGATTTTATTGATGCAAAAACTAGCAAATTGTTGAATGCTTTTGAATTGTTTCACTCATGCGCTGTTATGTTATAATTGCCAGAAAATTTTATGGGACAATTCTGAAAGTATGATAAGTTACTCTGTAAGATGTGGGATTGACAACCAGAAGTCAACAAAAAATTATGATTTGATTGATAATTTTCCCTTTTTAAAATGCTTAATTTTGCTTTCCGACGTTTCCTTCTTCCTTCTTACTACTACTATTATTCTCTTGTCATGTTTCTTTCTCTCCATCAATTAGATGTTACCTTTTGGTGTCTTCCTAGATTCAGAGACAGAAACTTGTCATCTCCTGCTTCTTTCTCTCTGGCATCACATACACGGTGAGGCTTTCCAAAATTGCAAGTTCAAGAGATGTATGAACCTAAATTTTGATATGGGGTTTGATTACATTACATTTACACCCTGGTTGATAGTATCTTTGAGTGACTAGAAGAATATTTGGTAATAAAGACTGTTCCGGTTGGTTATCGTAAACACTAGTTGTTTGTAGCCTCAACCGCTTCCTTCATTTCGCGCAATGCATCTTCAAAACACTTTGCTAGAGTTTTGGGGTCTGGGATAATATCTTTGGCAACCAGGATTTGCAAGTCCACCATTCCTGCATAACTCACCATATGCATTGTGATTGCCTGCACCACACAATCAAAAGATTTTGTGTTATGTTTATGCAAGTCATACATCTATATTAAACTGAGAAAGTTTACATGTGGTAGGCTGCTTGAAGTAACCCTTATGCGCTTCACAGGGTTGCCCGCGATTAGGATGCGTTCAGTAGGGCCGACCACGTTTGATATAGTGAAAGTTGTATTGCAAAGGATCCTGTAGTTGAGAAGGCAAGCAACCTACCACCAAGCAAGAGAAAACATGAAATGATCCCTCTTGTTTTCAATTTTTTCAACAAGTAAACTGAACTCACTTTTGGCCCGAAAAGAGACATGAGTAAGTTTCCAATGCTGTAGGAGAAGGGGCCTTCCAAGGAAAGCTTTTTCGAGTCGATCATAGCTTTGGATCTCTTGACAAACTGGATTGGATCCGAACCTCCTCTGTGGAAATAAACAGGTAACAGGAGCATCCCGAATTTGTTGCCCCAGCGCGTTCCAGAATCGCCATCCATCAGCTTCGATATGTCCTGCAATCCTGACTGTGGCCTCAAATTCACCATTGCAAGACCAGTGAGCCGAAGCCCCTCGGGCAGAGCTACACAACACCAAAAAACATTTCATTTTGTTTTTTGTGACACGATGTTAGAAGTGAAACATCATTGATCACGTTTTACCTTTGGGTGATCTCATGTCCAAGTAGCGTGACATGCCGCATGTTAATACCCCGAAAAGAACATCGTTAATGGTCTGCACCAAACATACATTGCTATCTCATTATTAAACAAGATTTGAGTTATCAACTTCGATTAAATTCCTACTTTCACATGTAGTATATAACATGCCATTATTTTGGATCAATTCTCAGGAGTCAAAACTCAAGAAATGTGCACAAATTCAATGGAATTTCAATTCGAGAGATGCCTAGATGGCTAGATCCTTAAATGATGCTATATCCCTTTTATATCAAAGTCATGCATATGCTTATAAAATGATACTGTATAATTATACTCCCAACATCCGTGATCAAATGTCCCATATTTGATCGGCCCGGATTTTAAGAAACTGTTTGACTTTATGTAGTAAAGTGTATATAAAAGTTAGTGGAATGCGAGACCTACTTTTATATATTGGTTTTATAATAAAATGTAAGTGGAATATAGGTCCACTTACCAAATATAGTAAAAGTGAAATGAGACATTTAATGACGACGGATAAAAAAGGAAAAATGAGACATTTAACGGCGACGGAGGGTAAATTTAAACATAACAAGAAAGTTTTTGGGTCAAAAGCCATCGTTAAATGATGCAATATTCCCTTTATATCAATGTCATGTATATGTGTAAAAACGATACTCCTACTATTATAAATATAATTTTACACATTACAAGAAAGTCTTGGGTCAACTATTTTCAGCCATCAATTACCACGTCCATCTTTTTCACTTTGCAAAAGGCTATATGCGTTGGACTTTATTTTTTGGTAAAAGCATATGGTTCTACTATAAACAATCCATACTTAGCACACAACAATCATCTCAAAATAAGAAAGTGAGTACACCAAATTAGACACAGTTTATGCATTATAGACTATGTAAAAGAAAAAAGGATTATATAAAATTTTCCGGCTGCCATATCAAATACAGTGTCATCAGAAACTTTCACTATGGGATAATTGAGAAAGAATAAAATTCATAATATTTCTAGCTGATTTTCAAAAAAAAAAAAAAGTTGCAAAACTTTATGATTCTTCCTGAATTTGGCCCTAAATTAAACGCGACCATCAAGTGGCTTTTCATTTTTGAAGATGGACCCTCATGGTGGGCGAGCAGTTGCATATTTATTATTGTTCGTGAAATTTGGTCCCCTTGTTAAGAATTTAATCGTGGATGTGTTTCTAAATCAAGTAATTAATTAATTCCATTGACTTTTTCTACACTAGTATGACATGACTGTGACACATTCCATCGAGTGGTTTATTTGGAAATTAAGAATGATACGATTACTAGAATTAAGAATGATACGAGAAAATTGGTTAGCTGGTTGGTTCCTATAAATTTCCTTTTATATTTTTGGGTATAGTTACAAAAAATAATGCTCTTATTTGTAATTAGAAAATAGACCTCATCAACTCCTTCAATACTACCCAATCCATTCTAATAAACACATGCTCAATATTACACTTATAACACTAATGAGTAATGAGTATATATATGATCAATTCTTGGAATCATTCTTTATCCTAAAATAATCAGAGTATACACTCAATAATCTAATAATAACATTATAGAGAAAAGTTAATTCACATTCTTAACTTGTAGTAAATTAATTTGTCATAAGTAGATAATAGATTTAGTAGGAAGTTTAGAAAATTTTAGCAATATAAATGAAATGTTATTTAGAATGGATATCATCAAATATTCTTCTTTCCATTCAAGCAACGCATTTTTAGCTATGAATTTTCGTGAAGAAAACATCAGGCCACGTGGCGAACACCACATCACTGATAGGCCATTCAAAATAAAACATTCCATTTCACAATTTTTGAGAAATGAGTTAGTAATTGGTTAGCACCACATATTTGCTGCAAGTCAATCCAACGATGATAAATTCAAACTCAAAAAAATCCAACGGTTCAGAGAAACTCACCGCGTTAGCCACTGCTCCCTTGACTAGCTTCATATCATCGAGGCGGAGCCTCGCCGTCGTCAGCTTCCGCGGCCAGAGCTCCACCCCCGCGCCGCCGCTCACCGCGGTGGTCCTATCTCTCCGCCACGCCGATCTCAGGATGAATTCCACGACATAGAGCAAGGTATACCAAACAGCCAACACAATCGTCCACAAATTCATCCGCCGCGTCCCCTGCCCCGACGCCGCCGCGCCGACGCCGCCAATCGATGGCATCCGCGACGGATCGTCGGCTCTCCTGCAGCACGACAGCAGCAGCGACATCAATGAGATCCCGTCGCCGAGGGCGTGGTGCACGCGGAAAATTAAAGTTTTATTCGCCAATAGGAGGTGGATTTCCCAGAGCGGTTTATCGGCAGAGAGAGGTGATGAGACGGATAGATCGGCGATGAATTCGTCGACGGCGTCGTCGCCGGAGATCGAAGGATCGTCGGCGAGAGGCTGGCGGTGGACGATTAGGTGCTGATCGATGTCGACGGCGGTGCGGCGCCAGTGTTCGCGGCCGGCGGAATCGCGCACCATAAGGCTGCAAAACCTAGGGTGTTTGAACATAATTGAGCTCTGGACTTGGGCGCGGAAGCTGTCGATGTCGATCGGGAACTCGACGGTGATGGCGGCGCTGATGATCTGGTTCATCTGCGGCTGCAGAAAGAGGCGGCCGGCCGGGGTCAGCGGCTGGTCTCTGTCCACACTCTCAGCCATGAGAGAGAGAGATGATAAATTCGCCGCTAATTTAGAATAAGGTCAAATAAATGGAGGAATTAATTGTATTTATTTCGTATTTATTCAATTTTGGCAACAAATAACAAAAACTGAGATATCAATTTGGGGAGATGACCAATTGTATACTACTGTACATTGCGTATGTGTCAGAAAACTTGTAGATCATAATCAATGAATTGAACCCACAGCCATCACTCATATTTATTAGTCATACAACATTTTCAGCATCGGCAGCGCCGTGCTCAATTGTATACTACTCTCCTGCTCACACGTCGTTGCAATGTTTTGAACCAATCAATTTAATTAGTGGCGGACGCATAAATATCAGTCACTATACGCTATGTCTACTAGTAATATCAATCATTTCATTGTTAGTAGGAGCTTTTACGTTACAATTTACATACTTAATCCCCTTGATACATACATATGGGCCACAATTCACTGTGTCGATTGCAATTTCTCGGCCGAATTGCAAAAACCAATGCACAATCAATGTCATAAGTTCCAGTGGCTTAATTTATAGGTGGTCAAATAATATTTATTCGTAAACAAATTTAATTAGAGTTTATGAATAATAGTAAATAATTTTAAAAATGCTACAGTATATGAAATAAGATTGTACTATCGATGAGGATGGTGAGTAATAGTGCTAATGTGATTAATGTAGTGCTAAAGTCTGACAGCTAATGGTCAATCTTTATTTTTGTATAAGCCGCTTTAAATCTGACTTTATCTGCAATTTAATTTTGTATAACCAGCTTTAAATCTGACCTCATCTGCACCTAAAATAAAACGTTGAAACCTTGCATCATCAAAATGAAAAGGTTAATAAACTAAATTAGTACTAGCATTTTAACCTTGTTTGTTTATTCAATTTCGTTCATCGTATAATTTGGATGATATGGTGTGAATTATTTTTTATTGAGCACAAACTAATTATAAGGAAAAAGGAAAAAAGTACATATTAGAATGAATACTTACTCAATAAAACCAACAAAAACTCTACGGATTTTAAGTACGTAGTTCAGAAATACATAGTATTGGTATAAGGAATGAATGCACACCAACGGTTGTTTGATGACTATTTCGCTGAGCAGCCGCGGTTTGGGGACAACTTCTTCCAGCGACGTTTTAGGATGCACCAGGATCTATTTATGCGTACCGTGAACGCTTTAGAGCATCGGTACAAGTACTTCCGATTCAGGGAGGATGCAAGTGGCAGACCCGGTCATTCGCCTATACAGAAGTGCATTGCTGCAATTAGGCAGTTGACTTACGGAGGTGCGGCCAACATGTTTGACTACTACCTCCACATCAGCGAGACGACTGCCCGCGACTGTCTCAAGTATTTTTGTTAGGGCATCATTCAAATATTCGGGGAGAGGTATCTGCGGAAGCCTACCCCCCTAGACTTAGGGCTAGCAATTTTCGACACGACACGATAATCCGACACGAATCCGCACGAAATTATTGGGTTGAGGTCAAGTCTTATTGGATCCGTGTTCTTATCGGGTTGACCCATTAAGAACCCGATAATTTCGGGTTGGGTTCGGGTCGGATGCGGGTCGGATACGGGTAACCCATTAAGAAATAATAATATTATTTTTATTATTATTTCAAAAAATATATATTACTTTAATTTTTTAATTTCTTATAAATTAGGTTTAAATAGTATAAAACGAATTTTAATTGTGTAAATTAGGTTAAAAATTAAGGTTTAATCGTGTAATATTAGGTTTTAATCGTGTAATATCAGGTTCGGGTTGTTATCGTGTCGTGTCAACCCATATTATATCGTGTCGATAACGGGTTCGTGTCGGGTGCGGGTCGTGTTCGGATTTGAAGGTAGCAATTCGGGTTCGTGTTCGGATTTACAGTTTCCTTAACAGGTCGGGTTCAGGTTAGGCCTTATTGGGTTGGGTCATTATCGGGTTGACCCGATAACGACCCAATCCGCACGATTTGCCAGCCCTACCTAGACTGTCAGGATCTAATGGATATGTACGGGACGGTGCATAGTTTCCCGGGATGTTGGGCAGTATAGATTGCATGCATTGGGAGTGGAAGAACTGCCCCACCGCCTAGAAGAGGCACTACACGACCGGCTTCAAAGGCAAGAATTCCACGATGATCCTCGAAGTCGTAGCTGACTACCGGCTGTGGATTTGACATGCATATTTTGGGGTAGCCGGGTCGAAAAACGACAACAACGTCCTCCAGTCGTCACCCCTTTTCAACGAGCAGTGCCAGGGCATTGGTCCGACCATCAGATTTGTCGCCAACGGCAACCAGCATCATATGAGCTACTATTTGGTGGATGAGATATACCCTAGGTGGCCCGTCTTTGTGAAGACGATCAGATGTCCAATCGATGAAAATGTCTACTTTGCGAGCCGACAGGAGTCAGCGCGCAAGGATGTAGAGTGGGCATTTGGTGTGCTCCAGGCTTGATGGGCGGCGGTGAAGGGTCCAACCCGTTTGTGGTATGACGACTGCATTGCTGATATCATGTATGCGTGTATTATCATGCACAACATGATCGTCAAACAAGAATGTCTAGAACTAACTGATTGGACCAATGAAAATGACGTCGGGCCAAGCCACGGTGTGGCCACCGCCAGTGTACGAATGGGGATACCTTATGATGACGCCGGACGGCTCCAAGCACATGCCAACATGCGCCAACAAGAAGCTCATATTCAACTCCAGCAGGATATAATTGAAGAGTTGTGGACGCAGAGAGATGCACGTTGATATTAATGTAATTTCTTGAAATCATTTTTTTTTGTTTTTTTTTAATTGTACTTTTTTTAATGTTTTTAATTTATTGAAATTATTATTGCATTTTCTCCGTATTCGTGTCGAAATTTTAATTCCGTATATAAAATGTGAATTTGTTTGTTAAGAAGTCCAAGTGACGTGACAGAAAGTGTTTTTGGGAAGTGCTAGTGCTAGTTCGTGGGGAAGTCCTTACTATTGTGGATGCTCTAGAGTGGATTTCAACTTTCCAAAGCACCATATATGATCAGTCGATAATTTGAAAAGTGTAGGATTTTTTTTACGGATATATAGAAAGACTAGTTAGACACAACTTTAGCCCAAACTTCAAAGAGAACATTATTAATGGTCTACATCAAATTTTCATGGACCCAAATAGTAACATGAGGTTCCGAAATATCGTCTAATTTACGAGTGATTGAACTATCGTCTAATTTAATCCGTGCAAGATACCTCAACCCCAACTACTTTGTTTTTGCAATTTTTGAATCAAACTACCTTGCCTATGAAGAACAACATAAAAATGCGGTTTGCAAGGTCAGTTATTCCAATAAACGAAATCAGACTTGATGATCCAATAAACTAAAGTCGTGCAATCAGACATGATAAAGGTCGTCATCAATGTTGGGAGGTAGAGGCAATGCGACAATCATC
This sequence comes from Salvia splendens, assembly GCF_004379255.2. NCBI lineage: Eukaryota > Viridiplantae > Streptophyta > Magnoliopsida > Lamiales > Lamiaceae > Salvia > Salvia splendens. The sequence goes on from NC_056039.1 coordinate 3,949,793, forward strand.
ATTGTCAATGGATTGACATGAAAACGAAAGTGAACCTAAACTGTTTGAGTTGCAAGATCGTAAGATCACCAACTCAAAAAGCTCAATTTATTGGAGTTGTCCAGCAATCATGGGCCAGCCAGCGATGGGCTCACTCATCCCCAACCCACCCACCCACCCCCAAAAAAAAAAATAGAAAGACCAACAAAGATAGCTTCTACCACAACTCTAAGCTCAATTAACCAGCTTAAACGTTCAATCTAAACTTATTTAGTGCTAGGAATTGCATCTAACAAATTCACATGAAAAACTGTACATAATTCTCAACAAAACAAACACCATTGGAAAATCACATTTCCGGCACAAATAGAAATTGGAAAAATGTCTTTAAAATTACTATGCATTAGCAATATGACATTTTTCCACAAGAAGTCATTATAAAAGATCAGAACTAATTTTCACTCTCCACATTGTAGCACCCAAATTCATTACATAAACAACACAGGCACCCATAATGAAACATTTATCTCAGCCCATAAATACAGCAAATTTCTTCTTCTAACGTAAAGATGCAAGTCTCAAACACAAAATTCAGTATTGGGGGCAACCAAATGCCAAGGTAACAATAACATTGATGGTCATTGCAGACTTATTGTTATACTATGATTTTAAAAAAGATGAACAAAATCGAATTCAACATAAGGATGACTAGAAAGTATATCAAGTTCAATTTTTTTTTAAAGAATGAACACAAAATCATGTTTAAAAGGAAACCAATGCAACATGGTAGAATTAACAACTGGGAAAGACAATATAGGAGTACGAAAATGGAACAATAAAATGAAACAACGCATCAGTTAAGGTAAAATAGAACATAACCAAATACTATGAGTAAATACTCCCATGTAAAAAACTATTACTAGATGAATTGAAGGTGTTTCTCACAAAAAGCTTCGGGTGGAAGCAGGAACAAAATTCCAAACATTCAAAACATAAGTAACAAGGTATCTTAATTCAATTCAACCAAAATTCGATTATAACAATAAAAAACGCAAACACTACCAACATTTTAACGGTAGGATTTCTGGAACCTCGCACGAGCACCGCGACCTCCAAACTTCTTCGGCTCGCAGCGACGGGGATCAGCCACCAGCAAGGTACGATCGTACCTGCCGAGAATGTCCTTGATCTCCTTCTTAGACTGCTCATCGACGTACTTCTGGTAGTAGGCGACGAGTGCCTTGGCAATTGACTGGCGGATGGCGTAGATCTGGGAGGTGTGACCGCCTCCTTTCACGCGGATGCGCATATCGACGCCGGCGAAGCGGTGGCGGCCGAGGAGGAGGATGGGCTCAAACGCCTTGTAGCGGAGGATTTCCGGCTGGATGAGCTCGATCGGAACTCCGTTGATTTTAATCAGGCCGCGGCCACGCTTGCAGTGAGTGACGGCAACGGCTGTCTTCTTGCGCCCGAAGCATTGGACGGATTCGGTCGGGGTCGGGGCCGCCATGGTTGGGGGGATTGGGGGAGCGGAGGTACACTGACTGATGGAATTGGGAATTAGGGTTTTGATGAATTGGTTAAATACCATAACTATTGCTTATTTAGCCTTTTTTATGATTTGGGCCTATCTCCATATATTGGGCTAACTAGTTAAATTAATTGGGTTATCAACAATGAAAGATCTTGGGCTCTTTAAACTTCAAAGCATATTGCTCTCTAAAACCTATACTTAAATATAGCGTAATAAAATTAGCCTTGGTTTATAAACGAGGAGTAATAGTTATTTAAATAATGAATTTTGATCAAATTTTGATATTATTATAACCTTTGAATTATAAATATTAAATTATAAACTTTTAATTTTTTTAATTGTCTTATTTATACACAAAATGTTATTTTTTAATGATGCTCAAAACAATGTACTCCCTCTGTCCCGGTTTGAGAGTCACATTTTGCCTTTAAGTCTGTCTCAGTTTAAGAGTCACATTTATAATCTACCATATTTGGACATAAAATTTAACCTCATTATTCATCAAATTTACACTCAAATGTCATTACTTTCATAAAAATAAAACAAAATAAAATCTTAAACATACAAAAAGTCAAAAGGGTCTCACTTTCCACTACACCACTTCAATTATTACGCACCCCAATAACCACTACTCCACTTCAATTATTACACACTCCACCAATTTCTTAAAACATGTGCCATAACTAAATCTTACTCTTAATCTGGGACAGATGGAGTATATATTTAAAAATAGTACTCCTTCCGTCTCCAAAGAATATGCACTTTGGATTTGGCACGGATTTTAATGTAAAATTGTTAAAGTAAGAGAGATGTAGAAAAAAATTAATTAAAATATTGTCAGTGGAGAATGGATCTCACCTTATTAAAATGTGCATCATGGTTTGAACAGATTACTGTGATCGCGGATTTGCTGTTGAGTTGTAAATTTGAAGACGAGGTATGTTCTAAATTCTTATTTCTTTTTACTCGATGAATGACTCTACCATAGGTTTACGACTGAGAACTATTGTTTTATTTTATGACTCTTAATTGGCACATTACAGAATTAGCATATGCCCAACGGTGAGTTAATAGATGGATTTTCTGAGTTATATAAGCAGAACATAGATATGAGGCTTGATCTTGGGATTCTTGACGAGCTGAATAATCCAGTAAATCCGTTTAAATTTTCGCATTCATTCTTAGCCTTGGATCAACTTCACAAAATGTAGTCAATCAAATCCGTGTTGTGCAACAGGTGCTGCATGAGAAATCTGTTGGAGGCACTTTGAAAGAGCGAAAGCACAGAGCCTGGCATCCACAGGAACGATGCATCATCTGTCTTTGTATTATTTACTACTTTTCAAAACATGGTACTAAAATGATCATCTTCTTGCAAGTGAGGCTTTTGTGTTTGGTAGGTGAAACGTAGTATAAGGAATCGAACTTGAGACCTTTAGTCGTATTCCATGACTAATATTTTGTGGTTTGGGTATTGATCAGGAGGATTATGTTGATGGAGAACATATTGGAATGCAGGCACAAGTTCCACCCGAGCTGCATCAATAGATGGATTCTAAAGAAGAACAGATGCCCAATTTGCAATAGAAAAGCCATAACAATCCAGAAAATGTAAATTAATCAAAACAAACTTACATTTCAATTTTCATAATACTGCCTGCAAACACCGCTTCAATAATAACCGCTTTTACCGATTCCTGCTCACGTTTTCACATTTATCTTTGATTATTTATTCCTGAATGTAAAAAATAGTAAATTTCAACAAGCCACGTCATGATCTCAAGAATAAAGAGTGAAAACAAATCTTATGAAATATTAATTGGGAGCTTCAGTTGGGCGGGCCGAATAATACTATCACACCAATTTACCAGTGACAATATAATTTAAGTTTATAAAATGAATACTGAAAATATTGTAGTACTACTAGTATTAATTAACTAACCCTCTTATACTAATTAAACTCACATTGTTTAATACTCCATTATATTATAAACAGCTCACTCATTTCTTTGATAACCGTCGTTTGGCGCCAAATACTTTCTATTTAAAGGGGAAAAGGGAGTCTCTGTAAAGACGAAACACAATTGCTGAGATATAATCTTATGCTGCAATATTCAAGAAAATTGACAGCACTCAAATTTATCCAGGAAAGGAAAAGGAAGCCGTCGATCACTGTCTTTACTAATTGTCAGGTTTAAGCGTTGGCCCATCTTTCAATGTTATTATCTTGTTTTCCGACTTAGTGTTTGGTTGATTTTGCGTGGGAAATCGTATGAGATTGGGATTTCATAACTGGAGAGAGTGATCTTCGTTTTTGCTATAATTGGTGTAAAAATGCTGTGGTTAGTTGCAACTGAGTTCCAGTAATGCTCCAAAGTTGTAATTTCATTTGGATAGTTGGATTGCACTCCCATTTTCCTCCAAATTTCTCTTAATATTGATGTTCATATTGGCATTAGTAGTTTGTCCTTGCCTTAACTTATCTGTTTCTATTTTTCAAGTTCTTAACGCATAGCCCTTTGTTTCTTTGCTTGTTAAACTCCATTAGTGGAGTATTGTAGCTGCATTGTACGTTTCTTGAATATTCGTGTTTTCTTGAGTAGTTACATGTGTACTATATGATAGATTTCGTACATCGATGTCGTTTGTAAGGATGTTTGACAGAAGTATGTTCTGTTGATGAAAGTATACATGAATATCATGTTGTTTACGTTGCTATAAAGAAACGATGGTGTGATTAAATTTCTCGAGTAGTTACTAGTACTTTGAAGCTCTTCTTATGCTTTGAGTGATTTGATTACCTTCCTTAATCGTTTACTGAACTTCCAAACTTTTCAGCAGTGTGTGGTCAAAACATAGTATCAAAGTCCCGAGATTTCCTGCAAGCTGCAATGGAAGGGGAAACAAATCGGGATGATTCCTTTCCTGAATCATTGGACTCACCGGAAGGCTCTCCTAGCAGTAATATGGATAGCTTGGCTTCTGAAGGTAACAGGCACGGTTCAGTTGTGAGTCATGATGGAAGTAACGTTGGCACAAGTAACGTGCAAGAACAAACCTTCGATGATGATGCTGTGACAGAGGAGATTCTGGTCCGTGGCACAAGTTTTAAGCCCAATGATACTTTTATTGTATGTGAAAAAATTATAAGTCGAATAACGTTTTCTCCTAAATATCCTTAAATAAATGGAGTGCTACTTATTAAATGAACTCCATAACTATTTATAATACGAATATTCTTTATGTTAATTTTAGTATAGTTGCTAATACAGATGCTCCTTTTTGCAATAGCACTCCAAATGATTAGTTGCTAACACATGCGAAAACGGTTTTTTAAAACCAAACATTTAAGAAATCGATTAAGAATTATGGTTAAATACTATAAAACTTATGAATAATATGGGTTCAACTTTCTAAAGTTGAATACGATAGGAATAATTAAACAAAAAATAAAGTTTAATGCAACGGACTGTATATCTCGATTAGTGATGGATTGCTTAAAAGGTTTGTGTATTAATCAACAGAAATTATGGAGTATTTACATTTTACACCCAAATTTGAAGTACATAACTTTTGAGGAGAATAGTGTATAATAATCTTCTCTAAACAATTAATTTAAGTGAATGAAAAAGAATAGAAAGTTCAATTTAAAGCCGGTTTTAGGGATAAAAGGATGAAAATGACTTTTCTCGTTCCATGCGTAACTTTAAAATCCGCAGAACGTAATGATAGGAAGGGAAGTTTGTGAAAAACTGATAGTCTTTCTGCAGTAGTCGAGTCATATACAATTTTGAACTGTCCCAAGATAATTGAATCATTTCATGAAGAAAAATTTAAATTGTTTCAAATATTCTTTCTATTTTAGAAAGGAAAATTCCTTTTGGTTGGAATGTAATGAAAGTGGGTCCAAGCCACGTAATCAGGTACATAGAATTGGGATGTTAATATACTTTGGCAAAATACATTAGAATATTTATCGCACACATAAACCATTATAAATTCTTCATACTAAAGAGAACATGCACCACTGGTAATTTATTTTGTGTTTAACACAAAATCGATTTTTTTATAATAAATAAAATTATTAGTATAATCAATCATCAAATAATTTACAAGTTTACTCGCCAAGTGACAAATTGAATATGATAATATTTGTGACTTGTTTATATGCCTACATGCTTAGTTAAACCCATTAGTTCGACTATTCTTTTAAATTCTTGATTTTGAAGTGGAAATTCTCATATTCTAATCTATCAAAGTATATTTTGATAAAGACGCTTTGTCTGAAGGGTGCTAACCTGTTAGACAATGCGACATAATACTTTTACAAATAATTGCAATTCAGTTACAACTCTGTATCGTGTCATATATGTAAATATATCAATAAGATAATTGCATATATGGATTCATAAAATTATACTTTAATGGAGATGTATCGTCTAATGGGTGCTGACCTGGTAGCCAGCGCATCATAATACTTTTATGAACAATAAATATAATTCAGTTACAACTATGTATCGCCTTATATTTTATGTGTACCTATATTTGTTATGTATCTACAATACTATTCTATATTATACTTTAATATAATTGCATCGTTTAGTGGGTGATGACCTGTTATATAGCGCCACAAAATACTTTTACAATATAATGTAGAGGTTAATTAAAGTTCATATCCCAATCTTTTACAATATTAATTTTCTACTAATATATATCTCAACTTTTCTAAAATATCACTTTTATAACTAATTTTTCAAACTTATATCAAATCGATCACGGAATTTATTTACTACGTACCACATTATATCAATGACATGGCATGTTAAAGGCTTATATGCAATGAGATAGAGTAGACAATTCTTTTTTTCTTTTAAAAAAAGACACATGGTAGAATATATACATATGCCTTCAATATGTTATATCATCTATGTAATGGCAGAAATTGAATCCGACGTTAGATATGATAAACATTTTAAAACTAGCTATAAAATTTATATTTTACAAAGATTAGAATAGATTTGAAAAAAAAATACACTACTCCTGAAAGATTGTGATGAAAATTATAATTAACTCGTAATATAATTCAATTTCAACTATGTATCCTATTATAGAGTAGTATGTATATACATATTATGTATATCAAATAAAGTTTTGAAACGTGTAATATCTATAGAAGTTGTATTTGGCAAGTGATGTGATGCGGTTACTAGAGTGTCAAAAAGAAAAAAGGGCATGAAAATGGACAAAATTTGATGATTTTACAAACGCAAGCATTAGCCATAAAACACTCAAAATCAACAACCACCCAAAAAGCTTTGCAGGTTCTTCCAACCATCCTTCTCTCTACACAACAATCCAAATAATAGTAACAACAATAAAAAAAAGCTTTATTTTAAAAAATACAGACGAAAAATAAATCAGTCAGTGAGGGTTATTTTTAAATTAAAAAAAAAGAGATAAGTTTCGTTATAAAATGGTAATTTTAGGTATAAAGTGATACTTTTAAATACTTTTAGTTGTTTATTACTATTTGATTTCTTCTTCTATTGGAGGTAGGTTAAAGTTCTTTTTTTTATCTACAGTATAACATTTTCGAAAAAAGAGAACTAAAATATACTTTTGCAGAGAAATGTTTAGCTCCAGTCCAGCTATAAAAAAATTTGTGAAAATGTTTAAGCTTCTATTTTCATTATATACACACTAATAATATACATGTGATATTACAAAAGAGTCAATATATTTATAGAGAAAGTAATCATTAAATGTTAGTATATAAAGATAAGCAATGTGTATGACTTGTAATGTCAAATTAGAATGTACATAATTGAAATCCTCGGATTCTTAATTAATCATTCATTTGACAATTAATACTTTTGTTCATTCAATAACAGGATACTAGAAATTTCGATATTAACTATGTTTGACGAATCGGTAGGAATGAACTACGAATTCAGCTCCCTAATTCAACTCAAAACCAAGGGTTTATATTGTTATTTTTAATTTATGAGATTATTTATAATTCTTTTGATTTAATATCATTTTTTCGACTCCTCAGGCTATTAGTAGTGAAAATAATATTTCAAAAATTGGTTTGAAAAACTATTTGAATTTCCACAGTTGGATTACTCAGTAAGTTGTTTAAAAAGTGGACGACGACAAATCATTACATGCAGATATAAAACAACTAATAAAAGTAACACATTTTGTGTAGTAATACAACATTTGCACGACACCTTATTTTTAGATAATTGTATAGGCTTAGTTTCGATTTCTTGAAATATCAAATAAAATGACATGAAAAAGACTTATTATTTGCTTCTACAACCAAGCTTATGTAAGTTTAGAATTGGCATTACAATTTGTCTGAAATTAAATGAAAATTTCGAGTTCGCATATACACCTCAGCAATTGTCAGTTAGATACTTAGAGCTTAAGTACAAAATTAACATATGGTAAGTAGTATCATTATAGAATAGTAACCTAAACAAATCTATAAATAGCCCTCCTAACTTTTATTCTTGAAAAGATTTAGTAGCCATTTTTAAACACCAAGCAATAGATTTAGGGTTTCAGGCCAAATCTACATCTATATTGAACGTATAATATAATTGTATTTGTAGCAAAAATTAATTGTAATGAAATTTATTTCCCTCCTCCCAATTTCAAACTCAAATCTAAATTTTATTATCGATCAAAATAGGTCTTAGTTTTTAAATTGAGTGCAAAATTTATGTTGGACAAATTATATAGTATCTCTTAAACTATGAACTTAGAATCATTTAGAAAGATTAAAAAAAATTGAATTCATTAATTCCCATTAAATTCATGATTCATAGTTTAGATTTACACAAGTGATTTTTATTTTATCCACCTCCTAAATTTAATTATTTGGGAAAAAGGGAGTGACGAATTTGAATTCTAGATTTGTTTGTTTATACAAAAGTTTTTTTTATAGATGTAACCAAAGAGACTCCATTACAAAATACATATACCAATGTATAACTAAATATTTGGGAGACTTGTTAATTAAGGTATAGAAATACAAATATGTACAACCTATGCTCATAGATTTTACTCTATCTAAGTGCTAGAGAGACACAACTCAACCAATTCATCAAAATCAAATTTTTGACATAGTAGGATCCTTATACACTAAAAACACATACACCAATACTCACAAACTATTTTCTTAAAACGTATTGTATACTCTTATTAGCAGACAGAGAGAGTACTATTAAGCGAGGTGGGACCACTAGCATCATTTAATTTAGGCATATGATTATATTTTATTTGATTCTAATTGAGTCTCCCATGAAATAATGCTTTTCTATCTCTAACCCTCTTTTTTATCTATAAATATCCCGCCCTAACCCTCCAGATCTTCATCCTTCCTCCTCTCATCACTACACACAACTCTCTCTAGCTAGGCGCCATGGTCGGAGAAGTTGAGCACGACATGTGGAACGATGAGCAGTCGTGGGCGTTTCCAGTTCTCCCGGTCGAAGACAATGGTGGGAAGACACTGATAGAGAGTGGCAAGATCTTGACGGGCGTGGAGCAGCAGATGAATGGCAAGGGGAAGAAGAGGGCCACGGGGAATGAGATCGATGAACACGAGCTACATATATGGACGGAGAGAGAGAGGAGGAAGAAGATGAGGGACATGTTTGCTAGCCTCCAAGCTTTGATCCCTAAACTCCACCCCAGGGTAACCCTCACATTCTCTCTCCAATTACTATTCTCTTTGGTTGATTTATGAAAGAATCTTCTAATTCAGTTACACAATCAGTGTTATGTCACCATCAATTTCTTTCAATACTAATTATTCTCATATGGTTAGTGTTTCAGACAAACTTCAGTCAATTTCTCACAACCCTCAAGCATCCATTTTATACAAACTAGTTTTTACTTAGTAGGAATTGAATGGATGCACAAATTACATACTTTTCATGTATACTAAACAATAAATAGAATAATTATAATTTTTACAATTATATATATAGTGAATTTAACTTTGCTGATTCATCAATTTTCCATCACAGATGGAATTAGTACTTTTTATGTCCCTCCTCATTAATGAATATTATGTGCATATATAGAAATAACATTAATTAAAAGCACAGAATCCATTTTCTTGACAAATTAAATAAAGATGGTGGTGGATAAATCACAAAAAAAAAAAAAATAGAAAATTGGATGAATGCAGGTAGACAAAACCACCATAGTTGATGAAGCAGTGGAATACATCAAGAAGATGCAGAAAAGCCTCGAAAAACTCGAAAAGCTGAAGGAGAAGAAGCTTAAAGGAGGAAACAACAACCTCGCCAGCTGTGATATTCCAGGCATCACCAGCCAATCCCGTGAGGCATTCATGGCGGATCAAACATCGACAAGCCAGCAGCCTCCGCCTCCGGTCACTCAACTAAACCCTCATTCGGGCCGGGCCAGTTTTACTTCATGGGCTTCTACAAATGTAGTGCTGAATGTGTGTGGGATTGATGCCCATCTCAGCATTGTTTGCAGCCCTACAAAGACCGGGATGATGGCCTATCTCGGGCTTGTGATGGACAACCACAACCTCGACCTCGTCTCTGCCCACCTCTCGTCCGATTCCGTCTTGCGCAACTACATGGTTCATATCAGGGTAACACATTAGTATAACCTATTCTAAGCAATTAGTTTTTTTTTTAATTAGTGAATTAGGGTTTTTGCAATTGATTTGATGAACGTGGTTTTTGCAATTCAATTTTGTTTATTTGGTTAAATTGTTAAGCAGGCAAATGGAGCTGTGCAGCAGCAGTTGGCTGAGGGGGCATCATTTCATGTGGAAGAAACGTACAAGAAAGTTGCAGCTGAGCTCATGCTTTGGATTAATTCCTAAATTTGTTTTTCTGGAATTTTGATACTGTCTCGGGCCCACACTCGCCTCGCCCCCGACTCTCTCGGCTGCGATAGGACAACGAGCCGATCCACCCCATCGGCAGCAGCAATGTCGTGTGGCCTGGTTTTCAGTAGTTCTTTCATTATTCGGTTTTTATTTTTATGTAATTGAGTAGAGCATAATAATAAATTTTAATTCGGGTTTTCTTTGTCGGTTCTTTCCCGAATTGCAAAAGGCAGTTGAACCGATATCTGTAAATAGGGATATTGTCTGTTGATTGCATTTTAAAATTAGTCAAACATTCATCTATCATTGATCATGTATCTCAATTATTTTGATTCATGTATTAGGCTATATTAATGAATGTTTATAAATACCTTCGAAATCGTCACCATTTGTCTCTCAATATATATCAAAGTGCAGCAAGACACTATATTTCACTTCCCATGCCCAACATATTTTGGTGTCAAGGTCTGTAATTCAATATGGCATCAAGCAGAATTTCCTTATGCTCAAAATCAAGCTCCACTCATTTTGAGATTGATGGAGTACGTACTAAACAAGCCCAACAGCAGTAAAGCCCATCAGCCTAAAGCCCAAGAAAGAGTATCAGTTCGGCATGACTAAAGAGTTCAGTTCGGCACAACCAAAGAGTTTGGCCCCTTCCTACAGCTCGGTAAAAGCCAACCAATCAAACTCTGCTCTCAGGTCGGCATCAAGCTCTACTCTCAGATCGGCAAAAGCTGCTCGGCAATAATTCAGCAGTTCGGTCTCAGTATTCGACCGAACTAGGAGATAGTGGACTCATGCAGGATTTCCACCTCCACTACACCCACGATCTATTTAGTGGTGTCAAGCAGTCATTAACTCATGCAGGATAGTGGACCCATGCAAGATCGTCACGATCTCCACGACATCCACTACCTAGTAAATGGTGTTGCATGCCACGATCTTGGTTCAATGTATAAATAGAACCTAGATCAGATAGATAGGGTTAGGTTCTAAAAAGTACTCTCTCGCTCTCTAGAGATAAAATACCAAATAGCAAGTCTGTATTGTAAGCTGTAGAAAACAGATCAAGCAATACAACTTTGCCCTCTTTTCTTCCCGTGGACGTAGATTTACCTCAGTAAATCGAACCACTTAAATTCATTGTGTCGTGATCTGTATTTTCCAGCATTCATCAACATCAGAAATTCGCCGATTCATCACTGGCGCCGTCTGTGGGAAACAGAGAACCAAATTTGTGATAAAGCGAATTTTTGACCCTTTTTCCACCCCAAAAAAATGCATACCAGATCACACACTACCCGTAATACCGTTCGTGATAACCGTGAGGAAGCTAGTCCAGCTCGCAGGTCTGAAAAACGGCCTCGGGAGACATCTACCTCCGGTTCTCACGAAGAAGGAACAAGCCACTCCAGGAGAGATCGCACCGAGTCTTCCCAGCAGCCCGATTTAAACGAAGCTGTCAAGCTGTTCTTAGCCGAGAAGCAGGAGGAGTTCTTGACCTTTCTGCAGAAGAGCCAACAGCCGGAGAAGACAACGGCGGATTCTCCCTCCTCATCCAGACATGAAAGTCACTACCGCAGTAGTGACGTGTCTTCCAGGAGAAAGAATCCTCAACCCCGACATGTTCCTCCTCGGTACCGGAACCACAGGAGAACTCCATCTCCTCCGTACCGAAGAGATGTCGGGTTCGCCATGTACGGAGCATTAAAGACTCCGTTCTCGGACGATATCACCCGAACTCCTTTGCCGCGGAACTACCGGACACCGTCAATGACTTATGACGGGCTAGTGGATCCTCATGACTTCCTGGGACGCTATCAGTATAACATGGCGAACCAGGGTCTCAATGAGGTCCATATGTGCAAGCTGTTCCCCGAGCTGCTTATCGGGAACGCGAGAAGGTGGTTCGATAACCTCCCCCAAGGCAGCATTAGATCTTACCGAGATCTAATGGATGCTTTCCACAGGAGGTTCTTTCAGAAAGCGGAAGCCCGGATCACTTCGGCTCAGCTGCTTTCTATACGTCAAGGTCGCGATGAAAAGATCAGCGACTTCATGACGAGATTCCACAAGGAATGCCTACAAGTAGATGATCTCAACGATCTACTTGTCATTTCGGCATTCCAAAATGGAATCCTGCCCGGAGCTCTCTACAGAAAGCTCGTGGAGTGCGGTCCGCAAACAGCTCAAGAAATGTGGGACATTGCGGACTAGTTTTCCCGTGCGGATGAGGCAGACCGTCGAAAACGGTCTTTAGACAGCTCATCCCGAGAAGAGAAAAAGAAGCCCGATCAAAGCGGCCAGGTGCTTCCTCGCCGAACTCCTTTTGAAAGAATTCAAAGGGCACCGGTACAAGGCAGATTGGGGCCACGTCTCAATCCTGAGAAGCCGCCCGCTCAGTTCGTACCATTAAACAAGTCAAGAGCGGAAATTTTCGAACTACATTCCGATATGTTCGAAAAACCAAAGCGGATGACGAAATCAGCCGCGCGGCGACCTCAGGATCAATATTGCTCCTTCCATCAAGCCCACGGTCATGATACCGAGGAGTGCCGAAATTTGGCTGCAGGTATTGATGTTCTTGTGAAAACAGGAACGTTAAAAAAATACCAAAGCAAGCAGCCGAAAAAGAACAAAAGGCAGAGAGGTGCGAACTGCAATCCTCAGGATCCGAAAAGGCATGAGGATCCCGAAGACGACGACGAGCCGCAATATGATGGAGTAATCCAGACTATTGATGCTCTCCCTGCCGGGAAGACTAAGTCGTCCCTAAAAGCAGAACGCAGAGGTTCCAATCAAGAGGAGCCAACACATAAAAGGCTGAAGAAAGACGAAGTGATTACATTTTCAGATGCCGATCCCGTCCCAGCCATCTCTCCTCACCAAGACGCTATTGTCATTCAAGCCGGAGTGGCAAACAAACTGATCCACAGAGTATTTGTGGATACAGGAGCGTCAGTCAGCATTCTTTTTAAAGAATGTTTCGATAAAATGGAAGTGGATCCAGCTCGGCTCAGTCCGGCCCCACTTCCTCTGAAAAGTTTCGCCCAGGAGGACACCCGCCCTGAAGGTATTATCAGCCTTCCGATCACGGTGGGAAAAGCACCTACAAGCTCCAATACGATGATCGAGTTCTTTGTGGTGAAAGCTCGGTCCCCGTACAACATCATCCTGGGGAGAGACTGGCTCAACACAGTTCGGGCCGTTTGCTCTACTTATCACCTCACCATCAAGATCCCCACTAAAGGAGGGATAGCGGTCATCCGAGGTGATCAAAAGAGAGCAAAAGAATGTCTGCAGATCGCGCTTAAAAGTGCCGAGCAATCAGTTCGGCACCATCAAGCATAGCAATCACAGCAACCGGAGTCAGAGGCAAGCGAGATGACCGAAGTCACTTCAGAGCCGAACTCAATGACCGTTCAGTTATACGAAGATGATCCATCCAGAACGGTCAAGATCGGCTTCGCAGGAACGCCTCTACTCCGGGAAAAGACCATTCAGCTCCTCAAGGAGTACAAAGATGTCTTTGCATGGTCTTCGTTGGACATGACCGGAGTGCCCCCCGAGGTAATCACTCATTGGTTAAATATTGATCCTTCAATCCGGCCAGTAAAACAGAAGCAAAGACTCTTTGCGGCAGAAAGAAGCCAAGTCATCCATGACGAAGTCCGCCAATTACTAAAAGCGGATGTACTATTCGAGGTGAAATATCCTTCTTGGGTGGCCAATCCTGTGATGATCAAGAAAAAAGGAGGAGGATGGCGGATGTGCATAGATTTTACCGATCTAAACAAGCACTGTCCTAAAGATTGCTATCCCCTTCCGAATATAGATAAAAAAGTAGAAGCTTTGATCGGCTTCGAAATTTTCTGTTTTCTTGATTTATACAAAGGATATCACCAAGTGTTGATGGATGAGAGTGACGCTCCGAAAACAGCTTTCATTACCGATTTCGGCATTTTCGCTTATAAAAAGATGCCATTCGGTTTAAAGAATGCCGGAGCCACTTATCAAAGGATGGTAGACAAGCTTTTTCGGCACCTAATCGGAAAACAGGTTGAAGTGTATGTCGACGACATAGTTGTCAAAAGCAAAAGCACTTCGGAGTACGAAGACAACCTCAAATCCACTCTCGACGTGCTCCGAAAAGCCAACCTCAAACTCAACCCCCAAAAATGTACCTTTTTGGTAGATTCGGGAAAATTTCTGGGTTGTTGGGTTTCAAAGGACGGACTCAAGGCAAATCCCTCAAAAGTTCAAGTTATTCAGAACATGGCGATGCCGAAGTCCATACACGATGTGCAAAGGCTAACTGGATGTTTAGCCGCATTGAATAGATTCCTTTCCCAAGCAGCCGAAAAGCAACTGCCGTTCTTCAAAGTGTTAAAAAAGGCACCAAAGTTTGAGTGGGGAGCCGAGCAGAAAAAGGCTTTTGACAAGCTCAAAAGTTATTTAGCCGAGCTTCCAATTCTCTCTGCTCCAACAGATGCCGAAGTGATTTTCTTATACTTAGCGGCATCCGATCAAACCATTAGCGCGGTGCTTGTACGAGAAGAAGGCCTAAAGCAGTTTCCCATCTACTTTACAAGCCGAGCATTAAGAGGTCCAGAAACAAGGTATCAACCTCTGGAAAAAATTGCTCTGGCGTTAGTAAATGCAGCAAGGAGACTGCGGCCATACTTCTATGCTCACAAGGTATGCGTCTTAACCGATCTGCCTCTTCGGCAAGTTTTGACCAAGCCAGAAGCATCAGGCAGAATCGCCAAATGGGCCATAGAGCTGGGAGAACACTCAATCGAGTACCTACCTCGGAAAGCCATCAAGGGACAAGCCTTGGCAGATTTTCTTGCAGAAGCAAAGTTCGATCAAGCAATTCCTGTTATTGCCGAACAGAAGAATTCTGAAAATGCCGAACTAGCACAGCCCTTGGAATCCGAAGTAGAGCCGCCGGACTGCTGGAGCGGATTCGTAGATGGAGCTTCAAACAAGATGGGAAGTGGAGCTGGTATTTTACTTGTCGCTCCCGACGGACACGAGGTAACCTACTCACTTCGGTTCCTATTCCCCACTACTAATAATGAAGCCGAGTACGAAGCCCTCCTGGCCGGACTCCAGTTAGCGCAAAGTCTGCTCGTCAAATCTCTCAAAGTCCATTGTGATTCACAAGTCATAGTAAATCACATGTTGAGTACAAGTGAAGCTCGTGACGAGAGAATGAAGAAGTATTTGGACAAAGCGCAAAGCATCAGCCGAAGTTTCTCCTATTTTCGGATAATCCGCATTCCCAGAGCGGAAAATAGCCGAGCAGATACCTTAAGTAAGTTGGCCTCAGATCCGAGCTCAAAGGCGGAAGAATTAATGCATCGAAGCATTGATGAAGCCGAGGTACATTCAGTATCCAGCTCGCCGAACTGGATGACGCCGATCTTGCAGTATCTGGATCAAGGACAATTGCCCGAGGATAAGAGAGAAGCTCGGAAGATCACGTGCCGAGCACTTCGGTACGAACTTCATGAAGGAGTCCTCTTTAGAAAGTCTTACCTCCAGCCGTTATTGCGGTGCGTAGGACCAGAAGAGACGGACTACATCCTCAGAGAAGTTCATGAAGGATCGTGCGGTAGCCACATCGGAGCCAGAGCTTTAGCTAAAAAAGTTCTGAGATGGGGATATTATTGGCCAACCATGGTACAAGAGGCAGTGCAGCTCGTCAAGAAGTGTACGAAGTGCCAAATTCATGCAAATGTCCCAAGGATGCCGCAGACCGATCTATACACTATGCAAAGCCCTTGGCCTTTCATGCAATGGGGCATAGACATAGTGGGACCACTTCCTCAAGCTCCTCGGCAAATGAAATTCCTTATCGTTGCCGTGGACCACTTCACGAAGTGGGTGGAGGCTGAACCATTAGCTACGATAACGAGCTCAAAGGCATTGGACTTCGTCTGGAAGAACATAGTGTGCCGATTTGGCATACCCCACATCCTCATTTCGGATAACGGGACTCAGTTCACCGACAAGACGTTCAAGAATTGGTGCCAAGAGCTGAATATTCAACAGCGGTTCACTTCGGTCTCTCATCCACAAGCAAACGGACAAACGGAGGTAACAAATCGTATCCTGGTGAAAGGGTTAAAAGCTCGGTTAGAACAAGCCAAAGGACAATGGGTAGAAAATCTCCCTCAAGTCCTATGGTCCTACCGAACTACACCCACAACCTCCAACGGTGAAACTCCGTACAGTCTGGTGTACGGCACTGAAGCCGTGATTCCGGTGGAGATCGGCATACCCAGTCCCCGAACTCTAAATTTCTCAGCAGAAATGAATGACGACGGACTGAGAGCCGAGCTAGATCTTGCCGAAGAAAGAAGAGAATTGGCATGCATAAAAGCAGCCAAGTACAAGGAGCAAGTAGCCCGGTATTACAACCAAAGGGTGAAGAAGCTGCAATTTCAAGTGGGAGATCTCATCTTGAGAAACAACGAAGTAAGCCGAGCAGAAAAGCTGGGCAAGCTCGAACCCACATGGGAAGGTCCGTATCGGGTGTCAGAAGTCCTCGGCAAAGGGTCTTACAAATTGGCTCACATGTCAGGAGAACAGGTACCCCGAACATGGCACATTTCCAACCTCAAAAAGTTCCATTTGTAAGAGACAGTCCGGTCAGTCAGTCTTGAGTCCTGTTCGGTCAATGTGCTTTCTTTGGTTTGCTTGGTCTTTGTTTGTCTATGTGCGTTTTGTCTATGTGCGTTTTGTCTATGTGTGTTTTGTCTGTCTCTGTGCGTGTCGTCTCTTACAAATGTTACTGAGGAATCTTGTTCTTCGAAGGCTGATCCCCTTCTTAGAACATATACAAGCCAACGATTGTGAGTCAAAGCTTCTAAAGAGGATACAAGGCCACAATTCAGCTTAAACAAGCAGTTCGTCTAAAACGAGCTGCAATAAGCCAACGATTGTGAGTCAAAGCTTCTAAAGAGGATACAAGACCACAATTCAGCTTAAACAAGCAGTTCGTCTGAAACGAGCTGCAATAAGCCAACGATTGTGAAGTCAAAGCTTCTAAAGAAGATACAAGGCCACAATTCAGCTTAAACAAGCAGTTCGTCTGAAACGAACTGCAATAAGCCAACGATTGTGAAGTCCAAGCTTCTAAAGAGGATACAAGACCGCAATTCAGCTTAAGAATCAAGCACTTCGTCTGAAACGAACTGCAACGAAAGTCCGATTCTCGCGATAAAACTTGCCTGAATTAGGACAAGGGAAAGTCCGATCCACGCGATAAAACTCGCCGAATTAGGACAAGGGAAAGTCCGATCCCCAAATTAGGACAACGGAAAGTCCGATCCGAGCGATAAAACTCGCCAAATTAGGACACAAGCTTAGTCCGGTCAAAGATGTTTATTTCATCAAAGACGAGTCCGGTCAAAGATGTTTATTTCATCAGACCAAAGACGAGTCCGGTCAAAGATGTTTATTTCATCAACCCAAAGACGAGTCCGGTCAAAGATGTTTATTTCATCAGACCAAAGACGAGTCCGGTCAAAGATGTTTATTTCATCAACCCAAAGACGAGTCCGGTCAAAGATGTTTATTTCATCAGACCAAAGACGAGTCCGGTCAAAGATGTTTATTTCATCAGACCAAAGACGAGTCCGGTCAAAGATGTTTATTTCATCAGACCAAAGACGAGTCCGGTCAAAGAAGAGTTCACTTCATAAGACCGAGGACAAACATCAACTTACCCCGTACCTTTATCCAGAATGCCGAAGTAATTCACTTCGCTTTCCGGGGGGGGTAGTGATGGAGTACGTACTAAACAAGCCCAACAGCAGTAAAGCCCATCAGCCTAAAGCCCAAGAAAGAGTATCAGTTCGGCATGACTAAAGAGTTCAGTTCGGCACAACCAAAGAGTTTGGCCCCTTCCTACAGCTCGGTAAAAGCCAACCAATCAAACTCTGCTCTCAGGTCGGCATCAAGCTCTACTCTCAGATCGGCAAAAGCTGCTCGGCAATAATTCAGCAGTTCGGTCTCAGTATTCGACCGAACTAGGAGATAGTGGACTCATGCAGGATTTCCACCTCCACTACACCCACGATCTATTTAGTGGTGTCAAGCAGTCATTAACTCATGCAGGATAGTGGACCCATGCAAGATCGCCACGATCTCCACGACATCCACTACCTAGTAAATGGTGTTGCATGCCACGATCTTGGTTCAATGTATAAATAGAACCTAGATCAGATAGATAGGGTTAGGTTCTAAAAAGTACTCTCTCGCTCTCTAGAGATAAAATACCAAATAGCAAGTCTGTATTGTAAGCTGTAGAAAACAGATCAAGCAATACAACTTTGCCCTCTTTTCTTCCCGTGGACGTAGATTTACCTCAGTAAATCGAACCACGTAAATTCATTGTGTCGTGATCTGTATTTTCCAGCATTCATCAACATCAGAAATTCGTCGATTCATCAGAGATCTATGGGATGTTGTAGGAGATGGTTTCCACAACAACAAAATACTGATGAAGCAAGATAAGAAACTGTTAGAGCATGCATGCATTTGGGTTGATGAATTTTTCAAACTCAAAACCACAACAAAACAAAGGGAATTGATATAATTCGATTAAACTAAACATTGTGAAACAGTTTTAACAAGCAATTTTAGTACTAGCTTGATACGACCTTACGTCGTATCCTATTTCTCCGGCGTCCTAACGAAGGATCGGCGGTAACAAAGAACCGGCTGTGCGCGGGAATTCCTCTCCGTCGGGCAGCGCGAGATCTTTAAGAGAATTCTCAATACGTTGTTTGGGCAAAAGATTAATATTTTTCATTCATATTCCTCAAGTTTGTGAACATAGCCCTATTTATAGACTAAGGACCCTAGGGTTGGTTCGACTCCTATCCTAGTTCATCTCGGGAAAGAACCAACAAAGAAAACCCGAAACGTTTATGGAAAGTAAATAATAAAAATAACTAATATCCAAAAATAAGTAATAAGAAATAAATAATAATAAAAAGACTCTTCCTATGACTACTTGGAAACATAGTCGCCCAAGAAGTCTGGCGGGCGACGGATTCTCTTCGGCCTCGCCGTTGGGATCGACGGCTGCTTCTCCCCCACCGGGCCTGCCGACTCCACTTCCTCACGGTTCAGCTCCGTCACCGGCAGCGGTGGCGGTTGATCCTGGACGGGGTCCGTATCAACCCCCCCCCCTCCATAGCGACCTCCTTGTCCTCAAGGAGTACATTGGGAAACCGACGCTGCACAAGTCCTAGCGGTTCCCACGTCGGCGACTCCGTACCATCTGACCAACGCACCAAGACGTGCTCCACAGGCTTACCGTCATGCCATAACATTCTCCTGTCCAACACTCGCACCGGATATACTACCGGTCTGTCCCCGAAGAACTCCGACGGCAGATCCATGGCCCTCTCCACGTCACTCCCAGCTACGAACTTCCGGAGGAGGCTAACATGGAAAACATTGTGAATTCTACTCCCCTCCGGCAAACGCAATCGATATGCGACCTGCCCAATACGTTCCACTACTTCAAACGGCCCATAGTAACGTCGTGCAAGCTTAGCCGATTGAGGGCGAGCCACCGAGTGCTGCCTATATGGCTGGAGCTTCAAAAGAACCAAGTCCCCTGCCTCAAATTCCAAGTGCCGACGGTGCTTGTTGGCGGTTTCGCGCATACGCTGTTGGGCGCGTTCCAAATTCTTGCGTAGCTCCACCAAAAGCTCCCCCCGTTGACGAATGATTTCCGCCGTCGAGGGCGGGGTTGCCGCCGAGGGGGGCGCGAAGATCAAACTGGGCGGTTCCCGGCCATAAAGGGCCTTATAAGGAGACATGCCCAACCCCTCATGATGGAAACAATTCAAAGCGAGTTCGGCCCACGGGAGGAAGTTCGCCCATTTGGCCGGCCGATCGGCAGTATAGGCGCGTAAATATTGCTCCAGCCCCCTGTTTCGTACCTCCGTCTGACCGTCTGACTGCAGATGGTAGGCGGTCGAGAAATTCAATTTTGTGCCGCTAAGGCGCATCAACTCCTCCCAACATTTATTCAAGAACACCGAGTCCCTGTCGGAGACCAACGTTTTCGGAAAACCGTGATGACGAACGACCGTGTTGATAAACAGATGAGCCACTTTCAAAGCATCGAATCTCGTCGGTAATGGCGCGAAATGCGCATATTTAGACAAACGGTCTACGACTACCATGATTACCGTGTAGCCCCGGGATTGAGGCAAGCCAGTAATAAAATCCATAGAGACGTCCTCCCAAACTTGGGACGGAATTGGCAGAGGTTGCAGCAATCCAGCAGGCTTATGAGTTGAATACTTTGTCGTTTGACATACGAAACAGGCCTCCATGAACTTCTTTACTTCTTTCTTCATGTTGGGCCAGTAAAAGCCCGCCGCCACGCGGCGCAGCGTGCGCTCAAATCCCGGGTGTCCCGCCGATGGCGAGCTATGATATTCAGTCAGAATAGAAATTCGGGTCGAGGACCGAGAGCTCACAAAGATACGGCGGTTGTAGTATACCAGTCCGTCTACCCAAGATAAATGCGGCGGGGCCTGTCCCTTCCTGATCTCGGACGTGATTTCTCGCATCTCTGGGGATGACGCCGTTTCCTGACGAAGCACATCCAATAATTGGGGAATGGGGTGGGCCGCTGCTGCTAGAAGCACGCCATCCTGGGCGGAACTGAGGCCGTCACCAACCTCCGTTGCCGTGTCCTCCCGCGGGTCGGACTGGTCGGCGGCTTCACGTCTCGACAGTGCATCAGCTGCTCGATTTGCACTTCCTTTCTTGTATTCAATAGCGAACTTATACCCCATGAGCTTGCGCACATAAAGCTGTTGATCCGGGGTTTGCACAATCTGTTGGAGCAATTCCTTCAAACTCTTTTGGTCGCTCGAGGTCGGCGGTCTCGGCCGTTGCGTGTCGAGGGAACGATTCAGGGACGCGAGGTGAGTGTGCTGATCGATACGGGAAGTGATCGGGACTTCCTACACCCCGATATAGCAAAGTCGTTGCATCTGCCCCTGTCCCCGATTCGACCTTTTCGGGTAATTGTGGGGAATGGCGAGGCTCTTCTATGCTCTCATGTGTCGCGCCAAACAAAGTTGGAGATGCAAAGTTCGACGTTTTTGGTGGATCTACACATTCTGCCAGTACACGGGCCGGACGTGATTCTCGGGAAATCTTGCCACGTTACGAAGTCGGTATTCGCACAATAATTAAACACCCACTCCGAAGCTGGGGGGTCAAATAACATCACCGCATAATGTAGACGCTGTGCCTCCGGCAACATCAAGTGGTCAAAATAATAGTGAACCCTGGACACCCAATTCGTTGCATCTGAACCATCGAAACGGGGTGGCTGCATCTTCACACGGTCCGTTTTGTCGAACCCCGACGCGGTCGATTGGAATCGCTGGGGGGGGGGGGTCCCAACACGAGGTCGGTCTCTCAAATTGTTGCTCTAGCCCTCCCCCCCTGCCACGGTAGTTTAGGCCACCTGGCGGGTTCCAGCCCCCCGCGCGCCCTCGGTCATCCCGACGACCACGGTCCGTCCATGGGCCCTCGCGTGAAAAACGGGTAGGGTTTCGCGGCGGAAATTCTCGCTCCCCCGGGTTACGACGACGACAAACCTCGTCTCCCCAATCATCACCCTCGTCGAACCCTAATGGTGGTTCCGGATCGCGGCCGATTGCAGGATCGCTGTGATCGCGCCGGCGATCGGACTCGCTTCTCCATGCTTCCAAATTATCGATCTTCTCCATCATGCGGTCTAGTTTCTGACCTATCGCATCCTCGGGGCGTGAATCGTTCCCGAATCGACTCTCGAATTCACTATCGTCAAACTGTGTTCGCTGGTACGTGGTGGCGTCGCGACCGGCACCCGGCTGTTGAACGCGTCCCCCGAATCTGTTCAGTGGGTAAGATTCCTGACGGCTTGAGCCCCACACGGCCTTGCCGTTATTGTTGTATCGTTTCATGAGTACTGGATGAAAGCACCAGATGATACGACCTTACGTCGTATCCTATTTCTCCGGCGTCCTAACGAAGGATCGGCGGTAACAAAGAACCGGCTGTGCGCGGGAATTCCTCTCCGTCGGGCAGCGCGAGATCTTTAAGAGAATTCTCAATACGTTGTTTGGGCAAAAGATTAATATTTTTCATTCATATTCCTCAAGTTTGTGAACATAGCCCTATTTATAGACTAAGGACCCTAGGGTTGGTTCGACTCCTATCCTAGTTCAGCTCGGGAAAGAACCAACAAAGAAAACCCGAAACGTTTATGGAAAGTAAATAATAAAAATAACTAATATCCAAAAATAAGTAATAAGAAATAAATAATAATAAAAAGACTCTTCCTATGACTACTTGGAAACATAGTCGCCCAAGAAGTCTGGCGGGCGACGGATTCTCTTCAGCCTCGCCGTTGGGATCGACGGCTGCTTCTCCCCCACCGGGCCTGCCGACTCCACTTCCTCACGGTTCAGCTCCGTCACCGGCAGCGGTGGCGGTTGATCCTGGACGGGGTCCGTATCATAGCTTTTATGAATTCGGTAGACAAAATACATGCAAAATCTGGTATATAAAATGGCCTAGTGGAATTTCAAGATAAAACCTTTCGAATTAGCATTTCAATGTGTACTTTGTAGTAAGCGTACGGCCCAAAAGAGAGGTTAGATATATAGAGATTCAACTTAAGAAATTATAGTAATTTTCAATTCTAATCGTTTGATGCTCCAATTTAACTCTATTATCTTCAACACTAATCTTTTTCTCAAGAAATTATACTAGTCTTCAATGGTAGCATCTATAAGCCTCTGTTCTCTAAAATTTTGCTACAACAAATAATCTTTTGATGCATAATTTAACTCTATGCTTTTAAGGCTTGGGCATTCGAATATATATAAGAATTGGGCGGCATTGATTTTGTTTAATTCAAAATCCATACTGGGCCGCTGCAATAGAGCCCAATAGAAAAATGGCTGTTATATTTATGGAATGTCTAATTTTATTTGTTTTAATTGGCACATGGATTTTATTTGAACTATCCTTACCTATAATTTTTAAAATCAATATAAGAAGATAATGTATGAATATAATGTAAATATTTGATTTTTTTTAATTAGTGAGCTCAATTGGAAGCAATAAAGATAGATCAAATGAAACTTACCTTTTAAAAATTTAGATAAAAGAAAAAAAAAAGGATGATGAAGATGAATAGGAATAAAGGGGGAAAAATATATTGCTCCACTGATGGTTCCAGTAAAGAATGTATCACTGTCTTAGGGTATAGGATTTTTTTCTTTTTCATTTTGTGGGTGACCTTAATAATGAATAGATGTATGTCTTTGTATATGACCACAACTTGGCATCCACAAATCCAAAAAGATCCACAGCCCATGTGAGATTCCATTTGTGTGGTCTTATTCACCAAACATGATACCATGCCACATTCATATATGTATATTCATTTCCAAAAAGTTCACTTTCTACATAGTATTTCTTGCCTAAGACCACCTATCAAACTCATACGTTAATTCGACATTTCAATCAAATAGATAAAGTGAACTTCTTTCATAGATTATGAGGAAGGCATTTGCCAGCTTTTTTTTCAATCAACTTTTCCATTAAGATGTTCAACAAGAAATGTGTATTAGTATGATGATGTATGTTACTAATGGGTTCAAAATATACTACACTACAAGTATCATAAAAAATTAAACAGAATAATTATACTTTATTTATTTATTATCCTATAAAATTTAAAGGGTTTCAAAATTTTCAATATTGGAGGGGCCCCACCTATTGTGTTTGTTTACGGACATGTCATTGTTGGTAATAGACAGTTGTGGCAGTCTTTGATCAAAGGATGTTGAACCATCAGTTTTATTGCCTCTCACATTAATATATGTGATGTCTCATGTCTCATTTACCTTACCTCAAATCATTGTCTTGTTCTAATATGCCCACCATTCAAATTCATTCAACCAAGTATCAATTCAAGTTTCAACTTACCTTAATTTTAACAAACACAAGCCACGTGGAGCGAATACCCACCTGTACAATTCATGGCCTAGTTTTAGAAATTTTGGAAAGAGACCAAATTCACTTCTATTAGAGCATCCGCAATGGCGGACGTCCACGCGGAATTCCCACCGGCATGCGGAAATTTCGTGGCAGACGTCCGCCATTGCACGTCCCTTCCACGGATACGGAATTCCGCGAAGGAATTCGCAGTTCCGCGGACGTCCGTCATTGCCTTGATGCCCGCGGAATTCCCGTTTAATGCATTAAATATTTTTTTTCGGTTCCTATATATACATCCCGTTGAACTTCATTTCATTCGCACCACTTGTATTAACAAGTTTCTCTCTCTCTAAATTTCTTTTATATATTCGTAATAGCTGGTAGTGGTAGTGGTAGTGGTAGTGGTGGTGGTGGTAGTGGGCATTATGAACACATGATGCGGATGATACACGCACGTGTGCGGGAGGCCGCTGAGAGGGACGAACAAGCGGCCGCGGCGCCGGCGGTGCCTTGACCCATCCATCGTCGCACTATAGTCTCCCGGGATCACCTCGCTGCCCACAAGCGGTTGTACGAGGATTACTTTGCGCTTGAGCCACGATTTGGGGAGAACCTATTCCGGCCACGGTTTAGGATGCATCGGCCGCTCTTTATGCGTATCGTGGGCGCTTTGGAGCGTCGATACAAGTATTTTAGGGTGCGGGAGGATGCTGTTGGTAAACCCGGCCACATGCCAATTCAGAAGTGAACTGCCGCAATTAGGCAGTTGGCATACGGAGGTTCGGCCGACATGTTCGACGAGTACCTCCACATCGGCGAGACGACTGCGCGCGACTGCCTGAAGTATTTTTTTTAGGGCGTCAGAGAGATTTTCGAGGATAGGTATCTTCGGAAGCCTACCCCCGAAGATTGTCAGGCTCTGCTGGATATGCACGGGAATCAGCACGGGTTTCCGGGGATGTTAGGCAGCATAGATTGTATGACTGGGAATGGAAGAACTGCCCCGCTGCTCCGCATGGGGATACCCCACGACGATGTCGATCGAGTCCGTGCATTCGCCGACATGCACCAAAAATAAGCTCATGTTCGACTCTAGAACAATATTATTGAAGAAGTATGGCAGCGGAGGGGTCGTCGTTGATGTGGGGGTGAAGCATTATTGAAATGCATTTTTTTAATGTGGTGAAATGTACTTTTCTTTTTTTTTATTAATGGAATATTTTTTCCTATTTGTGTCGACTATTTAATTCCGTAAATTTCTTACTTCCGGAAATTGTTTAATTTGTGAATTTGTGAATTTTTTTAATTATGGGAATTCCGCAGGGAATTCCGCCACTAAGGAATTCCGCAGGGAATTCCGCCACTGTGCAGTGGGAATTCCTTATGACGTAGCAGTGCAGTGAGAATTCCTTATGACGTAGCATGAGGTGTTTTTTGGAAATTATACGGGGAATTCCGCACCACTATGGATGCTCTTACAAAAAATAATTATGTTCCTTATGGGTTAGATTTGTCCTACTTTTAGGTTATAAATATGCGTGCCAGCGCCATATAGCATTACGCTGACGTCATATGTCAAAGTTGTGAATTTCAGGATAAGATTCTTACTGTTCAATTCCACTTCTATAGTTTTGCGAAATTAAAGAAATTACTGATGTTAACGACGTTTCGAACTTAATTTGCTTTATTCCTCATACCAATAGTATATGTCAAAGTTCAAAATTCTCTTCACTATAGTCTTCATTCTAATTATATTTCCTTTGCCCCACTATAAATAAGTCATATTTCTTTCTGGGAGGTTACATATAAGTGAGTCATTAAGCAAAAAAATCATTTCTCTTATTTTATTTTGCCACATACTTTATTTTTTTCACTCATCTATTTTTTATATCTCATACTTTATTCTCTCCACTTTAACTCTTTAAATATCAATTCTTTAAATCTTGTGCCAAAAGAAGTAGTTGGCTTATGCTAGGACGTAAATTTCACTTTTATATACTCCCTCCGTCTCAAGGAAGATGGCCCCTTCCTTGGGTGGGCGTCGCGGGATTTTATATAGCTTTATCTTGTGTGTTCAATGGAAAGAGTAAAGTAAAAGAGAGAGAATAAAATAGAGATAAAAAGTGTTTTTATTTTTAGTAATAGATCATTTTGAGTGAGACAAACTAAAATGAAAAGTGAATCATTTTTAATGTGACCGAAGGAATACATATTAGTTTTATGGGTGTAATGATTTAGTAATATAATAATTCAGTAGATGGTGAGATTCACTTATCTAAATAAAAAAAATGGACATCCCAAAATGATTACTAAAATATTTTTCGCGTGAAGAGAGTAATACGTTTGATAGCCTCAAAATGATAACTAAAATATTTTTCGCGTGAAGAGAGCAATAGGCTTGATAGCCTGGTTTATTATTCAATTAATATAAATTTCAATAAAATTTATTAATGCTCCAAAAAATAAATAATTCATGTTTCCAGTTGGAAAATGGACAGAGAAAAGTTGAAGGTTTGCTTCTAGATATATAAGAGTAACATGCACGAGTAAACCAATCTTAATTACAAAATCAACACTTGTTCCCTCATCTAATTAATCTGATCTATCTCTGTTTTTATCAATATTAGTGTTAAAACGTTGCAATTTACCCCTCCGATTACAAAAAAATAATAAGAGGATTGTTTAATCCTTTAATGAAAGAAAAAAATGTCAAAATAGGACGACATCGCTTCCGGCGAAATCTTCTGTTTTGACGACGTACGCATCGGACCACGAGCTCCGCAGCAACTTGAGCAGCATTTGCGCCTTCCGCTTCGCCCTCTCCGTGCAGTCGCTCTGCACCACCAGCAGCAGCTGCGTCACCACCCCCGCCGCCACTGCGTCCCTCTGCGCCCTCTCCGATGCCGAGCACAGCGCCAGCAGCGCCCCGGCCGCGTACTCCGTCGCCCTCCCCGACACCTTCAGCGTCACCTTCACCAGCAGCGGCACCGTCAGCGCGTGCGCCTCGAACGCCGCGCACCCCGCCGGAATCCGGCACAGCAGCTCCACCGTCGCCAGCGCCCTCTCCGCGTCGCCGCAATTCTCCACCTCCGCCAGCCTCTCCACCAGGGCCTCCACCGCCCCCGCCGCCACCGCCCTCCCCCGGTGCTGCTTCGCCAAACACAGCGCGAACAGCGCCTTGATCCCGACCTTCACCCCGCGCGGATGGATGAACGGATAATTCAAAATCCCTACGATTCCGCCGAATACACCCTCCGCTCCGCTGATCTCCGCCCTCAGCTCCGGTGATCGGATCCCGGCCACCACACTCTCAATCACCGCCGCAGAATTAACCCTAACATCAATCGACGAATGGAACAGTAAATTCACCAGAAATCCAATCCGATCCGGATCCGATCCAACGCTCACGCACTCCTCCTCCGTCAAAGCCAACACCGAGAGCACCGCGAGCGAATCATGCCGCAGATCCGATCCTACATCAGCAAACGCAATCGACATCATCACCTCACGAGCATTATTCGCGGCGATCACAATCCTGTTCTTATCCGATTCACGCGCGAGCGATCTCAACTTCCTCAGCGACGAAGCTCTAACACCGTACGGACCCGAAGCAGCCTGGCGAAGCAGACTACGAACCAAAACCGGCTCGGCGGGCTGCTTCGGAGTGGGGATCCGCTCGACTCCGAAGGAGCGGTTAGAGACGCACCAATCCTGGATCAGACGGCGGAGCGTGTGGTTGGGGATGAGATTGAAATCCATGAGCGGCTGGCGCGTGACAGGGCAGGTGGTGTTGCCGGTGGCCAGCCAGGCGTCTATGCTTGAGCGGTCGTAGGTCTGACCGGAGGAGAGGGTGACGGGGTCGCGCATGAGCTCGAGGGAGATGGGGCAGCGAAAATGGTGAGGAATCTGGAGCGAGATATCCAAGGGCTCTAAGTTGAAGGTTGCAGCAGGCATGTTGATGAAGATAGATAAAAAAATGAAAGAGAGGAGTGCGAAATTGGTGGATATATATAGGATATGGAAAGAGAGCAGGGGAGAACAGAGGAAGTGGGACATTTATATTCTGACGGATTTGTAATTTGTTGCATTATGTTTATGCTTCTCTTCTCAATTCTCATCCGCCACACGTGTGTGGTCAAAGGGAATGTGAGTGAGTGAGTGAGTGAGTCAATGTCCACACGATTATACTACATTTATGCTTCTTGATTATTATGTAGTAACATATATATGATCTCCTTTGTAGTAACTATTTAATATAATCCTCCCTCCTTTTTTTAATTTTACATCAATTCTTCATTTGTGCACTAATATTGAATTTAGTGGCGATGACGATGCCTTGTGGTGGACAAGTCACGCGCTCATAACTTACTTATTTCAGTCTCCTACTTCTTCTTAAATATAAATTCCTTACTTAGTTTGTTAGTATTAATCTTTAATATTCAAGACAATTGTCTCTTATAAAGAGTTGTTTTTCCATATTCTCTACAGTTGTTAAACTTTTGTGATTAACCAAGGATGTTCTCTTTGTCGTTCAATTATATATGATTTGGATTTTGTCAATTATTGAATTGTGTTCGAATATGTTTGTTTGGATTTTACCTGCTGCATGCATGCATCAAAGTTATTACCATTGTATAGGGGGGAAAATAATTCAGCCATTCACAGCGACGTATAAATTCAATTATCGAGTATGTACCGAAGTTGTGGCCCGTTGAGCATGTCAGGGTCGCATGCTCCATCGCGTGTGTCAGAGCACGCCACCCGTTACCCAATCAAAGACTGTCACGTGGTATTATGTAAACCTTTTTCATGATTAAAAACATACTACTCCCATTTGATTTGTATTGATCTTTATTCTTATTTTTCATCTATAAATAATCCACTCATTCCCACTTTTTTATGCTATGGTTTGATAATGTATTTTTTTCGTTTATTTCCATTATGTAATCTCATTGTTTTATTGATGTTTTAACATTTTATGTTTATTTATAATCAATTTAATTATAAATTATAAATAATAAAGAATTAAAATATGGAGTATGAAATGAAAATGTAGGTGAATAATGCAAATACTCAATTTCTTAGTACTAAACGGTTGTGGATGGATAATAATCAAAATCACGTGAAAAAATTGTAGGATTACCTGTTGATTTGAATAGCAAACTTAAATGTTTCTCAAGTAAACCACATCAATATTTTTTTTTCTCAAGTAAAATATACAAACTAAAACAAATTATTTTAATTTGGACTATGCTAATATTTATCAAACAGAACTAATAATGCACTTTGTTTTACAGCAATAAATCAAGGAGAAAAATTAGTTTATTTTTTTATTAACAGTAGGCCTAAAGTTATTGATTCTGTGCAGTGTTTGGGGTCTGCTGTTGATGGAAGTGACAAACGGTCAACGGTCAAATATGAATAGAGGAATGTGCAGCCGACAGCTTGTCATACTTTCTCTATCATCACTCTTTTTTTATATTTTCACTTCACAATATTTAAATATTTCTAATGGATAATCATGAGACCATCCACAACGCGTCTCGCGCCGGGCTCGCGTCTCGTCTCGGAGAGACGAGACCCCCGCGAGACGCATTGCAAGCGCCCATCTCGTCTCCAGCTCGCGCCCGTCTCGTCGCGTAGCTCGTCTCGGCGAGACACGAGACGAGATGTCTCGCCACGCGCCAGGGACACGTGGCACGTCCCCATGCGTGCGTGACGCCCACCTCGCTGGCCCGCGAGTGGGCGTCGTCACTGATGACGCAATAATTCATTTTTTAAAAAAAAAAACGATTTTTAATATAAAAAAAAAAAATTTTTCAAACGGTAATATTACCGTTAAATATTTATTTTCATTTTTTAAATTTTTAATTTTTTTACTCTATAAATAATTCTATTCCATACTCATTTCAAACACAAACACACATCTATTCCTCTCAAATCCTCTCTATCACTCCAATTTCCATCTTCAATCAACTCAAACAAATGGATCCTTTTGAGCAAATGCGCCAATTAATGGAACAATCACTCGAAGAAGATCGACGACGAGAGGCGGAGGAAGCCGCACCACCCCCACGACGCTCCCGGAAGTACATCAATCGGAACCGGGAGGAAGCCGCCGCACGGTTAGTACGCGACTACTTCTGCGATAACCCGAAAAAATTATGTAATTTTTATTTTTTTAGAATTTTAATTATGTCTTCGTTTTTTTAATGTTAAGTTGTAATATTGTTTTAATTTTAATAAAGTGTGTTTGTTTAAATTGAATTGGGTTTTAAAAAAAATTATAAATTAAATTGAATGAATAGTAATTAAGAGACGGTATAGAGACGGTTAAGAGACGGAGCGTTGCAGGTTCCGTCTCTTAGTTAAGAGATGGAGGAAAAAAGGACAGTGGGGCCCTCAAATAGTGCTCAAATAGTAGTT
The DNA here is from genome assembly GCF_004379255.2 of Salvia splendens. Classification (NCBI taxonomy): domain Eukaryota; kingdom Viridiplantae; phylum Streptophyta; class Magnoliopsida; order Lamiales; family Lamiaceae; genus Salvia; species Salvia splendens. Next base: position 3,980,671 of record NC_056039.1, read on the forward strand.
AAGAGACGGTTTAAGAGACGGTATAGAGACAGCGTTGTGGATGGCCTGAGCCAAATTCCCAATAATCGATTTCAATAGCTTAAGTTCAAATCTCATGTTCTTAGTTGAGTCGTAAACTTTTTTATCGCTTTATAATACTTGAGTTATTTCATTTTATGTAATAATTGATCTATATTCAAATTTTGATCGTTTTGGTATGTATCATACTATGAATTAGCTGAATTCAAATCTTGTACTTTACCATTTGAATTCATATCATTCGTTTTAAATATATTTCCGATTTAGAAAACATAAATAGAGGTTTCGATAACTGCTGTAGCTGCAACAAGATAGTGTCAAAAGAATATAGATGTATGAGAAATACATAGATAGATATGGCTTAAATGAATTATATGTATGTCTTTATTTTTTTCAAATTTAAATATATATTGTGGAAGTAAAGTTGGTGACCGACTATATTTTTTTACTATTCAAAAGTAGTATTTCTCATTATTACCGAAACACAAGTCTGGAAAAGAATAATTAAGCTAGTAAAGTAAGAATAGTGATAAAATACAAACTCCAAATTTTAATAAATCATTAGAAAATATCAATAGATGCCAAAATAATAGTAGTAATAAAAAAAATATTAACACAATGTCAACATAGAGGGGAAAATGATTAAATCAGATGACATGTGAATGTATATATAGCGCAATTGTCTAAGTTAACTTTTAATTGTAACTCATTAAACTCTAATTAATTAGTACTTAATATTAGTTGATCACATTGTTTGGTATAATTGACCAAATATGAGAATCGAAGACATGTGCGCGCACCCAGCTAAAGTCCAGCAACACACATTGCCGACTTGTCATTCAACCTTTTCCAATAGTAATTTCTATCAAAGATGGATTTGTTTAGAAATTAAACAAATAAATAAAGTATTTCGGTAAATTAAAAGAGAATTGTGGTACTACAATGATTTAATCTCGAAATTAGGTCATTCAATTAAGGATACGAAATGAGAAAAGAAAAGGGGGAAATAAAATTGTGGAGATGTTTAACTAACTTTTTGGACACTTTTCCAACCTAAAATGAGGTGGCTACAATGATGTAACAAGAGTGGGCATCTAGCTTGTAATTGTTCTAACATTACATCAACTTATTAATCACATTCTAATCTTATTATTGTCTTCACCCTTTTGCCATATATTTGTGATGCGTTTTGTCTTCACAATTTGTATTTTTTTGTAGATATCCATTGGATAAAATGTACAAAATGCATCAGCTTATTTCATTGTAACGTAAGGAATAATTGAGAATTTAATCATAAATTCTTTCAATAAGCTAATGTCGGATTAATTAAAAAGTTATCAATTTAATCAATTTCGTTTTTGTGTAGGCCAAAACGCGTATTTGGTTTGGTTTGGTTAGTTTCAGCCGAAATTTCTGAAAACTAGTATTTTTTTTTCATACGAGTATTAGTCGTGATTAGAATTTCTAGAGGCAATGAGAATTGAGAAATTAAATTATCTCATAAATGCATAGTCCAAAAACTAAAAAGTTGAACGCCAAACCCCACCGATATTTAATTTCATCTCAAGCCGCAAATCCTCGGCCTTTGATTCCCATTGTCATGACATGAGTATTTGTATTTAGGGCTAGGGAAAAATACCGAAATACCGGCCTTATCGTACCGAAAAAATATTGAAAATACCGAATTTTTGGTATACCGTGATTTTCGGTAAGGTATGATACCTACCGAAAGAATTTGGTAAGGTAATGGTATGAATTTTCATATACCGAGGTATACCGCGGCATACCGAAATTAAGATATATACCGTAAAATATAAATATAATTATATATAAAATTTAATTTATATATTTTTAAATTATAAAATCTATTGTGAAATATAAATATGATTATGAATAAAATATATTCAATATATTTTTAAAATTATAAAATATAAATAATATTCTAAAAACTCAAATATTCTATTTTCATTGATGTTGAAAGTCAGGTATACCGCAAAAGTAAGGTATACTGAAAATGAGGTACGGTATCGATATGGAAAATTGTCATACCGAAGTTCAGTATACCAAAAAATTTGATAAGGTAAAGGTATTATTTTTTCGCATACCGTATTTACGGTAATGTATACGGTATGGTGGTTTCGGTAAGGTATATCGTACCTACCCACCCCTATTTGTACTAGTACATTGTAATGATATGAGTGTTAGCAGTATATTTTAGTGTACACTTTCATTTGTTTAAACTTATTTCACTTCCATAATAGATTAGGGGTTCAGTTCTCTCTTTATATTAACGTGAGATATTGTTACCTTTTATTTATTTTACCATCATGTTTCGTATCTATACATATAATAAAGGGGTATTTGTATGTGGATTTCTAATTATTGCCAAATTATGGTTGTGCACACTAGCTTTAAAATCTACCAATTATTGAACTATTGATTTTGTTCTAATTTGCAAACAACTGAGATGGTGAGATAGTTGGCATGACTTGATAACTTACTTGCGTGACACTATTAATGAACGTCGGCCAAAACGATATCATGTAGTAGTAAACATCAAAACAATGTCATATTATATTAATTATAATTGAAACAATTCTAGTTGTTGTACTCCTCATTTCATTATTGTTTCTCTTTTCCATCACAATCTTTCTTAATATTATACTACTACTAGCTCGTTTCATATTTAATGGCTTTTCGAACATATTCACAAATTGCATTCTATCTGTTTTGTTTTAGAATCGAAGACATCGATCTTTGATTAAATGTCACAGACACACCACCTTTTTTCAATAATGGATGAGGCTAGGGTGCAAATCACACTATCATCACCTTCGGTGATTTTACTTTCCATAGTCTAAGAATCAAGATATTTGATTGTGTTCCAAATTCTTTGATATTTTTGCCTTTTATCATCATTATACGATACTCGTGAAAAAAGAGAAAATATTAATATATGCATAATAGTCCATATATCTTGTACTATAAAATATAAATTCATAAAAACATATCAGAATCAAAGAGACGACCTATACCAAAAATTAAAGTCTAGTCGGCTTGCGAATATGCCTAATTTTTAAAGCTCTTTCCTATTTTGTGACAATAATTTCAGATTTTAATTAATATTAGGTGCTCACTTTATCATGTTATTGATATCTTAATTTTCCATTCATTTAGGGTGGAATAATAGAACAATATATAGAATAGATTTGCAATTTTTAAGTGGTCAAGAATTCATGGACCTAAACTGACCTCAGCATTAGAGAATTTCGACCTAATTGACCCAAAAATCTGATCATATTATCTATCAGAACCTAAGTATAAACTAATTGCATAGAATTATAATATATTCTTGATTGCAATTGCAGCAATCATATTTCGAATAACGAATTTATCTCTCTTTTAAGTCAAGAATATTCTACACAAGTTAGAGATGACAAACTATCTGAATTTTGACTCAGTTCAACTAATGGCTGTGGCACAAAAGAATTTTAAATTGAAAATGATGAATAATATCTATGTTGGAAAATAATTTTGTAAAAGATGTGACGTACTAAAAAGTGTGGATCGTTGGTTCACATCACAGTCCATTTGATTGGTATTAGTCTATATGTTGATGCTTTATTTCTTTTATTAGCATAAAAAACAAAAACAAAAAAAGAACATATAGTATATTATTGATGATATTGAATTATGCCAAAGTGGAGACAGCATCCACCTAAGTCTTCATATGTCTTAATTTTACATCATTATTGTAGAATATATAGACAATGGAAACCTTAGCCACAAGCAACTAGCACCATAGGCATTTCCTTTAATCCACAAAAATCATTTAAAATATTCACCGCTTTACTCACCATCCACGAAAAAATGTCAATTTATATTTATAGTAGCAAAGTCCACACAATTTAGAATACTAACCCTTACCCACTAGCACTACTAACCATTTTATTAAAATTCATGTCATTCACAGTGTTGCAAACTTTTCTTAGACGAAGGGAGTGTTATTTATTTATTTATTTATTATATGTGTAAACGATATTTCAAAATGAAAGATGTTAGTGAAAATACTCGCATTCAACCTAAACCACCCCTATTCTTGTAGGGTGTTTGAACATTTCTCCTCAAATGCTTTGCTTTAAGTTAGTGGTGGTAATAATTTAACATAAAGTATGTTGATTATACTTTTCCACTCGTAATTTGATAGGAATCTAATTCCAAAATATTTATAGCTTCAGAGGGCATTTTGTAAAATAATGAGTAGAGTTTGACACACACACACACGCACCAAAAAAACTTACTATCACTTAGATATGTTTGTGATTATATAGATTTAAAACAATTTCCAGACTCATGCTCTTTGCCTCTACTAATTTATTACAAAATCTATCATTATTGCATTATTTTTCATGGAGCCTATTTCCCCCTTTTTTGTAGTTTTTTAGCAATATATACCAATAATGAGCCACCAGCAATGAAGAGCATTAGACTTCTGTCTCAAGAAAAAATGATTCATGCAATAATTATATTGATCCTGTTAAAGTTACACTAGTTATTTCAATTTCTGATGATCATGTCATGGAGTAAAAAATCAGTTGACCTGACATATTTCCACGTAATATGTCCAGCCAATCACAATTGCCAAAAAATTGAGCCACGTAAAAAATTGATGAAACACACACAGCAATAAATCAAGCCACATTGAGCCACCAACTCAACTATGGAACCATTAAAAAATTGTTACTATAATACACAAATCCATATAACATTTCTTCAAATCAGTTTGCAAATGACTATAAATTAAAACCTCAGTTGCCTTACAAGCAAAAGCTGAGTTAATACCTGATTCATTGGCCCCTCAACAGGAGGCAAAACAGCAGTAAGGACTCCAAACGAGGCAAACAGCATTCGTAGCACGCTAATGTATAAATGAACCCGTGTCGAGAAGCAGCAGTCCCACTGATATGAAAGGATCTGTATCATCCAATGCTTCCCATAGAACAGAATGCAGAATTGACTTCATCTGCATAATCTAAAAATATCCATCTTTAAAATTCTCATTACAGAGCACAATGTGCAGCTAGCAACTTACTCTTTTATCTCGTCGATTGACATTCTTGAGCAGCACCTTCCGGCATGCAATTCCCACTTGGTAGCCTGGGAAACAATACACTTTGGAGGTGTAAGAGAAAAGAGTAACCAAAATGAGAAGTTTCGACATTCATAACGCCAAACACCATAGATTTGATTTCATTTCATTCATATCGTAGTGCATGGATCCCGTATAATTGAGTTTGTTCATCCCTTGCTCAGAGGCTCCTACCCTACTTATAATATCCAAGAAACTAGAAAGACGAGTGTAAATCTACACGCCCTGTATTGGCTGGCTGCTATGTGCTTTGACAGGATGTTTAGCTCATATTGAAATACAAATATTCTAATACTATAACTAAGCTGCTTTTACTAATGGGACAGCTTCGATGCATTTGAAAACCGAGCAAAGTCATCAGTATCGTTAATGATAAAAAAAATGAAATTGTGAACATAAAAATGGAATCTTCAGAAGCAGGATCAATTATTTATGGGGAACTTCTTTCGATATGAAGCCACAAATTCTTATGATTATAAAGGAAAAAGGCTGCAAATTATTTTTATTATTATTTGTAACTTTTTATGAACTCTTGGAGGAATTCTTCCCCTTAGCACTATATGAATTCTTGCTAGCTTGAGCCCTTAGTCAAATCTTCTAGTGGATGAAGCTTAATTTACTAAACTTTGGTCTTTCTTTCATTGGCATTGAACCTAACCAGAGGTTTTATTTGACTTCCAGAATTCTAACATTAAAAAAAAGCACAATCACGAAGCAAATATCTCCTTAATTAAATGGCAATCCAGTACAGTAGTAACTTTTAGCATCATGAATTCATGATTCAACATATAAGATTAGTAAACAAACAGAAGAACTCCCATTTGTGCTTGATCAGACTCAGAACCCTAGATGAGGGTCCCAATGATCATTTTATAAGCGCCTAATCAGAATAAAAACAAACGTAGGCACAGTATAGACAGTTATGACTTATGTTGCCTCATTTCTAGTTGAAAATTAAAAGACGGCGGTAAAAGACTGAGGACTAGGATTGAGGAAGCAGTGACTCTACCTCATGTGTCGCAGATGTTCCTGCAATGAACGAAGCAGGAGCAAGATTTTCGTTTAGCCACAAACAGCAAACATATACTTTCTTTTACTTATGGGTTCCTCTTGCAACAGAACCACATCCCGCGCCTTCCCCAACAGCTCCTCCAGATTATTCACACCAAAGCTTATATAATCCAGTTGTTTTTTGTATCTTTGTTGGTATATGGACTCGAAAGAACCAAGAAATATCCGGCAAGAGTAGCTCACCATGATCTCTTGAAGCTCATACTTAAATTTGTTCAGGCTTTTGTCAACAATTAGAGATTGATCAACAACCTCAAGATAAGAACTTCCTCCTACTTGCCTACCATCATTTCCTCCTCCTACAACTGTTCCGTCACCTGAGAACTCATCCGAGGAGCCACTTCCAGCCATTAAATCAACGTTGTCTTCCTGAGATTCTTTTTCTTTTTTCTCCCTCCTAGACAATATTACAGGATTACCAGCTGCTCCGGATTTAGAGTTATGGAGGCAGACGAACTTCTTTTGGCCTTTTCCCTGGATAGCAATCATATCACCCATCTTCTTAAGAAGGTTTGCAAGCTTAATTGCCCCATCTTCAGAAACAAACAGAGGCTTCCCGTAAAATTTTTGGTATTCTGCCGGAAGTCGGGTCAGAGGCAAATTTCCATCTGCCAATTCAAGCAACCTTACCAGTTGGCCCTTTAAATCGTTTAGATCTCTGGGCTGCACCCAAGTCGTGTCGTTTTGTTTGGATGGGACACGGTTTCCTGATGAAACTTCATACAGACTAGATGGAAGGCTAAGAGATTGTGAAATCATTGGATCCGAGGGCATTGCAATTGGATTACTTTTATGCTCAGATGCAGACCGTGATACAAAAGATAAATCTCTTGTGCTGCAATAGCCTCTTGAGATCCCCCTATACACTATAGACTCCTCTTCATTCTCACCATCCATAGTATTGTTAATATGACATCCCACCAAGAAGCCTGCAATATCCCCTGCACCTCCTCGAGATGGAATCATTGCTTTAGCCGGGGGCATAAAACCTTCCCCACGAGCAATGCTTGGCCAGTCCCATACAAACCTACCTGCATTGCAAAGGGCGGATGACACCCCCACTCGAGAAGGAATAGCAAGAACTATGGTATATCCTCGCTGACCAAGAATATGGAGAGCAGGAGCAAAATCGACATCTCCTGAGATCAGCATGATGGATGAAGGTGGAGGATTATCAAGAGCAAAAAGGAACATGTCGATCAATATTGCCTTGTCGGATGCATCCTTACGTCCATTGGGGACATCTATGAGCTTCACGCCAGTTCTCTGGCATCCTTCTCTTAGTCGTCTGGGGAAAGCATTAAAATCCCCGTATGCAGAAAGCATTGTTACAGCTCCATCGATTACAGGATGAAATCGCAGAGCCATCCTAATGTTACCAGCCACATCTTCAGATCGCACATCACTTGGCACGGGGCAGTTCTCCATGTCCCAAAGAATAGCAACAGGACCCTGGGAGGAGCTCCAACTTTGATGCAACAAAGGTTGATAACGGTTTCCATTTGAGCTTTCCAATTGCCTTGCATGTCCTGAGCATTCCGATGGCAACAGCAATGTAGATGCATTTGAGCTCGACATCGCGGACTTAAATGGATAAACTACTTCTACCTTCCTGGTGACAAGGATAGACCATGAATCACCATAATTTATTAATTGGAATAATTTACAGAACTGAGTATAACAACACAAAAAGGGATCTTAGAGTTAACATATACCCGACATTAATTCACCACAAGCACTCATTCCCACGCACTAGCCCTTTTATTAACTTTCAGAGCCTACTATCAAGTCTTGATTCACATTGGCAGAAAATGAAGTGGCAAATTCATTCTATTCCAAATTCTTTTCTTGATCAGAAGAATTGAAATAGCATAACTTTGCATAGAAAATAATGATAGAATATAACTTGGAGAGGAACCATTATTATTATTATTCGATTGGCTAGTACAATTAAAAACTACACCCTGTAAAAGTCTAGTACAAGACAGAAAACAATTCTACAGTATTATAAACAAGACAGATTAATTCAGATTCGCTACGCATTAGTACTCTAAACAAGATAGACCAAGATTATTAAGATTCCTTTAAATACCTAGCGAAAAAGGTTGAATGACTATAAAATTGGCTCCAATAAATACTGCATCAAATGATAATATGGAAAACGAACATTGACTGGATGCACAAAAGAGATTGCATAAAATTAGAATAAGAGCTTCAGCTCCAGAAGGTAAACAAGTCCTACCCAATTAGAATAGAATTTCAGACAAGTGCATAATAAAGATGCAGATATCTCTACACCTAATTAAACAGCCACCAATTATTGAATCTACATGAAGATATATCATCATATTCTTGACTAACGAATAAAAACCAATTCAAGATCCAATTTTTCCCCTAAACCCATCCAAACTGGGTTATACAAACGAATATTGAAAGGAAATTACTCGCCTAAAAAGGAGATGGACGTGGGTGAGGCCTGAAATATTGTTATTATACCAAAATAATTCAGAAAAGAAAAGCGAGGATCTAAGAGTGGAACGAGTAGGATTATATCGCAGTTCAATTTGGATGCAAACATAGATTTCTATTGTAAGTATTTCCTCAGGTGGAGGAGGCTCACCTCAACTTTCTAGGCTCTCGAATTTCGCCTAATTTGGAAATTTGGCTTCTTTTTATTTTTAAGAATGATTACTCCTAATTCAGCTATTTAAATGCGTATAAATATCATCGGCCGCCGACATATGATGAAATATAGTAGTACCTGTATATTCAAGAATAAAAAAAATAGGTAATAATGCAAATTAAAAATCATTGTCGCACGTGCCCCCGTAAAACAATTTCGTTTTTAGCAAACACCCATGAGAATTTTCTCATTTTAAAAAGGTGCTCTTTTTTCTCAGTTCGCATTTGATTTCAAGTAATTTTGCCGTGGTTTCCCCCTAGTTTTGTAGTTTCTACTAATTATACTGAGATTCTAGTATTAAATAGTTGCTGATTGTGTATGTATATGCTTTGATTGTGATCATCACTAATGTGCCAATTGGATTGGGGAAGGAGGAGATTGAAACGGTGATAATGATTGGTTCAGGCTGATGCCTTCATCTCTGATCAGACCTTTGATCTTCTTGTGCGTTTCCTCTACATTGCTTGCTTCATCTTTGTGTGTGTCAATCTTTGTCGCTTTATTGGTTTAGTTTGTTGTTTTCTGTTATTGTTCTAATTGATACTCCCTCTATCTCGGAATATGAGTCATATTTAGTTATGACAAGGGTTTTAAAATATGTACAGAAAAGTGATTTAAATAATTTAGTGAAATATGAGTCACATTTATATATAGTATTAGTTTTATAACAAAATGTGAGTGGAATAAGTTGATGAAATATTAGGTCTACTTATCATTTATGGTGAAAGTGAAATAGAACTCTTATTATGGGACGGACCGAAATAGCAAAACATGACTGTTATTGTGGGACGGAGGGAGTATAGAATATTTTAAGTTTTCGGCGACTTTGTTGTATGTGAGTAGGGAGGAATGTCAAGGAAACAAGTGGAGCCGAAGAGGTTATACGCATTTTCCTTGGGTCTACTTAAGAGGAAACAGGTTGTTCAACTCGGTTGGCTGGCTAACTTTGACCGATGTTCTTTCTCTGCGTATATATGGTTAGTTAGACAACCTGTCACATTTAGTTTATGGACAAGCTTACCATTGTGCAACTGTTGAATGTTGCTGACAATAAATCTAGAAAGGAAGAGTTTAACGAAGTTTTCCTGGTCTTGTGATCATCTGCTTCTGTCCATTTATTTGCATTTTTCATAAGTCCTTGCTTGCTCGCTCGTAAACTTCAAGGAGGAACTTCGGGGCTGAGAGGCTACAAAGGTCTCGAATTCTGCAAAAATGTTGAAAGAATTACAATCAGCCGGCAGAATATTAGAGAGCTATCTGTAAATCGCCTCCCGATGAGACAAAATACACTCCATATCCATTAGGCCATCTACAATAGGAATAGCCCAGCAATAGCCCAGCCATAGCCTAGCCACAAACTCCTCCTGCCACATCATCAGCACTAAAAATCCTCCTGCCACATCATAAATAGCTCAGCCATAGCCTAGCCACATCATAAATAGCCCCGCCACATCAATAGCCACATCACTCAAAATTATATAAAACAAATAATTAACAATCACACAAAATACGCAATTTAATTTACGATACATATACGAGAAAATTCAATAATATTATTAAAATTTAAAAAGTACATTAATTAAAAAAAAATTACATAATTAATAAAAAAACTACTCCCGTGCAGTCCTCCGCGCCCATAACTCTTTAATTAAATCCTTTTGGAGTCGAATATGAGCCTCCGTTTGGAGTCGAATATGAGCCTCCGTTTGGTCTCGAATTCTGCAAAAATGTTGAAAGAATTACAACATTTTTATTATACAAATTTAATTTTTAGTATGATAAAATATTTTCTTAATTTTAACTCAATTTTTATAAAATATTTACAATTTTTATTTTAATTTGTATCATACGTAAAAATATTTTTATAAATTTTAATATTAAATTAATTAACTTAATCTGGTTTATTAGATTCATAATTAGATCATTAAATTGGTTAAAACACGTTTGAATGCTAAATTTAACGAAAATGTTAATTATGGATCAAATATATTGGTTGGGACTAAAAGGTAACACACTTATATATTAAACTAAAATAAATTTTTGATTCAATGCAAAGAACCAGATTTGGACTTTAGTTTTTGAGAAAATTGCGAATTAAATCACAATTTTTAGCTAATTAAATCATACTAATACTAATATTTTTGTAGTCCTCCTATAACTTAAAATTTATGGCGATTATGTGGTGACGTGGACGCCCACGTTTTCCTACATGGACATCAACATCGTTTATTTTAAACGATGTTGTCTCAACACCCTTCAAAACGACGCCGTTCCATTCCCTCACTTTTAGATTTAGGAATTTTTTTTCAAAAAAAAAAACCTTTGTTCGATCTTCATTTTTTTAATTCTATAACACCACATTAGAATGACATATCGTTAAATAATGCTACATAAATGTCATGTCAGTAAATAATGCCACGTACTTGTTGGAAAATTTAAATTATGGAATAATTACAAAAACGTTACTCCCTCTATCCCGTCATAAGAGAGCCCATTTTTTTGGCACATAATTTAAGAAATTGATATTTAAAAAGTTAAAGTGAAGAGAATAAAGTATGAGACATGAAAATGTGGAAGAGTAAAAAGCATAAGTAAACAAGAAAATAAAATGAAAATAACTTAGTTACGATGGAACATCCCCAACAAAGAAGTACTCATATATATGATGGAATGGAGGAAGCATAAGTTATGATAATTAACTAACTTTATGGATAAAGTAGAAGTGAATTGAAAATTATGATTTAATTGAGAATTTTTTTTAGTCTTCATAATATATAAATGTATCGTTCCAAATAAAAAGTGCCGCTTCTTGTGAATAAACTGACCAAGCCTGGTTTGGTTTGACCACGTATGCGAGGCGGGGCATGAATGATGTTCAAATTAACAAGTTAAAAATATCAATATTAATTACTCTGTATATTAATATACTCCTATTATTTTATTTATACTCATGGCTGACTACACAGAAAAAATTCCCAAATCTAGGCATACCACACCTTAATTAATTAATTTTCCAAAACAATGTTAATATATATTTTAATTCATTGTATATCTAAGAATGAACTGTCACTGGACTATGGATTTATCTCACCCATAGTTTCTGGATTTTAAAAATATCTCCAATAGTCTTGCAAAAGGAACAATTTCAAAATAAACCCTTAGTCCAAAAATTATTGAAGATATTTTTAAAACCCAGAGACTATGGACGACTATGGACTAGATGAACCAAAAGTCCATGAACTATTTTATAATTCACTCTATATCTAAAACATTTAAAAACGAATCCAAACTTTTAGAAAACGAATCCAAACTTTTAGAAAACGAATCCAAACTAAATTCATATATAACTAAGTACTATATGAATTATAAGGCTACACGATTTGGATAAGCCTAACCGTGATTGCGTATTGGAAAACCTTGCTCACAATTTGGTGAAGGATTTGATGTCCTAACAAACACATCTTATTATCTAAATCATATGAATCGATACTCATATTAAATCCAAGTCTCAAATATATTGACCGTATAAGGTTCAAAAATATAAACACCTTATTCAAAATATCGATATTTTATTTTGTGTATAAGTAAAATATCATGTCATAACATTCCACATTTTCCCAATGTTGTAGTAACTTTTTTTTTATTGCAAAATAACTCCATGCAATATATTACGTACGGATAATAAATTCTACTTCTATTAATGCTGCTAAAATTGACTAATTACAGCTAAATTATTTAAAAATATGGCCTACCATGAAATACACAAAAATAAAGATAAAGAGCATCCATAATGGCGCCTAGCGCACCGCCTAGCCGAGCCCCGGCGCTAGGCAGTCCGCTAGACGAACCATTGTAACCGCCGAGCCGGTTTCCGGAAAAAAAAATTGCCTAGCGCTAGGCGATGTGTGGGCGCTGGGCGATCCACTCGCCGCCATTGCAGGCTCCGGATCGCCGAGCGCATCGCCCAACGGATTTTTTAATTTTTTTTATTTAATGTTTTTTTTATGAAACTCATTCTTGGTTGTTTCTCTTTTATAGAGACATCCTTGAATGTTTTATGTTCTACTTTCGATGTGGGACAAACTCATTCTTGGTTGTTTCTCTTTTATAGAGACATCCTTGAATGTTTTATGATCCACTTTCGATGTGGGAAAAACTCATTCTTGGTTGTTTCTCTTTTAGAGACATCCTTGAATGTTTTATGTTCCACTTTTGATGTGGGACAAACTCATTCTTGGTTGTTTCTCTTTTATAGAGACATCCTTGAATGTTTTATATTCCACTTTCGATGTGAGACAAACTCATTAATGAAGATGTTGTAATGTTATTTTAATTTTAACGAATTGTGTTTTTTTAATTAATGTACTTTTTAAAATTTAATATTATTATTGAACTTTTCCGTATTTGTGTCGTAAATTTAATTCCGTATTTTGTGTGATTATTAATTATTTGTTTTATATAATTTTGAGTGATGTGGCTAGACTATGACTAGGCTATGACTGAGCTATTTGCTTGTTTTGATGATGTGACAGGAGGATTTTTAGTGTTGATGATGTGGTAGGAGGAGTTTGTGGTTAGACTATCACTAAGCTATTGCTGGGCTATTCCTATCGTGGATAGCCTAAGCAATTGAACCAATATCTAGTTGTCAAAAAAATAAAATACGGAGTATTTTGTTGGAAGAAAATATCAAATGCCTTATCATATCACCACACAGTTCCAGACGCCTCCAAATGGGCGTGTTGACACGCGCTGTAAATAAATACGTATCTTGGTGTTGGTGGTGACAACTGCTGAAGATCTTTAAATCTGACGTGGCACCCTTCCTACTTTTAAGCACATGTGTCACCACCATGTTAACTGCACTTCCTCGCTCACCGCTTCTTTCTCTTCTCTCTTCACTCACGATTCTATTGCCATTTTCGTTTTATGCAACGGAAACTGAGTCTAGGGCTGTCTCCGCCGCCATCGCCGCATATTTGTTGTGCTAATGACTTGACTACTCAGATCTACCAAGATACTCTATTTTGTAGCATCAATTGCTGGTAATTGCGTATATTCCTTCACGATTTTCGTCCCAAACTTTTCCCTCTCCACATTTGTCTTTCTTCTTCCGCTTTTTTTTCCGTTATTGTGATTTTCTATGAAGCAATTGTGAGAAAATGGATAGGATTATTCTATGGTGAAGTTTATGTTGAATTGTTAAGTATGTGTAGTTCCATTTTGAAGTAGGTTTTCTGAGTTATTGTGGACTCTAATGTGTGTTATAGAAGGATACGGATGGGACAAAGTTACAAACAACTCTATATCTGCAATTCTGCTAACGTAACTTAATTTCTTCTTTTTTTGGGGACATGGACTATATATTGATGATGGACAATTGACAGACGCATTAAGCAGGGTGCTGACGGAATTTTGGGGTCACATATCATGTATCAAGTGCTCTTTGTATAGAGAAGACATAATCTTAATCTTATTAGATATCTGTACAAAATATGATATGGATAGCTATAAGGTGTAGTCATTATTCTAAATATATACTGTATATTTCTGTCTTCTTGTGATTTGAGTATATCTTCCAACAATGTATGGCTTCAAAGAGCTGAAAGCTAGTATTGAAAAACATATGTATATCTGATCATAGTCACAGCTGTGAAATGCTCCTTGTTCCTGCAGGAAGAAAGCACAATGTGGACTGATGAGAAGCACAGCATATATCTTGAACATTTAGAACTCTCATTTGTTAAACAGCTGCACCAGTCAATCAGTTTGCTTGAGAAGTGTTCAGATCAGGACGAGGGAGAAAGAAGCATTTCACGAATAGATCACATTAACGACGCGCAGGTTGAGACTCGAGTCATCATCCCAATATTTCATTTTGTCAAACTCTCTTGATGGAACATATATGCAATTCTTCAGCCTGACTAACTTTTGATGATACTTCAGCATGGTTGTTGCAAAAAGATCAAGTGCAATAGGGGTTATCCTCTTTCCAATGTTTCAGTTGATTCTGTTGGTCATACTGAGAGCCAGCGGTTATATCGTAATAAGCGCATAGGGATGAAACGTCCTGCTGCCTCAGCTCGTCATACTTGTTCTTCACATCAAAATTCTGCCGGTACCAGATACTGTGACTCCGAGAGAGGTGATTTGAACATATTCTTGTGAATGAGATTGGCCAGTTCTATAGTGATATGGTTTGTTGTTTGGTATCTAATGCATACATGCTTTAATATCCTTTGGAATGAGATCCTAGTTTATCTGTTGCTGAGACCATTGCAAATCATGCTCTAAAATGTAGTATCACTTTCTATTGTGCTGACTAATGAGTTATTGGATTCTTGCAGAGGGTACAGGTCAGAATTTTGTTGATGAACAACATGAATTAAACTCTGATACTGCGAAAAGAATGAAGACTTTCTCACCACCGGATTAGTCAAGATTGAGTGACGGGGCACATGTATTCCCAGTTTCATTCTATATCTTCTTGATCCAACAAGCATCAACTATAGAGAAATGTCTCAGAAGATGAGACCTCTAGTCTTGTAGGTTAATTATATTGCGTCGTGAACTGAGGAACCCTTTGAGATCTTCATCAATTCTAGAGAAATGTCTCAAACAGATGACAGCTCCAGGTTTGTTTAAGAGTTCTCCGTAATACTATGATATATCATGTACTCCTATTTGTTTATTCGATTATTGGATAAGTTTAGATGTAAATGTAAGATGCTATATTCTGATTCTAGCTAGTTGTGAGGTAGTACTCCTACTTACTAGTTCAAGATTGTGTATAATATGAGTATATCTGAATGCAAGAAGCCATCTTATATATACTCCATTTGTATTCTTCACAAATACTCCCTCCGTCCAGCAATAGCAGTCCCATTTCTCCAGGGCACGGGTTTTAAGAAAGTTTTGGAGTGTATAATAAATAGTGTGTGATAGTGGAAGGTGGGACCCACCTAAATTGTTTAAACCTTTTTTGTTTAGCTTGCATACACCAAGCTGCCCAATTTTTTGTTTTTGGTTTGCAAGCACGTTTCCATTTCAGTTCATGGAATCTCAAATTTAATTTCCGGCTGCCAATTTAAAAAATGGACATAGTACATGGAAAACTGAATTTAAAAGGAACACTCAACATAAAAAACTGCCTTCCATTACATAATTGATCAAAATAAGGTGAAATCACCTCAAAATACAAGAGGGAAGTGAAAGTTTCAAATTTCCCTTTAAAATCCAATAAGTACAACTCCACAGTTGCTATAAATGCATCAACTATACTCATTTAAGCCATCTCCAACAACCCCAAATTTGAAAATCTTCCAAAAAAACTCTTGCACAATTAAGTAAATTCATCTCCCTCAGAAAAATTTCATCCTAGGGATAGATAATGGGCAGAGGCAAACCCTGCACTTGAGCAGCAACATGAAGAATAATGTGGTGCAGTTTCTACTCAAGCACAACCATGATGGAGTACTAGCAAGAGGGGCTGAGAAACTTTTAGCATCAGTAGGAAGACAATATATAGGCTATGGAAAGCAGCCAAGGAGCAGATGCAAAGGGGAGAACCTGCAATGATGGAAGGAAAAGTTAGAGGCTACCATCATGTTGACAGATTAGAACTTGATCAAGAAAAGGTTAGAAACTTATCTACTCTTGAAAGATCTTCCCTGAGAAAGATGACAGTAAAATTGAATGTGAGCAAGAGCACATTAGGTCAGTGGGTGAAGCAAGGTAAACTACGGCCACATACAAATGCAATCAAATCTGCCCTCACCAATATGAATAAGATAGCAAGAGCTAGATGGAGTCTTAGTCAACTTCGGCCACAGATTACTCAAGGTAGAGTTCAGTTTCAAAGCATGCACAATGTAGTGCATATAGATGAAAAATGGTTCTATATGACCAAGGTATCAGACAGGTACTACCTCTTGCCGGATGAGGATGAGCCATATAGGTCATGCAAATCCAAGAGATACATCACCAAAGTGATGTTTATGTGTCCTGTCAGTAGACCACAGTTTGGTATGGATGGGCAGGCAACTTATGATGGTAAGGTGGGAATATTTCCCTTCACTGAAGTACAGCCAGCACAGAGGAAGTCAAAGAACAGGGCAAGAGGCACCATGGAAACCAAAGCAATCAATTCAGTCACAAAGGCAGTGATGAGGGACTGCCTTATCCACAAGGTATGCAACTTTTTTCATTCTATCAGATCTTAACAATTCAAAAAAGATCATCATCTAGCTATGTTATTGTTCTTTATGCCAGAATATACCTGCAATTAAGGCCAAGTGGCCTGTTGGGGCAAGTAAAGACATTTACATTCAGCAAGATAATGCAACCCCACACATAACTGCCATGGATACAGATTTTCAGGCTGTTGCCAATTCAGATGGATTTAAAATCCAACTGATTTGTCAACCACCTAATTCCCCTGACACTAACATCTTAGACCTGGGATTTTTTAGAGCAATTCAGTCACTGCAGCATGAGAAACCATGCAAGACTGTGGATGAACTTGTGGGGAATGTGTGTAGCTCATTTGTAGAGCTGTCACCACAAACTCTCAACAGAGTTTTCCTAAGCTTGCAGGCTTGCCTCACTGAAATCCTACAGTGCAGAGGTGGAAATGGATACAAAGTCCCCTGACACTAACATCTTAGACCTGAGATTTTTTAGAGCAATTCAGTCACTGCAGCATGAGAAACCATGCAAGACTGTGGATGAACTTGTGGGGAATGTGTGTAGCTCATTTGTAGAGCTGTCACCACAAACTCTCAACAGAGTTTTCCTAAGCTTGCAGGCTTGCCTCACTGAAATCCTACAGTGCAGAGGTGGAAATGGATACAAAGTCCCATACATCAACAAGGACAGACTACAAAGAAATGGGGGACTCCCCAATGTGCTGGAAGTGGATGAGGATGTTGTGAGAGATGTGCTGCACTACTTACAAATTGGGGTTGGAGGGTGTTTTTTTAATGGCTTTTGTGTAAATTATGAATTGAGGGAGGGTAATTTATTTATCTAAATATGGTAAGTAGAACCGGGACTCCTATTCCCGGATGTCCCTAAACTGAAAAACAGGACTCCTATTACTGGACGGAGGGAATATTAAATATATTCCGCCCCCACATATCACAGGTTACACTACTAAAATAGCATTATCCTTTTTATTCTTCCAAATAAATCTATCCTAAGATATCTTTTTGGATGATTAAGAGTTGATGCCTTGATACATCAAGCATCAAGGTGTCCACTATTTCAAGTCAGAAAAATATGGAGCATATAAATACAATATCTGGATATTTGTACTTCTGTTACAATTAAATAAGTACTCTATAATTTTACTTTTTATATCTAGCATTTTTTAGAGAACTTTGTATACTACATCACTACTCCATTGGATCACAAAAAATTACTACATAAAATATGTTAACATGAATCAAAATAAAAAAAAAGGGGGATTATTTCGTTGACGTGGTATAACCTAATACTATCATTACACGTCAAAACTAGCATTCTATATTTATACAGTCAATTACACATTCAATTGAATTAGATTCTTAAAGAATTTTTGTAAGCATGATAAATTTCATGAACCCCTAATACAAACTTGGACAATTGATTTTAGATGTTTAGAGAATTTTGTAATCATGTGATACAAATGATGGAGTACATATTTAAACAATTTGATTTTAAATTAATGAATTTTTGTAACCATGATAGTAAATTTGTTGAACTCTTAAATCTTAATACAAACTTAGAACAATTTGATATTTGAGTTTTTAAAGAATTTTTTTGTAACCATGATAAGTTTCATGATTCTACTACAAACTCTTGATATAGTAGTAATTAAAGAATAAAAATGATAATGAAGCGTCTTCGATTGTTCATCTTGACAGCTTCTCACATTTAATTAAGTAGTAGTACTATATAATTATTGAATAATAAACTACAGTAAAGAAAATGTAAATCAAATTAATTGAAGAGTAAAGGTCAAAATTGGTCCTGAACATATAGCCATTTTACGATTTTGGTCCTAAACATTATCTTTTGGATTTTTTGGTCCTGCACATATGGACATTTGATCATTTTGGTCCTCCGTCAATATTTCCGTTAAAAACTAACGGTCAACATTATCTTTTGGATTTTTTGGTCCTGCACATATGGACATTTGATCATTTTGGTCCTGCACATATGAAATTTTGATCATTTTGGTCCTCCGTCAATATTTTCGTTAAAAACTAACGGTCAACGGCCGATTTTTGACTAAAACAATGGGTTGGGTCGGGTCGTGTTTGGGTCGGGTTTGGGTTACACGTTAAGAAAAAAATAATATTTTCTTAAAATCTAAGCATAATATTTTCGTTAAAATCTAAGCATAATATTCTTAAAAAATTAATTAATATTTTTTAATTAATAAAATTAAAGTATAGTATTTTTTAATTAATTTTTTCATGAATTTGAAGAAAATATTATGCTTTGATTTTATTAAAAACAATTTTTTAATTATTTAATTTTATTATATAGATTTAATATTAGTATACTTTAATTTTATTGTTTTGATTAAAAAATGATTATTTTAATTTGGTAATTTTTTATTTTATCGTGTAACATCATGTTTAAATCGTATAATAACATCATGTTTTAGTCGTTATAATATTTTTAATCAACAAAAATAACTAAAAATTAAAGTTTTATAATTTTTTAATTAATAAAAAATAATTTTTTTTTTCTTAACGTGTAACCCAAACCCGACCCAAACACGACCCGACCCAACCCATTGTTTTAGTCAAAAATCGGCCGTTGACCGTTAGTTTTTAACGAAAATGTTGACGGAGGACCAAAATGATCAAAATTCCATATGTGCAGGACCAAAATGATCAAATATCCATATGTACAGGACCAAAAAATCCAAAAGATAATGTTGACCGTTAGTTTTTAACGAAAATGTTGACGGAGGACCAAAATGATCAAATTTCCATATGGGCAGGACCAAAATGATCAAATGTCCATATGTGCAGGACCAA
Source organism: Salvia splendens (assembly GCF_004379255.2). NCBI lineage: Eukaryota > Viridiplantae > Streptophyta > Magnoliopsida > Lamiales > Lamiaceae > Salvia > Salvia splendens. Next base: position 4,000,625 of record NC_056039.1, read on the forward strand.
AAAATCCAAAAGATAATGTTTAGGACCAAAATCGTAAAATGGCTATATGTTCAGGACCAATTTTGGCCTTTACTCTTAATTGAATTAGTAATTTAGATCCGAAGCAGATCGTGTTTTGGAAGCAGAATCAAAAAGAGTGAAATAATTGAAGGAAGTGCCCAAGAAATTCCTCAGCCTTCCCTTTTTACTGCTGCATCCCTCAATCCTCTCTTCTCCCTATATTTTCTCTCTTCTTCCTTATACCTCGCCTTTCAATTGGGCCAGATTTCCCACCGCCTTTCAATACTGCCAAATTTCATTCGCCTTTTCTTCAGCTACCGCTTCATTTGATCGTCTACATTGAACATTTCAATCTCGCCTTTCTCCCTCGGTTGATGCCTCATTGCTTCGCAATTCTCTGATGGAATCGTTCTGGAAGCCCAATGGCGTCCCCGACGTTTCTCATTTTTCCCTCGCTTTCTGCTTCGTGTTTATCTTCTTCGCCGCAAGGGCTTTCCTCGACAGATTCATTTTTCGCGTAAGTTCATTTTTCAATTTTTGGCTGGGAGCAAATAGGTGAATTGATGTTGAGAATGTGTAATTAATTGTGGATGTATGCTGAGAATCTATAATTGTGGTTTTACTTGCTTGATCGATAAATCTTACGATTCATTGCATAATTCCTCTTCTTTCATTTTCTTTTTCCTGCAAACCGAGGTGGTGGAATATAATATTATTAGACATACTTTGCTATATTCACTACGATTTGAACAATTCTAATGTAAATTAAGTTTTGAATCTCTTGATTCCAAGTTTTTGGCCATGAAATGGCTCAAACTAGTAGACTATTGTGCAATTCCGAGATTAGGTTTCTTGACCGTAGAGGCTTAGAGAATTAAAATATTCCAGAAATTTATTTGAAGTTATTTTTTATACTATGTGAATATGATAGGACTGAATATGGAATGAGTCAATCTTCACAAATTTGATATCTATTTTTCAGCTCTATTAACATTTTGTGACTTAATAAACTCTGGTTAATCTTATAGAAATTAGGTATATTTGTAGAAAGAGAAGACACAAGATCATAGCCTTATTTATGTCAATATTTTCCTTTCTCACTAAGTGATCCATATATTTCAGAGACTGGCAGTCAGGTTGGTGACCAGAGGTACTGGTCAGTCGAAATGGAGTAAGGAGACGAGCACAAAGATCGCCAAATGTGCGGAGTCCATGTGGAAGTTTGCGTACTATGGTACTGTTGAGTTTTGTGTTTTGGCAGCTAATTACCAGGAACCATGGTTTACAGATGTGAAAGAATACTTTACAGGCTGGCCTGATCAAGAACTTAAGTAAGTCCGATCTTCACAATTATTCTCTTTAACTACTGTGATTGAATTCTCATGATAAATCCATAAAATGTTGCTGGAGTCTAGGTATAGAGTTTCCTTAACAATTGATTTGATGTTATTAGGGGCAAATATGGGTTCAGGGTTTCCCAAATATGTGTAAACCTCCTGATGAAGTGTAGTATGCTGCACCTTCTCATATGAAGAGTTCTGAACACTGGTCACTGTCCTAATCAAGCAACTTGAAATGCTTCAGTTTTCTTGTTACTGCTGGCAACCTTGCCAGCCTTTCTGATGAAACAGTTATTCCCCTGTAACACCACATCTCAAATTGTTTAAGATGCTGCCAAGGCAGTATCCTATTTGATTTTTCATGAAGCTCTTTCACGTATTGTTTGCATTATGTTTTACTTCTATATTCTCTCTATGTGGAACATGGCTGTTTGAAACCCCACGATATTGCATGTCTTGAAATGCCTTTTGATGTACATAAAGTAGCCTTTGTTAATGTTTCAGGCTTTCTGTGAAACTTATATACATGTGCCAGTGTGGATTCTACCTCTATAGCATTGCTGCCCTCCTTACCTGGGAAACTCGAAGGAAGGATTTCTCTGTCATGATGTCACATCATATCGTGACCGTCATCCTAATTTCTTATTCATACATGACAAGGTACTTTTTTTCACTTTGTTTGTGAAATTTTTGGTCAATTACATTGCACAGAGAACAATTTTATCAAGTACATAGAGGAAGTTCATTAACTACTGCTATCCTTAGTGGGCCAAAGAAAATTTTGAACTCTTTATCTGATTTTGGATTATCTGAATGCTGATCTGTAATTTTTTATAAATATCAACAAGTGCTACACTTCGCTAGTCAATTTACAAATTAGCTAGAAAAATTGCCAAGATGGTGTGTGATCCTTTCTGCTCTTACTATGTATGGCTTTTCCTATGTATTGTCTTGTTAATCCTAATATGCACGTATAGTTGAGATGTTTGGTAAAGTTTTTGCATGAACAGTCTTGAGTTTTCTTAAGCTTGTCCTGAAGTTCAATTTTTACACTTTTGAGTACTTAAAGTCATAAAAGGTGCGACACATAGTCAAAGGTTCATGATAACTTTAATTCTAACTACTATTCTCTGTGGTAAATTAGTGGCTATATGATTCATTTAAGTTTGAATGAACTTGCTTAATTGCCATATATACTAGTTTCCATCTAAATCCTAATCGATTGGAAAATTTTGTTGCCAAATTGAGGTGAGTAATTTACACCCATGTTTCCTTGTTACCAATGAAAGATGGAATTCTCTTACAAACTCTAAAAGGCTATCCACGCCATCTCAATGATGAGTTAATTATAAATGCATGCATGAGAAAACACTCACACACACATGCACAGTTGATAAAGAGTATAACTTATTAATGGACTGTTTTTATTTACTATGTGTAGGTTCTTCCAGATAGGAATTGTAATTCTTGCATTGCATGATGCAAGCGATGTATTCCTTGAAGGTGCTAAAATTTTTAAATACTCAGGAAAAGAGCTAGGAGCTAGTGCATTTTTTGGTTTGTTTGCCATATCATGGCTCGTGCTAAGGCTTATATACTTCCCATTTTGGGTCATCAGGTCATCGAGGTGGGTTTTTAAATGATTTTAGCTCGACTTAACTTAATGTTGGATTGTGTATATTCCAACTAATCCTTTTCTGGTTACTGTTCCATAGCTACTATCTGTGTCAAGTCCTGAACCTGTCACAGACGTCCCATGCAACAATGTACTATATCTTCAACACAATGTTAATCACTCTGCTGATTTTCCACATTTACTGGTGGTTCCTCATATGTTCAATGATAACAAAACAACTAAACAATAGAGGAAAGGTTGGGGAAGACATACGATCAGGTGAGTCTTTTGATTCTAGAGACATGCATAACCATTTATTCCTATGGAGTGTTTAAAAATGGACGTTTAATCCTACATGCTATTTGAAATGCTTCGACAACTGTGCTTAAATTACGGCAAGAAATTCGATTTTGAACTTCTGCCTTCAGTTTGGATTAGTGATAGGTGCTCATTCATCAACTAAGCCTTTCTCCATAAAAAAAACAAATAATATTGCAGTGAGTTTGTGTTGCTAATACTTGCATATGTATGTATCTACAGACAGCGAAGATGATGATTGATGAGTAGGTTAGGTTGGAGATGACCCCGCTTCAAGACCTCGTGAAAATATGGATTGTTCGATGCAGGATTGTTCAGCAGAACTTTCGTGACTCGTATTCTCGATTGTTGTAGTAGACTAGTAGGGTTAGATAGGGTATTCTTGCATTTAAAGAGAAGAAAAAAACTTGGTAGAATTTTCTTGTGTGGTATTGTGAATTTAATTCCAGGCAAGTGAATGTATTGTTTTGGGACTAGTGCGACTATGGTTACAAAAGTAGTTGTAAATACTTCCTATGCAATTATTAGATATGTAACTAACACTATTTCGAGTGGATACAATCCAAGAATAAGAAACTACGATATCATTAGGAAATTGTTTTCACACCAAAATATAAATTACATTTCTTGTGATCTTGTTACATTATATCATCAAATAAGTATAAACGTTGATACAAAACCTGTAGCTGAAAAAAATTCATTAGATAAAAAAAGTAGATATATTCGGGGTCGAACCTACGACTTTCTGCTTAGGAAACAGACGCTCTATCCACTGAGCTACAGGCGCTTATTTTAACCAATTCAATACCTTAATTTCATATTTATGGCTGATGAACCAATATCAAGCTCATTCTTAAATTAAATGGTTTGTTTTGTTCTCTGTTTTTTTGGGTAAATTCCGCGAATGTACGTCATGGGAGATGATATCCGCCATTTGTACCCGGAAAAAAACCATTTCCAATGATGGGAAAGACGTGTGAGCCTCTCGCGTCTTTGATAAAACAAACACGCATGAAGCTCTCGCGTGTTTACTCATACACGCATTCTTCTCTCGCGTGTTACTCATACACGCGTTAGGCAAACGCGTGTTTGCCTTGGTTCCATCGCTGCTTCTGCCTCTCATTCACAGAACACCCACACCAGATGTCGGATTAACTTCGGGGTTGTCAACGAAGAAACTGGAGGCAACGGGATTTAAGTATGAGAATGGATTGGATGAAATGTTTGACGACGCAATTAAAGCATGCAAAGAGAAAGGGCTTATGTAGATGTATTTGAATGAATTCGATTGTGGTTTCATCTTGATTTGAAGTTTAATTGTGTGTTTTCTTGTGCAAAAATAGGGAGTAAACGATTGTGGTTTCATGGAATTTCGCCAAGATAAGAGCGTAGCTTCTCTGGGCTCTCCCAATTTGAAAATCTTGATTTGAATGAAAGGCATTATACACGCGAGTCGGTGATGCGTGTTTGTTTATACACGCGAGAGAGAGACGCGTGTTTCATTTAAACACGCGAGAGGTGCTCGCGTCTTTCCCTTCATTGGAAATTTTTTTTTCGGGTACAAATGGCGGATAAGAGCTCCCATGAGGTACTTTCATGGAATTTCGCCCTGTTTTTTTAGAGATTAATTGATTGTTTTGATTAAATACAGATTATAATATCTGAAATCAAAATTATTGAATTACGTTCAAGAAGCGCCTGTAGCTCAGTCGTGGCTTCGACCCCTACCTGGCTCGGTAAATATTTTAAAATTTTAAATTTATTTATTTCCGCACGATATTTATAAGTTGTACTATATCAATGTCAATTTATCAAAGAAAAAAAAAATTGTCTTACAATTCCTATGTTTCTATCTGGTAAAATCATTTTTCTCATGTTTTTGTTTCTTGTATCACAACTCAATTAAGTTGCGATAGACTAGTACATTCTAAAATTTTACACATTCTTAAATTTTTTAAAACAGAATATTAGTATGGCTGTGCGGTGTTCTTGTTTCCCTTTGCATGAATTTTATATTTTTAGTAATGTCATCTTACATTACAAACCTTTAATTGAATCAAAACTTTTAAATACCATTAATCTTAACAAAAAAAAGAAAAACAAAAATTTCTAAAATAATAGATTAAGAACGTATTCTATGTTTTGGTGAGCTTTTGCAACTAAAAACTCATGTTATTCCATTTAAAATTTTCAACTGAAGTGTCCAATTTCAAGAATACAAAATTCTCACTTTTCAAGCAATAATTGGACAAAGTCCGTGATATGATTTATCGGCAATGAAGGTATAAAATACTAAAGGAACTAATACAAAATTAAACTATGTCCAAAAAGATTACAAGAACAAAAAAAGACAACATACAAATAGGAGTTTTAAAACAATGCTGGTTACTTGATGGGAAACCAAAATAGACACAAAACCTAAGTTCACTCCACTTTTTATTCACGAATTCTTGTCCATTTCTTGCATCGTAATTTCATTAGAGAATTTCTGATGATAATATATTGCACACTCTACTATTACAATGTGACTCTAATTCTTATCTTTATCAGAATCCTTTTCACTTATTTATCTACAGAACAAGACAAAGGAAAAAACAAGATTTTATTTTATTGTTAGTCAAGATTCAATACTAAAGTTAAATCAACTTCACATGTGAAAATCTCATACACACATGATTTAAGGTGATGTCTAATGTGCCATAAGTGATTGTTTGAGTCATGGAGTAATAATTTTGTCTTCCCATCTAGAGAATTTTAGTGAAGTATGAGAATTATCAGAAATAAATATTTGTTTATTATATAATCAAAGTTTTGTTAACAGAGAAAACAATGCCTTAGGTTTATAATGTGCAATATTTTCAGTTGAAGCAAGACCAAAGATGAACTCAATATAAATAACCCCATGTTCATAAAATTGCCTTTGTGTTAAATTGTTGCATAGGACCTCTGCAGATGTCCAAAGGTTGCACTAATTGATGTAGTTCATAAAAAATACTACTAGTATGGTTATTATGTAATATAACCAATCTTTAAATTTCACATGGGGAAGGGAATGTCCTCATTGCTCTCACCATTGAAAAAAAAGTTAATATTTCTGATTTTCCATGTACACTTAATTTAAGAATAAGACATAATATGAATGAATTATTGTGATTCATTGAACTTAATCAGGTTTGGATTCCTCCATTCATAACAAAAATTTTACCACAGTATTTTGCATATAAATATATCTAATTTAGTTTCTTGACAAAAAAGAGCAATACAGCTTTTGAAAAGAGCAAATTAAAATATGACACAAGCTGGATTTTAACAGAATCATTTGACTAAACTGACTGGTAATTAATGATATTTGATACTTGGTTTGAAGAAATTTCGTAGAAGTAGCTCATAGCTTTTGGATCTTACTCTTTAATGAAGACAGCTTAAGTCCAGTTCAACAACCACAAAAAAATATATATATAGGTGAGATACACATATAAAAATATTTTAAGCATGAGAGATGAATCAAGACTTATTTGATTGTTTATTTAGTTTATCTTTAGCTTAATCCAACTGTTTCCTCCAAGATTAAGATGCTCTTATAACCCTTTCACCACAATATGCCAGCTTTTACTAGTGAGAAAGCAAACAAAAATACTTAAAATTTGTCATCCTACATGATTTAATATATTTGATATACATAGATCTATGAAAACATTATTATATGCTCTTCACATTTCTTCATCAGCATAAAGGGTCACATCCACATTTTTCAACTTGTCAAAAAATTTGAAATAGTCCTATTCCTATATAAAGAGGGCTCTAACACATTGCATTGCATGACAACTCCAACAGTAAAGCAAACAAGATTTGAAGTTTTGATCTTGCTTCTATTCTGCAATGGCATGCTTGAACATGTCGAGCAACGATCATGCCTTGTACAGCACGAATGCAGGTCCAAGAATCTCGTTTTCAAGTGATTTTCTTGAGCCGGTGAAGCTGGAGAAGAGCTACAGAGAGGCCCCCGTGTCCTCGGATTTTGAGTTCTCTGTCCGGAACTACTCTATGATCTCTGCAGATGAAGTTTTCTTCGATGGCAAAATGCTGCCATCGAGGGAGAGCTTCACAAAGGCGAAAACCCTCAGAGACGAGCTCCTTTCTAGTGACGATGGCTGTGAGGATGTCTCGTTGCGGAGGGCGAAGGGCACGAGCCGATGGAGGGAGAGGTTTGGACTGAAGAGAACACCCAAGGGTTTGGGAAGTATAGATGAGATGAAGGCCTCAGAGATGGGTGTTTTTGGCAGGAAGAAATAATGATGTACTATTTTGTAATGCTAGTCTGATTTTTGTTGTAAATTGTGCTGATTTGTTAGTTTTGCATGTTGCTGACTGATGACTTAGAAAATGGATGTAGATTTTGTTATCTTTTTTCTGTAATCTAACATTTTGAGTCTTGTGTTTTCTTATAGTTTCCAGTTTTTGTTTCATATTTCAAGAGTCACTGTAAACTCAACAAGAAGAATAAAATACGAGACTGAAACATGAGACGAGAATAGGCTCAGCTAAAGCAGAATACAAACCAACTAACGAATACTCCTATAAGATATATCACAGATCAACCAAATTCAATTACAAAGAGGAGTTTCTCAAGAGGCGAAATGATGTGCATTATATACTCCATGTAATTGAGTATTTGATGTATTATAATATGATTAAAATTAGTCAATTTATCAAAATAAATAAACTGACAACTTTTTTATAATACAAGGTCAATTATTATTTATCTCATCACAACTAAAGGTTGAAGATTATTACAAGTTACAATAGTGAATGAAATAATTTACAAAATGTTAGCACAGACAAAAATCACTGCAGGAACTACAGTGACATCTATGTACAGTAGTCGAGTTCTTCATAATCTCGATCTCTGCTTCATTGCACAAAAGGGGGAGCGTCTCCGCACAGAAGCAAACGGTTCTCCATTCAAACTGCCCGAGAACTTTATATCCCAACCTTCGACATTTTTTGGAACACAAGCATCAAACAGCACTTGGCCAAGAACAGTATTTGTGCACATACGAGGGCTTGACCGATGAGATGACCTCTCTTTTAGCTGTCTGCTCTTTTCATATTCTGATGAGCATGGCAGGAGGAAGTGGTCATTTGTATTTGAGAGAACTGCTGAATTCTGGAGATTATATCTTATGGGGGAGATAACATCATGCATATCTTCCATGTTTGATTTTTCTCCAAGTTTCTGAATTTTTTCTGAGAAAATTGAAACAGCCTGCTCAAGCAACTTGGTTATAGCTATGCACTGCGTTGATTGGTGCTGATGAAGACCTGTGAAAGGAAAATGACAAATCAATCGGGATAGCAGAAAGAGAACGACATGATGGGGAGTGGAGTGGAGGGGACAGATACAGAACGACATGAAAATAGTGCTTGAAAAACTATGTGAAATAAACCAAATATGGACATATCAGTAAAAGTGCTAAAGCATATCCGAGGACCATTAGTTATGATAAGGCACTAACAAACAAGACTGACAATGAGGACCAAGAGGTGTATATAAGATACTAAAGTTCAAAGAAATTTTCAATTGTTTCACTTCTAACTAATAAGTGTCTGTAGTGTATATGGTTCGATTCACTTCGACCTAATGTTCTTTTCCGAAAAAATGGAAGGAAGATCACATAAGAGAAATTGCCAATTGTATCACGCTTGCCAAACGCGAACAGGGGATAAATCATTGTCATATGAGAACTAAAGCAGCTGCATGCTAAAATGTCTTCATTTAATAAACCATGCAACAGAAGTAAGTTGTACAGCGGAGTTTGAGAAATGTCCATACACTTATCTGCCTACTGGATCATTATGTCCTGTTGGATCTTGAACTAACATCAGGTTAATAACAATATTCAAGGAGGCACTCTAACGAAAATTACAAACTTGTTTGTTCAGTTGAGCCTCATCTTTCCTGAAGAATCTCGCGAGAATGCAATAATTGATTCAGCGTAATGTTTTGCCCTACCTCAAACTATAAAATCTAATTATGAATTATTGATATTAATGAAGCACAAAGAACTAGTGAGATTGTTGAAATTACAACAGAGGATTATTTGTTTACGAAGATAACAAACTATTAGTTCACAGGTCAATTTTCATCATCTGATAATGACTGCAGTAATACTTGGCGAAATCATAGGTCATCTTAAAAAAAAGAAAGAAATTTGGCATAAGCTGCAAGATAGAGAAAAGTCAAGCTATTAGAAACTAACCTAGATGAGAAGAGGTAGATCTCTTTATAATTTTGACGGTACCGCCCACATCCAGTAAATGTTTTGCAAAGGTACATAGGGTTGAAAAAGGGACCGTGTCTTCATTTTCTGGGCATAGAATGAGAAAGGGGGCCCCCAAACGCTACCAGCAAAAACACAGAAAGGGAAGAAGGATGAAAACGATATAAAAGGAAGGATATTATTGTAAAGCCATAATACAGTTGGTGACTCACCACAGAAGAATAAAGAGTTTGCAAGTATTCAGCCTGTTGGGAACCGAATCTCGTGAGAAATAAAGCATCCAAGCTCGAAGTAACACCTTTTGCTAAAAATGATGCTAGCTTAGCTGCACCAGGAATTTTGAGGATGGAGCGATGCAGCGCAAATCGAGCACCCAAGTCGGTCGTAAAATCGATGGGGTCAGAATCATAGATCTGTCCAGAGATACAGCTTGCAACCAACATACGATCCTCCTTCACGTAACAACAAATTGAAAATTAAAAGAAGGTTTACCAATCCACCACCGACAAGCACTGTCAAAACTTACCATATTGAGTTCAACTTCGGAACATCCTTCAATAATCTGCAACAATCAGGAAAGGAATTACTAGCACACTATAGCCAGAATAAGCAAGGAGCATGTTTATCAAATGTACTACTCTGAGCTGATCTATGTTATATTCAGATGTGATACGGTGAATTACATTGAGTTTGTTTCATTGACTGGCGAATAAAAGATAACCTACTCAGAATTAGTCTAAGTCTCAATTGATGTAAATGCATGACAAAGTTCTGTACCAAAGAGCCTAAAAACGTACATGTGAATAGGTCAACATTCGCAAAAACCCATTACAACAACGCTAATGCGTTCACATTACCTGTAAAAGCTTATACATGCAAGCTTTTGAACCGCCAGCAAAAGCTGCAAGTACGACAGGACATAATCCACCTTTGAGCTCCTACAGATACAAAAAGACCAGCTAATTATTTTCACCAAGCGATATCAGGGAAGCAAACAGTGGGAAAACTACTTTGCTGGAAAATTCACATGATTTTCAAGCAACCTAAACTTTTAGATGTAGTATAATCTTGGTTATATACTAAAATTCTGAGAGTAGAAAAGAAATGAAGCAATACTGACCTTGACAAGCTCATCTAGGACAGCAAAAGCAAGTGATGTAGCTCTCTCCGGAAAGAAACTAGAGGAAAAACTGAATGTCAATACCTGTTCTGAATTGAGCCCAAATTAATGATTCATCAATACTACTGCAGTAGTTAGAGTTCATATTGCTAATTTGCTATCACCACGTAAAGCACGGGCCAAATTAAAAGGATGGTTTCATATACTCCATAACGATAGTTGTAACTCATAATAGAACCTAAAAGAGAGATTTCGGAAAAAGGGATTAAATTCGCTGACCTTTCGAAATTTAACGTTCAGTTCGCTAACCTTTCAGAATATGGGTCGGGGCATGCGAATTCTTCAAAATAAGGGATTTTTATTTTTCTCTTTTTTCTTTTCTTTTTTCTTATTATTTATCTCACAACATTTATGAATTGACCAAATTACCCACATAAAATTTAAATCCCAAATTGTGGAACTCTTCTCAACTCGTTTGAAGGTTTTCCAGACAATTAAGCCACTGCCAAACAGCTAGAAATCAATGAAAATTGATACAAGAATTCTTCAAAACTGGAAAAAAAAAAAAGAATTACCCATTTTTCCAAACAAACATATAAAGAAGGATTGAAAACAGAAGCAGAACTGCATTAAGGGAAGGAAAATGTCTCTCTTTCTCTGCCTGTCACATAAAGAAGACATTGGCCAACAATTTCAGGAATTAAAAGAACCAAATATTGTTAGCATTTAAAAACATGTAGAGTATGCAGTAGAACATATATTTAGGATCTGGTCACAGAAAAAATATGTAAATCTGCTCAAAAGAAAAAAGAACAAAAAATATAGACTAAAAGTGAGTAAAACTGAATGCAGAGATAGATTCTATAGAAAAACGGTAGCAAAAACGGGGGAACGGTAGTTACTGTACCTTTTAGTCTTAGATTGTCGGCCTTCTTCAGAATTACGGAGTATAGATACGTGATCAGTAGAAACGTTTCAGAATTTGAAATTCAATTTTTACGTGGGTAATTTGGCCAATTCATAAATGTTATGAGAGAAATAATAAGAAAAAAGAAGAGAAAAAAAAAGAAAAAAAGAAAAGTCCCTTATTCCGAAAAATTCGCATGTCCCGATCTCATATTCCGAAAGGTCAGCTAATTGAACGGCGAAAAGTCAGCGAATTTAATCCCCTTTTCCGAAATCTCTCAACCTAAAATTGCAAACACGGTCAACCTCTTTTCTTAAGAGACGAAATTAACTTTTACTACATAGCTTCATATAAAAAACAAATAGCACCAAAATCGTAAACTCATGTCTCTGCCCCCTTCAATTCAAACACTTGCAAAAATGAGTAGAACCTAATTGAGCTGAATAAGCTACAATATTGAATCACAAACAGTTGCAAAAATGAGTTGGGAAATGGTAAAATTGAGAGAAAAAACTTAGGGAGCGTACGGGTTGAGATATTTGGAGCGGCAAACTAGAGAGTTCCATCCGAGGGAAGAGTAGAAGGCGATGCAATCATTCAAGAGAGGTTCGCTGAAGGGCACCCGGGCGAAAACCACGACAATTCCCTTGGCTTGAAAGTCGTTGCCGCAATTATGCGCCCAGTAGTAGCTCCCGCTGCTGCTCATCTTCGAAGCTCGAAAATCAGAAAATTTTGAGGATTATTTCATGGACTGTGATGAGAGAGAGAGAGGAGGTTCTTCTCGTGGTGGGGGATTCATATGCACATCAGATGCTTCAGGGCTACTTTGGTCATTTCCTTTACTGACAGAGTTGAACGCAAAAATTTAGGTGTTAGATTAATTGAAGTTTAATGTAAAATTTATAAATTTTTATACTCCATTTTTTAGTAATTTATTTTACAAGTATCGAGGTTGAAAAAAAGACTACTCCTAAATTGGTGAATTGAAATATGGTTGATATTGCCTTCATTATTGTTCGTATGTACATTTTGAGAGTAATAATATTTTTGGTGTGAAGGATCAATCAGTAGCATTTGAGTTAATAAGCCTTTGGTCCACATATCTATCATGAAATCAGTTGCTTCTTTGTTTATCGAGGACATTGGGACCATTATGATTTTTTTCATAATTTCTTTATTTGGTTTATTTCATTTTTTTCATAGTTTTACATTATGAGGTTTCTATGAGACTAAGAGTGACATTGTTTGTGGTTGTGTGTTGTAGCGGTGACCGTCGTGATGGTAGTTGGTAGGACCTAAAGTTTTTTATATGAGTATTTCGGGTATTTTTCACTAGCTTCCCTTGCGATCTTCGGTGAAATGGGGGGGGGGGGGGGGTTGCAAGTGGAATGTGTCAGTACAGACCGATCCATCGACATCATCTACGTTTTCACTTGTTTTACATGTTTTATTCACTGTTACGTTTAGATCTATAGCTTTGTTACCTACTGACTTGTGTATTATTGAGTGTACCGGTGATACTTGTGAACGGTTTAGACTTAGATCAGGTCGAGGTCTAAGTGTATCTTAAGTTCTTGTTGTATCTTGCACCTCTTTGTTCTTTTTAATTTTTAATCTGGTCTGTTAACCGAGAGATGTACAATATATCGATTTCTGACTTAAAAGATAGTATCTCGATAATTAGTAAACATTGGTGATGTGATCCCTATTCCCTAATGTATTACTACCCCCGTCCCTGCTAAAATGACAAAGTTCTTAGTCGGCACGTGATTTTAGGAGTTGTTGGTTAATGTTGTTAATTTGAGAGAGACATAGTAGGTGTAATTGTGTAAGTATTAAACAGAGAGAGAGAAAAAAAATGGTTGAGTGTATTAATCAGAGAAATAATGTTACCATAAAAAGAAATGTGTCATTTTAATTATGACAAACTAAAAATGAAAGTGTATCATCCTAGTTGGAACGAATGAAGTATAACTAAAATGAGACTTACTGACATTCACATGCACAGCTAAGACTTAATAGCAATAATTTGTTTTTGGTGGGAAGGATCAATCAGTACGATTTGAATTAAGCTATAGATCAACTTATCTACGTAATTGGGAGCATTAGGAGTAGAATTTTAACTAACCCTTATCATTTTACATCCTTATTGTCTGTCTATAGATTTATGTCACAGCAATAGCCAATACAATACAATTTGAAATCAGTTACTAACATAAATCCAGAAATTATGTTTCCCTAGCTTCTCCTACGAAAAAATTACTCATATTACATAACGTATTTCATTAAATATAACAGAATGACCATAAACTATGAAGCAAGATATTAGTATTAAACATAGCAAAAATAATTGAGTAACATTATCAATTGGTTCACATGCAATTTACCACGAGTAATGCTACACAGGGACATAATAGTAATTACAAGCATTAAAATAATAAGAGTAATAAGTGTAGTTATTAGTGCGGTAGCATTTTTACATAATAAACCTTGCCTATTGAAATCTTTTTACTGCTTACTTTTTATGTTATTTAGTTTCAATACAGTTTATAGTTTTAAAATGAATCAACAACCCTCTCGCCTACTCTTTCCTTTACAAATGTGGTTTGACACATCTGGTTCGTCGGAAATTTTTTGATTAGGGATGCTTTTTTCTATTTTCTTATATCTGATCAAATATAATTTGTTTACAATACCATAATAGTACTCCATATCTTATAAAATGACAAGAACAATAATGTAGATAATACTAACTTGATAACATTAATAATATTCTTTTATATTGTATCACACATCATTGTTGAATATTATAGCTTATAAAATACTAACATATAATAATATTTCAAATTATTTTATAATTTTGTATTTTAATTTTATTTCATGGATTGATATCATAATTATTGATTTTCATATTATGATATATTCGTGTATATATACTAATTAGTAATTTGTTATATCATCACTATATTTACATCCCACAATTAAAGTCATATTTTGTTATTTTTGTTTGTCTCACTATAAGAGTCTTATTTCACTTTTATTATAGATGGTAAGTAGACCCCACATCCCAACAACATACTACACTCACATCTTTTTATAAAACTAATATATATAAGTGAGACTCACATTCCACTAATTTATTCATAAGTGACTTGTATTAATTTTATATGATTATAATTTAAATTACTGAATGAATTTTAAGAATTATTTTGAATTCAAATTAATTCACATCCTAATTATTCAATGGAACATAAGATCAAATAAAATTTCTTTACTATTTAAATATTCAATTATCTTTAGTTCAAATTAATTTGATCTCAATTATTCAATTGAAACTTAAGATTAAATAAATTTCAAATTGATCCATGACCAACCGAATTGTAAGAACAATTGAAATTTCCAATTCAAACATTCAATTATTCAACTACATTCAATTATAGACTACATAAAAGTGTCGCAACTAATTTAGGATATCAAATGATTTAATTCACTTTCAATGTTAATCTCATATTTCACTTGAAAGTACTTAATCTACTACGGAGGAGTACTAGTTTTTTTTTTTGTATATTTTTAATATTGAAATTCAATTCTCTATAAAATATGAATTACTTATATATCAAATTAAAGTATTTTAATTTATCATGGTCATAATGTATGTTATTTAAATTTATCTAATAAAATTGAGAATTAGTATAATAACAAATTTAATGAATAATTAAATTAAATTCATATAGAAAATTATGTGAAGATTAAATAATTTTTAGTGCATTATTTTGAATCACTAAGAACTCTTTCCCATCCCCACTCTTTCCCTTCTTCATCGACTCTTCACCACACATTAACAAAAAGAGTAATTCTACATCCCTCAGTTTTCCGCCGTATTATTAATTGAATAAGAATGTACTATTTTAAATTTTAGATGTATGAATACATATAAATATATTTTACACAAAGAATTTATTTAAGGGTACAGGAGTCTTAAAAAAAACTTGATGTACCATAATAGGATCATTTAACACCACTCATTTACCACAGTGTGCAGTGTACACTGACCAGCTGGCGCCAACTGATTAGTTTAGACTTTAGATCCAGACAAAGAGGACAACACATTTATAAAATAATAAAAATAAAAATAAAAATAAAAATAAAAATAAAAATAAAAATAAAATAAAAATTAAAATAAAAATAAAAATAAAAATTAAAATAAAATAGTAGTAAAATCAGGAATGGTTGAGAAACGAAGCCAAAACTCGAAGCATGGCAGCAGCTTTTGGGAATTGATCCCAGATGTCGAATACCACTGCACCAATTCAGTCTTAATATGAAAAATGTCTACATATATAATTAAATAGAAAATATTTGGGGTATAACTTGTTATACATTGGATCCGCCACGGGCTCTCCCCTTCCACCCGCACCGCCCCAGCGCCGCCGCGTAGTACCTCCCCCTAATAAACCTCAGCACGTCCTTCCCCGCCACGTACACCAGCACCCTCCCCAGCCCCGGATCCATCTCCGGGTTCACCAGCGGGTCGTCCAGACCCGCCTCCGAACCCGGCTACGCGTACACCCACAGCTTCCGCATCTGCTCCTCGGCATACGCATCTCCCCATTCATTCCCGATCTCCTTCTTCCCTAGAAAAAAGGGGCAGTCCCTCGCAGATTGATTCCCGGGGCTGGATTATCCGACCCGACCCGGATGGACATTCGGCGGGCTATATTCGCCCCGGCGCTGTCTCCTCCTAGGTAAACTATCCCCAAATCGGCGTGATTTTTGATCCACGGATCGGAACGGGAGAATGCCCATTGGAGGGCGAGCCACGCATCGTTGTAGGCGGCGTGGAGGGGGGTGCTCGGGGGCTAATCGGTAATTGACGGACACGGCGGCGATTTTGGAGGAAGGTGAGGTGGCGGTGGTAGGTCGGGGAGAAGGCGGACTCGGTGAAGAAGCCGCCGCCGTGGAAGTAGATGAGGAGGGGGAGCTTTCCGGCGGGGTTTTTAGGGAGGTAGAGGCGGGCGGAGAGGTGGGAGAAGTGGACGTCTTTGGATTGGACGCCGGTGGCGGGATCGGTGGAGGGAGGGGAGAAGTCTTGGCCGATGAATCGCTGGATTGTGCCGTTTTTGTAGACTCGGATGAATGGGTAGATGTCGTAGAGGATGGGAGAGGGAATGGAGAGTGGAGAATGCGACGAAGAAGAGGAGCGAGAGATTCCGGCGAGCTGCCATGTTTTGATGGAGAGAGAGAGTGAGTGACGGAGAGAGAAGTGAATGATAATGAAGGTGAAGTGGACTAGTGTTCCACTACTGTTTACCTGTTTTGGATTTTGGCGGTTATGCTTGAAAGCGCGTTTGGTTACGTTCTATGAAAAACTCGCGTTTATATAAATATCATCTTGTTTTTTTAATTGTTACTAGCAATTATGCGTGGGGCCGTGGGCTTCGACTCCTTTTCGCGGTGTTGGTGTTTTATTTATTGGAGATCATTAAATACTCATAATCATATCATTAACTATTCACTTCACTTACCTTTTGAATTCATTAATTTATCTTTATATACTACATAATTTAATTTATATTCATCGAAGTTTAAAAAGAATGGAAAGTTACAAAAATGAAAAATTATTAATTATTTTAAAAATTATAATCATTTGTCAATGGAGCTCAAATTTCTTAAATTATATCATTCCTATGTTGGGCGTGGCAGTTTGATCGTGCATCGACGAAGGGCGTTATTGATAACCAAAAATCTGGAATGCCAAGGGGCACCTTGTGATGTGTTTTCCCAATTAAGGATGTGATGCATTGCATTCTCGATTATCATTTTCTATAATATAATACACATATACATTATGTTTGCGAACACATCCTTGTACAACATACAATTTAAAACTTTTCTCGACAAACTATTATTAGAGAATATTGCATGATCGTTTGACGTCTTTACATGTTGACTTATGTTTCTATGCAAATTGTTCTTTCGTGCTGACTTATATATGTTTCTACGCAAAATTGTCCACAATTTTTAAGACGATTCACATAGATCAATAAATAAGAGGTTTAACTAAACTAAATGTAGTTAGAATGAAAGAAAAACACTGCTCAGTCTCCGTACTAAGTAGTTTGAAGGTGAAAATAACGGTGTTGTGTGTGATATTCATAGATTAAGATTCATATATATAAAAAATTGTTTGTATTCTCAATAAAAAGTTGACATTCGCTAATACAAGTCGAGAGTTAAATAGATTTAGAAATTGAAAACACGTAAAATCAATCATTTATAAGAATATTGTTCCACACAAACATTGAAACATATATATCACCCTTGTAAAAAAGGAAATAAATATGTGTGTTGTGTGCATTCATTGGCATAACGTGCATTTTACTTGCAAATAAACCGTATTCATCAACGGAAACCAGCCCAGACCGACCCAAACCGGTTTGCCGAACCCAAAATCCACCTCCTGAAACCCAAACAAACCACTCCCTCATTACAAACCAGACCGGCATTCTCTTCCATAAAATCATCACCACATAGTTGTCGTTGACCGCATTCACGGCCTCCCTCATCGTCCAGACAAACCTCAGCGCCGTCGTCCTACGCCCCCAGTCTCGCCCTCGTTTGCCATATCACGTTCCCAAAGTTATATTTCGACATCGGCGGGTCCACCTGCACCCGCAGGTTCACTAAATGCTACAACGCACATTTTTTACCTGCGCCTTACAAGTGCTAAGGTTTTTGACATTAGTGTTTGTTGATCTACAAATTGTTAATGAAATTTGGGAAGTTTAATTTATGTAATCCTAGTTATCGTTAATAGCGTCTGTTTGAGCACATTTAATTATGTTTGTTAATATGGAGTATACATCAAGGAGTAGAAATTAGATTCGAATAATATAGGATCAAGTAACAAACAAACTCCGAATTAATGTATGTCATTTTAAAGTGTGACAAGTTTATTGCTCCTACTTATTTATCGCGCAACCAACAATAGTGCGAGTGTAGGGTCAATTTTGTCCCCTCATTTCATCTAATCCCAATTTCTATCGAATTAGTAAACTTATGAATTAAAATTGCGGGTGCATAATTTAATAAAATAATTCATGCTAGTATTAAAAAAATGGGGTAGAAGGTGTAAGATGTTGTTCTCATAAGAATACACACCGGCTAAGACTCTTCTTTTACATTTTTGCTTTTGAAAATTTGTGTACTTTCATAAAATACTAGCAATCAAAATTGAATCATTGACTTGACCCCACTTTGAAATGGCCTCGTGTGGAATGGATGGATAAGGGGGTGTTTGATATGGCCTCGTGTGGAATGGATGGATAAGGGGGTGTTTGATAGATAAGACAAACATTGATTAGATAAGATATCTTGATTAATCTGACTGTTTGGTAGATAAGATGAACTATTTATATGGCCCATGTTTAAGACATGGGCCCATGTTTAAGACATGGGCCCATTGCGGCCCGTCTAGGCCCGAAACAAATTAGTTCATTCCTCATCTTTGTTATCAGCCCAAAACAAGTCCGTTAATTTATCAGGCCTATATATATCCATAACCCAGATTAGATGTAAACTTACCAATATACCCTCTTCTTTCACCTCTTTCATAAACAATTCTGCGCCATCTCCAATTTACGGAAAGACTGCAAGTCTACAAGTCTGCAACCCTCTTCTTTCACCTCTTTCATGAAAAATCTCCAATTCAAAATTTCTACACTCTCATAAAAAACGAAATGCTTCATATGTTGATGTGAACTGGGAGAGTTTAATCAATTTTGAGTAAGTCATATTCGATTGTTATTCCTTGTTTAGGAGGTGGAAATTGCTTTTATTAGGTAGGAATGAGGAAATTTGAATGGAGCATGTGCTTTTGTTTATTATTTTGCGTCGTGAATTTAGATCATTGATTTTTGTAGGGAAGTTTCCTGTGTGTGCGATTGTGTGGAGTGATTTCTGTGTGCTTAAATAAAATTGCCCACAATGTGTTTGATGAAATGTTAATGTTAATGATTTATACTTTGGAAAGAGGCGCTGGATTGGAGAGAGAAGCCGGATCGGAGAAGCCCTACTCTTTTGGGTTTAAGAGAAAATGAGGAAGAAATGAACGATGAAATGTGTGCTAGGGACAAATTTGGGATAAGATTAATTTAATTAGGTTAAATTAGTCATTTTATGTATTTATCCTGATTTTTGTCATTGTTACCAAACAAGAATACTTGATAAATTATCTTAGATTTAATCTTAATTCTTATCTTAAAGCCCATTATAATTAATTATGTTATGATAACTTAACATGCCTACCAAACACACGTAAGATAAAGTTAGATTGAAGGTTGGTTTACTCAGATACGTATTCAAAGTAGCAACTAACGTGTTCACATCAGTTAAAAATCTAAAGTTCAATTAATAAACTTTGAGCTAGTCAAAATAAGTTGCATTTACTATTTAAAATAATAAAATAGAATTTTGTTAGTCAACCTCACCATACCAATAAAAGGACAAAAATTTACTATTTAAAATAATAAAATAATGACAATTAAGCGTGTGAGACCAGATTCAAAAATTGATCCTTCAATTTTAGGGGTAATAATACCAATAGTTTTGGTCATTAGATCTTGATGTATACAATATAGACTTTGTTACTTTGTATTCTTGCCACAAAAATAACGCTACATTGAATTCAACCTCAAAAAGTATAGGCTGCGACCTCATTCTTTTCTTTTTGGTAATAAAAGGCGTAAATAAGAAATTAATTAATATAAGAAATACATAATTTATCGTAAAGAAATTTATTACAATTATCTATGATATCATCTCTAATGCGTGGAAATCTTTGTCAAACCATACGCATAGTGCGATAAATTATCGATAGCAAGATTCCATTCCCTATGCACTCGAACTCGATGGATGACCGCTAAATTAAGATCATGAATTAAAAATCATACATTTTGCGCAATGTATGATATAAGCAATCGAGAAAACTAATAACTCTTCCATCAAATATACGACCCTCCTCTACCAATTGGGCCATATTAATGATCTGAATCGTAACACTTGAAAATTGAAATATTAATTAAAAATGTAATACACTAATAATTTTTAATATATTATAATTATATAGGTAGTTATTTTAGGAACTCTCTTCCTATTTGGAAGGTTGTTTGTTTGTATGGTAAAGCTTTAAATTTATTTAAATCGATATAGAACCCATCCCATCCAATTAAATTGTACTCCTATAAAAGTTTCCAATTTCATTTTTCTTGTTAATAAAACAGTGGAATACCGAATCCTATCTGTTTTAGAGGAAAATACTTATATTTGGGAAAAAGAAGAAAAGGAAGAAGAGAATCCATTCAACCCTAAAATAAATCCCCAAATATTTTCCACCACACCCAAACTCGAGTAAATCCCTCTCTCAAGATTCAAGGAGTCCATACCGAAACTCGAGGATGAGCGGCGGAGATTCAAATCAGCAACAGCAACAGCAACAGCAGATGCTGCTTCAGCAGCAGCAGCAGCAGCAATTGGCGGCGATGCAGCACTACCATCAATGGTGGATGGCGGTGCAGTACCCGACCATGGCTATGCAGCAGCAGCAGCAGATGATGTATAACCATCCTTACTTGCCCTACTACCCCCAACAGCAACAACCCAAGCAGTACCCGCCCAAGCACCGCAATCAGATTCAGGCTTCTGCCGATGACAACAAGACAATCTGGATTGGAGATCTCCAGCCGTGGATGGATGAGGATTATCTCCAATCCTGCTTTTCTCCAACCGGAGAGGTGAGAATTGTATCGCATCTGAAAGCGTAGATTCTATTGCTCTTCTCTACACGGTTTTCCTGCTCGAGATTATTCGTTGTTTGAATATTTTTAGCCGCAGGGATTCGAAATTTTAACTTCGTTGATGTGTTGTAATCTCGAATTCTTTGATTTGATGAATTAGGTTTCAGATCATGTGTGCACAGACACACGCCGCCACTCTTATAATTAATTTGAATATATAACTAAGGAGAATTCATGTAAAGTTCGGGAACTTATTATTGGAAAAGATTCAATTGATATTATCCTAACTAAATGATGTACTCCATATGAATAATTCATTGGTTGGAGAGAGAGTGCTGAATATTGATAGATAGATTAGTTAAAGGAGCCTGCAGATAAGAATTAATTTGTGAAGCAAACCACATACCGATAGATTGTCACTGTAAAGTCTTTTCCTTTTACATCACGATGAGGGGAGATGGAGATAGCATAGAAAGGTGTTCTATCAGTTCAGGACCCAAAAATAGGGTATCTACAATTCGCAACCTAAAAGATGAAAACTACTCCGTATCAATCTATGAGTCCGTGACTGGAAAAGCATGTGTTGCAAGATGCATATTTTTATGCTATCGGTCATTGTCATTTTCTTTATGTTTGTTATTGGTATATTTGATATGATTTATTAAATCGAAACATGTAGGTTATTTCTGTAAAGATGATTCGCAATAGACAGACTGGTCTATCTGATAGATATGGATTCATTGAGTTCAGTTCTCACGATGCAGCAGACAATGTTCTGCAGAGCTACAATGGTTCCAAGATGCCTAAGGCAGATCAACCTTTTCGCTTAAACTGGGCTGCCTTTAGCACTAGTGATAGGCGCCCTGAAGCTGGTTCTGAGTTGTCCATATTTGTTGGAGATTTAGCACCTGAAGTTAATGATGAACTGTTGCATGAAACCTTTGCTAGTAGGTATCCTTCTGTCAAAGATGCAAAAGTAGTGGTTGATTTAAATACTGGACGTTCGAAAGGTTATGGATTTGTCAGGTTTAATGATGAAAATGAAAAGTCTAAAGCAGTGGAAGAAATGAATGGTGTTGAATGCTCTAATAGGCCTATGCGAGTTGGTGTTGCAACCCCCAAGAAGTATTCATCTCAGCAACAACATTATTCTCAAGGTGCAATGTCTCTCCTACTAGTATTATATTGCTGTGAATTTCTGGCCAAGAAAACTTCCCATATTTTAGTTCTTAGGTGGTTTTTTAACATAAATATTAGTAATATTATGTTTTCACAAGTCTCTTTCCCCCAAATATGTCTTGTTTCAGTAAATCACTTGCTGCTAGTTTCATAATTTTATTGTATTACAGGTCTCTTTTGCTCCACTCATGTTATAAAGTTCATGAATCTGTTTCTAATTTAAATTACACTTCACTTCAATATCATGTACTCCATGACAAAGTTAAGTTTGAAAACTTGTCAATTTGCATCTTTTAATTCTAATATTTCGTATGGCATAAAAACTTTCACCCAAAATTTAGCCTTTCCTTTCTTTTTATTCTTTGTTTTGTTTGGAAAGTTGCCTCTTTCCATATATATTTTCCATATGAGCTATATCTATTCTTATTAGTTAACATTTATTCAAGAATCCTGACTTATTTTGTCTCGACTGGTTGATGTGCTTCAAATGATACTGTACGAGTAGGTCAATCTGAATATGAGTCATCCAGCACAACTGTAAGTACAGCTCTGATATTGCTAGTTATTGGAAAAAATTTCATGATTAAGCTGATATACGTACGTCTGTTGTAGATTTTTGTTGGAGGACTTGACTCTGAAGTCACTGATGATATGCTCAGAGAGTCTTTTTCTCCATTTGGTGAGCTTGTCTCTGTGAAAATACCAGCTAGAAAGGGATGTGGTTTTGTACAATATGCAATAAGGTAATTTTGTTGTGTGGTTTCTTTGTGCTTGTGACTGCAATGTCTGAAATCATTCTTATTTACGTTAATAATTTCTTGAATATGGAGAAGGTGCCAAGCGATATAAATGAAATACTATATGAATATGTATATATGTAAGGATTGTCTCTTCCAGCAGGTAGATACTGTTTTATGGAGAGACTTTTTTTCGTTTACTACAATTTGTATATTATCGGTGGGAAACATGGATTTCAATCACTAAGCAATAAAATGACCTATATAATTTTGCATTTCAACAGAAGCAATGCTGAGGATGCAATTAACAGATTAAATGGGACAGTTATTGGTAAGCAGAAGGTTCGCCTTTCTTGGGGCCGGAGTTTAAACAACAAGCAGGTAAATCCAATGTCCTGGATCCTGGATAGCAATTGTCTAATATGTTGAGTTAAATATATAGGGTTTGAAATTTATGTAGAGGGCTCCCATGGTATGTTTTATCAGTTAATTTGTGTTTGGCAGCCGAGAGGGGATTATAATCAGTGGAACGCAAGACAAGGTTACAACGGATCTGGCTATGGTGGTCCAGGCTATTGGGTGGCTTCTTCAAATGGTAGCAGGAGCCGCGAGCAATCAGTCAGCTAGTCTTAATACAACCACCACGGTCAATGTTGTAGAACCAGTTATCTAGAGAGAGTTGTGTTTTCTTTTTTCTTTTTTTCTTTTTTTAATTTAAATTGGTATTAAAAATTTTGGTGTGGAAGAGTTTGCTAGAATTGGTTAATTTACTCATTCTTTGTAGGTCTGACAGTTTTAAATTTATTTCACTATGGATTATATATGGCTTGTTATATTGTGATTTATGAGTTGATATTTTGCTTATGTGCTTTCCACACTTTATAATAGTGAAATAGTACTAATAATTAGGCCAAATGTGTTTTGTGAATTTCTTAAAAACTTTTCTTATTGGTTTATTTGAATGTAATCAATCCTCTTTTGTTCAAGATTGTCTGTGACTTTGTGTTTGTGTTTGTGTTGGTTAAAGGTGAAGGTAGTAATAATCACTTGATTTGTGATTCGGCCGTATAATAAATGTTTGTATTTTTCCCTTCTATATATGTGTCACTAAATTATGGAAATTTTATTGTAAAATCAATAGTACTAATTAATGAGCTTCTGTTCAAGAATAACTTTGCCTGAGAACTTAGAATCAATTTAGTTTACCCTTGGTTTAAATTTTTTTCAAA
Organism: Salvia splendens; assembly: GCF_004379255.2. Classification (NCBI taxonomy): domain Eukaryota; kingdom Viridiplantae; phylum Streptophyta; class Magnoliopsida; order Lamiales; family Lamiaceae; genus Salvia; species Salvia splendens. The sequence goes on from NC_056039.1 coordinate 4,025,145, forward strand.
CCAAACCTTGACAATTAGATTTAGGTAACGTTTTGAAAACCGACCGGTAAGCCGAATCAATGAAACTATATTCGTTTATGGTTCAGCTGATCCGACCAATTTCAACCGGTGAACTCCATCAGTATTAAATCCACATTCAGAGAAATAAACCATAATTGTATATTAATAATAATAAAAACTTTAATCGGATAGTGAGTGAGACTTAATTGGGATAAATGAGAGCACAAGTTTTTGGCAACTAAGAATTGTACACCTTTCATTTTTCTTCTTTTTTTCCACCTCTAATAGAGCACAGTGTTAATTCTGCGTTCTTGCTTTTAAATCTTTTTGACATGTGATCTTGGCTTTAGCTCATTTATAAGTGTTCTTTTTTCGGTTACTTGTGTATTTCAATTATAACTTATCTTAACAAAGAAATTATTCTTATAATGCATTATTATTTTCTGCTGGTGAGAGACCAGAAATATTGTCATTGATATCATTGGATCAAATAAAACTAGCAACTGAACTAGTGACAAAATTAGTTACTACATCTCCAGTGAATAAAGTATGAACAAAAATAAAAGAGATTAGGAGATCTTTCAAAATCTCATCTCAACAACTTGTTTCCCATAAAATGAGGAAGTCTGGTGGTGTAATAAGCAGAGGGCAGCTGCAATAATTTAGACTAATTTAGCTTGTAAACAAAAACAAGCCAGCTGCATTGCTATGAGTTCTTGGGAATGCACTCTTCATTTGATGCCCTATGTAAGGAGGCTATCTTCATTCCCTCTTTACACCATTCAAACACAAAATAAAAAACAAAAAAGCAAAATGAAGGTTGTAAGTGTAAGTGCAAGTGGAAGCATTTTGTTGCTATCTCTTGCCTGTGTTGTGCTTTGCGTGCAATGCTATGGCGGTACTAGAGGGTTCGATCCTCTTACCAAGTTCATCTAAGGTCGAACCGCAAAAGGATGGGAGAATTATGGCACCACCAAGGTTGTGTCTGGTGAATATAAGCCTGTTTATGTTGGACCCCAAGAGGGACTCAAGGAGGCTGACATGGTTTCGAGTTTGCCGGGGCAAGCGGAGGTCAACTTCTCTCAGTACTCGGGGTATGTGACCGTGGATCCTGATGCCGGTAGAGCTCTGTTCTACTACTTTGCTGAGTCCCAAGACCCCTCGACCACGCCTCTCGTGTTATGGCTCAATGGAGGTTAGTAATTAGTATATATGCCACCATTTTAAAGATATGTTGTTTCTGCCAATGATTAAGTGAATGAATGTTGTTGGTGTAGGGACTGGACTGGTTGCTCATCTTTAGGGACCAACCAATATAGTTGGAACAATGGTTTGTTAGTTTATCACTTAGAATCTAACTTGTTTGTGTTTGGTTTATGTTAAAACAAGTATGGGTTTGTGGTGCAGTTGCAAATGTGATCTTCCTTGAATCGGGTACCCGCACCCGAACCAGATTGAACAATTAGCAATATTTATAAGGATTATGGTTATGATGCCTCTTGCGTCTATCAGCCATTCTTCTTTTCTGAAGGAAGGCTTCCTGCCTAATACCAAATTACCAATATTCTTGCCTAAAGCCTTTTCCCACTCTAGTTCATATACTCTTTCATCTACTAGAATATTTATTTTGTTAGCTCATCATCTGGTTTTGCTAAAATCTCTTCCCTTTCATTTATGTCAATTAAGGTATACACAAATGTTTATTTGTAGTCATCTTTAACGACAATTCTTGTTCCCCAGAATTTGAAGTAATTCAAAATATTTCCGTATGAAAGCTTAATGTTTTTAATGAAACAGAATAGAATGTGATGTTTTCTTGCTCTAAAAAACACAAACTATTAAAACATTCATATCTAAAAATCAATGAGCAAAATTTGTTAGTCAATCCTGTTTTGATATTACTGTATTTATATAAATAGATCCCTCTTTGTATATAATGTCATAATGTGAATACAAAGAGGATTTTAGAGTTGGCTGCCAAGTTTTCCCACATCGGTAGTAGAGTGAATGATGGTTTCAATTAGTCTTAAATAAAGTTTAGTTGAGTGAATAAATGAACAAAGGGTGTAACCTGAGTTTTATAGTTACAGGTTGAGCCTTTTTCTTACTTAACTATATTAAGTGTAAGTATATTTGAGTTGGGTAAAAATCGGGTATCGGGTCCTGATACCCGATTTTGCCCTAATTTTAATACCCGATCCTGACCCCGACCCTGAACCTGATTTTTCTGGGTATTGGTTTGGGTAATAAATTACCTGCTACCCGTTTCAACACCCCTAATTGGGAAGATGAATAGAGAGGGTCTTATGATTTTCTAGGGGGACATGCTCTCATATTCAGTGAAACACATCAAGCAATCTTGAAAAACTGTGATTTTAGTTTAAGTGGGACTACAGATGAGTGCTATGATTACTTATCTGAGGCTAAAGATGCAAGAGGCAATATCTTCCCTTATAACGTCTATGTTTCCTGGTGTTCATCCTACTCCTCTTCCTCGGCCGTCTCTTGAATGTAGTGATTCTTGTGTTGACAATCATGTTTTTTCATGTGTAGATATCATCAGGATTTTATCAGTGCTCTGATGAATATGTTAGAGTCATACCTAAACACCCCTAAAGTCAAAACAGCCCTTCATGCGACAGCGATCCCCGTGTATTGGACCGAATGCAGGTACTTATTAATTAGTACCTACTCTCTCACCACAGCATCTTGCAACATAGGTTCAATAATGTTGCATTTGTGCAGTTAGGATGTAGGAGAAGATTGGAATGACTCACCATTCACAGTGTTGCCTATCATCAAGGAGTTGATGGCTGATGGCCTTAAGAGTTTGGATATTTAGGTATGTATTCATATGATGTGTAGTGAAAGAAATGGATGATGATCTTGGTATGTGTGTGTGTGTGTGCAGTGGAGACACGGACAACGTGGTGCCAGTGACTGCTACGATGTATTCAATGGCGAAGATGGAGATACCGGTAAAGACTCCATGGTACCCTTGGTACATCCAAGAAGAGGTGGGAGGATACGTTGTGGAGTATGAAAATGTAACGTTCGTGACAATGAGAGGAGCCGGACACATGGTGCATAGTTACCAGCCAGAGCGTGCTCTAACCGTCTTCACTTCGTTCTTGGAGGGGAAGCTTCCTCCAACTCTGTCTTAGTCTCAGACATGATCAAATGTATTAGCACTACTAGAGTAAGAAGTGTTTCACATCTTATCCTTGATTCAATATGTATGCTATCTGTGATGAATAACAGTTATCAACACTACTCTTGATTGAAATCATACAAGAAAAATACTAGTACTATAAGTCTGTCCAAATATATCAAATATGGCAACAAATAATTGGTTTCATATATTTGAATAGTACTACCAAAACTATCAGCCATATATATACAGATAACTTTTTGCATTTTTCTTCATTTGTTCATGTGTAAGGTTAACTTTATTCCCCCAACTACAAATTTTTTTGCAACAACGATTTGAGGGTAACATAGCCCTTACTTATGAATTGGAAATTGGGGGAATGAGATTATGTAACCATTCATTTGTTATTTAAGCCGATGACTTGGATGTCAAGTAGACACACAAATATTGACATCGTCAGACATCTGGCGACAGAATGTACCAGATAAAACATTTTTGTTTCAATTACGTCAACTTGAATATTTTAGTATCAACGTGTAATAATGGTGAAACTTTTGTATGAATGGTGTAATTAAGCAGATGACTCGGATGTGACATAAGTAAAAATTGACATTGACGGAATATATATATGTATCAAAATGAGGCCATGAAACAATGATTATGACAACTCTTAACTTCTTATATCAAAATGAAACCATTAGTTAAATTAAGTTATGATAAAAATAAGATTTTGGATCAACTGTCACCCTTCACTAATTAAGGAGTACAACTATATATATTCCATGTTTGAACTGATTAATGAGTTTGAAGATAAATTTATTGAATCTTAGGGCGAATACAAATTGAACAAGAATCTTGAGCAACAAAATGGAGGGAAAGAAACAAAAGCAAAAAGGGCACACAAAACACAATTAATGATGCTTATTCTTTGTTACAAATAATTTATATTAGTGTGTTGGATCAATAGAAGGAGCGGATCAACGGCCACACTGCGAATTTCATAAGCCCAACTTTGCAGTGGATGCCGTCGCGCTGCCCGCATGCAAAGTAGTACGGCTGCCACCTCTTCAACACGAACAGGAAGCCGCCACCGCCGCCCTCATTCACATCCCCAATCTTCTTGGCTCTCCTCAGATCACAGTTTTGGAAACTCCGGAAATCGCGCAGCAGGTAAACACTGTGTGGGAATGTGGTGTCGTTCGGCGGGTCGTACTTGAACACTGCATATTCATATATAGGGGTACGTTAAAATAAAAACATTATTATATGCATGACAAAATAACTATGACATTTTATGCAATTGTAATAATCATTTTATTATGTGGTGTTGTTTGGCCGGTCGTACTTAAAGACTGTGTATTCATATATAGTTTCATCAGTCACATCGACAAAATGATGATCTTGACAGCTCTATAAATGAGTAGTTAATTTCTAACAAACAGAGAGAGATTAATATTGTAGTTATGTTAGGTAGCTAAGGTGTCTTTCAAGAAGAAGGGGGAATTCTTGATGGACCAGTCGGTGTAGTTGAAGCCGAAGCGCCAGTTTTGGGATCCGCCAACGACCAATGTGTTGGTCGCGTTTCTGGGTCTGTAGCCCCAGAAACCACCTGCGCCCCAGTTCTTGTTTGCATCGGCAATTCTCAACATCGATGTCGATACGAGAACAAGAACAAGAACAAGAACACTGCATTTTGCTGCCATTTTTTTCTTTTCTTTTGAGCTTATTATTGAAGGGTTGTTAGCTTAAGATAGAGTGTTTCTAAGGAGGGAGGGGTTTAGGGTTTATATACTACTCCACTTGTTATGTGTCGTTTTTTCTTCTTTAGTTGGTTGGTAAATTTGCATATCGGAGAATTATTATTATTATTATTATTATTATTATTATTATTAAGGTTCGGCGTGTTTATTTTTCTTGGAATTATTTTCCAAGTCATCCACTTAATGTCATGATTATTTTACATCGCGTTTTGCCGATTATGTCACTTAATTCCATTTTTTTTTACTTGTGTGGGTTGGTGTGTGTGTGTGTGTGTAAAAATTGATAAATGCAATTGGTCAGAAAAGATAGAGAAACTAGTGAAATTAAAATATACACCTGCTTTTTTCAGCATGAAGTTGAGTTGAGGTTTGATTCCTAGCCACGTGAATTGAGCAAACCATTGTCTACCTAATGTAGTTGTGAGGCCTCTTGCGATGAAGATGAGATTTGCCATGAGAGTTTTTCATTTGGTTGTTTTCTAGATTTAGATTTAGATTTACTTTCAATTATTTTAATTGTTTGTGTCAAATCTGACTAATTAATGGGTTGAATTTATTTGAATCCAACTAGAAGTTAGTTTGAATATAATTATAGTATTTGTTTAAGAGATTGAATTATCTTTTAGTTTCAATTAAGTAATATATAAGGTTTTATTGTTAGTTTGAATGGTTGTATTTGGACAATTTAATAAATGAGATTTAGAAAATTGAGTTTGTGTATCAATTGGTTTTATTTTTTTATATATTCAGTCATTCTTGATTCATTGGGATAAAAGATGGGTGCTATACCTATTAACAAGAGGATACTAGTGACAAAAAGACCGAGTTAATGTAATCAATGTAAACCCTTATAATTATCCTAGTCAAAATTAACATAGTACTTACTAGTAGTTTTCAACTACGCAAAAGTCAAAAATGAGGAAGAAATAATCCTTCAATTTTAGGTATTGTTGATATGAATTTGCAACTAGTGCGCTATCACCTGAAAATGGAAGGGAGACTGTTTTTTTTTCAAACTCATTTGCATTGGAATTCAACTTTATTACAAAAGCGTGTTTCAACAAAATCTCAATTGCTAGAACAGAGTGGAGTATTTTGTAATGGATTTTGTTTTATTAAACAGTCAAGACACAACCTACAAATTTGTTACTACCAAGCACATGAATTTAAACGAAAACACATGCCTCGTCACATTCATGTTATATTGAGTAAATAATTTCATTTATGGAGGAAAAGGTAAAAAGATAATAAAATAGGAGGACAGAATGTGTTGGTGCCGTGTATTTCTTTGCTGGGGAATATAATATTACACAAGAAAAATCACAAATTTTGGTCAAATTCTAATCTTTCTCACAATTTTAAAATCAGCAATAAAAATTATAAATTTTAGCATTCTTCTCAAGTTTCTCACGAGATTTAATCTGGGCGAAATTATGTCTGGTGTGGCATCCGAAAATTTTTTATGTGGATGACCGTCAATGAGTTTTGTTATTTTGTTCAACACAATTAGCATATAAATATGATCAATTTGAAACACATATATGCAATATCAACAACATATTACAAATAGGCAACATGGGAAATTTGAGAAAAAAGTTAATTTATCATCCAATTTTGAAATTGTAGAACTAACTATAATTTGACGAAATTTAAGATTTTTCCTATTATTTTCTTGATTGGAGCAATGTCACTATTTGATCAAATAACATTACTTTATTGAAATTCAAAGTGATGAATACAAACTCAACAACAACTCAAATCTATTGTTACAAATATTGCTTCATGAAATGAATAACAAAATCACACGAAAACAAACCAAAAAACAACAAAAGTATTCTCTTTAATTCAAATACGAATGAAAATAAGTAGTGTTTGTTCAATAGAACCAACGGATCAAGGGCCAGATTGTGAATTTCATGAGGCCATCTTTGCAGTGGATGCCGTCGTGCTCGCCGCATGCAAAATAGTAAGGCTGCCACCTCTTCAACACGAACTCGAAGCCATCGCCACCGCCTGCACTCAGGTCCCCGATCTTCCTAGCTCTTCTCAGATCACAGTTTTGGAAGCTCCGGTAATCCGGCAGCAGGTAAACACTGTGAGGAAATGTGGTGTCGTTTGGTGGATCGTACTTGAACACTGCACGTATATAATATCAAATTTTTAGCATGAGATTTAAGAAAGTGTCATTTACTTTTATAGTAATTTTTATTTTTTTAATAAAGAAATACTCAGCGGATGTATTTAACTTGTTGCTAATTAGTAGCGGATATTGATCCGTTACCAACTGCACCACTAATTATGGCGCGCTATTATGTTGCCAAAAATTAATGAATATCCGCTACTAATCCCAACAGACATGCCATTACTAATTCGTGACGGATTTTTATCTCCTTGTGAAATCCGCTAGTAATTGGCGAGATTTTTGTCGTGAATTAGTTAAGTGGAAACTGAATAAAGTTTATTACTAGCACTTAACAAAAAAAATATACAATGCACTTAACATGGGACAAAGGGAGTGTTACCTAAGGTGTCGTTTAAGAAGAAGGGGGCGTTATTGATGGCCCAACTAGTGTAGTTAAACCCGAAACGCCAGTTTTGATCTCCGCCTACCGTGAATTTCTTGGGGGCAGCCTCGGTTCCATTAGGGTGTGGCCTCTTGTTCCAGTTTCCAGCTACGGTGCTCCACTCTTTGTTTGCTGAAACAACATCTAATGTCAATGTTGTTGCAACCACAACGACAACAACCACAACAAGAAATGCACCTCCGTATTTAACACCCATTTCTTTAGAAGAACTCAAATATATAAAGTGAAGTGATCGATGAATGTTTGTAGGATTTATATGAGTTGTGGTATTTGATGGTGTTGGAAGGAAGGAGATTGGGTTTATATAGATATCGAGAGGCTTCATTTAGTTTGTAAGTCTCGTTGGTGGTTGGTAAAATTGCATTGTAAAGGTTATAAGTTGGTGTAAAAAGGATTTATTTTGTCTCCATATTTATTACTAAGTTATTTCCCACGTGAGTTTTTTATGATTTAAGCATGGCGTTTTCAGTCCGTGGGATGAAGACACGCATTAAAATTATTGTGTAAATACTCATGGGAGTATATGCATAGTACAATTGTAGCCACTTACGTGTGAATAGACTCTTTTACTTTTTATAAAATTGTAGAAAAAAAAAATCACATTCAAGCAAAAATCAAAGACATGCAATCGTGTGGTTGCTACTGCAAATTTGTATATAAAAAACCAAAGATTTTGAACAGAAGTTGAAAATGTTGACAATATAGTCAACTTATAGGTCAAAAGAATCGACTCCACCATTTTCGGTATTTTTATTCAGTACCTCAAATATGTCGAAAGTCATAAACTACTGTGTAATTTTTAATTAATTAATAAAAATGAAGTAATTTTAGCAAAGTGCGCTTTGCCTGAAAATGGAAAGTCGTCTATGTTTGGCAACTTGCGATTTGTATATCATTAATTTGGTGATGTTGTCATGACATCATTTAATAGCACGTTAAAACCTACACATTTTCTGTATTTCACTTTTTTTTGTTGGAGCTCAAGGAAAAAAAATGAAATGATAGCATTAAATCCCATATTTTTTTGTTACTATTATTTAGATAAGAAGTAGCCCCTCCTAGGAAAGATGTTCCTCTTTTTGGACCGCACGAAATTTTATGCAGCTTTATTTTGTACGTTAAGTGCAGAGAGTAAAGTAATAGAGGAAGAATAAAGTAGACTTAAAGGTGTTGCGTTTTAGTAATGAATCATCTCGGTTGGGACAAACCAAAAAGGAAAATAAGTCAATTTCGATGCGACGAAGGGAGTATAAGATGATAAATTTTTAGCCTAAAAAGGTTAGCAACTGAAAGATGAGAAAACATAGTGGAGTACAAAAAAGTTCGAAAATTCCATTAGTAATCTAGTACGAAAGTCTGAAAACTTTTCAATGGAAGTGCAAAATAAAGTACAGTAGATTGCAAGTTGCAACAATACAAAAAAAGCTTGCTGCCTTTAAGAATGGTCCAGGCATAATATAGTACTGTGGTGTCTACCAAAAAGGGGGTCTGGTTTCTCAAGTCTCATCTTCAAAATCTGTAAAAACTCGTAAACATAAGCGAACTTATTTTCATCTGTAGAAATTCAGGCACTGATTTATGAAAGAGAAAAAACGAATACCTACAGTCAGGTGCCGAAATCATCTGCAACTGTGTAGATCTTTCATGACAAGTTCAATACCTTTAGACCCCTTAGGTGACTCGAGAACAACAAAACAGGCCTGAACCAATCACCCTAAGTAACCAGATAGAAACAAAGTATTCAATCAACAGACGGATCGTTGAAATCTAGGCGTGGTTATAGAGATGCAAAAATTATGTTATGAAGTTCATACTCTATCACTATAGGAACATCTTGGAGTATGCTTTTTTCTCCTGATTGTGCCTATCTGCAACCTATTATTCCAGTAATAGCAAAATATTTAGCACACTGCACTAGCGTTGGTGACATTTCAGTGATAACAAAATCTCAAAGACATTTCAATGATTACAAAATCTCAAAGACAGGTCCTCACCTTCTTCTTTGCAGCAGCATACTCCTTTTTTATTGATCCTACAGCAAAAGCAGTAAAGATAGTCATGGAAAGATCATTAACATGCACAAACAAACACAAGTGAATCTGAGTGAGTAGAGAGAGGAGATTGGTTGCTAACCATCATTTGGTTCCAATTCCAATGCCTTCCTAAAGCTTTCTACTGCTGAATCGATATCATTGAGAGCCACATGTGCCTAGACAATTAAGGGGATGAGTATACAAATATAAGTATAATAAACGATGAGAAGCAGCGAGAATAATTATGCTGCAATGCCTGACGGGGGCAATCAATGACATAGCTTGGAAAAAGAAGAAATGAACGTGCACCAAAAAAAATAAGGAAATCATTTCAAAATACAAAGACCAGATTCCATATGATCTAAACAGGTTTCAAGTGAATCACTTGAAGGTGTGTGCAACAAAATTTAAGATGTAGGCACACTTCAACGAAAACCAGAGAAAAGTTCAACCTCTCACGAGTAAGTGAAAACTATCGTATATCAAAATCAACATTCGACTGACAAGGTACCACTACAATAAACTGATCTAGTTCATGCATTAGAAATGCAAATTTTGCTGAAACAAAAGAAGAGTCTAAGTCATGTATGATATTGCAATCTGTATTCATGCTGTATTTTCACTACTATCAACTCATTCTCAGGTATTTCCCTTCCAAAACCTATGTTTATGCACAAGTTATGCCAGAAGCAGTTTTAAATCCTTTTGTCAGCATCTTAAGCATAATGCACAACATCACCAAAAAACTACAAAAAATGATCATAAGTCATGCTGACCTTGGTCGTATCGGGTTGGGTCATTACTTTTTACAAGGGGTAAGGGCTGAGGCTCATTGTCAATTGACTGAAAGACAAACATCATAAAAGGTAACAGGACACTCACATAATGAGTTGTCTTTTAAGAATAAAATTACAATATTAGACGTTCCAAATTGAAATGTGAGGTGGCCAATCAAGTTAAGGTACAATGTCCATTTAATATGATAACAACCAAGTCAACTATCACAGGACACTTGAGAAAAAAAAAATTCTAATGCATCAGAGGTGTTTACGATTGATGGAGTACCAACCTGGCCCTGCCGGAACAATGCCTTAGCATTGTCTCCACCATCACGCATTGCAAAATCTGTGTCCAAAAGTGCTCCCTTCAAGTCTCCTAGTTTTAGTTTACATGCCTAGAGAAAGACAATTGTAAGTAAGGAGCAATAGAAAACTCTATCAAATGATAATTCAGAAATACTAACATATAGTCAAATATAGTGTGCCATAATTTCCAAATTGGACAAAATGTTTACTGAATGATGATTTAAATTTTGAACTAATTCAAGCAAGCTAGTAAAGTAATTGCTGCTAAGCTAAACGCTTGAAACCAATACATGTTGAACTGGTAACTGATAGCCTATTCAAAAAAATATCTTGCTACACATAATGAGTATGTGCATGCATGAGTGCCAGTGCACGCACATGAAAAACTCATGGGAAAATGTTGAGCATTAACATTTCTATATGACCTTGTTACATCTAGTAGTTGTCAAAAACTCCACTTGTAATCTGGTGTGCCATTAAAAATGATGCAAATAAAGGATATGAACCACCCAATGCACATGGGTGAATAGGAACATGCAATAACTCACTCAAGGCAAACAGCATATGCAGAACAGTAGGATGCAGAACTAAGTGGCATTAATCATAAAAATCCATCATCATATTGCTTGAAGTCTTGAATAGTTTCCCCTCTACATGTGGGTAAAGTAACTCAGGACTTAAGTTGCAAGTACTCACTTGAGTTCAGTCAAAGCTTTCCTGTTAATTAAAAATTGTAACGAAGTGATGGCAATAAAAAAAGGGAACTCACAGAACTATTGGTGAATATCTGTCCCTTCAGCTTTCTCAAAATTTGGCTCTTATCTGTCTCAAAAAAAGGAACAAGAATGAAATCATCCCTAAAAAGAGAAGAAAGTATAAAATGAAGATGCTACTTTTAAATGGAAAAGATGAGAATATTCTGACCACCTTGATCAATCTCTTCCTTTTCCCAGGACACATCCAAATAGCGGAGAGCCTTACGGTACTTCCGAAGAGCCATCTTGTAGTCTTGCTTCTACAAACACCACATATAAAACTATAAAATGACAATTCAATAGGAGCGATAACATAACAGGGTAAAGTATTCTTATCAATTACTGATTCAGTTACTCTTCACCTTAAAATGCTCATTTCCATATCCTTTTATCGATTCAACAGCTGTCACCCACCAGGATAGGTCACTAGAATTCTCATCAAGGTCAGTAGGCCAGTCAGGAAACAAATCACCATCATTGAAGAAATTTGCTGTGCCATCATCAGCTCCCTCTGGAATTTCTCCACAATCAGATATAACAACATCAACTGTGGGACAATCATTTTCACCAATAGGGGCGTGCTCAACAGAACGAACAGCTCCCAAGCCTTTGATGACCTTCCCAAACACAACATGCTTTCCATCCAGATGCGATGTCCGAGTTGTGGTGATGAAAAACTGGGAACCATTAGTATTGGGCCCAGCATTGGCCATGGACAACATACCCTTCCTTTCATGTTTTAGTTCAAAATTCTCATCTTCAAACTTAAGCCCGTAAATGGATTCCCCACCAGTCCCGTCCCCAGCAGATATATCGCCACCTTGTACCATAAAACTTTTAATGACACGATGAAAACGCGATCCCTAAAATGAACCAAAAACAATCATAAGAAACTATCACAGAATTAACCAATTGCTTAATCCAATCACAAACGCCTTAATCTCTTCTGCACAGATTGCAAACCTAAAATAAAATAAATCAAAACAAACCCAGTCAAAAATCCATGAAACAGAGGCAGCAATTAACCTTAAACAACCATCATTCCTTCCACATTCCATGTCCTACAACAACTCTAAAGTAGAAATTCATACAAACGAGACATCGGTCCCAATCCAATCATTTCCACCGAAACAAAATTTCATCACAAAACGAAAAAAAATCATTCAAACAGTCAGTTACGCGACACTTCCACCAAACAAAAATTCCAAATGATCTATGAATTTTATTTTATTTTTAAAACATTCAAAAACTTATGTGTGGGAAAAACACGAGAAATGGAGAGGTAGAAACCTTGTAATGCAGGGGAACGCCGGTGTTGGGGGCAATGCCCTTCTCTCCAGTACAAAGAGCTCTGAAATTCTCAGCGGTTTTGGGGACTACATCATTGTAGAGTTCGACGATGATCCTCCCTTCCAGCTCATCTCCGATGGTAATGTCCAAAAAACAGCGAGGCCTGCCACCCATGGTTGCTCTTCTTCTTCACTCACAGTGTACGTTGACCGTGTGTCGTTTCAGTGTATATACATGTGTGTATATGTATAGGCGAGCAGAAGAAGAATCTGGAAGAGTCAAATTGATTAAACCCTAAGTCTGTTTCTTTACTATTCAATCAAACAAGTGCCTCTAGCTAACCTGCGCCGCATGTATAAAGTTATTTAATTAATTTTCGGCCCTAGTAATTTTCAGTTAATAGTTTTAAATTGCTAATAAGAAAATTAGGTCGGATGATTAGAAAGTGAGCAGGATCACGTTTAATAAGAAACCAGATACTTTATTTTCTTTTTTTTTATTTCTTCCAAAAGTATATGTAAATGGAAATTACTTAAGTGTATCTTAATTAATTAATTAGTGTCAGTGACTCAGCATATTCGTTATAGTAGTGTATCCTTTTATATAAGAGTGATGATAAACAACCAAATTTTGTACAACCAAAATGAGATTATATTAGTAATTTTGATGTATTAATTATATATTAAAATAATAAATGTAGTTAGTGGATAAGTTAAGAAGACTTTATTAGTCTTTGGCGTCATTTTTATATTTGAATTATCTCTCTATTGTTTTTCAAATTTAAATTAAAGTACGCATTAGTTATATTTTATGTTCCAAAAAAGTAAAAAAATTATACACAAATTATTAATATATGACCATAATATTATGCATGTTTCATGTACTATATATGTGTTCATATATTTTAATTAAATGCATAAATACATTAATTTTTTTTCTTAAATAAACTAGTTTTTGATTGGTCACGTAGATTTATTGTTCTATAATCAATTTTGCTTTAGGACAAATCAGTAAAGTCTGATAATTCATTGGAGGTGAAGAAATATTGGATATTTGGACCCATAATTTTGAGGATACATTAAAATATTGGATTTATCACGTTGGAGGAAGCGTATAGCGTAGATTTATCCAAGGCTGTCGTCGTGTTCTTGAGTATTGATTTGATTTGTTAAGAAATAAGTATTGCATTGGAACAATAGCCAGATGTTGTAGCCTAGTTTGCAGACTTCCCCCCTACAAAATCCAAACTTTCTTGTTAAAGACTCTATCTCTATCCACAGTTAAAAGTCTCAATTATTATTTGTACATATTTTAAGAAATAGTATAAAAAACTAATGAAATAATATTAGTTTTAAATGAAATATAAATGAGACGAGTTAACAGGATATAAGACTATTACCATTTATAATACTCCTAATAATGAACCGAGGCTCTATTCACGAATAGACTAAAATGGAAAAATAAGACCCCTAATCACGGACATAGAGAAGTAATAGCCAATAGAGAAAAAGGTGAAAAGAGAAAACAAAAATGGCTAAACAAAAACAAAAAATATTTAAATGTTTCGGGATTTAAATCCTGATGTCTCAAGCAAATGGAACGTTTTCTTCTAATTGGCTATGACGCTATGTTGTGTTGTTTTTATGTGTATGGTCTTCACATCTACTTGTAATTTAATTTATTGGAAAATAAAAATATATAGTATATATATGTGTGGAAAAAAAAGAAAAAGGAGATCCTAATATGAAAAATTCAATTTGAATCAAATCATTCAAGTAGAAGGAGGCAAGGAGCTAATAATACGGAAAGAAAAGTTGTAGAATGACCAATTCATCGAAACACAAAATCAAAATATAAGGATCTTTAAATGTGTTTCGCCTAAATCAAACAAGCTCACTAATTGTGGAGTATCTTTTTCTAATACTGAAATACTATATAAATGGACCTAATTTCATTTTACATAATCTCAAATTTATCTAATCATTATTTTTTTCAAAACTAATACCGAATATAAATAATCCACATAATGAAACATATATCCACTGAACAAAAAAATGTATAAACTAATAAATACAAATATGATAAGTAGTAAAGTATTAAGTGTATAAAACATAAGGTGGTCTTCTCCATGCAAAATCTAACCATCTATTTGAATGAAAAAAGCAAACAAACACTACATTCTTTGCCTGAAAAGGGATCAAGCTTGGTCCTAGCCATAATGAATTGAAATCCCGTGATTCAAACTTGGATGGCAAGCCGCTTTCCCCGCCCCATGGTGAAACCTCGAGTCCCATCAGGCATCCTCGGCCCCTTCGCCGGGAAGTTATTGCCAAAGTGCGACGACGTTGCAGGCAGACTACGCGTCGCCTGCAGCTGCGGCTGCTTCCCCTTTCCTCTGTTTTTAGACCAGCTCCTCTTCAGCGTTGCTCCATTCTCATCTGCCTGTACGAGTAACAATAAAAAAGTAAAGTAATTGAGAGAATAAAGTTTTTTAAAAAAAAGGAAGATGTACCTCAGTTTCTGAGTTGCTTAGGCGGGAGGACGAGTCTTCGTCTTCAAAAGAGACGTCGAATTCTGACTTGCGGCACTTGAGCACAGACTTAGGCTGCAGATCAATAAACATAAATTGTCATGAATGTGAAATATGGGTGATGAATTAGGCGGACACACCGAGCGCTTGAGCATGACCCTAACTCGCATCCCCTTTCTCCAGTTCCTTTCGTCGTTGAGCTTCTCTGCCTGAGGAATTTTTTTCATTCCATCAGTTAGCAGATATAATTAAAACTACATTAATCCTCCCACACAATACCTACTGCTCTCTCCGCTGTCTCTGAGTTCTCATACTCCACCAGCGCGTGAAGCTACACCATCACAAACAAGGAGATAAGCTAAGAAAGATGATTGATGGGCTCACAATCTTTGGCTGCTTTTACCTTGTTGCTGATAACTATATCTCCCTTTGAAGACCACGACGAACTGTGCTCCTGTGGTTGGCATATGCGGATCGACTTTATACTGCATGCATATACATACATTACTAAGCATTCTATTCATGGTCAATCAATCAAGCAAACACAGAGATTAATTAAGCCTCCTACTTTCCGACCACATTGAACATTTTCTCGATTTTCTGATGAGAGTGATCGTCAGGGAGGTTTTCAGCAATGACAGTTCGCAGCTGCAGCTCCTCTTTCTCTTTCTCCGTGAACGGATGCTTTCGTTTCACCTTCTTCGCATCACTGCTCACGATCTACATACATAACCAACACATCAACAAACAAACCAACCCACCCATTTCCATTTCCTCATTACCAGTTTCGTTGAGAAACGGATAGCCTGCGCCACCATCTGGTTGTTCACGTTCAACGATTTCAGCTTCTTCAGCGTCGACACAAAATTTATAGGCACTGTCGATTCGATACAATCAAACTGCATGGAAACATAATATCGATTCTATAGATTTAATTTCGAAAAATCTCACCGTAGCCTTCCGGATCCTTATTCACGTGTTTAACCAGGGTTTCATTCGCGAGCATGCTCATGTCGCTGAACATGTATTCCGCCTGATCAACACAATCAAATCAATTTTTTTTTCAATCAAAAAAAAAATTAGTGAAGAGATAGACATACTTGTTTGATGATCTTCTGCTTGAGCTCCTCGGAAAGAACGGCTTCTTTAGGGTGGTGGTGCGGAGAAATGTGGGCGGAGGCGGCGGCTTTGCCGTTAGGTCGAGGCTGAACCGCCAACGGGATAGCCATTTCCGGATCGGAGACGTAAATCCAGCTGCCCGTGCCACCGTCCATAGACGGGAAGCACGGGTAGAAGTAGCCGGTTATGGGTGCGGCCGGGGCGGGGACGAACTCTGGCGCCTCCACGTTGAATTTGAACGACCCACTGCCACCGCCGCCGCTGCTGCTGCTCCGCCGCTCGGAGTCTTCTTTCTCTCGAGCATACTCATGTTCATTCATTTGCGCCATTTTGTTTGGAACCTTTTTTTGGTTTGTTAGATGGGAATGAAAAATATAAAGGGAAAAATAAAAATAAATGAATTACTCCTATTTTGTTACCACTTGTTAATGCAGAGTATGAGAGGTTGGAATTTGTGGGGAAAATTTGTTGTTTTCTCCTGATTTTTAGTTTTGACCCAAATTATTTGTTATGTTTTGGAAGTTCGTGGTATTTATTATTCTTATATATTTTTAATTTATTTAGAGATAATAGTGGCGTTGGAATAGAACAAAGCAAATACCCAAAATTTCGCAAACTCTAGAAGGAGTACTTTTGTTTCGTGGCTTATATCACATTATAAAGGGTAAGAGTAATGGGCTTGCCCAAAACAAAGCCCATCGATGAAGCCAAGATTCCTTCAGTTTTGGCCTTTTTGGAAAAAAAATTCTTTTTACCAAAATAAAAATATGTTGAAGACTACAAATAGACATCATCGCAGAGATAATTGAGAAATCTTATTCTTTCATTATTTAATTTTCAGATTTTTGAAAAAATTGCGATTAACCAGAATTTGACCATTTGTTGTGATTCATTTAGTAATTTGCCCTATAATTTAAAGTGGGAGATGCATTATTTAAATTTGGGGATATACATAGTGACAAAGTAGTTTGAATTGGGGATATTATTTGTAAGGGCATCAATTGCAAGCCAATAATAGGTAAACATTTGCTACGAATATTATGAACATGATATGGGCACGTTGGATGCAAGTCATATGCATCATAGTGTATCAGATTCTCTTTTCCAACAATACAATGTTCAGTTTTGGGAATTCGCTTATTTTTAAAATGGAATCTAATCAAATAGGGGACAAGATTTGGAAAAGCAACAAAAATGAGTTGAAATAAATAAACAAGGACCCTTGAGAACTATGAAAAGCAAAATTAGGTGATTCCACCCTTTTCAACTAAAAAACTATTCACCTAGCAATTTTCTTGGCCAAATATTTAATGGATATCTAAATTGTCTCAGTCATTATATCTGCCCCCAAGATTCTCCCTCTATTATTTTTGTATATGAAACTAATATCTTTCTAGCCATTGACGTAAAAGTGGTATGTATTAATATATGTACTATATAGATTACAGTCATTAGGATAATTTTGTTTTTTGGCCATGCTTAAATAAAATATTTTTAGGACAGCTTAATTTCAAGTGATTGTTTATTCTTTTTAGATATGCCTATTTTTTAACAAGTACCGTTATTTTACCGATTCACTAATTTGGTCAAAGTAAATTATTCCCTCAAAGTCTAACACGCCACTAATTTCATTGAATGTCGTAGTTATCTAGTAAAAATATTCACTTACACGTCATTAAGCTAATACCATATCTCAATCAACAACTTACTTCCATATTTACTTTTGTCCATTTTGAATAAGTAGACCACGCACTTACACCCATATTCTCCTATGAAACTACTGTACTCTTTT
This sequence comes from Salvia splendens, assembly GCF_004379255.2. NCBI lineage: Eukaryota > Viridiplantae > Streptophyta > Magnoliopsida > Lamiales > Lamiaceae > Salvia > Salvia splendens. The sequence continues at coordinate 4,043,245 of NC_056039.1, forward strand.
CTTCCCAAAAAAATATGTTACACGTTTGGGAAGATACAAAATTTTAGAAGATTTTGTTTTTATATATTAAGTAAAGAGAGAGATAATTTTTATATTATTAAAATTTTAGAAGATTTTGTTTTTATATATTAAGTAAAGAGAGAGATAATTTTTATATTATTAAAATTTTAGAAGATTTTGTTTTTATGTATTAAATGGAGAGAGAATATAATTTTTATATTATTGTGAAAAGAGATTTTTTTTAAATAGAAAAATGACATCTTTAGTGTGACACAAAAAGAAAGTTAAATATTTTTTTCTAGAATAGAGAGAGCATAAAAGTAAGACTCATATTTTACTAATTTTTTTCGCTCACTTTCTTTCATATAATATATTTTAAACTTCGCACCAATCAAAGTGGAACATTATTTTATGGGGGGAGTGTTGTTTAATTATAACACGAAAGTAAATAGAAGATGGAAAACAATCAATGGTTTTGTTAAGCTTGTATACTACTCCATGTAGTCAAGGCTAATCTCCTAGTAATTTGAATAACTTGTGCAATAAAATTAAAAAGGCTAACGTCCACTCTAATATTCCAAAAGTGTGTTTGCAAGGTCAAGAGCGGAAATCGGTACTATTATTAATTCAAAAAAGAATTCGTACATCCCATAAAGACAAAGATTAGGGCTAAATTGACAATTAAGAGGGTGATTAGCTAAATAATGATGGATTGGCGCAAAAGGGATTGAAAAGTTTTTTTTTTCATTTTCCTTTTTTTAGGTGAGAGCTCGTGTTTGAACATAGCAAGATTCTCGTCCTTTTGTCTATCTGTGTACCATTTATTCACATTTAATATTTTATAATTTTCTGCCTTAAGATTCCAACAAATCAAGCAAATAATTATTTTTTTCAACTTTTTGATTCTCGAACGTTGCCTTTATTTGGAATACAGATGGCAGGAGCAACAACACGGAATCTGCGTGCTACATTATATCCTAATTTAATTCATTCAACAACTATATGAATATAAATTTTGAATAGTTGAATATTACTATCAACTACTTCATCTTATAGTATGAATAACGTTACAATTTACCTCTTCATTTATTAAATTGCTTACTTTACTATGTGAGATTGAAATTTTCATGAATAATAGTATCTTTTTTTTATGGGTTGTACCCTAATGCATAATTGAAAATTTTGTTTAGTTAAAAAAATTGCATGGTCCAATAAAATAGTAGTAATCGCTAACTTTTTATCTCTTCTACTAAAATTAGAACTTATTGTTTTTCAAAGAAAAAGATATGGAATTTTGGAACGATAAAATATAGTAACAAAGAAATGATCAAATGAAGAAGAAAAATGTTTCAAGAAGCAACATTTTATTCCGAAAATAGTGACTTATATATAGAAGAAAAGGAATATCTTTATTTAACAAATAATTAAACTATTACTTTTTCTGAACAGTTGCCAAAACACGATTTATACTCCCTCCAATAAGTGTCATGTTTTATTTTTCTTATCTCATAATTAATGTCCTATTTTAAAATTCGGTAATTATTGTATATAGCATTTATTATGACAACTAATATAATTACAGATAAATTTTCTATTTTGTTAATGTATAACTATTCATTCATATTATGCGGCGGCAATAAATAATAGAAACAGCAAGATCTTGGTATTATCAGATGAGATAAGTAGGAATCTTGTCTGTTTATCAACCTTTCGAAAAAGTTCGAAGTATCATCATTTTTATTGGTCACACATCATTAATTTTTATAATATCAATAATTATCAAAAGACAAAAGTAGCCTGCTAAAGGTAAGATGAGATTAAATTCTGTCCAAATTTGATTCGAGTAGAATCTAAACATATGCCTTGAAAATGGCAAGAAAAAAAAGGCAAAAATAAGTGCCTCAATAATTTGTCAATATGTCTCAGTCTCCACCACCTATCCTAAATCAGATTGCTCCAAGTAACATTGCCACCCAAAAATATTTAATAATTGTGATCATAGATTTCAACCAACCATTTGTCTTGTGCTAGACAAAAGGTTGTTTTGGTGTTGGGCAATCTTGAAATGTCCAAGATAACATTCTTCAGTCTTCATATCAAAGGAATTGGATATTTTGGGCATGAATTCTCATAACTTGACATCTCCAAGAATATGAATAATAATTTGAAGATCCTAAATTTAAAGATGAAGCTCAAAATTTCATAGAGAGATGGTGGTTTTCCTATGTTATTGTACATGATAAAATTTTGAAATATTTTATGAAAGTCCTCTCTGTATCTGCAAAAACTCTCTTATGCTTCCTCCTTCTATACATGGCTCTCTCTCTTCCAGCTGCGGCTCTCCGATTTGTTGTCGTCTTCGTCATCCACACTGTCGCCCCCGGTCACCGAGGTGGCCCTCGACGACAGGTGCAGAGGGCCTTGCGGAGAGCTCGATTGCGAATTGCTTGGCTTCGACGACTCGCCGCATTGCTCTTGCGACGCCCAAAGCACGGCGGCGGATGCGTTCGTCGCCGGAGGAACTCTCCGTGTGTGAAGCCGGTATTTCTGAAATATGAATTCGATAAGAATTATGAACATTGATTGATGGAATGGAAGTGATCACGAGAGGATCGCACCTGCAAATGACTCTTCACTTCGTCGTTGGTGAGGCCGTCGACTTGCATCAGCTCTCTGATCTGTTTAGGAGTTGCAGCTGCGATTCACACACAAAATTCAAGTCAGATCTATGATCAATTGAAGCAAACTAATCCAAATTATTAAGAAAACTGTCGTAATTTTTGGAATTCATCAAACCTAGAGCGCCTCCGAGCTGTTGCAGGGCGCTAACAAAGCGGCGATGGAGCTCCGGCGACCAGCACCGCCGCTGCTTCCTGCCGTTTTGCTGCGAATCGGCCTTGAAACTCGTTTGGCTGTTGGCTCCGCACGATGATCCGGACCTGCTAGAACTCGATTTGGAGCTGAAATTGTTGCGAAAAATCTCCTCAGTAGAACTCTTAATCTCAGGGGTGCGAAGCGAGAGCGACGGCGCTGCCGGAATTTCATCCCTCCCCTCTTTCCCCACCGCCATCGCCAGAAAATTACTGCAACCTTTAAAAGGGGAGAACGCCTTCCCCGCCGCCCTGCTGCTTTTACCGCTCCGGAAGAGCTCCTCCATCGCCGCCCGATCGCCCGATTCCTCCTTCCTCTGTTCATAAACAAATCCGTAAATCAACAATCTCAATCCGATTTCATTTTCACTACTAATTTTTTAAAAACAACTTCAGTTACCTTTTTATTGCTATCGGCGTTCCATAACTGCACAGAGCTCATCCAATTCATTTTCTCTCTCCTATCCACAATGTCCGTTTCCTTCGCTTCTTCACCGGCTTTCTCATCATCGGAGCTACTTTTCTTCAGCGGTATGAACTCCTCCAAAATCGGTTCACAATTCGAGCTCTGGCACCGCATTATCTCCTCCTTCATCCTCGCAATCGCTGCAATTAATCACATCATCAGAATTACAAAAACAAATGAGAAGCCTAAAACCCTATCCTCGAGAAATTCAGTTTCGTGAATTAGGGGAAAACTACGCACCGTCATTGAGGAGGAACATGCATAGAGGCAGCTCGCGCTTGAACGCATCGATCTTCTTCTTCTCATCCTGCAGCCGATTCACGTAATCATCGAGCTTGGAAATCTTCTCGGTTACGTTATCCAGCCTCGACACTTCAGCGAGAAATTCGGTGGTGGATTTCGGAGTCCAAGCTTTCGACGGCGGACTGCAATCTAAGATGGGCCCCTGCGCGATCAACGATCCCATTTTGGTCACAGATCTTGATATCTGTGAGCGATGGGGGCTATATATAAAGGGAGAAAAGGAAGAAGGAGTTTAGAGAGAGAAAGTGGAGCGAGAAGATTCTGTTGAACAACGCCGAGTTCTGACAGAGGGAGGCAATATGCCTAATGCCTATTGTGAATGGATAATTATTTGAATAAATTGGGGGAAAAAAGTCTTTTTCAATTCGTCGCATAATATTTTAACGTTTTGCTTGCTTCCCATTTCATCTCTCTTTCTCCATTAATTTGAAGTGAGAGAATCTGTGTGGGGGAATACAATGCGCCTGATGCCTGCACATTTTAATTATTTTAATTATAAGTAAATGTCAAAATTGATCCTAAACATATGACAATTTTACGATTTTAGTCTTAAACTTTATCTTTTGAATTTTTACATTCTGAACATTTTAAATCGGATCACAATTGGTCATCCGTTTACAATTCCGTTAAAAACTAACGGTCAACGAGTTTAATCCCGATTTTGACCAAATTAGACTTTTAATTCTGATTTTTTACTCCCTAATTAATTCCCTAATTATTTTAGTAAATATTTACTTAAAATCAGAAATATATAATAGATTAGGGTTCTTATTTCATTTTCCTCACATCGCGTTTACTCCTTTTCTTTCATCTTCTTCCTTCCTCTCATCTTTCATCTTCTTCCTTCATCTTCCTCTCAAACCCTAGTGTATGGAGCGTTTAACTTTCAGCAAAGGGTCCGGCGAGAGTGGCGGTGGTCGATTTGACCTGCGATTCCGATACGAGTCTTGCAATTGCAAGAAACTTGCTTCACTTCGTATCGTCAAAAGCCATGACAAACCTACAAGGGGGAAGCTCTACTTTGTTTGTGAGAAAAAAGAGTGCACTTTTTTCAAGTGGTGCTCACCAATCGAACCAATTGAAGAAGACGATGGTGTGGAATCATTACCGAAGGGTTAGTCAAGTACAAGGCTTCGTCGAGAACTACTCTAATCCCTCGTCCAGGAATGGGATTTGCCGGCGATCGAAGTGAGCGGGAGGGAGATGGAGGGTTAAACGTCGCGGGAGGGAGAGTGGAGAGGGAGAACACGATTCATTTTCTGGCAAAGTGGTTTTAATTTTAATTTGTTATTTTAATTTCAATTTGTTAGAAGTCGATTCATTTTTAAAATATATTTGTTTTGCTTTATTATATTTCAGTTAGAAGACGATTCAGTTTCAAAATATATTTCAATTTGTTGTGTTAGAGAAAGTGTATATTTATTGTTAATATATTTGTTTTGTTTTATTAGGAGTAATAAATAGAAGAATAATTAATGATATAATTAGTGACTTAAAAATCATAATTAAGAGTTTTAATCGGTCAAAATTAGGTTAAACCCGTGGACTGTTATAAAATTAATGGAATTGTAAACGGAGGACCAATTGTGGTCCGATTTGAAATGTTCAGGATGCAAAAATTCAAAAGATAAAGTTTATGATCAAAATCATAAAATGACCATATATTCAGGATCAGTTTTGGCATTTACTCTTTAATTATTCTAGAAACAAAGTTGGAACAATACTATATCTCCAGCACACTAGATTGAAATTCAACTGATATTAAAAATTTATAGAATTAAATTACTAGAAATTAAAAAATAAAGTATTTCCTTCGTCCATTGATCGTTTTATTTTTTCATTTTGTATGTGCACCAATAAAAATCTCATTTATTTTTTTACTTATTTTTTAATGGATCTCATATTCTTCCAACTTTACCTAACTCACATTTTATTCTAAAATTAATATATAAAGTATATTCCACTCTCCACTAACCTTTTCCTGATTACTTTCTACTGGGTGTCATATTAAATGTGAACTTGTAATCAAGGACAAGGACAGAGGGGTAATAATATGAAATTAAATATTAAAAAAAATAGATATATACGCACATATACAACACACATAATATAAAATACACATATTGCACATATTTACTAAAAACAAACTAATACAAATTGCGTAAGCACACACACAAAAACATTGCATTGTACACATAAAAAACACATATATACACACATAACACACACATTATTGTGTGTGTAATATATGTGCATTTTATGTATGTACGTGTGTGTTGTGTGTGTTACAGGTGTATAGTGATTGTATCTAATTGTATACGATAACTATTTAAAATTTTAATATAAGCTCCAATTGTTAAATTGAGAGATTTGGAAATCTAAATATTTGCGATTGTATTTGGAATCGACGGCTTCAATTTCAATTCCACACCCCTAATTATGGAGTACAAATATTTTATTATTATTTTATTATTTTACTTAAATATAGTGATTTAGATGCAATGAAGTTTGATACTCAAACCTCTCGTTTATCAACTGCAGATGTGTATATATATATAGAATGTTTATTTGAGTGAAATATACAAATGATGGGAATCAAATATTAATAAGAAAAATGATGAATATTGTATATTTTGAACTATATTAATGTTATAGACAAAGATTGTTATAGAAAAAAAGCATGCCCTACATTGTGGGTATATGAAGTAAGTGGTGCGGAGATAGGTAGATAAGATGAAGAATAATAACACAAATACATGGAATAATTCAAATGTTTCAACTCTTTTACCTAAACGACATTAAATAGCTTGATTTATTTGAAACCGTACACGTTAGATTCCCTACTGCATTATTCCTCCCCAAGAGAGAAAAAGAAGGCCAAGACGCATGTGAGCCGTTCATTTCTTTATTCATTCATTTCTCTTTACATTTATCTCAATGATAAAATTTAAAATACATGATAATTGAAAATTAAGTAGATTTTAGAGGAGTACTTGTGAGATAAATTGCATGCTCAAATTAATACTATATGACACCAAAGTCAAATAAAAACAGGGAGCAGATGCACATTTTTAGGTCGACAGCATTTATAAGTTTGTGAACTATTTCAAATGTGTTATCCTAGCAAGGACATTTCACATGACACAATAAATGTAATCCTAACTTTTAAGATATTAGCTTCACTTCCCCCGTTTTATTTAATCGTACAATGAATACTACAATTGCAAAATTTACAAATAATCTGGACCACAGCAAGTCAAGACAATAAAAAATTACTTCATCATGGAGTGTTTCTAAAGTTGTAGTAATAATAGTACCTATATAGTGTAAAATAAACCATATACCAGAGTAACAAAGTACCTCTATCAGAAACTTTAGTAAAATACAAAAGAATAAATATTGTAGATAAGAGCGAAATGTCAAAAAAAGAAAAAAAAGTATGGTAGAATATCAGTTACGAACATAAATCAAATTCACAATTTAATCAAAATATAATATATAAGTTAGAAATATAGTTATGTTAAGTATATGTACAATTAAATTGGACAATTGATTTGATGTGTAATCAGTAATGGTAGAATTGGAATTATTAAATATAATTAAAGAGTTGGAAAATTGATATGGATAGGAAATGTGGCGCGAGGAACAGATAATAATGCGTGTGGTACAACCAAGCTGGTTGTGTTTTCTGGTGCTTAGAGATAAGGAATCTGGTGGGGCAAACTGCGCTGTATTGCTCATCTCTATTCTCTAACTAAGAAAGCGAGTGCATCAGAGAGAAAGAGATTCCCTATTTTATAGTAATATTCTTAGCTAATTATTTTCATTTTTAAATAATACTTAATTTTTTTCGGTTCATTGGAATATGGGAATTGTCTTCTTCACACTCTTTATACTATTATCAAATATAAATAAATATTATGTACCGTTCATTTTTAATTTGCTAAATCCTAAAAGAGATATGTGAGTCTGATTTTGATGTGTGATGTTGTTTGTTAGTTGATTTTTATTATTTGTAAATTTATATACGTGTGTTTTTTAATGCTTTTTGATGTTTATGTGTTAGTTTTGCTAAATTGTGTTTATTAATTGTAATTTACCATTGGCTGAATTTAGACGTGGCTCTAATCTGTTTGTGTTCTTTGCCTTGATTTGCTGATATTTCATTTTACCAAAATTAGTAATAAATTAATTGATAACTAAATATCTTAACATGGAAAGCTGTAATTAGATACACCAACAAATGAGGGGCTTTTATTTCTAGGTTAGACCCATTGATGGTATGAACCTAAAAATGGAATCTTTAACAAATGAACTATTCATGTGCGATAACGTGAATATTCACATTCATGCATCTAATTTAAGTGCTTCGAGATAAAGTTAGAACCCTCTACCATTTTGTTGTCATATTATTATATTTTGTTACAAAATCACATGGAATATACATGTATCACACCTATTTACCTATGTAAAACTAACAATTAAAGTAAATAGCTTGACTTAGAAATGAAATAAGGGCAAACAAAATAATGATTACTATTAAATTTATTGTACTATGTGGTAAAAAAAATAAACATTAGATTCCTTCTAATCCCCACTTTCTCGTGGTGAGAATAGTGTTTGGAATTACTGTACAATAATTGATTGGAATTGGAAGTTGGGGCACGTCAAAGTAAACACGTTTTTGGCAGTCGATAAAGATGCATCAATTTGTTAGCGCATTTTCATGCGGAAGAATATTAGTAGTTGCGATTTCTTCACATTAATAATGCCAACGGGAATCAAGAATCCATCAATTAAATAAATTTTAGGGTACAAATTCATTATTATATTTCTGTAAGACTTTATTAATTATTTTAGCATTTTAATACCTTTTCCAAGAATCCAAGAAATGGTATCTTGGTCTCCATTTCACACCATGATTGCTTTTAGAAGAATCCAAGAATATCTGCATTTCATGTTTAGCTTAGGTGAACAAAACTTCCACCCAAAATACAATTTATTTATTTATTTATAATCACATGAATATACATTAATTGACTCTGTTATATGTTATCCGAGTTTACAATTGGGAGAACATTTTAATTATTGTCATTCCATACTCATGATTCAAATTGAAAAAAGAGAGACTTTATAGTTGGCAAAATGTCGACATATTAGTATTGAATTTCTACCAAGGAAAACCTAAAATTCAAAGAACTAACTTGCAACCAGGAGATAATAAAGTTCACACTATAGCAATGTGTGACGCAATATAACTTGTGTAAAAAATTGCAGTACTAACATACATGTTTGTAACTAGGGTTGTGATTAACCCTTTTCTATTATTAAAGTTTTATGAATCAGATTTTGATGTTGTTTTGTTACACTAAACTAAAAAAAAGGCCAAAAGTGAAGAATCTTTACACAAGAACTAGGGCTGATTTAATATATTAAAATCCCTCTTCCCCCACAAGATTCAGAAATTGAATCATTGTCATGTCACATGTGTCATTTATTCGGTTGGCAAGAGATGAAATGGATTGGAATCCAAGTGTGTGTGTGTGTGTGTGTGTGAGTGAGAATAAAAATGATAGATACCTAAAATGAACGGTATTTGAGAAACGACACCAGACAATCCCTTCACTCCCTAAAGCATCTTTCACGTGATCGCATTATGCCTTCCCCTTGTCACTAGGGTATCCTCTCTCTTCCTCCTCCCTTCTCTAATACTACTTCATCAGTTGTATAGAAATAAGCCATTTAGAATTAGTACGTTTTTAATACGTAATTTGTTAAGAAAAAAAAATAGTTAAAAATATGTAGTGAATGGTGAGGCTACAAATAACAAAATAATAAAAAAATAAAAAAATTGTCATAAATGGATTTCTATAGGATGGACAAAAAAATAAATATGATATACTCTCTCCGTTTTTTAAAAATAACAACTATTTTTATTTTGGGTCGTTCCTTAAAAATAGAAACATTAGAATCATTCTATTTTAGGACATGGACCCCACAATCCACTACATCTACTTTCACTATTTTTTCTCTTCATCTCTCTTACTTTACTCATTTTTCTTTTTCTCTCTCTTACTTTACCAATTGTGCATTAAAACCATGTCGTTTCAAATATTTCTATTTTTTGAATACGGAGGGAGTATTTTTATAGGATGATGGGAGTAAATATTTATAAAACTTGCAAGGAATTTAATTATAATGATATTGGTCCTTAAAATCATAAATTTTGGTCAAATTTTGGTATATCCTATAAACTTTAAAATTTGTTTTACATTGTGTTTGTTATTTTTCGCGACATGTCAATCACTATATTCAACTAATGCATATGACATTTTTATCCTACTTGGACTACTAAATCATCGTGTTTTTTTATCTTACTTACCACGAACTTAAAAAGTAGTCTAAATTACTATAATAAATGTTTCATGTTGCTCACATTGTCGCCGAAAATAACTCATTTGTGTTAGGTTGGGAAATAACACATGAAATATAAAGTTTGTGTTATATTAAACTAATTTTAAATTCATAGAAAGCACCGGATTGACTAAAGTTCATAATTTTAAAGACCAATATCGACTCTCAATTATATTAATTGTTGCACATAAATTTGGTTGGTAGAAGTGGCTCATTTTATTTAGCTATATACTCACTCCGTCCGGCATTAGGAGTCTCATTTCTTGGCGGCACGAGTTTTAAGAAATGTTAAGAAAAGTGGTGGAAAAAACTTAGTGGAATAATGGTCCCACTTGTCTATATTAGTTTTAAATTAAATGTGAGTGGAATGAGTTAGTGGAAGGTGGGACCCCATTACCATTTATAATAAAAGTGAATCGGGACTCCTATTCGCGGACGGAGAGAGTAAGTCTTAAAAGCATTAGGTAAGCTAAATTCATGTCTCACGTAAATGATAAATCTAACTTGTATGTCATACACATTTTTATGTCTCGCCAGCAAGCCTACTGTATTGTTGGATCAGTTAAAATTTCAATCCATTATTGATAACTCTAATAGAAGTCCAAGAAGTTTCATCTCTAGCCTCAAGGGCATTCTAGTAATTCAGGTGGTTGTGGTCTTTGTCTACTTATAGGGGAGTTGTTTGGTTTTGGTCTAGTTTCAAGTCCTTGCAATTTAGGAATAATAAATCATTTCATCAATTGATTGTTTGTTTGGGGTGAACATTTTGGGTCACATATGCTTTTTACTTTTTCTTAGTTATTGTATTGATTCGTTCAAAGTTTTCAACTCTTGTCGAGGAAGCCTGTTGTCTTTGAATTTTGATAAATCATTCTGAGGCATGCAAATGTTAGAGCCAGCTATTGTGTCTTCATCATTTCTCCCACTGTTTTATTCCCCTAAACAAAAGTGCATTCCAAACATTTTTTATTTTTGGTCTTCAATGTAAAGAAATATTTTGTCTTCATGTTAATTAGTATTGTTTTAAGACTGGAAATGAAAGAAAGTGTTGCTGGAAATATGCCAAGGGTGTGTTTCTTTAGTACTCTAAACTAGATCTATTGAAACAAAAGGAAAATACTATTCATTGTTTCATATAATTTGTTAACATATAATATAAGTATAATACTTATTAGTTAATTGCAAATTCTTGTACAGTGATAAGTGAGTCATTTTTTTTAAAGATAATTTTAAAATAAATGATGTTTAGCAAGTTAATTAAGCAAATAAATAATAAAGTAGATAAATGAAAAGATAATAAAATAAAAGTTTAAATAAAAATAAAAATAAAAATAAAAATAAAAATAAATTAAAAAGTAGATCATCACTAAATGAGATAATAGGAGATAATATCTTACTTACCTTGAGACTGAAAATAAATACTAGCATGATCAGTCATCACGAAACTGAGGAAGTAATATACTTATTTGTCAAAGTAAAGAATGCAGTAAGGCGACCACATCTAATTTATGTGGCAAGTGAAATTGAAGTAACACAAAACATTATTTTATGCGAAAGATCTTGGTTTTAAACTAGTACTTCTTCTAACTACTTTTTTTAACACGAGATTTAAGAAATTGACATGTTAAAGGTTAGAGTGAAGAGTATAAATAAAGCACGAGATACAAAGAGAATAAAGTATTTACGAGAGAAGGTAAAGTTTTTGCTAAAAAGTGAAACTACTCAATTAACTTGGGATAACCTAAAATAGAAAACTACTCAGCTAACTTGTGATGAGGGAGTATATGTTGGATAGTATTTTTTCTCATATTAGGGTAATATAGTTATTATTCAATAATGATACATTTATTTTTATTATATTTAATAAATTATTCTTGATTCTACTAGTTCATTCTATTTACTTATGTAAGTTAGAAAAAATAGTTTAACAAATTAAAATATTTGGGTGGTGGGACCCACAAAAATATGGTGTCTATATTCGGTAATGGAAAGACGGATCGCCGCATATATTTCAAGCGTTCCTGAATTCAATTGCCCTTTCCACTTTCTATATTCTTTTCTTTCTAGTTTTAGTTTTCTACTTCTACTCTAATTTTAACGAATACTCTTATTACTTATTGCCACATCTTTAAGTAAAAGGTAAAGCTATGCCGTCACATTATGACCGGCCATAATTGGATATGGAGTATGAGTTATGGGAATTCACGTCTTAGGAATGGGTCTTAGGAATGGCTGGAGTGGGGAGTTATAAAGTTTAATCTTTTACCTAAACCTAATTTAATTATTTTTAGGCTTTTTCATTGTACCGTTTAAAATAAACATAACTTTTAAATTATGTTCTAATATCATTGTAATTCCGTATTTTATAATTATCAATTGTTTTAGAGATATATAAATATATCTTAATGGATTAATATATCTTAGTGAAATTCCGTATTTTATAATATAGGCGTTTACGTGTGTATACTTAATAATTAGTATGAAAATTATGGAGTAGTATAGTAGAGTATTATATTATTATTTTATATTTTTATATATTTAAATTTTTATTTATATAAATGTTAGATATTAATCAAAATTTGCTCTTAAATTCAAGAACAATTGAAATTAACATTGAAAATTTACATTTGAATCAATATCAATTGGGACCCAAATGAGTTGAATAATATTATTACAATCGTATAAATGTCACAACCAAGGTTTTCAAATTATTATAACGATCATTATATTTTTATAAACAATTGAATTATAAACTGTAATATTTCTCAATGTCCTTTAAATAGTGATATTTGCACATATTTTTCTATTTACATTATTATGTTATAATATTGTAAGAAGGTATGCTTATTCTATCGATTCCAGTTAACCGGTTGTAGATTTTCGCTCCCTATTATCGAAGTCAAAATGGAATCTTAATCGATTTCTACACTAACTTATCGGTTGAAAATGGACTGATTAGTGTATGAATCAAAATAACCAAAATCAAGTAATAATATTCAATAATCAACACTTAGAATTCAATAATATACTACAGAATAATGTGCAATAATCCAAAAAAAACACAATAGAAATTAGGATATAATCCAATATCATATAAAAATTACAATCGCATGGAAGATTAATTGAGATCTCCAATTGAATTAAAGATCAATCAAAGACTAACCATCGATTCAACAAAAATTTAAAAATTATAAATCAATTGACTTATTTTCGGCTCGTGTTTTAGAAAAATGATAGTAGTAATAAATATTTAAGTGGATAGAATGTAAAGTGAGAGTGAGAATTTTCAGGTGGAAATATCATTAATCTATGATTCAATTTTTGTGATTGTGAATTTCAATATATTATAGTATTATATTATAGATTCAATTTTATATAAGATTGTATTATTGAGTTTGTTTAATTATAACAATAAAGATTCCTTGCTTTGTAGAACCTTATTGTATCATTTGTACCTTTAAATGATAATTCACATGGTACGATTTACTACTAAGTAGTACTCCTTTGTTACTACATCCGTCTAATGCTACTAGCATTTTTTTTTCTAGACCCAAACTAATTGTACTATTTCTACTTTTATAAGAATTAATTAAGTATTTCCTTATTAAGTATCTCTTTATTACACTTAAAACACAAATTTAATTACACAAATTTATTTTAAACATTTCAACTAACCTCCAACCATCAATTTTATACTTTATTATTTAATAATAATATATTTTCAATATATACTTTTAATATTGGAACAATCTTTCCTCAAAATATTTGAATTAATTTTATATAAAATAATTTTATAGTAATGTTTACATTTATTTTATTTATACTATTATTTATAAGTTATTTAAATATTAATGCTAAATATAATATAGTTTAAATTATTTCATTTGTAAGTGAAGCTAAAAACCAATTATATAATTTTAATATCATGAATATATTTATATTCTAATTTAAAAGTAGTTATATAATACTACAAAAGAATAATATAACATAATTAAAATTAAAAAAGGAAAAAGAAAAAATGTAAAGAAATATGACACAAAAGAAACGTACACATACACAATATAATATTTCCAAGATTATTTATTATTAGTTGTACTCTAGTCTTATTTATGCACATGGGTAAATTAGTCTTGAAAATTTGATTCTTTTAAAATGAACTAATTTCAAGTAAAATAGCATTAAATGAATAAATTTTTATTAATATTTTATATTTATGGCTGACCACATTAAGGTCATTTAGCATCACGGTAAAATATGAAGTTTTTAGTAATTTTTACTGTTCTCAGTAGCTGAATAAAACACTTAAAATTGAGAAAATGTTACTACTACTGCAAATAAGTATGGCACTGAAAATCATTGATAGATATCCACCAAACCCACTGAATTTAACAAATCCACTGACACCCTAAACTGTTGTTTTCCCCAAAACCTAGTATTTTGAGTTGGCCAAACACACCCTTGAAAAATGAAAACTGAAAAGCCTTCCCTCTCCAAGTGGACTAGCTAGGCTCACGCCATCAATCATTTCCTCCCTTTATTTCAGCAGTGGTTATTAGTTACCTAAAAAAATAAATAAATTCAAACTTTATTTAATTATAATCTAATCAAAATATTGTACTCCCTCCGTCCCGGACTACTTGCACTTATTTCCTTTCTGGGCGTCCCAAGTTATTTGCACTCTTTCTATTTTTAGTAAAAATTATCACCTACAGCCGCAATTGTTGACTTTGCTATACACTCATTCCTTAATCTCCGTGCCGAAAAGGAAATGTGCCAGTAGTCCGGGACGGAGGGAGTACTAGTTTATAGTAATGAATAAAGCTACATGGTCATATTATGGCAAGCCATAAATTGATTAAATAGCAAAAAAAATCGATTTTTTTTCAAATTTTTGATTTAATACTACTTGATTTTACTTTTATATCATTTTCATTATTTGTTGCTCAACATGTTACTGCTGCTCTTTCGTAGTTTTTTCTCAGCTTATTACTACTGTCATTTCTTGATTGCTGCTCAACGTATACAGTAATTCGTGATATTAATGTGTTTTACATAATGGAATTCAAAGATAAGTACCAACTCACAAGTTCATTCACACGCATATAAGGTTATATCTATAATTCTAATTTTTTTATATATGTAAATGGACTAAATTAACTCTTTACGGCCGACCATAATATGGTCATTTAGCATCACTCTATAGTAATAGCAAAAAAAAAAGAAGCTTATCGTCAATGCCATATAGATGTAACGAACAATATCACAGATGATAATATATAACTCCAATACTATTCCTGCTTATCTACTAAAAAGAAAAAGTGATTCTTTATTTATGTGATTGGTGGATTGGAAGAGTTTTCTATGATATTGAAAGGCAAATTTAGCTTTGGACCCATCAAATAAAATTTCACGTGGAAAATCACTTATTTTCTCCATTCACTAGCAACGTGAGTTTTGATTTCTCACGATATTTTTTTTCCATTTCAACTACTTTTCCACTATGTAGAAGAAATAAGAAAAAAGCTATTTTGGGGGTTCATCCTTATTAAAATATTAAAGTATATATAAATATCCAATGACATGAAATTAAAAAGGTTGAAATTTTGATAAGGTGAATGCTACGATTAATATTTAACTCGGTCAATATGATATGTCGCATTTGAACTAATTAGTGTTGCATGAGAATACATTGATTCTTGATGATTATAGATGTTTGTTCCCCCCAAACATTGGTAATTATTAACGACATACTATCTTTTCCCCAATTAAATGATGTGCTACGATAATTATTTGGTATTATTAGCACTATTTGTGGTGGATCATTGCATGTATATATATGGCTTCAAACTTATCATTCAAGATCTTACATACTATCATAAATTCATAATAATGAAATGCTTTATGACTGAGACAAAGTCCAAGCCTGCAACTGTTTGATCAAAATCAGTGTTTTGCCTTTTGATATTGTTTAAGGCATGGTAATTACAAGCAATCATTTTTGTTATGCTAAAATTTCCTATTATTCTACATATTATAATTTCTAAATAGCGACCTCGACTTAATTAGTACTGCCTTCGTCTATGATCAGTTGTCATGTTTGTTTTTGACACATATCTTTATATTTTAATTTTAGAATAGAATGTAAGTAAGATGAGTTATTAAAATATAAAACTTATTTTTTGCTATTTATAGTAAAATTTACATAATCTAAGTTCATATTAATGAAAGAACAAAAATGATAAAGTTGGACTCATATGACCATACGGTAGGAGGGGAGGAGTATTTTATTCACGACATAAGAAGATTTTATGACTCATTTTACATAGTCGTTCACATGTTTGGGACGTGGCCTATGTTGTTTGATCAATACATATGTATACAGACAGTAATTTGATAAAGATTATAATCCTACAATTTAATTAAGTTGGACCTGATTTAGTGAAAATTTTAATTTATCGATTTGTGGTGGGTGATAAGAGTAGTAGTGGTACTAGTATCTTTTTGCACCATTATTTATAGAGCATGCGTGACGGATTCTCTAGCTTGGATTCTAGTGTGGTTGCATCATTAACGATAGAGTAGACAATTCATTTTAAAAAAGATAATCTTTTATCTTATCCACTTCATTTATTAATTATATTTTCCTAAAAAACTATTCATGTTGTTTTTAATTGATTTAACATGTAAGTAATAAATATATTTAAGATAATTTCAAGATAAAAGAGTTATACATTCCTTTCACTTATCTCTTTTCTTAGTACTTCCATTGCATTTCTTCAATATTGTTATCTCATTGTTGATAAACACGCGATAATTACATATTTCATTCAAAATAATTTTCATTGGTTTCATATTAGTATAAAATATTTGAAGTTTGTATAAATCATAAACAAAATTTCATACGTGTTTCAGTTGAAAACATTTTGTTATGTATGTGTGAATGTCTTTAACTCTTTACTTAGGTGACAAACAAAAATTGAAACAATGATGATTTTTTTTTGTACAAAAACAATGATAAAGTGTTGCTATAAATAAAACAATGGTGAAACATTTTGTATTACACATAGACAAAACCTTAACGACATCCAAATAAATATAACCTAATATATTAAACTGAAACATGAATAAAACTTTTTGTATAATTTATATAAACTTCAAAATTTTGTAGCAATATAAACCAGATGAAATATTGTGTATGATTGGGTTATGTATTTACCCCTAATTAAGACTTTCAATATTTGAATTAAGGTAGGATCTAAGAGCATCCGCAATGGGCGGACGATGGCACACCCGATGGCGCGCATCGTCCGCACCCATTGCGGGTGCGCGCCATAGGGCGCGGACGATAGTCGCGCCCTATACTTCGGCCGCGGAGGATAGCGCGGACGATGGCCATCGTCCGCGCCATCGTCGGCCCCATTGCGGCTGTCGCGGACGATGGCCGCGGACGATTATGGCGCGGGCGATAGTCGCGCCCTATACTTCGGTCGTGGAGGATAGCGCGGACGATGGCCATCGTCCGCGCCATCGTCCGCTCCATTATGGAGGTCGCGGACGATCGACCATGGACGATGGCACGCGGTTTCGTTTTTTTATAAATATCGTTCATTTGTAACATTTCATTTCACGCGATTTCATTTTCGAAACTTACATTTACATAATTACTAAGAAATGGATTCAAGCCCCAATAGTCCTACGTTTAGCGCAGGGGCGCATTGGCCGGGTACAGAACCCGGCGATTATTGTTCGTTCGACACCAACACCCATTACGATCCCGATTTCAGTACGGAATCGTATGGGTTGTCTGACATGGAGCCGTCTCCGCACCGCCCAACCGCAGCTGCCGATCCCGACCTCGCAGCGACCGCTTCCGCCCCAGCCAGAAAGAAGCGGAACCGGCAGCGGGCGCAGAAGTTGCCGCCTCCCGGTGATTGCGATGAGTACGCCCCCGGCCGTACGAACTACAACGATGACGAAACTCTCACTTTGGCCCGGTGTTGGGTAGATATATCGAAAGATCCGATATTCGCGAACAACCAGCGACAGATCGCGTACTAGGAACGCATCGCGGACCTCTACAATTCGGTCAAGCCGCCGACCGCGTACAAACGCAAGCGTGAGCAACTCCGCAAGTACTGGGATCAAGTCATGAAGCAAGTGAACTTGTACGCGGCGGAGTTCGAGAAGTTCACACGGTCACAGGTGAGCGGCTAGAGCGCGAGCGACGTGCGCACTAAAGCGATGTTGTCGTACCGGTCGATGTTCGGCGATTTCAAGCACGAGGCCATCTGGGCGCTCTTGAGGGAGAAGCAGAAGTTCCAAGGTGGAATTCTGCACACTGGTGCGCCGAAGAGGACGAAGGTCACCGAAGTTGGTGACTACACGAGCAGCGGCAGCGGCAGTCACCCGGTTGACCTCAACCGGACGTACGTGGATGAAGGGAGTTCCGGCACACCGGTGTCCTTCCGGCGTCCTCCCGGCGTCAAGGCTGCGAAGGCCAAGGGGAAGGCGACCGCGACCTCATCGTCGACCGCTGCAACCCAAGCTCTGGTCCCGGTAGAGCTCCCGACCCAGACGGCCACCGCGTTTGAGTCGTTAGCAACAGCGTCGATGGCAAGGACGATGTTGCAGACGCACATGGCCCTCAAGAAGTGTACCGACCCCGACAAAGTCGAATATCTCTGGGCGTTACTCGATGAGCTGCGTCGGAAGTTGGGAATTGGTCCGACTTAGTTTTTTTTTATTTTTTATTAGTTCAATGATGTAACTTTTTTTTATTTAAACTTCGCCGTTTGTTATTTAGACCGTTTTTTATTTACTCGTTACTTGTTATTTGAAAACAGTTAAATTAATTAAACAAAACAATAAAATGTTGATGTGGCGCCCCATTGCTAATGCTCTAATAGGCACTAACAACCTGATCAAAGAGCATGTATCTGCGTGCTCGAACAATAAAGCACTGACTTTGCCATTGAACATGATGTACTTTTACGTTGGGATAGAGGGCGTGTAAGAGCACATAATTTTGATGTCTGATCCAAGTTTGTCACATGATTTGAATTTAACTTTTTTTTAAAAAATTTAAAAAACAATTTGAAAACTATAAATTAAATAAATTTGTCATAACTCTAGTTTTTTCAATTAAATTAAAGTAGTACTAGTACTTATTTATTTTAATTATATTTATAAAATAATTTATTTGAAGTTATAAAAAAATATGACAGTATCTGAAAAATGTTACTAAAATTCAGTATTAAATTGATCAAATTAAAGGTTTCCTTATTAATTACTACTATTTTTTCGAAATTAAGTTCGGGTTGGTGAGGATCCCGCCTTAGTTGCTATATTCGCCAAATCGGGTTAGTGAATCGGGTAACCAAACCCGGATGACCACCGGAGCTTTCTTCCACCAGCCACGCATAAAACTCTGCCGCCAGCGGCCTCCTTTTTGTAAGTCTGGCCGCACTGAAATTCCTTGTCCCAGTTCCCAGAGAAATTAATTTATACTTCCAGTATCAAACCCCGAGTGGGAAGAATGGGTTGAATCAATTAATTAGGGTTCTGGAATTGTACTGTCTGATCATCGCAATTTGGGCTAATGGCTGCTGAGACACCACAACCTTTCTGGTGCTTCTTTTACCGCGTTATAATCCCAAGATTTATGTTTTTGTATGTTGTGATATTAAAATTTGTTTTCTTGATGGGAATGCAGATAAGTTTAACGTCGAACCTGCTGAAAAGCTTGCTAATGAGGCACTGCTACTCCTAATTTTATTCACTCTTCATCTTTGTTTTCGCGCGTGTGTGTGTGTGAGTGTTTCATTTTTTGGACTCAATATGTGAATGCATGACTTATTTATGCAGCGCTTGCCGATGTCAGATGCAGTGCCCGTGGCGAATCCATGATTTTCGATATGGGGGTGCCAAATAAAATTATACTTGCAGTTTATATAATCGACTAATCCTTTTTATTATATTTCTTATATTTTCACGATTATAATCTTTGTCTTTATTTTTTATATAAAAAATTCTTCATTATAAATTATACTAATAAAGTACTAGTACTTTTTAATTGAATGATTTCTATCGCCTGTAACAAAGTTTCTAGACTTTTACTACTATATTATAAATAATTTATTTCAACCTTTAAAAGGTGTGTTATCTTTATTCTATTGAAAATGATATTTTTAGATTTTTATACTATGCAAATTTTGTTTTAAACTTTTGCAAAGTAGGTTATCTTTACTAAAAAAATCATCTTTTGTCTCCGACGGGAAAACTTTAAGAATACAATTGGATTTAAAATTCATCCATTACATATAATAGATTCTATATTATGATTTTAATTTGCTTTTGTTTAGTATTTTATTTTATAAGTATTGAAATCACATAAATTTTTTCTATTTATTGAAATATTAGCTAGATGGAGTAGTATCTATTAAAAACAAAGCAAATTAAAAAAAATGAAAATAAAAATAAAGATATTATAAAATTAATTGATAGCTATATAAACATTTATTACACAAAAATTAAATAATAGTAGTAGAAATTAAATATTAATCAAAACAAAATCAATTTGAAAAGACATTGAGTACATATAATAAAATTAAATTGAAAAGAACCGTGGGTATCGTGAAAGAGCGGTGATTGAGGCCAATAAAGTTTATCAAAAACTAGCCAGAACGAGTGCATGCTTGGATATATTATGTAAATATTTATATAGTAATAAATTTTGACGTGGTTCGTTAGAGTTGCGTTTGACAGTATGTATGCACTTTGTTTAGCATGCATATGTTGATCACTTTGTGTATGCGAAGAAGTTTATAAGACCCTACCTTTAGTTTTCCACACAAGATTTTTTCACAGAAGGTTATCTAAAACTAGCCACGGTGGTGTCATTCCTGTTACTGTGTGATGACCCTAAAGACTATATACTTAATGATTCTAGGTATCTATGCCTATTTCTCTTATTTAAATTCCACATTTAGGCAAATAACTGGAAGCAATATGTTGAAGCTCTCATGGCCAGCAACAATGATGAAGCAACAAAACAAGTTTTTAGCCGTTGCCTTTTGATTACGTGTTGTCAAATATCTACTTCTTCTTTCTCTCTCTTTTTATAATTAATTAATTTATTTTGGTTTGTCTCTTGTAGTAAATTGATTTTTTTATATAGCTGATCTTCTCTATCTAAACTATAGTATTTTCTTCCCTATAGGACCCCATCACACACTGGTTGTTATTCTTGAGTTCCTTCCATAATTTCCTTACTTTAGTTATAGATTCGGAAATGCTAAAGTATGCCTATGCTACTGAGCTAGAGGAGACTCGTGGAGCAGCTCAGGTTCTATTGTGACTTGAGACATTATTTGTAACGTCCCACTTTTTTAAACCCTAATTTTCGAACCCTAAGACGATTTCATTTGTTTCTTTTAATGTCATGAATTAAATGGCGAGTGAAAATTTGTTATGCGAGTTCCTTGGTGACCTAATTTTTTTGGTTCGAGGTTATGATTGCGGGTTGACTTAGTCAACTTCGTTGAATATGTGACGTGGTTATTTTGAATAATTGATCTGGGATGAAATTATTTGTTTCCAAATAATCGATGAGTTGTTTTTACAAAGCTCGAATTCAGTGATGGTGAAATCACAATGTGAAATTAATTAAATCCTTTCCTTGTGGATTATTTATTAGACTAATTTCCAACGCATTTGATGAATTAAATAATTGATACAAGTCCAATCCAATAAAGAATAAATTGTGGAGTACACAATTTAAATAAAATTCTAACAGGGTCTTGAGCCCAAACGTATACTTATTCAAATAATATCCCTGGCCCAATCCTATTTCCTTTTGAGCCCAATACTCTAAATTCTTCCTTCCACCATCAGGAGCCCTTCTCCTCACCCTTCACGTGAATCCTCATTTCTACAGAGAAACATCTTTCAAATTTCAAAATTCAGTCAAAGCAATTAATCCCAAATTGATTAAGCAATCAAATACAAAAAATTCTCCCCTCCCACGTCCCAGCAATTACGTCTCAGCAATTACTCCCTCTTCACCCATTCCTGCAAATCTTTCCTAATTTTGGACGCAATCAAAGTGAAATCAAGCACCAAAAATTGCTCTCAGTACACAGATATATAAATCTTCCTACCCTAATCTCCTTCCCTCACACAAATTCGCAGCCACTCACTTCTCACTGTTGAATCGCAAAGCGGCGGAGGGAGCAGTAGGAAGAAACTTTATTTTTCCTCACCGAATCCTAATTCCATCACGGTAACCACTCTCTCATCCTCCTTTCATGTTCTTCCTCATAAAATGAAATATCGTTTACCCCAAAGCCTTCTGACAGAAACTAGGATCGATTCGAGAGGGGGACAAGCCAGAAACTGCAATCTTTTGTTTCAATCCAATCTGTTCTTTTGAAGGTATAATCTTCTTCCCCAATTCAATTCATCAATCCATGAACTGCATAGCATGTTTCTCACGCTATCAAATCGGATAATCAAAATAATAACCACAATCCGAATCAATCTTCTAATTAACTAAATCGAAACTCAAATTAAGAACTTACCTGCGGGGTTAAACGGGTGGAAACGAGGGCTGTCTCGGATGAAGTCGAGGCCGCCGGAGCGGCGACGCAGCGTCTGTTGCAGCGCCGAGCGACGGCGGAGGGCGCGAACGACGAATCGGAGGCGGCGACGGAAGCAGATTTCCGTGACCTCCGGGTTCTGTTTTGGGTCTTATTCTGATCCTTTCGGCGAGAGAACTAGGGAGTGAGTTTTGGTGCGTCTCCGAAATCCTCCTTTTGAGTGCTGAAACTTTTGGTGTTCTAAGTAGAGGGAGAGAGAAGTCGATGGTTTTGGGTGGGGTAGGGAGTACTACTTTAATGTTTGGTGGGGGAGTACGTGTACTCCTTTTGAAGAAGGGGTACATAATTTTATAAAAAAAAATCTCTATTTGCTATATTCTTTTAAGGCTGGAGCATTTGATTTTAAAGTGGAACGGCAGTAGTGTGTATGTATCTTGAACTAAGAGTATATGCTTTCCTACTAAAATCTTTCCTCTCTTTTGTTTGCAAATAAAATTTTTAATTAAATATTGGGTCTTTCAGTAGGCAATTATTTAAATTTTGGGCTGTTTTACTTGGTTGGGCCTATTTTTAATATTTCGTTGGGAAGCCGAAATTTATAAAAAATACTTTAGCCTTTAATTGTGGAAAATTGGTAGTCTTGGACGAGGAAATTAATTGAAGACATAGGAGGCATGCATCTTATTTATTTACTGAAAAGTGCGTTGAATTATGTATTATCTAAATGCTAAAGGTGAATCCTCGCAAGCGAAACGTGATACCAAGGGGAAGAAAATACTTGTGATCTAAGCAGTCGAGGTGGGCTTTCTTTTAAATAAGGACGATGTCCTAAATGTTTTATCGATGAAAATGAAAATGAAATCGTGTTTATCATGCCTTGTTTGATTTTTAACGTGCCTATCTGATATGGCTTGAAGCCATTATTATATAAATCGAATTCGGGTCCTCGTAGGGCCGCAAACCCTACTTGGATTAGTGTACACCTATGGTAGATCGTGTGCTAGCGTACGGGCTGGCCGGTCTAGTGACCTGGTTTGCGGCCGCATTCCTTGTCATGTATTGGCAGATATGGCTAACGTCTATGGGAAAATGACTGCAGTCGACTTTTACAATGAGAAATGATTTTAGTGCCTCGGGCCTTTTTAAAAGCCAAAACCCGATGGTTACTCTCGATGGCATGATGAATAAAACTCTTTATTGAAAATATTTTCGGCATGAGCCCATTGAGTATTATTTTTAGTACTCAGCCCTGCATGTGTTTTCCTTATGTGCAGGTTGAGCGGCGACGAGCGGTTGGCGGTGTTGAGCAAATTAAATGAAGAATTAAACATTTATATATATTTTTTTTGACTATGAGTGTCGTTGTGTCTTCATACATGACGTCACTTTTCTCTTGGATGCTTCCGCTGTGATGTTTGCTTTATATACTTTTATTAAATTCTAAAACATGTTTTATTTGGAATATTTGCGAACTCGTTACCCTTTTTGAATAAATGCTAAACCCTTGGTCCTTTACTTATTAAACGTAATTACTCTCGGTCGCTTTAATTATTTAACTTAAATTTTGGCCACACTTTTATTGAAAACCCTAGCCTTCTTGAATGTCCTTTAAAACCCTTTTTATCACGATCGTCCGCTTTTATTAACCCTAAGGGGCGGACGTGACATTATTAAGAGTAGTCATCTAATAATTTGTTTATTCATACCAGGCTGCCAAAAAAGTGTATGAAAGTCTTCTAGGGGATGGCGTGAATGCAACAGCATTATCTCACATCCAGGTTTAAATTTGTTTTGCCTGTATTTGCAGTACAGCAGTTATTCAGAAAGCAGAAGAGAAAACTCACATTACTGGTAACTGCTGAAGAACAATCAGAAATAGAACTTACCTAATACATGGATATCCTGCAAATCTGAATCGACAAGGATGTTGTGTTTAGATTTAATCCTTGCGTGCTAGAGCGTTTTAAAATGTAAATGGAATTCATCAAGTTAAGTCTGTTAAGTTATAGCCTAACATGTCCTTCTTAACTTGCTACTTCTATTTCCTTACCCATTCATTGTGAAACACTTAATTTTTTTATTTTGGTTGTTTATCTAAAAACACGAGTATTGGATTCGTAAATTTTTTATGCAGTTTCTAAGATTCATAAGGAGGACTGAAGGAGTTGAAGCTGCTCGCAAATACTTTCTGGATGCCCGTAAATCTCCAAACTGCACCTACCACGTGCCAAAATTTTGTTTCCGCCACTATGGTGGACACTTCCAATAGCCCTCAAATTTTATAATCAATTTTCATTCTAAAATGTTTTTAGGATTGCCGCCATAGCCCGATTCCTGCGAGTCGGGTGATTCGTCGTCTCCACCGTGCATTTTTTAGAGAGTGAAAGTGTAGATAGTGAATGGAGGGATTTTGTGAAAATGGTAAAAAAAATAGATGGTGGAGAGTGGTATTTATAGAGGTAATTTTAAAAAAATTTAAAATTCGACGAGGACCGCCGGCGCGCCTATAGGCGCGGCGAAAGGACGCCCGGCGCGTCCTCGCCCTGGCGTCGCCTATCCGTCGTCCGTCGCCTACCGCCCCGGGGGCGGAGATCTCCCTCACTATAAACCGCCCCGGGACAGCCCCCGCCGGGGCTATAGGCGCGGTGGTCCCATAGTGGATGCCCTAAAAGTATCCACTATAAGGCGGATGTCCCTAATACCCCCGCCCATTTTTTGTCCACAGTCCCAATTTTTTTGTCCGCCCCAATAAAAAGGTTTCCGCCACTATAGGTGGACACTGCCAATAGCCTCGAAATTTTATAACTAATTTTCATTTTAATTTTTTTCTTTAATTTTAAAATCATCGGAATTTAAATAATTATAAAACGAGGTAATTGGGATCGAATATTCGTTGTCGCCATATCCCGACGGCTGAGAAGAATAGCCGCCATATCCCGACGGCTGAGAAAGATATCCGCCATATCCCGACAGCTGGGAAGGATTGCCGTCATATCCCGATTCGTGCGAGCTGGGTGATTCGTCGTTTCCACCGTGTATTTTTAGAGAGTGAAAGTGTAGATAGTGAATGAATTGAGAGTGTGTGAAAATGGTGCAAATGAATGGTGGAGAAGTGGTATTTATAGGGTTCATTTTTGAAAAAAAAAATTGAAGGGGGCGACAGGCGCGCCTATAGGCGCAGCGATGGGCGACCGCCACGTCCTCGCACATATCTCGCTGCTCGCCCTTCCGCCCCGTTTTTTTTTCCGCTTCGGGGCGGACGTCGCCCCCACTATAAGCTGCCCCGCGATCGCCCCCTCCGAGGCTATAGCCGCGACTATACTATAGTGGATACCCTAAGTCATTTTAATGGGACAATTAAAGAAATGTTTCAATTTTAGTGAATACTATTGTGTTATCTGTTTTTAAATAAATGAAACAAAAAGTTTCATTATTGTCTCATCTTGATAAAAAAAATTATTCATTATTATATTAGTACAAAAAATTTCAAATTTTTATATCAAGATAAGTAACATTTTGTAGTTTTATAGTAATTCATTGTGATGACCGATTTATACAATAAATTAAGCTTCAGGACATTTTAATTTGATTTAATTTATTAATTTGTGAGGGAGGGTCCATTTAAAAAAAAAGACTCATTATTTAATTAATAATTATGATTGCAAGGAACACATTATTTCCATTAATCCAAACAACATGAGACGCAGAAAACACCAATCCTTTGCAAGACAAGAGAGTTATATCTAATTCTGGAAGTCTAAGAAGCCAGCGGCTCAGCACATACCCAGCTACGTTACACCTTCACGATCTTCTCGTCTCGATATCAAATGCAAACCACCTACAGAAACAGCTAAAATTAGAGTGTCTCGACGTGCTACAAACAAATTTGATCTTTGTTTGAGCTTCCGAGTATTTCACCATTCTATGGAAACAGAGGTGGCGAAAGGAGTCCCGTATCCTCTGCAATTCCCATCATTAAGTTCAGATTCTGTAGAGCCTGCCCTGATGCTCCTTTGACAAGGTTATCAATCTGCATTGCATCACAGAGTTCAGCCAAACTAAGCATATGTTACGTTCATTGTAATCTGCGAGAAAGAATTGATTTCAAACTTACAACAGAGATGATTATTGCTCTTCCTGGGATTCGGTCTGCAAATACATTCATCAAGCAGTAGTTGGATCCTCTAACATGTCGACTGTGGGGAACCTGTCCGTCTTCCAACAACACAACAAATTCTTCGTTCTGTAAACGTAGAGCGATGTATTAGTTTTACGTAACAGATCAGCAGCTCAGTTCCGGTTCCGGTTCCGGTTCCGAATCCGGTTTATTAATGCAGTGCCAAAAACAAGCCGTTTTACCTCATAAACATGTCGTAAATGTTGGCGTAAATCTTCGACAGATGCTCCAGAGGCCATTTCCACATAAATAGTTGATTGCATACCACGGCTCTGGGGAGATAATTGTGGATAAATAATTTTCTATATGGCCATATTCAATTATATTGATCCTACAGCAGTCATACCATCGGCATCAAGTGTGGGGTGAAGCTGACAGTAACTTTCGATTTTGCAGCTTCAGATAGTCCTTGTTCAATTTCTGGCACTGGAGCGGAAGTCACCAAATGCAAACAAATTAATCCCCATAGCGCAAAAATGATTGTTGGAAAAGGGTTTTAGTTGAAGATACAAAATTTGGCATGAACACTGATCAGTTCTTTCTATAACACGCCAGCAAGAGAAGGCAGGTCGACTTCCCACATAAAATATCACAACGAAAGTAAATATCATTTCCCATTGCAATAAACGTGCCACGAGATTTACCATAGGGCATACAAAATTTAGTTACTGACCATGACGGTGCCTGGTTACACCATAAGAATGCATTCCTTCTGCTATTTCTGTGTACAGATTGGCCTCCTTAGCTCCACGGCCTGTATTATAAGAGGTGCCAATTAATCTCACACTAATAGGCTGAAAACAATTCACTTTTACAGAAAACAGATGTGCACACTAACCTGCTCCACTAACACCAGATTTGGCGTCAATAATAATGTTTTCAACTCGAATGAGATTAGCCTGTGAACAAATAAAGGTTAGAGAAAAATCAGTAATTCAGTTGTGCAACTTGCCTGTCTTGGACTAGATAATACAAGCTCTCCCTACCATAAAAGGAACATGATCAAGGCATCTAGCTTTATCTCCTATGCTTTGAATTAACTAATTAGCGTAGAAAAAATAAAGCACGGGCAAGGTATTAGTTTTTCATGATAATGACTCGGGCCACTGAATTTCACACTTCTATCCCAGATAGTGAAGAGATCATTCTTGGGCTATTTCATTGCACCACAGAATATTTACATCCTTGATAAAACAGAAATTCAATATGCAAATGATCAATCATAGACCTAAGTAAGTAAACCAACCTTTATCAATGGGACAAGTGGAAGCTGAATAGAAGTTGGATAGCAGCCAGGATTCGCAACTAGGCGTGCACTTTCGATCTCCGGTCTAGATATCTCAGTCAAGCCATATACAGCTTCTTTCTGCATTTACCAGCACAGGTAACTTATGAGGCACAGAAAATTCATTAAGTAGTGTATGCCCTTTTCTTTTCTTTTTTTCTCTTTTTCGTTTTTTGTAATGTTTGAAAGGAGGTCACAGACAGGAAACAACCTCCTCTGACTTAAATGATGGAAGCATGCTTAAAACAGAACCCCGTGAACATTGAATATTTAGTCATTAATCAAGACACAAAAGAGAGATACTGACCTGCAGTTCCAATGCCTTATGCGGCTGACCGTACCATTCCTCATATTCATTGACATCACGAAGGCGAAAGTCCTGCATAACCATTAATATGACTGTATAATGACTACATGTGTAAGCCAAATTTCCCAAAATAAATTACATATGGTCATGGTGTGCACTCTTACATACTAGTAGTATTCAAGAATATCACTGATAGATAGGATGAGAAAGACAGATCATATATCAAGAATCAGGAAGTACCGCAGACAGATCGACTATCTTCAAGCTACTTGGTAGACTTTTGATGATTTCCTGCCCAAAAAAGGTTGTATTACTTACGTTGATGCATTACGAAGACCATGAAGCAACAGCCCAAATGTATGAAACGGGTAACAAGAAAACAAATGCAAACCAGAAATGAACTCTGAATGTATCAATTTTGTCTGTAAATTAGTAGGGCATAAGGAGATCAAAAGGAACCTGAGTTGTGCCATGAGGTAAACAACAGAACACAGCATCCACATTCGAAAAATCGGCATCCTTAACAGCAACCATATCTGGTAAATCCTATAGATCACATTCGTTTCAGAATCTCATAATACATAACATCAGTAACAAATATAGTACTCCTGTAAGGAAAGTTAAGGTGCTTGTAAACACGCAGCAATAGGGAAAAGGTTAATGCTCAATTGACACGTTTAGGAGCATTATACACAAATTACAAAAAAGAGGGTGAAAAGTTTATTAAGAAACTCAAGTCAGTAAACGTACTTGCTTGACCAAATGAGGAAACACCGATCCAATGGACTGGCCTGCTTTCCTATCAGCTGTCATCAACGTTATTTGATAGTTCGGATGATTTGCCAACAGCCTGATTATCTGCACCGAGAAGAAGAACCTTATATACACTAGCCAATGCTGCCTTTCTCAATACATCAAACAAGCACACAAACATATCAAACTTTCCATCTCAAAGCAAGCACATACAATTGCACATCCTTTAAACTATACTACTAACAACAGATTTTAATGGATTATACAATTTTTAGAAAGAATATAAAAAAAGTGGGCAAATGGAAAGGCCATACCTCAGAACCAGTGTAGCCACTCGCCCCAAGCACACCAATTCGGAACTTTTCCAATTTATTGCCTTTATTCTCTTCAACCTGTAAGTTGTGTGGCACTGAAGTAGCAACAGACGCTCTAACACAAAGCTTCTTAACCGTTGAATTCTTGACTTCATCCTAGAAAATACATTACCATATCATTACCCATTTTCAGAAAAAGAAACCCAGAATCCAGAATGCTTAAAGCTACAAACTTGAACCGATTACCTAAAATTAAAATGAATAAGCTGCAGAAAATGAGTATATACCTTGTATTTAATGAAGCAGCCCTGAGTGCTACTGATTGAATGCAGAAACGCCAGTGAACCCATCTTAATTGCGATCCTCTTTTCTTCAAACTAACAAACGTGCTAGATATAGGAAAAATGAAAGGTTTCAAATTGAGGAACTGCGGAAAGTGAAGCTAAAGATTTCCGTTAATTTATATGCTTCTTCGAGTTCAATCAAGTAGTCGTGCTTTCCGCTATTAAAACTCGCATGACTGATTTCTCATTTTCAATTTATAGAAACGTGAATAAGTTGAAATGGGGTGGAATTGTGGGGAACGCACCGGAGGGATCTTTTCTGAAAAATTAAAATCGTGGTACACATCTGTAATCTGTAACTAAACAGGGCTTTCTCTCCTTTTTCTTTTCTAATTATAATAATGAGGCCCAATATTAATGAATATAGTTCAATTACTTTTTTGAAACTTATTTTTTATAATGCACATTTATCAATATTATCATTATATAATAAGATTATGTTCTTCTCAAAGTTGGGACAAAATAAGAAAATTAGTAAATTATAACAAAATACTAATAAATAAACAAACTAAAGGAAATAAGAAAATTACTACTAGAAAATTATAACGTGGGCTCAAAAAGAGAGACAAAATAATCCAAATATAGAGAACTATTCATATGAAGACATGTCCATATTTGATCTTCTCCACTTTCAGAAGTGGTTGAGAGCACTTTCAAAATGATGGTCATACTTCCTAATTTAATTTCCCAATATTTTAAACACGTGTTTTCTTTGTCCTATATGACTATATGAGTGACCCTCACAATAGTCTTCATGTCTTGTAATCCATCATATGAATATCTTTGTAATTTATAATCAAGGAATCTAGGGATATAATATCATCAATCATCTCACCCAAAAACCATACAATGGTTTGTATTTAGTAATTATATTTCATATGAATGTTCTCAAATCTAATTTATGACAGCTATAAATCTTATTGGGCTTCGTTCGTTATTAGCCTATCAAGAAAATTTCAATAGCTTTTACATTTTAATGGGCTCAAGGTAGGCCCATTATCTTGCCCACTTTGATTACGCAAACTATAAACTCTGAAACAATGTATTAATAGTGGATTCAATTTATTGATATTAATACTGTATTATCTAAAACTAATCATTTTAAATTATTTTATTGTGTTATACGTTTTTACGCACTTGCTTTGATTTCTTTCTTGAGCTTGTCTCTCATGGGGACATGCGAATGGTGTAGTGGTCCTAATTAGGTTTTTAATCAAAATCTTAATGAAGAGTGAAGACTCCTTAATCATCCATTTATTCATTAAATATTAATCTGGATATTCTTTAATTGGCTTTAATGTTATGGTCTAACATAATATTCGAAAGTATTAAGAATAAACTCTTTTTAGATCCCCTTTTAACATTCATACATGACAACAATAGCTATAATAATTTGGTAAACAAAAAAAAATTGTCCGTACCATATTTAAGAAAAATATCAAATAGTACTAGTGTGTAATTCAACTTTGAAATATGATGTTTGATTGCTTGTAATCATCCCTAACACCAAATCATCGCTTACACGTATGTCACATGGAAAACAAATAATTTCTTAAAACCTAACACTTGGAATATGAAGACCCATTAGAAAGTATAATAATCTGATAAAATCTTCTTGATTCTTGACCAATGAGGGATGTAGGATGAACACCCATTTGAAAATATAATAAGTAACAAATCTTTTATAGTCCACCAATGAGATGGTACCCATTCCTATTTATTTGTTATAACCCTACATGTTTGGAATTAAATTTTTATCATTTGAATAACATACACAATCAAGGCAAGATACATGGTAAAATGTGACGCAGAGAGAAATGCAGACCAAATTATAAAATAGAGATGATGCACTTGATTATTATAGACCCCATCTCAAGAGCAATGTCCCCATCATATTTTTAGATCAGTCTACAACATTTTCTAGTTAAAATAATTTCCACATGTCCGAATCTTATCCATCCCCAACATTCATGGTTGTCATACCAACCCTAAATTATTGTGGTGCTAGAAAATATCATCGGCCAATTCGATCGTGAATCATGTCGCAACTGGAAAGATGAGTTTTCGTGAGCAACGATGCTAGTAAAATTTTGCGTGCGAGGCTTTAGCGAGCACCAAAGGTGCTTGTTAATGTCATTTAGCTTGCAAATTTTATGTTTAATGCTTCCTAAACAATGATTTTTTTAGATGTTTTTTGTAATCACAGCCAAATTCAAAGTAAATTGTGCTCAAGGTGTATGTCTTGCAAAAGTATTAGTATTATACCCGAATCCTAGGATATGACAATAAAACCATGTAGTTTTAGATATATCAACATCTTTTAATCAGCATGCAAAATGTAATGATACTACTTTGCAGTCATAATGATTTTGCCATAGTTTCAGTAATATTTCAAAACTTATGAAACTGATCATAATAAACGAAAAATCATGATTTAGATGACAATTATTCCTATAATTTTCAATGATTAATTAATTCAAATATGTGTCGGTTTGTGAATGGGAGGAGTTGAAAGAAGATTTTTGAAGTACAGGATATGTCACACGAGGGCCCCAAAATGGTCTCTCAAGGTAAAAATTATGATCCTCATTGGTCCAATTTAGGGTACATGAATTTTGAGTCTAGAAAAATTAAAGACGATTTTTCATAGTATACACATATATGTGACATATAATAATTTCGTTATCCTGGCTAAAACTATAAAACGCCTTATCTATTCTCAATATGGCTCTTGGGAGTTCAAAAGGTCAGATTTAGCTTCTTCCTATCGGAATTCATGTGCATGTAATTGTTAGTATAAATACATATAAAATCTCCATTTATTCTCCAACCACAGACGCGGAAAATAGAAGAAAATTTTCCAATCAACAATAGGAAAAATTAAAGTGTATATAGATATAGATATTTGAAGGAATGCAGAAGCTGGAAATGTGCATAGAAGCGTTGAAGCTTGCCATCGAGTTCTTGATCGTCTTCTTCGAAGCAGTCGACTCGGTTATTCATCAAACAAGATCTGCAGATCATTCCAATACTGCTCCTGTTCCAGCTTTCTATGCAGGCATTCTTCCTTAGTTTTTTTTTTCATTTTCATGGAGAATTCGTTCCATTATTGTATATTTCATTCCATTATAGTTGTTGGTAATGTCATTATAGTTTTTGATTGAATTTTTTAAATCGAATTAATCATTTTAACTAACTAGTAGAAAGGAGGTGGGAACTAGAGTGAATGGTGCCGTACCAATAAATGCAAGAATATTTACTTCTATGATTTCATCAATTTTTTACTTTGCAGTAACTTGGGATTTAATCCCCTAGAGTTGATAAATCTGTGGTCTGTAACTTCAATAAATAAATTACCTCTTGATGATTTTGAACTGGATCACTATCATGAATAACAATATCTGATTTATCAAATAAAAATATGGAATCAAATCTTGAGCATTTTTTGTTTTCAATTCTCTTTTTCGTCGACAAGATCAAGAAGTTTGGTTGGTGGAGCAAGGACCATTCATGTTTGTTCACGTGATTCTCGTGTTGTATATTCACTTAATATTTTGAGTTATTTATAATTAGAAATAATATTTTCATTAGATTATTGTGTAATTTTATATATAAACCACGACAAGCAATGTCTTTCTTTGCAAATGGGAACATAAAAGATTGTGGATAGAGGATCATTTCCTCATTTCGAGGTTGATAGAGTACACAAAATTGAAATAAAATTTGCATAGAAGAAGTTCACATTTGAAAATATAATATTAAAGAAAAAAACGAAGTTATTAGTGAAAAAATTGCTACCAAATATTTAATTTATATTTGGGGGAAGGGGGGCATGTATATTGGTTCATGACATTCGCCAGAAATTTCTATAAATAATATTATTATGTATAATACTTCATCATTTTATAAGAACAATAATTCAATTACATTTTTCTTCTCTATCTCTCTTTTACTTTATAAATTGTGCCTTAAAACCTATGCTCAATTAAGAATATATAAAATAGTTTTGTGGGATGGAGGGAATATATAAAAGAAAAATATCTGAGCTACGGTATAATTAAGGAGTGATTAACAAATTGAAAAAAACAGGAATCATTATCTCATACTAGTACTTATTAGTATAATATTGACAGATTCGTATAATTGTATTTTGATTTTATCGGTTGTTTCTGCGATATTTCCATGTTTATTTAATTGCATGGCATGGTCATTTCATTTGATTTATTACAGGTAATGATTCTAGAATAAATATGTACGGCAGATAAGGAGTATGACAAATTATTATTTAATTTTAAATATTAATAAATTGTTTGTGCTCATCACAAAAATAGGATTAGTATTAAATCACCGGACCCCTTGATTATAATATTAAACAATAGAGTAACGGTAAGTATCAGAAGGTAAGCAACAAATTATTGATAACGATAAGCAATACTCCTATAATAGTGCTAATAACCATAAGCAAAGACGGGTTAATGGACACGTACGGTAGGGTAGGTAAGCAGTGAAGTGTTGGGATATATACTGTATTTGTTTTTCGTGAGGCTACTATTACTCTTTTGTTAAATAAATTGGATGATTTAAGCTATCAACACTAATTAATTTTATGATATGTCTTTCAAATATTCAATCATTAACACAGTAATCGTATAATTTCCCAACCTCAATTTCACTAGATTTTTAGTTAACTACTCCAGGTATGGTATTTTCAATACAAGTATCCGTGGTAGAAACACATTTATAGAACTGGAAAAAATGTTTACATATGTATGTAGTTGTGTCTCCATATACAGTAATAATCGAAACTGCAGTGCACCCAGCTTCAAGTCAAAAATCACAATAGAAAGATGGACATAGCAAAAACTAAGTAAATCGTGCTATTTGAGTATTCTGGCCCTTCTACTTCATTG
The DNA here is from genome assembly GCF_004379255.2 of Salvia splendens. Taxonomy (NCBI): domain Eukaryota; kingdom Viridiplantae; phylum Streptophyta; class Magnoliopsida; order Lamiales; family Lamiaceae; genus Salvia; species Salvia splendens. Next base: position 4,077,984 of record NC_056039.1, read on the forward strand.
CAATGTATTATATGCAATTGAATCATTTACCCTAAAATATGACTCTTTTAATAGCCTGGAATTAGCGGTGGCGGCGGAGATAGGTAGCTAGCACCAATTAAACCAGGGATTTTGGCAGGAGGAGGTTTGTCATGGGGTGGTGCTTGAACCGGTTCCGATGGCGGAGATGAGGCGGTTTTTGGTGGTGATTTAACAGGAGGCGGCGACGAGTGGACATGTGGTGGTGATGAAACTTGTTTTTGTGGGGGAGGTGAGGAAGCTGGTGGTGGTTTTTTGCTTGCGGGTGGACGAGATGAGTCTTCGTCAGTAGGTGGCGGAACAGAGTTCGTTGCCTTCTCAGGAGCAGGTGGTGGCTTTTGAGACGGCGTCTCCTTTTTAGGCGGTGGAGAGCCTGTGGTAGGCGGAGTATCTGATTTAGGAGACGTTGACTCAGACTTTGGAGAGGGGGTGGAGACCGGTGTCTCCTTTTTAGGAGGAGGAGGTGCGTGTCTCTGTGTCGTCGACTTCTGAGGTGATGGCTCAGCCTTTGGCGGAGGTGTGGATTTCTGTGCCGGTGACTTCTTCTCTGATTTAGGAGGTGTTGGCTCAGACTTTGGCGAAGGTGTGGGTTTATGTGTTGGGGTTGACGACGTCGGGGTTGCTTTGGGTGAGGGGGCGCGAACCGGCGTCTCCTTTTTAGGAGGAGGTGTGAGTTTCTCTGATTTAGAAGGTGGGCTGGTTGTGGTCGATGGCGTATGCGTAGGTTTGGGTGAAGGGGCGGATACCAGCGACGGCGTAGGTGGTCGTTCTCTTATGATCGGCGCCACCTTTTGTTGATGAGGTTTTGTCCCAGACTTATGTGTCGGGGTTGATGATGTCTCCTCCTCAGAAGGTGTTGGCTCATGCATTGGCGATGTTGTGGTTGATGGCTTATATGTCTCTTGAGATGTTGGTCCAAGCTCATCATTTGGCTCAAACCCTGGCTCAAGTTCTAGGTCAAGCTCGGGCTTCGGCTCTGGCGAAGGTGTGAGTTCATGTGTTGGGGTTGATGGAACCGACATGGGTGTGGGTGTTTGTGTATGAGCCGGAGCTAATGACGGATAGCCCAAAGTTGAGGAGCCACAACCAGCTTTGCAGTCGACCTTTTTGCTTAATGCTATGCGACACTCTTTCTCCGGCCTCTGATTGGGTTCTCGTGGTAAGCAATTTGTCTTGCTGTCAACGGCAACCACAGAAACACACTCAGGATCTTGGGCATCAAAGAAGTTGTAAGAGCATGTGAGGTTCTTGAGTTTTGGCAACGTGCAAACGGTTTTTGATATCTTGCTCCTCAACTTATTGTTTCCAATGCTGAGCACCTCTATACTTTGCATATGCTCTACCCCCTGCGGTAGGTCGCCCATAAACTTGTTGTATGAGATGTCAAATACCTTGGTTGTCTTCAACATCGTGATCTCCTCTGGCAGGCACCCCGACAGCTCGTTGTGCGAAACCACAAACTCGTCCAATTTTCCCGCCATCTTGCCTATGCTGGTCGGGATGCACCCATAGAGGCGGTTGTTGGCCATCACAATCACTGAGGCGGTGGATTTCCCCAAGTTCTCTGGGATGGTTGAGTGGAACCTGTTGTTGTTCAAGAAAATCGCATCAAGGGCCTTGTCGAAGAGCCCCGCGGGTATCTCCCCTTCGAACTCATTATATCGGAGGTCGAGGTATTTAAGTTGCGGCAGCTCTAGTACCACCTCAGGGAATGCTCCACAAAAGCGGTTGTTGCTGAAATCTAACTCGTAGAGAAGCTTGAGGTTCTTGATCCCGCGCGGGATGATCCCGCAGAACCTGTTGGAGTTGAGATGGAAGAGACTAATGTCAGTCAGGTACTCGATCTCCGGGGGGAGGTGGCCCGCGATATCAGCGTGGTTGAGGTCGACACCGGCCACCACTTGGACGCTAGCGTCGTCCAGTGCCTTGGCGCAAAAGACGCCTTTGTAGTTGCACACATCCGGGCCCTCCCAATTCTTTGTCCACCCATTTGGATCAGAAAAAATGGCACTCTTCAATGCCTGTAGGGCTTTGTATGCCCCTTCTAGCCTCGGACTGGCGAGCTTCGGGATTGAACCGACCTTGACAGGTTCGCAAGTGTAGGCCGGCACTTTCACTATATTAGTCGATGTTGTCCCGACGCCTGATTCTTGTTGATCGTTCGGTTCCAGAGCCGTTGTTATCTCAGCGTCCGATCCTTCATCGCCGGCCTCTGCTTCTTGTTGATCATTGGATTCAGATGCCAGGGTTTGCTCTTTCCCGGTGTCTGATTCTTCATCTCCTTCTTGTTTGTTTTTGGGTTCGGGTGTAGCCGGTGTTTTCCCGGCGTCTGATCCTTCTTGATCGGCGTCCAATCCTTGATGATCGTTGGCTACAACAGCCTGGGTTGGGTCACTATTCTCATCAGTTGTTTCGGAGACTTGCCCAAATTGATGATTGGCACCAGCACCAGCACCAGCACCAACACCAACACCAGCACCAAAACCAAATCCAACTCCGGCTCCAGCTCCAGCTCCAGCTCCAGCTCCGAATGATAGGTGAGAGAAAGAAGGGGAGGTGAGGAGGGCGAAGAGGAGGAGGACAAGAGAGAAACCCAAGGTTTTGATTTCCATGGCGATGACTTCCTTGGGAAAAATTTATCAATCCATTGTAGCATTATACCGTATATATGCACAATAATATGAGCAACTTTCCCATGCATTCGTTTCCATTAGACTCGAGTGCAACCATCCATTTTTGAAGGTCAATGTTGCTTCTTGCACTAAAATATAGAAGATGCGCCTTGCATTTCGCATTTGCTTTCCTTAATAACTGCTAAATATGGAAACAATCTCTTGCCATATTATGTTTTCCCTTACTGCATATGCCCATCTTTAACTAAAATATTTAATTTAAATGTCATAGAGTAATCGCCTAGCATAATACGTAAATTAATTTACTTTTTCTGTTCCTCTTAATTATCATTGATATTGTTAAAACCAACGATTAAGTTCACATGGGTTATATTTTATTTGTCGCTAAGATCTCTTTTCCGTTGCCAATTCATATTCTTAATTATTTGTATGTGTGTTTCCTTAGTCTTTACATAAAAAATGAAACAAAATTGAGGTGATTGGAATTAGAGGTGCTATTAAAAATAAAACTGTTCCTCGGAATGAAAATATAAATTAAATTAGCAAGGTGGGATACCATTGATTCATCTCGTGGGATCGTTTGATAGAGAAGATTAGATAAAAAAACACACACACATTTTTTCATTAGATAATTCACTTATAATGGAATTATCTACCTAGCAAATGAATAACATGACATATATATTTGATTTGTTTTGTTTTATTTTATTTTATTTAAATAATGCAGATTAAACTTGAGACTTATATCTTGTTTGCAGAGCATGTATAAAATTTGGTCAAATTCGGTCAATCTCATAACATTTAAAATTGAAACGTTAAATTAAAGAGTTCAATTTCTTTTTTCATTTATTCCATTTGTTAGTAAATTGACATTCTTTGGTAATATTAAAAAAATACTATATTGTTTCAATAGTTAAAGAAAAAATAAGAATATAAAAGAAACTAAATGAATACTAATACTTATTTTAGTGAAACATGTAGTTTTGAACATAATCAAAATATGACATTTTGTGCATGAATGAAAATATGAAATCATTGAGAAAAATTGAAATTTAGTGATTTAATATTTTTAATTTCAAAATATTATGAGATTAACTAAAATTTATTTTTTGTTATCCAAAAAAAAATTTTCATAGCATAAAATTTTGTGAAAAAAAGTGACGTATATATTTGTACGTTATAATAGAAGAAAATACTGTATAACAGAAATGGAGTCGTGGCGTGGCGCCTTCCTTTCCCTCGTTTTCTCTCTCTTCCTCCCAAATAGCACGAAAATGCAGTTATTTCTAATGAAAGGAAAAGAAAGGAGAGGAAATGACTAAAATTTCTGACCTCGGGAAAAAATCTGAATCCTTTCTCTTCTCTGGATTATCATAAGTGCGCGGATTTGTTGATTGGAATGTTTTACGTTCTCGTCGCCGGATCTATTTGACGTTCGATTGCATTTCTCCATATAATAGTATTGTGTTATAGCGAAGAAGAAACAAATCATGAAGACGATGGCGGATGGGATACAGGATCTAATCCGGGAAGCAAAGCTTCGGACGGTGTGGTGGATGCTCTGTATTTTCACCGTGACTTATTTCTTGACGCGTAAGCTATTCATCTTCTCATCTGATATCCTATATTCCTGTTTGTTTTTTTTATAATTTATTAGTAGGTTTTTAGCGTGTATGCCGGTGTTTTACGGATAAATGCGATGTTCTAAGCTCATTAATTCTATATTTCAGAAGATTTGCAGGTTCCGCTGATGTGAATTTTGTTTTAATTTCTGACATTTTTTTCCGTTAGGTTAGCTTGAAATCGATTCATGATATTGCATTTTAGTAAAATTGGGGAATATTTTTCCTGTTTCGAATTGTGGATTAAAGTTTGAACGATCATTTGAGGAAGAGCAGTTTGCTGGTTTGTCAACATGCATGTCTTAATAGGCAATAGCCGATTCGATTTTTGCTTGTTAATGCTTTTATGTGTATACTTTAAGATTTCTGTTGGATAGTTGATTTAGCTGTATTATTTCGATCAGAACAACTCATTCCTTTTGAAAACTTGAACTGAAAGTACCCTATCATTATGTATTCTTAAAGTAGTGCTATTAATTTTGGTTATGAATCTAAATGCAGATACGAGTAAATCCATGGTAATGAATGTTCCAGTTGCTATCCTCCTTGTTGCTGGAATGAGGATACTATTTAATGAGGTGGATTTCCAGTGGAAGGTTCGAAATGTCCGAGCAACATCTTACTTATCACACTTAGAAAAGAAGCAGCTATCTGCAAATGACTCGCGGCTTTGTACCAAGCCGCCCTCGCCACAAGAGTGGAAGAGAAAGATAGACTCCCCTGTTGTTGAAGCTGCTCTTGAGGAATTCGTAAACAAGGCTCTGACTGAGTTTGTCATAGATTTGTGGTATTCAGATATCACACCTGACAAGGAGGCGCCAGAGCTTATACATGCTATAATCATGGAAGTTTTTGGTGATATAGCTGGAAGACTTAAAGAAGTGAACCTTGTAGAGCTTCTAACAAGGTACTACTCTGTGGTATATGTACATAAATGAATTAGGGAAAAATGGCAGTTGAAGCAGTTGATTTTGTGAAAGATTGAACATAGTCTCACTTTTCAACAGGGATATAGTAGACCTGATTGGGGATCATATTGATCTCTTCAGAAGAAATCAGATTGTAATTGGAAGGGATGTCATGAACACATTATCTTCTGAGGAACGGGACGAAAAGTTGAAACGACATCTCATGGTCTCCAAAGAGCTTCACCCTGCTTTGATATCTTCAGAGTGTGAGTACAAGGTGTAGAAGTGTTCTCATTTAAAAGGCATCTTTTGCCCACTTTCATTTATTTGTCTTTATCTTGGTTAGTTATTTTGACACCTGATACTTGTTAAAGATAGGTAATTCAGCAGCTCATGGGTGGGCTTTTAGCTGTTGTGTTAAGACCAACTGAAGCTCGATGCCCATTAGTTCGATGTATTGCTCGTGAACTGTTAACTTGCTTGATAATACAACCTCTTGTGAATTTCGCCAATCCCGTGTGAGTTACTATTCTTCTAGCTCCTATATGTGTTTATCTAATGATCAGCCTGAACATCTTTGTTCAAAATTTCATAAGCTCAAGAAATAAACTTTTCCTGAAGTAGCCTCACCTGGACATACATGCTTTAGATTTAATTTACTGCAGCCATTAAATATATTAATAAATTTGACTTATTAAAGTTTATTACCGAAGTCTCGTGTTCTGATTTGTCTCTCTCCTTCCTATGAGAAATGTTTCAGCTATGCCAAAAAGTGCTTCCATAATTTGTTGTTCCATTAGGTCCTACAAATTTTTTATTTCATGAGGTCATTGAACCAATGAATCGGTAATAAGTCTAAAGATGATCTTTGAGTCCTAACAGACCACAGTTTGGTGATTTTTGAAACTTTCAGGGTTGTTGGTGATATCTGTGTGCACATGTCTAATTCTAAGCATTTAAATGAATCTAAGCAATATGAGTAGTTGAGCTATAAATTAAAGGTGACATCTTGCTTTATTTAACCTAAGGGACCCCACACATATTTTTAATAGAAAACCTCTTGCATAATCTAGCTATATGGTATTCTTAAAATGTTACTATATGTTAACAAATGTATTAGTGAATTTGTGTCACAATTTGTTGTCTAAGGTTCAATGTTTATTTGAGACTATTTGAACTTTCAAGCTTGCAAAATTTTCCATCTACTTAGTTAGCGAACCAAATATTTATGTGTTTGTGAAAGCTACTCAGGATCATACTTATCTCATATTTTCTCCAGGTATATCAATGAGTTAATTGAATACATAATTGCACTGTGCACCGAGTGGGTCAAGAATCTTGCCAATGCTCGATCAACAAAAAAGGCAGGTCAGAACTCTGGCCAAACTGCCCCTGGAGATAATGATTCCAGCAACCAAGGGACTGGCATGCCTCCATCTCAGCTCAATGATAACAAGGAGCTAGAGTTAGGGGCATCTGGAAGTTCCCAACCTACAACAACGCAGGATGAGCATATTCATGCACGACCTGCGGAGTGGGCAAAAGTGTTTGAGGCTGCATCTCAGAGAAGAACAGAGGTTCTTGAGCCTGAAAATCTTGATTTCATGTGGACTATAGGAAGAAACTATAAAAAGGACTTTCAGAAGAAGGCTGCATCAGAAGTTCAAGCCCCTGAACTTACTAGTTCAGTTCCTATAAAAGAGTCGGTACCTGATATCCAAACAGAAGATAAAGGTCATAAGGATAGTTTCCCAAGTGATCTCAGTTTTGCTGTCTCAAGCAGGCCACAGGATGTCGAGGAAAATGTGTTTAATAAGCTAGAGAATAATCCTAGTGTTCTCAACCATGAAAATAATAGAAAGTTTAAAAGATCAAACAGCATCTCTCATTTTGAAGTTCGACCAAAACTGCAGCCTATAATTACTAGTAAGGACTGTACATCCATCACTACTGAAGCCTAACATACAGATGTCAATAAACTTATGCTCCTGAAACCTACAATACAGATGTTAGAGATCTTACTCCAGATGGCCAGAGGGGTTCAGCCAAGGCATCGTACAATGTAGTTATGTATGTTCCAAAACTCAGATGTAGGGTAAGACTCAAGTTTTCCTTTTCTTTATATTTTTCTAATTTAGCTGGACTTTAAGCCTTTTTTTTCTTTACATTTTTCTTGTGTTATTTTGACCCTTGATCCCACCTTTTGGGTGAGGAGGTTGTATCACTAGGATGCCTCAACAGGACATATTTGACCTTTTATAACATGCCAAAATCTTGTTCTTTTATGTTGGTCCCTTTGGCATAAAAGCAGGGTGCTTGGTTAATTTCAAATCATAGAGGTAAAATCTTTACTGTGTCAGATATGGTTAGAGATTGGAGTTGCATTGTAGTCAGAATGTTTTTTCAATTAAGGAATGACTAATCCCTCTGAGCCATTTCTTTTTCTATTATTTAAATTAAAGTTTTTGCATCTTATCAATTAAAAGAAAAAAAAAGGTGCACTGATAACCAAGATATGACAATATTTGTTCATGGAATTGTAGTTTACCAAATTATCTACTGTATCCGTGAAATAATATCTTGGGAAGCTCTTTAGGGCATGAATTGCATTAATTGGTACATTGGATGAACAGAATATCTACTGGCAAACATTTCTGTAATTGAGGCTTCAGTTAAGATGAACAAGTATATGAAAATTTGCTATCACCTTTCTAAGTGCTCTGTGACTATATTCAGCACTTTAACTGATTTGAGGTCCTTGATCTGTAGGTTATTGGAGCATACTTCGAGAAACTTGGATCAACTTCTTTTGCAGTTTACTCGATTGCTGTGACAGGTGCTAACAACATCACTTGGTTTGTTAAAAGAAGGTAATGGGTTTTGAAGAGAAGTTAGGATTAAAAGAATTCCACTTTGCTAAAAATAATTTTCATGTTTTTTAAACTTTCTGTTTGTTGGGGTTTTTCCAACATGAGAGTTTTTCAATTTGATCGGAGCTCTCATAATGTTCCAGGTAATTTCAGTTGATATTTACTTTCTGGTATTTTGTTTACAGATATCGAAATTTTGAGAGATTGCATAGGCATCTTAGGGACATTCCTAATTATACATTGCAATTGCCTCCAAAAAGGATATTCTCTTCTAGCACGGAAGATTCATTTGTGCACCAGCGTTGTATCCAGCTTGACAAGTATCTCCAAGTATGGTTATTCCCACTCTCATGATGGTAGATGCATGTCCATGTTTGGCTGTCTTGATTCTTGAAATGTACTCTTTATCAGGATCTCTTGTCAATTCCCAATGTTTCAGAGCAACATGAAGTATGGGATTTTCTTAGTTCCTCATCTAAGGTTTGCACTTGTATTGTATATATGTTGAAATAATATAGCACCGCTGGCTTCTGTGTTAACTTTTGTCTTTGACAATCAATGAAGAAATATTCATTCGGGAAATCGACTTCAGTGATAACAACGCTGGCAGGTATCTGGCTTCTCTTTTTGAGTGACCTTTTTTCGTTTATATTGAGCTTTCTGAGTTTCTTTCACTGGTACTTGCATCTCCTGCTGACTGACTGTGAGGTGAAGTATATGGTGGACTCTACTACATACCCTTTTAAATGCTCAGTATACAGTATGACCAAAAACTTTATTAAGTTTACTGAAGCAACTCACTATAAACAATGTCTAAGGTTCCAAACATCCATCTGATCATCTTATACCACCAGGCTGAGTTCTTCTCATTTCGGCAAAATCTTAGAAACTATACTTGCACTACACTTTAGGAAATGTTGAGATTAAATTGAAGTGTAGTCCTTTACTTTTTACATGCCTAGTTGCCTACCACGTTTCCTTGTATTTCACATTAACATTTATCATGTCTTAATACATTTGAGCTTTACCCCAAGAAATATTAATATGCAGAAGTATTCCTGAGAAATGATATCCCTTACCTATGCAAAGAGTTTAACTTACTTTCTTGCTATAATTTCAGTATTTCAATTGTGTCTACCTAATAAATCATCATGAACGTTTCCTCGGAAAACAGTTAATGTGGATGGTGCTATGGATGATATTGCACGCCAGTTCAAAGGGGTTTCTGATGGCCTAATGAAGATAGTGGCTAAGTCACCGTCAGCTACTTCTGAACCGCCATCTTCATTTGCAACCAAAACTGTGGCCTGGCGTTCTGATGATGTGAATAAGCTGTTTATGAAGTCAAATACTGATTCACATAACAGTTTTTCTGATAATGAGGAAGGTGATAAAGATATAATCCATGGGCAACATGAAGCAGAAAACTCTTCCCATGCGAATGGAGGGCAGTTCGATGGTGAACTGAAAGAGGATCCGACCGGGGTGCCTCCAGAGGTAATTTGGGTGGCTGACCTGTGCTTCTTGTCCCAGGGAGCTATGTTGCCTATTTCTTAACTGTTACATCTACATCAGTTAGGCATTTTCTGTAACTTCTGCATACCCTTGATTATACTAAATCTAGCTGATGTGTTTTTCCTTGCAGTGGACACCACCAAATTTAAGTGTTCCAGTTCTAAATTTAGTTGACAATGTCTTCCAGCTCAAAAGAAGAGGCTGGCTAAGGTGATAGTGTCGTTTTCAATCATTTACATGTTAAAATTTCATTTTGGTGATACAATTAAATTGTGAAATCAGGTGTCCATGAACATTTGCATTCCTTACATTTGGTTTGCAAATTTTGCCTGGTGAAAGCGACGGCTTTTAAATATGCATTTCTCTGAGAGCCTTGGACTTTAACACATCCACCTTCACACTTATCTGCTTGTTAGTGACAATTTCACATGCTTTTTCACTTTTCCAGACCATTCCATTCTTCAATTCTTTTGGGTTACTTGGGACAAATTTTGTGTGTGTGAATTAACGATCTGATGCTTAAGAATGCAATTGAGGCGATGAGTGTCATTGATTATATAAGCATTTTTCATGTTTATATTTCATCCAAGAAACACACCAGCAAGGTCTGGAAGGTTTTCATCTGAAATAACAAATTGAATAGGACAAGGGACTTCACTCCTGCAGACTATTAATTGCAGATTTGATTTTCTTTAATTGTAGGAGGCAGGTTTTTTGGATATCAAAGCAAATATTGCACTTGATCATGGAGGATGCCATTGATGACTGGCTTTTGAGACAGATCCAATGGCTCCGAAAAGAGGAGGTCATCTCACAAGGGATTCGGTTGCTTCAGGACGTAAGTAAATGATGGAATGCATCGAAAACCTACACAGCCTTGAAATTGCAGAAACTTTATATCGTTTACATGTTAACTCATAACACAATCAGCATGTTGAGATGAACAAGTTCCATGAATTTACAGAAACATTATATCGTTTACATGTTAACTAATATAATAACACAATCAGCATGTTGAGATGAACAAGTTCCATGAATTTGCGAGGGGGTTGAGAATTTCATCAGCTAAAGAAGTTGCAAATTTATGTTTTATTCATGTACTCCTTTATATTCATTCTGTCATCAGCTTCTGTGGCCCGGTGGAAAATTCTTTCTGACGTTCCGCATTCAATCAAAACTTAACAATGACAATACGGGAGCACAAACTACAAGTCACCAAGGTGGGAGGAATGTTGCTCAGCCTCCAACTTTCGAGCAACAGCTTGAGGCAGCTCGCAGAGCTAGTGATGTGAAGAAGATCATCTTCGGTGAGTAGTTGACCCATTCTCTCTTATGATTCGTGTAAGCTTATGGATGCTACTTAGTAACATTTCATCGTCATTGACATAGATGGTGCTCCGGCTGCCTTGGTCAGCTTGATCGGGCGTAAGCAGTACAAACGTTGTGCTCGTGATATATACTATTTCATTCAGGTACAAACTTAATATATTTTGAAAACAGATATAGGTTTATGTAAATTTTTTGGTGTGGATTGCAGTCTACAATATGTTTGAAGCAACTTGGGTATGCAATTCTGGAGCTTGTTCTGATAACAATATTTCCAGAAATGCGTGAGCTGGTGAGAGATATCCATGAAAAGATGCATATGCAGCACTCACAGTTTTGAGCTTTGTTATACATGTCAAGAATTAGTGTAGTACTCGAATTTACTTCATTTTTTTAGGCCTTTCTGCAATCCTGTTCCGATGTTATTTTCAAACACAAATTGTATTTCACTTGGAACATATTTTAGTAATTATCATTATTTATTCTTAATTGAATTTCTCTGTTGAAGTATTCATAAGATATGTAAACACGGCAGAATACGTAGGACTCTTTCTGATTACCACTTCTTATTTTTCAATTGAAAGACAAGAAACATTGTTCCTCACGCAATTTGTGACTTCTTATCTATAAATTGTTAGTGCGTGGTGCATGTGTTTCCATTACCCACACAAAAAAGAGAGAGAATTAATGGAAACGAATATCAAGGGCTAAGCACCATCATTTGCAATTTGAGCATAAATTCATATGTATATGTATACATACTCCATTTTCCTTCATATCATAGCCAAATCAGCGAAAATGATCATCACCTAATACATTTAGTAATACATCTACTACAACACAATTATAAATGAAAACTTGTAGTGGGTTGCTAGATGTTGCACTAGCATATAAAAATAAAAATACCAGCATCCTAATGGATTGATGACTTGTTTTAGCTAAACATAAAAGTCAGAGTTGGATTTGTTTCAATCCAACAGTTGCAAGAGGGTCATGTGCGCCTGGACTCGAAAGCGCCTCATAATCAAGCGACTGCCTCCTCTGCGTTACCTTTCTGCCAAAAGCTATGCAGCTACATGCTATAAATACCAAGATTGAAGACAGAATCCAGCAGAACTGCAGGTTGGCCAACGCTCTCGCCCTGGACTCAGCCTCTTTCGTCTCACACACAACTGCTCCGTGCATCATGCCGTTGCTCTGAATCATCGCATGTGTTGTACATCCCCGCGCCACAAAATCAGGAACCCACAGCATGAACCCCATGTTTATGAACCAACATCCTTGGAAGACAACTGATGTCGAAAGAATTAGCGCTGCAGGAAAGCTGGACGGGGAAGCAGTTGCATACAAAGCTGTCAGAAACGAAACACAAACTATGAGCTGCATCAGCCAATGGTAATGCCCTTCAAGCCCAATGTGATCGGTGGAATGGTAATGAAGTAAGAAAAGCTCCTGCCCGAAAATCGAGGCGACTAGGACGCAGGAGACCCCTAACATAGTTTCAGACAAATGACTCAACTCAGCAAAAAGAGTGAAACTTGTGAATATAACTAGCTGGAAGAACATGGTAGCATGTTCAACATTGTCAAGCTCGATGAAGAAGTGAGGGTGTTGAATGTCTACTATCTGGATCAGAATTGCAAATAAAGAAAAAAGTAGGATAAGTATGAGCTCGAGGTGCTCTAGCATCCGAAGTGGACATCTCAATGGGTACCAAAGCCTTAACACGAACTGGCCAGAACCTTTCAGAAAGTAAACCCTCAGGATGTTTGTAATGTGCCACAGACCAAGAGAAGCAAGGGCTAGCCCAGGCCCTAGATGACCAAGAAAAGTTCCCATTGGTAATTCTTGCGTAAATTCCGATAGATGGATATTATCCATAACACTCATATTGCAACTTAAATACTAATACAGATGAGGAAGATGATAAAGTTAGTTGATATCTTATCAGTTGTTGGTGCATGGTGCATGTGTTTCCACCAATGAAAATTACATTATTCGCAATCGTTGTCTCTTATTACTGACTATGCATGCTTTGTGTACTGCTTAAAGAAAAGAGAGAATCAAACGCAAATACCCCTAGAGAGCTGCATGAGCCACTGACACTGACATGGAGAGGGGAGGGGGGGAGGGGGGGAATGCAATCACCTATCTGACCCATACTCCATTTGAACTTTATACTAGGTTGTATGGAAAAGGAACAAAAGATGGAAAGAAAAAGACGGGTAGGAAAATGGACCACCCATTAATAAGAAAAAGCAGGTATATGGCCACGCTTGATAGGATATGAAACCACCTTTTAAAGATAAATGTGCTAGGCCAAAAAATTAACCAAGAAGACAAAAGACAAGAATTACAGATCTCCACGTATCAATATCACCAGCATGTAGTGACTAACTTTGACTCTTAAGTCACGTAAGTGTACAGGTCATCAACTACAGAGAAGCAGCATGAAATTTTAAAAATTTATTAGCAGCATGAACATGAGATCCCAGGAATATTACCTTCCCCGAATAGTGTCATGCAAGTTCATAGTTTGAAGTACTCAACCACTAGGACTGGAAATCTGTTTGCCCTGAAAAGAATATGAAAACTTACTAAATGATACTCTGTAAAAGGTGAACTTCTTGCAATGATAGTCTAACCATACAAAATACTTGGTGGCACAGAATAAGTGCAGAAAGTAGTTGATTAGGAGCAAGAAGAAATAACTTGGAAACTGTAGAGCCTCTAAACTAAGATACCAAAAGCTGAGATTGCTCAGAGTATGACATACTATGTGAGTACCTTATGTTGAATATCATCACAAAATGCAGCGTACCAACCGTTTTCCAGTGAATTCTGGAGATATATCCATGGACAGTGATGCGGCAAGGAGTTCAAATTCAACCTCTAACCTAAAAGGATTCTCAAACCAGGAATATAATAGGAAATATCACATCCTTAATACAAAAACCTCATTTGTGGCATTTTCTTGACAAAGAGTTTATATCCTTGCAGTATCTTTGATCAGGAATGTGTTCCCTTCAGAGGCCCTTGTACACCCTTTAATCAAAGAGATATAAGTACTATCATCAGGATTGATTCCTTTATAAACCATTTCTTTAAGGAATACCTCAGCATGATTCCCTGCTCCTTCCCCATGTTCGCAAAGGCCTTCTAGAATAGCATTGAAAGTGAGCCAGTTAAGGTCCAAACCTAAACTTAGCATCTCATCCCGAATTCTCATAACATCTTTCATATCACCCCTCTTACTATATCCACAAATTAGAATGTTGTAACTGATGCAATCTGGTCTTCTACTCATCACATCGAGAAGGCTATAAGCGTCTTCAACCTTACCAACCCTGCAGTAACTCTGCATCATAGTGTCATAAGTCACTTTATCCGGGGCAATCTTCATTCTCTCCATCTCCTTTAAAAGTGAAACAGCATGTTCAGTGTTTGCATTTTCACAATGGCCAACTATTAATGTATTGAACATGCCAAGATCAGGCAATACGCCTTTTGCTAATGCCTATGCAAGTAAATTGTCTCCCTCTTCCACCCTTTTCCAATCTACCAACAAACGAATGAGGGAACTGTAAGTCGCCCGAGTAGGCCCAATCTGTTTACTTACCATTTCATCGTGCAGTCTGAGAGCTTTCCCCACATCCCCGGCCCTGCAACAACTACTAATCAATATGCTATATGTAATTTCATTGGGGCAGATATTCTTGGCTTGCATTTCAGCCTCTGTATCCCTACTCTTCTCCATCAAAACCTGGATCGATATGTTATATGTTGACACCGTTGGAACTCTTCCTCTCTTTTCCATCTGGTATCTGTAACTAAGAGCTTTTTCCACATCCCCACAACCACAAAATCCACTGATCAGATTATAAACAACAGCATTTGGAACACACCAACTTACCTCCATTTTCCTGAGAAAGGCAGCCGCTTTCCCAATATCCCCATACTTGTACATCCAGTTTATTAAGGAACCACAAGTATATGAGTCCGGCTCGATACCTTTCGCCTTCATTCTCAAAAGAGCCATATCAGCACCATCAATATCTCCCTTCAGAGCATGCCCATAAATCAGTGTATTGTATGTCACTATATTCGGACTAATCCCTAAACCCTCCATGTACCCTACCACCTCATCGGCCTTCTTCAAATCCCCTTCCTTACTCAATGCATTGATCAATATATTCAACGTAAATACATTCGATCAGATCCCCAACCTGATCATCTCTCCAAACAAGCCCCACACAGCACCTATCTCATTCAACCTAATCAACACACTAAACATACAATTCCACGTCTCGACACTCGGCCAAACCCTAATCCTTTTCATCAACCCAAAGCACTCCATAACCCCATAACCCCTTCTCAACTCACAATACGCCCTTATCAACAAATCCAACACAATCGTGCTGGAAATGCTCAGCCTATCACGTGCCCCCACTAATCCATCAAAAACCTCTCGAGATGACAAGGGGCGAGAGCGGATAAACTCCTTTAAGAGGTGCAATGCATGCTTCAGGGAAGGGCAGCGCGCCGCAATAGCAACGGCAAGGAGGTAGCATTCGGTGGTGAGAGAATCAGGGCCTATATTTGTGACGAAATAGAGGGTGGGGAGAGGGAAACCACGGAGATGGAGGAGGGAGGAGGCAATTAGATGTCATTTCAACGGCAAATGACTCTAATACTATGGAACGTACCAAAATGGCAAAATGACTCTATTACTATGGAACGGAGGGAGTAGTAAAAACCAAGTTACAAGCTGCCCTTTTGATGCAGCCCACGGCTATCAGCCGCACGATCAGTGTGCTTATGCATGAAGATACGTAGTTTTCCCCTTCATTAAGCAAGCTATGATCCATTTTAAAATTGTCTCTCCAACTCTTATGTAAAGGATGAAGCTATGAAATCTAGAAGCTTAATTGAACAGATAACTCAAAAAGGAAGTTCAGAAACCAAAATGATGGATCAAATTCTATCAACCAAGATATTCTAAAACCAACACAACACATTAATTTTATTGTTCACAAAGAAATAGGAGGAACAATAAATCCATGCCAATACTGCGATTAAGCCAATCGACTAACAAAACGTAAACAAGGAAAATTAATAATCTCATATAGTATCAAGGATAAGCAATTACACTGTCTTCCCAAAAATGGTACAAATTCAGCAACCAACCACACTTGAACACAATATTACAGAATACCTAATCTAACACGGATTAAATCAAACTCATCCACCATAAGCACATCGCTTTCGGACTATGAGTATAACCAAAAATTTAATGAGACCTGCGAATATTTCAAGCGACGGCGACGGGCTGCGGCTTGGGAGGCTCGGCTTTTTTGTTTGATTTTTCCTGAAAATCTTCCATGTTGTAGATTACGGTGAGGTAGAGGGAGCAGCTAGGGCAGCGGGCAATTTCCTCGCCGAGTCGGAGGTCTTCTTTGGTGATCTGGAAGAGATCGCCGCAGGGACAAGGGTAGGTGAAGGCCTGAAGCTCTTGGTTCCACTCCATGTCTTCGATCTCCACGTCGTCGTAAGACATCGTTGCGAGGATTTAGGGTTTCCTTCTTCGCGTTTGGGGGAATTTGATATTCAGAAAGGCTTTCGGTTTTTGTTTGGGGGAATTTGATATTACTATAAGAAAGGATTTGGGCTTTTACGAGTGGATATTGGACTACAAGCCCAAGTCTTCTTCAATTAAAATCGATATTAATCAAAGAATGAGGTATTTTCAATTATTGTGAAGATTAAGGTAAGGTGACACATTACTTTTTGTTCTCACTCACAATTATATTCATCTCATTTTGAAAATAAAATTGAAAACAATTAACGTAAATAAAAGCTTGTTTATTGACAAATTTTGTTTCATTTATGATTTTAAGTCTATAATCAAGGGATGTTATGAATATTGGAACACAGTATTTAGGAATGAAAATGACGAAAATATAATTATATCCATAACTCCTGCTTAAATTCGTTAATGTAAATTTTCCACCAAAAACATTTGTTTGGGGGAAGGGGACTTGCTTCAAAATATATAGATAAGACATCGTTTTCGATCATTTAAATTATATGGAAATCAAATTTTAATATCTGCACTAAATTCATACTTATCCCAAAGCAAAATGAAAGTCACTAATAATTGAATGGGGAGTACTATTAACATTAATGTGACAGTTCATCGCTTCTAATAATGCTGAAAGTGTCCCTTCAAAGAATGATGCTACTAGAAGTGGCAGAATAATAGTAGTAGTAGAGGTAATTACTAATCCATCTTTTTGGGAAAAAAATTGTTAATTATTGGCTTTAACACGAGCTAAGTACGTACCTAATCATGTAGTAATAATTCCCAAATCACCTGAGGATATATCGATAAAGTTTTCTTATTGGAGGACTATCATCGATTCATCATATGCCATATATGAATTAATCTAGCTAATTGAGTAGTTATGAAGGTGGAATCCCCAATTAAAATGTGTTTTACGTAAACCACCCTTATCAAAAAATAAATTTGAAATAATATCTTTTTGGTTATTTTTACCAGTAGTAACTTAATAAATTCCCAATGACGATATTCAACATGTAATTACATATTTATAAATAATGATTTTCCGAATTGGGTAGTCGGACCGTAATAATTAAATTTCTGTTTTCAAAGCACAAATTATTTGAACAATAATTGTAAATTAGAATTTCGTAATTTTCTTAATATAAGTAATTACACGATGCATTCATAGTTAAAAATGAGTTAAGTAGATGGAAAAACATAGTACTCCTAAATAATATACTAATAATCTGTTGATATTTAATGTTTGACGTTTATGGCTTTTGATCCGGATGCCCTTGATAGAATTGATTATAAACAGTTGAAATGTAGTAACAAAATATGCACTATTTATTATGAAACTGACTATTTCAATTATTGAAGCACCGGAAAAATAGATTAAGATGACACGTCAATACAACATCATTACAACTTGGCCCAATCCTCCTCCTAGTTTTTTTTCAATATTCATAATCCAGTAGTATTATTATTGGAGTGGTTAAATTTGTTTTATCTCAAATTATGATTGAATTGGATGAACAAAAATAGATTCGAAATGATTTGTTCTCTAAATGTTATATTTCCAATCGAAGTTCATAACGCGAATGCCAATTTTTTACAATATGTTTGAACATTCATTTGATCTTGATTTGAGAGATAATCTCAATTATTTGATCTATAATGGATAACTTGGACGGTACCTAATTATCATTCATGTTATCAATTAGATGATTATTTATCTTTTATTGCTTTTTCATTATATTTTTCCCCATTTCTTCCTTTTTCTTTCCCCACATTGAATTATTATATTCTAGACATTCAACGTGGGTTGTGGTCCCAGCAAACATAACCCTATTCATTAAGTAATATCCCACTAAAGTATTTCATTTATGCATCTTAATTTTATTTGGAAAAAAAAGGGCCGATTGTCAATATCCAAGAATATCCCAAGAACCGAAAACGTGTCCATTTCAACCAATGGAAACGTGTTACGTGGGGACTTGTACTCTTTGATTTTTCCTTCCTTTTTACACCACAGTTGCACCCCTCAATAATTCCTATATAAACATCACATTTCCATCCACTTTGATACCTCATCATTTTACACATTTCATCAAAGAATTCAACAAGAATAAAATGGCAGCTGCTGCAGATTTACGCGTGGGAGAGCTCACAAAGCTAAGAGAAAAAATCACAGCCAAAAATCCATTCTTCCTAATTTCCAGAAAAATGGATGCTGAACCAAAACAACAGCCGCCGCCGCCGTCATCGACGGCCAGAAGAGAGGAGACAATGTCGGAAACCACCATGTTCTTGCTCATGGACCGCTTCTCACCGAGCTGAGCCCAAACCCATCTTCTTTTTATTCTGTAAATCTTCATAATTATGTACAATACTGTTGCTTTCTCTACCACTTCGTGTGTAAATGTAATACTCCAGTATTCTCTATCATGTCACAAATATACAACTCCTAATCTAGATTAATTATCTCCACATTTATAACTCACAAACCAACCAATCAACTATACAAAGAAGCGCTAGGATCCATCGTAATGCTCTCACAAGAGGACTCATTCATGCTAACCGGCTGCATCTCATCGTTCCACTTGAGAATCTCCCGCCCGTACCGGAGAGCCATGTCAACGCTCACTGCCTCCAGCCCCATCCCCGAGATAACGAACAGTTTCCGGTCCGTCAGGGAAGCGAACAGCCTCTTGAACTTGACCGCGACGAAGTAGAAGGCGCGCTGCGCCAGAGACGGGTTGCCCTTGCTGTTGGCTCGGTGCGGCTGGATGCTGGTCACCGGGTTGAAGTCCTCGAGCCACGGGCATCGCTTTAGCGGGGCGTCTTCGATCTTCTCCTCGAGAAGGTCTAGCTTGTTCAGGATAAGGAGGAAGTTCTTGTCGCAGAGAGTTGGGTGCGTGACGATGCTCTCGAACGCGTTCTTGCTCGCCACCATCTTGTTCGTACGGACGCCGTTTATGTCCTCGTGGTACTCGTCGTAGTCGGTTAAGGAGACGCACAGCACGACTAGGTCCACGTCTTCGAACATCTCCAACCACTTGCAGTTCTCTCCGAGGCTGCTTAGATGAACTCTGATGAGTTGATATCTGCGTGAACGGGGAAGCGATGATCAGTAGCAATAAAAGCGATTGACCATGTTTATCTTACGAATGATCGATCGTACTAACCGCACTGCCGAATCATTCTGATCCGTTGATTCCATGTAGCAATCAAGAGATGGTTTTGGGAAGGAGAACTCCATAGATGCAACCCCGTTGGACGAGGTTATCCCCTCCGCGTGCAAGATGTCCATTTGAGTAGGCTCATAGTCGTTTTGTGCGATCTCAACAGCCTTTAAAAACACAAGGATGCTGATAAATATTCCACCTATGAAACTGGCACTTCATAAGAGATAGATAGATAGATAGATTATACAGCAAAACTTACGCGATCTAAGAAGTAGTTAGCAGCTTTTGGCAGCGAATGTAGTTCATTTCTCCGGCTGTAAGTTGCTTGAAAAGCTTTGTCCTTCCACAGCTCCGCAATTAAAGGCGAATACATTTGTGTGGCAGCTGGAAATATGAGCTCCAGGTTGCCGGAATCCATGGTTTGAAGTAGCCAATCTGAGAATGACTTCAGCTTTCTGCTAAGTGAATATATATTGCTTTCGTCGACCGAGCCAGAGTCTCCTATCACCAATAAAACCATTTCAGTAACAACAGATTTCTATGAAAAAACAATATTAAACTGAATTTCTCCCAATAAAGCTTTAAGATTTAGTTATAAAGTTGTAAATTCAGGATTCTTGCATACTAAGCATGGTATCAAAATATCCCACAACTAGAACGAGGCAGTTTTGTTTACTTCAGTTTTATAGTACAATATATTATAATATTAATCACGCAATTAAAAGATGATGTGGAATTCGATATGCATACCTGAACCTGAAGGACCAGGTTCATCCGCTTGTTGTCTCCTCATCTCAACCATATAATCTTCTTCAAAACGAGCACGCCCCTCAAGCAGAAGACCGATATAGCTGTATACATTTCTTTGGATTACAAATTTGATGCTCTGTTTCTCATCTTCTGAGAATGGGACACCATATACAATCTTGGCCTGGAGTGAAAAGTTATTGGAATATGTTTGGTGATAGAATTCAATTTTTTAAGAACAAAGAAATTTCTGGTTTTTCATTTTTCAGTTTGATCAATTTGCCACATTCTAACTAGACTACTTCTTAACATGCAGGTCCCAATAACAATTAGTAAGAACCAGAAATGTGGTCTGGAGCTCTACATGCGATAACAGATATCAGTACCAGGAAATGAAACACTTGTTTGAGACAGCCAAAATCAAAGAAACAGGGGAACCATCAAAGAGCCTAACACAGTAACTTTTAGCCATTCTCGTAATCAAAATCCAACAAATAGAGTCGCATATTATATGCAGCATACATTGTATATCGAATATTACAAGGCTGGCTAGTTATCACCTAATGAAATGATGCATTTTTATGAAGCATACCGTGCTTTAAACAAAATTGTAACGGATAGAGCTTGCAATGTGAAAAACAATTATTTCAAAGAAACTTCAGCATATTGCACACTGAAAAGCAAGCAAAATGTTGTTCCAACAAAAAATGGAAGAGTAGTTCTACTAGTAATGCTATACCTGTTTAAATATGGTGCTCGTACCAGAATGGTCACAACCAACTAGGAGAATTTTGTTCATCATTTTCTGATCCCTTGCAACAGCTGCAGCTTTGTCATCTTCTACACTGTCAGAGAATAATGTATCGGAAGGATATGGCAGAGACAATGCAGCACATACTATCTTGACCCTTTTCTGTTACAATTTTCACCATATTCAGTCCCCAATTATAACATGCATCAAAGAAAAAACCATATATACCAAAAGGCTATTGGAAAGGAAATTTGTTATACCCTCGCCCAGAGATGGCCCAAGGTATTATTCATTCCTTCATGCATACAGGATCCATCTGCGGTAAGCCAAAAGTGAATGTTTCCTTCACAGTTGATTCCAGCAGCCTGAAAATGTTGCACAATTAGCTGAGACTCATCCTCTGGGAAACATGATGATACCAAAAAGAATTTTTAAGTGTGATAACCTGCAACATCCAGAGCTCTGCTTTAGTGATCCTCCGATTATTTATCAACACATTTGTGTCCCCATTGCTAGCAACCTCAGCAATTCGAGAACCGATAGCCAGCTCGGCAGTGATTATCTGACTTGGTTTCTCTCCTTCCTGCACAATTAAGCGAAAACTATCACTTCTGAAAGTAGTTCGTGGCAATAGGAAAACATCATACAAAGAAGACAAAATAATCACCTTTCCCCAGAATCCAGAAACCTTATCATACCAGTACTTTCCAGGTTTGAGCTTCTTTGGAGGATTTGGGCTGCTTTGCAACTTAACCAACTCTCCAATAGACAGAGGCCTGCCATTTACGCATATTAGATGGGACGGTAGCTGATTAGCTTCACACGAAAGCTCAGAGCTCATAATTTTATTGACTGTATCACTGGCTAGCAGTTTCTTCAGCATTCCAGAACTCTTTCCAAGCGACCCCCTTCTTGATTCATCAATCTGGTATCCTATACAGGTGATGCATTTTCTCCCTTCTGGCATATCACCCATTGCTCTGAGCAGGCAATTTTTACAATACTTTGCACCACAAACAAGGCAGATTTCCTTCTCTGCAAACCGATTCCCTTTATGACACTTATAGCACGAACCTTTCTTCCCAACATTCAATGCCACTGGCCTCTCTGGGAAATCTACATTCTCATATTCATCACTCTCCTGATAGACCGAGTCAACAGATGGTGAATCACGAAAAGTCACTGCAGGCATTCTATTGCCTGGACCAGAACTCTCATCGCATGACGAATTCTCAGAAGAAGCCTCCATCGTCTTGGCATGGGGACTTCTATCACATGTTACAGCAGCAATACGTCCCTCGTCAACGCCCTCAACATCCGAGCTTCCTAACAAGTGACTCGCATCATCAGGTAACCTGCTGCCATCACTCGAACTCTGAGTACCACCCGATTCCTTGGAATTTCTAACATATCCGTCTCTGGCTTCCGGTGCAACTTCCGCATCCGAACCGTTCTCCGGTTTCCTCGAATAAACCCTCCCCCCGGACCTCGCAAGTTTACTAGAACGCTCAGCCGCTTCAGAACCCGAACTGGACTCCCCTAACACATTCTTCTTAGACTGATCACTTTTGGCTACTGGATGAATAACTGGCACGGAGAAATCCTTCAGCACAACAGCCCTAGCCGCCACGGATGCGGTCGGAATCCGGCGAATATCAATGGGAACAACCTGCGGAATATCATGACTAACCGGCGGCCCACTATACTCCATCGCGAAGGAGTACTCAACACTAAAATCATCATCAGCACCACCATCATCGAAATCCTCGTTCTTCGCGGAAGAACCAGGCAGAATACTTCTAAAAACACTCGTCATCTCAGCTAAATACCGCCAATTTCTTCAAAAACTCACTTAGAAACACATACTTCCACGATTAGTCAATTCCTAATCCTCAGCCGCGAAAATACAGCAAAGGAGACATCTAATAGAAACCCTAATGAATTCCGGATGAATAAAACGCAAAAATCAGTGAATTTTCGACAGTCGGATCAACGGTGCGATTGAGATTGAATGGAATCGAAAATTGACGATTGCATCAAGTCTAGGGTTACCGAAATTGAAGAAATCTTGACTAGTTCAGGTCCTCGGAAAGACTTGAGAAGGTGAGGGAGTTGAAAATTGGAATCGTGAGTGTTTGACGGGTAGCATGGTGGGAAACTGTTACGTATTTTTCGTGATTTTTGAACAATTCATAAACCAAACAACCTGCTCCTTCATGACTTTCCACTGCCACGTGGGAAACAATACCAACCGTATTGTAGTCCCCTGATTTAGAGCATCTCCAATGGTAATAGGCCAGCTAGACTAGTCACAAACTCCTACTACATCATCAGCATTAAAAACTTCTCCTGCCACATAATCAGGACAAGCAACTGGACAAGCAATAAGCTAGCCACAATAAACAAAATTATAAAAAATAAATAATTAACAATCACACAAAATACGGAATTAAATTTACGACACAGATACGGGAAAATTCAATAATAATAGTAAAATTAAAAAAATTAAATTAATTAAAAAAATTTACATTAATTTAAGAAAAACCCCTCTTCCACACACGAGCCACCGCCTTCGCCTCACTCCTCGTGGCCGTCGCTGTCGCCGCCGTTGTCGCCGCTATTCGGGACCCCCAAATCTGCGGCATCTGAACCCGCGTCTGAGCCCCCCAACTGTGCCTAGGCGGCATCCAAATCTACCCGCATACTCTCGAGCATTGAGTGAAGAAACCTCTTCTCTAAGGGGTCAGTTGTCGCCCTCCATTCAGCTAAGATCTTGTGCATCTGAGCCCGCGTTTGTTGACGCGCGAAGAAGGCGAGCTCGGTTGGCAACTTGCCAACAGGGGGGATGCCGACTGGACCTCCTGGGACCCCTGGGCAACCCCCCTCGCTACCCGTTGCGCCCGCCTTTGACCAACCGGACGAGTGCGGCGAGTAAACGATGGAGGGGACGGAAACTCCTGAACATCCTCGGGGAGGTCGTGGGAACCGCCGCTGCTGCCGCTGTAATCACCGGCATAGTTCAATCGCTGCTTCTTCGGCCAGCCAGCATCGACACCTGTCCGAAACTTCTCGGAGTCCATCAGCACCTCATAGCAGTTCCAGTAGGTGAACTCCTAATAAAGCCCGGGCACGTGGAAGGCTTTCTCGGCTATCCTCCTGCAGTCCTCGTCAGTTTGGCCACTGGTCTGCATGCGGAGGGCGTTGGTGTACAAGCCCGAAAATCGGGAGACCGCAACCCTGATTCGGTCCCACCCCTTCCGGCACTCCTCCCCGCTGTGTGGCCTCCCCTCCGGGCAAAATGCCTTGTAGGCTGCTGATATTTTAGCCCACAAGTTGACGATCCTCTGATTGTTCGAATGGAGGGGATCATCGCAAACACTCACCCAAGCCTTGGACAGCGCGACGTTCTCCGCATCCGTCCACTTCCTGCTGCGACGACTCGCCGACCACCCTTTTGCCCTTCCCCTTGCCCTTCTTCTTCTTTGGTGCGCCCCGATCCCGCCCTACTCCCCCCGTTTGAATGGGAGTGTCCGCATCCTCGAGATCTATCCCCAACTCCTCTAAGGAGAAAGTATCACACCCAGTGAACTGCGTCTCTGATGGGGTCGATGTATGCGAAGAAGCAGTCAAAAAATCAAGACTGGGGCGATAGACATTGTCCCTCCCCCGGCGTCCCCTGCATCCCGGGCTGCATCCCCGGCTGCTACCCCGACATCATCTGCATCCCGGCTGCCCACCCCGGCAGCATCTGCATCCCGGGTTGCATCCCCGGTACCCCCCTGCCCGCCCTGCATCCCCTGCCATCCCGGCATACTACCCCCGGTTGCCATCCCGGGCATCATCTGCTGCCAAGGGTACATGTTGTAGTACCCGGCCATCGGACCCCATCCACCTCCCACGGGTACCGTGGGAGTTTGAGACCCGCTCGTCACTGGAGTAGACTCGTTGTTGTTCTCCATTTTACTTTATTGCTCTTGTACATAAATTAAGTCAGAGAGAAAACTCGTTAAAACAAGTAGTGCGAATGAAAATGATGTGCAAATCGCGTATATATAGTGTTTCGAAAATTAAAAAAAAATGCTGGTCGATCGCTCGTCGATCGCCCGCCTACAATGGCGGCCAGCCGATCAGCGAGCGCATCAGCCATCGCTCAAAAATCGGCGTGCGCTCGCCGAAATTCTCGCCGTTTTTCCGCTCGCCGCCTACAATGGTTCGGCTAGCAGACCGGCCAGCGCCGGGAATCGGCTAGCAGGTCCGCTAGCCTCCATTGGAGATGCTCTTACATATATATTGAATATTGAATTTTATTTTCAGTTTTTTCTTATACCCACTCGATTGCATGTATGTGGTGATAGTTTAATTTGGGGTGATTATTGGATTAGATTATACAGTAATGTTAAAAATGTCATAAATATCCAATGGTATCAATAAAATAATCAAATATTGCTTCAAAAAATATCTTCATTATCATATCTTCTGAATTTCAGT
The DNA here is from genome assembly GCF_004379255.2 of Salvia splendens. Lineage (NCBI taxonomy): Eukaryota > Viridiplantae > Streptophyta > Magnoliopsida > Lamiales > Lamiaceae > Salvia > Salvia splendens. The sequence continues at coordinate 4,103,613 of NC_056039.1, forward strand.
ATTCACTACTATTTCACGAAATAGTAAAATATGTTCTTCAAGTTATCACAACCTTGAATATTACTATACGATGATAAAACCAATATTATTATTTAGGTTATACTATCATAGAGTATAGAGTATAATGGGCGGTAACAATGAAATTTTCAAGATTATTCTTGTCTCTCATTTGTAACTCTTGGAATTAGTTTTTAAAAGATTTATAGGGATACTTGTTTAACTATTTCAACAGGTCGTTGTAGTATAGTGGTACGTATTTCCGCCTTTCGATCTCTGGCAACGGCGTTTTAATATTTTAGTATATTTACAATAAAACCATTTTTTTCTATAAATTTAATTTCCACCACTATTTTCAAGCCTTTGAATATGTGGTTTTTCAGCTATTTGTCTTCTTGTTTTCGTCAATTTAAGGCGGAGAATTGAAACTTGTTTAGTGGTTGACTACTTTTTGGTTCCAAAATATAATGTAACATGTGCAATTTGGAATTTTATGTTTTCGTAGGAGAAAATTTATTGATGTAATAATAAGATTATATTTTAGGCTCATGCACAAATTGGTATCGTGATATTTATATTTGGATAAATTATCCTACCCGGTAAACTGATTGGGTTTGTCATCCATGAGGCCATGAGGGTCCGTACATTGATTTTCCCATATTTTGATGATCCTTAAAAAAAATTTTACTTTTGCTAGTGAATCTGACTCGATTAGCTTAATCTGGAAGACTCATGAACCGTGAGTCAGCTCGAATAAGCTTGCATTCGAACATGTTCGTGACTCGTGAGCCTTACTACTGTAGCACCATATGGCATGAGGTCGGCTTGTGAAAGTGCTCGAGCTTTTGAGATTTTTTAGAATCAAGCTTCGAATAGCTAGCGATCAGCACCGTTCATTTACAACCTAACTACATACTCCATCCATCCCGTCGCAAGTGATCAACTTTTTTTTATACGAGATTTTAAAAAATGATATTGATTGAGTTAAATGGAGAAAAAAAAGTTTTAAATAGAAAAAAAAAGTATGAGAGATAAAAAAGAGAATGAAGTAAGAGATAGTAAATGTATTGTTTTTTTTGCCAAAATATGAAATCAATCACTTTTGGTGGAACAATCCAAAATAAAAAAGTTGATCACTTGCGGTGAAACTAAGTACAGAATAACAAAATTGTTCATATAATTATATAGGATTATTAATTTTAAATTGAGAAACAAATGTAATGGCCATTTCTGAATCTAGCCCAATACGTGGAGGCAAATGGGCAGGCCCAAATAAATGCTACCAGCAAAAATTGACTCGCATTTATTCTTCGGCAAGAATTTCATGTAAACCTGTTGAATAACTGAAAATTGCAGCGCCAAAACGTCAGAGAATTTGCAGTAATGGAGTTATATCTCGAAGATGGAAAACAATTATCCCCTAATTCGTCCACTCTAATTCTGGTTTGTTTTAGTTTTACTAAAAAAAATCACTCATATCTTCTGTTGCCCTAATTCATTCATTATCGTGTGATTTTTTAAAATATTATGTTTGTTGTTTCCTGATTCTCGTTTCAGCCGGCTCTGTCGATCGGAAATGTAGGACAGTTAGCAGTGGATCTGCTAATTTCGTCTCTAAAAGCGGAAAAGGTCGCCTGTTTAGACGATCCAAATGTGCTTCCTTGCGTTGGCAATGATGCTTATTCGCCGTCGCCTCTCGGAAAGCTAGCTGTTTCTCTCGAAGGTTATTTTCTTAGTATTATTTTAATTTCAATATTTTGGAAATTTCAACACTTTGTTTCTTTCTCGGCAGTACATGTTGTTAATTTTGTGTATGCGAAATTTGGTGTAAAATATCTCAGCTTATGAAGCATCTTCCAGTGCATTGACACTTGTGCAGCAGCGGTCTCCAGTTGTTAAGGTGCGATATTTTAGTTAGTTCAGTTTCGGAGATAGTTTTTATCTAGTTACTGCTATTGCATTGTTAGTGCAGTTGGATCATTTACTTAAACTGGATTGCAGTGTAGTGGCAATTATCTATAGCTTCCTTCCAGTAAAGTAGTAAACTATCTAAGAATGCTTTTGAAACAGGGCATGATGATGGCATATGCTAAGAACATAGCAGATTTTGCAGCTGCTAATGGAAAGAAGCACATCGTCTTGCTTTCCAGCTTAGATTTTGGGCGATGGAGAAATATTGATATGTCAAGGTATTACTCTAGATAACTGTTTGTTTACTGCTAGTGGAATAGGCAAGACACATGCAATTTTTAAATTCCCAAGTTTCAATTTGTTGTCTTTTGATCATAGGGAGAAGTTGGTATCCGTCCATGCATTTGTTGCTACGAAATAAAGTTCAACTCTGCAGTTAGATAAACCGAAGCAATTATGGAACAAGCAAGAACGAATACTTGTTTATTTTTGTCTAAGTATTTCTGAATCAATATTCGCATGCATGCACCACATACATCTATATGATTTCCTCAGCCTTTTTCATGTAAGTTCTTGTTGCATGTGTATAAAGTTACGCAGCTATGCGGCCAATTGTTTTGTACTGATGAAGTTTGGTATACTTAACGAATTCAGTGGTGATATATACCAGTGGTTTGCAGATCTATTACTTATCTAGCTCCAATTTGGATGGAACTGATGCTGAATGTGAAAGCCTTGGGTGGAAAAAACTGCAAGATTATGATCCTGCCCTGAGAATGTGGAAGTATCTTGACACATTAGCTCAAGAAGTGTCTGTACCTGATGAAGATTCTCCTTTTGAGGAATTGGGTGATGAAGATTACTATCCAAGTTTACCTTTTGCTGCACTGTTTTCATGCTTTAAGGTAATGGTTTATAATTTTGAATCAATATGATGTTATGGGATGATATTATATTTATTGCATGATCCAGCTTGCAGAACCTGCAGTTGGGATTTTGGATGGGTAGGCTATGCAATACTATATGAATAACCTCTCCATTCTCTTTCAAATGAACCTTTTGGCATTTGTAGAACATGGCCGACATGCTGTAGCAGCACATATTTTATTCATGTGGAACTTACTATATGTTTCACATTGTTTGTGAAAATCAATAAGAATACAAACCCTGGAAAATTTTAGGAATAAACATTAGTAACTTAAATAATCGACAAGTATGATTTACGTATTACAATCATTGTTATTTGAAATTCCATGTGTTGTGATAGGCTAAAGGGTTGAAGGTGACTTGCTTGTTCTGTTACTGCTCGGAGGGAGACAATATACCCGAAGCTTTCTCAATGGCTGAGGCAGCAGGCAAACTTGTTGGATTGAATGACTTTCTGGGTGAGCTATACTCTTCTCCTGCTTACCTCATTCATCAGGCTCACATATTGTACATGTTCTTCCTTATTGTTCTTTTTCTGTTTATTCCCATCAGCACAAGTACTTAGGTCAGCCTATAACCAAACACATGCATCTAAATACATCGTACAGTGCACTATACTATATTAATATCTCGAGCATTCTAGATCAGTATCCAGAAGTTATATTTGCCTTGTAACTTTTCAACCTTTGATGTTCAAGTACTTAGACTTAAAGCAAGATGTTCAACTCTTCTTGTTCAAGTTTCCTTCTCGGATATGGGTTGCAATCTGACTTCTTACGAATAATAATAATTTTCAGGCAAGGACAATGGTGCTGGTAAATGGATCACACCGTTCTCATGGCAGAGCGTATACGGACCTCCAGCAGATATGACTCTGTTCTAGGCAGTGTCTCAATGTATTTACCTTTTACTATGTCTTATGTCTTTTTTAGTGACAATGGATGTGTCAACTTATATCATTACTTGACGAATGAAATTACAGCCTCTGTTTCAATTTTGAACATTTTATCTGAACAAACTCCTATGATGATATTAGATCTAAATTCAAAATTATTGATATAACGGAACTAGACACGCAACAAGGCATCATAGTTTAATTGATCTTGGCAGTGGCATTTGAATTAGAACAGTTGGTTTTCATATTTCTGTGAGGGGCTGTCCCGATTGAATGTTTATTATTACTGTTCAAGATTGGGGTGATGGACATAGACTATAGTAAACTGTTACGAAGCATGTAAATAAAGTATAGAAAGTAGAAATGCAAGGATATGAACATTTCAATACACTTCATTCCATTATGCAATTTGCTAAAATATTCAGGCTAATTTGTTTGGCAACTATTCACAATTGTTATATTCTGAATTTTGAAGGGAAATTTTCCTCGTAAATATGATGTTTCATCTTTGGAAATACTAGTACTACTATTCTTCACTTACAAGTTACAACTGAATTTCCAGATCGAGAAGAGTTCAATAAATGAACCTCTCTCTCACTCTCTCTCCAAACAAAAACAACGGTTAGACTTAGACATAGATTGTGAGGTAATATATCCCCCTCCAACCAGAAATTGAAAAGTGGCCAACATATTTGGTCCCATTTCCCACCAAATAGCAATGTGGGGTAATTTGCCACATCCCAACCACAACTCTTCACTCTTTAAGTCGTCAAATCAAAGCAACATTTTTCAAGTTCAAACACCACTAACATTTATGATATCACATGCCATTATCTCAATATTTCCACACTTAAAATCCAAATACATATAATTATACTCATTCACCATGTGAGTACTAGGCAATGTAGCCTGTCGGCAGAGCTCACACAGAATGCATGGTTCCCTAGTCCTCATCCATCAAACAGTATAATCACACAATTTGGCAAACTCTTCAATCAGTTACTAAACACAATTGTAACCATTCAACAACATATGTATACGAATCCATGTTGTTAAGAAGAAATAGAGGCAATACAAAAGGTTATTCCATTATTTTCTCCCACCAACTTTCATTGTCCAAGTAACACTCAAATTCCTTGGAAACTTACTAAGAAATCACGAAAAATGTTGAAAAGCTGATTCCTGAAAATTCTAGCAATCACCAGTCAAGTTGATCTCACCTTCAACACTTGCAATGATTGTTTTGGTGAAGATTTGTTGGTGGAGAAACCATGAGGAGCTGATATATAGAACAAGGCAATAATCAAACAGAAAATCACCAACGGTGTAGATCCTCTGCGATCACAGCATAAAGCAATGAAAAGTGTACCGGGTTCTTTAGGAACAGCTGCTAGCATTGCTTTGAGATTTGGCCAGGTCATATTCTCTTCATCGTCTATAGTCTTCATGTCTTTAGGAGTTGGATTCTACAGCTACACGGCCTTTTGGTAATTTCTTTCTCAACACTGTCGAATGGTTGCACCGTAATGTCTATACCTGTATCATAACAAACGATCAATAAGGCCATCTTTCATATTGCTGTGGCTATTGTGCAATAGGATGTTCTTATGGTATGTTCGTCTGCATAACGCCCAAAGTTTCATCATGTATTTGCATATGTCAGCTAGTAATGTAAAGTTAAAAGCTGTAACAGAAAAGACAAGTGTACAAAAAATTCACAGTAACCAGCTCCAGAAGGAGAAACCGCAATTACAAGAATAAATGATAACTTTAAACATGTTAATACAGGCACTCATTTTTGAAAGTAGGTAGGTGTGATAGTACTAGTAGCAGTCCAACTAATATGAATGGGAGAATGAAGTAATCACATATCTTAGTTTATTTTCAAGAATGCAGATAAAAGAGCTTTCAACTTTTCAGATATTTATATAGAAAGGGCAACAAGAATATACTTGTGCTTACTGCTTACTAAATGCTTTAAGAGTGACTAATATATTAATTCAATTGACTACTTCATGTTTATCCTTGCAGCTTTTCAGTAACAATCATGGGCTTGGCTATTCCATGGAGTTTCACTTTGGCAATACTTGATGGATATTCCATCCTGACTAAGTTCCCCGTACATCAATCCGGCATTTTCATGGTTATCATAATAGGGGACTTGGTAATTTCTACTCTTTGGTCTATATGTCAAGATAATATAAGTCCTGGAATAACAAAGTTAATGTTTATAGGTCTTATCCTTTCTCACACTAGCAGCAGCGAGCTCGACTGCAAGTCTTGTTGATCTTCTGCTAAAAGCTGATGTGTCCTTTTGTCCCCCGAGACTCTGTAGTAGATATCAGATATCGGCAGCTATGGCTTTCTTGTCATGGTTCCTTTTGCTGGTATCATCTCTTTTCAATATTTGGCTACTTCCATGGTTGGACGCTGATTGAGAATCTACCAAAGACAGAAATAGTGTAACACGAGTGAAGGCAATGTTATTAAATGCTATAAGAAGGTTGTGGGCATGAGTCTTATGACTAACATCTTAGATTTCTAGCAAAGATAAAGGTCAATACAAGTCATAAGGAAAAATTTCGGATGCATGTGAAGGCAGCATCATGGCAGTGAACATAGACAGAATTCATTGAAAATCAGCAGGAGGCCTAAACTGTAGCCAATTTGAGATTAACGGCTCAGCACTTTGAGAGGGTTTCCTGTTGGAATGAGGCATGTCAAGATACACTGTGACGAAAAGGTTCTCTCCCCAGAATTCCACATCTAAATTTGATTTCAATACTCTATCATGTACACGTGTGTATGATGAATAACAACATGATGACACTTGAGTTCATGTAACTATCACCTCTATGTATAACTGAGAGCATGTGTTATCAAGTAGTAGTACTGAAGACTTAGGGTTACACTTACTTTAATTGTATAAAACTACTTATTCGATAAATGAAGTGGAATAATAGCATGTGTGTGAGACAGTCTATATTAATTTATTTACAAAACCAGGAACAAGTATGCGAGATAAACAATACTCTATGCAAGGCCCCTTCAATTCAAACAGCACACAGTACGTTCATGAACACTTCAATATATTAGGCTCAAAGTGCACTAATAGATTATGCAACCAGAACAGCATAGCTAACAATTTAATACAGTGATCCGGTAAACTTCCATTATAATTCTAAAATATCTTTTAACAGAAAGGCTATGCAACAAGGTTTGAGCATTACCTTTGAATTCCATATATATAGGAGGCACAGGCAATAAGCATCTCTATGACCTGATCTTATGGTCTTATCAAAAGACTCCTCATATCTTCACTTCTTACCAGAATATCCAGATAGGTCTCAAGAAACTTTATACCTATAAATTCAGAAAGTTGTTAGAAGTCACTCGAATAAATCCAATAAGATCAAACTGTGAGAACTCACCGCTTAAACACAGAATAGCGCATCACAGAGAACCACTGGGGTCAAGGTGCTCCATTCTTTGATATTACGACCAACTTCTACTCGGACAATGTTTCATTATCAAGCATTTCTTTCCTCAGTTTACTCACCATGGCTTCATTTCCTAGTTTATCAAAACCATCAATAAATACACCATACATATCTGCATTTGGTTGAAACCCCTTCACGACCATCTCTGCCTGAATCTTCAGAGCCTCTTCCATCTTTCCCTCCCCACACAAACCTTTTACCAAGTTCTCATAATTCTCCCTTTCCAAAGCAGCATCGTGCTTCTTTGAAGCCATCCACCAAAAGCCAGATGCTGCAGAAATTTCATTCTTATCACAGAGCAACCTAATGATAGTATTAACAGTAGAACTACTTGGGCTAATTTTTTTCCTACACATATCCTTATACAACATCATCGCGGAATCAACATCCCCGATTTCACAATACCCTTTTATGAGATGCTCAAAAGTAATACAACTACTATCCACACCTTTCATCACCATTTCTCTATATATCTCCTCTGCTTTCTCAACCTCTCCAGCTCTGCAAAGCCCTCCAATAATGGTGTTATATGCTACTGCGTCGCGCGTCAAACCTTTATCCTCCATTTCCTCCCATACTCTCATCGCATCCTCCATTCGTTCGTGATCACAGTATGTAGCCATCAGCACATTAAAGCTATACACATTTGGCAAACACCCAACTCTCGCATACTCTTCCCACACCTCCTCCACCTTATCCAACATCCCCTCCCTGTAGAAACCAACTATAACCACATTCAATGTGTTCGGGTTTGGAAGATTTGACCTAATTTTATCGCCATTATCAACATTTTGATGAAAGATTTCTTTATACAAATCATATCCGGCAAAACAACTTCTGGTCTTCGACACCAATTCAATTAAACAATTCAAAGTGCTAGTTTTCAACAGCACTCTCTTAGACTTCAAAACTGAATAAATTTCAAGCGCGGAATCGATCTTTTTCGACTCCAAACAAGCTTTTACTAACAAATCAAACACAAACGGTGCAGAATCACAAGCTCTGTAAGTTTTCACCAGTGCATCTAGAATCACAACAGCGCTTCCCGGCTGAGCATCGGAGAACGCAACCATGGCTGACTTAATTAGCCTGAGTGCGTGGAGCTTGAGCCTAGATCGAGAGAGAATGTGAATGGCGGTGGCGTAGGAGGAGGGGGAATGAGAGGTGAGAGAGTGGTGGACGGTGAAGTAGAAGAAGCGGAGGACCAGGTGCGGATTGTTGCGCAATTGAAGGGAGACTTGAGAGAATTGAGATGAGGTGAGGCGGTTGTCTTTGGTGGTGGCGAGGAGTGAGCGGAGGTGGGACCACCGGGACTTCGAGCGGTGGTGCTTTAAAATCGAGGCGGCGGCGGAGACTATGTCGGAATGCGGTGATGAAGAAAACGAGATGGTTTGCGTGAGTACGGAATGGATTTTTGGAAATTGATTGAGGACGACGTAATGGATTTCTGTAAAGAATTTCATCGAACAGATTGTATGCGACGACAGCTGAGGAATGAAGATTTAATTTTAAGTACAGTGAAGGGCTCATGCGTAATGATGAGTTCGGCGAATATAGAATACCCATAATCTTTAAATTATTCATGATCCAAGATTAATAGGTACAGCAGTCTCAATATTCAGCGTTTGTAGTCCAACGGTTAGGATAATTGCCTTCCAAGCAATAGACCCGGGTTCGACTCCCGGCAAACGCATATCCAGTTTTTTATTTGAGCAACGCTGTATTTGTGCGGTTGCTCTTTGAATGCATCCAACTTTATGTACAATTATTTGCATTGGGAAGTTAATTAATTTGTCAATTATGATAATCATTTTACCCAGCTTTAAATCATACTCAGGTGGAGGTGCTGTGTTTGACTCTCAACTATGCCTTTATTTTTTCAATATTTGCCCATTGCTAGGTTAGTACTCCTTATTTTCAATGACTTGTAAATATTGTAATATATATAATATTGTATTTTAAACAATTTTACTTTACTTATGAAAAACTTAAGTTATTAGTAGGTTCTTTTTTAAGGTCATCACAAAGTGTTTATATCAATTATTCTCAATTAGATTAAATTTACTTGATATGCATTTAATTCTTGAGTACTAGTACATATCTAAAAATAATCCATTATTTTTAATAACTTCAAAACAAAACATAAAAGTCTCTTCCTACGACTAATTTTGATGACAAAATCATCGAGAGATTCACGCAACTATTAACAGTGGTAGAGCTAAAAATTTTCTTCTTCTTGGGCCCCACCACAAAATTTCTGGCTCCGCCACTGTTTATACGTTATAGAAAAACATATTTCAAGCATAAAAAAAGAATTTGAGATTCAAAATAGCTAGAAAAACATAATTTAAAGCTCAAATGGATCGTCACATGGTGGAGACATGTTTTGACATTTTTGCTTGATTCGCAATAAAGTATTTTTCGCTCGCATCCCTATCTCTTAACCGTCTCATCTCTTCACTATTCATAGACTCAACTGTACTTTTCACCTCATCTCTTAATTAAGAGACAGCACATGCATCTCCCCATCTCTTAACTATCTCATCCCTTAACTATTCATTCAATTTCATTTTTTTATTTTTATTTCCAACAAATTCAATTAATAAAAACACACTTCATTAAATAAAATAAAATTACAACTTAAAATTCAAAAAAAATAAAAAAACACATAATTAAAATCCTAAAAAAAATAAAAAAATTCCGTTCACTCTCTATAAATTCAAAATCTCAAAACTCAAAGAAGCAGAAGAAAGAGTTGTCTAATGACGATCATGTGCGTCTACCGGTTGCCCAAATGTGCTCCATTAGATATTTATAGAAGTGATTGGGGCTTAAAAAAATACCAAAAAAAATAAAAATTTGAAAAAAAACAGCTAGTATATTTTTTGGGATTTTTTTAATTTTTCCTGAATTTTATATAAAAAAACAAACAAAAAAAACATTTAAAACTGATATAAACGATGCCCACTCGCGGGCTAGCGAGTGGGCGTCACGGACGAACCAGAGCTCACCACATGGCCAATGCGTGTCGCGAGCTGGCGCGAAATTCCTCTCCGCGGCGAGACAAGGGACGGGCTGGGGACGAGGCGGGAGCCTGCATCGCTGTCTCGAGATAGAGATGTGGGTGCTCTGATCTTCTTTTCGCTTTTGTTGCATCAAGAATAATACAGAATGAAAGCGATTTAATTAACTTATAAACTCTATTTATTCGTCAAACAAAATAATGTTATCCCCGGACTATTCCACTCTCCAGCGTTGCCTAAGAGCATCTCCAGTGGTTGCCCGTCCCACTCGGACATCCACTGGGACTTCCCAAAAATACCTCCTGCCACGTCACTAGGACTTCCCATCCCACTGCCACGTCAGTAGGACTTCCCCTGCACAATTCGCCCTTCCCATCGCCCTTCCTACTAGGACTTCCCGCAATAAAATAAATCACAAATTCACAAATTATTATGCAATTTACGTTTACGGAAATAAAAATTTCAGCACGAATACGAACGGGAAAATTTAACAACTTCATTAAAAAAAACACTTTAACAACTTCATTAAAAAAACATACATGTTTTAAAGAAAACATACATCAACGTCACCCCCTCCGCGCCCAAACCTCTTCGATAATCTGAAGTCGAACATGGGCATCTGTTTGCCGCATGTCGGCAAATGCACGCAACCGCTGAACCTCTCCATGAGGTACCCCCATATTCACATTCGCGGTGGCCACGCCGTGACTTGGACCTGTACCCGTATTATCTTCATTGGTCCACTGAGTCAGTTCCTCAGCTTCGTTTTCGACAATCATGTTGTGCATTATGATACATGCGTACTTGACATCGCCGATATTGGGAATATACCACTGTCGTGCAGGACCCTTCACTACCGCCCATCGACTCTGGAGCACACCAAATGCCAGCTCCACATCCTTGCGCGCTGCTTCCTGACGGCTCGCAAAGTATGTCTTCTTTTCTCCGAGCGGATGCTTGATTGACTTCACAAAGACTGGCCAGTTTGGGTATATCCCATCCGCCAAATAGTATCCCATATTGTGCTGGTTGCCGTTGGCGACGAAACTGATGGCGGGACCAACGCCATTGCACTGATCGTTGAACAGGGGCGACGACTGGAGGACGTTGATGTCGTTGTTCGACCCGGCGACTCCGAAATAAGCATGCCATATCCACAACCGGTAGTCAGCTACAGCTTCAAGGATCACCGTGGGATGCTTGGCTTTGAAGCCGGTAGTGTATATCCCCTTCCAGGCGGCGGGGCAGTTCTTCCACTCCCAATGCATACAATCTATGCTGCCCAACATCCCAGGGAACCCGTGCACCGACCCATGCATATCTATCAGGCTCTGGCAGTCTTCGGGGCTCGGACTACGAAGATACCGCTCTCACGCCCGCGCAAAAATTATGCAGACACTCGATGGCTGTCGACTCGCCAATGTGGAGGTACTCGTCGAACATGTCGGCCGCACCTCCGTACGCCAGTTGTCTGATTGCGACAGTGCACTTCTGTAAGGGCGTGAGTCCGGGTTTGCCCGCTGCATCCTCCCTGATCCTAAAATACATGTATCTTCTCTCTAAAGCACCCACGATATGCATAAACAGCGGACGATGCATCCTAAAACGCCGCCGGAATAAGGCATCCCCAAAACGCGGCTGCGGGGCAAAGTAGTCCTGATACAACCGAATATGTGCAGCAATGCGGTCACGGGGTACTGTAGTTCGACGATAGATCGGACGAGGTACCGCCGCCTGCTGTCGCCGCTGCTCCCTCTGCTGTAGCAGCCTATCTATCGCACCTTCCACAGCGACCTCGATTTCATCCTCGCTATCACTGTCACTAGCCATTCTAGATATACTTGAAAATAGAGATGTAGAGAGAGAAACTTGTTAACACAAGTGGTGCGAATGAAATGAAGTTCAACGAGCCGTATATATAGAGTTAAAAAAAATTCAAAATTCAAAAATCAAAAATACCGGACGACCGACCGGACGTCCTACCCCCACCCCACAATGGCGCCCGTCCACTCGGACGTCCCTCGGATATCCAAGGACGTCCGACGTCCTACCTTGATGGGCGTATCCGACCCCTTCTGCCACAATGGCGGACGTCCGGTCGCCCGTCGCCGACGTCCGAGCCGGACGTCCGCCGCTGGAGATGCTCTAAAAACCAACCAAACTTAAATAGTGAATGAAACATTTGTAAAATAGCCACTGTGGCTGGACTTGGTTCCACTGCGACTCTCCAAATTAGCAATGCTAAATAAAATCGCAAAATCTAAATGCTCACAACGACGTCGTAGCGGGAATTTTGCAAATCAAATGAGATTCTTCCCTACTCAAGTTTCCCTCCATTTTCTGCATCTCTCTCTCTCTCGAAATCAGCAGTAACAGAAACACACACACAACAACGACGCCATCCTGGTGGGGAGTCTTCACCCAATCACGTCATTCCACGTAGGCTATTCCCTCTAACAAACTGCTCTCCGTTCTTCAGCTATATAAACCCTCCCCATCTCAGTAACCGCCAATTTCACAGTCAGATTAGCTCTCCCCAAAATCCTCTCTCCATGGCGGTTTCTCTGCGCTTCCAGCTCCCACCGCTCCTCCTCCTCCTCCTGCTAATCTCACTCTTCATCTCCGCCGCCTCCGATTTCGACGGCAGCCCCTCCCCCTCCATCTCCCCCTCCCTCTCCCCTTCCTCCGCCGTATTCCACACTCCGACTCACACCTATCCGCCCGCTCTCTTCGCCACAATCCTCTCCACACTCGGCTTCCAGGAGCTCTCCTCCGCCGCCGTCACCGCCAACCTCTCCGCCACCACGCCTCTCACCATCTTCGCCCCCTCCGACGCCTCTCTCCTCTCCTGCCCCTCCTGCTCCCTCTCTCTCCTCCTCCAGGAGCTCTCCATCCCCGGCCTCTACCCCCTCCACTTCCTCCTAACCCTAACTTTTGGTACCAAAATCGAGACGATCGCTCCGAATCGGTGCCTCACCGTCACCAGCAATGGCAAGGACAAGGTCTTTGTCAACGGCGTCGAGATCACCGGCCCTGACGTCTTCAACAACGGCCTCGTCGTCATCCACGGCCTCCAAGGCTTCGTCTCGCACCTCTCGCCGCTCTCCTGCAACGTCGAGCGGATGACGACGCTGTCGTTCCCCTCGCCGTCGCTCACCTCCGCCGCGCTGCCGTCGCTCTTCATCATGCGCCTGATGCTCAAGGACGCCATAATCCGCCTCCGCGCCACCGGATACAGCGTCGTCTCCCTCGCGATGCGCGTCAAGTACGCCGAGCTCGCCGAGCTGAAGGCGATGACGATTTTCGCGATCGATGATACCGCGATCTTCTCCGGCGGAGGTAACGCCTACTTGTCGAACTTCCGGTTCCACGTGGTTCCGAACAGGCGGTTGACGGCGGCGGATCTGGTGACCTTACCGACGGCGACGTCGCTACCTACTCTGGACGCGGCAAATAACCTCGTGGTGACAACCGGTGGAGGCGGCGGACCTTCTGCACCGATGAAGATCAATTACGTGAGGATTACCACCATAGATCTGCTGCACAACACCAAAATTGTGATCCATGGATTGTCATCGCCGTTTCCGCACATGATGCCTCATCAGGCGTTCAATGTAGAAGCTGGCGGTTCTTCTTCTGAGATCCAACAATCCGCCGCTTGTGCTCATTTTGACTGGGAGCGTGGTATATGTGCTGCTGAAGCTCAAGTTCCAGCTGGAATGCAGTCGGCGGTGGAGCTTCAAGATAACCGTGGACTCTGATTCATCAGATCTTACTGATTTTACTTTGTAAGTGATTCATCTGTTCTACTGCAATTGATTCATCTGATCTGCTCATTTTACTCTAGAATTTTGTACGCACTCTCTCTGAATATCAATTTCTCTGGTTATGGAATAATATTGAGCTCTACTTTCTTTTCGATCGTGATCTTTTGTATCAACTCTGTTTTGTTTTCAATTGATATCATTTTAACCTGAAGATAATACTGTTGATTTGTTAAATAAGTAACTAGGAAGAATCCAGTGATTTGATAAGAATTTGACGAATGATTAAGAACTAGGAAGAAACCAGTGAGTGATTAATTAGTTTGATAAACATATTCTTCAAGATAGAAACAGAGAAACATGAATTGAATAATTCATCAATATCCAGAAAAGCTAAATCCGAAATGATTGTTGGATAATATCTACAGCTTAGATATTACTGCTAAATATCTCAGTCTCCGCCTCCACCCACATTGTACATGCTGCAGCATATGGACTCCTCTCTATCAGCAATATACAGTTATTCACCAATGTCGAGAGCCCACACAACACCACACTAGCTATACATAGTTTAAATAATCTTCTCCTACCATCATAAATATAATCTACAGAGATCAATAAAGTAACGAAATGATAATCCATGTCATATACTACGCTGTTCCGCTAGGGCCAGGACAAAAAATAAGTCTGAGGATCCACTTAATGAGCATCCGCGGGTAGGTTGAGATCAAACAGTTTGTCTGCAGAACTTTCTTTTCTGGGACGCTTCCGGGACTTTAGACTCTCATCGGAAGTCCCAGATGTTGATGCCTGGTCTACTCCTGCTGGGCGTCCTACAAAATATGCACCATAAGTGTCACAAGAGGGTCCAATAATTCGGCTAACATTCACCACCAACATGTTCTCAGTAAAACTATATCGTTATGTCTCAGCTATATTTAAGTTACCATGCATCCATAACCAACCCGTATGAGGAAGATTATCATGTCGTCACTAGATAGTTGACGAATAAATACCCAGATTCAGTTGGAACTTACACAGTTGAATAAGGATTTGAAGGCTTCAGAAAGCACATCGAATGTAACCCTCTGCAAGAAAAAGTTTTTAAATACAAAGCTTCCTAACACTACAAATCAAACAACAAAGGGAAAACTACATTTGCAGGAATTGCACTAGAAAATTTATCATCTGAATATGCACACCATACGAGACCTTTTCACATACATAATTGTGTCCTACACTCTCGGTTCTAGCAGATATAGCACTTTAGCATCAAAGAAGCGAGCAATCAAACATACTAGCCATTAATAAAACAAGTCATCTATGTGTTGCACATTTTAACAAATTGGATTAACTAGATTACAAAATGATGTATAGAAAGGAGTATGACACCAGCAAAAGCAATATTTACTTCATGTGGTTATCCTCTTTATACAAGGTAAATTGAACTTGTTATCCTCTTCAGACAAATATACAAATGATGAAACATACAACCTATCCCGCAAATGTTGTACCCAAGAAGTGAAAAAGGCATTACCCCCACCCAGCATAGTTCTTCACAAGAAAATGAAAATAAAACCACTTTACCATTAGATCGGTCAGCTTCTTTCTGACATTTATTATTACCGCTGGCTTGAGCATTCCATCCGACAATCAGCTCTTCAGCCTTCTCAATGCCGTTTGAATGATAAGGCGCTATACTATGAATGGAAAATTCAAGTGAACCCAATAACTCATTCTCGATGCAATCATACCTGCAAAAATTGGATAAGTAAGCTTTAAAATTACTGTAAAGATAAACCCTTGGTTGACAATTCAGCTTACATTTTTTTGCATAGGCTGTCAATGACAACACAGAGATTAATGACATGCATCCTTATCTGCATGACTTGCTCCTCAGGATACTCAGCAAATGGCTCCTCAAGAAATTTGGATAGTTTTTCAACGTTTGATTCCAGTTGCTGTTGTTGGTCCTCAAATAAATTCTGTTTGATTTCCCTTTGCTTTTCTGTCATCTCATCTTTAAACAAGTCATCTCCAAACATGTAGAAAGCAAATGGATATGAATAAGAAAGGCTTCGTCTTGATCTGAAGAGCCTATAGAGTCCATTAGTTACCCAACTAAATTCCCTTAACTTTAAATCTCGGACTTCCAAATGCAACACCTTTTCCTTTACAGTCTCCCTCATCCGAGATTCCTGCTTAAAGGAATCAGTATGAGCTTTGTACCGATTATGATAATGCATGTATCTATATAGGTCTCTCTTTGCACGCTCAGCTTTCTTCTTGCCGTCTTCTTTGTATCGACCACAGCTATGATTAGCAATACTGGACCAGGTATGGTCTCGTCCAGTAGCACCACCACACAACCAGCTACAGAAGAAAATATAATCAGAAAGACAGATGGTGCAACAGGTTTATCTTCAGCAGTCTTTATTAAGGTGAGTCTACAGAAATGAAAAGGTGGAAGGGCAAAGAACACTTACCAAAATGCCTGCCCGCATACACAACTAACTAAATTGCAACCACCATTCTTCTCAACAGGTTTGTGACACTTGGGACAAGGCTTTGTATGTACAGTAATCCAGTTCACTGTCTCGGATTCATCCCGGCATTTTTTACTCCAGAGCTTCCACATCAAGCATGAACACGGGGAATGTGCCTCTGATACACAACTGAAGCAAAACTGCATACCACAAGAGCACTCAACTTCACATAATTCATCATTTTCAACTCTTATTGCGTTCCCACAATGGGGTGTACTCGGACACCATTTGACCATTCTGTTGTCTTCAATGTACGACTCAAGAAGATAGCGGTCAAACTTCTCTGCAAGATCTGGATGCTGTGCACTAACTAACCTTCTAACAATAGCTTCATCACAAATAGCATTGCACTTATGAGCCATGCACCTCATCCGCTTGCTTTGACCCTCATTAATTTTCACAATGAAATGCCCTGTCCAACCTGGCAAACAAATACCAAGTACCCAATTCAGCACATCCTTTTTACTGTTCCAAAGAAAAGCAAGATAAGCTATATGTGTAAACATCTAGTATGACAGAGTGTGAACAAGTAGCTAATGGAGACTGTGTAAGATGCTAAATGAACCAACGGAATGCCTTACTACAGCCTCATAATGCTACAGAGGGATAGAACTAGATATAGTTAGTTATGCATATCCCAATATAAGCCCAGAGCATAATACACATATAAGTAAAGGCTCTTACAATCGTTGCAAAAGCAATGGCTACAGTCCATTAGGGTAACATCTTTTGCAGGCACATCATCCATACATATATGGCACCTTACTGTAGATGTATCCTCATCTGGGTCTAGGTCGACAAATTCGGCCAAGGTTACCCCTGCTTCAGCAAAAATACCAAATTTTCCCTTCTCAACATAAACTGCAATCACTTTCTCAACATCCCATCGGAAATGAATGAGTAGGGTCCTGGCATGGTGTTCTCTCACTGAGAACAAGTCCATCACTCTCCCCAAATCTTCTTTCTGCACAAAATTTCAAAATCTCAGTCCATGTTTTGCCAAAAATCAAGAAAAGAAAGATTGAAGGGAGACAGGCTGTTATTTTAGACCACCATAATCATTGATTAATTATCATTATTTGTACTTCCATCTGTTTCATTAACCATTATTGCATAGAAGATGGTAGAAAAAACTTTGGAGAGCTGGTCGATAAAAAGAGGGAAATGGTGGGGTGGTTAGTGGTCGAGTAAGGATGTTGATCGAAAGATTTGGTGGGGAAATCACTAGACCAGTGATTAAAAGGAAGAAGTGCAATCCTTTAGTAAGGGTTTTATTGTTTCTCTAGCTAAAAAGTGGACTTTTTTATATCACCATATCTGTAGCTAAAATAACACATTCTTGATTCAAATTTTAGAAATTCTACCATTCTTTTGTTCATAATCAGATTTTTTATGAAGTAAATAAATCAAAGTGAACACATGATCAAGCAAATCAAACATTAAAAGAAAAACAACATACCTGTGCAGCCAAAAGAGATTCTCTTGTAATCACCTGAAAATCACAATACAAATTCCATATCACTAAATTAAACCCATAAACTACCACTCATTTTCACAATTTCACTATAACATCAAATACATACATCTCTTAAGAAAAAAAATCAAAAAATAGTTATTGATGGTATGAAACATATATAATGCTGTATTAAAAAAAATAACACTTTTTTAAATAATAGTAACAAGAACGGGTTTCTGCAATGAATCCACGAACGGTTTTAACCTTCGAACAAATGAAACAGCATCAATGCACTATAAATTTTCAGGAATAACAAACAATCGATCAAAAGCTGATAAATCATACGATCAGAACTATTCTTAATTAAGAAATCAAATGATTTTATTTGTAAAAATGTTCGACAACCATTCGATACACACATAAACCTAAACTCGAATGCGAGTACCTTGCATGAAGGGGCTTTGGATGATATCCATTGAGCATCATCGAAATCGTTGTTCTCGAGTCCGTCGAGCGACTCTTCCTCTTTATCGGATGGATAAGATCCAACATCATCGTCGCTGTTGCCGCTCAGGTAATAATCGTCCTCCATTAAATTAAAACCAGTTATCCCCTAAAAAATACGTATATATTCATAAAAGAAATGGTCAAAAATAGCCGCTGGATGCTTCCGATTATGGTGAGATCGGATCACGAGAGGGAGGTGAGATAATTTTCCGGCGAAATTCTGCCGATGATTGAAAATGTGAGAGGAGCGAGGAAGCTGCAAGTTTGGGGAGAGAGAGGGTTTTTCTTGCGCCTTTACTAATACTATGTGTGTAGAGTGAATCATAATTGGGCTTTTGGCCTAACGGCGTCGTTCCAATGAGTGGTTGTTGACCCCTGCAATAATGTCAAACGGATTTCTTTTACTCTGCACAAAAAAAAATATGAGATTTAGTTAGGGCTTGTTTGAATCCAATTTCTGTGTGTTATTGCCATGATTGATAGTACTGCCATTTTCATAGAGGCCGACGCGAGTGTTTGCTCGAACTCGATAAACGTTTCTATCGTTTGGAGGATACCTTTTCCGCCGAATTGAGTTGGATTAAAAGTTTGCATGAAATTTTGTTCAAGGAAAACAATATTTCCTTTTGAATTTGCCATCGTACGAGTGTGAAACCCTCTTCTACTATCCTAGGGTTTTGGGCGTTCGCTAGGTAAGTCTCTACTGGCATACTATTTTGGCTCTTCCGTTGACAATGGAATGTGTTTCTCACGGGGTGTTTTTATATTTTATGTGTTCGGTAGGCATTAAGTCTCTTCCGGAATACTATTTTAGCTCTTCTGTAGATAACTGATCCATAGCATTAGCCATGACAGAATTACCTAATCTCAAACATTTCATGGAGGTCAGACGACAACCTCGAGAAACGTTTCTATCGTTCGGAGGATACCTTTTCCGTCCAATTGAATTGGACTAAAAAATTGCATCGAATTTTGTTCAAAGAAAATAGTATTTCCTTCCGAATTTGCCCTCGTACAGGTGTGAATCCACCTTCTTCTCTCCTAGGGTTTCGTAAAGGCGCTCGCTAGGCATTAAGTCTCTACCGGCATACTATTTTGGCTCTTCCGTGGACAATGAAATGTGTTTCCCATGAGGTGTTTGTATATTTTGTGCTCTCGCTAGACATTCAGTCTCTACAGGCATACTGTTTTGGCTCTTCTTTGGACAACTGATCCATAGCATTAGACGATAACAAAAGTACCTAATCTCACACATTTATTGTTGGTGCGGTCCATTCCCCTAGATGAAAACACATAGCGATTACATTCGTTTAGCATGGGTGAAACCTATTACTATATAAATCGCAAATCGTTTTCATATAATTCAATTTTTTTCATCCCCTTTTTTTAGTGCATCGTCCTTTTTTTTGCACTTATTTTTAAATGCAAAATATAAAGTGTCAAAAGAACTTTTATTAAGATTTCATAAAAAAAAAAGCTTTTAAGGGTCATAAGTAGTTAGTTAGAGAAATGTGAGTAAAATGTTAGGATTATATAGATATAAAAGCGGCTATGAATGATGACCTATTTCAATTCTCTTTAAAATAACTATGTCGATTTGGGGGCAGAATAAGAGCTAATTTTAAAAATAAGTGTTAAGATTATTGATAAATCACATACGCATGGAGAAATTATAGGCTCAAAATATCAATTAGGTAAAAGCATGAAAGTTAAAATCACTTTTATCTGCATTTTTGACAATAAATTTATATTTATAATATCTACAATAGTACGAGTTAAATAAATCATAATTCAATATTAAAGTCAAAGAATCAAATTTATTGTACCAGCATATCAACATTGTTTGATACTCCACTTTACTTAGATTTGTCCAATCTGCAATCAAGTTCTCTATCTTTTTAACAAAGTCTTCTAGTTAGAGTATAATTATCTTTTTTTTAAATCTAATTTTAATATCACCAAATGTCAATAAAACGTTGTACACGAATATGATATTTCTCGCCTCATTATTATTACGCTTGATCTTATACATCCATATGTTCAATAACTTTAATAATCATGTAAAAATATGAAAGTTGAAAGCTCTTTTATCTGAATTTTTGACAATAAATTTATAATCTTAATACATTCAACTATGAGTTGAAGATATCATAATTCAATTTTAAAGGCCACGAATCAAATTTATTGTGCCAACTAATCAACACTTGTTTGATATTACAACATATAGATTTTTCCAATATGCAATCAAGTTCTTTGTCCTTTTTAACAAAGTCTTCTGGTTGGAATATAATTATTTTTCTCGAAATGCAATTTTAGCATCACCAAATGTCAATAAAACGTTGCACACAAGTATGATATCTTTCAAATTCATTATTATTAATTTATTACGCTTTATCTTATACATTCATATGTTTCAATAACTTTTTCCTAGGTTAAGTAGATATGATATCTTGTTCTTATGCAGAGCCTTCACCTCCTATTGCATTGTTATCGTTCGCCTGAATATATTCAGATCTTTAATTGCCTCCATAAATATTGATGCTTCATTTTCCTCTTTGAAGAAATATTCAACATTATCTGCGCATATGATTTTTCAATGAGACAGAATTACATAAAAATAAAAAATCTAAGCATGGTTTTTATATTATTAAAATTGATAGGTTAATTGAACGTGAAAGCTGGAATAGCTCAGTTGGTTAGAGCGTGTGGCTGTTAACCACAAGGTCGGAGGTTCAACCCCTCCTTCTAGCGGATTGTAGTATTTCATTTTTTGAAAAAAATTCACCTTTGTTTTGAAATGTTAAAAATGGCCCAATAAAAGCCCATCATATAATGAACAGTGAAATGGCCCAATATCACATGTGAGAATTACATTTGATGGAATTTACTGCTAGTACATGTCATAATATAATTAATCAAATTTAACTATATTATTTCATGTAAAGAACACTAATCAAGCTAGCAAGAGAGTTAGGGATGTCAATCGGGCCGGCCCATCGGGTTTCGGGCCAGCCCTACTCGGATTGCGGGTCAATCGGGTGCGGACTAATCGGGTTGTGAATTCTTTCGAGTTGTAAAAGTTCAACCCTAACCCTTAAAGCTCGGGTTTCGGGCTAGCCCAACGGGTTAATCGGGTTGCTATCGATAAGATTAGCATGCGATCAATCCAATAAATAATGATGAAAATTAGTTATATTCATAAAATGTAAAATATTTAATTATGATAAATTTGAGATATATGGTCAAACTCAATCATAAACATGATCAAATACTGATATTTGAGATATTTCACGAAATTATAATCCATGTTTTAGAAATTTAAATATTTTTAAGTGAATTTGAAGTTTTTAATTTATTTATCAATTATTATATTAATAAAAATTTAATGTAAAATTTGTATATTTAATATAAAATTGAAAGTTATTTTTTTAGTTATCTATATTATAAAATTAATCAATGAAGTGTCGAATTAGGAGTAAAAAATAGAATAATAGAAATTTTATCGGGTTTTCGGGCCAGCCCATCGGGTTTTCGGGTCTAGCCCTAACGGGTCGAGGGTTAATCGGGTGCGGGCTAATCGGGTTTTAATTTTATCGGGCTAGAAATTTCCAGCCCTAACCCTATAAATTTGACGGGCTATTCGGGCCAGCCCACGGGTTGCAGGCTACATTGACATCCGAGTATTTAATTTGAATTTGGATAGCCTTAATATGATACTTATGAGTTATGACTCATGAGCATGGCAATTATAAATGAAATATATCCTCTTAAAATATGCTTGCAACCGCAAAAGTGTATGATAAATTCATCCGTACACTTTTCTGTTCCAATGTTTTTATAGATGCATACGTTATATTTTGTTTTGCACATGTGAATTCTCTAAAAGACATTTTATATGAAATATTTTTTATAAAGAAATTTTTTTTTAAGGGCGGGTGATGTGTTGCATTTGCTATTAATTGCGTATAGATTTTTTTATTATTAATTTTGTACAACCGTTTGATAATATGAATAAGAAATAACTTAAGACTATATTTTCTACTCTAAGTAGCATTTTATTTGGGTCATCTAAAATAAGACGACTTTAAAAGACCACATCAAAACTGGACTTTTGATCATCATCTGGCTTGTATCTTGAAAAAGTAGAGCTAACTTGTTAGTATTAAATCATATATGAAACTTATGATCATATTTAATATTTTAACGTCCAACTCACATTATTTAAAAACTTAATTGTAGGCAAAAGTAATACTATAACCGAAATTATATCATTTTTAATATAAAATATAGTAATTTATATGACCAGCCAACTAGTTAATGGCCAAATCAACGTAACAGCCAAAGATGCATATAATGAGACACTATAGATAACTATTTCTATAGATTTCTTTGTGAAGCCTTGATTCGAAAGTGATGAGGTAAAAGACATAGAGGAACATAATTTTGAAGGAACATATTAATAGATAGATAGATAGGAGATAGAAAATAAAATTATACGGAGTAGCATTTTGATTTTAATGAAGAATATCAATTGTTGATTTTGTAGGAGATGGAAAATAACATTTTGGTTTTAATGACCTAAAGCGACATAAATCAATTATTGATGTTAGGATTATTGACTGTATATTTATTTATTTTTTTTGTCAAATTCTGATTTGTCTCGCAACTTCCAAAATTTAAAATATCTTATAAAATTGAAAGAATTCATTAATTATGACTTGACATTAAAATTTAAAAAGTTATAAAACAAATCATAAATAATCTATTCTTAATGATTTTATAGGTAATTAACTTCGATTTTAATTCCAAGATTTTCAATTGGCATAGGGACCCGTAGAGTTACGGTGATTGTTGTTATAGGCTAGATACACCCACAAAGAATAGCATTTGAATTTAACTACTAACTCAAACTCAACTATACAAAGAAGCTTGCATTGCATTTGAATTTAACTATGCTTAGGCTAAATAATATCTAAACCAACATCCCATTTTATTCAAAATGTAATACAATACAATATTCTACTAACACTAATTAACACAGATAAATTAATTCAATCCTGTAGTTCAACTCCTAAATCAAACACCAACTTTCTATATAGTTGCTTATATGAAGTATAATATATATATATATATATATATACAATGAATTTAAATTTTGACTACAATTAATTTTTTTTATACGTAGGCAAACGAATATAAATTTAAAGATTATGATTCTGAAGAATGCGGCGGTTTGATGATCCTCTGCAGAATAACCGTCCTCGCCTTCCTAATATCGCGGCTGCAGCCATCCGCCATCGCCCCCAACTCCTCCACCTTCCTCATAAACACCTCCGCCTTCTTCCTAATCTCCCCGATCGCGACCCTCACCGCCTCCTCGTCCCCCTCGGCCATCTCAGCGGCCCCCACCATCGCCTCCATCTCCACCTCCACCCGCTCGATCATCGCCCGAATGCTCTCCAAATCCTTGATCGTCACAAACGTCCCCACATTCATACAATTCACCATCTCCTTCTCCCCCTTCACCGCCGCCTCGTACCCCTTCATCAGCGAGTCTATCCACTTCCCCATCGACCCCACCGGCAACGCCGTCGCCGCCGCCAGCGCAGCAGCCACCGGCGGCGCCGCTATCGCCGCCGCCACCACCGAGCATATCAGCACCGCCGCGAACGTCGCCGCGAATATCACACTCGATACTTTCCTCCACGACTTGATGCAATTGAGCTTCTTGTCTAATTTCTGCTTCTTTTTCTGCAGCTTCCGAAGCATCTGCATTTGCTGCTGCTGTACGGATTGGAACATTTTGTAGAATTCGTCGGTAAACGGATCTCCCGCTTCTTTGAAGCTTTTCAGTTCCTCTAGTGTTTTCGAATATTTATTTCCAAATGCTGAACCGACTCTGTCGTTGTTACTTTTTTTGTCTTCTTCCTCGAACAGGTTGAGGGCTAGGAGGACCAGGAGCTGGCTGTCGCGGGCGCGCTTGAGGCATTTCTCTAGCGCGGCGCAGAAGTCGAGGGTTCTGAGGCTGTTGTCGAAGAACTCCTCGACCAGGTCGAACAGCTCCTGGTTCCTCCAGATGTCCTTCTTGCAGTCGAGGATGACTTTCACGACCTCGTGATTCATGTCGAGGAGGCATTCCGTGACCTGTTTTTTTTTAATATATTAAAAAAGGTTCGAACCAAAAAAGGCAAGCAAGCAGTTTCAACGAAAACTCACAAACAAACAAAAAACTGGTCTCCATTAAATGTCTCGTACTCCTATTTAACTGATGTGAGTTTTAACAAATTGTTTTACTTTATGAAGGAAAATATGAAATATATAGGGTCCGTCCAAATAAGGAAATATGAGACATGTCATGGGAACCAGAGGGAGTAAAAAGCTACTCGACAACCCATCAACAAAAGCTACGTCTGACCTGTTGGAGCGAGTCGAATGAGAGAGCTCGGACTTCCATCCCCGCAGCGAGGGAGCTGATCACGTTGCTCGTCCGAGCCTGCAGAGACGTGTCGAACGCTTGCAGGTCCGCGTCGACTCTGCAGGAAGCCGAATACGAGTTCAGCTCCCTCGAAAAGATTGACGATGATGATGACGACGACGATGGATGAGTTTCTTGATCATGCTTCTTGCTAAGATGGCTTCCCATGATATTTCTTCAATCTTGAACACTACAATCATCAAACATAAATAATTAAATAAAGGGCCTTGGAAATTTCAATTTTTTGGGCTAGCCATTGTTGCTTCGAAGCTACAGAAAAAATTTATAGATACATATAGATTTGCAATTGTGAAACACACCAAAAATAGAAATGTTCAAGATTTATGCCGAATAGTATAAGAAGGGAATGTATTATGTAGTGTTGTTTTCAAGAGATTTAGGGGAAAGTGATGGTGTATATATATATATATATATATATATGAGAAGAAGCTTAAAGAGAATGAAAGGCGTTAAGAGGAAAAAAAAGAAATAGTGGTGGTGAAGAGGTGGGATGAGATTATCAAGAAATAGCTTGCACGCATTAATTCATTCACAAAAATCGCTATAGAGTAAACGCGGGAAGCAATGTAGTGTATCATATTGCATTTATAAATTAAATCTTTATCTACAATCATTATATTAAATAAATCGGATTGCCCCAAAAATAATAAAATGTTTATTTATAACAAAAAGGTGAATTACAAGTGGTTTGTTTTTGGAGGCAAAACCGGAATATAGTTACCTGAAATGATTTAACTTTTACCGAGTCGAAACTTTGGATCGAAGCAACTGTTTATTTTTGCTAAAATGAAACAAATAGATAAAATTTTGAACAAGAGTGGAGAATAAAATTATTTGGAAAAGAAAACGAAAAACAGCAAATGGTATAAATTAAAGTAGTAATGTTAATTTGTTTAAACAATAGACGTGTATTTGTAAATTTAATAATTCAATCAATTAAATACATTAATCATGCTATTAATAACATAATACTACTAATTGCTCCATACACCAACGTGTACATGTGACATTTGTGATCACGTATTTGGTATAATGTGTTAGGTGTACATTATAGCATATGTACAAGAAAACCAAACTAATTCCAGCTGAAAATATTGGGAACAAAAGAAAAATAAATTTAATAATGGTAACAAAAATAATTTTAGTGGATTCTAAAAAATAAATTACTTTATCACGGAATTTATTTCCTAAGTAGATCCGTTTATAGTAAATTTGAAATGCCAACAGTTCTATATATGTCTATAATTTATGCATTTAAATTTGCTTTATTTTTTAAGAGGGGTCGTACTATGCCTCATGACTATTCTTATGTAAGAAGGATTAATTAGCTAGAGTCTTGTACAATTCAATTTGGAATATTAATCATGATATGATCTATTACAGATGACAGATACAAAAAGATTATTGTAGTAGTACTTTCATACATAAAAGAAGTATTATTGATAAATTTCTACGTACATGATTATATATATATGGGTACTGACATCTGCAGTTCTGCACCGTGTGAGTTTAATTTGATAATCAATTTTCAACTACTTAAATTATAATTTTAGTTAGAGTTTAGTAATGTATAATTATTGTTAAATGGAGTAATTCGTAGTTGCATATCAGTAAACCGTATATGCATTGAATTTTTTAATTCATAACTGGTTCACCGATAATTATTAATTAGAGTTCAAATGAATAGATAAAGTTCAGTAAACCATAAATATCTATGCTTAAAGTCATAATTAGAATTTAATATAGTTCCCTATGATCCATATGTACTGCTAGATTTAGCATAAACATGAGTAGTATAAACTATAAATCAAATGTTCTGTCATCTTATTAGTATAAAGTTCTGTGAACAATTTTATACACCATATAACAGTCAGCATAATATAATATTATAAAAAAATTGTCCATTATTTCAAGGGAAAGTGTTATAAAGTTTAATCAAGTTCTAATCTATCATGCAAATTTAAAAATCAGTTAGAAATACAATAATAAAGTTTGAATTTATTCGCAATCACCATACGACTTATCAGATGAAACATTTCACCTGCATATGATTTTGTCTCTCATATCGTTAAGGTATAACAACAAACAAATCCAGAAGTCATGATTTTTCCAACTGATTTTGAAAGTTGCGGGACAAACCTAAATATAACCAAACTTCATGACTATTTTCGTTTAAATCTATGTATACTATCATGGATTAGCGCATATATCTAAATTGCATCGTATAATTGTATATGAATGTAAAAAGAAACTTACAATATGAAATCGGTAAAAGGTTAGTTGATGCAGCCAAGGTAGCAAAATTGTTGCAGTTTGATATGATCAATATTTGTGCAAATGACAGATTTTTATAGACTCATCGAAAAATATAGTACTTGGTAGTCACGTAACGCTTTAATGCATGCAATATTAATTAGATGATAAGAAAAGATGTTATTAGCACGAAAAGGGGAAATCTATCTATGTTAAAGTAGACAATGAAGTCAAAGTAATTCATTGTTCAATCTTAATTAATCTACCTTTACCTGTTTATCGATTCACATTTTAAGATATATGACTTAATATCGATTTACTAGTTTATTACATTGATATATAACATCAATTAACGAACTTATATATATACTGTAAATTTTGATTTGTATTCTACATGCATATATTACATGAATAATTGATTTGTAATTGATTTCAGCTTTATATCATGATCAGATGTAATGATTAAGCACAATCAAATGTTTCAATAATTACGTGTGTATTAATTAGTATACTCGGTTCAATGTATAAACTGTAAAGTAGACTAATTCGTCACTACTTGTTCTTTTTAAAATGTGAGTATTTCACGGAGCAATTTATTTCAATTTATTAAAAAAATTCAAGGAAAATATAAAAGTTAACTTTATGTAGTAATAAATTATTTGGAATTGAGATAATATGTAATCTTAGTATTGTGCTCGCGTACATAATACAAGCAATACATACGTGAGTTAATGTCCACTTTTTAATGACAAACACTTATATGCATGTATCTTCCTCTCCCGTCGACACCTTTGAACTCGATCACCGCGCACGTGCGTGCACGGAAGACCGACTCTCTTCTAATTTAGTACGTATATGATCATCTATGACAAAGATATTGCTTTATAATGTAAAAATATTTCTTTATAATCGATTTAGTTTAAAATCGTAAATGAAAACTTTAAGTAAATTGGTCCCATTAACTAATATAATTATTTGTTAACATATCAAATTAATACTATTAAAACAATTATGATAAGCACTAAACAATCAATGCACACATACAAAATTAATTTTTGTTGTCATTCCCAATTATATTTATATATCACCTCTGCTTGTTTGTTACTCATTAATGGAATTTAAATGTAAACTTATATGTTAAGAAAAAATAATTTTAAGTGAAAACTTAAATGCGGAACAAAAATTAGAATTGATAGCGTGCACCACCCCCACACCACTTAGGCTGTTCCTTCACCGGCCTTCTATTGACACGTCATATGTTTTATTACGTGTCACCTCATTAGTGGTTACCGCCTAAAATACGATTCCACGTTACGTCAAGTCTAAATATGTGAATGTAGTTTATAAATTGCTCGTTCGTACTTTGTATACGCGGGCAGTGCTAATTTAATAGACGGGAGTGTTCGGTTGACAAGATTAAATATCATGATTAAATATGTATCATGTTTGGTTTATAAGATTGAACCCTTCAACTTAATCCTAGATAGATATTCTCATGATAATTAGTCATAGTCTCCCCCTCCAACTAAAATAATCTCACAACTTAATCCTAGATGGATAGTCTCATGATATTAGTCATGACAACCGAACGTCACCGTAGTGTATTGTTATTTTTATATATCATATTA
Organism: Salvia splendens; assembly: GCF_004379255.2. Classification (NCBI taxonomy): domain Eukaryota; kingdom Viridiplantae; phylum Streptophyta; class Magnoliopsida; order Lamiales; family Lamiaceae; genus Salvia; species Salvia splendens. Next base: position 4,132,516 of record NC_056039.1, read on the forward strand.
TATCTGAAGTATATAAATAAGTCAGTAATGAAATATGAAATGCTTATTTAACGTTTTATAAAATACTACATTTAGATAGTTGAATTTAATTTAGATAGAGAATTGTGAGTTAGTGAGAAAATACTATTTATATAAACAAAAATAGAGAATCGTAGTATCATTAATCTTGTAATCTAATAGTTGTGGTCATAAACCAAACATGGAATTGAATTGAAGTTTGTTTTCCAACTTATCATAAAGAGCTTATGAGCTTATTCAATTCTGACAATTATTTCTCAAATTATTTTTTATAAATACTTCTACAAGTGTACTTTAAGAATTTAGAAAATCACAGCAAAACTATTGAAAAAGGCTTAATAATAACGAATTAAGCTGTTCAGTTGCTGCAATTTTTCGTTCATAAAATTCAGAAAATATTTAAGAACTTGTCTGAAATTGTTGGAAATGATTAAAGTGAGGAAAAAAATTCAAACGCAATTAATTAATTTTCTAAAGAGGCTAATTATAGTTGCTCCCAAGAGCACACTAATTACAACGTACGTACGCGGTAGCAATAATGTTTACTCTCATAAATTCATTTAATAAAACCAACTTATACATATAAAATTTGAAATATTAGCTTATTTCCTCAAAAGAATTGGTTTTACATTAAGGATGCTCTCCACTTCTCAAATATTTTCACTTGCAAACTGATACTAGAGTTTTAACTTTGATACATAATCATGGAACCCGAGAGGATCATGAGCCTCATGAGTGATGACTCTCTCTTTTTTCTCGATAAGGACTCGAACTAAAGAACGGTAAGACAAATTGTTTCGAACAAACACGATATATCTTGAGATTAGTAATTAACTTATACTTGGTCAATTAATTTTTTTATTTTAAAAACAATGTACTCCATTCTTCATTGAAAACTATGAACATTTATTTCAATAAGAATTTTAATGTATAATTAATAAAATAAGAAAAAGAAAAATAAAGGGTAGTGTAAGTAGTGTTAATAGAGAGTGAACTCCCCATCATTTTTAGTGTAGTAATTGTATAAATTGCAAATAAATTAATGTGTAGGGGTAATGTGTTGTTTAATAATTTTAAAATTAGAAAGTTCATACCTCTCATAGATGAAGGTAACTATTAAAGAAATAGTTCATTCTTTTTGAAGACGGTGGTATAATGATTAGGACAGTCAAACTAACAAATAAACTTGGAATTCAGATAAGCTTAATGTAAACGATTGTTTGTAATGAGAGAGAATCTTTGTAATGTATGTGAATGATGCACAAAACATAGTCCAAAATAACTATCATTTGTAACAATAGTTAAAAAGAGTGGGAACCAATCACACCCGTGATGAATAAGGCCAAGAATGCCAAACCCTTCTTTTGTCACATCATTCACGAGCTCAACTCCCCAAACTTTCTATAATTATAATCGACTGGCCATCACAGGTATCCAGTTAATTTCTATTTATCAGCAAAGAGAATCACTCAAGCAAAAGTTTCAAATGTTCTCACAATTTGTGTGTTAAGACTTTAGGTTAATTATTAGTTGGTCTAAAGCATTATAATTTCGTAAGGCATCTTGTATTCCTTATCATAATTGAAACTATTAATTTCAACTTAAATAAATAAAAATATACTCCATCCGTCCCATAAAAATATGTACACTTTTCATTTTCATCTATTTCATAAAAATGTGGTCATTTCTATTTATGGAAAGTTGTCCACAACTCATTACACATTCAATTTATTTACAACTTATATCATTATAATCCACCATTACAATTTATTAATGTAGGTTCTATTATCCACTAACACTACTTTAACTACCCTTATGGCTTCCTCTTTCTTACTTTACCAATAGTGCATTAACTCTCGTATCATTTCAAAACCACATGGAGTATTTTTGTGAGACGCATGAAGTATAGTATATGTTGTTATTGTAGACCATTATAAGTTCACAAGGCATCCCATTCTTGGTTTCAAATAACCCTAATTCCCGGTAGTTATGAAGATCCTATGTTGTTGGACAACTTTTGAAATAATAAATGTCGTCAACATAATCATATGAATACACATTTGCACCACTATTCATTTAGTGCATCGAGAACTTCTTATACAATGGAGTCGATTTTAGGTTATCCGAGCTTGACCTGAACTCGGATCATCATGGGCCGACCTGAGGTGATACCACTTGCTACAATCACCAACTGCATGTCCCAACTCCACGTTAGTTTTAGGCATTTTGGCAGCAAACCAAAAACAAATTCATGCAAACTTGCCCTAAAGCGGTCAATATCACTAATTATGAAGAGTTTGGATGGATTAATTTTAATAACTTATTTAATCATCATCTAATCCTTAAAAAATTATTGACATGTTGCGTTTAATATTTATTCCAAAACAAAATTATGAGTACATAAAATGAAGATCCAACCATCTCGTGACTTTGATCTCCAAAATAAAACCACCAATCCCATGCACTGTTTTAGCAAAACCACCAGCCCCAACAGTCCACGTGGCACCAAATAACCTCCTATTTAAACCCCACACTAATGAAACAATGGATAAACCCTCACCACAGAAAACCAAAACAATTCGAATTTGTTGAAATGGAAGCCTCAAAAACACTCCTAATCCTAGCCCTAGTCGTGGTAAGCGCAGCAGCCGTAGCCGAGGCAAGGGCGAGGGCAGACGACGGCGGCAGCATCTGCGGTGTCACCAAGAGCGAGCTGATGGAGTGCAAGCCGGCGGTGGCGACGGGCACGGCCACGCCGCCGAAGCCGACAGCCGCGTGCTGCGGGTCGCTGAAGCACGCGAACCTCACGTGCTTCTGCAGCTTCAAGAACAACGCGTATCTGCCGCTTTTCGGAATCAACGCGACGAGAGCGATGCAGCTGCCTACGACGTGCGATGCCACGCAAACTGCTTCGTGCGACTGATTTGTCGGATTATCTCTGTGTTTTAACTCTTCACCCATTGCTACTACCTTTGCTTCGTTTCATCTATGTTTTGTGTTGTGTTGTGTTTGGTTTTTATGGTGTTTTAATTCCTTTACTTTTTGGTATGTAGTGTTGTTGGCTGCCTTGTTTGTAACTTAACTTAAGTAACATCTTTCATGAATGATATTAGTGGATTTTGGCCACAAACTTTGTTTGGAATTATACAAAAGTTCAAAACCACAGTCGGAATCAAAATAAACTATTAACGCCTTAAAACGAATTACATATGTACTAATCGTCACAATGCATTTTGAATTATAATTATGTAATTATAAAACACATTTTATTAAAGAAAAATTAGGCCGTAGAGTAAGTATTGGGCTATGCTATATATAGCCCAATTTCCTATGATTGAATGGGCCCAACTCAATGGTCTCATGCAGTTACTGTGCAAACTTGTTAAAAGAAGAGTGGGTCAAACTGCAACAATTTTGAGACATCTGACTAAAGAAAAAACGTATAGTTCCATTACAAGAGCACAAATGAAGATGTACATATCAATGATTCAAGAAACACACAACATGACCACAGTTATCCATCCAACATGTCATAACTTTGACTCACAGTAGATAACTTTTGCTTCAGAGTAGATAGCACCCGCATCATCTGCCAATAAGTAAAATGAACTCATTTCTAGCTATGAATATCGATTATGAACTCAACCCAGAATAAACGTTGCACAAAATGAAAATGAGGTACCTGCAATTCTGGCCAATTGATACTCCACAGGGACAGTGCTCTCTGTTTCAACGGCCCCTTTTGCCGCTGCCATTCCAACTGCTATGCTCTGCATTATATCTAAACCAGCGCAAACCGAAGCTAACGTACCACCGACTAAGCAATCACCAGCGCCAACAAGTGTCACTACAGAAGCAGGGAGTGCCGGAAAATGTACAGTTACGTAATAGTTTCCCTTCGACGTGGGAGTACCTAAGATTCTATCTGGTGGGCAACTTACATTTACAACTTCATATAGTTTTCTGCTGAAAGAAAAGGGGCTGTTTTTAGAGGAGTCGTGTTTCTTTATGCCATCTACGGCTTTGAAGCATAAGAATACCCCATGTGGTCCAAGTGTGACCAATACAACTTTGATACCTTCCTCCAGCAAAACCCATATTGCAGGCTTTAGCCTTTCAAACAACGATTTAATGGAAGTCCTGTCACTCTTGCCATCCTTTTGCACCGGTAAGAATCTATCACTAGAAGACAAAGCATTTGCCATAGCTATAAGCTCATCTTCATTGGGTGAGGTGTATGTGATCTGCTAAAGAAAGTTGGATCAGTGATATTTAGTTGGGCGTCATAAACAGAAGATTTTTATCACTCACGAGTTTGGCAATGGAAGCAATTCTTTTGGATTTCGTTACTGAAACTGGCTCAAACCATATAGGAGTCACACATTCTGCTGCAACTGAAGGAAATTTATTCAAACAATAAGTAGTTGAACAAAGTGGCAGTCACTGAATGATAACGAGTTGATTAACATGTTCAGTTTTGTCCCCGGATAAAAATCTCAATTAGCTTGCCTTCAAGCCTTGGAAGATAAAAAGTGATACTCCTATATGGTATGGAAAGCATCTAGCAGGAGCTAACTTACTTTGGCAAGATGCCAAAAGAGCAGGACGACTTAAATTTGCATCAACCATCATTACAGGGGCAGAACATATGTTGATCTTGAAATTTGAAATCCACTCAGGAGTAACAAACTTTTCCTGAGATCATGTTGCCAATCGGGGATTCAATGAGATTCTGATTGTCTCAACACAAATACAATTCTCCAGGAAGAAACTCACAATTGATTCAACGCTAGCGACAGCAGCGGCCAGTTCTCCTCTACCATCAAATATGATGCAGACTGTAGCAGTTTCAATATCCTTGCTTCTCTTGATGCCTAGTCGGGGATGACTTGTAAATGACAACATTATAAACTGAGAAAAGTTCTGAATTATAAATTTTATAGTATAGACTTGTTCTCAAGGTGCGACCTCCCTCACTTAGAATAATTCCCTTATATCAATATATTTTCTTATCCTCTAGGATTAATTACAGAACAGCTAAAATTCACGAGAATATTTCCTTAATTTCAATTCTTATCCACTAAGATAAACTATAGAAGCAATGAAACACCTATAGCAGCACATACAAGATATGCAAGTATGTCGGATATAGTAATGATCATTAAGAAAAATGAACAAAGCAGTTATTTACCTTCTACAGACAATCCAGCAGCTCTCCAAGGTTCCAAGAGCATATTTCCTGGTCACAGAAAAACATCACTTTCCAGAACTGCAGTAACATTACAAAATTTACATGATGAGCATCTCACAAATGTCAGTGTTTTGATTGAGGAAAACTGCTTTGACATGAAGGATATATGTGAAATGGTTTACACACAAGATATTCTTAAATGAGGAACTGGAAGAGCTTAGGAACCTCAACATCACAAATTTCTTTCACTTGCAAATCGTAAATAGAGTTTTTAGCTTTGAAACATAATCATTTTACTTCTAATCCAATTCCGTGGAACCGGAGCGAAAGTAAAAACAATTACACTACCAGTAGAAGTCAGGAGTGATAGTAGCTGCTGTCAATAATGAATCATGATAGACTAAGAAATTACCTGCCAAGTCAAATCCCACAGCACTTATCATGTAAGGCTTTGCTCCAAGCTTTGACATGCACTCCGCAATATTTCTTGCTACACCACCTAATGCATAGCGAATCTGAAAAGATGATTCCAGTGTACTTATGCATAAGACATCGACAAACTCAGTACATTCTTGCCATCTTAACTACTCATAACATGATAACACATATATCAAAACATCCAAGCATAAAGCTGATTAGATGCCAAATTTTTGGATGCTTATCAAAAGGTTCAGACTTTGAGACGCTTAAATTCCGCCTTGCTAATTTTAAACAGAAAAACTGCCAGTCTACAAAAATAACTGAATCAGTGCAACAAACTAATGAAAATTCCTTCACCAATCACTAGTATTATCTTGGTATTCTCTTTCAAATTAAAACAACATGATCCAAACATATTCTTAAAGAGTGACCAGACTACAAAATATAAGAAATTCACAAGTTATCCAAACAAAATCAACATCCGAAAAGCCATAAAGATTACAATTTATAACTTCTCAACTAAATGCACACTCTATACCTTTCCAGGAGCAGTGGTTCCTCGATTAGTAGCGGCGGCAGGGGTAGCATTAACGTCAAGCACCATCCCTCCAATCACTACTGCTTCTGCTCCGTTATCTAAGCCTCGATCCATTTCACTCACTGCACCAAATTCGGACAGAAAATGGCAATATCACACACCAATACACAATATCAACTATACATAAACCCCTAAAATGAAGAAAAACGTTACTGGAAATAAAAGAGATTCTCAATCATCAAGAGCAGAAATTTGAAGATATATTCATTTTCCCAATCAATTAAAAACAATTATATGGGAATCCTAACCTTGGTGGCGAGGTTTAATCCGGAGAGTGGAGTCTGTTCTTCGCCGGAAAGTTCACTCCCTAGATCGGCGAGGGTAGCAACGGAAATTTAATTTGCTAAATTTTTTACTCCCTATATTGGCGAGGTTTCATCAATTTTTATTTTATTGATTGACATAATATTTAAAATTGTAAAATTAAAGACATGACTGATGCTAAAGCCTAACTGTATAGATAAAGTTATAAACGCCATCATAGTTAGACGTTTTGTCTACATTTTTCGTCTGTGATATTTACATAATTTTCCAAATTTGAAATTATGAAATAATTAAAAAAGCAAAATTATCATACAGTATTTGTTAGTATTTTTTAATAGTATTACGGAATTAACTAAAAATAGATCAAATTTGATAGTTTGATGACAATTTAACCCTAGTAAAATGCATGTAAATTTCACATTAATTAAAGAATAAATTATCAGAAATAATAATCAAATTTGATCAATTTCTTGCACCTATATATAAAAATGACTAATTTTATCATAATTAAGTTTGTCATTTTCTTGATTGTATCACAATCTCCTAACTTGTCTAAATTTATTCATGTGGCATGTACATGTGTAAAAATTAAAGTCATGACTAACTAAGTGTATAAAGAATGTCGTTCATAGAGTCGAACGTCTTGTTCATGCAATATTTTTTTGTCGGCAACATCAATAGTAGAATATAATTCCTTCTGGATTCAGAGGTTATAAGACAATTGCAAAAAATGTCAAAATTATTATATGATCAGTTGTTTTAAAAAAGTTGTGGGAGTGATTAGAAATCATCAAATATCAAGTTATATGATAGATTGATAGTTGTTTTAAAAAATTTGTGGGAGTGATTAGAAATCATCAAATATCAAGTTCTGATATAATCAGTCACTATCGAAACTTGCATGATTGACTAAAAATTGATTAATTAAAATTTATGAATTAATGACAATTGATAGCCAATTTTCTCCTCCGCGCCATCTGATAATTTGATAATTTCAATTCGTGTTAAATTTTAAAAAATCATAAATTTGTGTATTTTCTTGCCATGTCTTGAATTTATACAATTTTAAAAAATTGAATAAAAATATTTATAATTAGAGGCCACTATTATGATTTTCCCTCTTTTATCTGCAATTGGGCAAAAGTAGTGGAGTTGGGATTTTCAAATATCCCATACAGTATTAATTTTTTTCATTCGAACGAGGAATGTTTTTCTTTTGGGCTTGAAGACTGAAGTTATTTGATCATAAGTTCTTTTTTTTCATTTGAGTCTCACAAAATATAATTATACAGTATTAATTTTTTCATTCGAACAAGGAATGTTTTTCGTTGACAAACTAATCATCCAACGGTTCTCTTTTGTTGCATTTTCGTTTTTAGACAAAAAAACGTTAATCCGATTCTTCTACAAGTCCAAAGTTAATTTCACTTTCACCAGTCCTTGAATTACACATTAAGAAATACTCCATATGATTATTATAATTTGTATTGTAATTTAATTAATGATTATAATAAATGTGTAATATATGGTACGAAGATAAACTAATGATGTAAAATTATACCTGAAGGTGCTATAAAAAAAAGATTGCGACGAGAAGATATGCAATCAACTTGTAGGCAATCCCATATTATCATTTCGTATCTAATTAAACACTAATATAACAGTATAAGCTAATTATTTGCATATATAGTATTTCAATCTCTTTCGTATCTAATTAAACACTAATATAACAAACGGGGCGCACTATGGTCAATAAATGAAATTATGTAAAAAATTAAAGAAAATCTCAACCCTTAGATCTCTAGATTTGATGGTAGTGATAAGCTATACAGTATTAACCTAAGATGCTACGTTATTAGCCGAGGTACATTATTAAACTAAAATGCTATATATTATTTTACTAAGATAATACTCCATTATTAGCTAAGTTATATTATTAGACTAAAAATCTACATTATTAGATGACATGTGACATTAAACTAATCGTTAGATCACAAGATCTAATGAACTACAAGTGTTTTGATTTTGAATCTGAATACATTCATATTTCTGATATCGAATTTTATCATTCCACGAGATAGCAATAAAATATTTTATAGCCCAATTTTTATTTTCATTTTGTTTTCCCTTTCTAATCAATAAACATGTTCCCTTCCTTCCCCACACCAAAATCAGGGTTTCCAGTTTCCACAACCACAGATAACACAGAATCGAAGAATCTCAATTTGATCAAAAGCCTTTTTCATGTTTTAACAGCTTTAATTTATAACTTCTGTTAATCTGAACATACATTATTGTTTTGCATTCCAACATTTATGTGTACCAAATTTGCTGCATTCCAATTAAAAAGTAATGTACACTATAAAAGATTCATTAATTAACTAAGAATGATTACAAACTCTACCACTCATTTCATCAACTGATCAATGATAATCAAATGGTTGATACCAATTCAATAATAACTGCGGTAGAATAAACAACAAAAACCAACGATTTCAGCAACAGATTCTGATAAAGGATTTAAATAGGTAGAACGAAATAAAATCTCATAATAAAAAAACCCTAAAACCACCCCTCCTAAGAAGGGGGGGAGGGCAAAAAAAGGAACCCAAAATCAGAGATTATTTTGCAGAACTAAATCATCAAACGACGACGTTGTATGGCCCGCTCGGATCCATCTGCTTGCACAAGCTCAGATACGTGAGGAACACAGCACCCGATCCTTTGCGCCGGTGCGATGATTCTCCGTGTGTTTGCAGAAATACTTGAGCTGCTCAAGCGAGCAGCACCCCAGCATCTTCCCATGCTCCTCTTCTTCGCCGAGATCACCGGCTTCACGCACCCTTCCCGATTGCAGAAATCACACCGATTCAGCTCCGGATTCATCCACTCCCTCGGCGCCCGGTGCAGCAACTGCACCTGATTCTCCGCCACGAACGCCGAGATCTCGGCGAATCTCTCCTCCAGATCGAATTCCACCGCGAATTTCTCCCCGCACTTCCTGCACTCCACTTCGCCGCGGATCGCCGTGATGCCGCGCTCGAGGAGGTAATTCAGGCTCCGCACCGTCGCGCGAGCGGTCCCTGCCCACGGGTACGGCGGCGGAATCACGGGGTCCTTCCCCTCCATCGGCGCCTTATCTGGATTTCGCCTGATTCGGCCGCAGGCGGCTCCGCTGCGGGAAGGACGGCAGGCGGCGACGGGGGAGGAGAAGGAGAGAGCGGAGGTAATAAGTTGGCGCTGGCCAAGGCCGAGGCGTCGGAGAGGCTGAGGGCTAAGTATTCGCCGTTTTCGATGTCCGTTTGCTTCGCTTTCTGCTGTTGAAGATTTTTGAGAGAGAGAGGTTATTTGCAGGAGTTTGAAAGTTTGTTAGACAGTAAATACAACGGATATTTGTTATGTAGAATTTAGTATTTTTTACCTATAAACGGGGCTATGAATCTTGATGATCTTTATTCTTTAAGGAGTTGTTTGATGTAATCAATTTTTGCGACCATAATAAGAGATGCAATTTTTGTGCAAATATATAATTTAGCTAATGATATGCAAGTATGTTATTTCAATCTCTTAAAAACATTTGAATCCTCTTTTTTATGTATCGATTTTATCATTCCACGAGAAAGGAAAGGAAGTATTTTATCGGCCAATTTTTTCTTCGACAAATGAAGCTGACCTATTTTGATTGTCTTTAAACACAACATGGAGTAGTATTTTTTTTCATTTTCTTTTCCCTTTCTTTTCAATAGTCCTGTCTCCCTTCCCTAAATCAGGGTTTCAACCAACCACAGTCCACAGTTAACACATAAAAGAAGTAGATTTCATCTTTATTTACTAAATACAAAGAATTCCCTTACTTTTCTTATAAGCTGAAATTAGAATTTATTCAACTTGATCAAAAGCCTTTTCATGTAATTGCTATATCAATCTGAACATACATTATTGTTATACATTCCAATATTTATATGTATAGGAATGTACCAAAATTTCTGCATTTCAGATGTAGTGCGTACTCTCATATAAAGTAGAGTACCATAAAAGTATCATTAATTAACTAAGAATCAAGACAAACTTTACTACTCCACTTATTAACACACATTTCTTCAACTCAATAAAAAGCAAATGATTAATAACTACGGTAGAATAACCAACAATTTCAGCAACAGATCCACCAATATTCTACCCGATTAAGGAATTAAATAGCTAGAACGAAATACTAAATCTCATAATAAAAAACCCTAAAACCATCCCCTCCTTAGCCATGCAATAGGAAAGGGGGGCAAAAAAAGGAACCCTAAATCAGAGATTACTTTTGCAGAACTAAATCATCACACAACGACGTCGTATGGCCCGCTCGGATCCATCTGCTTGCACAAGCTCAGATACGTGAGGAACAGCACCCGATCCTTTGCGCCGGTGCGATGATTCTTCGTGTGCTTGCAGAAATACTTGAGCTGCTCAAGCGTACAGCACCCCAGCATCTTCCCCATCAGCAGAAACAGCCAATTGATGCTCCTCTTCTTCGCCGAGATCACCGGCTTCACGCTCCCTTCCTGATTGCAGAAATCACACCGAGGAAGCTCCGGATTCTTCCACTCATTCGGCGCGCGGTGCCGCATCAGCGCCTGATTCTCCGCCACGAACGTCGAGATCTCAGCGAATCTCTCCTCCAGATCGAACTCCATCACGAATTTCTCCTCGCATTTTCTGCACTCAACATCGCCGAAGATCGCCGTGATTCCCTGCGCGCGGAGGTAATTCAGGCTCCGCACCGTCGCGCGGCCGGTCCCCGCCCACGGATACGGCGGCGGAATCACCGGATTCTTCCCCTCCAGCGGCGCCCTAGCCGGATTTCTTATCAATTGGCGGCGGTGGTGCGTGGTTGCCGGCGGATCCGCTGCCGGCATGACGAAGGAAGGCGGAGGAGGAGGAGGTGGTAAGTTGGCGCCGGAAAAGGCCATGGCCTTGGCAGAGGCGACAGAGAGGCTGAGGGCTAGGAATTCGCCATTTTCGATGTCGGATTGCTTTCGCTTTCTGTTGCTGTTACACTCCATTTTTGCAGTATTTTGAGTGAGAGTTCTGAGAGAGAGGGACAGTGAGAGAGAAGGGGTATTTGAAAGGAGACGAAAGTTTGTTAGAGAAATAAAATAGATATTTTTAGTGGAAATTGTTGATATTTCCCCCTAAAAATGGGGCTAGGGTTTTTGGTGATTTTTACTACTATTTCATAAATGTAAAAAAAAATACTTTTTCTTTGTATTAGTAATTACATTGCATCCATTTCCGTACTGCAAAATATGTACATTTTGTCTTTCCAGCTAATTTTGTTGATTAATTTATTTCAGATACAAATCATGAGGTTATTATCTTAAAAGCTGTAAAATAGTGGAGATTTGAATTCGAGTCAATATTCAGTAATGTTCTGATTAATTAATTAACACTCGGTCATATATTTTAATTATAAGCCGTGCATGCATAAGTTCATAATTCAACGTATAATCATGGAAATGTGACTGTTCGTTGAGAAGAAAAAAAATACCCCTATAACACTACAGTTGCAACTATTTTTTTAAAAACCAAAAGCGTCCTCTGTGGATGGGTTTAGGCAGACCCCCAACCCGTAAATAAGATCAAAATGTAATGTTCTAAAAACATGATCTTAGCCCAAAAGTAACCAAGATCTAAACTAGAACATGAAGATGCAAAGTAAAGGTCCCACAAGTCGGGATTATCCATTCTATCAAGTGGAAAAAAGATGACTAAATACACTAAGGGAGAAACGAAAAAAGATCAAAACCAACCACCAGAAGAGTTAGATCAACCCACATCTCTACGCCGGAAACGGAAGTTAGGATATCCCAGCTGGTCCATCCTAACTAGCGCCTTCACGTACCGAGGCGCAGAGATTGGATCAAAATATGTAAGGGCAGGGGTCTGGACCCCCTACCTGCCAGAAAATCAGCAGCCCGGTTTCCTTCTCTGTAGATGTGTGAGAATCGAACATGCCGCTGAACTGTCATGCTCCAGATCAAAGCCATATGATGTCTAAAATCTGCAGAGCCAAAGTGTCTAGATGACAATAAACTAACCAGAGATGCTGAGTCCAGCTCTATCCAAATGTGAGTAGAAAGCTCCATAGTCATCTCCAAACCCCGAATCAGAGCCAAAAACTCCGCTTCAAAGCTCGATGATGCAGCTATCGGAGCACAAAAAGCCCGCAGAAGGCCTCCATCAGAGTCACGAACCAATCCTCCCTCCCTCGCCGCCAGTGTCGATGTAGAGAAGACACCGTTTGTGTTCAGCTTCACCCAAGGTGCATCAGGGGGATGCCATAGGATCATGAGCGACCGCAGAACACGCTGTCTGGGGAGAAAGACATGAAATCAACCGACGACGAGCATTCCCTCCAATGAGTCGAGGTGATCCTACCGGCCAGAACTAGCAGATGATGAGTGACCTGCCAAATAACATGTGAATGATGAAAAGGACGACCGCCATGCTTGCAGCCGTTCCTCTCCGTCCAAAGAAACCAAGCAATCAAACAAGGAACAAGAAAACTAATATGCATGGCAGGAGTCCTCTGGAAAGAAGACCTCCGTCAGTGACCTAGTCTAAGTGCAATATCAGTGCTCGTGTGAATCGGTGTGTGCGAGGAAGGAAACCAGGCATCGAAATACTCCCATGCAGAAACCGCCGACTGACTCGAAAAAAAGACATGGCTGAGAGACTCGACCGAATGAGACCTACAACACTGACACCTAGACGCTAACTCAATCCCCCACTTCTGCAACTTCTCATCCACCGGCAGCCTACCAAATAGTAACCTTCAAATGAACACCGACATGGTAGGAGTCAACCCCTGGTTTCAAATAAAACCAAAATTCTCCCTCTTCGGCAGTCTAGTCCCACTACAGTTGCAACTAATTAATGTTATATTTCTTCATTTCGATAAAATATTTATGCACATATATACTTAGTTGAGTATTAGAGTAATTTTTTTCTTTCATAGTATTATATTCATACAATATTTTATTAAGACATTTTTATAATATATTACCATCGCTAAAAATACACAAAGCATAACAAGGTATGTAAAAATTTAGATTTACTTGTTGATATGGTATAACTGCATAAAGATATGGCTTTATCTGCTATAGTGAAATACGGTTTATATAACTAATTAGTATTTCTTTTAAGACTTGGCCAAATTAGACATATACGCATCTTTGGTATTAAGAAAATGAAATAATTAAATTTTCGTTAAAATTCCACTACGTAGCACAATATTTATTTATTTTGCTTCTTTTTACATTGTTGTTCAGATAGTTTATCCAACAGTGTACAACACAGCACCATGACACTGATAGAACTGCTACTAGTGATTCAGTGACACCTTGAATATTAATTATGTAATTAGTCTAACAACAATAAATGCAGAAATCCAAAATATTAAATTTTTGAGAGATAAAATGAGAAGTAATGGACATCATACAATGTTTCTTATACACATAAGGTGATTAATGAATTTAATACATTATTGAGTTTAATGTAGCTTATGGCCCCAACCCAAACATTGAAACTATTTTGTAAAAATGATATTAACTTAAAATATACAAAAAATAGGCAAACTTCAAGAAGGAAAATGGCTCGAACTTGAATTAATACAAAAAAAAAAAAAAAAATTCGAAACATGTCTAAACATGATAGGAACTTTGCAATACAAAAATAGGCTATTTTTTAGAAAAAAGGACCAATTATTTTTTTGAAAAATTGTAAACAAAGCATAAAGTTTAAACATGTATAGTATGCTGGCAGAAAATATGATATATATTGTGTTCCATCAAACTCCACCAAGGCATGTATTCTCTCATTCAGAACATGGTGTTATTCCAAAGTTGCTTCATTGCGAAAAAATTTAGATTAAAATATGTCGTGCCATGCTTAATTGCTAATTAGTGTAACTAATGTGCCAAAAACATACCGAACCTCAAATTGCTAAAAATATTTAGATCATGGGCCAAAACGCAGTAGTATTTGAAAGGCCGAGCTCGAGCTCTATCAAATTATTGGGATGATTGCCCTTAATAAAAATAAATGAAATTAGAAATAAATGACTCCTATTATTTACTATGGAATAACAAGTTCTTAGATACATTGTATTTCCATTCAATATGCAAACCATGCTTAAATAATAAATTCAGTGAGTGGGTATTGTTTTAAAGAAGTAACAAATTTAAAGGTGGTGATTAGTGTGGTACGTGTACGTATTATCGCATATAAATAAATACTACCACTCTGCAGCTGCATACATCGATTGTACATTCCGCAGTGGTACCTCACCACTCGTTTTTAGAAATTCATATATACTACTCCATGTAATAAAATTTCTGTGAGATCGCATTTCAGTTATTAAGTCTCTATACATTTACAATTATTTCTTGATTTGATTAATGGCGCCTTTTGGGTTAATTACCCAAAATATTCTATGACTCAACCTCCAGTTTTCTGTATCAAATTAATAATCAAATCCATTGTATTAGCATATTTGTAGTATCAAACGAATTTAGTAAATACTAGTAGTAGTAGTAGTAGTAAAATTTACATACATAAAAGTGGAAAAGCAAAAAAAAAATTATAAACAATAAAGTGGTCGTAACTGCCTCGTTGCAGTCTGGCACTCGACACATTGTACAGTGGTACCCATTGTCTTTGTAATAACAAATTCAGGACACATGTACATGGCATATTATAATATAGTTGCTGTTTTTTCTATAATTCATCTGCACATATTTCAATTCGTTTAAGTTTCCTTTTTTAATGACCCCTTTTTTTTCCTAATACAAGTCAAATCCTTCACTAAAAATTTAAGGTTAGCTGTAGTATTTGGTTCTAATTCTGAAGTCATATGTAAAATTGACATTCATTTTTTAAAATATAATAACAAAAAATGGCTAAGTTTTATGAAAATTGTAAAAATAGCCTTTTAGCCTTTGGGCTTTTCGATGGGCCATAAAAAATATGGACACTATAAGTTGAACAAAAACAAAAATGCAATGTTGCATTTATTCCAATTTCCAAACAACTAAAGATGAAATTAATTAAAAGGCATCGATGGTCATGGATAGGCTTCAATAACTGCTGGAATGGCCTTGATATGTTTGACTGTAAACCTACTGAAACCAGCCCCTTTCACTACATATTCCCACTCCTTCAAAGTCCTCTCTTTCCCTGAAGTATGAGCCAACATCACCATGTCCAACGCTAACCGCACGTCGCTATACTTGTCCCTGTCCTCTTCCTCCTCTTCCCCGATCACCGCCTCCACGATCATCACCTTCTCTTTAATCGCCTCCTTGCATTTCCTCAATATCGCTATACATTCCTCGTCGTTCCAATCATGTAGCACCGACTATATATATTTTACACAAAAATATCAACGTCTTTGGTACATAGTAAAAAGCTAAGAAAATCCCATAAAAGTTCGCTTCATTATTTGTAATGAAAAAGAAATGAAAATCATGCAGATTTTCCTATTCTATTTTCATAGTTTTATAATTATTGTACACAAATTTTATACGTAGTGGATAGTGGTGACTTCTCTGTAAATTCGGTAAAGAAAATAGTGTCAGTCTCTCTCATTACAAATAGACTAAAATGCTGGCATTTTGGAGAAATTTTTTCAATAAAGTGCAAAAGTTTGAGGACGTATGATATATTTTTAAAAATTGAGTACCACATTCAATAAAATTTAGGAATAAAAAAATACTCCATACTAGTAGTTCACTCACTTATCAAACATTATACGTTGAGTTAGTCAGGGGCCCCTCCTCAAAAATTTGTACTATATACTTATTTCTTTAAATTTGTATATTTGTTTGAATTCCTTCTTAAATGCCCCTACTCAATTATTTAATTATTTGTTTATATATAATTTTACCCCTCTTGATTTAATTCTTGCTTGCGCCCCTAGAGTTAGTGTGTATTAATCTCTAATAAAAGATTTAATCAATGTAGAAAGTAAGATCGGAGTAAAAAAAAAACCATGAGAAAAGCAGCATCAGCTTTGGGAACAGCCACAAACATGTCTCCGGCGACGGGCTCAACTCCGTCGCAAGGCGGCGCCACTCCAACCACATGAGGCAGATCAAAGTTAATCCCACGAATCCAAGGAAAGGCCTTCACCAGAATCCGGAGGGCGGTCCCATCGCCGCCGCCAACATCCACCAGCGAGGAAATCCCATCAAACACCTCCGGGCACTGCTCCACCACCGCAGCCGAGGACGCGGCTGCGATGCAGCTCATTCCGTCATCCAACAGCTTGCTGTGCTCCGGATTGGCATCGCAGTGGCCCCAGAGGTCGCGGCCGTGCTCGTCCTCGAACGGCGATCCGTCCGCTTGGCGAGCACGCAGACTGAGGCGCTGCCACGGCGCCAGCATCGTCGGCGTGCTCTCCAGGAGGACTAGCGCCGCCATGCTGTCGGCAGCGCCTCTTATGAGCAGACGCGAGAGGGGCGTCTGCGAGTACGAGGAGGCAGTGTGGGTGAAGATGCGGCGGTGGACGAGGTAGCGCATGATGCGGCGGAGGACCGGCTGGGAGCAGCCGAGGGCGGCGGAGAGGGAGGGGAGAGTCATGGAGCCGCCGTGGGAGTCGATGACGTCGGCGATTTGGAGATCGATGGCGCATTTGACTATGGCCATGGGAGTGAAGCCCAAGGCGTAGCTCCACATCTCTAATTTGGCGTCGGCGGTGATTGAGGCTTTTAGTTCTGCCATTTTTGGGCTTTGGAGTAGTTTTGTTGAGGAAGATGAAGGGAAAAGGGATGTATATAAGGACTCCATCACCAGTGACGGAGGCCTAGACGTGGAGTCGATGGCTAATGGCCCCAACATTTTTAAAATATGATTTCAAAATATAAAGTTTAAACAATACTCATACTCCATCTATATAAAAAATAGTCTTTTATACTCCCTCTTGGCCTCTGTCGCCCATTAATCATCACATTTTCACCCTGCACAAGTTTTTAAAAAATTACTCCATCCGTCCCTGAAATTTTGTCACATTTTTTCATTTCCGTCCATCCCATAAAATTTATCACATTTTACTTTTTATCATTTTTGATAGTAGACCCTACATTCCACTAACTTATTCCCACTCACATTTTATTATAAAACTAATACTTTAAAAGTAAAACCCACATTCTATCAATTTTTTCAACCCCACTTTCCATTATACATCTTAAAACCTGTGCCCGGTCAAACTGTAACAAAATTTGGAGGACAGAGGGGTAGTAAAGAGTGAGTTAAAAAAAAGTTAATGGAATATATATACAAAGTATTAATTTTATTAAATGTGAGTAAAATATAGGGTCTAATACCAAAAAAAACTAATAACAAATAATAGATGGATGAAGTATTTTCATTTCAATTTGTTTAGTTTTATTAAAACTAGTCTCATATAGTATTAAAAATTGAAAGATTCTTTAATTTGTTGCACTTTTTAATCTTTCTTCGAATTTTATTAATTTTATATTAAAATACGTACTCATCCATCAACAATATTATTTTTATAGATAAAATAAGTGTATATATTTACATAGTATTTTAATATTTAATTTTATTTCATTATTTTTCATATGTAAATCATGAAACTTAACCCGTTTTGACATTTTTAACATCTGTCATTTAAAAAAATATTTATTCTTTTTTTATACGGAGTAGTAAATAGACTGCACAATCCATTATATTATTTTTTACTTATTTTGTTGTTAAACTAAATATCAAAGTAGGAATCCATAGTCACTAATTCTTTTCACCCATTTAATTTATAAAGTTAAATAATTTTTAAGACACATTAAAACGTGTTTTTAAACATCAACGGAAGTAGTATTTGGTATGGTCACATAAGTTATTAGATAGTACTAATTCAGATGATATCTTATCATTCATACAGTACTCCATAATTTTGTTACGTAAAATAGTACTTCCTCCGTCCACTAATAAACTTCTCATTTTGTCTTTTTTGTCCGTCCACCCCATAAACGTCTTATTTCCTTTTTACTATTATTTTTGGTATTCCTTTTTATTATTTTTGGTAATGAACCTCACATTGCACTAATTTTAATTCACTCATATTTTATATAAAATTAATTAATATACGATAGAACCTATCTTCCACTAATTTTTCAACTACCTTCTATAACATTTCTTAAAATTCAGATCAAAAATTCTTGTATTGGTGGAAAGTATTTTTCTAATTTTTTTAATTACTTAAAATCAATGTCGAGATAAAGTATGAGGAATGGACGAATTTAAGGTTATTTATGGCCAGTCATAGTCATGATTATGAGTGATGATGCTTGTGATTGACTAGTGGGACGTGTTTATTGTGCAAGTGGGATACCTAATAATATTGCATGTGGTATGTATTTTAATAGCTAACTAAGGAAATCACTTTATAATTTATCATAATTTATATCGGTGATTAAGAATATATTTTTTAGTTGTTGATTACTGGTGTGCCAAACATGAATGCACTTCAACTTCGTGAATCATGAGTTAAGAGTGTAATTATCAGTGTGTATTAGAACAACTGTAATAATCACGACTAAGATCTAGATATGAGATCCAAGAAATTGGAATTTTCCTTTTGTTGTTTGAATACGTACGTAATTGAGTAATTGACGATTTGCAAGAAAGGACAAAAGAAGATTGTAACACAAGATTTAACAACCCCCACTAAACTCACAATATTAGATATATAGAGAGAGTTAACTAGTCACTATACTCCATTTCGCTTCATTCAAATTTTCTATTGCATTTTAATACGATATCTTATGTCAAATTTGTGAATAATTGAGTATAGAATAATTTTAATATTTTAGAATCTAGATATCCGACTGATGGTTGGGCGAATTTTTGATGGTAGTAAATGCAGGTAATGAATATAGATCACGACACAAGGAATTACGTGGTTCGATTTACTGAAGTAAATCTACGTCCACGGGAAGAAAGGAGGGCAAGATTGTATTGCTTGATCTGGTTTACAGCTTACAAATACAGACTTGCTATATGTTATTTGATGTCTAGCCCTTTCCTCTATCTGATCTAAGTTCTATTTATACATTGAACTAAGATCGTGGCTTGCATCACCACTAACTAGGTAGTGGATGTCGTGGAGGTCATGAGATCCTGCATGGGTCCACTATCTCTTTGTTTGGTCCGCTATCCTGCATGAGATCCTGCATGAGTTGACACCACTAAATAGATCGTGTAGTGGAGGTCGTGGAGGTTCTGCATGAGTCCACTATCTCCCAGTTCGGTCGAATACTGAGACCGAACTTCTGAACTATTGCCGAGCAGCTTTTGCCGATCTGAGAGTAGAGCTTGATTGGTCGGCTTTTACCGAGCTGTAGGCTGGGGCCGAACTCTTTGGTAATGCCGAACTGATTGGTTGGCTTTTACCGAGCTGTAGGCTGGGGCCGAACTCTTTGGTAATGCCGAACTGATACTCTTCCTTGGGCTTTGGGCTGATGGGCCGTCACTGCTATTGGGCTTGTTTAGTACGTACCCCATCACTACCCCCCCCGAAAAGCGAAGTGAATCACTTCGGCGAAGCGAGTCACTTCGGCATTCTGGATAAAGGTACGGGGGAGGCTGACGTCAGGGGACGTGCCTTGCGCGTGACTGCATTAAATGCGACAGTAAAATCCGGCCGTTGAATCCTGAAAAGGTGGGATTCGAAACGGTGCGATGATTTTGAAATCTTCTCCGAATCTGATAAATACGTCCTTTCTTCATCATTTGAACACTTTTGCTATTGCTTCTTCTGCATTCTCTCTCTTTTGCGTAAAAATTTCCTTCCACTTTCAAGAATTTCTTCAGAATTTCTTCAGACTTTCAAAGAGTAAGAACCATGTCTTCTTCTTCTTCTTCTGAGTCAGGTAGCGGTAGGAAAGGGGGTAAGGGGTCTTCTAGCCGGAAAGAATCCGGGGAGAAGACCGTAGAGTATTTTCACAGCATCTTGAGTAAGGATACTGTGATATCCTTACACGAAAAATATTTTTTTCCTGGGGGGAAGGTTGCGATTCCCGACGACCTTCATAGGGCTGACTCGCCGCCGGAGGGTTACGCCACCGTTTATGAAGCCGGCTTGGAATGCGGGCTTCGTTTCCCTCTTCCCCCTGCCTTTGTAGAGCTGCTAGATTTTTTTCAACTCCCTTTAGGTCAGGTGACTCCGAACTCTTGGAGGCACTTATCGGCCTTTGCTGCCGAACTGCGTAGGCTAGATAAGGATCTGTCTCTGAGGGCAATCCTTAATTTCTTCCAGTTTAAGAGGAAGGGATCTTGGTTTTACTTGATCCCTTTACAGCCCTTTAGGGCCTTCTGCAAAACCAAGTGGCCAAAGTGGCAACATCGCTTCTTTTTTTATAATAGGACAGCGGCTCCGGGCTTTCCCTGGAGAGGGCCGAAGTCCGTGATTCCTCATCCTCGGTTAGAACCGTTGGACGAGCTCGAGGGCGAGCTCAATAAGATTCCTATGATTAGGAAGCAGTACCTGGAGTCTGAGCTCGTCAAGGGCGACTTCGTGTTCGACTCCTCGTCTTCGGACGAAGAGACTGAGGGTGAGGAATTCTTTTTTATGCATTACTGCCTTGACGACGAAAACTAACCTTGTTTTCTTGCTTTTTGGCAGTGAACTTGCTGAACAAGATTAGTCGCAAATCCTCCGAATCTAAGGAACCGGAGAGGCCGAAAACCACCAGCTCGGCGTCTGATGCCGAGAAGAATCCGAAGAGGCAAAAGACCTCTTCTTCGGATCCAAAAAAGCCGGAGTCCACTTCGGCAAAGGGGAAGGGGAAGACCCAGAAGCCCCCAAGAGCGCCAGAGAAAGACGTGGTCTTGGCGCCTCCTTCGGAACATATCTGTGAGCCATTTTTATGGCCCACGGACTTCGCCGAGGTGAATTCTCTTCTTGATTTTCTGGCCTTGCTATTTTCCTGTATTTTTTGTGGCCCCTCGGTTGACTTTTTCCTTTTTCCATTTTCAGAGGAACGATATGCTCTCCAAGCTCGTCGCCGTTGAACTCTCCAAAGCGTCCAACGATTATGCTGAGATGCAGAGGAAGTTGGCGGCTGCTCGTCACCAGGCCGAACAGGCTAAGGCAGACTTTGAGAAGGCCAGAGCTGCTAGGATCTCGGCCCAGGATGAAGCCCAGTTTGCCAAAAACCAGCTCGTCATCCAGCGAGAGCAGACGAAACGGAGGGATGCTGCCGCCGTGGTTGCCCAAGGGGAGGTTCTCCGTGCTTTCGCGGAGAAACTCTTTCTGAGCAATCAATTTTCGGCCTTTGTCGGTGATCTGCTGAAACTGATGACCGATAATGCCGAGCAGGGGCCCGAAGTCGTTCTGCCGCTGTACGGCCGAGAGATAGCAGCTCGTCTCCAGAGTCTGCCGCTCCTTGAGGAGCTTGCTTCGTCCTCGGTCCTGCTTTCTGCTGACCGAGTTCGTAGTTGCCGAGCTGACCGGGACGAGAATATGGAGGCTATCTTTGCCTCCTTAGGGCCAGTTTCACCCGCTCCAATTTTCCACGGAGAGGGTGAGACCGAGCAGCTTGATCAGCAGACCGGAGACAGGCAGGCCGAGCAAGAGGTGCTGCTGATCGGTGATGGGGGCACCGAGCAGGCTGGGGGGAGCAGGGAGGCCGAGGCTGAAGCTGAGGCAGACAAGGAGAAGGAAGCTGAACCTCACCGAGGAGCCGGAGACGAAGCTGGCGGAGTATGATTTCGTCTCCCTTCTCTTAGTTTAGTTTCTTCCTTCTTGTAAAATGGCCTTGAAGCCCTCGTGTAAAAATTTTTTTTTTTCTTATGAATGAAAAAATTCTTCTTTCTGCACTTGTGTCTTCGTATAGCTTTTCGTACTCTCTTTTACTCCTGTTGTGGTTTACTACCTGCTCAGTAAACTGAAATGCCGAACTGACATAGGCTGCTTTGTATTCTTAACTCTTAAGGAGCTGGAGGTACTTCACTGGAAGCGGCTGTACTCTTCCGCTTTAGACGAAGCTGAGAAAAAAGCCATAGCTGACCAGATGAAGAATGACGAACTCTTGGCTTGTTTAGTGAAGCTGGAGGCCGACAATAAGGACTTAGAGTCCGAAAAGAAAGATCTGGAGGCCGAACTGAATACTGCCGTCGCTGAGAGGACTGCGTATGAGGATTTCATCAGCAGGCGCGGGGGAATGACCATCTCTGAAGTTCAGGAACGAGTTGACGAACTGTGGGAGGAGTATCACGTACTCCGGAGGAACAATGCGCTGGAGAGCTCGGCTTGCCAACAAGTTGTGAAATCATTGCGGCGCTGGGCTTCTCGGTACGACATCGTTCTTTCCCGGCGTCCTTCAATCGAGAGATTCCTTAGGCATTTCCCGCCAACAGATGCTCATACTCCAGCTCAAACCTCTGATCCACTTGCTCAAAATCCTACTCCAAATCAGCAACGAACTCAGGAGCAACCGGAAACGTCAAGACGAGAACGGACTCAGGAGCAACCAGAAACGTCAAGACAAGGACGGACTGAAGTTCGTAGAGGAGCTGTGATTATGAGTGAGCAAGATCAACAAATGCTTCGTGAAGAGACTCTTCGCCGCCGAGGTGCCAGTACTTCCCGGACTCAAGGAAGAGGCGGTAGGTCGATCAGAGCATCTCGTCGACCTGCTTATTCTTCAGCTGCCCGGAACGCCCGAACTCGGCTTCATGAGGATTTTGTGAATAGATGGCTCAACTTTAGCAACCAGGGACAGTAGAATAGTCCTTTGTAATAGCGTAACGCCTTCTCGTAGGGCAGCGGAGTTGTATGCCGAACAAGTTTTAATAAATGAAATCTTCATTTCGCTTCTATCACTGCGTATTTACAGCTCAGCGAAAAAATTTCATCGTGCTCGTCCCCGGTCTTATGAAGTAAACTTCTTTGACCGGACTTGGTCCTCGGTCTTATGAAATAAACTTCTTTGACCGGACTCGTCTTTGGTCTTATGAAGTAAACTTCTTTAACCGTACTCGTCTTTGGTCTTATGAAGTAAATTTCTTTGACCGGACTTGGTCCTCGGTCTTATGAAATAAACTTCTTTGACCGGACTCGTCTTTGGTCTTATGAAGTAAACTTCTTTGACCGGACTCGTCTTTGGTCTTATGAAGTAAATTTCTTTGACCGGACTAAGTTTGTGTCCTAATTTGGTGAGTTTTATCGCGTGGATCGGACTTTCCCTTGTCCTAATTCGGCGAGTTTTATCGCGTGGATCGGACTTTCCCTTGTCCTAATTCGGCGAGTTTTATCGCGTGGATCGGACTTTCCCTTTGTTGCAGTTCGTTTCAGACGAACTGCTTGTTTCTTAAGCTAAATTGTGGTCTTGTATCCTCCTTAGAAGCTTGGACTCACAATCGTTGGCTCATATATGTTCTAAAAAGGGGATCAGCCTTCGAAGAACAAGATACCTCAGTAACATTTGTAAGAGACGACACGCATATAGACAGACAAAACGCACATAGACGAACAAAACGCACATAGACAAACATGAAAAACAAGTAAAAAACAAAGAAAGCACATACCCCTAGGACCGAACTAGACACAAGACTGACTGACCGGACTGTCTCTTACAAATGGAACTTCTTGAGGTTGGAAATGTACCATGTTCGGGGTACTTGTTCTCCTGACATGTGAGTCAATTTGTAAGACCCTTTGCCGAGGACTTCTGACACCCGATATGGACCTTCCCATGTGGGTTCGAGTTTGCCCAGCTTTTCTGCTCGGCTTACTTCATTGTTTCTCAAGACGAGATCTCCCACTTGAAATTGCAGCTTTTTCACCCTTTGGTTATAATACCGGGCTACTTGCTCCTTGTACTTGGCTGCTTTTATGCAGGCCAATTCTCTTCTTTCTTCGGCCAGATCTAGTTCGGCTCTCAGTCCGTCATCATTCATTTCTGAGGAGAAATTTAGAGTTCGGGGACTGGGTACGCCGATCTCAACCGGAATCACGGCGGGCGGGCGGCTTCTCAGGATTGAGACGTGGCCCCAATCGGTCTTGCACCGGAGTCCTTTGAATCCTTTCAAAAGGAGTTCGGCGAGGATGTCCCTGATCGCCAAAAGGAGTTCGGCGAGGATGTCCCTGATCGCTATGATCGGGCTTCCTCCCGTCTCCTCGGGATGAGCTGTCTAAAGACCGTTTGCGACGGTCTGCCTCATCGGCACGGGAGAACTGGTCCGCAATGTCCCACATCTCTTGAGCTGTTTGCGGACTGCATTCCACGAGCTTTCTGTAGAGAGCTCCGGGCAGGATTCCATTTTGGAATGCCGAAATGACAAGTAGATCATTGAGATCATCTACTTGTAGGCATTCCTTGTGGAACCTCGTCATAAAGTCGCTGATCTTTTCGTCGCGACCTTGACGTGTAGAAAGCAGCTGAGCCGAAGTGATTCGGGCTTCCGCTTTCTGAAAGAACCTCCTGTGGAAAGCATCCATTAGATCTCGGTAAGATCTAATGCTGCCTTGGGGGAGGCTATCGAACCACCTTCTTGCGTTCCCGATAAGCAGCTCGGGAAACAGCTTGCACATATGGACCTCATTGAGACCCTGGTTCACCATGTTATACTGATAGCGTCCCAGGAAGTCATGAGGATTCACTAACCGTCATAAGTCATTGACGGAGTTCGGTAGTTCTGTGGTAAGGGAGTTCGGGTGATATCGTCCGAGAACGGAGTCTTCAATGCTCCGTACATGGCGAACCCGACATCTCTTCGGTATGGAGGAGATGGAGTTCTCCTGTGATTCCGGTACCGAGGAGGAACAGGAACATGTCGGGGTTGAGGATTCTTCTTCCTGGAAGACACGGCACTACTGCGGTAGTGACTTTCATGTCTGGATGAGGAGGGAGAATCCACCGTTTTCGTCTCCGGCTTTTGGCCCTTTTGCAGGAAAATTAAGAACTCTTCCTGCTTCTCGGCCAAAAACAACTTGACAGCCTCGTTCAAATCGGACTGCTGGGAAGACTTGGTGCGATGAGTCTTTGAGCGGTTTGTTCCTTCTCCGTGAGAACTGGAAGTAGATTTCTCCCGAGGCCGTTTTCCAGACCTGCGGGCTGGACTAGCTTCCTCATGGTTACCACGAACGGTATTATGGGTGTTACGTGATCTGGTATGCATTTTTTTTTTTGGTGGAAGAGGATCAAAAACTCGCTTTATCACAAATTTGGTTCTCTGTTTCCCACAGACGGCGCCAGTGATGGTTGGGCGAATTTTTGATGGTAGTAAATGCAGGTAATGAATATAGATCACGACACAAGGAATTACGTGGTTCGATTTACTGAAGTAAATCTACGTCCACGGGAAGAAAGGAGGGCAAGATTGTATTGCTTGATCTGGTTTACAGCTTACAAATACAGACTTGCTATATGTTATTTGATGTCTAGCCCTTTCCTCTATCTGATCTAAGTTCTATTTATACATTGAACTAAGATCGTGGCTTGCATCACCACTAACTAGGTAGTGGATGTCGTGGAGGTCATGAGATCCTGCATGGGTCCACTATCTCTTTGTTTGGTCCGCTATCCTGCATGAGATCCTGCATGAGTTGACACCACTAAATAGATCGTGTAGTGGAGGTCGTGGAGGTTCTGCATGAGTCTACTATCTCCCAGTTCGGTCGAATACTGAGACCGAACTTCTAAACTATTGCCGAGCAGCTTTTGCCGATCTGAGAGTAGAGCTTGATTGGTCGGCTTTTACCGAGCTGTAGGCTGGGGCCGAACTCTTTGGTAATGCCGAACTGATTGGTTGGCTTTTACCGAGCTGTAGGCTGGGGCCGAACTCTTTGGTAATGCCGAACTGATACTCTTCCTTGGGCTTTGGGCTGATGGGCCGTCACTGCTATTGGGCTTGTTTAGTACGTACCCCATCACCGACCACATGTGACATGTCTCATCCATGCATTAAATAATATATCACACAAATTGACGATAAATTATCTTAATCACATTATTCCAATCGCACAAATATGCAAATAAGATATGCAATTAACTAACAATATTGTATTACCGTTCAGATAACATTATTATTTTGTAACCCCAATTATTTAATTGAGAATGCATTCTATATATAAAAAAATCTCCCTAGAATAATACACTGATCCAAAATTATTTGAATATAAATAGCTAAATCATTAATTGATTTAAAAATTATTTCTTTCATGTATCAGAGTACATATGTTGTTATGCGTTGCATTTCACTTTGTTTATTAATCCATTTGTGTAATACATTTTTCAGAAATCTTGAATTAAAATTTTCTATATCAAGTTTAAAAGGAGAGCGGCAGAAATCAGAGAAGATGTCATCTGGAAACTGGAACATAGAAAAGTGAAATTCATACAAGATACTAATAGAAGATTATCACCACAAGAACTTAACATTCACAAATCACATAGTATCAATGAGAAAAAAAATCTAGAAGCCGAAGATCGTACCTAGATTAACTCACCAAGAGAGGGAGAAAATGAGAAAAAAAAGCCGAAAGAGATAAGAGAAGTGTAAAAGGATTGAATGAATTGCTCATCAAGAGATGAAGTCTCCTCGATCCCGGGCTCGAAAGGCATAAAAATGCAGAAGTTGTTCGGGTTGTTAATGGGCCATATTCTCCGCCTTCGACCATGTTGGAAAGTGTAATATTGATCACGTGAAAGCTGTCTTCATTGTCTAAAATTTGGCCCATCACTCACAAGTCACAAGAAGTCAAGAATACAGAATCCTATAATTATAATCACCAGCATCACAGATCAAAATCACCATAATTAATTCGTCTAATGGGTAATAATAGTGGGCTCGAGTTAGTGGGTCATACACATGGGCCATAATAATATGTCAATGTTATAAGTGGATTGATAAGAGAGACAGCTAGTTGCTATTAAAGAGGAAACAAAACAAAAGGAAAAAAATTGTATTTTCGTCCAAAACAATGCACAAAGACTTAAAGTACTACTATATTTCAGAATTTAGAGACTCCATGTTAATTTTTGAGTACAGTGATTGTGAATGTTAAAATTCAATTATTCAACGATAATTCACTCTATATAAATATAATATTAGTATGTAAATAGAAATAATGTTTTTAATTATAATGGATCTTACGATTCTTTCTGTATATATCAGAAGATAAGATCTGAAGTAATAAAAAAAATTTAAGCTGCAAATGTGCAGGGCCAAGTCACATAACACAGTCATAAGATAAGATCTAAGTAAAATAAAGCTGGACTTTTTTTTTCCAATCATAGAAATTGTTGGGATATCATTTTACTGTTTCCACTTTCCAACACAAATATATGTGACCGCAGCTTATTGCTGGATTGTCACACCTCACTATAATTATAATGAACAATAACATAAGTTATAATTAAGGTTCATTTCACTAATATAACTCAAATCCGACTTTGTATGTAGAAAAAACGTCTTATCAATTAAATTATGCTTCAGTCTTTTTTTCACTAATGTAATTCAACTCCGATTTTGTATGAAGGAAAAATATCTAAACGATTTGATTATGTTTAAGTCTTCTTTTTAAGGAGGGATTCGATTGTATCTGTTCTAAAGGTTAATTACGAATAATAATAAAATTTTCCAATATTGATCAAAATTATACAACATTAGTATTAAAATTAACATAGTAATAGATTTACTAGTAATGTTTATAGGTACGAAGCTACAAGATATTTATATTTTTCAACATATATAGTTGCTATTAGTACTATTCTTTCTGCTAGAACCTTCTTGTAAAGTCAACACCACCCAAACGTTCCAATTCCTAAATCAAGTCAATTTTGAAAAACTTGCTGATGATTATTATAGGTCTTCGAAGCTTCAAAACTAACCAACTCTTTTTATTTTCTTTAATTTGTTTCTCAATCAAAATTTATGATTTTATTTTTGTTATTAAAACAATGTGCACAAGAGAATTGGAAAGATATTTATTATGACCAAAGGATATATATGAAATTAAAATACATTAAAATATTTTAATAAACCTAAAATGATGAACATATGAAAAAAATTCTTTTATTGGTTTGAAAACTGAAAGAATAAATATATGTGCTAATTGTGTAGGTTTCAAATGTAATAACACATTTTTAAAAATCTAAAATGATGAAGTTATAAAAAAATGCTTTAAAAGATTTGAAAAAACAGAAAAAGTAAATACATATGTGAATTGTGTAGGTTTCAACTTCCAAATGCATTAAAATATTATAAAAAACAAAAGAAATGCATAAGATTTAATAAAACAGAAAAATAAAGATATCTGCAAGGATGGGTTTCTATTTTGGAATCCATATTAGAATATTAAAGATGATAATTGAATAAACAAAAGAAAAAGAGCAAATGGCGAGCGAGTATGATGGGAATTGAAGCAAATGGAATAAACAAAGAAAAAACGAAACTAGGAGATGCGTTGAAGGGATTCAAACTCAGTCTCGTACTGTGTTAGAAGTGGAAAATACTAGTGGACCAAGTCACCAAGTTATTGCTACCTACATCTAATTACATTATGAAGACAAGTTTTGGGGGTACAGTGGTACCCCTTGTTCCCATGTGGCTCCGCCACTGAGTAGAATTACGAGATGAAGCAGCAGAGTGCTGAGAGCAAGTTACATGGCCATGGTGTGATCGACTCTGTTCTTTTCTTTGGTTGGGAATGTTGTTTTGGAAATTACAAGTTCATTTGAAATATAGGTTTCTTGTTTGAAGGGTTTTCATTTGAATTGTCCTCTAGACCTCTACTCCTCTTGATAGACATGTAAGCAATTAGGATTTATAATTTTGGACACAATATGTAAACAAGCCGGTAACCTATTTTGTACACTATTATTATTTATATTTATATTAATAGTGAACTATATTTTCAGTACCTAAATTTTGTACTAATATCAAACGCGGTACTCAAATTTAAAAATATCACCACATTCGTAGACTTTGATTTAATATCGTTGGAAGAATTTTTGTACTTTTTAGATTTTTTTTGGTACAGAATACCTTCCAGCTAGGGGCAGATGTAGAAATTGATATGAGGAAGGGTAAGAATATATTATAAATAAAATTTTAAGGCATTGAGAAGGGCATTTAGAGAAGAATTTCAAATAAATTTATAAATTACAAGAAAAATAACATGGATAAAATTTTTTGAGGAGGGGCATTTGCCCCACCATTCCTCCACGTGGCTCCCCCCATGCTTCCGGCCCTTAAGGGGCATTTTCATCCATTGACGAAAGAGAAATTCACATAAATTTGTTAAAATTGAACATATTTTGAATTTTTATATAAAATTCAATAAATTATATTATCCTAATATAGGATTGATTTGTTTTACACAAATTTTATTCAAATTTTTATGCAAATTCAGAAAAGGAAATGGTGGAAATATCTCTCATCACAAATAGACTAAAATGACCTTAAGTGCTAGAGAATATTTTTGACCAAAAAAAAAAGTGCAAAAGTCCCTGCAACAATATTAAATCAAAGTGTATAGATGTGTGGTGATATTTTTTAAGTTTAAGTATCTCGTTTAATACCAATCCAAAGCTTAGGTATCAGAAATATAGTTCACTCTTTATATTAATTAATTATTTAAATTGTTTAGTGTATGTAAGTTAGGTTTTATATAGACAGGCTAAGATGATATCTACAACCAGTTGGTCATTTCTTCAGGTGGTATATATTTAAAAAGATATTTGGGACTTTCAAAAAAGATATTATGAATTGAATAAGTATATGAGGACAATATATCATGTATTATCACTTGTGAAATGTTGCTGTCGCTGGGCCATATATCATGTATTATTACAATAGTGAGGTGAGTGAGAATCATATCATTATCATCACATATATATTGTGTGAATTGTTATACTATGATTCATGACGAGGATGATTGGACTTAAAGAGTGTACAAAATATTACTACTAATATTAATATTGTTTATGGTATATAGTCAAATCATCACGCTATGGCAGTTACTATCACAACTTGACACATAATGCTCTTATATAAATGAATTTGGGCATCATTATGTGTTGCATTAATATATCATTGCCGGATGCAAACATTGACTTATATATTATTTAAATTACTAGTATATAAGATAGAATCATCAATTACATGAAACATGTGATAACCGATGATTCTATCACCTTGTTGTTTTCTAGTGAATTAACCTGTTCTTTTTCTCATATGTTTATGCAATGTGTGGCATGTATTTTATGAATTTGGATAAAACATGCTTTGTCATGGATTACTAAAAGATGGTTAAAGGCTGACCAATTTGGTATCAAACTGATCATTGGTGAGAAAATGTGACTGATTGTTTAAGGTTTCAGTGGGAAGCTTCCATCAATAAAAAAAACATTAGTCATTTGCCACTTTAATTTACAGCATAACAAAATGTGCCCAAATAATAATTAAATAATTATTTTTTTTACACATTTTGCAAAATTCGGTTTAATTTGGGCCAAGAGATGTGCGTGGCACAATAGTCCACCCCTCTTCGTTTAACGGTAAGTAGAGATGCCCAAGGTTTTCGATTCCGGCGGTTAATCGCAGAACCGTAACCGCCGGTTCCGGTTGCAAACCAGAACCAACCATATTTTGAACCGCGGGCCGGTTCCGGTTCCAAATTTTACGAACCGAAACCGTGCCGGAACCGCCGATTCTGGACGGTTCCAAGCCAGAACAGTGAAAAACCGTCGGAAAACCGTGAAATCTAGCCGGAACCGTGAAAACCGGCGGAAACCGGCAGTTCGAAACCGTGAAAAACCGTAAAAAACGGCCGGAAAACCGGTAGTTCGGAACCGGAACAGCTGGTTTTCGAACCGAAACCGGAACCCTGAAATAGCCTCACGGTTCGATTCCGGTTCCACATTTCTCGAAACCGGAACCCACGGTTCCGAACTGTGGGCATGTCTAACTGTAAGTTCATTCACAACACATCTCTTAGGTGTCTCATAATAGGGATAGAGGCTTTGCATTGTAAATATTCTAGAATTAGTGGTAAAGCCGCAAGGTCTTTACATGTGGGCCCCCCTCTCAAACTTCTACATAGAGTATAGTATTTTGTTGAAAAAAATTACAAATTTATTCAAATTTCCTTATAAATGCTAGTATCTCTCAGTTCCTCAAACTTCCCTCACATAAGTTTTTGCCCCTATTAAGTTGAATTCTTGGCTCCGGCCCTTCTAAGGAAGATACTATAATATCATAAATTTATAAATTAATAATGGATAATATCAAAAAAAATATTTTTTAATAATTCTTGAATCGATATTGCAACTGAATTAATTTCAAAATAAATAAGAAAAAAAGGAGAAAAGTTAATTAAATTTTGAAGTAGAGATCCGAGCAAATTGAAAATAAAAATGTGTAAATTTTTTAAATTGAAATGCATTAATATAAAAGATCTAATGAAAAAAAAAATTGTAAAAATAACCTAATACTATAATACAATACATTTGATACAAAGATATTTTAAGAACATGTGGTTATTGATGTGATTTGCTATTATATTTTGATATGGTCAACAACTTCGTGAATTGTGTGATATACGTTATATTCTCAGGTTGATTGTAATAATAATATAGTACGACATTGATTAAACTGTCTATGTCATATAAAATGAAACATGACACAGACCAAAATATATTGGGGTTAACTTTTAAATTATAGACTAGTATAATTAGTTTTATTGCTAGTAAAATATGGAACTCGTATGTTTTGCTGTAGCCTAATAACATAATTTGAATTTTGAAAATATATGTAAATACATGGACGCAATTTATAAAGTAAAGGATATTTATTTTCAAGAAATTGAAAATATTAGTAGACGTCTTTTTTTCACGTGATTTGCGACAAAAAATATGCGTTTCAAGGTGTACGAGAATAAGTAGATATTTCCAAACAACCTTGATTTGCATTGAAATCATAATAAGCAGAATTGCAGAAGAAACACAGTTGCTAATTTCATAGAAAGCGAAATATGTCGTATAAATTCTTAGGTAAAAGCTACACGAAACAACAAATTAAATGTGACACGTAGATTTTCTCGACTAGCTACTATTACCATTACAGATGTCGCTCGAAATTTGTAAATCGACCTAAATAATAAGCTATATTTAGAGATTTGGAATTGAGAATATTAATCAGATCAAATTATTCTTATCAAGATTTATTATTTGTATCTATATATTATAAATCATTATAATAAAAAAATTCATTAAGAACATTTTTAATATAATTAAGGACGCTAATTTGTGTTTCTAAATATACTCCTAACACTTTAAAAAACATCTTTATTGTTGGTATCTCAACAAAAATTAGAGGATCCAAATGGAAGCGTCCTCTAAAAACAAAAGATTAAATTAACTTTGTCTTTAATTTATGAATGATTTTTTTTTCATCCTAAATTGTTACTCTTACATCCCATAGTAGATGTCGCACTTTTCTTTTTAGTATGTCCCACAAAAGATGCCACAATTTCAACGAAAAATCGATGCAATTTTTATTCATCAAATACCTCTTGATTAGTTGATTGGCCAATAAGGTAGGGGCATCTTTTGATCAAGTAGATACAGCCATCTCACATATGAATATATGAAACTCCCATACTAGTTTGCCTGTATAATTATTTAATTAGACGACAAAGATGGATATCAGGCTCCCAAATATTTAATACATAAATGTTTTATCTAATTGTTGCTCTATCGTTACACAGTAATTGAGTATCTTTGCTTTTATCTACCCAATATTTTAATATATATCCATAGTAGTGTCTTCTTAATTTCTTCCTATAAATAGCAAACATCTTTTGTGTATTCTCAACTCACCAAGGGAGATTCAGATACAGATTCAAATTATAGCAATGAGATATACTATAGCTAGTATCCTCTTTCTTTCACTGGTATTCCCATTCCTCTCTAGTCCCCTTATAAATTGTTAATACGGTCCTTTTTATTAATGTGTTGTAAACTGATCGCATGTTCCTTTTTTATTAATGTTTATTTTAGCAAGTCATATCGAGTTCCACTATAAAAACTATTAAGGCAGTTAGTTTGTATTTATAAATACATCTCATATGCTCTCTATTAAATTTATGAAACATAAATGAAAATGTCCTATAATATTAAAAGATTAAGATGTGGAGTAGTTGACAAATTTGTCCAAAAGAAAGCATCCTAAAATTTTGTAATATTTCATAATTATCCAATTGTTTGCGTCACCAATTTATTTTTGTTGTTGTGTATGGCTATACTCGGCTAATTTTGCGTCTCCGAAAAAATGCAGATAGCTTGCAGTGTCAATGCAAGAAAAGATGGAGGGGAATATTGGCAAGGTGTTGTGAAGGATCAAAAAGTGGAAGGAAATGGCTGCCACACGGTGGGGGAGTCAACAATATTCGATGTCAAACCTAAGTACGAGGAATCTTTTGCAAATGGCTTTGAGAGAAGGGCTCATACTAATACTCATGTCAACCATTTAGGTCTTGTGAGAGAGTTTGAGCCTAGGCCTAGTGCCACGTCTTATGTTAGTAACCTCAAGCCTCAAGATGAGAAATCTATTGTGAGAGATTTTGAACCTAGGCCTAGTATCACATCTTATGTTGATAACCTCAAACCTGAAGATGAGAAATCTTTTGTGAGGGATTTTGAGCCTAGGCCCAGTATCACATCTTATGTTGGTAACCTCAAGCCTGAAGATGAGAAATCTTTTGTAAGAGATTTTGAGTCTAGGCCTAGTGCTACATCTTATGTTGGTAACCTCAAGCCTCAAGATGAGAAATCTTTTGTGAGGGATTTTGAACCTAGGCCCAGTGTCACATCTTATGTTGGTAACCTCAAGCCTGGAGATGAGAAATCTTTTGTGAGGGATTTTGAGCCTAGGCCCAGTATCACATCTTATGTTGGTAACCTCAAGCCTGAAGATGATAAATCTTTTGTGAGGGATTTTGAGCCTAGGCCCAGTATCACATCTTATGTTGGTAACCTCAAGCCTGAAGATGAGAAATCTTTTGTAAGAGATTTTGAGTCTAGGCCTAGTGCTACATCTTATGTTGGTAACCTCAAGCCTCAAAATGAGAAATCTTTTGTGAGTGATTTTGAACCTAGGCCCAGTGTCACATCTTATGTTGGTAACCTCAAGCCTGAAGATGATAAATCTTTTGTGAGGGATTTTGAGCCTAGGCCCAGTATCACATCTTATGTTGGTAACCTCAAGCCTGAAGATGAGAAATCTTTTGTAAGAGATTT
This sequence comes from Salvia splendens, assembly GCF_004379255.2. NCBI lineage: Eukaryota > Viridiplantae > Streptophyta > Magnoliopsida > Lamiales > Lamiaceae > Salvia > Salvia splendens. Next base: position 4,167,320 of record NC_056039.1, read on the forward strand.
TGAGTCTAGCCCTAGTGCTACATCTTATGTTGGTAACCTCAAGCCTGAAGATGATAAATCTTTTGTGAGGGATTTTGAGCCTAGGCCCAGTATCACATCTTATGTTGGTAACCTCAAGCCTGAAGATGAGAAATCTTTTGTAAGAGATCGAGTCTAGGCCTAGTGCTACATCTTATGTTGGTAACCTCAAGCCTCAAAATGAGAAATCTTTTGTGAGTGATTTTGAACCTAGGCCTAGTGTCACATCTTATGTTGGTAACCTCAAGCCTGAAGATGATAAATCTTTTGTGAGGGATTTTGAGCCTAGGCCCAGTATCACAACCTATGTTGGTAACCTCAAGCCTGAAGATGAGAAATCTTTTGTAAGAGATTTTGAGTCTAGGCCTAGTGCTACATCTTATGTTGGTAACCTCAAGCCTCAAGATGAGAAATCTTTTGTGAGGGATTTTGAACCTAGGCCCAGTGTCACATCTTATGTTGGTAACCTCAAGCCTGAAGATGAGAAATCTTTTGTGAGGGATTTTGAGCCTAGACCCAGTATCACATCTTATGTTGGTAACCTCAAGCCTGAAGATGAGAAATCTTTTGTGAAGGATTTTGAGTCTAGGCCTAGCGCTGCATCTTATGTTGGTAATGGTAAGCCTATAGGTGGGAAATCAAATGCTTACGATTTTGAGCAAAGACCTAATGTTTCAGCATACACTGATGACGTTAGCTCCAAGAAGGAGAAATCAAATGCTAATGACTTTGAGCCAAAACCTAATGTTTCAGCATATACTGATGATATTAGCTCAAAGAAGGAGAAATCTTATGGGGAAGAATTTGAGTCAAGACCTAATGTTTCAGTATACACTGGTGATGTTAGCTCAAAGAAGGAGAAATCTTATGGTGGAGACTTTGAGCCACGACCCAATCTTTCAGCATATAGTGACGAGTGAAAATGAATCATGAGTGGGAAGTTTATATGTTGTTATGTGTGCTTTTATTTATGCTTTTAATTATAATGTATGATGGTGTATAAGAGTGTGGTTTTCGAATAAAGTTTAGTCATGTATGGCATGAAAAGTGTGTATTGGCTCTGAGTCTTGGGTATGTTCGTTTTTATAGTTGCAATCTTGCTTTAAAACAACTCACCTTGTTTACGTAACTATTTTGGTATTTATGTGTTCACCTTCCCAGTTATGCCATGATTTGGGGTCAATTCTGTGCAAAAACATTTGTTTAGTTTATGTGAATTATTTCTGCCAAGCCCAAGTTATGGCTAAAGCCCGCACTGTTCATCAGTATTAGCCAAGAATTAAATCTGTGAAACAACGTAGTATTCAAATCTGATGAGCCAAGAATTGAACAAAAATAACTAATTTAAAGCCATGATGGTGGGCCATATTCACCGAACGCAAAGAATTAAAATCATGCTCGTGGGCCATCCTGCCACAATTCTTGCAGGAATTAAATCAGAACATTTCAAATAACGTAAGTTGAACACGCCATAAAGTATGAGATTGCTAGCTAGTTGAGTATCGGGGATAGGGATGCTATCTAAACCTAAATCGTAAACACGTTGGCCTAATGTACCGAAATATAAATATATACATTTAATAAAAAAATCTACAAAACATCATACACCCACCTCTCATTAAGCCTAAAGTATACTCAAATGGCAAATAAAAAAACTTCTTATTTTCTGAACTACGTTTGTGGTTATATGTTTATTCTATACTAAGATCATATGTTTATTAAAATTTTATTTATATATACGTTAAGATCCAGTAAAAATGATAAATATTAATTAGTGAAAATGAAATTATTTTAGCCTCTTCAAAATGCATTAGTATAAAAATCTAATGAAATAAAAAAAATTGTATAAGGACCTAATAAAATAAAATACATTTGATAAAAAAAATTTAAATAACCTAGTAAAATAAATTATATTAATACAATAAGTTTTGCCTATTTATACTGTCAATCTTCATAAATCGCGTGATATACATTACATTCACTTGTTGATTTCATTTTTTGAGGTAATGAAATCAGGCTAAGCCTGACACTTGTTGATTTCTAGTGTATTGTTTGGTAGGGGTGCACCATGGTCTATAAGTGAAATCTTGTCAAAAATCAAAGCAAATCTTAGCCATTGGATCATTAGATTGAATGACTGTGATAATAATATCCGAGCTACATTATTACACTAAAAGCGTTACATTATTGGTTGAGCTACATTATTAGACTATACAATCTACATTATTAGACTAAAACGTGTTACATTATTAGCCGAGCTACATTATTACACTACACAATCTACATTATTAGATGACACGTGACATTAATCTAACGGTTACATCACAAGATTCAATGACTGTGATTTGCTTTGATTTTTGACATAATTTCAGTTATGGATATAAACACACGTTATTGGTTGAACTATTTATATAATGTAAAATGAAATATTATATAGACCACGATAAATTAGGGTAAAAAATTCTTTAATATAGATTAATTGTAGACTAACAATAGTAGCAATATTTTTATTACTAGTTAATATGGAATCCATGTGTTGTTATTTTATTTTAAATTGATCGGATGCTTGTGTCGTTTTTTCTGTAGACGAATAACATAATTTGAAAATATATGTAATAAAATAGCGATATTTATCTTCAAGAAAATTATTATATTTACAATGCCATTGATGAGGAGAATTCACATGATTTGCGACGAAAATTATGCATTTCATGGCGTACGAGAATAAATAGATATTTCCAAATTCCAAACAACCTTTGCATTAAAATAAAATAAGCAGAAGAAACACAGTCACAATGAAAACAACAAACGTGACAAATTGATTTCTCGTCCCATAAAAATATATAGAGAGTTGGAGTTCAAATTTTTTTAGACCGACAAATTTATACTTCTTCCGTCCCATAAAAATATATATTCTTTATTTCTTAGTTCATACTCACAATAGTATGCACTTTCTAATTTTAAAAGTCATTTTTTCGTAAAGAGGTGTGAGACTTCTTCTCCGCTAACAATATTTTAATTATTTTGTTAATTAAAATCCATGCTCAAACCAAGAGTGCATGCTCAATCCAAATAGCTCTAATTAACCTGAAATCTGATGGGTTGATCTTAACTGTAACTATATATTGTTTGTTCTTCAACGTGACTACTTGTTCAACATTTTAATAACAACTTTAATAAAATGAAAATTTAAACAAAAATAGTAAAATTAGCACTTCGGTTTATTTTTAATGTAGATAGCAGTAATATGAGTATAAACAAATTGGAAAGTTCAAGTTCATTCTAAGAAATACTCCATATGTTCCACCTTATAATAGATGCGTTTTATTTTATGTACTCGTTTGGAAAAATAATATTAATAAATAATTAAAGTGGAAAAAATATAAAATAAGAGAGATAATATGTAGAGAAGACTACTGATGAATTCTCCTGATTTAATATTTGTATCTATTTGTAAATTATAAACATAGGGATCCTTAACAATAAAAAAATTGTTATTTTAACCCAAGGAGTGTGGTCGAGTGGCATGGGACTCGTCCATCCTTAACCAAATGGTCAGGGGATCGATCCTTGCCTTTGTGGTTAAGGGTCAGGGGATCGATCTCTGCCTTTGGGTATGGAGCAACTTAGAGCAACTTTAAATCCTTCGGCCAGTTGGGGTCAGAGGATCGATCCCTGGGTATGGAGCAACTTGGAGCAACTTTAAATCCTTGGGTCAGTTGTTCCACCCTTTTAGGTGCCTACAAATCGGCCCAGATACCCTTGGTAATTGCCAAAAAAAAATTGTGCACCCTTGGTAATTGCCAAAAAAAAATTATGCAACTTGGAGCAACTTTAAATCCTTGGGTCAGTTGTCCCACCCTTTGAGGTGCCTACAAATCAGCCCAGTTACCCTTGCTAATTGCCAAAAAAATTTGTTATTTTACATCATAATTTTTAGCCCAATTAATTCGCCGGACAATTTCAAATCCAATTAGCTCGAGTATGGCTACCCTGACTTTGCTTGTCTCGATTGACATTTCTATTCATATGTGTAAATCTCACATATCTCTTGTGACATATGTACTAGTGATTCCATCAATTCTTTAGGAAAAAAATAGTCCAAATTTTATAAAAATGAAAAGGGATATTTATCAAATCAACACGAGACAATAGAGAGATTTTAACACTTTTTAACTCATTTGAAGCAATAAATCAAAATTTCATGTATGTGTCCATATTATTTTCATTTCATTAGCGCGTTACATACACAATTTTTTATCATGTGATACAATAGACATTTATGGACAAACAATATCGTGCGCAAACAAACAACTTTAACAAAAAACAATTCAGTTTTCTTAGTCAAATACCTCTTGATTGGCCCTTGCAATAAGAAAGGGTTATCTTTTGATCAAGTAGATACAGCCATATCACAAATGATACCACATACCCATATCAATTTGCTTGGACAATTATTTAGACGACAGAGATGGATATCCTGCTACCAAATATTTAAATACATATATGCTTATATCTTATTGTTGGTCTCTGTCAATGTTGATCATACACAATAATCGAGTGTCCTTGGTTCCATCTACCATTTTTTAAAAATATATATCTATGATTGTGTCTTCCTATTTTCTTCCTATAAATAGCAAACAGGATTTCCCTATTCCAACTCACCAATAGAGATTCCGATTAAAATTATAGCAATGAGATACACTATAGCTAGCTTCCTCCTTCTTTCACTGGTATGTCCACTCCTATCAAGCCTTGTAATACATTGATCTCATTTGCTTTTTATTAATGCGTTATACTTTTAACAATATGTTTCGAGCTCCACTAAAAGTAGAACTGACTAGTTGACATTTTCATTCAACCAAGAATGTTTATTTGTGTTTTTAAATACATCAAATGAGTCCTCATTTTTAGTGTCTCAATTAAAGCCAAGAGACGCGAATGGAAGAGTATTATAGAAGCATAAGATTAAGATGTAGATGACAAATTTGTCCCTTAAATATTGGCCATTTTCCAATTTTTGGGTTTATATGATGAGTTTGTTGTAGTTTTTGACCTTACTCGGCTTATTTTCTCAATGGGGTTGTCCGAAAAATGCAGATAGCTTGCAGTGTCAATGCAAGAAAAGATGGAGGGGGAATACTGGCAAGGCGTTGCGAAGGATCAGAAAGCGGAAGGAAATGGCTGCCACACAGTGGGTGAGACATCAATCTTCCATGTCAAACCTAAGTATGAGGAATCTTTTGCAAATGACTTTAAGAGAAGGGTTCATACTAGTACTCATGTCAGCCATTTAGCTTTTGTGAGAGAGTTTGAGCCTAGACCTAGTGCTACATCTTATGTTGATCGTCTCAAGCCTCATGATGATAAATCTTTTGTGAGAGATTTTGAACCTAGGCCTAGTGCTACGTCTTATGTTGGTAATCTCAAGCCAAAAAATGAGAAATCGTTTGTGAGAGATTTTGAGCCTAAGCCTACCGCTACATCTTATGTTGGCAATGTAAAGCTTAGAGATGAGAAATCAAATGCTAACAATTTTGAGCCAAGACCTAATGTTTCAGCATACACTGATGACGTTAGCTCCAAGAAGGAGAAATCAAATGCTAATGACTTTGAGCCAAGACCTAACGTTTCAGCATATACTGATGATGTTAGTTCAAAGAAGGAGAAATCTTATGGGGAAGACTTTGAGCCAAGGCCTAATGTTTCAGCATATACCGATGATGTTAGTTCAAAGAAGGAGAAATCTTATGGGGAAGAAGACTTTGAACCAAGACCTAATGTTTCAGCATATACTGATGATGTTAGTTCAAAGAAAGAGAAATCATACGGGGGAGACCAATCTAGCTTTAAAACAATTCACCTTGTTTACGTAAGTATTTTCTTCTTTATTAATGATGCAAAAGTATGAGATTGCTACCTACTAGAGTATCTCAACTGGGGATAGGGATGCTATGTAAACCTAAATCATAAACACGTTGGCCTAATGTCACAGAAATATAAATATATACATTTAATACAGTCATTTTGACAAAGTTATAACGATAGATAATTAGGAGAAAAAATCTACAAACATCATACACCCACATCTCATCAAGCCTAAAGTATATGATGTGAGTTCTAAGGAGAAATCCAATAGTGGAGACTTTGAAGTTTGAACCAAGACCTAATATTTCAGCATACAGTGATGAGTGATAGTGAATCTTCAGTATGAAGTTTAGTTGTATTGTGTGCTCTTATGTCACCTATCCATGTAGTTATAATGTATAATGGTAGTTATAATGTATAATGGTGCCCGCATGGGCAGCGCAGTTGGCTACGGAAGGGCAGATCTTGCTGCAATAATGTATAATGGTGCATAAAGACTATGATTTTCGAATTAAGTTTAGTCATGTTTGTCATGGAATGTGTATTTTAGTTAAAAGCTCTCGGGTATGTTTGTATTCATCATCAGATCGGTTCGATTTTCTGGTTCAAACCGTCATCATCAACACCATTATCTTTTCCTGTACTAAAGTTTCAAGTATTCGACATGGAGAGCAGAGGCTAGAACTTAACAAAGAAATATTCTAGTTCAAACCGTCATCATCAACACCCTTATCTTTTCCTGAACTAAAGTTCCAAGTATTCAACATGGAGAGCAGAGGCTAGAACTTAACAAAGAAATGTTAAAGATGAAAGAGTTTTACACAGAAACTGCAATCAATTCAATTCACTGAAAAGTTCTATCCAGCTCTGCCAAATCAGAGCAGTACACATGGAAAGCAAGCCAAGTCCAAGCTCAGGAAATAACAAAATGAAATTGCAATACAAACACTAGTATACACGCATGAACTTAGTGCAACACAAAAAACATAAGAATGATGAGTTCTGGTGCATCCCGGGAACTTCTAAATTATAGTAGTACTCAATTAACATTCGCATCCAGTTGACCTTTGTTGGGCGCTGTTACCAACATCAATTGTGTCCGGCAGGTATCTTCATCATCATCAAGAATATTAGCAAGAAGGATATATGTCGTGCAAGAATTATGAGATCAGTAAAATGCATGAGATCATGTGAAGCTTCAAATTTTAACACAACTGTCATTACTTCAGAGAAGTTTACTTTTTTAGAGTAAAACACACGCACGACTAAATGAAACATTCTGACAGCATTATGAGAAACAGAACAAGTCTAATAGAGTTGGTGCTAAAATATAAATGCAACTTGATGAGATGATATGGGATTTTGTACTCACACTTCTTCCTCTTCTCCAGTCTTCAAGGCATTCTTTGCAATAACCTGAAAGGCTTCTTCAACATTGGTGCCTTCCTTGGCAGAAGTCTCAAAGTAAGGAATATTCCCTTTTGAGGCACACCAAGCCCGGGCCTTTTTCTCAGATACCTATGTAAAGGAATTAAAGCAGGTAAAACAACGTCAATCTAAAAGAAATTCGCAGTTTATGCATTGGAAACGGTACAGCACACCACCTCAGTCTGCCAAACAGATAGGTTGAACAGTATTTATCATGGTACAACAAGCACTGAGTAAATACGAAATCGAATGCAAATGGATACCAGATCAGCTGTGCTTGAGTTTATCTCACTTTGATGAATATCACTAATGAGCTATTTATAAAAGGCTATTTTGGTGCAAATACTCCTACTTCTAAAACTTCACTGTCTACTTTTTAAAAACAGGCAGCAGCAGCTGAAAGGACCACCGGTCTGGGGAAGGAAGGGGAGGCACTGACTGGGACAGGGCAGGGTTAGGGCCTAGGGGAGGGGGTGGTGCTGACAGAGGGAAAGGTGGTGAGGGGGATGAATGGCAGCAGTAGACATCAACAAGGAGATTGGGGCGGATGAGCTTCCCTCCCTTGTGTTTTAATTGAGACGGTGAAAGAATTTTGTTTACTATCCACAATGACTTTCGATTTTTGCCTTGCCATAGTGGGAACGTAACTTATAAACATACTTGTGGGTAAGAATCTATTGAAGATTTTCCGTGGTCGAGGGAAGGAACACAGAAAGTAAGAGAAATGAATAGATGTAAATGTAGATTTATAGGTCCAAACCATTCCACCACAGATAAGATGTCCTAATGCCTTTAGCACAGTGATGCATTTCCCTATTACTTTAGTGACTCGGACATTATATTCAAATGTCACAAAAATGTCTAATATAGTTCGGATTCCACGTGCATGTAGCTTCACTGGGATCATCTCTGAACCTCAATATATATAGAAAAAAGGGGGGAGGAGGAGTTTACCACTCTACTATTTCCACCATCCACGTCAGTCTTGTTCCCGATCACCACAAATGGGAAATTTTCAGGATCAGAAGGGCTAGCCTGCAAAAATTATTATGTTTCATTAGTATGTTTCCATTTTTTTCATTAATGGGATAGAGATACTCTGCAATTGCATTAGGATGAAAAGTCCTTTCTTCAGAAACATAAAAAAACTCAGGGCTTTCAACACAACTGAGCTAAACAATGTTTGAGTAACATTTGGCAATGTCATGAAGAATTTCAAGTTGCAGTAACTTAGACTGCCTTCACATCCTTACCCTTTCTCTGCTAACATAAGCCGTCTATTTTCTTAATGCAGAAAAAGGATGTCTTTGTTAATTTAAACCATCATAAGGGAATATGCTTAAGGAAATGAGGGTTGATGCAGGATAAGATGCACAGATATAATTAGTTTTTTTAGTTATCAGTGGCCTCGGTTAGAATTGATTTGAAAGGGCAGTTATTTGAAGGAGAGCATTCTCAGAAGAAAAAAAGTGCAAATACCTGAATCAAAAACTCTTCCCTCCAGTTATTAAGATTATCAAATGATTTCATGACATTGACGTCATAGACAAGCACACAGCAATCAGCACCACGATAAAAAGCAACTCCAAGACTTTGAAATCTTTCTTGGCCAGCTGTATCCCATATCTAATTATACACAGACACAAGCATAGGGCATAAGAGGCATTATAACGAGACACATTACACATAGTATGAAGACAAACAATTTACAAATATCAGTACTTTGATAACATATCCAATGTCTAAAGTGACCTGTATGATGCGATCCCTTAATGACTCTATCAAGGTATGTTTGATTTTTCACAATCCAAATTTAAAGCTAAAACCTTTAAATTAAGGAGAATATACTCTCCTTGTTTATTATTATCATAATCTGATGTGTAAATCAAACAGAACTGCTCTAGCATCTAACTGCTCATCCCATTCAGAACAAGTCTTTATCAGAATGAGACTGAGACTGAAACTAAGTCAGAACCAACTATATTACAGAGGAGCAAGACTATTTCTATGTTATGGACATGGATAAGAAACTTGAGATTTATGTTTCCATGTTCTGGTGTCACGTGCCATAATTGTTAGATAATGAAACTAGCAGCTTGCATACATACCTGCAAAGTGAAAAGCCGATCCTCAAACTGCACTTCCTTTGTCAAGAAATCTGCCCCAATTGTAGCTTTGTACTGGTTGCTAAACTTCTTGTTCACATATCTTTAATCAACAGGTTAAGAACACAAAAGCCAAATAGCATGAACCATGTTTCCATAACAGAAGCAGTAGATTACATTTTGCATCAGCAATTATTAAAATAAATGAGTAGGGTTGAGGATACTGGTTCATCAATGAGGTCTTGCCGACCCTGAAAAATACATAGACAAAACACATTAACAAATTATCCATCAAATAACAACACACATAAATAGGCATGTCATTATTAGCAAATTTCACTCCTCCTTTTGCTGATTTGCAAATTATTATCTAGCTTTGCATCTGAAGCAAAGGGCCAGACTTTGTATTATTTTAAAAGAGGAGGCATGCCATAAATCCGAATTTCACTCCGTTTTATCTACACGGAGCTTGAGATCCAAACTCATGCGCCTGAATCCAGATCAGTCCGAATTGAATCAATCAAACATCCTAATTTTATTAATTTCATCTGCAGAAGTATAAATTAAACAAACCAAATCCGAAACAGCGATAATTCCCATACACACACCAATTCACACATAAACAACCGAGTTTAGTGAAAAACACACCCGCTATCGCCGAGGATGATGACCTTGAGGAGAGCTCTTCTGCGAGACGGCATGGTTTCGGGAATTCTGGCTGGGAATTTGACCCGTTAAAAGTTTCTTCGAGAAAAGGTCTCTCTCTCTCTTCGGGCGTGTTGCCAGACAGGCGATCCAAATTGAATCCGGGTTTCGATTCGATTCAACAATGACTGCACTTTCTCTCTCTTGAGTTCAATTTTTTCTCTCACTACACAACAAAACAGTTGGCATGGATGTCGCCAGCTGGCGTTCTACGGAATATTCGGTTCCCATATACACAATTTCTACTTGGATAATTACTTTACTTTTTATTGGATTCCTATTTATTTTGATCTAGGAGTATTGATTTTGTTAAATCAAGTGCTCGTATATTGTTAAATATATCAATCGTATCCAGGAATAACATCACACTATTAAATCAATTATGAAGAAATGATATGCTATATATATTATGTGGGCTTCTTATATGACCACTATTCTCATTGAACGCACGTTTAGCATTGTTTGTTTCAATTTATATATTTAGTTTAATTCTAATACATTAAAAAATGTTATTGCAATTTTTAATTTCACAAAATTCATTTAAAAAAACTTGAGGTGCTCGTTTTCTCTGTAATTTTAAATAAATTACTAAAAAAATAAATTGAGCTTTAATTTTTTTGAATTTTGTGAAATTAAAAATTGCAATAACATTTTTTAATGTGTTAGAATCAAACTAAATATATAAATCGAAAAGAACAACGTTAAACGTGTGTTAAACGAGAGTGATGTTCACATAAGGAGCCCACATAAGGTATACCATGGACTAGGTATGCCAAAGTGTCAATCTTAGTTGGTATGTCCATTCAATTATTTTTTTTACATGTGGAATTGTATATAATCACCTTCCAACTAGATGGCCATGCAAAATATGGTAAATGCAATAATATCACGAGTTATTTGGAAAGAATCTCATACTTCTAGGTAATTATATTATAAACAAATTTGGGCATAATATACACTAGCACATATTACCTAAAAATATGAGCTCTTCACGTTGATACTAACAAAAATTACTATCATATTACATTTTCAATTTATATGATTGAGACTGCTTTCCCTTTGTATTGATAGCTATATTGCACATAAATAAATAATTACTACATATATAATATAATTCTTGTTTTATTTTACTATACACATCAATTATATTAAAATTATTAATTATGTTAAAATACAAAGGTACTAGTTAGTACTAACAAGATGGTTTGAAGAATAGAAAATGACAATTAAATTTAATAAAAATAAAACTACTGAAAATGGAAATTATTTGAAAGCAAAATACAGTAAATGATAAATTTTTTTTATAAAACCTAAAATTCTCTTGAAACAAAATACGGTAGATAAAATTAGAAAATGACAATTAAATTAAAAAACATAAAACTACTGTAATCAAAGAGATCACCAATCAAAAAGTTTAATCTTATTAAAAAAAGTACTCAATGAATTTTACGTACATAATAGATGGAGCTTCTCATTGCAAATATATACATGTATTGTGTATATATGGTCGAAAATTATTATAAATAGGAATTATAGGATGCAAGAACATTTCCATAAATATCACATTATGTGTGTCCATCTAGCTGGATTGATTATATACAATTGGAAGGTGATATCATAGTTAGGTAATCTAGAAAAATAATTGGAAGGTGATTATATACAATTGGAAGGTGATATTAGTGCATTTACCATATTTACCATACTTTGCTTGGCCATCAAGGTGATTATATACAATTCCACATGTCAAAAATAATTGAATGGACATACCAACTAAGATTGACACTTTGGTATACCTAGTACATGAATTTTTTTTCTCATGTAGCAAATCATTTCTCATCAATTATAATGTTAAATTTATCAATAGTATCCAGGAATAATATCAATTTTATCATACTTTTTCAAGTTATTAGTTTTATCTCAAATTTTTAGACTATATTAATATCGTCAATTGCTGTTTGATGGTATTAAATTGGAATTGAAAAGAGAGAGATCGATTAAAATTTCTACTACTCATCATTATTTCCGGATAGCTTCATGGCAAATGATAGCAATAGGTTTACAAATAGCACGAGATCGTCAATTTAATACAGTACTATATTTAAATTTTATATTATATTTTGCGAATAGTATTCCTCAAAAATTAAAATACTTTAGACGACAAAATATTCGGATCATGTAACAAAAAGACCTAAAAAAAGAAAACAACGACAGTTGATTTCCCTTGTTGTAGGAGACTGATGGAAGAGGGTCATAGTTTACTACTACTTTACTTGTTGAAATCAGCTTCTTCTCTAACAATACTACTCATTTTCTTCCCTTCCTTTCTCTCTCTCCACTTCAAATCTCACTTGTTTCCCTTTGTTCAAATGTTGTCTGTTTTACTCATGAATTAATAATGACATTAACTGAAAATTCAAAAAATATAATTCAATTAATACCACGTTTGACATAAGACAGATATATATCTCTTGATCTTGGTTAGGTTATTACATTGGATCGGGAAATATAATCTGATGCGTATACTGCAAGACACGGCGACCGAGGAGGCGTCATCACCTCCTCCGCCTCCGCCGTTGAGAAAAAGCCCCCCGCCTAAGGCTCGAGCACCGCCGCCGCCGCAGATGCTGACGCGTGGCGAGTTAGACGAGGGGTGGAGCGGGGCGCTCGCGGATGCGTTTACGTGGCCGCCGCCGAGTAAAAAACATCGAGAGGACGCCATTATAGGGTCGACGGTAGGGGTAGGATTGGCAATCCTCCTTCTCTTGATCTTCTGCTTATGTTGCTGTCGAAAGAAGAAACGCAAGGATTACGATGATCATGAGAGTTATTATGATCGAGAAAAGCCTCGTCGCGATTCAGGTACGTATCTTTCTCACATTATCACTTCTAATTTTACTCCTAATCATAATTAGGGGAGGATGCACATCATGCACTAACAAACCATCTATACCAAAAAGATAAAAGCTTAATACTCTAGGACGATCATATTCAAACACAACACTCCTCTGCCCGCGATCATGGTGTCGTGGTTAATTTGACACCGACCTTAAGATATAAAAGGAAAATGAGTGAAAAAGATAGAAAAATGTGAGTCATACTTTTGTACACTATATTCGTTTTACAATAAAATGTGAATGTAAAGAGTTAACGGAAATTTGGGCATACTTATCATTTGTCGTGGAATTGAACCGAGACTATAATAGCAAACAAAATGATTTTGTTCAAGAAATTGTTCTTTCCTTTTCTCTCCTTTAAATGTCGAAAATGCATAGAGTTAAAATAATCGGTTTAGAGTTAGTGTTTTTAATTTGTTGCAATTATTTATCGTACCTTCAAAAAAAAATCTAGATAAACCAATTTTTATTAGCTCAAATTGTTAGAAAACCACAAATTTGATCAAATTCTCAATTATCTGATGAAATATTTATTTCAACCAAACTATGAAGTTTTTTCATGAAGGTGTGGGTGATATCCATGTATAATTTCGTGGCGTCGGTATTAATTTCAACAAAATTGTTCGTGGGGACAATTCAAACTGCATACTATAAATTACAAAATGAATCAGAATTTGACCTATTTTTTTATTTTTTTTTCCCACAATTTATCCTTTTGAAACAATTAAATTGTGTACCACATAAAGGACACTACTACAAAAGCACACATGGGAACAGAAACTGGCAGAACAACGGCAGCTACAACCCCAAGGACAGCAGCAAGAAATACCCACAGCCGCACAGCTCAGAGCAGTGGGTCCCAACTCCGCCCCCGCCTCCACCCAATCTGAGCTCGCGCATATTCTCAGGGGGGGCGACGATGCCCCCTCCGCACCCACCAATGGTGTGGAGCGGCGGGAACAACAAGAGCACGTTCTCAATCAACGACCTGGCCGCCGCAACGGACGGGTTCGCGCAGGCAAACCTCCTCGGGCAGGGGGGGTTCGGGTACGTGCACAAGGGGGTTCTCCCCAACGGGAAGGAAGTGGCGGTGAAGAGCCTGAAGTCGAACAGCGGGCAGGGGGAGCGCGAGTTCCAAGCGGAGGTCGAGATCATCAGCCGCGTCCATCACCGCCATCTCGTCTCCTTGGTTGGCTACTGTTGAAAAGTAAAATGCGGAAAATAAAATTGAAGAACTCTTGAAGACTACATTTTGATTGATTTTGAATTATTGTTGTTGATACATAGTACATAGGTATTTATAGGACTCTCCACATTAATATACCTAGGAACTATACTTATTGGAACTCCTCATTATAAATATTATTCTCTTCTCAACATACTTGGGACTCCACACATTCTTTTCCCAACATACTTGGGACACTTCAAGTTATCTTTCCAACACTCCCCCTCAAGTTAAGTATCGAGTTTTTTCGACACTTAACTTGCACGATCTTCACTTTGATAAATAGTTTATATTCGTATTCAGGAGTTTCTTCAATTCATCATTGATAGTTTATGCTCGTATCATAGAGCTTCTTTTCATTGAAAGTTTAGACTCGTTTCACGGAGTTTCTTCGTTTTTTTCATTGAAAGTTTAGGCTCTTATCAAGGAGCTCTTCATCATTGAAAGTTTAGACTCATTTCAAGGAGTTTCTTCAATTTTCTGTTGACAGTTTTAACTCGTGTCATAGAGCTCTTCAATTTTTGATTGACATTTTTAACTCGTGTCAAGGAGCTATCTTAGATAGTTTTTGCTCTTATCTAGGAGCCAAATCATTTTTTTTTCTGACCGACAGTTTTCACTCGTGTCGAGGAGCTCTCTTTCTGACTGACAGTTTTTTTACTCGTGTCGAGGAGCTTTTTTTCTGACTGACAGTTTTTACTCGTGTCGAGGAGCTTTTTTTTCTGACTGACAGTTTTTACTCTTGTCGAGGAGCTCATTCGGACAGTTTCGACTCGTGTCGAGGAGCTTTCTTTCAGACTGTTCTCGGCCCATTCCAGCTCAAACTATGAGCCCATTTTTCATTTCTATTTTTTTTTCTTGAGCCCAATAACACTATCCCAAAATTGCCCATGTTTCTTCTTTACGTGATAACCCCATATTGAGAAAACAATCAAACAGTGCCTCTTTTCTCTTCTCGCCGACAACCTGTTCAGCGGCGCCAAACTCCGACGAGTAATCGCCGTACACTTCTGGTTGGATCCACCCTTTGCACGGAGAGACATCTCAACGAGCTTTTGCTCTCGCCCTCTCGACGTTTTTTCTTCTCATTCCTCCGATGTCGGCTTCTTGTGCCGAACAACTCTTCTCCAGCAGCCGTTGCGGTCTTTCTGCTGCCTTTACCGTCAGCAGCCCTTCTCGGTCGCTCAATCTTCTCCAGACATGCCGGTTCCACCACCAGCTCTCTTTCCTACTTCCGACGAGGCTGCCTCCTTCTGGTTTCTTCGGCTGTGGTAGTCCTCTCCCCCTCGGCCGGACAAACCAAGGACTACTCCGTTTTTTTCTCTTGAGGGTTTAGGTCTTCTCGCCTCCTCAGCCGGCGGGCATCCTTTACTTCTCAGCCAACATATATTTGGAGAGGGATTGTTCGGTCGGATACTTTTCTTCTCCCCCTCGGACGGACAAACCGAGGACTCCTCTGGTTTCTTCGATTGTTTAACATCCTTTCCAAAATGCATTGCCGCTGGTCTCAACAAGTTCCTCTGGGGCCATCTCTTCTTACTCGTCTTTTTTTTCTCAATTCGCCAGAATAGCATCCTCGTGAATTTCCCGTCGCCTTTCTCTCCTCGGTTTCGTGGTGACACAACATCGCCGCTGCCAGCGCTGTTCAACCGCCGACCTTGCTTCTCGGCGAACTTCTCGCCTCTACCACCTCCACCGTGGTCGGTCGTTCGTAGAGCAGCAACCTCGTCGGCACTGTTGGGTTCCGCTGCCGTTGAGAGTTGGCGTCTTACTGCCTTCGCCCAGCCTCCTCGCCACCAGCGCCGCTGTGACGCCCTCTCGCCTTTTCTGTTCCTATTGTGGCGTTGCTGTCGCTCATGTTTCATGCATTTGCTTAATCATCAGTCGGCACCTTCCCGACCATTGCGCGCCCGCGTCTCTGGCTCTTCTCCGTTCACAATGACCACGACCTTTAATTTCTGCGGGGCATGCTCTTGCTCCCTTAACGGCCTCATGGTGCAGACGTATGTTTGGTTTGAACCAGTAAAAATCCCAGTAGTGTGAGATCATTTTTTCACGGCTGTTTGGTTATTTGGGCAGATTCTTGGTTGTATATTTGGGAGGGTTTTGTTTTTTTTTGTTTTTTTTTTCTATAGAGACAGATTGATCCATACGAGGATCGAACCTGCTTTGATACCATGTTGAAAAGTAAAATCTGGAAAATAAAACTCAAGAACTCTTGAAGCCTACATTTTGATTGATTTTGAATTATTGTTGTTGATACATAGTACATAGGTATTTATAGGACTCTCCACATTAATATACCTAGGAACTATACTTATTGGAACTCCTCATTATAAATATTATTCTCTTCTCAACATACTTGGGACTCCACACATTCTTTTCCCAACATACTTGGGACACTTCAAGTTATCTTTCCAACAGCTACTGCATCTCCGGATCGCAGCGGCTGTTGGTTTATGAGTTCGTTGCTAACTCCACTCTCGAGGATCACCTTCATGGTACCTACTTTTTTTTAATGGGTAAATGAATATAAATTTAATGACGGTCTCGTGCAGGGCCTGACCGACCGACTATGGAATTCTCAACTAGGCTCAAAATTGCTTTGGGCGCTGCCAAAGGCTTTTCTTATCTTCACGAAGATTGTATGTTCTAATTTTCCTCATAATTTATTATAATATCATAAGTGGGCATTACTATTGCTAATGTATCAACAGGTCATCCTCGTATTATCCATAGAGATATTAAAGCTGCAAATATTTTGCTTGATGACAATTTTGAAGCCAAGGTATGCCATTGCCGGCCTATATACTCCTTTTGTTTCAACTTCCAAGCTAGTTGATGTACTATTTATTTTTAGCCCAAAGTTTAAAAAGTTAATATTTAAAAATTAAGTGAAAAGAGAATAAAGTATAAAAAGAAAAAGAAAAGAAAAAAGAGAGTAAAAGGAAGAGAAATTATAAAGGTTTTACCATAGAGGAAATATAGCAAGTAGCATGAAATAACACAAAAAGAAATACTCCCTCCGTCCATAAAATATTGTCCAAGTTTGACTCGGTGCGGGTTTTAAGAAATGTGAAGAAAAATGAGTTCAAAATGTTAGTGGAATGAGGGTCCCACATTTATAGATTAGTTTTATAATAAAATGTTAGTGTAAAAAGTTAGTGGAAATAGAGGTTCATTTACCAAAAATAGAAAGAAAAAAAACAAAGTGGACAACTTTTCATGGACGGACCAAAATGACAAAACTGGACAACATTTCACGGACGGAAGGATTATTTGTCTATATATATATAATAGAGTTGTGTAGCAAGATAAAATAAATGTCACACGTCAATGTGAAAAGAGAACCGAAACAACTATATAAATTTCATGAATTATTCAACTTATCACTAGTTAGTTTTAAGATGGAACCTCTCCATGAACTGGTATTAGATCAGGTCTTCGATTGCATGCTGAAACTTCAATTGACTCAATAGTAAATAAAAAAAATGACTGACTCAATAATATATTTAAGCTTTAAATTTGGTCCGGTTTGATGTAAAAGGTTGATCCAGCCCAATGAGAAATAAAAAATTCAACCCTTCCGAAGTACACTTTGAATGATTTGGGAAGGGTGTTGTTGGCAAAAATAAAGCAAATGTCATAAATCGATATAGATAGAGAACTTGAATTCGCTATATAAACTTATATGCTACTCTATTTGTCATCAATTGATTTTATATACACATTTGTTGTGTAGGTGGCTGATTTTGGATTAGCCAAGCTTTCGTCCGACAACAATACTCATGTTTCAACTCGCATAATGGGAACTTGTGGGTATGAAGTGATATTCTCCAAAAAAAATTTAAAGTGGCAATATATGTAGCTAGGTAATTATATGATTACCTTTTGAATTGATGTTAAATGCAGATACTTGGCTCCTGAGTATGCTTCAAGCGGGAAGCTAACTGAGAAATCCGACGTGTACTCATTCGGGATCGTGCTTCTAGAACTCATAACTGGCCGTCTCCCAATCGACGACACAGGGGATGAAGAAGATGATAATATAGTTGATTGGGTAATTTTTTCTGTATAATATTTAATTTAGTTGTCTAGAAATTGAAGATGTAAAATGACTCTGTGACTCTTATTATGGGACGGATTAAAATAGAAAAATGTGACTCTTATTGTGGGACGGAGGGAATAATACTTGATAGCTTGAATAGTATTATTTGATTAAACAATTGAATATATATTGATGCAGGCTAGGCCAATTTTGATGAATGTGGTGGGAGAAGGAGCAAGCTACGAAGAGCTGGTGGATCCAAAGCTAGAAAACGGATATGAGCATGGTGCAATGCTTCGTATGGTTACCGCCGCTGCTGCCTGCGTAAGACAATCCGCAAGAAAACGTCCTAAAATGAGCCAGGTTCGGCTCATTCATGAGTTGTACTTCATTCGATTATCATATTTACTTGTGATTAAAAGTCATGTCTAATTTTATCTTTTGTACGATTGTCTTTTATCTCAAAAGCCCTCGGGACAATGTGTCTTGACTCATAGGTCAAGACATGCATTGTATCTCATGATTAATCATCTAACCTCCACTCCCTATGACTAATTTAATCCTAGATGACCTATTTTGACTTATATCATATATGTATCTCATAATATCTTATCTGATGAATCGAATTTCACCTTACCTTTTGGTGTTGAAGAAAAAATAAAAGATTCAAAATTAGTTTATTTATTTATTTATTTATACCGGCATGGGCTGATCTACATGGTGTGGGGGCGTCAAAAGCCCCTCTTCAAAAATTTATATTAATGTTTTCGAATTTACAAATTTATTTTAAAATCTCCTATACATGTCCATTCTCAATACTTCAAAGATTTGTTTATGATACTATATTGTTGCTCCTCCTCACATCAATTCATGGCTCCGGCCTGTATACAGGTTGTTCGGGCTCTGGAAGGCGACGTTTCGTTGGACGATTTGCATGAAGTGATATTGAAGGGTTCGTTGTCAGCGAGCAGCTCCGACTTCGACTTGCAAAGACATCTAAGGCCCGGGCCCGGGGTTTCTAATCAAAGCTTCACTAGTAGCGACGTAAGTGACCAACCCCAATCTAGTTCCCACGAACAGAGACGGCCCGGCCCGATGTTCCGCTACGGCTCGTGACTTTTTTGTAAACTCAAATACCGTCAATTCTTGCGATTCATTTTCCATGCGAATAAAGGCCATGTTTGGTTGCCAGGATTCTGTCTGGGAAAGTAATCTGATTTCTTAAATTTTAAATTCCTGTGTTTGTTTCCGTTTTTAATCAAACTGGGAAAGTAATCAAAATCCTGAAACAAGGAAAGTTAGTACAACTTTCCAGGATTCTGAATCTTAAATTTTCTTAGGTATTCTTTTTCCCAGTTTTTTAGGATTCTTACATATTTAATGCAATATAGTACAGTTTATCATCATCATCATCATCATCATCATCATCGTTATTATTTATTACAATGTTTTAAAAATAATTTAAAAGTATAAACCATACTATACTTAATTTCAGGATAATAAATAACTATAATTCAAATTATCATAATTATAACTATATTATTAATATTTATTTTTATTTTTATTATCATAATAATAATAATTAAATATAATTATTAATTTATGAATTAGTAATTAACAATAAAATTGTAGTGAAATGTTAAATTATAAAATTTATTCAATTAAAAATTAAGTAAATATAATGATAATAATAATAATAATAATAATAATAATAATCTTATTTATTATTATATTATTATATATTATGATGTATAATCCATATTTAAACTATCCATCGTAATAATAAATAAAATAATATAATTATTATCATTTGTAATTAATAATTTATTAAATAATATGTATTATTATTTTTTATAAATAAAAAATGATAAGTATATTTTTAGTTTAGTGTTTAAATCAAATATATACTTTCAAATCTTGATATTTTCCAAACACGGGAAAATAAAGTTATTAGAAATCATATTCCCGGGATTCATTTTCCCAGGAATCATTTTCCTTGCCAACTTTACTTTCCCGCCAACCAAACATGGCCAAAAAGTAGTCGGAAACTGCAAATGCTAGTTTTGTGGTTTCTAATGCTTAGGCTTTTTTAGTGTTATTGATTTTCCTAGTTAGGTTGGTAGGATCTACTATTAACTTTTCTTAATGATGCATCAAGTAGTGTGATTAAACTTATATGGGCTCTCAGTATTTTAGTATCTATTGGTTTGATAATTGAGGTAGGTAGTTTTGATAAGATAGAGAGTAAGATTTGATTATTTAGCTTTGCGGTTTGATTGTAAGATTGTTTATTTGTGAAATAGGAGAAATCAAAATATTATAACTAAGATGCAAAATATATTTAAATAAATAGTAGTACTAGTAAGATTTTGTTGTACAGGTAAAAATGGGTAAATTGGCGATAGACAAAATTAATGGTAATAATTTTTTTGTGAGGGTATTTTTGTATTAACTTGGTTACCAAACAAATACTTAGCCATGATTAACTTTGACATCTTGGATTCTTGGTTACGAAATATTAACATAATTTCCCATGATATATTATACTAATAAGGAACGAAATTATAGGTTATGTTAGTCGAAGTAGGGATATAATCAAATGCAAACTCTAAATATTGTACAAACTTCAAACTATGATTTTGACCGTTGGAAGATGTTGTGTTGACATTGTGTTGACATTTTCTATTGCTATTATTTTATCATTTGTTAACATTTTCTGACGGTCCATATCATAATTTGGAATTTGTACAATCTTTAGAGTTTGCATTTTATTACTACCAAGAGTAAGAATAAGCTTGACTAGAAAAAACTCACAATTTTATTCAACCAAAATCTTCTGCCTCTTCATCGATTTACATCACCCAATTTATAGGCAAAACTTTTATATACTACATAGACACAACTCAAATAAATCCTAGCAAATACTAACTACACGTAAATACTAATCTATATGATACCGGGTTGAGTTGTTAGTGTGCTAACTAATTTACAGTAATAATTAATAACTTTCAATTATGTGTATTAAAATTATCAACCTAAGACATAATTATATCAATACAACATGCAAATTTAAATATCAACACAAAGACATAAGTTTATCAACACAAGAAGATTGATAAATTTGTGTTTTTGTATTGATATTTTTAACTTACAAAATTGATATTTAGTTATTAGTTATTACTATAAAAAAGTTAGTATTTGATCATACTCTAATATGATACCGACCTAAATAATAAAATAAAACATCCTAACCCTTGTTTAAAGTTAGTATTTGATGACACCCATATGATACCAACCTAAATAATAAAATAAAACATCCTAACCTATCTTAACAAAAATAAAGGAATAAAATATTAATAAATCTCCTTATATACCAAACATAAATCCTAGGACATATATATAGCTATTTTGTTTACTTGTAGCAACATGTTCGTTCTTGAAATTGTTTATCGATTTATCGATTGAGTCTCCATCCTCAATCATGCTATCATTCATTCCATATTCCCATCCTCAATCATGCTATCATTCATTCCATATTCCCCTTTATATTTCACGTCGAGTTCACGTCCACCATATTATAATTATCTTCCTTCCCAAATATATGTATCACATCAAAGAGTAAGAGAGAAATATTGTTAGTGAATTATGGGGTCCACATTATTAATACTTCATCCGTCCCTGAAAAGTAAGAATTTTCTAATTTTGAAAACTTCATTCTCTCTAATGACTGAGACTCGTTCCCCACTAACAATCCTTTTAAAACTGTTTCTTTCTATCTCTCTATTACTTTTCTAATTATGCATTAAAATAAGTGCCGAACCAAATGTTCATACTCTTCGGGGACGAGGGAAATACTATTTAAATGTTTCAAACTTTCCATATTTAGAAATTGGTCTAATTTTGGTGAATGATCTAAAATGGTAAACTGGTCTATTTATTGTGGATAGATGTAGTATATGTTTTATAATTATAATTATAAAGTGATTTTTTTTTAAAAAGATCTCCAATTTTTTTTCTTATGGAAACTCTTTTTCCCAAAATATTGATATATCGAGTTACTCTATATGTAGTCTTGGATATTTACTTCCTCCATCCACCAATACAAGGTCAATCGGACACGAATTTTAAGAAATGTAGTAGAAAGTGAGTGGAAAAGATTAATGCCATATTTGGTTGACGGGAAAGTAAAGTTGGCAAGGAAAAAATTTATGGGAAAATGAATCCCAAAATTATGATTCCTAATAACTTTACTTTCGTGTGTTTTGAAAATATCAAGATTTTATATTTTATATTTGATTTAAACACCAAACTAAAAATATACTCCTACTTATTATTATTTTTATTTTATAAAAAAGAATAATAAGTTAAAATTTTTAATAAATTATTTATTAAAAATGACAATAATTATATTATTATTTTTATTATTAGTTAAATATGGATTATCTATCATAATATATAATAATATAATTGTAATTATAGTTACATGGAGTATTATAATCATAAATAATTATAATAATAAATATGATTATTATAATTATAGTTATAATATTTATGGATATTATAATTGAATAAATTTTATTATTTGAATTCACTATGACTTTATTGATTAAGTAGTAATTTATAAAATAATATTATTATTTATTATTATATAATTTATATTTTTTAATTATATTTATTTTTTAAAATATATTTATATATTATTAAAATATAGTTATAATTATGATAATTTTAATTATAGTAATTTATTATACCAAATTTAAGTATGATTTATAATTTTATATCTTTTTTAATATATTGTAAATAATAATAATAATAGTAATAATAAAACTATACTTATATTGCATTAAATATGTAAGAATCCTAAAACTGGGAAAAAATACATAAGAAAAGTTAGGATTCATAACCATGGAAAGTTGTACTAACTTTCCTTGTTCTCAGGATTCTGATTACTTTCTCAGTTTGATTAAAAACCGAAACAAACACATGAAATTTAAAACTTAAGGAATCAGATTATTTTTTCAGACAAAATCCTAACAACCAAATATGGCCTAAGTGAAAGGTGAATGAATACTCTTATAGTTTTACAGTGAAATAAATTAGTAGAATGTGAAGCCCAACGTCAAATATATATGGAAAATGGCTTCACTGATTATCATTTTTATAATTTTCATTATTACAATATCAATTAAATCCAATAGAGTCGATTTGATTATTTATGTAGTACTAGTATTATATAAATCGGAAAAAGAGCATCCGCAATGGGGCGGACGATATCAGCCGCCCGATGCCTCTGGCGTGCCATCGTCCGCCTACTGTGGGTGCGCGGACGATGCCCGATGCATAGTCCGCGGACGATACGCGGACGATAGGGCATCGTCCGCCCACTGTGGGCGACGCGGACGATGCAACGCATTTTTGTTTTTTTTTTAATTCCGAAAAATTTATTTATATAAATATCTCCTACCCCACCTTCATTTGTAACCTTTCCATTCACTTTTCCACACTCAAATTACACTATAAAATGGATTCCGGTGAATACCGAAGTCCGAATAGTCCGATGTTTGGGGGTGATGCACGTTGGCCGGGTACAGACCCTGACGAATATCAGTCGTTCGACTCCAACATGCAGTACGATCCCTAATTCAGTACGGATTCGTACGGTCTGTTTGACATGGAGCCGTCTCCAACTCGCCCCGCCGCCCCTTCTCGCCGCCGCCGCCGCGCCCTCCGCCGCCGCCGCACCTGCCAGAAAGAAGCAGAACCGGCACCGGGCGTACAAGGTGCCACCTCCGGAAACGAATGAAGAGTACGCCCCCGGGAGGACTAACTACCAACCGGATGAAACCCTCGTCTTGGCGAGGTGTTGGGTGGATATTTCGGAGGACCCGGTATTCGTGAACAACCAAAAGCAGGTTGCATACTGGGAGCGCATCGCCTAGCGCTACAATGAGGCGAAGCCGCCGAGCGCGTACAAGCGCCATAGGGAGCAGGTCTGCAAGCACCACTGGGATCAGGTGAAGAAGCAAGTCAACATGTTCTCGGCGGAGTACAAGAAGTGCTCGAGGGAGCAGGGAAGCGGCGAGAGCTTGAGCGATGTGCGCGATAGAGCGCTGTTGTCGTACCAGTCAATGTACGGTGACTTCAAGCATTTCAACATCTGGGCGCTCTTGAAGGACAAGCAGAAGTTTCAGGGCAGGATTCTGCCATCGGCTGCGCCAAAGAGGACGAGGACCACCGAAGCCGGTGCTTACACAAGCAGCGAAAGCGGCGCATATCCGGTGGACCTCAATAGGACGATGTACGGGGAGGAGGAGAGTTCCGGCACACCGGTGTCATCCCGACATCCCATTGGCGTCAAGGCTGCGAAGAACAAGGGGAAGGCGAAGGCGACATCCTCCTCGCAAGCCGCGGCCGCCCCCCATCACCGATCCCGACCCCGACCCCGGCAGCACTTGCCTATGCGGAGTTGGCAGCGGCCGCCAACCGGAGGACGTTGTTGGACATGCACAACGCCCTCATGCAATGTCAGGACCCGGCCAAAGCCGAATACCTCCAGGGGATGATCGATGAGCTGCGCCGCAAGTTGGGACTTTTGTAGAGTAGTCAACTTTTTTTTTTCTATTTCTAACTCGTGTAAACCTTTTTTTTTAATCAATGTAGGATTTTCCATTTTTAATTAATCGTGGTATTTTTAAATTATTTTGCATTGACATATTGAAAACATTTAAATTAATTAACAAAACAATAGTGAAACCTATAGGGCGGCCTTTATTGCTGCTTATAGGGCTCCCCACTGCAGGTGGAAGGGTAGGAGGATAAAATGCTGACGTGGTGGTGCATAGGGCGGGCTTTAGGGCGCCCCACTGCTAAAAGCATCCACAACGGAGAGCACACCGCTGTCCGTCCGTCCGTGCCAGTGGCACGACACCGCTGTCCGCCGCTGCGCTCTTGCCGCTGGCACAACGCTGCTCTTAGCTAAGAGCACGTCCGTGCCAGCGAGCAGGGCGACGTGGCGCATTTCTATTGGTCGTTGGAATTTTCTTTTTTTTTTTCTTTTTTTTTCAAAAAATCGAAAATAATACCAAAAATAAAAAAAATAAAAATTGGATTTCCAAAAATATACAGATTTTATTACCATTTTTTTGAATTTTTTTTTGAATTTTTTTTTTAAAAAAATTAATCTCAAAATTATCTATAAATACACACATTCATCATCCATTTGGGCGAAATTCGGCCACGAGTAGTGGTTTTTTTTTTATTTTATGAATTTAATTATATAATTTTTAATTTTTAGGATTTAAATTATGTAATTTTTAATTTTTAAGACTCTAATGAAGAAAATTTTAATTTTTAGGAATTTGTAATATTATTCCGGTTATTTTTAATGCATTTTAATATTGTGAAAATGTTTTTATTTAAATTGAATAATAGAATGGTGGGACCCTTGAGCATGTCATTGCGGAAGAGTACGGATGTGGGTGTTGTGCTCTTGCCTAAGAGCAGGGAGTAAAAGTGGGTCCGGGCCCACATCCGTGCTCCTTGGCAAGAGCACCGATGTGGATGCTTTAAGAGCATCTGCAACGGTGAGTAGGACGGCGTCCGTCCGTCCGTGCCAGCGGTACGGAAACGCTGTCCGCCGCTGGCACGGCGCTACTCGATGCATCGAGTACGTCCGTGCCAGCGAGCAGGTGACGTGGCCGACGCTGATTGGGCAACGGCATAGCCGTTGCATTTGAATATTATTTAAAAAAAATCGGTTTTTAATTAAAAAAACTGATTAAAAATAAAAAAAATATTTTCCTACTTCCCAAAAAAATTATATCCGTTTTCTACCCACTTTCATTTTTTTTCATATTTCCCCCAAAAAACACATTTTCATCAATAAATACCCCCACTTTCACACCAAAAAATTCACACCACACTTCACAATTCTCATCTAAATTCTCTCATTTCCATTCTCGTCTACATTCTCAATCTTTCTTCCACTGCTACAACATAACAATGTCCGGCGGCGGCGATCACCCCCCGGGCTCCCACGGTTGGAACCCCGATTGGTTCGGTTCACAACCGTTTCCTAGTCCGGAAATGGAATTTTTTGCCCTTCCTCAAACCCAAAGTTCGGGAGTTCCGGGTGGCTACCGGCCTTACCCGATCGACGACCAAGATGCCCCCGAAGGGCTATACAGGTGGACACCCGAGCCTAGAGCGAGGTCGACTGCACCCTCCCAAACTCCGACTCCTCCTACTAGCGGTGTCCGCACACTCCGGTGGCGATGGACCATTACACCGAAGATCCGGAGGTTGGCACGAACCAATCTGGCGATCACTATTGGTGGCGCATTTGTAGCCGGTACAATGAAAACCGGCCGGCGGGAACAATCGAACTCAACGCCATCTACCGAGCCAACGAAGAAATCCAAAAGTTCCAGGGGTATTACCTCCAGGAAGAGCGGTCGGCGGGGAGCGGCCGGAGCGAGGTCGACGTCATCACTGCCGCGATGAACACTTACCAATCCATGAACTACAAGTCGTTCAAGTACCTCAACATTTGACAGGAGACGCGGTCGCATCCTAAGTATAGGGGAGACGTAACATCTTCCTCTAGCGGCTTCTCCAAACGGTCAAGGTCGGTATCCTTATCCGACGCCGGCTCCGAAGACGTGGTTAGCCAACTCGCCGGAGCTAACTTGGGTAGCCCCGACGCTGGCCCGAGCGGTTCCCAACGCCGACCGCAAGGAAGGAAGAATGCGGCGGCTAACCGCCGTCGTGCCGCGACTCCATCCGGTGATGCTCCCGAACCCGCTCCCGTTCCCGTGCCCTATGCGCCACCTCCACCCCCCACCGACTCGTTATGGGGGATTTTGGCCCAACTCAATATGGTCGATAGGTCAACTATGACCCCCGCGCAACTTCGATCTCACGAGGCCATGATACTGGGCCTCCAAAAACAATTGGGGGTAGTGCCGCCGGATGAATAATCTTCCACGAGGATATTTTTAGCTTTAATTATGTATTTAATTTTTAGTATTTTAATTATGTAATTTTTAATTTTTAAGATTTTAATTATATAATTTTTATTTTTTAGGATTTTAATTATGTCTTTTTTATGTAATTTGTAATTTTATTTCAGCTTTTTAATGAATTTTAATATTATAGAAATATTTTTATTTAAATTGAAAAATAGAATGGTGGGACCCTTGTGCTCGTACTTGGGGTGTTGTGCTCTTGCCTAAGAACAGACAGAAAAAGTGGGGCCAAGCTCACAACCATGCTCGTTGGCAAGAGCACGATTGTGGGTGCTCTAAGGGCCTGTTCAGTGCTGTAGATGTGGGTTCTCAAGATATGGGTATGAATTAGAATTGAGATGGTTGGGCCCATTTGCAGCCACTAAATGACACACCCCTCCCACCGTTCAATGTTTTAGAAATGGGTGTGCATTAATTTAGCGTAATATGCTGAAAGACAGAAATGCCCCTCAAACCATTTTTTTGCTGGGTTCGCGGCGTGAAGAAAAGAGGGCGGCAAATTGGATGGTTTTAATTTTTTTGGAGCCTACATAAACTGAAGCAGGAGTCTTCCATTTCGTCCACACTCACAGCACCCAATCTAAGGTTCAATCGACATGCAGGTATGCAATTTACGCGTCTCCGCACTATCAATTTGTGTATTTTCAGATTATTTGGCATTGTTTCGTTCAAGTGAATGTCTGTCGTTGAGACTGGAATAATATCAGTGGTAGCTAATTCAAGGGACTAAACCCATCTAATTTGTTGTTTATGATGTAATGTATATGATGTGTTTGATGTAATGCATTTATTCTGTTTACCTAATTTGAGTTTGTTATGTGCGAAATGCAAGATGTGGCCGAAGCTTTAGTCCCCTTTTTTGCTTAGATAACTCAGGACTCAATTCTCCGTATATTGTTCGGTTGTAGGGTGGGATATCTGAGTCGAATCGTCCTTCTAATATGCAAGCTAGGGCAACTGCAAGCGAAGGTATTTGTTATTCCTCCACTGTGGTGTTGAGTTATGAATGGTCGTACATTAAAAATTTATGGTTTGATTGTTTTTTATTCATTCAGGTGTAGGACAGACACCTCGTCGGAAGTTCCGCAAGGGTGAGCGCACTCGGAGAATGTGGGTTGCAAGAGAGGAAGAGATTTTGGCAACAACATTGCTGGGTTTGGTTGCTGATGGATGGAAATCCGATAACGGATTTCGATCAGGGTATCTAACCAAAATCGAGGACAGCCTTCGTGCTGAGTTCCCCAACACTGACTTGAAGGGAACCCCTCATATAACATCTAAGATTTCGGCATGGAAAAAAAGCTACGGAATCCTAAGAGCGATCCTAGGGCGCACTGGAATTGGGTTCAATGCAGATGGTGATTATAAGATTCATTGCACCGACGAACAGCGGGAGCAGATCGTTGCGGTAAATATCCGGATATTACTCTTGTCGTCTTCATTGGGTTAAAATTGATTTATTTAGTTATTAATCATTCTATACAAGTTTTTGCCTAATCCTTGTAGGCTGACAAAGACGCAAAATTTATGCGAACCAAGTCTTGGCCCTATTGGGAGACATGGAAGTGTATCTTCGGCAAGGATAGAGCATCCGGGCTGGGAGCTGAAACACTTGATAAGGCAGCCAAGCGTGTGCGCGCCCAAATGGCCGGTGGGAGCCAGGTGTACGATAACGACTACCACCCCTCACTTGATGATATAGAGTTTGACACATCTCCACCGCTTGAGCAGACACCCGATGTTAATGACACCGCTTCTAGGCAAAGTGATAAGGAGATGTCCTCTGTCAAAACCACTAGCGTGAAGCGCAAACGAGATATGGGCGATGCCCCTTTGATGGAGTACCTCGGCCACCTACATGCGGAAACTAATGCAAGATTGGAGATGATTTCGAAAAGGATCGGTTATGAGTTTGACTGCATGAAAGCAAGAGAGGACGTGTTTGACAAATTGTGCACTGTCAAAGGTCTCAACCTGGCTCAGAGGTACGTGCTTTGCAACATCTTAGGAGACAAGCCACAACGTCTTGAGGTGTTCAACGGTATGCCCCAGTCGGCGCGACTTGGGTATCTGCTCATGCTGATCGAGGAGAATTAGTCTCCCATTTCCCTCCTACTCCTACAATGGATGTTACTTATGGTAATTAGATTATCTAAATAGGTTTGTAGGGTGCAATGAATTGTAAACATTTCCATATGTGGATGCTAAAGTACTTCATTAGATTTGTTGCATCAATTGGACGAAATGGGCTGCATATAAATAGCCTCTATGTTTTGTACTTAGTTCCATTGGTTGCATGTCCATGGTATTGTGATCTTTTTGTTGATGAGAATGTCGTGTGTACTATTAATATGAAGCATTTTAAGTATAGCGTATATGTCTTTTTCATATAGTTCAATATGTAGGACTAGTAGTTGTTGATGTAGTTCAAAATGATTAACAAAGTGGCTTCATCAGCCACAATTCATGATGATTAGTTGAGTTCATGTGGCAGTAATTTACATCAATCTCAAATGTGCTTTCAAAGTTTTGTACAACACCTTTGAGAAATAAGTTTGGCATACTTCCATAGCTATTGCCATTAGATCACACACCTACAATCTTAACTAGCTGAAGGAAGCAACACTCAAAAACAGCAATTACTTGAGTCAACAACATGGAACTTCAAAATATGACCCTAACTTACTATGGATATCAGTATTGCTGGAATTGCATGTCCTTCAACACACTACAGCGTCTTCAAATGCGATTCTGGGGCCACCAACCAATAGGGGAGTTGGAGGCGCAAGAACTAGTATGCGGGGACTTGGTTGACGGACCAACGTCGGGATCCCCAAACGTGGTCAGTTTGGGGGTGGCTTGACTCATTCCAACACGAGTCGGCAACTGGCCTGCATTCACAAGATCAATGAAGTATGCCGCAGAATCCGTTGAAGACTCCATATTGGTAGGCATCTCCTCTTCATCGAAGAGTTTGCGCTTCACATTTGGCCTTCGGAACACGGCTGGAGAGTTCACCTCTTCGTCGTTGGCATCCAATTCAATGGCATTAGAAAATTATCATAACTTTCTTATCCGGGCTCCGATTGAGGCATGCAAGATACTAACGCGAAGCTCTTGTGAAGATAATAACGCGAAGCAAAACGCCCGGTCGGACGTTTTTCCTCATGCAAAACGCCCGGTCGGGCAAACTTTCTGGAATTCGCGACCAAAAACTGTCGGAACACCCGGTCGGGCGTTTTCCCCTTGCGAATCGCCCGGTCGGGCGTTTTTTCTGGAAAACTCCAGATGCAAGTTCTTCGTCTTCGAAAGGGCTTCGAGTGAGTATCTTAAACGCCCCAATCGGAGGCCGGATGAGAGAGTTATGGCCATTATACGAAAGTCGCGCAGTGAGGTGCAAATGACTCCAAAATGATACTTTTGCATCATAAAATGATAGTTTGAGGGGATAAAATGATAGTTTCAAATGATAAAATGATACTTTTGTTTTAAAATGATAGTTTTAGATTTTTTGGATGATAAAATGATACTTTTGCATCATAAAATGATAGTTTGAGGGGATAAAATGATAGTTTTTGGATGATAAAATGATACTTTTGTTTTAAAATGATAGTTTTAGATTTTTTGGATGATAAAATGATACTTTTGCATCATAAAATGATAGTTTGAGGGGATAAAATGATAGTTTCAAATGATAAAATGATACTTTTGTTTTAAAATAATAGTTTTAGATTTTTTGGATGATAAAATGATACTTTTGCATCATAAAATGATAGTTTGAGGGGATAAAATGATAGTTTCAAATGATAAAATGATACTTTTGTTTTAAAATGATTGTTTTAGATTTTTTGGATGATAAAATGATACTTTTGCATCATAAAATGATAGTTTGAGGGGATAAAATGATAGTTTTTGGATGATAAAATGATACTTTTTGTTTTAAAATGATAGTTTTAGATTTTTTGGATGATAAAATGATACATTTACATCATAAAATGATAGTTTGAGGTGATAAAATGATAGTTTTTGGATGATAAAATGATACTTTTGTTTTAAAATGATACTTTTAGATTTTTTGGATGATAAAATGATACTTTTGCATCATAAAATGATAGTTTGAGGGGATAAAATGATAGTTTCAAATGATAAAATGATACTTTTGTTTTAAAATGATAGTTTTAGATTTTTTGGATGATAAAATGATACTTTTGCATCATAAAATGATAGTTTGAGGGGATAAAATGATAGTTTCAAATGATAAAATGATACTTTTGTTTTAAAATGATAGTTTTAGATTTTTTGGATGATAAAATGATACTTTTGCATCATAAAATGATAGTTTGTGGGGATAAAATGATAGTTTTTGGATGATAAAATGATACTTTTGTTTTAAAATGATACTTTTAGATTTTTTGGATGATAAAATGATACTTTTGCATCATAAAATGATAGTTTGAGGGGATAAAATGATAGTTTCAAATGATAAAATGATACTTTTGTTTTAAATGATAGTTTTAGATTTTTTAGATGATAAAATGATACTTTTGCATCATAAAATGATAGTTTGAGGGGATAAAATGATAGTTTTTGGATGATAAAATGATATTTTTGTTTTAAAACGATACTGTTAGATTTTTTGGATGATAAAATGATAGTTTAAGTACCACCTCCCAGCATGTATTGCGTTCTTCCCCTCTTTCAGTAGCTCCATCTTACCCCCCCCCCCCCCGCAGCAGCATTTAGGGGTTTCACCGGCATGATACATGATGCTGCAAGATGGGTTGACTAATAAGTAATAATAATGCATAAACAAACACAGAGTAGTGTCACAAGTTCAATCACAATACATATCAGAAAATACAGAGTCAGTCAGAATTTCAAATTCGGTACGTTTAACATAGTGGATCACAAACATGCAGAATACATTCAAAAACAAACAACACTCTCTATCGGTTATTCCACATATTCATTGCTATGGCATCCCGCATCTGAGTCCATTCCGGCGATGGCTCAACATAGTCAATATATTCCCGTGCAACATGTTCTTCTTCAGTGGTTGGCGTCGTGGGCTGACCGTCTAGTTCGACCTCAATTGGGTCAGTTCTCATTTCCCCACGAATGAAGTTGTGCAGTAAAAAGCATGCCATTATCAGCCGAATTTGAGTGCGGATCGGGTAGTATGATGCACTTCGAAGAATACCCCACCGCATTTTCAAGACAGCAAAAGCACGCTCAATTATGTTACGAGCCTTAGTGTGTCGCATGTTAAATAATTCCTTGGGGTTTTGAGGAGTATCTGTGCCCGGTCCCCATTCCTTGAGATGATACCGGACACCCCTATACGGCGTCAGAAAACCATTGCTATTAGCATACCCATTATCACACAAGTAATAACAACCTGCCAACATCCAAACCAACAATGTTTGTTAAATACCTCCTAAAAATAATAAACGTGAGTGTAGAGCAAATGTTTGTGGAGAATGGCTCAATAAAAGAATATAATCATGACCTTGAGGGACCTTGAAGCCTTTCTCTGCTGAAACAGCGTCTTTGAGAACACGTGAGTCGCCTGCTGAACCTTCCCATCCAGGTAACAAATACACGAATTGCATTTGGCGGTCACAAACAGCTAGGGTATTTGTAGCAATATGCCCTTTTCGCGTCCGATATCTTGGTTTGTCCTCATTACTGACCAACACATCGATATGTGTCCCGTCCAATGCACCAAGGCAACCCTGAGACACAAGTAGTTGATTAAAACAAAGACTTAGATTTCAAAATAGAGAAGATTAATACACTAATAATTTCCATTACCTCGAACCACCTCCATCTGTTATCTGTGCAGTCGGCTGTTACTGGTGTGGGTTTCTTTAGCAGCTCATCATGTAAGCTCAAAATGGCACAAAGTACCTTTTGCATGTAATATGACACAGTTGCACCTGATCGCCTAAACCTGAATTTGACTACCCGATTTTTGTTGTGGTGTGCCAGAACCTCGAGGAATATTGCTACTTGTTCCTCAACGGGTAGGGACTTCCCAGTTATCAGCCCACCCCTTTGTGACAGAATTTGACAAAGTCTACCGAAGGTATTCACGTCCATACGAAGATTAGCAATACAATCTACATTGGAAAGTTTAACTAGACGATCTAGGTGTTTCATCTGATCTGGAATTTTTTTTAGCAAACTGAAACGTCTGGCGTGGTCTAAAATTCTCCTTTTGGTCGATCCGCTGCGCGCGGTCGTATACCTATGTATAAGTAGAGTGGTCTCTGCTCGGTAAACGACCATAATGTCTTCCATCATCATCATCAAGAATGCATACTTAGCAGCACTGGACGTCGGCATTGTTTGTAATTATATCTATATACGATCGATTAAATTACAACCATGTATAGGAAAACAAATCCCAAGCCTCCAGTTGTGCTAAATGATACCCAATAAATACAATAATTCATATGTTATCTAGAAGCCAGTGAGACACAATAGTACATTGCTCTATCCCGATCGTGGTGGGTAAAACAAACAAATTAAATACGGGAAAACTTCATAACACAGACTAGCCATGTATATTCATAAAACTCAGATTTGCAGATTTGACCAAAACATATATCAATTGAGGTCGTCAATTACATAATTTACCTGATTAATTTCAAACTTATCGGCCTCCCTTTTGCACCAAACCCTGCAGACGTGAAGATCGGCCTCCCTTTCCGCAATTGGGTCTTCCCTGCAAAAACGAACCGAGATCGTGGATCTCAGAACCCATTTTTTACCCAACACCTTATGTACACCATTACCTTGGAGGGAGCAAATTATTACCGTTTATTAAACGTTGATGGAGGTGGTGAAGCGGTTCTCTGCGGTAAATTGTGTTGAAGTAGATGGCCTTGTGCTTCCGATGCAAGAGGAGGAAGCTGTGAAAATTGAAGAGACCACCCAAGAGAGAGAAGGGGAGAAATGAGGAGAGAGAAGGAGGGAAATGAAAATGTGAGGGGCAAATAAGAAAAAGTTCTCTCATTTCTGGGTGGGATGTATCAATTCTTGTCTCACTCGACAGAATTGATTTCTCTAAAAAACTACAAGAATAGTGCGGGCCTTCCATTTCGGATCGGGCTGTCTATATATATTACTTAAACACTGAACGGCCATATTTGTATGGAAAATAGCCCATTTCTCACTATATCTGAAACACTGAACAGGCCCTAATGCTCTAAAGCAAGAAAAAAATGGTTTTGCTTGTGCACTGAAAATCAGAATACCGAATTTACCCCGCGGCACGATTGACCCCTCTCTATCCTAGTAAGGTAACATCACTCGAGTACATCTTTGGTTGTTCGTGGAGCTGCATCTAGGAACGCAGAGAGAGAGAGAGAGAGGAGAGAGATCTGCAGCACATTACACACAAATAAATAGCAACTGCGTTGGGTGATTCGCTAATTCATCTCTTTCCACAGTTGTATTCAGCCACAGGCAACGATTAACCTTATTAGTTTCTTTCCAGTTTGATCCGCGCAGATCTCTGTACAATGGCTCAACCGCTTGTCAAAAAAGACGATGATCGTGATGAAGAAGGTGCATTCCTGGAACTCTATTATTTGATTACTTGCTTTCGTTCTGATTCGACTTCAATTAATTTGTATCCTCTTACTTCCTATTCACATTTCGGTTTTCTCTTAGGGCAATTTTACAATTCTTCGTCACCTAGTTTAATTCGATGCAGATCTGAAATCTGATCGAATTCTGGATTACAATAGTGTGTGAATTTGAATTCTGGAGATTGTTATACACTTGATCTATCACACAATGATGCCTCATTCTTTCTTCGAATCTGCAAATGATGTAGTTTATTTGATTCGCGACTGTTAGAACTGTACGAATATGCTTGAATTTTGTATTTTTTTGGCGTTAAATCTAATAGTGTATTATTGCAGCTTTGATCTGGATATTCTGAATCATATATAATAATAGTAGTATAAAAATTAGGCAAGCGTTCTAGGATGTTTGATGATGTAGATCAGATAGAGGTTGGGGGATTCCATTTTGTTTCTTATGCTTCATGTGACCTGCTTCTATTAGGAGGCTCGGTAGCCCCAATTTTAAATTATCATTAAAATCTTCTACTACTGTCGGTGTGAAAGGATACATGTTTTGCAACATCTTAGTGTACTGGATAGTGATTGATAGGCTTCCGTGTTAGTTTGGGATGTCCTTGTCTCATGAGTATGATCCATTCAACGTTCAAGTATACTGAGTGGGTGCATGGTGGTTTAAACAGAATGGGAATAAGTACGACTATGGGTTTGATAGTTGTAGTGAATGAATCTCTTTCCTTACCTTTTGGAAACGGAAGTGGGTGTAGCCCTTAAGGGGAGTGGATCCCCTACATGAAGCAACCACCTTGGGTTCCATTCCAAAGCTCACATACTGAGCACCCCCTGAGTCATTCATCAGCATCTGCAAGGGTAGTCCGTGTGTGATTCTTGTAGTGCACTCATAAGATAGGTATATCATTCTCTTGGATCTGAAGGAACTAATACATTAGTGTTTATTGCAGCTGATTACTCACCATTTTTGGGGATTGAGAAGGGTGCGGTATTACAGGAAGCTAGGGTTTTTAATGATCCTCAGTTAGATGCTAGGCGATGCTCACAGGTAATCATTTCTAGCTATTTTTATTGATTAAAATTTTCTTCTTCTTTTGTATTCTATTTTTATAATCTGGAAGTTTGATTTTCTCCTTGGTAGGTCATCACGAAGCTTTTGTACCTTCTTAATCAGGGCGACTCATTCACCAAGGTCGAGACTGCAGCTGTTACAGACTCTCTCTTTTTCATGCACACACACACTGCACATACATATGCCACTGTCCTCCTGACATACATTAAACATAACTATACATAGTGATCAGATCATATTAAAGGATGATTATGGATTCATAATGTAGGATTTCAAGTAGTTTGGCACTTCAGTAACATTTATTTTGAAGTGATTTTTTTTCTTATATTAATCTGTTATTCATCTTCTTCTATATAATTTCTAGGTGGAGGCCACAGAAGTATTTTTTGCTGTCACAAAACTGTTTCAGTCTAAAGACAATGGTCTGAGAAGGATGGTATATCTAATCATAAAGGATCTTTCTCCCTCTGCTGATGAGGTACCTTGAGGATATGTTTGATTTTGATCTTACATTCTCTTCCACAAATAGTTATACGCATTGACTATTGAAGTTGTCAGACTAAACAAATTTTATTTTTCGGCATCAAAGGTTATTATTGTCACAAGCTCTTTAATGAAAGACATGAATAGTCGCACTGATATGTACCGAGCAAATGCGATCCGCGTCCTTTGTCGAATCACTGATGGAACACTTTTGACGCAAATTGAGAGATACTTAAAGCAGGCTATTGTGGATAAAAATCCAGTTGTTGCAAGTGCTGCCCTTGTGAGTGGCATTCACCTGCTGCAGGTATTACTCAGATCTGTGATAATTGCATCAGATAGTTACCTTCCATTGTTAGTGTACTTATGAATATAGTCACAGACTACCCCAGAGATTGTCAAAAGATGGAGTAATGAAGTACAAGAAGCTGTTCAATCACGAGCTGCACTTGTACAATTCCATGCCCTTGCTCTGCTGCACCAGGTAAGAAGTTTAATGTTCATTAGTAGTACATGATAAAATAGAATGAACTTTACTCCTCTTGGTTGTGTTATTAACTTATTATTTATTAATCTCATGTACTTCTTGCTCTGTGTCAGCTATGATTATTATTTCTATTCATAATAAGCCTCTTAAAGTTGTCTACTTTTAATAAATGGCAATTGACTTGCTTAGTGTTTCTGCTCATTCTCCGGTTTGCAAACTATGGAGTTTGAAATTTTATTGACTGTGTACAAGTACAACTTGGCTTACTTTTGTGTGCATTTCTTCTCCTAAAAGGGACTTGGCTTCTTTGATTTGATCAACACAGTATGTTTTTGAACTTGCAGATACGACAAAATGATCGGTTGGCTGTTAGCAAGTTAGTTACAAGCTTGACCAAGGGAACTGTTCGTTCTTCTTTGGCTCAGTGTCTCTTGATCCGTTACACTAGTCAGGTCTTATTCTTTTCGATGTAGATTTGCAAAACAACACTTCTATTTTGGCTTTGTTCAAAGTATTGATTGTGCATATTTTCATTGTGCTACATAGGTTATCCGAGAGACTGGCGTTAATTCTCAGACTGGAGACCGCCCATTTTATGACTATCTCGAGAGCTGCCTTCGTCATAAAGCTGAAATGGTTATCTTTGAAGCAGCCAAAGCAATCACTGAGCTGAGCAATGTCACAACCAGGGAGTTGACTCCTGCAATAACTGTTTTACAACTTTTGTTAAGTTCTTCGAAGCCTGTGCTAAGGTTTGCTGCTGTTCGAACACTAAACAAGGTGGGTGCTTTCTAATGTTATATGGGCAACTAAACCATCGACCGCATTAGCAACACCATTTATGTGATTGAGGTGTCACTCTCTCGATTGGTCTCATATAAGCAAAGATATTTTGCTGGCGTCACTTCATTAATTTCATTTAGCATTGATATCCTGATGTACCATGCCGAGGAATCAAGTTGTGCTGATTCTATAATCTATAGTAGGAGAGATTCATCTGGTTTGCGTTTACTTTTTTCTTTTTTTCTCTTATTTTATGTATTAGCACGCTTACAAATTTAGCATGGTGATATCTTAATTTCAAATGGAAGGATATTTATGGAACTTGCTCAAGCTGAGAGTGGTTTTGGGTTAAAAAAAATTCTTATAAAAATGTGTTGAAGACTTAAATAATAGTCCTAGCTTGGAAATTCCTGTGTGTTCGTGTTGTATCTATGAATCTAGCACTTACTCCTGTCTAATAAATTCCAAAATTAAATTGCATGCAGGTAGCTATGACACATCCAATGGCTGTCACAAACTGTAATATAGACATGGAAAGTTTGATTTCCGACCAGAATAGAAGCATAGCTACTCTTGCCATTACCACACTGCTGAAAACTGGCAATGAATCTAGTGTTGATCGCTTGATGAAACAAATCACAAATTTCATGTCTGATATTGCCGATGAATTCAAGATTGTTGTGGTAGAAGCTATTAGATCACTGTGTCTGAAGTTCCCGCTCAAGTACAGATCTCTGTAAGTGGAGTTTACCTAAAATCAAACATTAATTTGACTGTGCTTCATTATTTATATCTAAATATGAATTTCTAATAATGTTGCTCCTTGTAGGATGAATTTCTTAAGCAATATACTAAGAGAAGAGGGCGGGTTCGAGTACAAGAAGGCAATTGTTGATTCAATTGTGATCTTAATTAGAGACATTCCAGATGCGAAAGAAAGTGGGCTTCTGCACTTATGTGAATTCATCGAGGACTGTGAATTTACATATCTTTCTACCCAGGTTGCTTTTCCTATCTATCTAGAATACCTTCCTAGTTCGTTCTACAGCATTTTTAATTGTTGCTAGCAGATTTTTTTACTTTTTTTTTAATTTGTCTTGGTTTTGTTGCTGTGTTGTTTTTCCCAGATACTTCACTTTCTTGGAAATGAGGGACCCAAGACATCAGATCCTAGCAAATATATCCGCTATATATACAATCGAGTAATACTTGAGAATGCTACTGTCCGAGCCAGCGCTGTCAGCACACTGGCAAAATTTGGTGCCCTGGTTGATTCCCTGAAGGTAATATTCTACCTGTGTCTGCAGAAACTATGTTTAACAATGGCCATTTACTAAATAAAAATCTTTATGATGTTTGCTTCAGCCTCGCATATTTATCCTATTGAGGCGTTGCCTATTCGACAATGATGATGAGGTCAGTGTTATGCGCTAGTGAAATATGTACTCTGTTATTGCCTTTAATTAAATATTCAATTAGTTTTCTCATTATCAGTTATCACATGGGGAAAATGAAAGTTTAAATACCTACAGAACTGATGTGATTGAGGATTGTCTGGTCTTGTAATGTTTAAAGCCCTTCCCATGGACAAGGCACCTCGCAGAATAGTAATTTTATTAAAACCATCAAGTAGAGATGAGATGTGTCTCCCAATTACTTGTTCCAGTATTCCTGTTTTCAAATGTAAAGTTGGAAATTCTTTTAAATGGGTGTTATAAATAATACTTCTTGTGGTTGCTTGGAAATTGGAATGACTACCTCTTTCTTGATATTGAAGAAAGTAAGATTTA
Organism: Salvia splendens; assembly: GCF_004379255.2. Taxonomy (NCBI): domain Eukaryota; kingdom Viridiplantae; phylum Streptophyta; class Magnoliopsida; order Lamiales; family Lamiaceae; genus Salvia; species Salvia splendens. Next base: position 4,206,859 of record NC_056039.1, read on the forward strand.
ATCTTTTTTCAAGTCTGCTGGAAAATCATTGAAACTTGTAATTGAAATCCTAACTTCGTAATATCCTTCCATGTCATACTCAGATACTGGGGTATATATTTGAGTATGCTATGGTTTCTCTTTGTGAATAATATATGCCATTCTGTTTGCAGGTCCGTGATAGAGCTACTCTTTATTTGAACAGTCTCGGTGATGGTTCAGTTGCTGAAACTGACAAAGATGTCAAGGAATTTTTGTTTGGATCACTTGATATTCCACTAACAAATATGGAGACTACTTTGAGAAACTATGTAAGTATTAATCTGTTATACATGAGGATTATGTTGTGTTATATTTGTCTCTTTTTCTTAAAGAGTTCATTATCTCATTTTTTTTAAATTTTGGAACAGGAACAAAATCCTACTGAAGAGCCTTTTGATATCGATTCTGTACCAAGAGAGGTAAAGTCGCTGCCCCTTGTTGAGAAGAAAGCCCCAGGAAAGAAACCAACTCCTTTGGGTCCACCACCTCCTGCACCAACTTCTGCATCCGATGCTTATGAAAGGCTTCTTTCCTCTATTCCTGAATTTGCAAATTTTGGAAAGCTTTTCAAGGTTTGTGGATAACTATTGGACTTGATTCATTCTAATATCTTTTATTGCATTTATTATCCAATGAGTTTTCATGTTCAATGTTTGTGATCAGTCGTCAGTGCCAGTGGAGCTTACAGAAGCAGAAACTGAGTATGCAGTTAATGTCGTCAAACACATATTTGATCACCATGTGGTGTTTCAGTACAATTGTACAAATACAATACCAGAGCAGCTGCTTGAAAATGTACGGACCATGTTGTTGCTAGTTTTCCCCCATTGTGGTTATTGTGTTTCAATTACTTAGTGGTTCTGTTCCTCTGGCTAGGTGACTGTTATTGTCGATGCTTCTGAAGCTGAGGAATTCTCTGAAGTAGGGGTCAAACCTTTAAAATCACTTCCTTATGATACACCAGCCCAAACATTCGTGGCATTTGAGAGACCTGAAGGTGTCCCTTCAGTTGGGAAATTCTCTAACACGTTGAGGTTCACTGTTAAAGAGGTATATTCTCCTTGTTTGGTTGTCTTTAAATTTGCAACATGCATGATTGCCTGCAAAATCCATTTTCTGTTATTTATATAAATATCTTTACTTGGATCCATAAACCGTTGTAGTCTTCTTGTTTATGTAATAATTGCCTTCATAAACTTGTTTAGGTTGATACCTCTACTGGAGAGGCTGAAGATGATGGTGTGGAAGATGAATACCAGCTCGAAGATTTCGAGGTTGTTGCTGCTGATTACCTTCTAAAAGTGGGCGTCTCTAACTTTAGGAATGCATGGGAAAGCATGGGCCCTGATACAGAGCGCGTAGATGAATATGGCCTTGGCCCCAGGGAAAGCCTTGTCGAGGCTGTTAATGCAGTCATCAGTCTTCTTGGCTTGCAGCCTTGTGAGGTACGTCCCTTACAAACCCTATATTTCCTTCGGATGAACAAATTGAGACGTTTTCAGCCCCAGCCTTGTAGCTGACAATATTGCTATTTATTTTGTTTTTTTGCAGGGCACAGAGACGGTTCCAAACAACTCAAGATCGCATACATGTTTATTATCTGGTGTGTACATAGGCAACGTGAAGGTGCTTGTCCGTTTGTCATTTGGAATGGACTCGTCTAAAGAGGTGGCGATGAAATTAGCTGTGAGATCCGACGATGTGAATGTGAGTGAAGCCATTCATGAAATAGTTGCTAGTGGATAGTCATAGACCTGTGTCATCCTTTTATTTTGTATTTCTTGGTCAAGAATACGATATTCTTTATAGAGATTTTGTTGTGGTGAGTGCGATTATAGTTTAAAAGAGGGAGGCAAATTGTGCTCTACGCTTACTACTGCTATCAAATTGCAATTGGTGGCACATGTCAATATAAGATACTCTTATTTCTGGGAACCTTTTCTTGTTTCCTTCATTTGAGCAAGGCAGCATTTTGACGCCAAATTATTGGCAACTTCTTCGAAATGAAAAAAATGCATTTTCTACTTTTATTTTCTAAATTGTTTGACGCTTCTTATTTGCATTAGTTTTGTCAATTAAATGCGACTTTGTTTAATGTTTACTTCCATTCTTTTGTACTTGGTGTCACGTACGTTGGTAAATTACTTTGAACGAGTTTTATTAAGCTTCACTTTTGCACATGTTTAAAAAATAACAATGAGACATGTCGAAGCCACATGAATTAGCAGTTTATCACCAAACAACATTAGCCAAAAATGAAATTAACGAAAGAAGAGACTAATTTCTGAAGGGTGTTTGGCTAAGCTTATTTTTGAGACTTTATAAATACTTGGAGTTTATAAGATGTAATGTGTTAAAGAGTTTATAGGTTGTGAGTTTTTGGAAAGTAAAATCACGTATTCACCATTGTCTATTAATCAAACTCGCATCACATTGTCCGAGAGTAATATATGTCTGTAACGAGGCACTACCCAAAATGAAACTAAACATCGATCAAGTCTGATAGCTTGAAGTGAATGTAGCTTTATGTCTGTGATTTATACTAACATGTGTAATAAATATAACAATTGAATCCTAAAACAAACTGCCAGCAGGGCATAATTAACCAACAACAATTCAAAATATGATGAGCCTAACATTAAAATAAACTAAAAATTCTATAACATTAGCACCAAGATGTGATGATATTGGGATTTAGCCTCCAGAGTGGTCCATTGGAGTTGTAACAATTTGGCCATCCTTGTATGCATGAATGTATTGCACTGGCAAAGGATGCTCTGTCTGCACCAACAATTTAACTAAATATTCAATACCTTCAACCATATTATGCCACATCAAAAGTATGTAAAATTGGTTTTCATCGATGATTTCGCCTAGTTATATACTCCATGTTACAAGAACACTGTAATCAGAAGTCCGATGCTATAAATTGGCATAGGAATCTGCAACTGCATACTTGAACATTGAAGCTCGGATGTATGGGGCATTGTATAACTCAGTTTAGAGAAAAGTGAGACAGTTATATAAAGGCATGAGCCAAGGTATAACGTTGTTAAAGTGAAAATAGAGAAAATGAGACGTACCCAGTCGCCATCTGCTTCAGACGCGGGTACTAATACATTGACTTCAGACTTGGCCGTAGTTATGGAAGTCTCTAAAGAGTCTTTGCTCAAGTACAGTTGGCATCCTTCAGTGTTGTCAATCGAAATTGTAGGTGCCACACCCTGACATTGCACTTCCGTGGAGTTGCAGTTGACAAGCTCACAAGCTGCCACAACATCCTAGTTTCAAAATAAAACTAGTTAATTATGCATGGCTTTCGGAGTTCTGATCACAAGTTCCATGTTCCTTAAATTACCTGGAAGACTAGCCCCATCTTGCTACACTTGTCCAATGTAATGTTGTTCACTTTCCCTGCATATTGGGTTTTAAACACTTCAGATTTCTCATGCCTTGCAGTGAGATAGTCCAACTTTGGGAAAAACATAGTTTAGTAACTACTACTCCTATATACCATTGACTTGAAGAACAGAATTCTGGCACCCATATACGTATATCGTCTGCTTTGCATCACAATCATCGATTACTAGTTCCTTTTGCCCAATCTGATTCTCCACCACCCATCTGAAAACATGGAAATTCAATCTTTTACAAGGGAAAACAAGACTAACTAACATCATGTCTTTGAAGAACTATTGTCTGCACTTACTTCCGACCAAGCTGAAGCTCAAATTTAGGGGGTCCTGTCTTGGTCACAGAAGGTTTTTTAGCATGACTTTCTTTCTCAGCAACACAAACAACACCACTTCTGTCTGTACGGTTCTTGCTTTTCATATCAGCAGTGACCTTTCTTAGACCTTGTAGGGAAGACAAAGACAATAAAGACTCAACAAGTCCATTAAACATAAGAAATGATAATTTCCAGAGTTCTGAGACCTTGTAGGTAAGACAAAGAGCTCAACAACTTGAGTTTGACATAAGAAATGGAAGGAAAATTGATGATTACCAGAAGTAACTGACTGTCCAGAATTAATTTCATCAAAAACAGCAGACATCCCTTGTTTAGGGCGTGAAGATGAAGACTGTGCCACAGCTGGAGCTTGTGGAGGAGGAGGGCCACCTCGATTAGTTGCTATAGTCTTCCCTGAGGCGTTCCAAACAGGTCCCAGTGGGTAGTGAGCCTTCACATAATCTCTCAAGCCAGGTACAAAGAGCTCCTTCAAAACCTTTACCCACTCAACATGATTCGGATCTTTGTTCTTGTACTCTACGAGAATCTAGCCAATCAACAACAAAAATGTCAGAGCTCCGGAGTTGATTCATCATTCAGAGACATGTTAAATTTCCATGCATGGTACGCAACCAGAAAATTATATGAGCACATCAAAAGAAAATATCCCCATCATTCTGAATGGAGAACCACAAAGCACCCCCATCATTCTCACACGATCGTTCCCTTTCTTTGACTGCTTGAAGAGAACTATTTGAAGGGATGTATAAAGAATCATATTGTATACCTTATTACTGTAGAACTCAGCCATATGCCAACTTTCTTCAACATGTGCGGTAGGCATGCTCATACCTTCAATTACAGATAATGATATCCACAAATGAGAAAGAAGATAAGAAGCAATTGAAAGCTGAACAAATCATACATGTCTAAGGTTTTCCTTACCACAATTCTTTCCTGTATATGCAATCCACATGAGAGCTGCAATGCTATCAGCACCCGTCTTCTGGTGATTGAAGAACTCAGATTGTCTTCCCTCTGTTAATGCACACATTTTTTCAACCACATCATTCAATGGTTTCAGAAATGCAACCAACCCCGCCGTGTCAGGCTTCTGTGCATGTAGCGTAAGTGATCGTTGGAATTCAAACGACAGGAAAAGGAAAAACAGAACTTGAAACTAAACAACTAAAACATTGTGATGCCAAACATGCCATGGTTAGAATCATGATTATCTTACAGCATAATCGTGATTAGAAATACTATTTCTCAATGACATATCCTCACTCTAACCTTCCACGATCAAACAATTTCTGCAAAACTAAAGTCAGATGATCTCTATTGGCTTCAGGACTCATTAATTGTATTACATGCTTCATCATAACGAAAATTGAAAAGGCATATTAGCAATCGATTGATATACCAATTTATATAAAATCACAAATCAATTCAACGGTTTGGCTGTTGAAATCAGCTAGCGGTTAGCACCATTTCCGGATCATCGCTACCAATTGATGATCTTAAAATCGATTCGCAATTATAATCACATTACACATTTCACTCAATGAGAAAGATCTCATTCCCCTAGCTGATTTAAAATTTTGCGCACGATTCAAAAGTTACATCGCAGACACAGAACTAGCGAAAATCAATTCATAAACGTCGATTTGCAGTGTTGTTACTGCATCGCAGCAATGTAGCATGCAATTTGTGAGAATCAAACAAATTAACCTGAGTTTGTGAGATTTCAACGAGAAGTTCCTTCTGGACGTTAAACGCCTCCTCAATAATCTTCAAGATATCCAAAACCTGTCCTCCAATATTCTCCGCGACTCTAATAACGTTGTTAACATACTGCGAAATGAGATCGTCAAACGCCGCAATTGAAGGACCCGCCGCACTGGCGTCTCTGCAGAGATCTCCGCCTCGGCTGAAACCTCCGGCCGAAAGAGACTCCAGCCGCGTCACCGCCGATTCTAGCCTGCTTATCAGTTTGTCTTCCATTTCATGCGCTTTTTCTCTCCCTCAAAAAACTTCTCTCTGAAAAACGATAAAAATATTCAGATAGAATGCAAAATTAGTTATGCTCTTTCCATAATATGGTAAATACAGTTATGTTTTTTACAATATTGAATTTCCCTTTTTCTGTTTTGTTTATTATTTTTGCCCTTTAAATTATGATACACTTGTAAGATGGATTGCATTTTTACCGTTGGCCAGAATTCATTGGTAAATCAAACCTAGTGGAAGTGGAATTTCGTTCTGTTTCATTATTTTTGAAATTTATATAGAAAAAAATATTTTGAATATTAGTAGTAGTAATTTGTAAGTACACCAACTTTGAGTATTATTTGCATACATTCTTGAAGAAATACTTTTCTTATGTAACAGACCTTTATTTTGCAAAAGGGTTAATGTAATTAGTAACTGGCTTTTGATGATAGTGTTTTATTCTAATCTTTACATGTTGCTTTAATAGCATATACACAGGTATAGGAAAAGGAACATATTCAGCAGAAATATTGTGAAGCTAAAATACATGAAGCCTATATATATATATATATATATTTACAACCCCATTTAAATGGTATGTGCCTGGAGAAGAAAGAATAAACGGTTGTTCTACACAGATGCCCAGTCATCCTCTGCACTCCAATATGTATACACACATTAAGACAATAATACATGAACAAAACTAATCATCTTCCCTTAGTCTTCCTTCTCATCATAAATCACTTCTTCCTAGTTTGCTAATTGAGCTCTATTGTTGCTTGATACTTGAGCCTGAAGAGATGATGTATCATGAAGCGGACGAGGTTCCTGCATGAAAACAAAGTTAGCTAGGCTCATACCGCAGAGAAACACAACTCAAACAAAAGTTTAGCATCAAGATTCTAAACACAGAATCAGCAACTTCGGTGTCTGTATTTCCTTATGTTCACCTTTCTTGAATTGTTGTTTCAAGTCTTGTAAATTACTTCGCTAACAAGGGATAGATTTGTACTGAGATATTGCAAAATGTTTACTTACCACGCGGAAAGGAAATTCATCAGCCTCAAGCATGTGTACAATCTGACCCATCTTAGGACGTTTGATGGCATCCAAGTCTATACATCGGAGGCAAAGCAGTAGTATTCTCTTGAGTGCTCTTGGGGGAGGAGGAACAGCCATCAGTGGGTCAGTAATCTCTTCACTACGCCGACTTGATACCATCCCTTTGAACCAATCTACCAAGTTCATCTGAACGTTGAGAGTTGGAACTTGTTAGTACTACTTTTTCTGCAAGTAAAGCGAGTTCAAAGATGGATTTTCTTCACCTCTCCTGGCGGTCTTGAATAGTCTACTGGGCTCCTTCCAGTTATTATTTCCATGAGTAGAATTCCAAAGCTGTATACGTCGCTCCCCTCATTGAGCATACCAGTGCTTGCATAGTCAGGGGAAACATATCTGCAATATGTAAATAAAAGTTACATGCCTTCCTCTTTCCAATCCTCTGCTTTGAGGAGAATGAAGAGAAACAGAACAAACCCGAATGTTCCCATCACTCGTGTAGTCACGTAGCTTTTCTCAGGTCCCAATAACTTGGCGAGTCCAAAGTCTGACACTTTTGGGTTCCATTTCCTGTCTAGTAGAATGTTGCTGGATTTTACATCCCGATGGACAACTTTGGGCTCTAATCCTTCATGTAAGTATGCTAGCCTGCAACAACCAACATTCAGAAATTCAATAGTAAGTACATAAAGAAGTAACTGAGCATCTGCATCTCATGAGATGCTCAAAAGAACTGTCGGAGCGTAGATAATCATTTTCTTGTCAAAACAAACACAACAGTAGAGCGTAGATGTGGATAAGAGAATCAAAAAGCAGCATACCCCAAAAGAAATACAGTAGGGAGGGTGGTGCATAACAATGAGAAAATTTACACTAATCAAAAACTTAGGTGAAGCATATCAATATTTTCGTATGAAATTGGGATAACGCCTCACCCTCTAGCTGTCCCAATGGCAATTTTCATGCGGATCTCCCAAGTCAACGGACTAACTGGCCCCACACTGCCATGTAACCACTGCTCCAAGTTGCCATTGTCAATGTACTCATAGACCAGCAACCTGATTGCACCAAATATGATCAGCAACAAGTGAAAGAAAAACTAATTCTATGTTAACAGAAAAAAATCAAATGAAATTGAGGCATATACCTCTGAGCTCCTTCAGCACAATAACCTAAGAGACTCACGAGGTTCTTGTGTTTTACTTTCCCAATAGCTTCAACCTCCACTGTAAACTCTTTCTCTGCCTGACCCCTGTTGAGAAATGACCAGAAAGTGTTAAAGTTGTATACAGTGGCATGCTTCAAGAAGGCTGATGAAAGAACATGTGTAGCATTAACTAAAGATTAAAACTGAAGATTAAGGTGGCAGTACTACCCTTGGGGCCAATATCATATTATGCATTCCTTGTTAAGATCAATCATCAATTAAAGAAATTATGGGGATCCTCATTGTAATAATGCAACATATTTGAGTCATGGGCGTGTGGCTGGATGCAATGCTCATATTCATGGTGTCAGGAGGGTACATTAGACCTTGACAACTGATAACGAAGTACTATATTTTTGACGTCGACATGATGGCGACTCCACAGTTATGGTATTTATCTTTCAATTTCGTTCGATATTGGTGTCATGAGTCTTAAAACATCAGACATTCCCAGGCGAAATTCGACCATGTGGCTAAAACTGATTAAAGATGATAAAAAACATCCAAACTCTCAGACATAATCTACCTAATTTCACTATGCCCAATAAACAGCACTAGTTCGATTAGCAAAGAAAATATCCCAAAAAAACTGAGATACAATCAACGGTATCTAAACTGAGAAAGCATAAAAAGAAAAAGTTAATCTAGATAAGATAAAGTAGCATAACGATATTAAAGAGCTGAATGAGAATAATTAAAGGAAAAAGAAAGATTAGTCTAATTACTCTAAACTCTAAAGCTTACCCTATAGAATAGATCCAAGAAAAAGAAGAGGTAAAGAAATAAAGGATACCGATGACTTTGTTTTTTTTTCTTTTAATCCCTAGTCCGAAATGACAAAATTAATATTCATCCACAGAGCAATCAACATCGAACCCTCTGATTCCATCAACGAATTCCCCATTGGAACACATAATTTCCAAGAGAACATCCCTAATTAATCTTAGTTACTGAAATGAAATGCATAAACATAGCAATCATGCACGTTGATCCATAAATATAAATCATAATTTTCATATCACAACTGTAAACCCCACCCCTATTTCGAGCTCGAAATGAGGTATAGAAGAAGACTTACTTGTTGTTCAGAAGTTTTTTCACCGCAATCACGGAACCATCCTGCACAACCCCACGATAAACAATTCCATAACCACCTTCCCCAATCACATTTTGACTCGAGAACTGATTCGTCGCAATCTGCAGCTCTCTCATGCTGTACCACCGCCCCCACCCGGAGCTCCCCAAACCGTCAGTCGACGCCGACGAGGACTCGCTCCGCGTCGTGCTCGACTCCTTGCTCTCCGACTCCGCATCCAAACCCTGCGAAACGCCGCCGATCACAAACACCTTATCCGTCTCACTCTTCACCTGCCTCCGATCCGCCTCCCTCTCGTCGCCGGTCTTACTAGAAACCGGCGGCGGAAGTCCGGAGGTCTTGTTCGCTCCAATGTCGAGCCGATTCGAGCTCCGATTGCGGAGGAACAGGAGAATTAGGCAGATAGCAGCGAGCACGAGAACGATTGTGGCGATTATGACGATGAAGAGCTTCTGACCGAGAATTGGTGTTTTCTGAGTGAAAAATCCGCGGCCGGTAGGGCTACCGGAATCATCCATTTTCTGCGGAGAGATTGGCGTGCGAGGGGTGGGGTGAGAGGCATGTGTTAGTGAATGATGATTGGAGTAGAATTTAATATGAAAACTGCGAAAATGTGGTTGGAGAACTTGAGTGGGAAATGGAAAAAGTGGCAGCCATTGTTGAGGTTAGCTAAGCTGATGGAGTGGGCAACAATGCCATACAACGGATACCAACTAAAATTGTGAGTTACGAGAATTGAAGACAAAGAAAGGGGTATTTTGGGGGATATACTTCGAAACGGATCGTCGCCGACCGTTAAGATGGTGACCAGTTTGACCATTCTACCCCTGCAATTCTCTATTGCAACGTTTCAAATCGGTTATTAAAATTTGTATTTTAGGGGAAAAAAATTAGTTTTCTATTTTAACAATATTTCAATCACGTTTTTCTTTCTATCTTTCACTTAATTTACCGATGATGTAATATTAAAACTTATATTATTTTTAAAAAAATTATGTTTAAAAGATGAATATGTTGTTTTTTATTGGGATCTAATAAAACTCTCAAATCTATAATTTCGGTGAGAGAGGAGAAATGAAGGATATTTTCCTAGTTCATTGATTAGTTTGGTTTTTATTGGAATCTAATAAAACCCTCAAACTATAATTTCGGTGAGAGAAAAATGGAAGATATTTTCATTAGTTGCAACATAATATTTGAAATATAAAACAAAATCATTAATGAATAATTTGATTTTTTGTCATCTTGTCACGTACCGCATCATCATAATCAAGAAAGGATTATTTTAATTGTAACTTGGCCTCCTTTAATGATCCACAATTTAAAGAAAGAGCCATAAAAATCTTAATATAGTAATATCATATCGAAACAAACAAAAGAAAGGGAGAAAATTATTGGAGGCGAAGTAACGCACACGTAAAACAATGTCTAAAAATTACAAAAAATATGAAAAATGAAGTATTGAGCGCTCTCTTTTTTCAACTTATGGCTAGCTAGTTGCATCCATGCACACGTCCATTTCATGACCCCATTAGTATGTATCACCAATGTTAATCCTAGCTACAGATTATCGAATGTTGGGAGAGGAAAAAATCAAGACTTGGAAATCGAAAGAGAATTTTATTCACCAGAAACGGAAGATGAAAAATTACTGAATAAAGCAGAATAACAAACTATTAAAAGCTCAAAACTAACTAACGGTCAGGATTAAACATGACTAACTAAGTACATCCAACGGCTGTTGAAACGAGTTGTTATAACAGCCGAACTCTTCTTCATGTTTTGATCGTTCTCTCCAGACCACGGAGCTGCCGAGCTACCGAACTTGGTGCCGAACTACCGAACTCTAACACCGAACTCGATTAAGCTCGTAACACCGAGCTCTGACACCGAACACCATCACCGAGCTCAAAAACCGAACTCAACAGCCGAGCTCAAAACCGAAGCTATCACAATCTACCAACAAACTCCACCTGTGATAGCGGAGTCACCAACCAGAACTCCTCCTCTCCAGTCCCACCAGTTTCAAACATAGCAGAAACTTTTCCTTAGGTAATGGCTTAGTCAACATATCTGCCGGGTTTTCTGAAGTGTGAACTTTGAAGACTTTCACATTGCCTCTTTCAATCTCCTCCCTAATGAAGTGCAACCTCACGTCTATGTGCTTACTCCTCTCGTGATATACTTGATGCTTAGCCAAGCTCAATGCACTGTTGTTGTCACAACCAATGCTCACACTACATTGCTTTACACCAAAATCCTCCAAAATCCCCTTTAACCACTTGCTTTCTTTCACAGCAGATGTCATAGCCATGAACTCAGCCTCTGTGGTTGATAATGCAACCACTCCCTGCAAGCTGCTTTTCCAGCTGACGACGGATCCATACAAAGTAAATAGGAACCCAGACTGAGATCTCCTGGTGTCTAAGTTACCAGCAAAATCAGAGTCACACCAGCCAACCAAAGCATCCCCTTCATGGTCTTCTCCTCCCTTGAACAGAATACCAACATCCGATGCTCCTTTCAAGTATCTCATCAACCACTTCAGTGCAGCCCAATGCTCCTTACCATGGTTGGACATATATCTACTTGTTACTGAAATAGCTTGTGCCACATCCGGCCTTGTGCTAATCATAGCATACATGATGCTACCAATGATGCTAGCATAAGGGATCTGTCTCATCTCATCTTCCTCAGCCTTACATTTTGGCTTCTGGTCTGCAGACAATTTATATTGTTGGCTCATAGGAACTGAGACTTCCTTGATGTTACTCATCTGGAACCTCTTGAGTATTCTCTGCACATAATCAGTTTGAGACAACACAATCTCTCTCTTCTTTCTATCTCTGAAAATAGACATACCCAGAATTCGTTTTGCAGAGCCTAAATCCTTCATCTCAAAAGCATTACTGAGATCAGCCTTAACTTTCTGAATTTCTTTCAAACTTGCTCCAGCCAAGAGCATATCATCCACATATAAGAGTAAGTATGCCACAGCAGCTCCACCTACACTCTTAATGTAGACACACTCATCATAGCTTGATTTCAGAAAACCACTCTTAACCATGTGATCATCAAACTTCTTATGCCACTGCCTACTTGCTTGTTTCAGACCATATATGCTCCTTTTCAACAAGCACACCTTTCCCTCATCACCTGGCCTCTCAAAGCCTTTTGGTTGTGCCATATAGATGGTTTCTTTCAAGTCTCCATGCAAGAAGGCTGTCTTGACATCAAGTTGTTCAAGCTCCCAATCTCTTCTTGCAACAATAGCCAACAAGATTCTGATACTAGTGTGTTTCACAACAGGTGAAAACACTTCATCATAGTCAATACCATGTTCTTGTGTGAAACCCCTAGCAACCAACCTTGCTTTAAATCTGACACTTTTACCATCAGCTCCTTCCAGCTTCTGTTTGAAAATCCATTTGCAACTCACTACCCTTCTACCATTGGGCCTTTCCACCAGCACCCAAGTCCCATTTCTAAGCAGTGAATCAATCTCCTCAATCATGGCTTGCATCCATTTTTCTGCATCTTTACTGTCCATAGCCTCTTCATAAGTGCTTGGCTCTGAGAACTCTATTTCCTCAGCTACTAGTAATGCATAAAACAGGAACTCAGCATCAGAGTATCTCTCTGGTGGCTTTCTGATCCTTTTACCTCGGTCTCTAACCAGCTTATAGCTTCCTGGCTCATTTGGTGTTGCTGCCGTCTGAGTTGGTTGTCCAAGATCAGAGGCATCAGGAAACTCAGATTCTCTTTCATCTTCATCCTGCTGCTCCTGTTGAACTCCCCCAATCTCCACCTCAAATCCAGAACTATCTACTGCAGTCTCTGAATTTTTCTTAAAAGGCAGCTCACCTTCCCAGAAAGTTACATCCCTACTTATCACAACTCTTTCATTTCCTGGCTCCACACACCACAACCGATAGCCCTTCACACCCGATTGGTATCCAATCATAACACATTTTAGGGCCCTTGCTTCCAATTTACCTTGCTTCACATGAGCAAAAGCTTTACAACCGAAAGTCCTCAAGCCATCATAGCCACTATGCTTCCCATACCATCTGAAATCTGGTGTGTCCCCTCCAATGCTGGAAGAAGGACATTTATTGATCAGTTTAACAGCTGTGGATGCAGCCTCTGCCCAGAACCGCTTCTTCATCCCAGCAGCCAAGATCATGCATCTAACTCTCTCAAGGATAGTGCGGTTTACCCTCTCGGCCACTCCATTTTGTTGCGGATTTAATGGAACTGTTTTGTGTCTTTTGATGCCTTTTGATTTGCAAAACTCATCAAACTCTTTGGACAGAAACTCCAACCCGTTATCTGTCCTCAAGCATTTCAAACTCAGCCTTTTCTCTGCCTCAACCTCACTGCACCATGTTTTGAAACAGCTGAAAGCCTCTGACTTCTGCTTCAATATGTAAATCCAGACCTTTCTACTGAAATCATCTATGATGCTCATGTAGTATCTGCCACCTCCAATTGAATTCTCCTGTGCAGGCCCCCAAAGATCACTATGGGCATAATCTAGAGGCATTGTTGAAGAATGTGTGCTGTTGGGATATGGCAACTTCTTGGCTTTCCCTAACACACACTCCTCACATTGAGTTGTATCAGTCTGATCTGAGCATTGCAATACACCCTTCTTGACCAGTTCCTTTATACTACCAATTGCTGGGTGCCCCAATCTGGTATGCCACAGACTCAAAGAATCACCAACCACATTGTGTGCATGCCCTGAGTCTCTTCTCTGAACAGCAGCCATCATGTAATATAGACTGCCTTTTCTAGTTGCCTTCAAGATAGATCTTCCTGCCTTACTAACAACCATCTGCCCACCTTCAGAGACAAATCTGCATCCCTTTCTTTCAAGAGAGCCTAAGGATATTAGATTCCTTTTAACATCAGGAATATACCTAACATCACTCAGAGTCACCATACACCCATTCTCCATCTTCAACTTGATGGTACCTATGCCTTTTATCAAGCACACTTGGTTGTTGCCTAGAATGACAGTTCCTGTTGACTCTTTAATGTCTTCGAACCAGTCCAGATTCGGGCTCATGTGGAAGCTACACCCTGAATCCATTATCCAAGATTCCTTTCCCTTTTCCTCCATCACATTCAAAGCAACAGAAACTTCATCCTCTTCGCAATATTCTGCTGTGTTGACAGCTTTTCCTCCCTCAGCCGCTTGCTTTTTCTTCCACACGAAGCAGTCCTTTTTGAGGTGCCCTGGTTTCTTGCACCAGTGGCAGGACCGAGTTTCTCTCCCCTCCGAGCTTGAAGGCTTAAACTCATTATATTGGTTTTTCTTGAAACTCTTATTCTTGAATTTCTTGACATTGAGACTCTCAGCCTGTGTCTCCAATGCCTTCCCACCTGTCAATCGCAGCATCTCTTTCGCCATCAACGCAGCATGAACCTCGGCATATGTGATTGGCTTATCTCTGCCGTAGATTATTGCATCGCTTAGCTGATCATACGAACTTGGCAACGCATTCAAGACCAGTATAGCCTTGTCTTCATCCGTGATCTTCACATCCACGGACCCAAGATCATCAATGATCTTATTAAAATCTTCCAATTGTTCGACGATCGATTTTTCGGCTACAAAATTGTACGAATACAGTCTCTTCTTCATATAGAGCCTATTGGCCAGGGATTTTGCCAAATAGACCTCATCTAACTTCGCTAGCACCTCAACCGCCGTGGTCGCTTCTTGAACCTCCCTCAGAACTTTATCACTGAGACAAAGAATAACCGCACTGTGAGCTCGCTGTATCATTTCATCGAACTTCGCCTGTGCTTTCTCATCAAGAACTGGCGCATTCTCCTTATCTACCGGAGCCAAAACCGCCGCCAAACCACGATCGATCAGAATCGCTTTCATTTTCATCTTCCACAGACCGTAATCATTCTTGCCTGTGAATTTCTCAGCCTCAAGCCTTGTCGCCATCGAGATCGTTTGAATCGTCCGCAAACCAACCTCCTTTCACCTCTTTCCCACAGACGGCGCCAATTGTTAATCCTAGCTACAGATTATCGAATGTTGGGAGAGGAAAAAATCAAGACTTGGAAATCGAAAGAGAATTTTATTCACCAGAAACGGAAGATGAAAAATTACTGAATAAAGCAGAATAACAAACTATTAAAAGCTCAAAACTAACTAACGGTCAGGATTAAACATGACTAACTAAGTACATCCAACGGCTGTTGAAACGAGTTGTTATAACAGCCGAACTCTTCTTCATGTTTTGATCGTTCTCTCCAGACCACGGAGCTGCCGAGCTACCGAACTTGGTGCCGAACTACCGAACTCTAACACCGAACTCGATTAAGCTCGTAACACCGAGCTCTGACACCGAACACCATCACCGAGCTCAAAAACCGAACTCAACAGCCGAGCTCAAAACCGAAGCTATCACAATCTACCAACAACCAACAATACTAAAATAAGTTACGTGTGTATAATTCAGATTTTTTGTAAATAACATATCCCTTTTATTCATTTTTGTTAGCATCCGCAAAGGCGCTCGTACCGGCGGACGTCCGCCATTGTGCAAAGGTGACGCGGATACGGACGTCCGCTGCGGACACCGGAGTTCCGCGACGTTCCCGGGACGTCCGCCATTGCGTTGACTCCACGGACGTCCGCGCAAATGTCCCAGTTATTTTATTATTTTTTTAAAAAAATTCTATAAATACGGCTCGTTGAATTTCATTTCATTCGCCCCACTTGTATTAGCGAGTATGTCTCTCTGTCTAAATACTTTTCTTTTGAAGATAAATGAAGCACTACGATAGTGATTCCCCCGCCACGAGCGAGTCACAGGGACCGATCTTTCCCGTTGGCGGAAGTACCCCAATGTCCGCCACGATGTCCGGAATAGCGGGGATGATGCCCCAACTCCAAATGACGGCGGGGATGATGCCCGGTTACTACAACATGTACCCGCCTTGGTATGGGATGATGCCCCAAATGCCTGGGGTGAGTGCCGGAATGACCCCAATGCCGGGGATGATGCCGCCCCAGATGCCTGGGATGATGATGCCGGGGATGATGCAAGGCTTGCCTGTCGCTGCGGGGGGAGTATGCAGGGGGTCCTCCAATCACCGGTGGACAATGTCTATCGCCCCTATATGGATTTACTGTCGACGGAAAACCCCCCGAGTACTCCCCTCGAGACTTAGTTCACTGGCATCGAGACGTTCTCAATGGAGGAGCTGGGGCTATCTCCGATCCGGGATTCTCCCACAGACGCACCAACGGCGACAGGGAGGAGGGGAATGACAGAGAGAGGGAGGGGCAGGGGACGAGACACTATCTCGCCTGCGGCGAGGTACGATGGTGAGGCGGTGGCCGCTGAGGTGGGGGAGGGATCCAGCGGGAAAAAGAGGACCGTCTAGAGCACAGAGGAGTGCATCGCGCTTGCGAAGACGTGGATCAGTATAGTGGAGGATCCATATATCGGGGCTAACCAGCATATCGACAGGATGTGGTGGCGCATTAGCCAAAGCTACTTCCAATTCAAACCGCTAGGGGGGAAGCCTCACAACGGAGAGCAATGCCGGAAACAGTGGGAGCGGCTGAAGAGGCAGCTCAGCCGATTCGCCGGCATTTACACAAACAACCTCCGCTCGGCAACCAGCGGTATGTCTGCCGAGGATGAGAAGCTTTTGTCTCACCATCAGTTCATAGACGCTGCGGCGGGCTTTGGGGAATTCAAATATTGGGAGGTGTATCTTGTGGTGCAGTCTTCGGCTAAGTTTACTGCGGGTGTTGAATCTGGGTGGTCGAAGTGGACGAAGATCAGCGCCTCTGGGGAGTCAGTAGCAGTGCTGGTTCCCACGAACTCCCCCCGGCCGAGGCAGAGTTCCCGACACCTTCATTGTCGGCCCGCCGCCGTCGCCCGGTGGGGCAAAAGTCCTCGGCGCGGATGGCGAGTGGAAGCGCCAGCGGGTCCGCCGAGGCCCAATCGGCAGCTCCTACCCAAAACGATCCCGAGCTCCCCTCACTCGCCCGCGTCGCGCAACATGAAACCATGTTACGTGCAATGGTTGAATGGCGAACATCGACCGATCGCCATTACAGGTCGTCGCTGAAGGATATCATCAATAGTATGCGACGCGATTTGGGGTTGGGAGACATGGCGGAGAGTGGCGACGAGGGGACTACCGGCGGGGACGACGAGGGTACTGGCGGCGGGGAATCTTAGGAGTGAGCCGGCGGTTTTTTTAACTATGTAATTTTTTTTAATAATTATGTATGTTTTTTTGTACTATGTATGTTTTTTTTAAAATAAAGTGGTTGCAATTTCTCCGTATTTGTGTCGAAATTTTAATTTCGTAAATTGTTTAATTTGGTGAATTTGTGAATTTTTATAATTGTGGGAAGTCCGTCAGGATGTCCTTGGGGATGTCTGCCACTGTGTAATGGGATGTCCGCCACTGTGCAGTGCAATGGGAAGTCCTTATGACGTGGCATGAGGTGTTTTTGGGATGTCCGCGGGGACATCCGCACCACTGAGGATGCTCCCATTAAAACTATTCCACTAATAATACTTTATATTGTCTCTATATTTAATTTTTCTCTTATTTTATTAATTTTACATTAAAACTCGTACCGTCGGCTAATAATTTTATTTATATTAGTAGTTGATAAGAATGTTCGGTAATGATAAATAAGTTTAAAATTTAATGAGCCATTTCTCTAGCACGTACGTAGTAACATATATTCAGGTAGCAATCATATCAATTCCCCAAAGTCGTGACATACCACATATAAATATAGTGTTTTTTAAAAATAATTTGCTTCCTCCACTTTCATCAATCAATATTTAAATAATAGGCAGGATAATAATTCACAAGGAGTCGAAACCATGACAAAATGTAACATTGTTTTTGTTTCCATTAATAAAACCAAATATATAAGGCTACTCTTGAATTTACAAATATCCAAATTGATATAAGTTGGGCAAAAGGAGCGAAAAAAACAATGTAATGACACATATATACTACCAACTTTGATTAATCTTCACTTAACAACACCAATAATTCAACCACCCTAAGTTTTACTTAATTGAACTCTTATACTTTAAGCAAGTATAGGGTTAAATTTGTTCTCTAAAATATAGAGATTAATGTCCTCTGTCTAAATGGGTTATTCTTGCAATCAAGGGTCTCAAATTTTAATTTAGGTCAAACGTTCACACCCAATTTGGTCTGTTAACAGTGAAACGCAACTTAGTTGGTAAAACGTTTCTCCTCCAACCAATAAATCAGGATCGAGTAATCATGGAATAGATGGAAAATCATTATTGATCATTCTTAGAAAAAATGGCATGTTGACACTAAACAGAGTTCCTAATAAGTGTAGGGTTAAATTAGGACAACTAAAGGGTTGATTTAAGGTTAAGAGCATCCGCAACGGAGGACGTCCCGGCGGACGTCGGACCGGCGTGCCGGACGTCTGCCATTAGGCATGCGAGGGGTGGATGCGGACGTCGGCTGCGGACACCGCAGATCCGCGGCTTTCCGACGACGTCCGTCGTGACGTTCGCCATTGCGGTGCCACGACGGACGTCCCGATTTTTAAATTTTAAATTTTTTAAAAAAACTCTATATATATGATTTTTTAAAAAACTCTAACGCATGTATAATCGTCCGAAATGAGGGCCTAAAATAAAAACATATCATACCTCGTTCGGCTAGCGGCAAACTATAGAGATTCAAGTCTTTGGTGCTTGCCCTACGATACAAATCGTAGATCTGGATGGCATCCCCGCCACTCGCGTAATTCACGGCTAAGCTATCCCATTACCATATGTGCTTTGTCGTCGGCTGTTGCGTGACTCGGCTGACCAGCTTCGTTTCGAGGTTTTGGACTAACCAAGTGATCACACACAGTGGTCGGCTTGCTGCCATTGTGCGAACATCGGATCTGTCCTCGCCGGCGGGGATGGAACTCCGGTGATGTGAGATATCATCCCACGTCCACTGATGGACGTTTTCATAAGGACGGACCATACCGCATAATTTTCTCCGTTGAGTTTCATCCCTACCATCAAGGGATGAGAGTCAATTCTGCATGGTATGGGTTTTTTTGGTTTGTTGGCTACAATCAGTTGGTTCGGTTGGGGTTGATTGTTTGCAATGCTACTGCGCATAAAGTTGGAAAATAGGCGTGCAAAACTCATCCGCTTTGGATGTGTTATGTGTTATGGCCGCCGGTGATTTCTTTTTCCAGATCTGACATGGTTTATTCTTTACAGGTTTTGGCTGGGTTCGGGAAAGGGCTTATGAGCGATGATGACTCGGTTTCTGAGCGATGATGACTCATTGTCTCTGATACCATGTTAAATGGCATAGATTAGAATGTTTGTGTATGGCTCGATAATATTATTGCTTATATGGTGCCATTTAAATAGGGAGAGTAAATCATGTACATGGAATGTTTCTATCATGGCAAACAAAGAATTCATTACAGAATATTTTCACAATCCCCCAATTTAGGTGATTGATTAAAAAAAAGGCATAACATGTACTTTGTTTGAATCGTTTTTTTGTTTGGGATGGTTTTTTTTGTGAACTATGTACTTTTTTTAATATAAATATGTATATGCTATTTTTTAAAATAAAATCGTTGCATTTTTACTGTATTCGTGTTAAAATTTTAATTCCATAAATTACATATTTGTGAATTTGTGAATTTTTATTATTGTGAATGACCTTGGGGATGTCCCTCATTGTGCAGTGGGTGTGTCCTTATGACGTAGCAGTGCAGTGAGAGGTCCTTATGACGAGACAAGAGGTGTTTTTGAGAAGTCCGCCGAGATGTCCGCCGGGACATCCGCACCACCGTGGATGCTCTAACATCATTTCTTATATGTAAGGCCATTTTGAGACTAATCCAAATTATTCACATGGCCCAACTTTGTCGAGATTCGCATAGCCCAAATGCTTCTAAAATCATGGGCTTTCTGCTAGTGGCTGAGCTGATAATTTTGGACATTTACACTTTTCTCTTTCTTTTTTGTTTTATTTATATATGGGTACTTTTAAGAAATACTTTACTTCTTTCTCTCAAATTATTTATTTTACCATCACTCCAATTTTCTTTATTTTCATCTAGCTATTTTATTTTCTCATTATTTATTTTTTAATCCTCTGTGTATTACTCCTATTTCTCAATCTATGGGTATCTACGCACTTAATATGGGACTCAGAGTATGTAAGTCCAATATTATCACACTTTTTTTAGCTTGTTGATGCAAATCAAATATTCAATCTTTATATCCTCAAACTTTGCGTGGTTTTACTTAGTTCATCATCAAGAAAACTCTGAAGTATTTTATCAAACACTTTGTGGACAAAAGTTTTCTTTCAATGTTTATGCTTTTCAAAGCTTCACCTTATTTCATGTACTGATATTTTGATCAAGTTTCTCAATTTGTTAAACATTCATGTAGGGAGAAAAGTACGTGGGTGAGTTTGAGAAGCTGAAATATCTGCCCAGCTGCAAAAGTTAGATACAAAACGTGGAGGATAGAATTTCGCCGGAGACCCGCCGGAAATGGACGCTCAATGCTCCGAACAGAACCATTATCTGCCATTTCACGCAGCAAAGCTACTTACCCGCCCGGGCCTACATCGCAACGCCCGTCCGGGCCAATTCTCGAAGGCGTGGAGACTCCAGTGCTTACCACCCGCCCGGGTGAGTTTTGCACCAACAAATACAACCGGTCGGCTAAGATTCGAAAGGCGTAATGAGTCCAGAATGGGTAGAATTTCTATTACCCGACCGGGTGATGTTTCAATTTCAAAATCCACCCGGCCGGGTAGAGCAATTCTAACTGGCAGTTTATTGGGCAGTTTCATTCCTGACAGTTGGGCGGTTTTGCTTGGAAGAAAAAGGGAACGAATTGGGCAGAGAAGAGGGAGAGGACGGCAGGAACGATTTTTGGAGAGGAATTCCATTCATCAAATTGAGATTAAGTTTGGAGTGATTCGTGGGGTACGATTTTGGGAGAAAACAAATTGGTGAGAATTTGGAGTGGAAGTGCTACGTGTTTAGTTGGAAAAGAAGAATTCTCCAAAGTCAAATCATCATCTTCAAGGTTTATGATTCAAGGTTCATCTCCATTATCTTTGTTCTTAGTTTAATTATGTTAGACTAAGAATATTGCGTTGCTCCAAACATGTTGTTAGACAAATTAATTTCATGATTTATCTTATATTCGTTTCTATCTCATGCTCGTCTTTGCTACTTGTTCGTTAAATGAAGTTATTACTTAAGGTGCATCTTCGGTGATAATTCCTTAATCTTAATTTAATGTCTCTTTAGCTTGAATTAAGATGGATCAAGGTAGTGTTGGATTATCAATTGAATTCGTTTAGATGACAAATTGATATTGGATGTTGAGCATAATTGAAACCGTTATTTGAATCTCGCGCTTCCGTAGGATTTTTAGAATTGTGAAACTTGGTTTTAAGAATATGTGTTTAGCTATTCTTTGACCATTTGTGTTTAGCATGTTTAGGGCCTACACCTTAGTTTACTTTTAATTGTCCCGAACGTTATGAGATAGAATCGAATATATAAGATAAATCCTCTTGTTGTCTACAATTGTTTGGAGTAACTTTCGTCTCTCTTGTGTTAATTAGAAATTTAAACTTTGTTTCTTTTGTATTAAAAATCTTTCTCTAATAAAAAACCGACATCTTTAATGTTTATTATTTTAGGTGAAGTTAAACAAAGACACCTTAAATTACTACACACGAAGCTGTAATCTTGCAATGAAGTGATAATACTTGGGTTAATTAATTGAACTAGAGTGCAAAATTATTTTGTTTTGATAAACCTATCACTTGTTCTAAAAGAATTATATTTCTTATAAAAAAATTATCTCTTAAATTAATATAAATATACTTTCTTCACTTAATACCTAGAACAAAAATTTTCAAAATCTGTCTCAATTACCTAATTTGTGTTGTAGTACTATACTTGTATATGTGGTGATCCTTATCCACAGCAACAGTACTTCATAAGCAATAAACACATGAAATACCAAAATCACCCCTGGGCACGGGCAACACAATCACGCAAATGAACGGCCAGGGCCCCACCTGCATCAATATTCTCATTTCTCAATTCCTCTCGAATTATCTATTTCGCCTCACCACAATCGCTAAACCGTTTTCTCTCTCCCGCTCAATGTCGACGGCCGATGACGCCGGCGCGGCCGTCAATGCGCCGAAGAAGAAGCAGCGTGTAAGCAGCAGCAGCACCTGCCTCCCATCCACTCTCGCTGTCATCGATTTATCCGACGAATCCCTAACCGAAAGGCCTCGCAAACCGCCTCTCCTCCGCCGCACCGCCTCCCATTCTCTATTCCACTTCTCCCCGTCCTCCTCCGCCGCTGATTTCAACGATCAGTGCACCGCAGACGTCGTCCTCGCTCTCCGCCTCGACCATCAGCCGTCTTCTTCATTCGATTGCGACGATGCTTTCTCCGAATCGAGCTCGATTGCTTCCCCCGAGACTCAGATCTATTTGCACTCACGAGTTCTTCGCCGATCGAAATACTTCGCCGCGCTTCTCTCCGACCGCTGGCAGCAGAAGAGCGACGCGGCTTCGTCGATGGATGAAGAGAATTGCTTCAAAATCCATCGTATTACTCATCGTATTCCGGCTGTTTATGATTCTATGGATGACTACGTGACAGTGCTCAAACTCCTCTACTCTGATGATTTGTTGTTTGCGATTGATAACCTGTCGACCGCGCTTGATTTGCTCCCGATCGCGCTTGAATTGTTGTTTGAAGATTGCGTTAAGGCTTGTGTGAGATTCATCGAGGCAGTGCCGTGGTCGGAAGATGATGAAAAGAGGATCTTAAGTTTGATTCCTCTACTGAGTGAGGAAGAATCAAAAGAGCTCCTCGCCAGAGTTTCTCCCCTGAAAAATGATTCATCCGAGGAAATGCTTCACGGATTGATCCTCTCCGCAATCCACAGCAATTCGAACATGGCCTTCGCGAAGGCGTTCGTCGCAAAGCTGCTGAGGGACTTCTCGTCGAGGGAGACGGCGAGGAAAGTTCTCGATGCGGCGTTCGACAAGAGTTTGAGAGTCGTGAAGCAGTCGTTGGAGGAGTACTCGAGTCCGGACTTCAGAGGCAGCCACGACGAGACGGAGGTTATCCAGAGGCTGAATTTGCACACGGCGATGACTAATTTGAAGCACGTTCTGTGGCTGGTGGAGAGGATGATTGAGCTGAGAGTGGCGGATACAGCCGTGAAGGCGTGGAGCGAGCAGGCATCACTCACGGCGGATTTGAGGAGGGCGTTTCTCGATGATCTATGGCGTGCTTTCTTTCCGGGACTACCCTCTGTAGTGCTTCGCTGCACTTGCCGGCTTGCTAGTGCAGTCGTCACGGGGAATATCTTGGCTGCAAGACAGGTTACCATTTTGATGCTTTTATATTCATGTTTGGTGTGAATATTCAATCCATATCTATCGGTGTATATATATCAATGTGTGATTCCTTAGCTGGTATTTTATTTTGATGGTATTTCATTGAGAATTTGAGACAGAACTGTGATCTTAAATGGCTAAGAAATGGAATTTCATTGTTTAAGTTTGAAGGGTAGAATTTGAGTGTTCATGTATAAAAAGTAAAAGTGGGGTTATGCAGGTGAGGATGAAGCTAGTGAGGGATTGGCTGCCGGTGTTGATTATCTGCAAAGAGAGGGTACCGATCATGGGGTCGAACAGTATGTCGCTGTATGTGGAGCTGGAAGACATATTTTTGAGGATCATATCGACTCTCCCTATATCAGATTCACAGGAATTGTTGCAGCAGTGTCTTAGCTTCTCAACTCGGAACATTGATGACTGCCCTCACTTGGTCGATGCGTTTACTACTTGGTTTCGTCGTGCCAACCGACCCGCACAGGCAGATCTTTCCGAGTGATGCTTGTGGGTCTTGGTAGGAGGAGATCCATCGCTTACCACGTGAGCTTTGTAAATAGACTATTGCCATCTTTTTTCCCTTTGAAAGTTGCAGTAAGGCAGGAGTCGTCTTCATTTTAATGTCTGTGACGAACTAATGTGCATTTTGCTGCCCATGTATATGTTTGAGAATGGATGTTGCTATAACTTAGAAGAAATAAAAGATGAAGTTGCAGTTAATATGCGGAGTACTTGTTTTGTCATGGTTTGTTTGGGTTTTGTTTAAACTTGATAATATCAGTTGAGCAACGAATCGATTGTGAGTGATATTTATACGATCGAATTTCATCCATGCTTTTCAGATACGGATATCTATTACATTCTCATGTATACTCTGCAAGAATCAAGAGTAGATAAATAGACATGAAAATGAAGATTAAAATCCGAGCATCCATTGATAGTGAAATCATCCTTCAACAATCTTAACGGCCGACCTGCACCACATAAAATCACAACATGAAACACTGTTGCATCAAATGAGAATAAAAACACATTTGGAGGAACTGCATACCCGAAAGGGTTCTGTTTGATTGCCAGCAACTCAACGTCGAGCTGCATAAAATTCATAAGTACTTCTATATTTGGCTCAAAGAAGTGTAGTAATAAAGATATGAAATACAAGTACCTCAATGGTTGCATTGGGAGGAATTTCTTGCACACCCTTTCTTCCGTATGCTAGCTCAGGAGGTACAATACAATCAGTAGTCTCTGCATTATGCAACACAAGCTAGCTTTGAGTAGTCAAATTTGAAGCATGTGTGGGAGATTGATCCGAGTTTCACTCACTCACCTGGCCACCGACACGCATGCCTTCAACTCCCAAGTCCAATCCTTTAAGAACCGCTCCTCTCTCGGATTGACCAACATCAAATCCATACGGCTACAACAAAACATTAATCGTAATACTCCATCCTCAGTCACACACACCAACTCAAACATTCTTACTTACCGTTCCACCCCCAACTCCCATGCCTTGTCTGCTCGTCATAAACGTGATGCCTTTCCACTTGGCTACGTAATGCACCTAACAAACGCAATGCATTTACCACAACACGAGTTTCTTTCATTACAACAACAGATTTAAATCGAACATACAGAATCCAACATTTGCAAATCCATGTATTTGGATATTAAAATTTACTGTGCCACAGTCATACTGCAACCCGAGATCCCTTGACAGCTTCGAGTCCGTCTCCCACCTTCAAATCATAGTACCTACAACTTCAAGCCTATCATCAAATACACAAACTGATGCCTTGCTATAATAGATTGATAATGCTATAAAAACAGACAAGTTTAAGCTGTGATCAAGTGCCCAAATTCAGATTAACATTGATATAAACCCGCATTGTCTGAACTGTATAAGCAATAGTTAAAATCAATATAAGTAAAGGAAGAATCTGAGAGATGTGATCATATAGTACTAACTTCAGACCATTTGGGAGGGTTTTGAATTCACTTTCAGGAACTTTTGCTCCTCTCAGCTGCAGCATATAAAAAAATTACTGTCACCAAACTCAGAATACCATTTTTTGGGGTAAAAATATGAAAATGGCTCACAGCTCTTCTACTTGTGCTCACTGCACCAGCTGCTTCACATAACGAAATCCCAGCAGCTGATAAATCATTAAAAATGAAATAACTTGTTAATTTAGAATCAGAAAATTTCTAGGAGAAAGAATCCTACTGTACATAGTAGTAATAGAAAGATTCACTACATCACATGAAACCATTTACCGATAGATGAAATCAATTAACTAAAAACTCCTCTGTCAAAACCAACCGCATTTTGAATGGGGAAGATTTCTATCATTCAAATGCCCGATACTTAATTCGATTCGATCACGAATACATTAAATCACAATTCCCTCGATCAAATAGTGAAACCAAGAAATATTAAGCCAAAGGGGTTATAAAAAATGTTACTAACTTGCAGCAAGAAGAGAGCTCAGCAGCGCCTTCCGCCCCTCCATATGCAATTTCTGGACAGAGGTCTCCGAAGATGGCGATGAACAGAGGCAACAAGACGACGTCGTATTCGTGTAAGAGAGTCTCTTTGTTGAAGAAGATGAGAGAGGGTGGTGGGAGAAGATGGGCTTGAGTGGATGGTGAAGGAGAGAGAGCTCCATTTCCCTTTGTTGTCAGTTAAGCAAAAGCCGTTATGATTTGGCGAGTGAAGGGATTATATCGTAACCATTTTTAGCCACAATTTCACATTCGACATAAAATGCGCAGTCATAATTAATCTGCCTATATCGTTATTACAAACCACGACTCTAGATTTAAACGCGCGCGGCCTTCTCTTGATCTGACTCATACACAAAAACAGCAGTGAAGTCGCACATAATCGGTGACGAAAATGATACGAGGAGTGATCGTAATGAACGATCAAGGCAAGCCTCGCCTCATCAAATTCTATGAATTTCAGGTTTGCCTCATTAATCCTCCCAATTAACCTATAATTATGGTTCCATTTTTGAACCATTAGATCTGTTAATTGTAATTGCCAGCTGAAATTTTTAAATTTTATATGCTTAATTAGCCGCCGGAGAAGCAGCAGGAGCTGGTTCGGAGCATTTACAGAAGTCAGTCGTGTTTCTTTTCAATCAAAAATTAATTTCTGATTTTCAATTTTCGGTAAGAGGAGTGAAATCATTGATCAATGCGTGCAGTTTTATGCAGTAGAGCAGAGAACGTGAGTAATTTCGTTAATGCGGATTCTCTTTTCGGGCCGGTGAGTTTTAGGATTGGGGATTTTGAATTGCTTTTTTTTGAAATTTATGAGATTATGTGTGTGGTTTGATTTTTGAAAAGGCGTGTTTGATCAATTTGCAGAATGTGTGGCTTGTTTATAAAACTTTTGCAACACTCTACTTTGTGTTCATATTCGACAAATCTGAAAATGAGCTAGCGATGATGGATCTGATGCAAGGTATTCTTTCAATTTGAATTTATGGTTGGACCTGGTTTTTTTTATCTTTGATTCTCGAGACTAGCTTCCATTTTTACAGAACTTCTGCATAATTAGGACTCTGTTACTGTGGTAATCCTTGGCACGAGACCGCATTTAGCATGAATTTTAGAGATAAAGACGTGTTAGACCAAGCAATGCATGACTTGTAAAGCACACGAACACGGCATGGAAATGAGGTTTTCGATACATAGTTCAAGATTATGCTACTCGTGTGTTTATTGTATGTTGAAGATGACAAAGCACGACAATGACATAAACTAAACATCCTTATGGTAGAGAGTAGCTGCCTTACCGGTAGATACTTATAATAAGGTTCGAGCTTTGAGGAATGGAGTCTTTAGGTGGTAAGTGTTCTGAATAGCGCATGAATTCTTTGGTAAAGTGAGTACTAGTGTAGCACAGCAATATCAGACTTGTTCTGTAACTGAGACGATATGAAATCATCTCTTCGCTATGGTGAGGTCAGTCAGACTGTCAGTCTTATTCATCATCTCATGTATTCTCATCTCATGTATTCTAAGCATTCACCACCAACAGAAATTGATGAATAGTTGTATTTGCCTTGTCTTAACATATACTCCCTCCGTCCGTGAATAACAGTCTCATTTCTTTCAAGTACGGGTTTTAAGAAGTGTTAATAAAAGTGGGTGGAAAAAAGTTAGTGATATATAGTTTTAAATAAAATGTGAGTGGAATGAGTTAGTGAAATGCGGTGCCTATTTACCATTTATAGTAAAAATGAATTGGGACTCCTATTCGCGGATGGACTGAAATGGAAAAATAGGACTCCTAATCACGGACGGAGGAGCACTACTATTCTTGGGGTAGTTTCTTAGTTTGACTGGCAGATCAGCATCGCCTAAATATGTCTATACTTTGAGAGGGAATGTGGGCTTTTCTTGGAGTACATTCTTTTGCCTTTAATCATGTTATGTTTATAGTTATTGCACTTCCATTTAGTTATATGTTCCATGTCCGAATCACTAGATTCTCATGAATTTGATAGAAAAGAAATATACCTGTAATTTTTTGCATGTGGAAACTCGTCTATTGTGCTGTTTCTTGGTTATGTCTAATATTTTTAACATCTTTGAACTAATACAGTATTTGTGGAGACATTGAACAATTGTTTCAGAGAGGTATGCGAGCTTCACATAGTGTTCAATTTTTACAAGGTAGATTTGTTTCCTAGCAATACCAAAGTGTTTTCAAACATGTCACTTTGGCTCGTTGCTTATTACATCTGATGTAACAGGCTTTACGATTGTTCAGTTACTTAAATTCATGCTGTTATAGCAAATTTGCTCATTTCCAGCGCGATTTGTTCTTCAGATCCATATGATTTTAGATGAAATCATATTAGGTGGACAAGTGCTTGAAACAAGTTCTGAAGAGGTGGTCAATGCAGTTGATGCAATCTCAAGGTGTGTGTGTGTGCGCGCGCGTAGTATTGCAATAGGAATCCCTGCTGTGCCGTAGGGTCTTAATTCATCGCGCCCAACTTGGAAGCGTCTGTGGCTTAACAGTCTGCGATGCTTCTTTTTCACCTATTTATATCCCTTTCATCTTTAAATTTCTTTGAGACTATTATTACTAATACTTAAATAACGATGTGTGTGTCTGTGTGTATGGATGAAGGCATAACCAGATCATTTTATGCAGGTTGGAAAAGAATGTCAATTCGATGATTCCATCTATTCCTGGTTGGCAGAGATGATAGCAACTGATATTTCGTAGTTTCTTCGAGTTTGAAGACTAAAGATATTATCCCCAAGACCACACCCTTTGTTGGAAATCAACCGGTGTTGATGCTGATTGATAAAATCCTCTTTTTCTTAGAAATGAACATTTGACATGATACCTTCAACGGAATTCTTGAATTGCATTAATTCATGCCTTTGTATAGTTCATTGATGTGAACTATGTCCTTTTTCTTTCTAGATGAAAAAGAATATTTTTTTATTTTATTTTACTCATCCCCAAATAAATAAAATAAAACAGAAGAAACAAACCCTTCCCTCTCCCCATATCCAAAGGCTCAGGGAAGATCTCCTTCGAATGTCTTCTGTTTGACGATGAACCAATCCGCCCGCTCCCTATAGACCCCGTCATTCCCGACTGCTTGAAACCGTTGCTGCCTTCAGCTTTATGGGACATGGCCGCTGAAGAACCCTGCCGCCAGCTCCCAAATAGAGCAGCACTCCATGACCCTCTAGAGGATGTTGCGGTTCTTACCACCTTCAGAGGATTTTCCAAAGCTTTGAGGATGTTGTGCATCGCCTTGTCGGCTTGGGATTGAGGCAAGACCTCGCGATTATTGCCATCGCTCGTACTTCTTCTTGGGATTGAAGGGTCCACGATGTTTGTGACTAGCTCCTTGTCGTACATACTAATGTACGGTTGCGTTGCTTCTAATCACTCCTTCGTGGTGGTGTTGGTGGATGAACTCAAGCCCAGCTTACCAGTCACAAGCTCGAGCCATACCTTCCCGAAGCAGTATACGTCGCAGGCACACTTTCCATTAGGCGTACCTGATCATTGGGATAGAAGAGAATGTTTGGAATTTTGTATCACTAGATATAATAACATCAACACGTGATCATAATTGCAATGTGGAGACTAAAAAAAACTGGATTGAACTAACAATGTTATGAAGGATTTTACAGCTTTCATCTATACTTATAGAGGTCATGAATGCACTCAGTTCCATATTCTACCCTTGGCAGCATACTTGAATCAGACAAATAAAGATAATAAGCACAAACTATTTCATGTTTAACAAATTAGGCATGTGCGTAGTTCCTGGTGTTCGTAGCATTAATGAGGCACAAACTCAAAATAAAGGACGTAACTATACCTGAACCTGAAGCAGCTTGGTCCGAAGACCTGCATACAAGGGGGGAACAGTCATTATCTCGACAAAAAATTGCAAGATACAGAAAAAAAATAAGTAGGTTATAATCTACAGAACAAGCTGTATGCAAAGTTATAATGTTCATGTTCAGCTGAAAATATTGGCAGTATAATTGTTACAGCATCAGAGAATTATATACTACTATATACCAATATTAAATACAAAGAGTGCATAAAACAGATTCCCAACAATAAAAACATTCTGTTGAAGTGTGAACCAAACAGATTCAACATCCCAAAATGAATATGTTCAGGGATATTGTGAATGAAAGATAAGATCTCCAAGCTTTCATATTCAACAAACAAAACCTCAGTGCTGATGAAGATTCAGTATTTGTTGTCTTGAAGTTCATTTGAAAATTGAAAACTTCATAATAATAAATAAATCAGCAATCGGGATGGGATGCAAATAGGAAATACTCACTGTGGGAACCGTAGTAATCTCATGATCATATGTTGATGAAAATTTCCTTCTTGGGCTTCCCAACCATACTTCAGTGTTTGCGTCCAATTTTACGTGGCTTTGAAGTGAGTACGTAAAATGGCAGAGAAAGCAGCAAACAAAATTTGTTACGAAGCTGAAGCTCACCTTCACCAGAACCGAATCAAATGCAGTGATTCAATCTCCAAACTCCGTCTCCGCTCATTCTCTTCTCGGTTGCATATATTGACAGATGAGATCAAAAAAGGGAAGAATTCCGAACAGAAAAAAAAGCAAAATTTATGAAATTTAGGTGGAGAGGCAAAGAATTGCTTCGATACAAATAATGAATGCTGATGATGATGGATAACAGTATAGGTGTAGAGAGAGAGCAAGGTTCCCACCATTCCTCTCACTCTAACTTTAGCTCTGCGCTGCTTTTTATCCCTCTCCAAATTATGGGAAGTAGAAAGTTCACGGTTTACCGGCGGGCCGGCGGCAGTAGATCCGGGTCGGGTCTGATCTGGATGGGATTTACTGTGATCCGTAAGGGTTTGATCGCCGAAATTCCCGCCCAATTCACTTTTTAAATTTTAAAATATAAAAAACATTCTAGAAATTAAAATTTGAAGTACTCTATTTAACACATTCTTGGAATAATGAACTACAGTAACTGTAAAATAATAAAAATCTATTTTGTATACTTGAACAACATTGAGTTACACATCGTAGCATTGTTAACACTGCAGGCCGGATTGCACCGGGGTCTCGGCCCGCAGCCCAGCGCGTTGGAGGGACGAGATATGCGGCCTGGGTGGCGCCTGGTGATGCAGTGGCGTCCCTAGACCACGCCCAGTTCCGGACCGGCTTGGCGTTGGAGCCTCTGGGTCCGTGACCCGTTGCGTCCCGGCCCGGCATTGGAGGGCCTTCGAGCCGGACTCGAACCCCCTACATTTTTTTTTCAAATTTTTGGCTTATATATATATATATAGGGATGTATTCATTTCCTTTTTGTATCTTTTGTTCTTTGTTCTTTTTAATCTCAGCCCCACGATTTTGTCATCCGACGGTTAGATTGGTGTCACGTGTCATTTAATAATGCAGATTTTCAGTTGAATAATGCACACCGACTAATAATGCATCATTATTGTGTAATAATGCAGATTTTCAGTTGAATAATGCACACCGACTAATAATGCACCATTATAGTGTAATAATGCAGATCATCTGGACCGTTGATGAATGAGATCTAACGGCCCATATTAAGAAGAATAAAGGTTCTAAGGGATGAATAGGAGAATTACACCCCTATATATATATATATATATATATAGGGTAGTGATCAAGGTATAACTAATCTTAAGTGTATAACTAGAGAACAAATCTCAGTCACACATCTTAATGGAATAAATATTATTTATTTTAATAATACAAAATAGGCTAAGGGTATTTTTGGAAATTACAATATGAAAATATAAAATAGGATCATGAACATGCTTCTGTGAAAATTGTTGTTCCAGCGCGAATTGAAATCACCCAACGTAACGCCAAAACCCACTTGCTCTGCCTTCAGCTCGATACAAGTGTAAAAGGAGGTGGATCGAATGATCAGTCTACATTCACAATTACAATAGAGCTCGCTTCGCAATTGAGGATTTCGTCGTCAAGACTACTATCAACTACTTTCAACTGCTCCTCTCTCTTTACAATTCTTTTATATATACGGATTATAATTGATGTTGATAAAATTGTAAACTTAGATTAATCCCACAACTTTAACATTATTTTGGCTTGTGTTTGAATTTTTTATCGTGTAAAAATTAATATTAAGCACGGTAGTTGAACATTTTGTCTCCATAGAAATTTAACTTTTTTCAAATTTAATATTATGAGATAATTAAAAAAATATTAAAATTATAAAATAATTAGCTATTTTTGTAAAAGGTTAGAATGATGAGAAATTGACTGTGACTTTTCTGCCAATTTATAATTTAATCAAGCAACCAAAAAAAAAATTTAATTATATAAGTAGTACAGTACCAACTTTCGTTTATATGTTTGGGTAAAGATCATGCTTCTGTGAAAACATGATTTTACTTCACTCTTGTGTACAAAACACATCACTCTTATTCTGATTTTACTTCACTCTTGTTCAGAAAACACTTCACTCTTGTTCACAAAACACATCACTCTTATTCTGATTTTACTTCACTCTTGTTCACAAAACACTTCACTCTTGTTCAGAAAACACTTCACTCTTGTTCACAAAACACATCACTCTTATTCTGATTTTACTTCACTCTTGTTCACAAAACACATCACTCTTATTCTGATTTTACTTCACTCTTGTTCACAAAACACATCACTTTTACTCAGGTTTTACTTCACTCTTGTTCACAAAACACATCACTCTTACTCAGATTTTACTTCACTCTTGTTCACAAAACACATCACTCTTACTCAGGTTTTACTTCACTCTTGTTCACAAAACACATCACTCTTACTCAGATTTTACTTCACTCTTGTTCACAAAAACACATCACTCTTATTCTGATTTTACTTCACTCTTGTTCACAAAACACATCACTCTTATTCTGATTTTACTTCACTCTTGTTCACAAAACACATCACTTTTACTCAGGTTTTACTTCACTCTTGTTCACAAAACACATCACTCTTACTCAGATTTTACTTCACTATTGTTCACAAAACACATCACTCTTACTCAGGTTTTACTTCACTCTTGTTCACAAAACACATCACTCTTACTCAGATTTTACTTCACTCTTGTTCACAAAAACACATCACTCTTACTCAGATTTTACTTCACTCTTGTTCACAAAACACATCACTCTTACTCAGATTTTACTTCACTCTTGTTTACAAAACACATCACTCTTAGCATGATTTTACTTCACTCTTGTTTACAAAACACATCACTCTTAGCATGATTTTACTTCACTCTTCACTCTTAGCATGATTATTTTTGGGACAATTCAACATTGATATTATAATTATATCAGAGCAAGACGAAACAGAAAGGGGCTACATCTGAAATGCATAGCTAAAATCTCACAAAATTCAAATACTACACTACATCCCATCATAAAAATTGCAACGATAGCTTATCACCTAATGTTAATTCCCTAATTAAAGGAAATCAAAACTAAGAAAAACAGAAGATAAATTGGGAAATGCAGGCTAAATCATATCATAGATCTGTGTGTTCCCGCTCGGGGTCAGATGCCACGATCATGTGCGACAAGATGTCGTAGAGCGGCCCGCCCTTGGCCATCGCCTCCTTCTTCTCCTTGATCACCGCGATGAGCTCCTTCCGGAGCGCCGACGCCACCTTGTTGACGGTGGCGGTGTTGTTGGCCGCTGGAAGAGTGATGATTGGAGACACCGATGCAGATTCCTTCGTCGGGGAAAGAGAGTCACTTGAATCGCGAAAATATTGATAATTTCCAATCGAATTCCTCTTCAATCGGACGAATCGACGGTAGGAGAACTGAGAACTATTTTGCAGAAGAAGGAAGAGGAGGAGAAGAGAAGAAAGCGGTTTCTTTTTCAAATGCCAATGATGTAATCTAATTTTGGATGTGCAATGACCATTATACCCCCGCCTTATTATTGTGGAGTAAATTTGTGATTGAGGGAACTAATATCTCATTAAATTCAAAAATTAATACTAGCCCTTGATTTTTTTGATCTTGTGGCTATTATTTGTTCTCTAGTTATATGGTTAAGAGGTGTTTGCCATAGATCATGACCATATATATATATATATATAGGGTTTTGATCAAGATAGAACCATTCTTAAATGTAGAATCAAGGTCAAATGGAGGCCGTTGGATCTTTTAATCCAGTGGTGTTGATTTGCCATTAATATTAATTAAATATATGGTAAACTTGGTAGTTTATAATTCGGTAGTTTTGATCATGTCCTATATTTGTGGGATGGTTATATTTGATCTTGGCCGTCCATTTTTTCTCATCCAATGGATGAAATATAGTTCTAGGTTATACACTATAGGATTGTTTTGTATATAAGACTAAGATCAAATATAACCATCCCACAAATATAGGATTGGTTTAACTATATCTTCAACATTCTTCCACTACTTTCTCATTTCTATCCTCTAAATTATTTCAATATTTGTTGTTCGTATGGATTGGTTTAACAGCGACAAACGCGAGTTGAACGAGTTCGTCAACGCCAACAACTGGTACATATCGGCATCGCCGCACGAAAATGTTGCACCTAGTCCGGGGGTGGCGTCCACCACGGGCCCCATGGACTTGTCATCGTCTGTTATCACTGATGAGTTCGAAATTAGTGATATGGAGCGGTAGGGAGGGGCAAGGCTGCGGCAGCTGATGATGAGGGGCCGAAGAAGTATAGCATGAATGAAACATTGTGGCTGGCGAGGAACTTCGTCGACGTCTCCGAGGATCTTGTCATCGGCAACCAGCAGAGCGGCAAAGGGTTCTGGGAGCAAATTGCCCAGAAATACAACGTTGGTCGACCAAGAGAAACGTTCGAGCGTAGCTACGTGAAGCTACGGAAGCACTGGGGGTCGGGTCCAGAGGGAGATGACGAAGTGGAATGGCAAGTGGACTAACGTAGTCCGGATGTGGCCGAATGGTCACAGCGAAATGGACCTCGTGGCGAAAGCTAACGAAGAGTTTTACTCTGACGGGAAGAAGCACTTCAACTACTACGACGATTGGAAGATTGTCGAGAAAAGCCCGAAGTACACCAGCGGGGCAGAAGCGGCGGGAAGTGGGATGCCGAAGAGAACTAAAGTTTCCGCCACCGGAAACTACTCTTCGAGCGAAAGAGGTTTGGCAATCAACCTCAACGTAACATACGCCGACGTCTTCATCTCATCCTCTAGCACTCAAACCCGGCTGATGGTAACTAAATTGGCAAAGAGGAAAGGGAAGGGGAAGGCCGCTACGAGTTACCCCACTATGCCGCCGCCACCCAATCCTTCTCTGGATAAGATATCCGACTCTATGTCGGATATGAGTGTTACCTTGCGGTTGGGCCATCTGACGGAATTGACATCGAAGGATAACTTGACAATGTCAGAGTTCGAGCTCGAGTTGCACCATGAAATGATCGCCTACCTTCGCACAAATGAAGAAGAAGTAGTTTTTTTCATTTCTAGGTCTTATAATTTTTATTTCTAGGATTTGTAATTTTTAATTTCCAGGATTTGTAATTTTTAATTTCTAAGGTTTGTAGTTTTTTTTCAACTGAACAATGAATTTTTTGTGTTTTAATTGTTCAACGTTTTTTATTTCACGCGTAAAATAGGTTGTAAATTGTGAATAGTGCAATTTAATAGTTGTGGCCCAGATGGGGCCTGCAGGGTTAGAGGAGTAGTGGCATGAGCCTCAAAATTAAGGGAATGATGACGTGGAGGGGACTTGAAGCGGAAATTGAAAATATGGAGAAAAAAAACACAGTTTGTATTTATAAATATATATAGATTTTTTTTGATAAAACAATTGAGTTTTGCGTGTTCCATTTGTGTTTAAGATAGTTGGAGTAGAGAATTTTTTTTTTTGCTGAACTTTGAGTTTGAACCTTTCAAGTTAAATGTTTTCAAATCGTTTTATGTACTATTTATTCGCGTCTATAGCTATCGCATTGTAACATTTTAATTTATATATTGGTTTAGTTTCATGTATAAAATATTTACGCTTTTTATAGTTGTTGAATTTTGATTTTTTTTACATGATTACTATTTTTCATATCTAGTATATAATATTATAAAATAAAAAAAATTATATACAGTGGATCCCTTACCGAGAAATTTTTTTGCGTCCGCTCCTGTTGG
The DNA here is from genome assembly GCF_004379255.2 of Salvia splendens. Classification (NCBI taxonomy): domain Eukaryota; kingdom Viridiplantae; phylum Streptophyta; class Magnoliopsida; order Lamiales; family Lamiaceae; genus Salvia; species Salvia splendens. The sequence goes on from NC_056039.1 coordinate 4,243,143, forward strand.
GGCCTGAATCCAGGCCGGGGTTAAGGATGCTCTCACGTAACGATTAATAGAACTTATATTACGCCTAAAAAAAATATACTCACATTACGCTTTTCATGCACGACAATCTCAATTTATTTCTTGTATTATCTACCTTGAAAAAGTGTTCTTCTACTAAAGTAATTGTTGCCAGTGACAGATCCAGGAATTTTGGTTTGGGGTACGATAAATAATTATAGCGATTTAAAGCTTCAAAATCTGATCCTTTATCTCTAAAATGACTTTTATTATTAAAAAAAGTTCTTATATTTGTATATTATAGATACCGTTGCTTAGTTTTTATAGAGTGTGTTATCTTCAAAAATGTTTTTTTTTTCCTTTTTTGTGTTTTATTTTACTAATAAATCATGCTTTGGCTTATTTGAGCAATGTTTCAATTAGTTTAAAAAATAGAAAAAAATTAAATACAATAAAATAGAATAATTAAAACAAAAAGTTAATACTAAAATTTATTCAAAAATAATTAAAATGCATAATGCTTTATAAAATAAGGAATTGTTTTAAATATAAAATGTATAGATGAATTTAAAATAAAAAATATATGTACAAAATAAGACGCATTAGAAGAGAACAATGAAATCAATTAAACATAATAAAAATATTATACAAGAGAATTAATTAATTTGAAATGAAATAAAAATAAAATAAATGCATAAGAAGAACTACCAAATAAAATAAAATGATCTACCGCTGGACTAGGAAAGTTACTATGTTAGTTACTGATTGTATAACGGTAATATCATTTTTTGGGAGTACAACTATACCCCTTGTTCCTTAATGGATACGCCACTGATGGTTGCTTAATCCAAGTCGTTGTTAATCTATCGGTAATATTACCAGCGGACATAATTTGCCACTAAAAATTTATAGCAATAAAAAAATCTGATGTAAATTTATACTATTATAAGCTTTATCTTCGAATTTTTGGTAATAATGGACAGCTTTGGCCGAGTATAAATTGTGTCTTTTTTTAGTATAATACATTGAATGATTGAGTCGTAATTATCTCCATTAATTGCAATTTCTACTAATGGCCACTATACAGTTGATAATGATGCATGTTTATTGTGATAATAATAGGATCATTTGTTTAGACTTTAGACCATCTCCAATTATACGTTAAATCTCACTTTTTTTTGGAAAAATTCTCTAATCACATTATAAACTGATATCTATTTTTTCATTTTCTATGAAACAACACCAAATGTTGGATTATTGCAAAAAAATTGTGAGGCATACTCATAATAGTAAAAAAAAATTAGTTTAGTGTAAATTATTAAAGTAAATTACTTTTTTGTGGGCCCTTATGCGTTGAATAACCTGTTTACTTTTTAATTAATTGATATAAGAAGATCAGACGATAGTAATTACATACATATCTTTAAGAATCCTATGGAATTTGGAGATATATTAATTGTCTTTTTGGTGGGAAGGCGTTGGATGATTGTCAATATCATTGTGTAGTCTACCTACATTGTGACTAAAAAACATGAGACCAAATTAATTTTGATGTGTAATAGTAGTAAAAAAAATTAAAATGATATTAATTATTCGTATTAAAAAAAAACTACATGTATATATACTTGCTATCTTAATATCGTCTTCCAACCAATTGATGATTATTAAATTGATTTCTTCATGTACTCTATATCTTGACTAAAAATCATGAAAATAAAACAAATTCGATATGTATATTCCCTCCATTTATGATTAATTGACACCAATTTCTTTTTCGTCCATCCACAATTAATTGACACCATTACTTTTTAGACCAACATTCAACTAACTTATCATACTCATATTTTATTATAAAACTAATAAACGGGGTATAAAAGTATGATTCATATTATACTAACTTTTTTAAATTCCAATCCACTTTCTACTATAATATACTAGTATTTCTTAAATTTGAGTTGAATCAAACTGATTCAATTAATTGTAGACAAAGGAAATAATAGTAAAAAATAAATTATAAAAAATGACAACATGTATATACAATTAATTTCTCTTTAGCATCGTATTAATGATTATTATTTTGATTTATTTAGTTTCTTAGTACTATCATACAACTAAATTATGAATGTTAAGTTGATTTTTTTTGTAATCTACATATTGTCTCAAAAATCACGAAATAAAATAAAATATATAATAAAAAATAATCTATACAATATATAGAATGGGAGTTCCGGAGAAATTTACAAGATTGCTATATAATTTAAAAAATTATATTAAATTAAAAATGTATAATTAAAGTCCATTTAAAAGTTTGATTAAAAGCGAAAAACATGTGTGATTAAGAGCATGCACAACGGTGCCACTGGCAAGAATGAGGTCTGTCGCCGCTGGAACGGCGCTGCTCGCTGCATCGAGCACGTCCGCGCCAGCGAGCAGGCGACGTGGCGAGCAGCGATTGGGCAACGACATAGCCGTTGCCTTTGAATTTTTTTTATTTATTTTTATTAAAAATCAGTTTTTAATTAAAAACCGATAAAAAATAAAATATATATATATATATTTTTTCACTTCCCAAAAAAAATATATCCGTTTTTACCGTTTTTCCACTTTTTAATTTTTTTCCCCCAATAATACACATTTTCATCTATAAATATACCCCATTTCACACCCAAAAATTCACACCAAACTATACAAATCTCATCTTCATTCTCCCATATTCATTATCATCTTCATTCTCTCATATCCATTCTCATCTTCATTCTCTCATATCCATTCTCAGTCTTTCTTCCACTCCTACATCATAACAATGTCCGGCTAAGGCGATGACCCCCCGCTCTCGCACGGTTGGAACCCCGAATGGTTCGGTTCACTATGACCCCCTCGCAACTTCGATCGCACGAGGCCATGATATTGGGTCTCCAAAGACAATTGGGGGTAGTGCCGCTGGATGAGTAGTCGTCCACGGGGGTATTTTTAGCTTTTAATTATGTAATTTTTAATTTTTAGGAGTTTAATTATGTAATTTTTAATTTTTAGTATTTTAATTATGTAATTTTTAGTTTTTAGGATTTTAATTATGCCTTTTTTATTTTATTTGTAATTTGTAATATTTTATTGTGGTTTTTTAATGAATTTTAATATTATGGAAATGTTTTTGTTTAATTGAATTTTAAATTGAATTGTGCTCGTCCTTGCGGAAGAGCACAGCTGTGGGTGTTGTGCTCTTGCCAGAGAGCAGACATAAAAAGTGGGGTCGGGCCCACAATCGTGCTCGCTGGCAAGAGCACGGTTGTGAATGCTCTAAGTGGAGTGAGTTGGAGGTTTTACTATGTCATTTAACTGCTCCATTATTCAGAATTGTACTGACAATAATTAGAATAGCTTCTTCATATATTTGGCCTATAAATATGATAGTTTATTTCTCATTTTCACATTACCTTCTCCGGTTGCATTATTAAATTTTCAGTAATTTTGTTTTCTACTAGGGTTCTTACTGTTTACCAATAGTAATACTTTAATATTCATATATTTTACACATACTTTTTATGTGATTGTTATGTTAATAATTATGTGATCTTACTGGAAGGTGAAAATCGAAACTGTGGAATTCATATTCCTTTCATTTCTTCATTAGTCAAAAGCAGTGGCGGATTCAAAAATTTTGGTTTGAGGGTACGAATTGTACAACATATTAATACATAATAAAATAATATTTAAAAAAAATTAAAAATAGCAAGAATTTTGTTGAGGTACAAGTTGAGTATGAATAATATTACATAAAATGATAAAAAGAATTATAGAGTATAATTTAAAAATCAAAGTAATTAAAAAATTACTAATAGATCATAATATTTGACAAACAAGAATATTATTTGAGGTACAAGTTTCCCTACATAATATACTTATTACATAAAATTATAAAATCAAAGCAATTAAAATAATTACATAATAAAATATAATATGAAAATTCAAAATAATCAAAACATACTACGTCCGAAACGATCTAATAACTAAAAATGTAAGTGCACAAACAGAAAATAGCGAAGTTAAACAAGACATATTTTCTTCCAAACCAAACTAAAACTACATACAGAAAGGAGTGAAAAAAAATAAAATTACTTGCACCTCTACCAGCTCTCAAACACAAGGTAGAAAGAACAAGGTACAAAGAACAAAGTGAGAGCATTTTTCCACTGGACCACCAAACTTACATGAAATTGAGCATTGAAATATTCTTATAGTAACGAAGTTTGGGGGTACAGTGGTACCCCTTGTTTCAACGTGTGTCCGCCAGTGGTCAAAAGGTATATTGTCTTCTTGGACATAAAAAAAAATGCAATATGTTTTCAGAATATGTTTTCATGGTCATATGGTATGTGTTATGTCATATTTTATTCAATTTTGTAGTTATTTATCAAAAACCATCATTGTTACCTTTTTTCCCTGCACATGGCATTAGTATTGGAGGAACATTTTTCCACAATTTTAATTTCTAATATTGCACTCAAGTCCTAAAGCTTAGTGCATTTAAAATAAAGAGAAAAGAGAAGGGAGATATTTACCTTCCCGAAATGCAGGAACTGAAGAAGGATTTGATGGGAAGAAAGATGAAGAATATGAATAATGCGGCGCATTATAAATGTGTATATTTGTATAGATTTTTAAACGTAGAACCATTCTTAAACGTAGAACAAATGCCAAACGGAAGTCGTTAGATCTTTTAATCCGATGGTGTTGATTTGCACAACAATTTCCCATTACAACAAAAACTATTATTAATGGGTGAATGCAGAGAAGTGAAAAAATAAAGCATGCATGACTCTTCTTCGTTTCATTCATTCTTCCATCAACATGTGAGTTTTTTCACATGTTGAGTCCGGAATGTCGTGAAAACATAGTCTAATATGTATGATTTTTAATCTTGACCGTCATTTTTTCCTCATCCAATGAATAAAATATGTAGAGTTCTAGGTTCTACACTTAATAATGGTTCTATCTTTAACGCAACCCTATTTGTATATCTAGATTTGTTATTAATGCGTGAAGCATTAATTTAATTTCATTTAATTTAATTTCATTTCATTCATTTCATTTCATTTTTTATTATTTTAATGGGTTATTTTTCATTCATTTAAACTAATTTATTTAATTCTTTATTTGTTTAATGCTATTGGATTTGCCGATTGTTAAATTATTTAGTGTTTTTTCACTTAATTCTTCTCAATAGATTTAATTTATTTTTAATATTTTATTTGCCTATAATTTTATTGAATAATATTTATTAACTATTGTTTATTAGTGAAATTATCTATAAAGCAAATTAAGATCTGTGCATGCCACAGGTGGTACACTAGTTTAAATAATACTGGAGTAATAGTTATTCACATTCATTATTTTATAATTAAATATATCTAAAAATGTAAATTATTAAAACGAATACATAGTATAACTTAATTTATCAGTAGTATCATATAACTGATTGATTATTGTTAAATTGATCATTATGTACTCTATATATTAATTAAAAATTTACTTATTAAATTTGGTAGAATATATTAACAAAAATTAAATTAAAACAATAATAGTTATTCGGAATCATCTATGAAAGAAAAAGATTTTCCAATGTCAGACCATATGAGTAACAAATCAAAGTTTAATTCGGAATGCAAATCCATAGGAAAAAAATTAAATCAAACTACAAAATCCAAAACAAATAAATATACTTATATCTATTTTCTTGTCTAGTAATGTTACCATTATCACGAGATCCATTTATAAAATCATGTAATGATTTGCTTTATAAAATTTGGATTTTCGCTTAATTTCGATTTGCCTAAATTTGTAAAATTTCATAATTTATAGTAGTAGATTTTAAATGGGAAAAAAAATCAAACAGCATTTATAGTGATATCTTTATAAATATAGAAAAGGAAATTTGATAAGGGAACAATGAATTAATATAAATTCCGATATACATAAAATCGGCTCGATTCATTAAAATTTTAGGTGATTATTCTATATTTTATTTATAATTTATTCATGGGTGTAAAATGACAACATAATGGGCTAATGATGATAGGGAATTATGGTGTAGATAATCAACACATTTGAGGGTGTGTTTGGGGGTGGGGACCATGTCGCAGTCTGTAGATATTATTGTCTACTTAATATTTAAGTTATTTAAATTTATTAAAGTCACAGTGGCTATAAAGAATAAAAAAGTACGACATTATTAAATATAAATAATTGAGCTCTTTAATCCGTGCGTCACGTGACCGGTCACCAAAAATATCTTTCCTAACCATAGTTAGTGTGACTGTGTGCACAGTATATCCGTAAAAAATATTCCAAAATCATTTTCCTAAAATACTCATTTCCAAGTCGGCTACAGCTTTCAAGCTTACAGCCAAACAGCCCCTTACAGTTTCCGTAACCTACGCCAATAATAAACCCAGTGCGCACTGCGCACCCCGTTTAACCTAACCCCAACTACTCCAAAACCTAGCTGCATTCACCAGTATAAATACCCACACACTCCTTCGCCTTAATCATCAACTCCCATTCTCCTTTTTCCTCTCTCATCTCTGAATATCAATGGCCGACGTTGAGTATAGGTGTTTCGTCGGTGGTTTGGCATGGGCCACCACTGACCAGTCTCTTGGCCAGGCCTTCTCTCAGTTCGGCGAAGTCATCGAATCGAAGGTCCGTTGTCGCAGAGATCGGATCCGACTCGATTCACTCTGATCTGTTAACGTTACTGTTACTCTCTCTGTTACTACTACTGTTACTGTTACTGTTACTGTTTCATCTGTTACTATTTTACACCGGAAACGGTACGTTCTATCTTCCTCTCTCTATATAGAGTTGAAGATCGGATAAAATCTCTTTTCAGCTTCATTTCCTCCTTTATTTGCTATCATTTACCAGATCTAGTGTTGAATTGAATAGATCTGATGTTTTTTTGTTGTTGTGTTTAATTTTACAGATCGTCAACGATCGTGAGACCGGGAGATCGAGGGGTTTCGGATTCGTGACATTCAAGGATGAGCAGTCGATGAGGGACGCGATCGAGGGGTTGAACGGCCAGGAATTGGACGGCCGCAGCATCACCGTTAATGAGGCACAGTCTCGCGGCAGCGGTGGTGGCGGCGGAGGCGGTTTCCGTGGCCCACGCCGTGATGGCGGAGGCTATGGTGGTGGTGGTGGTGGCGGCTACGGACGCCGTGAGGGCGGCGGTGGCGGCTACGGAGGCGGTGGCGGTTATGGAGGAGGTGGCGGCGGTGGATATGGCCGTCGTGAGGGCGGTGGTGGTTATGGCGGCGGCAGCCGTGGCGGTTACGGAGGTGACCGTGGCTCTTCTGAGGGAGATTGGAGAAATTAATCGTGTGCTGGTTATTTAAATTGTTACTGGCGTTTGGGTCTTTTAAGTGTTTCGTTGTGGTTTGTTGTTGGTCGTGGTTGGATGTATTTTTGACCTCTTAGCTCTTGCTGATGATTTTTAATGTACGTTAGAATCCAATGTTTGCAGATTTCTCTGGAATGAACTAGATTGAGGTTTTGACTAATTCTTAATTCTTACTGAATTTATTGTTTCAATTTTATTTTTTTAATTAAAGGTGATGCCAATCTTATTAAGCAAAATACTCACTCTCATTCTTAATTTCCATAAGAATCACAAATAGTGAGAACACGATTTGGTATAAATTGATTTTATTTCAAAATTTTAATGTTTAATTTTATTCTTACGCACATTCATAGTATTTATATCTTCCTTCCGTCCATGATTGATTTCATTTTGGCTCATGTTTTGCAAAGATCTTTAATTATTAAGTATTATTTTTTTCAAGAGTGAAATGCAAATAGTTATGAACTATGCTTTAATTTTCACTTTTGCACGCCAATCTTTTTATCTGTAATAAAATACAGATTTGCACTAACGTTTTATTTAAATATTAATATATTTATAATTTAAAAGTTGGAAAAATTTGCATAAGTAGCTGCTTAAATTGAGAATAACAATAATGAATTAATACTTGTCTATTAATTGATGTCAATCTTTTTATCTCTAATAAAATGTAGATTCATACTAACAGTTTATTTAAATATTAATAAAATTTTAAATTTTTAAAGTGCAAGAATTCCTTATTTGCTTAAAAAATTCTAGACGGAGGTATTAATTCAGTATTGTTATTCTCAATCCAAGCAAGGAATTCTTCCACATTAAAAATTTAATATTTTATTAATATTTAAATTTTTTAATGAGCTTGAAGAGTTTTGGTTGCCATTTATGCCCATGACCAAATTTGTGTGGGCCCTGTTTGTATATTCCACATAATTACTCGTACTGGAGTAGTAGTATTATTTTATTCATAGTGATTGATAACATTGTTAAGCAATTCCAATAAACAAGTCTCAGAAAATATCATTACAATCAAAATCAAATGATATATTACTGGTTAAGAAACAAAAAATTACTTGTATAAATTTGTTGGTTGGCTGCTCCACCATCATCAGAATTGGATTCACATTAAATTTTTGGATTTATGGATAAAAATACCCTTCAAGCTTTTGGGGGTATTTTGGGTATAAAATTAGAAGAAAAGTGAAAAAAATATAATAAATGTGATTATCCCTTAGTTCACAGACCATTTGCGTTCACTCTTTTTTCAAATAAAAACAGTTAATTACTTAAAATGGGATAGAGAGACTACTAGTTAATTTCTGTTATTAATAATTTCTTGAAATAATGGTAAATTACTCGCTAGACTTGATATATTCCTTATCAGTTCATATAAATATCTCTGTCCTCCCTTCTTATCTAAAGCGTCAATGGTCAACGCTCATGAAAGAAATTTTCTAATCTTTTTTTGCCTCATACGGTGGGAATTTTTTTTTCCATATATTTTCCGAAAAAGAATGTACAGTATTTCATCGGAATTGTTTAGAAAAATAGTGCTCCTAATAAGTGGGCACCAAAATAAAGTTATTCAAATGATACAAAGTTATTCAAATGAATAACACAAAGTTTTTACTTAGTTTCATCCGACGTAGTACTACAATTTTTCCCATTTATCAAAATCATTATATCTATGATATTCTTATAAAATTTAGCATAATAAAATTGTAGCTTGTAAAAATTTTCGAAATTACAAAGATTTATCTATTATACCTGTGTTGACTTTACGTAACACCCTTGCTCGACTAGCTAAAAACTGAATAAGCGATTTCACTTTGTGTTGTGATTATCAAAATTTCAAAATACAAATATTATTAAAGGACGGCAGAAAACCCATAAAACTCTTTTTTTTTTAAAAAGTTGATAACTTGCCAACAAGACTTGAACATAATTTTTACATTCAACCCGCCTATATCGAACAAAAATACACATCAATAACAGGTAATAACCAAAGATTGTAAGACTGGTGACTTGATGGGGATGCAGCTGCTTAGAGTAAGAGAGTTTTTACCTACAAAACAAACAATCCGAAAAGTGGTGAGCTTTAAAAGCTCAGTAGTTTAATCACATATTATAAAGTAGACTTCTCAAATAAAAGATATATAAATGATATGCAATGACGATTAAGATTAATCTGATTCAACAAAAAGAAAACTTAACACGTCATTTAATTTCATGTGTATGTGTATCCACACCTTTACATGATCACATATCGAGCTTCAATTAACTCACTTAGTATTCAAATAGCTCTCATTTAGCATTTCTTCATTAATATAAGATGGAAACCCATAATTGCAAAAGGAAAACTCCAAGATTCTTATAAGATCATAAAGTCCCCACACAAAAGTAATATTTTTACATAATATCTATACTTTCTTACACATTCTCATAAACATGTAACATTTCACATAATATCACTACTTTCTTACACGTTCTCATAAACATGTAACATTGACCAGTAGCTATTAGGCTTCAAACACAATAAATATTTCCAGAAATATATAGTCAAACATTTAATGAGCCTTAAACTCCCACTTTGAGAGTTTTAGAAATTCATATTCATAACAGATTATTCAAAGATGGAAGCTAGGCCATCTGTATGAGTCGAGATGGAGGCTAGATCAACCATTGAAATATATTTATTTTCCAAATAGATGCAAGACCCTCCATAAGATATTTCGAAATGGAGGCTGGATATTTTCCATGAATATATACAGAATGGAAGCTAGACCGTCCATATAATAATAGCAGAATGGGGGCTAGATAATCCATGTAAGACATGTACATAATGGAAGCTACACCCTCCATAAGAAATGGAGGCTAGATCGTCCATAGAAGAAGCTTGATATCTCACGTCCAAGCATCCCTTTTTATTAACATGTTCTATGTTCGGTAATTTCTAAAACTAAAGGGATGAGATCACACTAATCCAAGGATTACACAAAATGTTAGGCTTACTTGAATTATTAAACGCACATGATTTGGTACTCACCATAGCACCATAACATTCAAAACCACAAGATTTACATAGATCACCAAAATGCAAATCAATAGCAACTGTAACACTTGATGAATTATCAAAAACCGACCTTGTGAATATCATTATATTGCTCATATCGCCACTTTGTCACAAGTCGAAACCACTCCATCAACCAACAACGATGAAACAACTTAAATAATCGAAATCATCGAACTAGTACCTCACACAAGTAGTAAAGATGAAAATATCAACACACAGTTCTTCTATATGCAGAGCACAAGTCGATTTACTTTATAATCATCTTGATTAAGAGCATTATATTAAACGATGTGGTGAGAAAGACACTACCTTATATGCGACACATTATTATTCTCTTAGGCGGGCTACACTTAAGTTGGTTACCATAAAGATTGCATCCCGTATCGGCTGAAAAATTGACAACAAGAGATGCTCATATATCTAAAGCAAAGTGAATCAAGTAAATCAAAATTGCAGTAACCCATTAGCTCAACTTTCGGTCACTTTACATAATTCAAGAAAGTGTTGATTTCAATTTAACTCCTAATTCAAAACATGTTCAATTATTCCAAGAAGCATAGAGCTTTATCCAGATAAGTAATAATTCACAAAACTTCAAGAATTAAGGACATAGGGTTCACCCATTTTCAGAAATTCAACCTAAGTTTGGATTTCTTCTATTTAACTCAAAAATTCAACTCCAAAGTGTGATAGAGGCGAGATAAATTAGAATTGGTACCATAATTTCACAAGGTTTAAGCTTAAGCGTGGACTTTGAAGCTCTAAGCTCTAGGACTCTTCTTCAACGGAGGATGAAGGAGGAGAGAAGGCCGAAGCAAAGCAAGGAGAGGACGGAGGCGAGGCAGAGCAGACGCCGTGGAGATGAGCGTAGCTGAGTTTCGGACTGTTGGTCGGCGACTTGCCGATTTCTAGAGAGATGAAAAGTAGAGGGAGGGAGGGAGGGAGAGAGTATTGAGTGTGTGTGTGTTAGCCGAGAAAATTAGAAAAAGGGAAGTAAATTGATTGTTTTCATTCATCATTGGGCTATATAAGCTTAAGGTGGACTTCTATATAATTCTTTATTGAATCTAAAGCCCAACATAAGAATACATTGATAGCCAAATCAAAAACAAATAATTATGGATATCTCAAAACTTTACCTCAAGGTTTTTAACTATTCACTGATTAACAATTAACACACATTTGACAAATAAATTACTCCATAATGCATAACCATAAATTAAATTCATGAACTTTAAAACTTAAACTTTAGCTATTCTAAAATCAACAATTACCAATCGATATTACTTACAATCTCAAAGAGTCATCAGATGACCAGGAACTAAGCCCACTTTTGGGGCATTACACTTTATACAAGTAAAAGTTCAAATGAAAAGTGACTATGGATTTATTTAGTCATGTTATATCCATGTCCATTAATATTGTGTTTGGATACGCTACATAGTACATAGAGTTTAATTTGAATAAAAATGTGGGATTGACTCCTCGATCAAAATTGTGTATTTTTAATAGTCAAAATTGATGACCTTAATTAACTACTGCAAATAGGATTTATTTCTCTTGTTGATATACACTTATGGGCTGAAAAAGCATAATGGGTTTACAGAATGTAGGCCATGTAAACCGAGGCCCCCTCTGCTATTTTCTCATACACCTATTACCTATAGTTTCAGTACCTTAATAAATATGTTTCCTGTCAGATTATAAACTGATCGAGGTTATCATCACAACTATAAAAAACTTTATAGAGAGAGGAAATATCTCAAACTTGTAATTTTTGTTCAAGAGTAGATAGCATAATCTATTAATCTTATTCTAAATAATTTTTGTGCTATATAGCTTAGAACAAAGATTATTTCTTTCCCGCATTCCAAATGTTTGGACATATTTTTCTCTGGAAGTTGAAATCACAGATATATATAATTACGTTTTCGATGTATTAATATCTTTTAGGCACTTGACATTTGATGTGCAGGCCATTGATGATAATACCCCGAGTTGACATAATATACTTGCAGTTGACATTTCGAAAATGTTGTAGATGAGTGGCTAAATCCTCAATTAAGCTAAAAAAATCTCAACCTAACAGGACCCTATATATATTTACCCGTGTGGATATCTTAGATGGTCTTCAATAAAAATATGGAGTAATTGATTACAAGGTCTTAGACTCTCGAGTTTGAATCTGAGTAGCGATAGTACTGATGGCTCCTTGTGCATTTTGAGTACTAGACTGCTGCTTCCTTGATAAATGGTAAAAAAACATATTTTATGGGTTTCATTAGTCTTGCGTTATGACTTGTACATTCAACCTAGCCTTGGTATTTAAATTTTTTCCCAATAGGTGACTAGATGTTGTGTTTCGTTAATTTCATACATAGATGCTTGATTTCGAAAGAAGAGTAAGCCAATGAAAATGGAAATATCGAATCCCAAAATACCAACACATGTGACATACAGCTGATTAGTGGACTTAAATATACACCAAAGAAGTAAGCTCCAACACATTAAATACACCCTTTCATTTTTTACTATGAGTCCAAATAAAAAAAAAAGGTTCAGATGGTGACTAATATTGACAACTTTTAAGTCTGAACTTGAAGGAGTTAGTGTTTTCCTTCTCAATATATATACCTTAATTAAACAAAAATCCACCTAAAAATCTATCTTTATTGGCCAAGTGGCAGATAGTACCCCGTTTGAGAGAGCCTATAAAAGAGCAACAAGTTCACCCATACAAATTGTACATTTCCCTGAGCTTAAAAATGGCATCAAGATCCGTCAAGTGGAGTGCTAAAGAGAACAAGGATTTTGAGAAGGCGTTGGCCGTGTTCGACCAAGATAAGCCTGATCGCTGGGCCAACGTGGCTAGGGCGGTCGGCACCCGTACGCCCGAGGAGGTCAAGGCCCATTACTTGATCCTCCTTGAGGATCTCAAACATATTGAGAGCGGCAGAGTCCCCTTTCCCAATTATCCATCAATTCCCATGGCCAGGTAAATATGTGTTTAAAGTAATACATTTCTTTGAAATATCGTACTCAAAATGATATGTTCATAAAAATACAAATAATATCCTAATAGTTTATTTTCTATTCATGTAACATACTAAAGAATAGTAGTACTATAGTATAAAACTTCTTATCGAAAAAGAAACACTTCTTTGAATGAGAAGGTAACTAATATGTTTGGCTAAGGGCACTACTGTGACACTAAGACACCCATGAGTGCAGAATTTGAGGTTGACTTTAGTTATTACACTTTATTTATTAAAGCCAAATATAGCTAAAGTTAGGTGAAAATAGCCAAACCTTCCTAACTCTAATTGCTAATGCATGCATGTAATGAATTCAATTTGGTATTTATGGAATGAAAATGATAATTAATTTCCATGCAGGATGAAAAGCTGAAAGTCATGAATTGATGGAGTGGTAAGGTGGTGGTGTTGCCATGTGAAACAATGAATTAAAGATGGATTAATTGTTGAAAATTAGTGTATTGTACTATGTAGCAAGGTAGTATGTGGGTGGGAAATGGGAATATCAAAGTTGCATTAGCCAACTTGCATGTTTTTATTTATGTTTCACATGTTCTAGTCTATGTTGTAACTTATGACCCACTAATTCAACTTCTTTTCTTCGTAATCATTATACCCATTACTTCATATCCTACTTTTTCTAATTAATATTTAATTGAGCCGTCAAGCTGCAAACCACTCTATTCAGTTCAAAGGTGTTAATTGCTTTGGGGTTTTCCTTCAATAAATAGAAATAATATGAGTTAATCATGATAAAAATAATAATATAACGGGTTTCACAAAAAAGGACTAATCATGAAGGCTAATTGGACTACAAAAATTTATGGACTCATTAGGAGGGTAAATTATTGAATAATTTATATATAAATTATGTGTATAAAATATAGGTAACTTGTTTGCATTATTCGAGGAGACAGCCTTTGATGCAGTCCAATTAGCATTGAATATTTTCTCACTAAATTTTGTTATATTAAGAAATAAGTTGGGAGTAGACAATAAGTTATGTACTACCATTTAACATATGGATTAATAGAAATCCAGAATGATAGACTTGGAAGAAAGATTTAGAGATGAACTAGAAAATAATAATGTATTTATCATACGGAAAGTGGTATATCTAGTAGCGGACGGGACGGGTGACTAACATGTAGGACTCTGTCTTCGGGAAGGTGACAACAGCTGAAAACGGATGCTAATACCCGAGCAAAAGGAGAAATCTGCCCGATGAGGGACTTGCATCGTATTAGCTAGTTGTATACTTGTAGATTCCAATTTCAAATTCTCCATCCAAATCCTTGATCCCAATATAAGACGACAATTTTGATTAAATTTCTTCTAAATAATTTTAATAAATACTACTATCAAAGTATTTAGATTTTAGATACAAGAAAAGTAGAAAACTTGTATAGGAAGCTATAGATTAGACTGTTGTGAAATCGCTTTCCGTACAAAGTTCGACGAAGAGAAGCCAACCATTGAGATTGCCCAACAATTAATTTCTCCTACTACTTCATTTTTCTAATTTTATGTAGTTGATAGTAATATTTAGAAGGATAAGTAGTTGCCAGTTTTAATGTTTGATGATTTTAGCAAATACCTATACTCGCACATAAAAAGAATGACTATAATAAAAAAAATATCATGGCAAGTTGTTTTATTTCATCTTACAGGTTATAAGATAGTCAGTTTCGAAAACCATGAGATTTTAAACGAAATGTTGAAACTTGAATGTAATAAATTAGAGAAAAAATGATAGTTAAATATTTTAATAATAGAAGAGACAAATTTCATTCTAAATATCTAAATGAATTAATTAAAAAGGACATATGAACCGATTAAATGGAACAGATCGAATATAGTAGTAATTTTTAAGTAGAATTAGTATTAAATATTCAAAATAAAGAATTAATAAATCATTAAACTATAAAGCAGCTCTCGGCTTGTTTTAAAAGTGTTGCCATTTTCCATGAGGCATCAGGCAATGAGTACCTTCTAATAAATCTTGATTTCTAAAATACTCACATAAAATCATATAAATATGTCATCTATAATTATGAACATATTAGTATGTTAGGTTCCCATCATCCAAAAAGCAACCCCAAAACAATATGAAGATTACAACTCACATCAAACAGAAGAGAAAGATGAAGGATAAAGCAAGAGCATGCTGCAAATTCAGTGCAACATTAAACTTAGTAAAAACATATCAAATACCCATTTCTTCAAGTTAAAGCAGATGAAAATGGTTGGTTTAATGTACCTCTCCATCTTCATATTTAAACATACATACATATATACCATCAAAAAATATTGCTTAGAAGCCTCACATTTCTTCACCTAATCATCAAAACCACCTTTTTCCATATAACAAACTGATGGCCTCTCACAACTCACACCCCCTATAAAAGAAAACTAACCAAAATCACAAAATCACAAATCAATTTGCAAGGCAGTTTTAAGCTTAAGCAGATATGGGGAGAAGAGATGTTTTTGTGTGGAATTTTGGTGTTTTTTTCTTGTGTTTTCTTCTTGGATTTGTCCAAGCTGCAGTGAAAACATACAACTTTGATGTTAGTATGAGTACAAAATTACCATCATCATTTTTAAATTTCTCATACCTTTTTTTAATTATAATTGACATTTGGTCAGGTTCAAGTGAAGAATATAAGCAGATTGTGCCATGCAAAGCCAATGGTGACTGTGAATGGGATGTATCCCGGGCCAACCATCTATGTCAGAGAAGGCGATCGCCTCCGTATCAACGTTACTAACCATGCACAATATAACATGTCGATTCACTGGTGAAAAATCTCAAGCCTAATCCAACTCTCATCAACTTGTGCAAATCACATGTCATTTATCTTGATTTTGTAGGCACGGATTGAAGCAGTATAGCAACGGGTGGGCAGATGGGCCGGCTTACATAACTCAGTGCCCGGTTCAGACGGGGCAAAGCTACACATACGATATGAATGTGACAGAACAGAGAGGCACATTGTGGTGGCATGCACACATATTTTGGCTAAGAGCAACTGTTTATGGTGCTATTGTGATCATGCCTAAACTAGGGGTTCCATATCCTTTCCCACAGCCCAATTCTGAGTTCAATCTAATCCTAGGTTCATTTATGCTACTCAAATACAAATTCTTGAATCAATGAGTTCATCTTGATAATTAGTAGTAAAAAAGTGCTAAAAAAGGTTGATTTTTTTTTTGTTGGGATGCAGGGGAGTGGTGGAATGATGATGTTGAAGAGATTGTGAAGCAAGGAAGGAAACTAGGGTTGCCTCCTCAGATGTCTGATGCTCACACAATCAATGGGAAGCCAGGGCCACTCTTCCCTTGTTCGGAGAAGCGTAGGTTCTTCAACATATTTGTATATTTTTCAAAGAGGTGAAGGTGTGTGTGAATTGTGATGACAATCTTTTGATTTTGATTCTTGAAATGCAGATACTTATGCCATAGAATTCGAGCAAGGGAAGACGTACCTTCTCCGTATCATCAACGCTGCTCTCAACGACGAGCTTTTCTTTGCCATATCCGGGCACAGCATGACAGTGGTTGAGATTGATGCAGTGTACACAAAGCCCTTCTCAACTGAGTCAATCTTGATCGCACCTGGCCAGACCACAAACGTGCTTGTTCGAGCAAACCAAGCTGCGGGAAGATATTTCATGGCTGCACGGGCTTTCATGGATGCCGGGCTTCCTATAGACAACAGGACTGCCATAGCCATACTGCAATACAAAGGCATTCCAAACACAGTTATTCCATCCCTACCTCAGTTACCCGCTTTAAACGACAGTTCCTCTGCCCTCACCTACAATGCCAAACTAAAAAGCCTAAACTCGCCTAGTTTCCCTTGCAACGTGCCACTGAAGGTCGACCGTCATCTCTTCTACACGATAGGTCTGGGAGTCAACCCGTGCCCAACGTGCCTGAACGGGACACAACTCACAGCATCGTTGAACAACATCACTTTCGTGATGCCTCAAGTTGGGCTGCTGCAAGCTCATTTCTCGTCCCTCAAGGGGGTTTTCACTACAGACTTCCCTGACCGCCCCCCAACGCCCTTCAACTACACCGGCGCTACATTCACGAACCTCCAAACGACACTGAGCAAACTACCAAGAGTCAGCAAGATAGCATTCAACTCGACAGTGGAGCTAGTGTTGCAAGACACTAACCTCCTCTCTGTAGAGTCCCATCCATTCCATCTCCACGGTTACAATTTCTTCGTCGTTGGAACCGGGATCGGGAACTTCGACCCCAAGAAAGACCCTGCGAAGTACAACCTTGTTGACCCTCCAGAGAGAAACACAGTTGGTGTCCCAACTGGTGGATGGACTGCCATAAGGTTTAGAGCTGACAATCCAGGTGACTTACATATTACTTCCAAACATATTTCACTATTGTTAAACATTTGTTTCTCAAATACTAAGAATTGTTTTTGCTGTCATTACAAAAGGTGTGTGGTTCATGCACTGTCACTTGGAGCTTCATACTGGATGGGGCTTGAAGATGGCGTTTGTAGTCGAGGATGGACCAGATAAAGATCACGCAGTTCGGCCTCCACCTAAGGATCTTCCACAATGTTAATTATTTTGAGAAAAACTGTTTATTCTGAATCTTTTTCCTTGTTGCAAAACGCTTGAGGAAAGACAATAATAAAGTAGTACATAAAAATCTTTTCTTTATGGAGTTATGTAACCTTCATCATTTCACAGCACAAGAAAGTGAGTGTTTGCAATTGATGTCACAAAATTTACTATACTGCTCAAGATTTCTTATGGAAAAATTTGTATTTAAATTCAACACTCAAAATTCTTGAAGCGATTGTATTCAACACAATTCAATACAATTCCCTGCAAGATCAGTTCTTGAAAGCAAGAAAAACAAAAGGAATAATAATCCAACATAACACATCACGTGTGGATAGATTCTCATGAAACCATGACTGATGAAAAGAAATCATCAGACAACCAATCCTAAGCCTTAACAATCTTGCCATCAGACTCTAAAATCAGAAGAAAACGGCAATGAGACAAACCAACAAAAACACCAGCACCACCACCCCAATCCAACAAGCACAAACCCTCTTCCTCTTCATCCGGTTAGCATGATCGAGCTCCTTCGTCCCACCCCTCACATCCTTAGCAGCCCTCACCACATTCTCCTCAATGTTGTTCAAATTGTCAGCCTGAGCATCAACCATCACAGCCATATCAAGAAACACTTGATGCAGCTCAACCAAGCTCTTCTGCAAGTCCGTCACCACCGCGTGCCTCTGCTGATTCTCCTCAAACAACCCCCCCTTCCCATCAGCCACAACCCCTCCATCCAAGATCATCTTCTCAAACTTCTCATCACTCAGCTCCTCCCCTGTCGCGCTGCAATACCTCGCCTTAGCTCCTTCTTTATGCTCCTGCAAGATCCTCTCTCTCAAACACTGAAAGTCATTCATCATATCCTTCAATTTGACCCTCAATCCATGTGTTACACCGGTTCTC
The DNA here is from genome assembly GCF_004379255.2 of Salvia splendens. NCBI lineage: Eukaryota > Viridiplantae > Streptophyta > Magnoliopsida > Lamiales > Lamiaceae > Salvia > Salvia splendens. The sequence continues at coordinate 4,262,157 of NC_056039.1, forward strand.
GTGCGATCCACGTGGCTCCCCTCTCTGTAATCCGCGGAGATGCTCCGATTAGCCACGTTGGACTTATCGAGGGATTCCAACCGGGATTTGATTATCTTGGCTTTTCTGAGGACAGTGACCATGTCAGAGTTGATCTGATCCCTCAATCCCCGAAGAATTTTCGAGCTTTGTGCAGATTTGGTCTCTTCGTTGAGGTGTTGGAGATGGAGGAGGAGGTTGGTGATTTCCTCCATCTCGGCCTTGACTGCGCCTACTTCTTCGAAGAATTTGGAGAGGTTTAGTTCGTGTGAAGGGTCGAGTTGTCCCATTTCCACATCCGATTCCAAATCCTTCATCGCTTGTTTCTTCAGATCGACATAACTTAGAAACGACTTCGTCATTAGGTCATTCATCTTCCCGATTCTGCGCAAAATGTTAACACAATTATTGAAACGAACTCATGAGAAACAGAAATTGAGTACATATGTGTGAATTAATCGTACCTCAGAGATGAAACTGGAGAAGAAAATATTTTTGATTCGACGCTAGAAGTTTTTTTGATTGAACCCTTGTTATCTTCAATAAGCAACCTGCAACGCAAAAAATTCGCCGATTACATCCAGATAAAGAGAGGGAGAGTGAACAATCTTGATACAAAACAGATTCAAAAAAAGAAAGTTTCTTCTGCATAAGTAATCAAGAAACGAAGATCAAACCTTTTCGAAGAAATGGTATTGAAATCAGAGCGAGAGCGTTCAAAGAGGAAGGGCGGTGCGATCCGTTGGAATTATCCAAATTTAAATGCGGGAAGAAAATTAAATATTAGTAGCCGTTACAATTTTGTGAAAAGTCATTTTTACCCCTAGGATGTGGATACCTGATTAATTATTAAATTGTTTCAATGAAATATAATTAGGATAAAGCAATTCAAATCGCAAAGTTTGGATTCTGCTCAATCTCATGAGAATTGAAAATCATACAAAATTTCTATTTTTATCAACGAAATATTAAATGTGTACAGAACATCTTTGATGATGCCAAAATTATGTTGATTGATAAAAACAATTCGCAAAGAAAGAAAAAATATATATTTATCTAATTAAACAATACTCTTATTTGAGTACACAAACTTCTTGATTTAATATGGAGTACTACATTTTTTTAAAAGTGTAAGTAGAGTAATTTAAATAGTTATTACCCTAATACTATAAAACGAAATATCAAACTCCAAAATATTACACAACGAATTTTAGTGTCTATAATTTTCTAGTGTACACACAACGATATAACTTAAACCAAAGATGTTCCTTTTGTTTTTCCCATTTATAGTTCTAATTTTCAACATATAACGAAAAACGTTACATTTTTATAACAGCAGTAATTAAATAATTGTCAATGTAGACACGGACAATTAAGTCATAGTACAAAATTTCAACAAAAATGGAACCCGACTTTAGACAGGAATTCTTGATCCCTGCTATATCTCAATCTGGGTGAGAGCTTCAATCTTCAAACAACTCCTACCGTTTCTCTCCTTTCTCTACCTGGCTTTGGAACCCTTTGCCTTTCCTTTGCCCTTTGTCGAACCCTTCGCTGCCGAGCCTTTACCTTTCTGCTTTCCCCCCTTCTTCCTCGCATCCTTTTTCATTCGCCGATCAACGACGACCTTCCCCTTGCCACCCTTAACTTGGACTCCCTTCTTCGCTACCACGTACTCCTTCTGTGGCTTCTTCGTAGCTGTTGCCTTCTTGTAAAGCGATTCAATCATTCTGCCCTTGGAACGGTCAGAAATGTCGGCCTGGTCTGATATGGTATTAGCCTTCTTCCGAACCTTCTCCAGTTTCTTATATGCAGCACGTTTCTTACGGGCTTTGGCTTCCGCTACCTTCTTAGCAGGCCGGGCGTTGATTTCTTTGAACTGTGCTTTCATTGCAGCTATCTCTTCCTTTGTCACAGGTTTAACAGGCACACGATGTTTCTTCTCCTCGTCGAGGAACCACTTGGGAAGCCCATCGTCGTGGAACATATACTTGTTGTAAGCATCATCTATCATATGTTCTCTCTGCTTCTTAGACAGCATCTTTTTAGCACAAGCCAGTATTTCAGCCTTTGTTTCAATGCTATCATCATCGTCTGACTCATCAGATGAAGAATCATCGGAATCTGTAGCTGGGGCAGGCACCACTTCAAAACCATCGTCTACCTTATCCACCTTCTTCTGACGAACAGGCTGCTCAGGAGAAGCTTCGGTTTTCTTTGCTGAAACTCTGGGGGGTTTCACTGGCAAATCAACCTGCATTTCATCTTCACTATCATCATTACCTAATTTCTCATGTTCGTCTCCATCCATGAACACATCTTGACTAAACCATTTAGCTGCTATTTCCTCTTGAGTTAGTTCATCTTCTGCAAGTGGTACCATGAGAGGATTTGCTTCATGATCACCCTTTTCATTGTCCGAGTCTTGATCGGAATGCAACACTGTTTCTTCATCACCCTGCATAAACAATAACAAATTACTATGTGCAACTGCAAATTTAAATTTGCACTGTCCTGTATGCCATCTCTCAATATGTGAAGCATACCATGTGAATCATCATGTGAAACTTGAACCTATAATGGACAGACACACTACTTAAATGTGAAGAGGAGAAAGCATGCATATAAACAAAAAAATTATTCGAACTTTAGATCTTAGAAAGAAGAGACATTCAAATAGAAAATTCACAAAATATTTCAGATCAGTAGGTAGAGAAAGGGGCATGGCAACAAATATTGTCGAGCCAAATATGGGAAAGATCTAACCAAAATACCTCCAAGAGTTGCTCATCCTTGTAATCTTGCTTTGACCGCTTCCTCTGTTTTGTACTTCCATCTTTTTTAGTCAAAAACCTTTCATATGCTTCATCGAGCAAGTTCTCTACTTGTTCGTCATACCTGAATGCAGATTCAATCATTCAGTCACATGCGGAACAAATTCAGTACGGCATTCAATTCAACTGTAAAATGAAGCCACCAAAATAGCAGTTACCTCTTTCTTTCCTCCTCAGAATCCAAATCACTATGTGAGCTTTCTTCAGCGTGACCTTCGCTTTCGCTTTCACTGTTCCCAACTTCACCGGCATCATCATCGAACTCATTATTATCAACAGCCACAAGATCTTTCTTCTCCTAAGTTATGTAAACAGAATGGGGAAAAATCAAAATGGTTTCACATTAAAAAATAGTTACACTTTTGCGGAACAGGAATGAAAATTTTGTGTACAAAACAACCAGTCTTTTTGAACTTTAGAGTGTATTTTTCTATTTTTTCAGAGTCAAGGGAGAATGTGTGATGTGTTATAATATTGTTAGATAAAGTGTGGTCCCAAGAATGTGGTTACCAGAAGATGAGATTGCAGGCTTAAGATAAAAATGGCAACTGAAGGGTGAGGTACTGGTAATGGGGTGCATGTGAATAAAGTACCTTGATGGAAGATAGAGAAAACAACTCCATATCAATGTAACCATCTTCAATTGCATCCATCTGTTTCCCTAATGCTTTCCGAGCTTTGTCCTGAAAATAGAAGTAATGGAGTAAGGATTATATCACAGCTAAAATACTTCTAAGTACAATATATAGGGTAGATAAAGTTACTGATTTGATATTACCTAGCAACAGACTAAGAACAGGGGCTTATTCATCATGTTTTCAATGGAATGATGCAAATGCATACTTCTATTTTTCATAACAAGAAATCAACAAATAAATGGAAGAGATTCAAAACCTTGGCTAGTCTTTTAGCAACAAGTTTCTTTCCCCTTTTCTTCTTCCTGTCCATGGCATTGGTTAACTCTTCCATTTCATTAAGTAGTTTCTCATCTTCATCTATCTTGCTCTCTTCTTCAACAGAAGAGGGAGCAGTAGTAGCCTTCTCGGATGGAGAAAGAGCCTTCCTCATAAGTATACGCCATCTGTGAAAGCAAGAAAAATGATTCATTTGAGAGAAGTTCAAGGGAAACATATGTAGCCTACTGAATAATCAACATTTTACCATTCACAATCTTACTTTAGAAGATGCTTAAAATCTTGCTTCCCTAAAACACGTAGATCCTCACATAGAGCTTTAACCTGTCCATTATTTTACAAGACAAAGCAATAGAACTGTCACATGACTATTCAATATATCCAAAGCAACAAGTTTTTTCTAATAATTAACAGTTACACATACCTCTTCAGTTGTTTGTGTATGATCTTTCAAAGGTAAAGAATCAGGATCATCAAAGTTTATAGAAGTGACTGAACCAAGGATTTCAAGAGGGTTGTCGGACCAAATAAACTGAGATGCAGTGCTCATCTTTCTCAAAGTTGTGTCACCATCCTCATACCTGCAGATTCGAACACATATTATAACATGTGAATACTAATCATAGGCATTAATGCACATTTATAAAAACCAAAAAACTACAGAGAATGTATTCTAATATCCACACAAAGGCCTGGCAATGGAAACACAGTACATGTAGAGCCCTTTACTGGTGAGTTACATAACAAAGGTCCAACTGTGATTGAATAATATTAATATGGTAAGATCAGAATTACCCATCACGGTGACGTTTTTGTTTCGTTCCTCTAAGCACATCTACAACCTGGTAACGTAGATTGCATAGGTATAAGTACTCTCAAAAGAAGTCTACGCAGAAGAGGATACAGCAAGACAGTTCAGTGAAATTTCAAAGTACCTTTGGAGGCTCCTTTCCTCCTTGAAACAAATGCTTGAAGTCCAAAAGGCGGGGATCAATCTTAGAAGGTGCCTTGTATTTAAGGCCTATAACATAAATTTCAGCTGACGCTGATCTACTGGCTGCGGGCTTGTCTACTTCAACCTTTTCAAATAGCTGCAAAGCACATCCCAGCTCACAAAATCACATAATGTCATATCGTGTGAGAAAACTACAATCATAATCATATGAAGAAAATTAGTACCTGTCTAAGACAGTACAGCACTGCAGTATAGTCTTGAGACCTGAACACCTGCCGAAAAATAACAGAGAGAAAGAGAAGTCATGTAAAGAGTAAATGTTGATCAATTGCAGTATACTAAGCCAAGACAATGATGACACAAGTATAACAGCCATGTTCCGAAGATGCAATCCCAACTAAAAAAGTGGCTCCATTACTATACGCAGCAATAATAAAACCACAGTCCATGTCAACTCAACTTACAAACACCAACTGTAATGGTAGCAGACTTTTAAACATAATTGACCAATAAAGTATCCAGCAAATACAATACAAAAGGTTATTACCACAGTTCCTTGCAACACTGACTACATCAATCTAATTGAACACAATTACCCAATAAATTATCGAGCAAATACAAAACAAAAAGGCATCATTACCACAGTTCCTTGCAACTAGACTACACCAATTGTAATGGTAGCAGAATTTTAAAATATAGTTAACCAATAAATTATCCAGTAAATACGAAATAAAAGGCCTCATAACCACAGCTCCTTGCAACTCAACTACACCAACAGTAATGGTAGCAGAATTTTTAAATATAATTAACCAATAAATTATCCAGCAAATACAAAACAAAAAAGCCCAGATTATAGGATACCTTGGTAACAAAATTTCCTTTAGGAGCCAACAACTCGGTGGCGAGCTTCACCGAGTCAATAACCAGCGCATTCTGGCTCGTAGCCTCCTTCGCCCACGCGCCGCCGACGTTGGGCGAGCCATCGTGCAGCACGAGGTCAAAAGCCGAGCAGGCGTTCTCCGCCATGATACGCTTGACGGCGGCTCTGCACTTGGGATCGGTGATGTCCTCCTGCAGCGAGACGGCGCCGCGCACGGGGCGAATCGGGTCGAGGTCGACGCCGACGACGAGGCTGCCGACGGGAACGCGCTCGACGCAGACCTGCATCCATCCTCCGGGGGCGGCGCAGAGGTCGAGCACGGAGCGGGAGGAGTTGAGGAAACGGAATTTGGCGTCGAGCTGCACAAGCTTCCACGCTGCACGAGATCTGTAGCCGTGCTCTTTAGCGAAGTGGTAGTATTTGTCCAACCTATGCTTCCCCTTCACTTTCCCCATTGTTGATCAATGAATTCTGTCGTTGGTGGTGTTTTACGATGGATTAGGGTTTATGTCGGCGAGCGGTCTTCACATAATAGTATTGGGTTGAAAATATAGGAAAGGTTTTTGGGCCCAAACTTGAAATTTAAATATAGGAGGAGGAGTACTATTTAATTTTGAGTTTTTGTAATTTTTCTTCGATAATCAATTCCCGTCAAAATTGAAGAGGGTGTACTTACTGAGATGTTGTTATTACCATTTATATGGTGTGAAATGTGACAAATGAATATAGTACTACTCTGGATACACGAACTTTGACATTTTAAAAAAAAAATTATACTTTAATATATTTCTTTTGTTCCAAATAATATGCATTCTTTCCTTTTTAGTCTCCTCAATAAAAATGTTCACTTCCTAATTTTGAAAATTATTTTCTTTCTAATGTGAAGGGATTCATGCTCCATTAACAATACTTTAATTATTTTTTCTTTCTAAGCATTAAAACTTTTGTCCGGTCAAAAGTGAATATTCTTGTTGGAACGTGGGAGACCACTTAATGAGATTTTCTAACTTTCCATCAATAAATAATTTTAATCAAAATAAAATTGTTTTACAAACTGTTATAATTTTGTCATTTTCAAAATTTTAAAATACATTTGAAATCATTTTTTTTATTTTAATACATTATTCTATATCTAAATATATTCATTCTTCTTCGATTCATCAGGTATATAACAATTGAAGTTTAATATATTTTTAATCAAGTGAATGTATTACTCCTATTACTGTAGTGTTTTTTAAAATCGTATTGGTATTTTGATCTATGTTATTTGCTTTCTAAATTGAAAATTAAAATAACAAAATATGAAAATTGGTTAATAAGTTGTGATTAATTTTGGGGTCGAAAATGTAGCTGCATTATTGCCAAGTGTTAGTGGTTGAAATTGAAAACACTGACAGGGAAAATGAGTTATGGCTAATTTTTTGGATGATTTGAGATCCTTATTGCTAATGCTCAAAGTTTTTCTTTTTTTGTGTGGTGTAGGGATCAGGCTATCCGGATTTACTAATTACCGAGACCTCTTTGGTCTTGTACAAGATAGTTCAGTCAAACTATCACCCTCGCGATTGATTTTATACAAGTAAGGTCTAGCTATTGCAACAGATATAGCTAACTATCTCGGACCACAACACTCCTGGACCTGAAGCTCCAAGAACAACCGAAACCCCCGCACACTAGTAACACAATAGAAGATCCTCTCGGATCTCAACAAATAATGCGGGTAAAAGAGAGAAATCAAAGGAATCGCATAGATCTTGTAGCTATGGCTCAGCCACCCGCTAATAGTACAGATCTATTCACCAAAACCACGATCCAAGAGAGCAACGTTGAATCCAACCGTGAAACTCTTCACACACCACAGATTACAACCCCAAACCACTCCACTATACCGGATCTATCCAATCTCGGAACCACTCACACAGAAAACCTCTCAACAAGAAACCTTAACTTCTCTAGAACTCAAGCAACCGAACCAGTTGCTTATCCTCACCCACACACACGGTTAGTCACTCAAATATCTGTGATAAATCGTAGTGAAACACCAGAGAATCATCATCATAGAAGAAAACCAAGGGAAACTCAAACAGACGCGAGAGAGAGAGTGAGAGAAAAATGAGAGGGTCGAATGAAGTGAAACGGCAGAGAGGAGAGAAGGGGGTATATCATCCGGGGTTTGGGCTAGGGCAAACACAAGCCCGCACCATTATCTGGGCCAAAATAAATCTCAGGCCCAACAATAATAGTCCACCAATAAATCAGCCCATATAATCAACATGTGGTACTATAAGTTATGACTGAAGACATTAAGAGGTGGAATTATGTTGAGATTTGTATTTGACTTATGAGCATCTTTATCTAATTTATAAGACTATTTTTATATGAAATGAAGCAATGGAATGAAATATGATTTTTTGGTACAATGGAATAAAGATGAAATAATTTAAAAATGCAAATAAAATTTCATTTCATTCCATTCTTATCCTCAAATCCTCACTACACTGTCATCCCAAGAATGGCTTTAAGTGTCGATATATATATTTATATGTTACCATCCGAATGTTTCAAGTCATACAAACATGAGCGATACAACCTTTGTGCACAAAAATGAAAATTTAGCTATTCTAAGTTTCTCGGCATAAAAAATGATTTGAACCATGTGTCAAAATGATTTGCTTCATAAGAATTGGCCTAATGGGATGAAATACTCAATACCAATAATTAAAACTAAAATATTTACTGTAATATGGAATTTTATAAAATACTTTTTCCTTTTATAGAAATATACCAAATTTCCTTCTTCATTCATCCTATTAAAATAATTCAGATTTATTTATAGAAATATTTTCTACTTATACGTTACTTTATCATTTAAGACCTCCACCGCCATATACTAGTAATATTTTAACTTTTTTTCCTCCATCACTCTTTTGCTTTGCTCATGCAGCCTGTCTCGAAATAGCCTATTTCTAGAATATAAGGATTGAATACACTACATGAATGTCAGCAAAATGAGGTATTCTCAGACAAAGGGTCTAATCTGAACAAAAATCTTAAAATCCACCCCACATTAATGGTAACGTGGAGAAGCCGGATTGGCTCCTAAACCGAGCGACGTGTAGGTTAAACGACCAAGCGATTGTTGCCGGACAAAACCGCCTTTATCATAGGATAGGATGCGTTATTCCTTAAACGGCTCGGCTGAGGCTCTCCTCTTCTCTCGTCCAAGCCGTTGGCAAAAACCGCTTTGGGTATATGCTGGCTCCAATTTCGCTCCCCTTTTTCCTCCTTCATTCATCACTCCCTCTCACTCTCTCTCTCTCTCTCTCTCTCTCTCTCTCTCTCTCTCCCCCTCCCTCTCCCTCTCTGTCGAAAAAGAAAAAGAGAACAGAAGAATTTTCTTTCTCTCTCTTTCACTGCAGCTATACTAGTACTTCACCACACATATTAACACGCACATGCGTACGTATATTCACCCAGCCTCAGAGCCACACAATTTGCTTTATTTCTTCTTCTTGTTTGTAGCTTTTTGATCAACAACTACGTTTTCTCACTTCAATTTCTAGCTCTCTCCCCGGACTTCAATGCTTTCTGATTTTTCGGTGTTGTATCTTGAGAATTAAGTGAGAACAGAGGTAAAATTCAGCAGTCGTCTACTATTTTGTTTCAGATTTTTATGCTACTCTGAATAATTTTGCGAGTATAACCTGTTTTGAAAGCTATGTATGTGTTGTGGAGGAAATTTTTTGTGGTGAATGGATTGTATGTTTGTTTATCTCTATTCCTCTCACTTTAATTTTGAACATCTGGTCTTGGATTTGTGTTTCTTCTAGTTCAAACTGAAGTAGGGTTTTAGTGTTTAATGTGGAAATTGAAATTTCTGTTGTACTTATGTATTATGATGAATAAAGATCATAAGCTTTCCTTTGTTCTTGCATATTACTGTTAGTTTTGGTGAATTTTTGTTAGGGCTTTTGAGTTTCTTTTTGTTCATTCATTTTCTTTTGATGGAAATCTGAAGGTAGAAGTACGTCCTTGCGAGCATGTCTAAACAAGTTATGCAGTCAATGAATGATAGCACAGGGAAGAGTAGGGAAACTATGCAATCTTATCAGCCTGGTTGGATGGCTCATTGGATGAGGACGCCAAGTAATGCAACGAAAGATCAACACCGAGATGACGGTGCTTCTGGTGGTAAGGATACCGACCTTTTATCTAGGGGCGATCATATGAAAATGGAGGCTTCTAGGTCTGCCAGGTATCCTCGAACAATGGGGGGTGATGCTGAAAGTTGTAGAATTAGTTCAAAAGGATTGGGTGCTGGGGAATCTTGCAGTGCTAAAATAAAAAATGGCAACCCTGACGATGCAAGAAGGCTAAGCATTGATCACAGCCTTGGCTATGACGAAGCTAGTAGCTGTAAGGGTGGAGTTCAGTTATCTTCCGGAGCTCTAGCTGCAGAGGGAAAATCCTCAAGAGAGTATCGTTTCATCAGTGAAGGCGTTTCGAAGAAACCTGTTGAGTGGTTGAAATCACATGTCTCTGTCAATGAAAGAAGTTCTTCTACTTCAACTCCTTCTCAGGAAAGATTTGTTGGACCTCCAACACATACATCGCCATATCATGACGTTGAAAGATACAAGTTAGACAAAGGGAAAGCTGTTATGGGACCGTCTATAAGCAGACCTGCCATTGTTCCCAATACTCAAGTTCCAGATATAATCGGGCAAGAACACAGCCAGAAGCACTCTCAGCCAGCAGATGTAATTTGGGATAACCAGCATAGGTTGAAACCTGGTCAAGGCTGGTTCCAAAGGATGCAGCATATTACCTCATTTCCTTCAAACCAATGCATTGCTCCAGAGAAGAATGAACAGAAGGCGGCACGCTATGACTGCTACCCATTCCAGAATCTTCAAAGCGGTGTTCATGCGACAATGAGAATATGCACTACTGTGGACTCTATAGAAGCCACACCTGAAGGTTTTCCTATCTTTTCTCAGACAACCCGCAGTCTGTTAATCACAAAAGAGAATGATGTCAATGTATCTGAAGAAACTGGTGCTTTTAGAAGGTTAATTGCTCCAATTAATGGAAACTCATCTAATGATCCATTCCCTGATCAAGCGAATAGCGGGGTGAAGCTTCAACCAATTAGTTCATCCAACAGTGAAGGGCATGGAAATGTTGGGGATATTGGTGTTGGAACTTCTAAGGCTGCTTCAAAGAATGAATCATCAGCTGAAACAGACACCTTGGTTGTGGACAATTTTAAGGAGGAGAGACCGAATTCCGGTACGTATTCACACTTTTTGTCTCAAGATTTACTCTAATTGTTTATATTTTGTTTGTAAGTAACCTTATTATTAATGTTATTATTTTCAATCAGTGTAGGTTATTATAATTATGTTTTGAACTTTTGACATATACAGTAACATTCAGAAGGCGCATATACACCATTGCTGTTTATAATCATGTCTGAAAGTTGATGTGGTATTTGAATGTAGCATCATATATTTAAGAAAGTTGTTTTACATTTTGAGAATACAGTCTTTTTATTAAGCCGTTTCTCTTTTCCTTGCTGTAGGTGTGAATTCTATGCAGTCAACCAAGGTAATATTTGCAATAAAGAATTTTTTGTAGTGCATTTTAACTCTCCAGCATAAATTACCTAGTTTAGATTAATCTTTCATCCAGTGAACTATTTTATGCCTATTTTGCAGCATGTCTATTGTTCTGAAATTCTGTGATATTTGCATTTTCGGTGTTCAATCCTGGAGAGCTCTACTTCTTAGAACACTAGATCATCGGCCAGCAGTCAATCATGGGGATTTTTCAATGCATATATTCGTAATTCTCACTGATTCAACTTGATACTGGTGTAGGATATACTCCCAGCCACTCTAAGTTCTGAATAGCACAGACAATTTGAATAATTCATGTGTTCCTGTCAAAACAACTGATGAGGGGAAATTTGTGTCTTCCTGTGACTCTTGTTTACTTTTGGAGAACAAATTATAGTGCTTTCTTTTGGTTGTTGAATACTATGTGATATAGTCGACAGTCCTAATTTCAGTTGTTGCTAGAGTATCCTGGTAGTATGTTAATCACTGCTAATTAAAAATTCTGTAAGGGGGTGATTATCTTGCATGAATTGAATGATCAATGATTTCTATTCTCTCCCTGCACCAGCTCAGCTCAGCTCAGCTCATCCTCAATGCCACCTTTATTACCTTTGTAGCATAAGATTCTATGGTTGTCGTTTTACCTGGTGACTAAAAATATTGTTGAATGATAAGGTGTAGGTGAGTGTGTGATAATACCCTCACCACGTCTAGTAAGCTAGATTCTTTATTGCCTAGCATGTGGTCTTGACTTGCACTTACCTGTTCTAGAGTAAGGTTATAATTTGTAAGTTGCCTTACAGGATCAGAGAAAATTTATTATCTGCCTATCTGGTGATTTAGTATATTGCAAGATTATATCCCGGGATTAAATATATAGTGCGTTTGGTTCATGAGATAACTCAATCGTAGATGGATAATCATGAGATAGCCAAACCCCCCTGACTAAAATAATCCGACAACTCAATCCTAGATCACATTTTGATATTATTTTATCTTGCAAACCGAACACCACCCTAATATGTAAATTATTAGTGATCATATACATTAGTTGAGAATATAGGTTCTGCTTCAGTTAAATTAATGTCTTGGTTTGAAAGTTTGAAACTGAAAAAAATCAATATGATGACAAACGTGGTGATGTATTTTGTTTAAAATTGGGAAACAAACGCATTTTCGGTGTTTAATATGTAGAAGAGTCCCAATCCTTTTTTGTATGGGTTTGAAGACCAAATTTATTGGTAGTTTAACTCATACATTGATTAATGCATCTTCCGCATATGAGCTTGAAACAGAAATAGCTTTGCTCTGGCTTTCTGCAAGTTTAGTTCTTGTTTTTTTCTTAGACATGTTTCTACTCCAATCCAAATATTCTTTCTATCCTATTTTTTTAAGTCTTGTATATACAGTTACATGTGGTGCAAATTAACATTATGGATGAATTTCCAGATTCCCAAATCTGACAATAACCTATCACCATGGGTCAATGCTGCTTCCTCAAGAGAGCTTCGACGTCGCTGGGCAAGCTCTGGGCTACCGCCAGTTGCAAGTTCATCAGAGGACGTCCCTACTCCCTCAAGAACTCAGAGTTTGGAGATGGACATGCCACTGTTCCAAGCAGAGCAGCCTGAACCGAAATCTACTCCAAGTTCCAGATGGGTCAAACGTCTCAGGAACTCGTCCGATTGCTCTAGTCGAGGCACAAAGACCTTGAACTTGGCTGAAAGTTTATCTCATGAAAAAAAGAGAGCTTTTTTCAGAAGTATAATTAACAAAGGCATCGTCAGCTCAGAGCCAACTCCAAAAGAGCACCATGGGAAAGAAATACTGTTGTCCGGTGGAAGTGGAAACTCCTTAAAGGAAGATGAGCCCTTGTCACCGAACCTACCAAGTAAGAGCAAGGAGCTGTTGCTTTCACATGTTTGGATAAAAAGGTGGCTCTGTAACGGGTCGCAAGCTCCCCAAGAGAAACCTGAAACACGAGTAGTTTGTGAGCCACAAGTTCTGAAATCATCAGCGGATGACCTCCAAAAGAAGCAGTTCCCTAGCATTGCAGCTATAGCAGTGATGGGGAAGTCTATGGCTGGTTTACATTCGTGCGAGATACAGAAGAGGGGTTCTTTGACTGTTTGGAAGACAAACACTACCTAGAAGGATGCCAACCACGTTTGCTTCTTGGAGGTCTATCTACTTGGTTCCTTCGATCAAAAGGAGTGATGACAGCAGCTAAACACAGCATTGTTTCTTGACTACCAATGGTCATTGGAATGCATTTCTGCTGCCTCTTCCTCAAGTTGTAAGTATGCATCTCAACTAAGTGGAGTCAGTCTTCTTTAGCACGTGAATTACACTTATGTATGGGAGGATTGATGAGCAATGTGGTTGTATCAAAATGGAGAGGTAATTGTGAGACTTGCCTCATTGCTGTTTAGACTTGAAACATATGGTTTTACTAATAAGAGATTTTGCTTATTAAGCTTGGTCTCTCTCTCCCACATTGTATTGCATCGTACCGTATCTTATACAGAGAGACTGAACATGGAGTTTGATACATTGGCATAGTTTTATGAGACTGTTAAAGACATGCGATGAGGGAGTGACGAGTCAGGTCATTGTTGTGTTTACACAATAACGATACGACCCAATAAATCAATACACAAAACCCACTTACTTCATTCAAACACGATAGCAATATGATGGGTCTGTTGAGTAGCTATGTTACTAAATAATGAAAGTTATCAAGCGATAAGAATTACTCTCTGATAAAATTGAGTCCTATTCAAGTTCAATTGTCATTACCCAGAGTTAACACGAAATAGTCCAATCTTTACTTTATTTTTGGCAAAAAAAATTATTCTCTTTTCCAGTTTATTCTTTATCCAATTAACCTTACAAAAAGGAGTTGACGCAAGTTAATCAAATAAAAAATTATTCTCTTTTATACTTTATTCCTTATCCAATTAAGGATAACTAGGGAAAAGGGAGTAATAAAAATAAGAGAATGATCCAATAATAATTCAACATGATTACAATTTCACATGACACAATAGAGTTATTAATCAATATCAAATTAAATTAACCATTCAATATAAATATAGAAAATCCCACACCCGCATAGGAGGGGGAGCAATACCAAAAACATGAAATAACAGCAAATGAGAAACATCACTCTGAAAGAATTCAACAATTCTATGCTCAGTAACATTAAGTAAACAATAGACTCTCCAAGCTTAATATCTCTTTCCGAGTTCAAAACACAGCATAAAACGAAACAGAAATCTAATTGGACAAAAGCCATCTGATGCCATGACACTACACCTAGGTGTTGGTTGCCCTGGTGTAAATCTGCTGGCTTGCATGAGCAGAGACCATTCTGATCAAACCTCTTGCCATCAATTCTCTGATGGCCTTCCTTGCAAGGGATCCACTAATCTGTTGCATCAACAATAGCAGCAAGTAATCAATAAAGATAATCCAACCATCTAGAAAAGATAGCAATAACTGTGGTACATCAGTTAAACCTACATTGAAAACATTAAACCAAAAAGAAAAAAGAAACAGAAAGCATTGTATAAAAAGCAATCAGAATATATCCTCATGGTAAAATCATAATCAAGTGATTAAATATGCCTTCCTTAATGAATTTGGATCAGATACAATCAATTCGATTGGCCTAACCTATCAATTAAGCAATTAACAAGATATGCTATGGCATTCCAGTAAATGTGGCTTGAAAAATCTTCAGATGTTATGGATGGCAGATAGCTAACAGGCATGATTAACAACAAACCAACAAATACTAGAAAACTTTAATTTCTAACTAATTACATATTAATACAAAATCACAAAAGTACCCTTCCATATCAGAGATACTGATCTATTCTACCATTATCAAGCAAAAAAGTCAACAAGAACATACTGATCTAATCTACTAGGCATATAAACGATATGAATTAATTACCCTGAGACGATCTGAGAGAACGGAGGGGGTGATGAGCTTGTACTTGGGGGCCTCCGTCAGCAGCTTGTCGTACGTACCCTTGTCGAACAAAACCATGTTGTTCACCTTTTCCTTTTGCTTTCCCTTGCTCCACTTCTGCATTAATTACAATTGCCACAACAATGGCACCAAATCAGATATCCATTCCAAACGAAGTCATACCAAATCAAATTAGCATTCAAACGAACACGTCGATTAGATTGGCTATTACCTTCTTCTTTTGCTTGCCTCCGCCGGACTTCGCTGGCTTCGATGACGGCGGGGGAGCCTTATCCTTCTTCGGCGCCTGCAAATCTCACAAATAAAAGACTGAATTAGTGATCGGCGCGAACGAAATTCAGTGCAGGTGAGAGAGGAGCGAGGTTGAGAGCGGCGGAGACGTACCATGGCTGAGGTTGTTCCGCGGCGGATTATTGACGAGAGGCGAGTGCGGATTTCGCTATGGGGGAAAAGGTTAGGGTTTTACTACTATTTGTAGCACCAAAACCATCACTTCGTTTCCAACACGGCTTAATGGGTTTCCCTTTACCAACCCATTATTCCTATACTTTAATGGGTTTTTCTTTACCAGCCATTATTTCTAACATTGCTTAATGGGCTACATGGGCTTTTCTTTACCGCCAAAATTATGAGTTGAAGACTCTTAAAGAGTCAAAGGAACACAATCAGATAGAAGTGCGAGCCCAACCATTCTTTTTGGATTGTGGTTTAGGGCTATTTTATTAGCCCAGTTTGCCCTTTTGATCTGTCAGATTAAATTGACATTTTGAATTAGATAAAACAGTTAAAAAAATTGGCAAGCTCATGAGCCGTTCAAGATCTATACAAAATATAAAAGTGTCAGTTCGGACAACAAATTCATATGCAAAAATATACTAATCTTATCATTTGTGCTATTTTTTCATAAGAAAAGTTTGGACCATGTATAATTGTACATGTAAAGAAATGTTACATGATAATGCATTAGATAGTATATCTTGACCATGACACTTGGGCCTTGGTGTTTTGGGTAGTTGGGCGAAACGGAACAATGAAGTGAGTCGAAACATTCGCATTCATGGCCCAACATGACGGACCCACACCACCCCTCGACTAATATGTTAGGGCATCCACAATGGAGCGCCCTATGCTCCGCCACATCAGCATTTCATCCTCCTACCCTTCCACCTGCAGTGGGATACCCTATAAGTCGCCCTATAGTCCGCCCTAAGTATTTTATTTATTTGAATATTTAAAACACTACAAAAATTGAAAAAAAAAGCTTCATTTCATTAAAATTCAAACATTACACTACGAAATAAAAAAACTACAAATTCTCAACAGCGGTTATGGTCCCAAACTTCTTCAATCATGTCGTTCATGAGCTGAGCATGTTCTTGTTGGTTGCGCATTGAGGCATGTCTAGATAGAACCTCATTGAAGCCCATCGGTAATCCTCGAACGTGGGGCGGGGCCGCCGTGCTGGAGCTAGATCCACCTTCATCATCGCCCCAATCGGTGACTCGTCACCTTCGTGTTCGACTATCATGTTATGCAAGATGATGCACGCATACATGACATCGGCGATGACGTCCTTGTACCAGAACCGCGCCGGCCCCACCGTGGTTGCTCGTCAAAATAGTCTGCGAACAGAGGTAGGTGAGCTACGCCGTGCTCGCGGTGGACAAACGACCGACGTCGAATCGGACGTGGGATCTGCACCGCCTGGGCCTGCTCCGCCGCTTCGCGTTCCATTTCGGCCAAGCATTCCGCCGCAGCCTCATGAACGCAATCGAATAAGATCCGAGTCAAGGCCCGAGTAATGCCCTCTGAGGTACCCCAGTCGTCGTCGGGTCTAATTTTTTTTAGTGAGAAAGATTGAGAGTGAAATATTGGTGTGTGGGGAAAGTGAGAGATGGGAGAGAATTGTTGGTGTGGGAAATGGAAGAGAAATGGGGGTTTAAATAGATAAAAATTTTGAAAAAAAAAATTTTTAAAAAGGAAAACGTGTGGTATCGTCCGCGTGACCCGCAGTGGGCGGACGATACCGTAGACGATGCGTGTTCTGACGCCATCGTCCGCGGACGATGTATAGGGCGCGGACGATGCATCGGGCATCGTCCGCATGGCTACAGTGGCTGACGATAGCCCACACGATGCATCGGGCGGGACGATGGGCGGACTATCGTCCGGCCCACTGTGGATGCTCTTAGGTTAAATTGATACTTTGATCTAGATAAGACAGTTGAAAATTGGATTGTTCATTGACTACACTATGTATATATATTAGTAACGGAACGGGAAGCGAGCCGAAACACGACCCTTCCCCCATCGCAGCCCAACTTGACGGGCATGTGTCTCATCGTTGATGACGCTTATATTGGTGTTGATTGGAACAATTGAATTTCATTAAACATGATTATCAGTTGTTAAATCAATGCCTTTGGTAAGTAGAGTACTCCATATGTTAGTTTAAATCATTAGCATGATTATACCTATACAAATTACTACTACGGAGTGGAGTAGTACTATTTTATAGTAGTATCTAAAATAAGAAATGAACTACTAATATGCTAATCTTCCCATTCTTGATCCTATAGTCGCGGGAATAGATATTTTTCATTTAAAAATGATCACGGGCCAATCATTATCTATTTCATAGTATAATAATTGGATCCTAGATTTATTATTTATAGAACCAATTGTGAAGATATTTTCTTCCTTACTAAGTAAGAAATTGCCACGTATCTCCTCTTCTTTTGCTGAAAACTCACAGTTAGACCCACAACTAATAATGGTCAACAATTTTGGACACATACTCCTACAATATACAACTCACAAGATAATATGCATGAACAACTTGAATTTTGATGTATTATTATTTCTCTGAAGTTTATTTACTACTTTGAATTTTACATTTTTATCAATAATTTGATTTACAAGGCAGTTTTGTCCATTCATCCCAAAATGAACAGTTTTTTATTTTGCTTAAGTGGATATTTTCATAGATATGTATTAAAATTTATTACTAGTATTTATTTAATCAAGTGCATGAGATCTAGATTGATCATCACTACTTGAAGACCAAAATTAACATTAGTAATCCTTGTACATCGGTGAGTAAAAAAAAACATCAGCTTCCAAAATAATTGTATATGATTTACTTATCAATATATATAATCGAATAGGAATAATGATTTTAGCAATATATATTCAATTAAACTGATGAAATGGCTAAACAAATTATAATTTCTATACTCTATTAAAAACCCTTATTGAACTTTATAATTTAATGGCGGTGGTAAATAGTTTGAGGTCGTTATAAACTTATACTAGTAGTAACATTTTCTTAAACTTAACTCAACATCAATAATCATTTTTTTAATCGTTGGCTCTACTTTAACTAAAAGTAAAAAAAAGAAGAAGTAAAAGTCTACTTTCGGAATGCAAATCTTAATATAAAAAATTTGATTTAGCACATGAACCATGAACGTGGCAATTTATAGGATCTCCCCAGTCTTTATCAGTCATCACTATAATGTGTCAATTACATAATTAAAACCAATTATTGGATCTGTCGCAATCAATCGGAAGCTTATTGTAGTAAAATTTCTTTTTCTTTACAATAATATACTCCATTTAATATAAAAAAATGTTGAAATCATGTATCATTGGCATGTGACTGATGGTCATGGACTTATTTTTCGTTCTCTACAACATTTCAATCAAATATATTAAAATTTTCTTATAAATTACTTTACCTCATTAGTTAATAATGTAATATTTCAATCTCAAGATCATCACATGTATCCATGGATGAAACATAGGAAATAAATGATCAGTTTCGAGCGCGTTAAACATAGTGATAATCAAGGAATCATTAATATGTACACTTGGACAATTAGAATATAGTTTTGAGCCTATCCATCTAGGACTTGAAAGATATCTAGATAAATGTATATTATGTTTCTTTAGGCTACTTTTGTCTATAAAAAATATCTTAATTGGTATTGAATGACACAAATTTTATGGAAATTCTGTAAAGTAAAAAATAAATCAAAAGAAAAGTGATTCGAATATTGTTATTTAATCATAAATAGATAGAGATAAATTCCGAAGGACAACTCAAAATAAAAAACAAGATTATTTTATGTAGATAAGACAATTTGTTTCTATATGCAATTATATTACTAATAGAAATTTTTATCTATATAAGTTATAACAATGCTTCATTTTATGACATGTAGATATTAATATAAAAAATAATACAAATTAAATTCGAATTTATATACCAAAGCAAGTTTTTCCATAATCAAAACGAGCACTACACAAAACTAGAGGTAGACCCACCATGCATGAAGCAAAAGTAAAAGTAGGAAAAATAATCAAAACCACTACCAACTGATTAAAGTAAATTCAGAAGATAAAGAAACAAATTCTACACACTCATTTATTTTCCTCTCCCTATAAATATCACCACTCACCCCATTTTCCCATTACTCACAAAAAAAGCAATTCATTTATCCCTAATCCAAATAGATCACTCATTAGAAGACAAAAATAAGCGAAGAAATCCAATTATAATCTGTAGAGAAATGGATTCAATCAAGTTCGAGAACATAAAAATGGAGAAATCAAACGCGATTTCAAGGTATCGCCGCGTTGAGCGAATCACGACTTTGTTTCGGAGCTTCTCGTCGTCGCGATCGTCGTCACTAGGTTTTCCACGGCGCTGCCGCTGAATCTATCAGTGGAGTATGTCCGAGAAATCTCCGCCGCTCTGATCAGTCCCCGATTCGTTTTCCTCGTCGGAAACGCGATCGTCCTTATCCTGTTTTTCAAATCGGGCGGATTTTCGGCAAGGGATGGGGAGGCCATCGCCGATTTCTACGACGAGTACGTCGAGAAATGCCGGAGGAATGAGGAGAAGAAGGTTTTCAATGATTGCAGAGTGATTTCTACGAAGAATATGTGCAGGAGCAGCTCCGAGAAGCTGGTGGTGCATGGCGGCAAGCGCCGCCGCGAGCTGACGCGAAGCAAGACGGAGGACTGCCGGAGCCGGCGGAAGGCGGAGGAGATGAGTAACGAAGAGTTCCGGCGAACGGTGGAGGCGTTTATCGCCCGGCAGCAGAGGTTTTTGAGGGAAGCAGATTGAAATTTGAAATCTTTTTTTTGAAGGGATTTTTTGACCCTTTAGTGGATTAAAATAGGTAAATACTGTTTGACCATGAAAATACATGTGTATATATATATGTAGATGGATTGGGATCACAAATTCATCATATTTAATCTAGGTGAAGTTGGAGTGTATATTCCATGTATGTTCCACATGTTAATGACAATGAATATTACAAATGTTTATGAAGTTTATCAAATCGAACATCATTGATTCACTAATATTTTAAACTTAATTTTCTATAATTCACCGAGTTTAGTCAAATACTCCATATAATTTCGCTATTGCAAACAATTTTATAACCATAATAAACCCATAAAAGAGAATCATCTATAATTCACAGAGTTTAATCAAATTTTGGATGTCTAATGTCTCTTGTACTTGTTAAAAAAATTAAATAACAGATCATTAAAATTATTTCAAAATTTTGCAATTGTCTCGCAACATTTTTTCCGGCAAATATGAGCTAAGTTGGCGCACACATGTCAAATTATAGTGATGTGGAGAAGGTCGTGGACAAGCTTAAATAATTTCCTCTTTTTATCATTGTCTTTAACAAACACTGCATTCCCTCCTTGTTGCTACTTGAGCACCGCCTCCATCAAGACATCTTCATCCACCAACTCGGCTTCAATTTTCCACAAATTTGATAGGATGGACAATTGCGAATTTTTGAAACTTTGTGATTTAAATTTTTAAAGGTGTGAAACAATCAACAATTGACATATTCTTCATTATTTGATAGGTAGTTAGTTAACTCTAAAAAAACAAGTTAATTTCCGGAAAGGCAAAGGGCCAACCATATCCATTGCATCTTTTTGCAGCTGTTCTTCAATGGTACAATAAAGCAGAGAAAAAAAAAGAGAGAATAGCATAAAAATGTCACATAAATATCAGTACGACTGTAATATGCTCATTTACTGGTTCGTGAATTTTAATACAAATTCCAGAATAAACAAACACTTTACTTCCTTTTTATCAGTACGACTCTAATATCACAGCCTAATTGTCTGCTAGTAGTACTTTACAAACTACACCTTTTTTTATCTTTTTGGTTATCCAGTCAAATGAACATACACTTTACTTCCTTCACGAATCAAAACAATACAGTATGAAAGAATCACGCATTCATCGTGTCAAACAGTGTTTGTGAGAATAATGAGATGCTCAATGCGTACTGGAAACAAAAGTCGATATTTATTCAGCCAACACAAGATTCTGAAATACAAAGAGAGATACAGACAGCGAGCAGATGATAAATTTGATCAGCTAGCAAGGTACTTACCTACTCGATGTGGAAACAATGGGCAGACACCAGAAGTAATCTAAAGACCCTCAAATAATCTTAAATGGTCTTCGAATGTCTCCCCATGTCGGATTTTGGACACTGATCCATCCTCTTCAACCTAGAAAATTAGCTCAATTTCAGTGTCTGGATTATGAGTCATTCCAATGTGGAAGTATAATGAGAGGGGTGTGTTTGATTTTATACAAGACCGACTTTAAGTTTTCTAGTTTAGGGGCAATTCAGTTTAGAATGAGTGCAAGTGAAAATACGAACCCAGTATTCTGGAGGTCGCATTTTGAGATTGTAAGTGGAAGCCATGCTCATGCAGTAAGCACCGGCATCATGAACTACCAATCCAGCACCCTACAAGCCAAGAATGGAACTGAGTGAGACGAGAGGTGATTGGTATGGCCATATCATGTACGAAGATATATCAATCTACCTTCGTTGGCGTGGGAAGTTCCCTATCCTTTCCCAAGAAATCAGCTGACTCACATACAGGACCCACTATATCAAATGTTGAGACCTCAGCATTCGGAGGTGTAGGTG
Organism: Salvia splendens; assembly: GCF_004379255.2. Taxonomy (NCBI): domain Eukaryota; kingdom Viridiplantae; phylum Streptophyta; class Magnoliopsida; order Lamiales; family Lamiaceae; genus Salvia; species Salvia splendens. The sequence continues at coordinate 4,284,371 of NC_056039.1, forward strand.
AAACCAGCTCTATGTGCTGCAGTGACAAGTGAAGCAGGTAAGGGGATATTACGCGAGATGATTAGTCAACCATTAGTGAAAAGTAGTAGTACTATAAGAACAGAGAAAATGTAACAAGATCCGAATATATATATTTGTAAATAGAAGCACTAACTCCACCTGATAAGCTCCATACAAACTAGGCCGAATAAGCTCAGCCATGCTCCCATCAATCACAACGAAATTTTTTGTCCCGTTGGTTTTCACTCCAGTGACGCGATTGACAAAGCAGCAAGTGTTAGCAATGAGTGATCTTCCAGGTTCAATTATGAGATTGAGATTTCTTGAAAGAACCAATTCACGCACCTGTAAAACAAATAATCTTACATATTAGTCAAGTAAATGGCACGGCATTGAATAAATCATCACATGTGGGGGAAAATGAAAAAAGGAAACACAAAGAGGAAATGCACATAGGCAATATAAAAATGAGTTTTATCTACCAGATGTATTGAAAATGCAAGGGTCACAAAATTGAAAACAGACGATCACCAAATGAAAATATGAGTAAGTAAAGAAATACTACTGTCTAATACACGCAGAACAAGAAATGCAATTTATAGGAATCCGAATATTGATAATAGAAGTAACCAATACTTACAGTATCGATGAGGTCTCTTGGAGTCGGAAGGACAGCTCCAGTATGATAATAGTCTATCCCAAGCCCACCTCCAATGTTCAAGTAATCTATTTCAAAACCTTGGGATCGGATCTCATCTATGTAGTTCACCATAAAAACTGCGGCATCTCTAAAAATGTCTACCTGGAGAATCAGTCAACTCGCAAATTACAACACACTAATCCCAAGATATACAAGACAGAAACCCAAGGAGAAAATAACTGTAGACAGAGGTTGCATTCTTGGATAGCATTGCATCAAAATCATGACATTTCAAAGGGCCAAAATAGATATGGAAGACTATTAGCTAGCAGATACAACAGGAACCATATCACCGTCAAATGGCCGGAAGCTACCTTCGTAATAGTAGAACCAAGATGACAGTGGGCCCCAACAAGTTTCAATTCGTTGGGGTGTGCCTTCACAGCATCTAAAAACCACTGCAACTTTTCATTTCTGATACCAAACTTTGAGTTTTTATTTCCCGTTGCAACATAAGGATGGACCTATACAACAGAGCATAGAAGAACAGCTGCAACTTTTCAGCATACGCAAACAATTCAGCATAGAAAAAGTATAAGCTACAACTTTTCCTAATATATGGGGAAGTATTGCATCAAAACTAAAGATTAAGTAAGCTAGAATTAGATTATCATATTGATAATTCACACGAGTGAGCAAAATCACATTGCATCTTGTAGTATAGAAAAACATGTACCAGGACTGGAATCAAGTTTAAAGCATCGATTTTGATGATGTCGGATGTAAAAAATCGATGATTATTTAGGACAAGAAATTAAATTCAAGGTTTCTAGCATTTACGCATTAGGGATACATTGATAATAAGAATCTGGATGAGAAATGAAATTTATAAATTGTGCCATACTTCCCAACTATCTAGTAAGGTAATCCGAAGCAACATATAACCCTGGATGAAACCATCAATACAATTATCATGCCATTAAACTTTTTACATTTTCTTATTCGTATAGCATGAAAATAACTCTAATAATGAAACAATAGCTCAAATGAACAAATGGCTACAAACAACACTTGCAATGTCATATTCATAATTAGATGTCCAAGCATCTGAGTACCTGAGGATCAACATCCGGATTGATACGCAAGAGCACATTAACCTTGTTCCCGGAAATTCTTGCAGCAGCCACAATATTCTCCAAATCAAATTCACTGTCAATGTTCACAAAAACACCTGCTTGGGCAGCCAAGACTAGATCCTCCAAGTTCTTTCCATTCCCATTAAATACACACCTGCGCCACAAACGAAGATATGCTCTAAAACTAGGTATAACAACAAACTAAACAATGCTATACCATACATCGAGTGCAGAAAACGAAATGAAAGTTTAGAGTGATTATACCTTGTCGGATCAAAACCAGCTTGGAGAGCCAACCTAAGCTCATTCCCACTAACCAAAACAGCTCCACACCCCAAACTCTGCAAAAGCTCCAATATCTTGAGATTATTATTGGCCTTAATAGCGTAACCGATGATAGAATTCAAGCCCTCCAGCGCTTCCTTGTAGGCCTCGACATTCCGTTTGATCTGCGGCTTGCTGTACAAGTAGAATGGCCGTTTCTCGGCAACTTCCATCACTTGTTCGACCTTGACGCCCTCGCAGTAGAGGAAGCCATCGCCCGATTTCGTGAAACAGTGCTCCAATTTCTGTGTTTGGGGCTCCGGTGTTGAGAGGATTGCCCTCGGGGGGCGGGCTCTGAGAGATGCTGGAAGGGGCTTGCATTTGAAGGGGGAGATGAGGGCTGTGGCGAAAGGGTTTGAGGAGAGCTTGAGGTGCCTGCCGTGTGGGAGAGCTGGGGGCTGCGAGAGGAGGTTCGAAGCCGCCATTGTTGCGGAAGTGAAAAGTGTCAAGTCCAGTTATTACAGAGATAGATGGTTTCAGGTTTCAACTACCAAATTCTAGGTTTAGCAAAGGCGGCTCAACGTAGGAAAATTAGTCAAAATTGAATTAGATTAATTCAATTATCTAATTCAATTTTAAACATATTAATACAAACCCTAGAAACCGTTACTCATTCACTCTGTAGCTATTGACACTATCTTCAAATTATTAATGTGCAATAATGGTATTTAGTGAAAAATCGATTGATAGTATAATTAGTCACTTAACTTTGTCATTTTTGAAAAACGATTGATAGTATAATTTGTCTTATGTAAAGTGATACTAGTACATTTATATATTTGGAATGTCTCGTTCGAACCAATGTCTTTACAAAATGAAAATATCACTTCATCTATTTCATACATAAACCAATAGTACTGTACTACCTCCGTCTGCCATTAAAAGTCTCATTTGAGTTCGGCATGAGTTTTACGAAGAAAAGTAGGTGAAAAAAAGTTATGTAATATGAGACTCATTTTTATTAGTTTTATACTTCCTTCGTCTCTCAATAACAGTAAAATTTTGTCATTTCAGTCACAGTAAAAGACTAAAAGTCTTATTTCACTTTTACCAGAAACGGTAAGTATGTCTCACATTTCACTGACTCACTACACTCACATTCTATTATAAAACCAATATAAAAAGTGGATCACATATTCCATTAATTTTTTTTTATCTCATTACTCTTTATAGGAGTATTTCTTACAACTCGTACGCGCTCAAAATTTGACTCTTATTGTGGGATGAATGAAGTAATAAAATGTGAGTGAAATAAGTTAATAGAATGTGAAGTTTACCTACCATTTATAGTAAAAATGAATCAAGATTTCTAATGGCGGATGGACAAACTATAATGGTAAATTAGGACTCCTAATATTAGATATTGGGAGTATAAAATTCCATATTATAAAAGAAATAGGACGGAAGGAGCAGCATTTGTGTTACCATAGATTTACTTTCACCAAATTAACTTGTTCAGACGAAATTGACACTCCATAAACAAAATTGTGTGAAAAATGTGTTCTGCCATTCTGGTATATGAAATTCTACATCCAATAAAAAGCACACTGAATAGAAAACTCCATTCTTGACGAACTCATCATTTCTATATGGAGTTATATAAAAATTTATTGAATTATAAATATATTTCCATTATGATTAGAAGATAAACATCGGAAAAAATAAAAATTGAAAAATAATGCAAAGTTTAGCAGTTGTACTGAAGTGGGCCGGCACAATATGCTCAAATGGCCCAATATATATTGGGAAAGTCGACTTAGGAATATGTTGAGTCCATTTAATATACAAAATCCGAAAATCATGCTGCGTAAGCAATCAGTAGTCAACATACTCAACAGAAAAATCATACTACTTCTATATTGTAATATACTTAATAATTAAAACCAATGTTTTAAAAACCGGACCGGCCAGCGAACCGGTGTCGTTACTGGTTCACTGGTTCAACCGGTTCACTGGTCGAACCATTGGTTGAACCGTAATACTGTTTATACATATATATTTATTTATTTAGTTATAAGTAATAAAATTTAATTACATGTTTTATCAATAAATATTATAGTATTATACTTTTAATTGTATTATTATAGAAAACAAGTCTTATATTAGTGTATTAGAATATTTAATGACGTTAAGTTTGAATACAATAATAAACTATAATACACAATATTAAAAACTAGTATTAAAGTCTATGTATAATTATAAACTCCTATATTGTAAAATATAGTGATTGTAAAAATATAATTAAAATATAAGAAATATATTATAATTAACAATTTCTTAAAAGAATATAGAATTAAAATGAATTATCTTAAAAGAATATAAAATTAAAATGAATTATCCTAAAAGAATACAAAACTAATATGAATTATTAGTTTTGGTGGAAAAAGAATTTCAGATTTAATGTATAAGGATAATTAATGTTCATAATATTTCAAAATGATCATGTGGTGGAGTGGTAAAGAAGTTGATATTTAGAGATGAGGTCATGTGTTCAAGTCTTAGCAACAACAAATTTTAAAAAAAAATTTTTTTGAAAAATTGAACAAAATTTTAAAAAAAAAAATTCTGAAAAATTGAAAAACCGGTTTCCGGTTCGCGGTTGGACCGGTCTGACCGGCCGGTTCCACCGGTTCGCGGCGGTTCAATGTGCTAGTGGTTTTTAGGGGTGAACCGGACCGGACTGCCTACCGGTTCGCGGTTGAACCGGTCGAACCGGCCGGTCCGGTCCGGTTTTTAAAACATTGATTAAAACCATGGCAACCACAAAGAAATAAAAATTGGGAGGGAGGGAGTGTGTGAATATCAGAATATCGATTGTTGGTGGGGGTGGTTACACTTCTCAAAAATTAGTGGAGCACCACTAATAATTAGTAGTGATCCCCCTCAACTAAACTAAAACGGGTCTACACTTGGAAATTTTCTATAGTATTATATAGAGGAGTAATATATAGAAAAGCACAAAATAAACTGCTGTTTAAGTTTAGAGAGGAATTTAATATTTATTTCATTTTCTTACTATGATTTCACACTCTAATAGTAGTATAAATTCCGAAAAGAGTGTGTATTGGGGTTGGGAGGCTAAGTGATTAATTAAGTTGCAAACTCAAAAATAGGGTAAAATCAAGTCCTATTAAAATATTTTAAATGCATCATCACTTCTTATATTGACCGGCTTATTCACCTACACAATTCGACTTCGACCACGCCGAATTTAATTCAAGGGAAAATCAAACGTGTGGAAAATTCACTAAAGGCATAACTTTAAGATATTTTCGACCAATATTTAAGTTTGTGGGAAACTAATTTTATTAAAAAAATAAATTTTGGGACCACTAGTGAGACTATATTTTACATTAAGCTTTAACAAAATAATAATATCCACACCCTCGATAAATAATCAGGAGTCGACAAAATAATAAATGAGTCAAGATTCTAGTCCGCCAGCTTAGAACTATTCACATACACAGTGAATTATATTGACAATATTCTCCATGCAATCGCCGGCGTGCCTCTGTGTGTGTGTGTGTGTGTGTGTTCAGGCGAGGCGAAGAATAGATATATTCAACAGTAATAGCTAATAAATCCATCGATAGAGGTAATCCGAATCCGAGACCGAGTCGATATTTCCATTGATATTTTATGCATTATCTACCAATATACGGATGGATTCGAGCTACATCAATGGCAGGCTAGGTCGAACTATATTATATATTAAATTAAAAGGGGAAGGGGAAATAGCGAATAATGGGGAGCCACTGATTTTATGCGGGATTGAAAGAATAATGGGGTGCCTTTGACTCATAATCAGGTAGCTGATCATGATCACCATGATCATGATATTAAAATTCCCCAATTGATTGTTTATTATTGGCCCTCCATATTTTAGGCCATTGGTATAATAGGCTCCTTCTCTTCCACCGCTCCCTATCTATCTATTTCTCTCTCTTCTCTCCAAAGCATTCTTCGAAGTTGAAATCTTTCTCATATTCTTGGTGGGTATAGTTTATCTTCTACCAGAAGGTCTGCATTCGAATTGTATTCATCAATTTGGGGTTAATAGCGTAATTGTGGATTGGAATGATAAATTGCTTGTTTCTGCTGAATTTTTTGTTAAATTCATTGGAAATTTGCTTGCAGGTAAACTGCATGTTCGTGATTGTTACAGTGGTCAAACTTGCGAGCTGCAGTCATGAGTGGCGACATTCCTGGGGCTGTTGAACGCCCATTCAGGCCAAGTCAGTCCATATTCTTTGTATATGTTTCATAATTTGATTGGTTTTGTGTAGTTATTGAGGCACAATTGTTTGGATTTTGAGGTTTATCTTGACAATGAGTTATATGTTTTGTAAGGTTGATTGATGTATTACTGATATTAAATGATAAGAAACATGAATTGTACGGAATCATGGATAGTTTTGTTTATCAACATGATTAGTCAAAATGTGTTGAATATGAAAGAGTGGATGAAATGGATAGAAATGATGGTTCGTAGCTAGAGGTTGGTGATGCAGTGTTGGTGTAAATTCAAAAGTTGTTTGAAGCACAAGTTGTTTGGACTTTTTGTGTTTTGGGTTTATCTTTCAAGTTATCTTGGCAATGAATTATATGTTGTGTATGGCTAATGTATTACTGATATCATGAATTTTATGGAACCTTGAATATTTTTGTTTATCACCATGATTAATTGAATATGAAAGAGTGGGTGAAATGGATAAAAATTATGGTTCTTAGCTATAGGTTGGTGATGCGGAGTTGTTGGTGTGAATTCTGTGGCAGGTCTTGAGAAAATCGACACAGATATAGTGGAGGATGAGAGGAAAAAGAAGCATGGGTCTTTTAAGAAGGCAGCTATCAGCGCCTCTTCCAAATTCAGGCACTCTTTAACCAAAAAGGGACGGCGTAACAGCAGAGTTATGTCCGTTGTCTTTGAGGACGAGCGTGATGCTGAGGAGTTGCAAGCTGTGGACGCTTTGCGTCAGGCTCTTATCTTGGAGGAACTGCTCCCTGCTAAACATGATGACTATCATATGCTGCTGAGGTAACTTGATCAGTCACTGCAATCCCCTGAATTACAGAGGTAGTAGTCCTTAATCATGGCGTTTGATGAAACAGGTTTTTGAAGGCCAGGAAATTTGATATTGAGAAAACAAAGCAAATGTGGGCTGACATGATTCAGTGGAGGAAAGACTTTGGTTCAGACAACATCATGGAGGTATATCTATATATATTGTAGTAGTAGTAATTAGATATGGAGAAACCCTAATCTTAAACTGCTAAATGATGATGATGGTATGTAGGAGTTTGACTTCAAGGAGAGAGATGAGGTTGTAAAATACTATCCACAAGGGCATCACGGTGTTGACAAAGATGGGAGGCCGATTTACATTGAGAAGCTCGGTCAAGTTGATTCGACCAAGCTCCTGCAGGTCACGACCTTGGATCGCTACCTCAAATACCATGTTCAGGAGTTCGAGAGGACCTTCATTGACAAGTTCCCGGCCTGCTCCATCGCAGCCAAAAAGCACATCGATCAGAGCACGACCATTTTGGATGTTCAAGGAGTGGTATGTAAGGGTATCTTTCATAGTTAAATTTCTTGATATGATTGGATAGGATTTTCATATATAACTGAATTTCTGCAATGAATAATGAGTTCCTTTTGATATAAAATTATGTACTATTAATCTTATTTATCACTACTTTGCTTCACATTATATAGATCAGACTATTCAACACCAAAATATGTGGTTGTTCAGTTTTACAAAGAACATGAAAGATAACATGTGTGTAATGATCATAGCTCTCTTGTGAGAAAGTCATTCGATTTCTTACAAAAGTCAAATTTTGGTTTTTAGGGACTGACAAGTTTCAATAAGGCTGCTAGGGAACTCATTCAGAGCCTTCAAAGTGTTGATGGTAATAACTACCCTGAGGTAATTGCTTCTTTTTTCCTCTTCAATAACCCTTTCATTTTCATTTTCTTGAAGTTGATGGTATTTTGAAATCTGATTTTTCTTTTTCCTTCAGACCCTGTGCCGCATGTACATAATCAACGCAGGATCTGGATTCAGGCTCTTGTGGAATACCGTTAAATCATTCCTTGATCCAAAGACCACGTCCAAGATCCATGTGAGCTGCCTTTACTCTTTAGTACAACATGGTACACTATGCTCGAGTTTCACTAACCCGTCGTTGTGTTTCACATAACCAGGTTTTGGGTAACAAATACCAGAGCAAGCTTCTTGAGATCATTGATGAAAGGTGAAGTTACCTTGATATTGTGAACAATATTCTGAGTTCTGTTTTCCATTAGAATTCGGTTACTTTCAATTTTCTGCAGTTCTGATGTCATAGTATCCGTGCTTGATTTTGTATCAGTGAGCTACCGGAGTTCTTGGGCGGTAAATGCACCTGTGCAGATAAAGGTGGTTGCATGGTCTCTGATAAGGGCCCTTGGAATGACCCCGACATAATCAAGGTTTCTCTAAATTCACTGAGCTCCAAACGTTGCATTGTTGTCCTTGTATTTTGTTTCATTCCAACTAGTGAATTCCTAAAACAATATATATCGTCTTTTGTTTGCAAGATGGTCCGAAACAATGAGCATAAATGGACAAACAAAATTGTCCTCTCACCTGTCAATGAATCCCCGAGAGCTGATAATGATGATATTGCAAATTCAAAAGTCTCTCTTGCACATGAAGAAGTAAGTTGGATTAAAGATGATGCAGAATTTGCTTTAGACATTAATTAGCCTTCAAGTCAGGGCTTGTTTTTACCATTTCAGCTGCTCTATTTGTCTCATATTATTATCATCCTCCAGGTGACCAAGCAACCACCAAGTGCATATGAGACTGCTAAAGATGAACCCATGATTGACAAGCCCGTTACAACTATTGTACGAACAAAAGAGAAACAAGTCAACTTCGCTCGTCCTAAAGGTACAAAATCACCCTTGCTCGAGTTAGAACGTCACTTATGTTTGTCGTTTTGGTATTTCCATGTAATGTTTGATTCATGATTGTTTATTTTGTCTTCTTTTCCAGCTTCTTCAGCAGATTGTTTCCCTGGAAAACATGATTCCAAGCCTTCTGATAGAATCAGCAACCATCTCTTGAATGGAGTAATGACTATCGTGATGGGAGTCGTGACTATGGTTCGTATGACACGAACCATGCCAAGGAGACTCACAGATGCCACCCTCTACTCTTCCTCCATGTACAGTGACAGTCACACCAACAACTCGCCCAGCCAAGCCGTCTCAAATGAGGATTACTTCATCATGATGAAACGCATGAACGAGCTAGAGGAAAAAGTGATCATCCTAAGCAAAAGGCCAACTATGCCGCCTGAAAAGGAGGAGATGCTGAACAATGCCTTGCAACGTATCAACATGCTGGAGCAAGAGTTATCTAATACCAAAAAGGTAATAAAAGTCAATCTTTGCCCACAATAGCCTTTGCAATATTGAATCGTGTAAACCAAAAATGTTGATGTTTTGTCAGTCTTTGGAGGATACTCTGGTTCAACAACAGGAACTCGTTGCCTTCATGGAAAAGAAGAAGAAGAAAAAGAAGAGATTCTTCGCTTTCTAAAGTGCAGAATTTCTATATGCTTTGATTATTTTCAGAGATGGTGATGTGCTGCATCAAACACCATTTCCCATCATTCATAAAAGTTGTGTTTTTCAGAATCTGTTGAAATCTTATGTAAACTGTAAATAGCCTTCTTTGCTGTTTGTGTTGGAATTCTACATAACCGTTTGTAGGCCGAGAATTTCATTGATGACCCGAGCATTCTCCGCTCTTACTTACAGCACGACGGGGGCCAAAAGGAAATTGAAAATTTCCAAGATTTCATGCATCCTACCAAGAATATATATAGAAAGATTTTCATATTCAAATTTTATATATTTGCTACATTTATTTTTTTAATATTGTTATGAAAGTCCTCCAGACATTACTTGCTACATCTCTTCTCTAATATTTTCATATATTTGCTACGTCTATTTTTAATATTTTGTTATGAAAGTCTTCCAGATATTACTTGCTACTCATCTATTCTCTGATATTTTCAAATATTTTGCTACAATAATGATTACCTGAGATATATTAGCAAATCCAAACAAGGCACAAAATTCATATTAAAGTATCATGAAAAAATTAATGGCTCAAAAACATAAAGTTGAGTGAAGATTACTCTGCCTCAAAATATCGTTTAAATGTGTCAGTAACATGTAGAAATAATTTATTAAATGGAAAAAACCACTGTTCCAGAAAGGGAAAAAAGATGTCCATATATGTATGCTCGGTAAAAATTATCGCTGGAAATTTACATTTCAGTTACATCTCTATGATGGTGGTTAGGTAACTCGGTTTACATCTCTGATGAGGAAGGTTAGGTAAGCATTAAAATGGACAGAGATGTCGTCAACCGTCCAAGCTCCACGTAGAATGTGCAGCTTACCAGCAAAATTTCTTCTTCTGGACATAGAAAAACAAGGCATGTCAGCATGAAACATCATTACACGTGATCAAAAGATCGAGAGAAAATTGAATCCTTACTTGGTGCTTAGCGAATTGTTGATTATCTATGTAAGCTAGCAGCTCCTCTTGCTTCATTAAAGCCTCATGCAGAGCCTGCAGTGGTGGCGGGTACAGGTAAATGCTTACGAATGATAAGAACAGCAAGAAAGGCTATGGCTTAAGAGGGCACCTGGATAATTCTTAATTCTAGAGGGTTTTCTTTAAATGGTTAAAGATTAACATCAATTATAGCCCTAATCATCACATTCGCAAATTGTTTTCCTAGAACCACCGCCCTACAGTTCTAATCACTCATCATGTCGGTTAATTCATTCATATTCTTTTAACCCTGACCAAAACTAGCCACGGTGTCATGTAATGTGTAATATGTGGCAGACAGAAGATACCTTCTTGGTTGCAATCAACTCAGCTTCTAGGGCATCCACACGGTAGACAGCAGCATTCAGCAGTTCCTCTTTCTCATGTGGCATCTCAGATGGCTTTGTCTGAAGAGTAATCACCTTATCTTCAAGCTCCCCCAGCCTCTTCAGCACAGAAGATAGGATTTCTGTATCCCTGGGAGATGATGTTGGTGATGCAGGTCTAAAGTCATTTTCTGGAGCGGTTTGCTCATCTTGCATTAACGCATGGGGAAGTTTCTTTTTGATATGGCATGAAATTGAACGGAAACAAAAGAAAAGGGCCATATAGAATGTCATAAGAGCTGCCAAAACTCGAGCATTAAATGCTACAGGTACTTTGGGTGAATCAGGCGTTGGCCCTGGATCAAAAATTTCACACAAGTATTAACATTATGGAAGAAAAACTATTTATACAGATAAAACATGGGAAACCTAAAAAAGAAACCACCTACTTCAGCAAACAAAAACATCAGCAATGTATATATTACTCCCTCCGTCCCACAATAATCGTCACTCTTTTCCATTCCGATACGTCCCACAATAATTGTCACACTTCATTTGTACCATAAATGGTAAGTAGGTCCCACATTCAACTAACTCACTTCACTCACATTTTATTATAAAACCAATATAAAAATATTGGGTCTCACATTCCACTAACTTTTCCAACCAACTTTTCTTTACATTTCTTAAAAATCGTGCCCACAATAAGAGTGACAATTATTGTGGGACGGATGGAGTATAACTCTAGATGGTGGATGTGGGTGACATCATATCGCCTACCTTTTCTTCTGCATATTACCAGTGTTCATCCAATATAAAAGAGCAGAAACAAGGGAAAACAAGCAACTGCACACAAGCTAACTCACATTTGTGCTGGTTAGAGGGAGTGCAACACAAGATATGATGGAGCAACTCACAATCAGATGACAAGACAAAAGAAAAGAGTGGCGACATAAAGTAATTTAGAGAGAGCACCAAAGAAATGGTCAATAACCTTCAGAAACATTGAAGTTCTCAGTGTTTGTCGGCTTCTTCCAGCCAGAGTCAACAACAGCCTTGTCAACCATGGGTACGTATTCATCGTATCCAGAAAAATTACCAAAATGACTAGTTGTTCCCACAGCCTTAGCCTGCGATATGAGTCAAAAGCACCTGAGCACCCATGAGAAAAATGAAATAGAAAAGAACTCAAGTGTCATGATAATAGTACTCCCCCAATCCATTTTCAAAGCCCAATTTGATCTGTTGGCTAGAGTGAAAAATTAGGATATATTGGCTAGAGAGAGAATTTAGGACATATTGGCTAGAGTATAAAAATTACATTATGAATGTAGCCTTTTCTTTTGAACAAGTTACATAATGTTAAGAAATATAAATAAGCAAGTTTGTTTTGTGATTCATCTGAGATCTTCAATGTCAAGATGTTTAAGAAGATCATGCCAGCAAACACTTTGTATCCTTACAAAATGGAATAATTAAAAAAGAGAAAAGAAAGAAACGCAAAAAAAACAGATTCCATTTTTCCGCATGTGGGGATAAGCACAGATTAAACTATCTATCAGTAAAAAGCTTTAAGTGAACCTTACCTCCTCACGAACTGGAGTCAACCGAAGTTGCGAAAAACTTCTATTGGTTTTTGGTGAAGCAATATCTTCAGCTTCAGAACCAGACTCTGCTGAAGTATCACTACCTTTCAACTGTTGCATAACCAAGACTTGTAAAAACTATTCGCACTAAAGGATTGTTTAACAGCATAAAACTAAAATATGCAAAAGACCCTGGTAGTCATACCATGGGGTAATGAGGCTTGGCGTATACTACCTTCCCATCACTGTTGATAATTTTGACAATCTGCTTGGCACGCCGTGCTTCACCATTAAGCACCATCTGCACCAGTAAGCAAGACAGTTAACTACCTCCGTACTACAAGAAATTTGAGAGGGAATACATGTACAGTTACATCACATATGGGTATTCTAAACCCCATGTAAAATATGACCTTCAGTATCTCTGGATTCTTCCAGGGTCCTTTATCAGAAGACAGGCAGCCACCGTCATCAGCGCATGTACATGTTCCTCCTAAAAACTCTGGCAGTTCACTGCTTGTTCACATAAATATGATCAGATCACAAAATACCTTAATGCTAGTCACAAGAAGATGACATATTTTCATAACCACCTATTTACCTGGCATCAATTATCTCAAGTAACTTGTTGTGGTATTTATATCCAAGAACCTGAATTGATTAAAGAAAATGAGACATCAGTATGTCTCAGCCGATAACTCAACCACATATCATAAATAGATATATGGTAAAAGCAAGCATACATGAATCTTGGTAGTTGTCTTGGGATCTATAAAGTTCTTTACAGTATTCCACAATAGCCTAAAGCCTGGACCAGCATTGATTATAAACATTTGATGAAGAGTCTGCAATAAGGAAGCATTAATAGAAGCATCAAACCAGTCAACAACAAAGTCCACCTCAAAAAAAAACAGAGTTTTTAGTATTTACTTCAGGATAATTATCACCATCAATCTTCTGGAGCCGCATAATGAGATCCCGTGCACTCTTTGTGAAGTTTTTCAAGCCCTGGAAAATGATCGGACAGGCAAAACAATAATCAAATACTATGGGTTTCATACAGAGCCTATTCCTTATTCAAGACCATAAGACAGAGTATAAAGCAAAGGAGTGTATAACATACCACACCATGAACATCCAAGATTGTTGTACTAGAATCAATGTGACGTTTAGCAGCAATTGTACAAGATGGAAATTTAACTGCAAAGCATTTCTCAAATTCTCTGACATGGTATCTTATGTAGCGATCCATGGTAGTAACTTGCATAAGTTTGTTTGGTTCGACTTTCCCTAGTCTCTCGATGTATACCGGCCTCCCCTCTTTGTCAACTCCATGATAGCCATGGGGGTAATATTTCATAACCTCATTGTACTCTTGGAACTCAAAATCCTGATGGATAAAATAAATGGAGTTCACTTTCAAAAGTTGGAATAGAGAATAAGAATAAGAAAACAATCAATTTTGCATGCAAGTCACTAGTAGAATTTTGGTTTACCTCGATAATTGTGTCAGTACCAAATTCTTTCCTCCACTGGACCATATCAGCCCACATGAGCTTTGATTTTTCGATGTCAAATTTTCTTGCTTTCAAAAACCTGCAAGAAAATTCCTCAACATTCTTAGAAATCGAAGCGTTTTCAGTTGAATAAAAAAACAAAAGCAGCAGGGAATGGGCAAGCCAAAATAAAACTTCAGAAGAAAATTCTCTTCAGGGTGTAGGCAAGTTATGAAGCACCAAAGCGAAGCTTAGCTCAATGATGAAGCGAAAGTATCTGTAAAACACTGGCAGTTCTGAAAATGCTACATGAATGAATCAATGGAGTCTAATAGTACAATATTAGCTATCGTCCTAAATTCCCGATCCTACAATATTAGATATACTGTGTTTGGCTCCCAACTTGATTGATGTAGTGTTTCTTTTACTAAATATCCTAGTGGAAACCTATTCGTCACTCTATGACCACGATTTCACCCCCATTTTCTCACTCCTCCAACATATCAATCGATATACCTATCCATAAACAAAAGATTTTTTTTTATATAAAGAATATAACCTCAGCATCATATGGTAATCATCAAACTTTTCTGGTAGAAGCTCTTCCAATATTAGGGCTTGCCGAAATGACTCGACAGCTTGCAGGTGCTCGGCATCCCGGATATCTTCAATTGAAACAGAACTGACTCGACCGTCACTCTTTCTTCTACCACTCTTCTTCTTGAGAGTATGCTTGAACTTTGAAGATGCATTAAGTGCTTTCTTCTTCAAAGAACCAATTTTAGTCCTCCTTTCATCTTCGGAAATATCAAAATCAGACTTTCTTTCTCTTCTCTCCTCACCACCGGAAAAACCCTCAAAGCCTGTTTCACGTAGATACATTAAGTAACACCTTGCAAATTAAATACAAGCATGACATCTAGCATTCAGGTTCCATGAAGCATTCTCTACATTTCTACCCCTAAACACTTCAAGCCAACAATCTTGACATACCCAGTGGTCTTAAAATTGACTGATGGAATAACCAGCCACATAACTTTTAGCAATAACTTTCAACGGAAAATGCAATTGGGTTGACAAAAGTAATTGTTAACAAGATTAAAAATGCAAGGCGGCTGTCAAACTTTTGAAGATCTGGACAATTAGTACTCCATTGTACTTGTGAAAATTATTTCACCAATAAGAAACTAAATCCTCTGAGAATATACAGCCTACGAAAATTTAATACTCCGTACCCCAAATTGCCCTAGCTCAGACACAGTGGTAAATCAAATCGATACCAAGGATTAATTACAAGCAAAAAATCAAATTGACAAGCCCAAACATCTGGAAAACTAATTAGGTTCACATTAATCTGCAAACTCGCATCTAATTAAGAGCGAATGCAGATCGATAACAACAAAGAAATCGCACAAAATTTCACTCACATGGCCTGGCAAATCTATCCAAGGGTCCCGACATCGCCACTCTCGATCAACAGCAAATTTCTGATGACCGAATAATCTTGTCGATCGATCAACCAAACATAAACGCACTGACAATCCCACCTCCAATCAGCTAAAAACGCGCAATACAGATCAAGAAACCTAAAAAACCTAAAATTCTTCCCAGATCGAAAGCCCAACAGTTAGTTCAGAACGAAACAGGGTCTCGGTAAAGTACTGGGACGATTCACGAGGATGATCTCGCGGCAATAAATGCAGTAAAACCCCGTAACGGCAAATAGTTAATGCAGGCACAGAGCGAGAGAGAGGGGGGGTTTCAGAGATAGGAGAGGAGATGAGAAAATGAATATAATAATATATTTATATAAAAATAAAGCGAAAATAAGGGTATTTTTTATTATCGCCGGATAAATTTAAGGCGACGGCGATTTTTTGAGGGGGGCGAGGAATTAGGGGTGGAAAAGGATAAATTGAGGAGTGGGGCCCAGTACACGTGTCTGGGGGAGGAGGGATGAAGAATGTTCGCCTACCGAAAAAGGGTTTCCGAGGAGACGAAGGAATATATTTATTACTGCTGTTAATAAATCTATTTCAGTTAGATTTTGCCTCTTTTCGGTTAAAAAAAAGTACTCTGTTTTTTACTTTTTACTAACTGCAAAATGTATTAATTGTATTTAATCATGAGATGTTCTTATTGACTAGGTAAATAAATTTATTTATACTAGAAAGAATTCCGTCGTATCAAATTCTCTATAGCCCCAAACCACAGCTCTAATAATTAAATATAATTATATAAATTTATTTTTTAAGAAAATGTAGATATTTATATAAAATAATTTTTTTAGAAAATGTACATATTAAATTGTGATTGTTTGACGTTGATTTATAAATAAAAAATCGATTAAATTAAATAGTAGCAAAATATATGTTTCAATGATTTGCGGTTTGGCGTGAGCCTCATAATGCAATGGTGTCTAAAGCCTACCTCATACCAGATTCACACATCCAAATAGATATGAGTCACGGTCCCATACCCCTCGCCCTCCCTCATAATGCGTGGGACCACAAATCACTGCACCTCCACACCTCCTTAGAGCATCCACAACCGTGCTCTTGCCAGCGGCACGGTTGTGGGCCCGGGCGGTACTATTCATGCCTGCTCTCTGGCAAGAGCACAACACCCACAACTGTGCTCTTCCCCAAGGACGAGCACAATTAATATAAAATTCAATTACACAAAAACATTTTCATAATACTAAAATTCATTAAAAAACCACAATAAAAATAACAAATTACAAATAAAATAAAAAGACATAATTAAAATCCTAAAAATTAAAAATTACATAATTAAAATACTAAAAATTAAAAATTACATAATTAAACTCCTAAAAATTAAAAATTACATAATTATTGGCTAATATAACCCGAGGAAGACTACGCATCCGGCGGCACCAACCCCAATTGTTTTTGGAGACCCAATATCATGGACTCGTGCGTTTGAAGTTGCGTGGGGGTCATAGTTGACCTATCGGCCATATTGAGTTGGGCCAAAAGGGCCCACAACGAGTTGTTCGGGGGTGGAGGTGGAACATAGGGTGCGGGTTCGGGAGCAGGGGCAGATGGAGTCGCGGCGCGACGTCGTTCGGCCGCCGCCTTCTTCCTACCTTGCGGTCGGCGTCGGGAACCGCTTGGTTGGGCATCGGGGCTACCCAAGTTAGCTTCGGCGAGTTGGCTAGCCACTTCTTCGCCGGCGTCGGATAGGGATGCCGACCGTGAGCGTTTGGAGGAGCCGCTAGAGGAGGATGTTATGCCTCCCTTATACTTCGGGTGCGTCCGCGTCTCCTGCCAAACGTTAAGATATTTGAACGACTTACCGTTCATGGATTGGTAGGTGCTCAGCGAGGCGGTGATGATGTCGACCTCGCTTCGGCCGCTCCCGGCATTCCGGGACTCCTGGATGAAATAGCCGTTGAACTTGCCAATTTCTTCGTTGGCTCGGCCGATGCAGTTGCGCACCATACTCTCGTTGCGCTCGATCGTTCCCGGCGGCCGGTGTGCATTGTACCGGCTAGAGACGCGCCACCAAAAGTGATCGCCGGATTGGTTCGTTCCAACCACCGCATCTTCGGAGATTTCCAAGTACGCCTTGAACAATCTTTCCATCTCCGCCGGTGAGTACGGTGTGCGGACACCGGCGCGAGATGGATGATTCGGCATTTGGGAAGGGGCGCGAGGCCTAGGCTCCGGTGTCCACCCGTAGCGCCCATCGGAGGCACCTTGATCGTCGATTGGGTATGGCCGGTAGCCACTCGGAACGCCCGAATCTTGGGTGAGAGGAGGGGCCGAATATTCCGTTTCCGGACTATGAAACGGTTGCGAACCGAACCATTCGGGGTTCCAACCGTGAGAGCCGCTTGGGTTGTCGTCGTTACCGGACATAGTGGTGTTGTAGGGTGTGAGAGGAAGATGAAAATGGATATGAGAGATTGATGATGAGAATTGTGTAGTGAAAGTGTGAATTTTTTGGAGTGAAATTGGGGGTATTTATAGATGAAAGTGTGTATTTTTGGGGGTAAAAAAAATAAAAAAAAAATTAAAAAGTGGGGAAAAACGGTTATAAACGGATATAATTTTTTGGGGAAGTGAAATTTTTTTTTTATTTTTTATCGATTTTTTTAATAAAAATCAGATTTTTAAAAAAAAAAAAATAAAAAAATGTTTGAAACCAACGGCTATGCCGTTGGCGAATGGGAGACCGCCACGTGTGCGTCCGCTGGCACGGACGTGCTCGATACATCGAGCAGCGCCGTGCCAGCGGCGCGGTTGCAGCGGTGGCGGTCCTTCGCCTTGCCGCTGGCACGGACGGCGGTGGCGCCAACCGCTGCGGATGCTCTTAGAGTGTCCACAATAGAGTGGTACAGCCACGAATCCGTCCAAGGCACAACCACAAAAACTCTTCCACAACCACAAAATATTGTCCATCCCAATAGTGGTCACGCCACAATCACAAATCACATTATTTTATCAATTGTTAGTATATTTTAATTGGACTGGGACAAAATTAATTGGAAAACAATAAATAGAATAGAATGGAATGAAAAAATGATTTGTGAATAGATTATTTATAGATAAAGATTTTTAAAATTAAAATTTTTTAAAAAAAATCAAAAAATGAGAGGCAACGCCGCCCCCGGACCCCACCGCCCCTTCCTCGCCGCATATGCGGCTTGCGCCCGTCCTCTCGCAGCGCCCTCATCCCCAGCTATAGCACGTCGCGACTCTTCTATTGGAGACACTCTTAGTAATCCGTTCCCAAATTCAATGACCCTGTATACTAGTAGTATAATTGAATAGGTGTGGAATGATATATTTACGTGACAGATGATAATATAAATTTAATCACAAAATTTGGTTAAATTCGTGGCGGTTTGGTAGAATTTGAAAACGAATTATTAGATCAGGAAGATTTTTTTTTCAATTATCATGTTGATTATCACCGAAAGATATTGTTTTATGTACTATTGAAATAATTAAATTTTGGTGGAATTTCGTAGTTTAGGAGTATATTTCACTTTTAAATATAATGAGATTGAGTTATCAAAATTTGTAACTTAAATAACTAATATCACAATTCATATTTTACAAATAATGGTACGTTATAAAATACTCCATGGAAGATTGTCTTATAAAGGTCAGATTTTAAACTAGATCAATGTATATTTACGAACGAATACATGATAACATATTTATAATTTTGTGAATTTGACTTGTAAAACGTAGTTACGTGACACTCTCTACCTATTGCAATATAATTTTGTGAATTTGATAGTGTGACTATAATGACAAATTTATAGTAGTAGACTAGTAGTAAAGCTCATTTCTTATAACAATCAACAAAATTAGACAGAAAATGCAATAGCACAATCAGATTTTGCGTGACAAATTTATAGTAGTAAAATTCCGATTTTTTTTTATGACCGATCAATATTGGAATTTGCATTATTTTACAGCGAACTACCAACTACTCCATAAAGGAGTTGGGGTCACCTGCTATGAAGGGGGTGAACAATAGCGGTCTCTCACACTCCATTATTTTATAATTTTTTATATTTTATTTAAATAAAATATTGAGATGCGAGAGGCAGCGTCTCCTGTTGTGCACTCCGAGATCCATTCCACTCCATAAGAGGGCATGCTTAGTTAAAGAATAAAAGAAAATCTTTAGATATTTATTTAGTAATGTAGTACAATATGAAATATAGTTTTAGTGGGTCGTGGATATTTTGATTTATTTTAGTTATATATGTGTATATTACATGAAAATAAAATTGAAGGGCATAAACCTTGGAAAGATTCTGAATTGTCTGCAGTTGGTGTAAATTAGTTGTACTAATTATTCATTTCAGTTTTTATTATTACGTACTTTTTTTTGCTCAGAATTTATTGTAGAGGTAAGAAATTTTTAATTAAAATTTAGTACTACTATTTCCAATTAAGATTATTAATATTCAACGGAAATTGGTCAATAGATTAATGTAAAGGGAATGTGTAAAATAAATAAATACTAGTAGTAGTATACTAGAATAAATTGTGGCTTTGAATGATATATACGAATGTTACAAGAAGAAAATGACAAATGCAGTATCAAGAAGTATTACTTCTATTTATTCAACAAAGGTCAACTATAAAGTACAAGGTTGTCATCAAATATTAATAATGTACTATTGTCAAAATCGAAAACAATAAAAATTCAAGATCTTAATCATGAGAGACTACATGTACTATTTTATGTTATGACTTATCACACTTGTTGTTAGTTGACTGCTAGAACAACTAGTCTTTTATTATGTTACTATTATAAAGGAATGTATTTTAATGTCGTAACTCGTAACTATTTATAATTTTGCTTTTTATAGATATTGATTAAATTGACTACTAGAATGTTGAATATAGTTTCAGACAGTGTTCATAAATGTTCTCAATTTACCCGTGACAATTTATTAGATAAAAATCAAACGTCTTACCAATTAAATTGCGCTTTATCTTCCCATTATTTATTTTGGCGGTCGAATTATACAATCAACATCGTACAAGTTTACAATTTATTTGGTAATTTACTAAAACAGGTGGTTGAGTGGCGTGTGGTTATGACAATGGAATTAGAGGGCCACCTACTCAGTTAGCAAATAGTTGAACTAACCACTTTAATTAAAATTGCAAGCCATCTAAATTGTTTAATGAGTGTGACCTATAGTTTCCTAACATATTAAGTGCGGCGATACAAATTTTATGTTCATATAATTCCATTTTAATCTACAATTAAATAATGGTTTTGACTTTGTGTTATACACTCTTTATATAATAGTAGTACGGAGCATTAGTTAAAAGAACATATTATGAAATAGTATGATCGAGCTTTGGGCCTTTTAAAGCTTGGGATGTTTTTTCCTCTGGGTTTGTACAATAAAATAAGATTGCAAATAACGAAGAAAGAGTCCAACCAGATTTTTTAATGGGTAAATAGTCATGTCAATGGATGGTTTTGGGTTACAAACCTATCCCATATCGGATGAGTGAGGGAAGTTGGAAGCTCAGATGAGTGAGGGAACTTGGAAGGTGTATATAATTCTTGTCTAACCCCAATTAGTTTGAGGTCTTTTGGGAGTGACCCAAAATAAATTCGTGCAGGCTTGACCCAAAGCGAACAATATCAAACTAATGTTTTTTCAAAGTTGGACTTTCCGATAAGCCGATACGAGAGGTGTAAGCACCGCGAGGTGTGAAGGCAGTCGACGATCCTAACAAGTGGTATCAGAGCCCAAGTGGCTATGGGTTGTGCCTGGATGAGCCCCGGTTAGGGTCGGGCCATGAAGGACTCGGGTTAGAGTCAGGCCAAGGATGACCCAGAGGCCAGGGTTGGAACGACCCATGTTTGTGTCGACTGCGTTCCCGATGTGGTATCGGTTTGGGGGGAGGTTTGTTGGGTTACAAACCTACCCTACATCGGATCGACCGCGTTCCCGATGTGGTATCGGTTTGAGGGGAGGTTTGTTGGGTTACAAACCTATCCCACATCGGATGAGTGAGGGAAGTTGGAAAATGGTCTCGGTTTGAGGAGAGGTTTGTTGGGTTACAAACCTATCCCACGTCGGATGAGTGAGGGAAGTTGGAAGGTGTATATAATTCTAAAATGGAGTAACTTTATTCTAAAATAAAAGAAAGCATACATAACAAAATTTTACTTGTCTTGCAATTCAGAATATGTACCTTGCTTCAATATTTGTTGTCATTATAGGCTTATAGTCCCAAACTCGGAACTTTAATTTCGATGTAAAGTCGAAAAAAGGTAGTTGACACAACAAAGTGAATTAAGGAGTATCAGAAAAACTTATATGTATATACATGAATAAAATATGAACAATAAAATAATTCCCCAGCTTGTTATAATAAATCACAATACAAATAGTAGTATATTAGACTTTTGGTGACTATAAAATTAAAATCAACTCGAGTCATATTCATCACATTTACAATTCATCGAACGTAATTAGTAGTAGTAAGTTTTTTAAGAGTTACTAAGAAGCTTATTATATTGACAATGGCGTAGTACGGAGATTAGTAAATATGAACAATATGTTAATCAATAACTAAATTGGATTATCGATCTTAGGGATTGCAATATCAATCGACTATAATTGCACAGGACATCTCTTACTACATCTCCTACTACATCTCCTTACTACACACAAACATAATCAGTGACGGTGTATGTAGTGACGGTGGAATACTATAATTTATTATAGGTGATACTAATTAGTAAGTAATAATCAAATTTAATTAATTATAGTATTTATATCAAATAATACATCTGTAAGCTGTGGTGATGCCTGATAATCGCGAGATTTGACCATATTCACAAAATCTGCATTATAATCGTTGTGGAATACATTTGATGCTATATTTTCAAATTTGTATTACTCAAAAAACTTTAAATTATGTATAAATCTATTGACTTAAAAATATTTTTGCGCAGATTATATACGCTTAAGTATAAGTTATAACTGATCAAATTTGATCATAGTATAATTTATTAAAGATAAATGGCTATCATTATGATAAAAAAATAATTTATACACAACATCTGTTTATGTGAGACTCAGTGAGAGGGGCCAGTTGATAATTATTTTATTTATTTATTTATGAAGATCAACTCTATATTTAAAGTGGATTCATTGATTGAAATATTAAAAACTTGGCTGTTCAGTTCGCTCATAAGTTATTACTACTTCATTCATAAATATCCTCAGTAATGTTTCATTATAAATATACAAATAAATAGTAGTACTACCATAAAATTACGTTTCAGGAAAAAAAAAGAGTACTTATCAGATTTGAATTCCTATTGTTTTATTTGAAATTTCAAAATTGTTTTTGATCATATCCATAAAAGGAATAGTTGAAACAATTCATGTATGAATTAATTACTAATGACTTTTTAGAATTAATTACCAATGATTTTTTAGAATTAATTAAACAATGATTTTAGTATATGTTTCATGTTATTAAAATTTTAAATGTATTTTTCGTTTGGGAAACGTAAGAGTATCCACAATAGGAAGGACTTCCCCACAGACTAGCACTAGGACTTCCCAAAAACACATTCTGCCACGTCACTAGGACTTCTCACCCCACTGCCACATTGCTAGGACATCACACTACACAATAGTGGATAAGCACTAGGACATCCCGGCTGACAAACACAATAATAAAAATTCACAAATACGCAATTACAGAATTAAAATTTCGACACGAATACGGACGGAGAAAGTGCAATAATAATTTTATTAAATAAAAAATTAAAATAATACAATGCAAAAAAAACAATTTAAACAAAGTTAGTATGCCTCGAATCTTTATAGTTTGCCGCTAGCCGAACCGGGGTCTCGCTGAGTGCCCCCGGCCCGACGGTATAATACGATTATGTTTTAGGCCTTCATTTTCGACGAAGGCGGTGCATTATATGAAGTGCAAATGAAATGAAGTACAACGAGCCGGATATATAGAGTTGAAATTAAAAAAAATAAAAATAAAAAATGCTCTTATCCGTCGGCTCGTTCGTCGAGGACCCACAATAGCGGACATACGAGACGACGGACGACCGAAAAACCTGACATATGAGAGGTCGTCCATCTGGCTCGTCCGCGAGCCGCTCGCCGGTCGCAATAGTGGACGAGTGTGATGGACAAGCGGCTTGCCAGTCGCTCATCCGCCGACTCGACCACTATTGTGGATGCTCTTAAATAAATACTGTATTATATAAATAAAATAAAATGTCGTAAGCAGTTTAGTGTAAAATTCCGTTTGGGAAACGTAAAATAAATACTGTATTAGTGTTTATTAGGTAAGTAACGGCGTTAGACAAACCGTCATCTCTCCCTCTCCCCTTTCTGAATTATGGAATACCTAAAATGAAGACTCTCTCTCTGAGCAAATGCATAGATATGGACTTTTTATATATATAAATATATAATTTCACTTTGTTAATCCATTCGTATTTTATACTCCTGCAATTTGCTAGGGTTCGGGGCTGGTGAAACGTCTCTGCTTTATCAAGTAAGTTTCATTTTCTTTTTTGAATCCGTTTATATGCAGAGTCTCGATTCGTGATATCTTTCATGCGAAGTATATGGATTTGTTGAGAATATTTACTGCTGTTTTCGCGGAATCATGTCTCCTGGAGGTTGGAAATCGGAGTTTTTGAATTGGAAAAAGGTGCATATAATGCCAAAAAATAATTTGTATAGCTCTCAGTTGTTAAGCAATGAATTCCGGATCTGAGTAAATCTATTTATAGGCGTTTTACTTATATTGTCCGCAAAAATCGGTGCATGAAATGTGTTAGTTTTTTTTAAATTTTTTTTTGCGTTTGCTATGCACATGAACACCGCTGGTGTAAGTGTTCATTCTCTTCACACGACTGAAAATTTGTTTGTATTGTTATTGTTATGTGGTTTAGGTCTCTGGTGGATTTCAATCGGTGAGGTCTATGTTAGATCTTCAAGCGTTCATCTGCATTAATCTTTTGGTTGTTAATCTGTGATTGTTTTTAGTGTGTGATCATGGATCTGTTGATGCTTTGATGTAGGTTGTTTAAGATGAGTATAACAACTGAAATTGAATATAACATTGTGCGGTGTCTGGTTTAGCCCATAGTGGTATAATTTTGGTCATTTTGTTGTTTGGTTTTGAGCATGATGTTACAATTTTGTCAGTAGTAGGCCTTAATTTACATGAACCGGTGTTGCTTTTGTGCTTGAGTCCTAGTTATTGTTGTCAACATGATACTGTTTTATATGCAATGGTTTTTATTTCCACACATCCAGCTTTATGTATTGTCGACTACTTTATTTGATAGAATAAGCATATGGAATTGGTATATGTTTGTTCATTTACATATAGTCTATAGATCAGGGTGGAATGAGGTGAAGCTTTGCTCTGATTTTTGTGATATCTGGTTAGGGTTTGGAGATAATGTTGTGATGTGCCATTTTTGTTGAAACACACACTGAGTTACTGACAAAGCGCCATATTATTATATGTAGCAGTTGGATTTTAGTTAATTTGTTTGTTATTATTGCAGGTAATGTTTGCCAATATTCCCCAAGTTTATGTTCTGAGATGATTGGTACAGAAGGCTATTATTCACATGTGCTGTCCAACTTTTAGCTTGTACGTGTGACTAATGGGTGCTGCTTGCTGTATTGCTGCAAAGGACAGAACTATAGTGCACGGACCAAGTAGTGGAACACTGCAGAGGCATGTTCGGTATTCACCATCATGGAGCTTTAGATGGGATAATCGTGGTCGGGTAGCTGGAGAAGAAACACATGCAAATTGGTTGCATGATGGAGATGTAAGAAATCGTCAAATAGAAGTAAAATATAGTAATTCTGCTTTGGACGAAGGTAGTCCAGTAGTTAGTCGTCACTCACGTTGGCAGAAGTCTCATGTTTCTGATGGAAATGCGGGTAATTCAAATTTCCAAATTTCAGGTAAATTGCTGCTGGCACTTCCAGCAAATTATATTTTTGACATCTAATTTCAAATTTAGGTGCAGTAATTGTATTTGATCCCTTTTAATTATCTTGTATTGCAATTAAAAGAAAAGGGAGAGATCATATAATTGGAGGATATTTTCATGGTACTATAATGGATGGTGAAAGCATATGGAACAAAAATGTGAATCACATTAGATTCATCCTTTGAGCTTGACCAGTAATACATTAGAAACTAGTTAAGTTGATGTCGAAGCACTTGGAGGTAGTGGAAATGTTTTTAGAAACATGCTTCTATTTATTTATATGCTGATGTTGGTAGCATGTGCAT
This sequence comes from Salvia splendens, assembly GCF_004379255.2. NCBI lineage: Eukaryota > Viridiplantae > Streptophyta > Magnoliopsida > Lamiales > Lamiaceae > Salvia > Salvia splendens. Next base: position 4,310,334 of record NC_056039.1, read on the forward strand.
GTTTAGAACTAGGTGCTCTCTTGTAGATTACTGGAATTATTTTCATTTACATGGCTAGATGAGCCATAGGCTCCTAGCATGAGATTTTCTTCCTGTGACTGGACAGGACTATTTGGTGCATTGTTAAATTTGTGATCTGAAATTTGGAGGTCTGTGGAAAGGTGTTTTGCCATTACTCAGGCACCACCAAAGAGTCCATAACAATAGACCCGTGAGACCAGAAACTTTCTGCTTTTCTCCAACTGTTATTACTCGAGACTTCCAAACACACTAGTTGATTTGGGATTGAAGAGTTTATTATTTACCTCCATTTTAAATAAATTACACACTGTTCATTGGACTCACGAAAAATCTATCAACTGTTTTCTTGATCCGTTATTACTGTACCTGAGGCATCTTCAAATTGTTTTTCTTACAGATGAAGCTATCTCCAGGAATCTAGTGGAGGTATGTGGATAGTCTTACTTGCAAATATGTGGTTGGAATACCTCATCTGAAGTTTAATATTTCCTGTATATTGCTCAGGTCAAGGACTCTGCAGAATCTCGATCAGTTTCACACCCATCACCAGTCAAGCTGTCTCCCTTATCCACATCTGCAACGTCCCCCGTGATTTCACAAATTCAGTTTCTTCGTCCGGACTCAACTCCTTCAAGATGCCATCGCTATTCTCGTGGACCCCAGTTTTTGCACCAAGCGCCTGCTAGCAAGATCCCAGAAGATAAATCACCACCATTCTCAATTTCTGAAGAAACCTCTTCACGTCCACCTCCTGATTGGGGCAGCGAATCAGCTAGGGTCTCCAATGGCAGGTCTTCGGACAGTTGGTCCATCCCTGTTGTCTCTGAGCTCATGGCTACCCGAAGAGAGAGGTGGTCATTCGATAGCGAAAACTCACACTTCAGTGTAGATAAAACTGCTACAAGTTCAGGGTCACCTCATACCGACCTCCAAACTTGCGGTGTTTGTGCGAAGCTTTTGACCATGAGATCCTCGTGGGAGTGGGCTAGCCAAAAGATCGTATCAAGTAACGAACTAGCCGTGGTTTCTATTCTAACATGTGGCCACGTCTACCATGCTGAATGCTTGGAGCATATGACTCCTGAAATCAACAAGTATGACCCAGCCTGCCTGGTCTGTACTTATGGGGAAAAACAGGCTGTGAAGATGTCCGAGAAGGCTTTGAAAGCTGAACTGGATTTAAAACATAGAAAGAGACGTAGTAAAAAGCATGCTGATGGTAGTGATTGGAGAGCTGAGGCAAAAGGTTCCAAATTGGGCTCGAGTATAATCAACAAGAGCTCACCTTTCTTGAAACGACACTTGTCGTTTGGCTCGAAATCCGGTAAGTTGCTGCAAGAGAATCATCAGCTTGCTAGAAGAAAGCCATTTTTCTGGGCAAGATCCAGCAAGGAGTGAGCTCTAATGGGATTATTGTTTTGAACTTGTTATTTCACGACCACACAAATTGCGTTAGTGCTCAATATTAAATCTCTTCTCACAGATTTGTTTTTGTTCATGTCATAAGAGTGCAGATTGCAGATATTGTGGCCATTTTCCTTCACCTTGAAAAATGCAGACATAGGATAGATTGCCGTAGTAACATACCGTAAATAAATGATTGCAGAAAGAAAAATGGTGGAAATTTATGAAAGTGTGTTTAGTTGTAGTTTGATGACATGGAAGAAGCTATGAACTATTTCTAATGTTAGGAGCTATACATTCTTGATTAACCATCTCTGCAAACATGGTGACATGGAAGACGCTATGAACTACTTGGGCTCATACGGCTGGTCTGATCAATGAGGCCAAGAAAAATAATTTGTAGTGTGGTTGTTGTATGACTTCTTCATTGTTTTATCCAGAGTTTGCATTTCTGTATCGTGTGCAATGTAGATTTTCGGCTGTTGCTTTCATTCACAAGCTATTAAGTATTAAGAACTCAATGATGAAACATTAGGCCATCTGCATCGTGTCTCGATGCGGTCTCTGTCTCGTCTCGAAGAGACGAGACCACATCGAGACAACGATGCAATCCTCCATCTCGTCCCGGTCTCGTCCCTTGTCCCGTCCCGGAGGGAGAGCTGGCGCGCCAGCTCGCCACGTGGCGAGCGCTAGGCGTGACGCCCACTCGCGGGCCGAGACGAGACCACATCGAGACAGCGATGCAATCCTCCATCTCGTCCCGGTCTCGTCCCTTGTCCCGTCCCGGAGGGAGAGCTGGCGCGCCAGCTCGCCACGTGGCGAGCGCTAGGCGTGACGCCCACTCGCCGGCCCGCGAGTGGGCGTCGTCACGCAATAAATATATATTTTTTTAAATAAATTTGATTTTCAGAATTTTTTTTTAAAAAATGGTAATATTACTGTTGAACGGTAAATTTTTTTTTATTCTATAAATACTCTATCATTCTCATTCTACACACAAACACACATCTATTCTTCTCAAATCATCTCTCTTTCCTTTTCAATTTCTGTCAAAATCTCCGGCGACGGAAACTCTGGCGGCTCTGGCGGCTATGACTTGAACACGTTTGGCGACTGGGGGGCATGTACAATGTCTTGGGTGCTTCCGGTTTCGGTTCGTCGACGCCGGTGGCATACCAAACACCATATTTTGATGTGGATGCATACTCTCGTCCCTCCGCCCCGAGGTATGGGCAATCGTATAGATTATCCCAAATTAGGGAGAATTTTCCGGATGAACCCACTCCGGAAGGAGCACGAGGCAGTGGAAGCTCCGGGGGTTGCGCATTCGACGTCGAGGAGGAAGAGGAGGAGGATGTAGGCCGTCATCCATACAGCCGCAAGGATACGATGACTCTGTTCAACGCTTGGGTCAGCGTCTCGTACGATCCCATCGTCGGGAATCAACAAACCCGCAAGTGTTTTTGGGAAAAGGTCACCGACGCCTACAACGAGAATAAGCCAAAGGGGGCCCGCCGCCGCACCTTGAAGATGCTCCGCAATCATTTTGACCGAGTCGACAAAGATGTCAAATTTTTTTGCGGGATCTACAAGAATGAAGCGGCGAATTACCAAAGCGGAGCCAGTGGAGCCGACATTCTGAGAGCGGCTTTGCGAGTCTTTAAAGACGACAACAATAAAGAATTCAAACATGTCGATGTTTGGGAGTCGGTTAAAGACGTTGAAAGGTGGGCTGGCAGTGTCCAGTCCAGCAAGGGCTCGAGCTCGAAACGCACGAAGCACACGGCGAGTAGCCAATACTCGTCTTGTGAGTGCGGGTCAGGCAACGCCTCATAAGAGGTTGATGGCACGACCACCGATGCAGGAGGCTCCTCCCGTTCACGCCGTCGGCCGCAAGGGACCAAGGCGGCGAAGGTGGCTAGAGGGAGGAGGGGCCAAGGCGAATCAAGCCAGGCAGGCTCGGGCTCGGACTCGAACACCCTAATGTCCATGTACTTGGTTGCCACGATGGCTGACACTTCCCGCATGACGCCTCCCCAATATCAAGCCCATCTTGCCGGAATTGAGTATATGGCAAGACAAATTTGTATTCCGCCTCCAAGTAGCTTGAGTGCACCGCCACCGCCTTCAGGAGATGATTCGCCGACGGAGTAGTTTTTATAATTTATATTATGTATTTTAATTTTTTAGGATTTTAATTATGTATTCTTTTATTTTTTTAGGATTTTAAATTATAATTTTATTTTATTTAACGAAGTGTGTTTTTATTAATTGAATTTGTTGGAAATAAAAATAAAAAATGAAATTGAATGAATAGTTAAAGGATGAGAAGGTTAAGAGATGGAATGATGCATGTGTTGTCTCTTAGTTAAGAGATGAGGTGAAAAGTACAGTGAGGCCCATGAATAGTGGAGAGATGAGACGGTTAAGAGACAGGGATGCGGATGACTTAACATCACATTAATGTGGAATATCTTAATTTCAGTACATTATCTTGAGACTAAATGGGGGTCATGCTCAGCAAGCATACAAGTTCAGCAATTTGAAGCAAGACAAAGACACACTTTGCTATGTGTTCAATATTTGCAGACCGCAGATTCCAACCTACAACGGATGAGCTTCATTACCATTCAACCTTTTTACATGCATACAAAATCTACACACATATGTGCGCGTTGTACACATGACGTACACAATCCAACATCATCATCAAATGGATTATAAGAAGGTTCGAAATATTAAATTTGATTGCTGGGAATTAAAAAACAATACAAAGATACACTGATGAATAAATCGTACTTTGAAACGTGTGGCTCATAAAAAAGATCTTCCAGAAGGAGAATAAATCGCCATTCCGACTGCTAACTGCATTGCTACCAATAGAGGACACGGCTTCTACTCCTTGCCAAAATCAGTACTGTAATGTGCGGTTGATTCTAGCTTCTTAGCTTCGTTTAGTTTTCTCACAGCCTGCGATATTCGAGGAATGATATATAAATTATTTGCGAGATTCTGGAAAACACATTAGTCCATGGAGAAGAACTCCAACAACGCAATATGTATAATGTCTCCTTCATGAATAGGGATAAAGCCCAGTAGATAAAAAGAGATCACACAGACAGATACCCTTAAAAAGTATACACATACGATAACATAACAAATTCAGAATGTAGAATTCCATATTTCCATGCCAATTAAAATTTAACTATACGTGAGGAATATCTTCTAACTGGTTTAGATTTGATGTCACATGAAATAATTTACCTTCATGAAGTCTTCATGGATGACGTAATCACGCTCTGCACGAATTGCTGACATACCAGCTTCCGTACAAATATTCCGAAGATCAGCTCCATTGAAACCCTGTAAAGGCAGGATGTCAGCAAAAGAACACTTCAGGGTAACTCAAATAAGCATTTTTAGCTTACCTCAGCAAGTTTGACTACAGCTTCATAATCAATTTCTCCATGCTTGGCTATTCCAGAAGCATGAATTTTGAGAATTTCCATTCGTGACTGCTCATTTGGCAATGGGATTTCTATTTTCCTATCTAATCTTCCAGGACGAAGAAGTGCAGGGTCCAGAACATCAGGCCTATTTGTAGCCATTATCATTTTAACCTGCATGTGATGATGCATCAATATTCATAGTGAATTGTCAATTCTACACAAAATTCATGCTTTGCCTGAATTAGAACTAGACCTTTCCTAGCTGGTCAAACCCATCAAGCTGGTTTAGTAACTCCATCAGAGTCCTTTGAATTTCACGATCGGCACTTGTTCCTTCACTAAAACGACGCCCACCAATGGCATCGATCTCATCCATAAATATGATGCAAGGCTTCACAAGGAAAAAGTGGTTTTGAAAGTTAAACCTTTGTTTAATCAATCTTATGCACAGAAATTATAGTATACAAATTGAATACATACTTGGTGATCGCGAGCATAATTAAACATTTCCCTGATCAACCTTGCACTTTCACCTATATATTTGTCAATAATTGCACTTGATACAACCTGCATGACTACAAACAGGTGAGAAGTTGACCAGGATATGAAACTGTAGCATAGAGGGTCTGGTATATTCTTGCCTTTAAGAAATTCGCATCTATGTTACTGGCAATAGCTCTGGCCAACAATGTCTTGCCAGTTCCAGGAGGCCCATAGAGAAGCACACCCTAAAATTGGCAAACAGGAAAATTGTTAAACAATAGACCAAAGAGCATCAGAATCAGAAACAATTCTGTTCTTAAGAGTCTGTACCTTGGGTGGTTTGATGCCAACCCTGATGAAGAGTTCAGGATTCATTAGAGGTAATTCTATAGATTCTCTCAATTCTCTGATTTGATCAGACAAACCACCAACGGCAGAATAACTAACATTTCCTGGATCTTCATGAAGCATATTATAGACAACTGGATCAACCTGCAACATACATCAAACCGTAAGAGCTAAGAAACTCAAATAGAACCATCAGCGATGAGTTCTAATAGATGCATAAGTATAATTTTTAGAACATATTTGTACCTCACGAGGTAGAGCTCGCATTATTGTGAGGGTTGTCATATCGAGAACCACCCTAGTGCCTGCTGTAAGTTTTTCCTTGTCCACCTTACTGCGGCAACCTACCACATATCTAGGGCCACTGCTTGCTTTGACTATCACTGAAACAGTAATAATGATGTTATTCTCCCTTCTTAATAAATGTGAATCTAATACTATTAACAATAGCAATATACTGACAAACTATTATATAAAAGCGACCTAATCCATCTAAAGAAGTCAAAGAAATCTTACAGATCTTGTTCAAGCACATCCATCACGACTCTAGTATACAATATAACATCGTGGTCATGCAATTCTAAGTTAAATTATCCACAACACCAACCACTGAAGACACTAAATTCCAAATTCTCAAATGAAAATGATTCTAAAGCACGACTACAACATTGATGAAGGTCAGAAAAATAATCTCGAATGATGAAACCCTTAAATTACAGACACATCTTTCTGAAAATCAAAAGCTAAAAGTAAAAAAGATGTCTTACAGCGTTCATTGTCCAGTGGTCTCAGCACTTCACCTATAATCTGTCCAACACTTTGAAGGGACTTCAGATCATCTTCTGTTTTAGCATACTCCTTCTTTACGGATCTCAAATTTTCCCTTACTGTTCATGTCATATAATTTCTTTTGGTCATTAAAATAGTGGACCACAAATTTGAAAACAAAGATCCATTAACAAGCAAAATATTACTCCTATATGCATAATACACGTATATACACATAAAGTATGCATGAACATACATAAAAGAATTAAGACAGATGAGTCATAATACTCTTACCATCAGAAACAGTTTGTTATGGTAGATAAGTAACTTATCATGTTTTATTTATTAATCTTCAGTACCAAACTGCCCCTAGCTTCTCTTCTCAGACTTCTTTCAGCATAAGTACTAAATACTTCACTCCGAACATGTAAATTAAATATAATAAAAGCACTGAAAGTTCCAGCACCATTAACGTAAGTAACTATTAATACAAAAGGCAATGCATCCGCTCGTGTTTATGCCCTAGAGAATGCTCCTAACCCTAATAAACCACAAAATTCCAACCAACCCTTGATCTAGGTCGACCCAATCACATTCTAATAGATAATTCCATAAACCTATAATCTTGTGCATCGAAATTGTAGGATAATTAAGCGCAGACTGCAGACACGTGAAAAATGCAACAGACAAAAATTAGGGTTTAAGAAATGGAAACCAGATCGAACGCGCCCCTCGAGCTCCTTGTGGTTGAGAAGCTTTTTCCGGTAATCTGAGATGGCCGATTTGCGGCGTGCGGCGTCGTCGTTCTCGGTTGTTGCCATTGCTTCTTTTCTGAGAGGCGAATACCGAAAATTTCCTAATCTCTGCACCTCGCCTTCCAGCTCAATAAAGAGAGAGCTTTTTTACTTCAATTTATAAGTTTTTTGGAACTTATAAATCTATTTTGACATTATTTTTTTCAGAAACTATCCTTGTACTACAAATTTCCTTAAATTAAAAGTTTATATGAGTGAATACTGTACCACCAATTCAATTTGACTAATTAATTGATTGATTAATTAAGTTAACTATAAAGACTACTAACATATGATTGTTAAAATAATTGTTAATATTAGAAATGAACCACTCACCATTTAAAAGGCCTTATAAGGGGAGTGTTATCCATACTTATATAAATTAGATGAGATCTTCACATCCACACCTATATAGATTAGATGAGATATTCACCAAGTCGATGTGGGACATAATTTTTAGAGAATTTAACACGCTCTCTCACGTGTGAGGGTTATCCACACTTATATAGATTAGATGAGATCTCTTCACATCCACACTTATATAGATTAGATGAGATCTATTCACATTCACACTTATATAGATTAGATGAGATCTTCACAAGTCGATGTGGGACATAATTTTTAGAGAATTTAACATGCCCTCTCACGTGTGAGGGTTATCCACACTTATACAGATTAGATGGGATCTTCACCAAGTCGATGCGGGACCGAATTTTTAGAGAATTTAACACGCCCCCTCACGTGTTGGCCGGAAAGGACATCGGTCTGCCATCACGTGGGTAGGCAATGCAAGAGATAAGAGAACCATCATTGATGTCGGCCGGAAAGGACATTGGTCTTCCACTCGTGAGGTAGATAAGAGATAAATAGAAAACCGTCATCGACTTGGGCCCGCTCTGATACCATATTAGAACGGGTCACTCATCTCTTAAAAGGCCTTGTAAGGAGGATATTTATCCACATTTATATAGATTAGATGAGATCTTCACCAAGTTGATATGAGACAGAATTTTTAGAAAAAAATGAACAGTTACCAAAGTTAGTTTTGGTGGTGGGAGTTTTAATATAAATCTGATAAAATCAGAGGAAAATGAAGAAAAAAATTGATTGATATATTTTTAGTAAAAAGTATTTAGAAAGAAAACTTAATATAAGTAGATAGAGATTAATTTTCATAAATGGAATAAAATAGAAAATTATAACTATTTTTAATGTATAAAACACGAATACAAATGATTTCACATTGAATTTTGACGGGTAGCTAAGTTGTACAAATTACCGAGTAGTAGTATTTTCTAAATATATGTGATTCTAGTGCAACATGTAGTGTGAAAATCACATATTGATGTAATGTAAAATAAGGCTTTTTGTATCATTTTCAAAAGTAGAAAGAATTTATTTCTGGATTTTAAAACTTTTGTCGTTGAATATGTGTTATAATTAAAAGGATATTAATAAAATTGTCACGATCAATTTATGTTTATCGTATACACTATTGCACATAAAACATTGAGATTTCACTCAATGACATGTATTCATTCACCATAAAAAGTGTAACTATTTGAACTTCACTCAGGTGTATATAGTGGAGTACAATAATTTATCATGGTACAAATTTTCATGATCATAGAGTATTTTAATCTAACTAGCTACTAGTATATCATTTAAAAGACGTACCCCTATAATAATTTAATGGTAAAAGAATAAGAAGTGAAGAATTGAAAATTCAATACAGAATTCTAAAAGCCATCACTGTTTTTTACCCACAACTCATTAATTAAAAATTCGTATAAATTTTCTTATTATTAACCATACGTAAAAATAAAACTTACCTATATATCTTCAAACAATAAAATTAACAAAAATAAATAAAAAATGGCAATAGTTTCCACCGTCAACCCATGAAGATCGGAGTGCCCAAATGAAGCAAGAGGCAATGATGAATTTCCGGCAAATTAAAGACAGAAAAAGGAAAACAAACCAAATCCGCAGAAATGCTTATAATTTTTCTCTCACACATCCACTCTCCCGCCCCCCTCTCTCATCGCCGCTCCTACCCCCGTCCCTCGGCGCCGCCAGGAGGACCAGTTGGCGTCATGGAAGAGACACCTCCACGGCGGCCTTCCGCCGCCGTCCTCCTGGTCTTGCTATTAATATCCTTACCAGCCTTCGTAGTCTCCGCTCCGATCAACGCCCCCGCCAACTCCGGCGCCTTCACGCCGCCGGACAACTACCTCTTCGATTGCGGCAGCCCCACCCCTACGACCGGCAACCGTGTCTTCGTCGGCGATCCTGAATCCGGTAAATTTATAGCCTACACCGGCACCCCAATGGCTGCGGCGGCGCCGCAGCCGGACCCGACCGTGCCCTCGCCGATCTACAACACTGCTAGCGTGTTCGAGAGCGTCGCGACGTACACTTTCCACGTGACCCGACCCGGATGGCACTGGATCCGGCTCCATTTCGCCCCGGTCGAGAACAACATCGGGAAGGATCTCAAAACCGCTAAATTCAAGGTCACGACGGAGCGCCTCGTGTTGATACAGAGCTTCGAGAACCCCCTGAGTGCCACATGGAGCATGAGGGAGTTTCTCGTCAACGTTACAAAAGAGCGATTTTCCATTGCGTTCACACCCAACGCGGGGAGCTTTGCCTACGTCAGCGCCATTGAGTTCACGTCCGCGCCGGATATCTTGCTCGGTAATAACGCTGCCGCCGTTTTCCCTAAGGGTGATTATTCCGGGTTGGCGAATGTGGCGTATCAGACGGCTTACCGTCTTAACTCTGGCGGCCCGTTGATCACGGCGCAAAATGATACCCTAGGGCGGAATTGGGAGCCCGATCAGCCATACCTTGATCCCAAATTCATGGGATCGACTGCTTCCGTTAAACCTAACGTGATAACCTACCCCGAGGGCGAGTCGCCGCTCATCGCGCCGCCAATGGTTTATGCCACCGCCACCCAAATGGCGGACGCCAACGTTCAGGTGACATTTTTATATTCCTTAAAAAATATTCTTTGAACTTTTGAACGTTTTAATGTAAAAAGAAAGAGAGCTAAATTGAAAAGTTATTGAAGGATTGTTGAGAAAGAATAAGTTGCAACTCATTAAAAAGAAAAAAATTTCACTTAAACAGAATAAGCATAATTTTGAAGGGATGGAGGGAGTAACTTAAAAGCAAAAGCTTGTGAATCTTTTCTACTAAAATCTCTATCTTTCTTGAGTTTAGAATTTTAAAATTTTGCAAAAGAAAAAAATTGATGAAATGATTGCATTATTTTTGTAGGTTCCCAGTTTCAACATTACATGGAGAATCAAGGTCGACCCATCATTCCAATATTTCATTCGCCTCCACTTTGCCGATATCGTGAGCAAGGCTGTGAACGAGCTATACTTCAACGTGTACCTGAACGGGAAACCTGCCATCACCGGACTCGATCTGTCGACGGTGGCTGGCGGCCTGAGCGCAGCATATTTCGCGGACTTCGTGTTGAACTCAAGTATGGTTACAGAACTGGATCCGTTGACAATCCAAATAGGGCCGATGAGCCAAAACGTGGGCACCAAAAATGCCCTTCTCAACGGCATTGAGGTGTTCAAGATGAACAATTCCGTAGGCAGTTTGGATGGAGAGTTTGGCGTCAATGGTGAACGACTCAGTGGCGGCGTCAACGGAACAGTTGCTGCAGTGGGGTTCGCAATGATGTTCGGTGCGTTCATCGGATTAGGCGCGATGGCTGTGAAGTGGAAGAAGAGACCTCAGGATTGGCAAGAGAGGAATAGTTTTTCTTCTTGGCTGCTACCCATTCACGCGGGAGATGCTAGCTTTTTGTCAGGCAGCAAGAATTCTTTAGGCTCGAAAAAAAGCCAGGTTTTCTCTTCCAACATGGGTTTAGGCCGATATTTCTCTTTTGCCGAGCTGCAGGAGGCGACCAACAACTGGGAATCCACTGGCATCGTGGGAGTTGGTGGCTTCGGAAACGTGTATCTTGGAACCATCGACGACGGGGTGAAAGTGGCGGTGAAGCGAGGAAATCCACAGTCGGAGCAGGGGATCAACGAGTTCCAGACAGAGATCCAGATTTTGTCGAAGCTCAGGCATCGCCATCTCGTCTCGTTGATTGGCTACTGTGACGAGAACGCTGAGATGATCCTCGTCTATGAATTCATGGCAAACGGACCTCTTAGAGACCATCTCTACGGCAAGGATCTTCCCACATTATCATGGAAACAGAGGCTTGAGGCATGCATCGGCGCTGCTCGCGGTCTGCATTATCTCCACACAGGCGCATCTCAAGGCATCATCCACCGCGACGTCAAGACCACAAACATTTTACTGGATGAGACCCTCGTGGCCAAGATGGCCGACTTTGGCCTCTCCAAGGACGCCCCAGGGGCCGAGCAAACTCACGTCAGCACGGCCGTCAAGGGCAGCTTCGGCTACCTCGACCCCGAGTACTTCAGAAAACAACAACTTACAGATAAATCGGACGTATACTCATTTGGGGTCGTGCTATTTGAGGCGCTCTGTGCCCGTCCTGCCATCAACCCTGCATTGCCCAGGGAGCAGGTGAACCTGGCTGAATGGGCAATGCAGTGGAAGAGGAAGGGCCTCCTCGAAAAGATCATAGATCCAACATTGGTGGACCACATCAGCCCCGAGTCTATGGCCAAATTCGCCGAGGCTGCCGAGAAATGCTTGGCAGAGTACGGGGTGGACAGGCCCACCATGGGCGATGTGCTATGGAATTTGGAGTATTCGCTTCAGATGCAGGAGTCATGGCTGCAGGAACACGGAGATGCGGCAGCGACCCCGTCTTCGCCTCACCAGGAAAACACTCCTGCTTCTGCGGTGGTGCCTGAGCCTGCGCCACTGACTGCAGCAGATATTATTCCGCCGTCAACAATTGGGGAGGGTAGAGCTCCAGGTGAAGAAGTTCAAGCCATCGAAGAGCACTCCGGAACTGCCATGTTCGCGCAATTTGCAGCTCTCAACGGCCGCTAGATGTCACGAGATCCTCCATTCTAAATTTTATTTCATCTATTACTGTGGTTTTATCAGTACATGCCGTGTGTGAGTGGAAAAGATCCTATATTCTATACCATTTTGGTTGTGTAAGCTCTTGATTGTTACAATATGAAACCAATATTGTTATGTGGGGAATACAACCATAGCTATCTTTTTATTCATCGTTTCCCACAATCCCTTTTGTAATTTACATCTACATGGATTTTCATATAGAGGGATAGAGAGCGATGGGTGGATTTTGCTACTATTGAAGATGCTACTATTAAATGCCTAATCGTTAGTAACTGGATTTACAAAGTGTTTTTAGATCACTTGGGGGAAAAATAGTTGTTTCACTTCTTGTTCAACTTTTAATATTTTATTTTCCTTGGTTTAATTTTCTTATTATTATAAAATAATTATATAGGTCCAAATAATGTTTTATAGTTTTTTGATAATTAATTTTCAATTTTGTATTAATAGTTGAATAATAGGGTTATTAAATTCAATAGTACGATATAAATTCTGAAGTTTAAATTTGGACTACTTATTCATAACAGTTTTTGCTAGGGTTTGAAAATGAAGTAATTAAACCAAGTCCATTAGGTTAAGCCAGGGATAATACCGTAATTTAAATATTGAATTAAGGGTACATAAGTAAAACAACGAGTACCATTTCGTATTCGGGTATAAGCGCTGGAAAAAACCCTTCATAAATCCTCATCACAGACCTCGCCACCAGAAATCGGCGTCTCAACCGCCGGCGACAGCTTCGAATTGTGTTTTTTTTCTACTTCTTCCTCATATCGTTTAATTTATTTTTCAAGTAAAAGCGGCGATGGGAAAAAACAAGAGTAAGAAAGGCGGAGGCGAAAATCAGCAATCTCCTTCCACCATTTTCGTTGCGAATTTGCCGTTTTCATTAACTAACGCTCAGGTAGCTTCTCACATACTGATTTCTTGCTTTTGTGTTTGTTTCCTGTGAAAATTGTTATACATGTGTTGTAAATATGCACATGTACTATTTGTTAGTATTTCTGAAGCAAATATCGTAAGTTCTTCTATTAATCTTGTCTCTTATCGTATTGGCATTAGTTGGAAGAAGCGTTCAGTGATGTCGGACCAATACGACGGTGCTTTATGGTTATGAAGAAGGGTATGCTACTTGAGCTGTTTTTTGAATTTGATACTTGTATAGTTTATGCTAGCTTAAACAATTCTTTCCTTTCTACGTTTATGCTTCTCATTGCACTTTTTTTGTATGCTAGGGTCAAATGAACACCGAGGATTTGGCTATGTTCAATTGTAAGTCGCTTTTGGCTTTTGGAGTGATCATTTTTCTGAACTGGCACAAGGTGTGGCTAATATACTGGATTTATAATCTGATTACAGTGCTGTTGTTGAAGATGCTAATCGTGCTGTTGAGCTGAAAAATGGTTCAACTCTCGGTGGTCGAAAGATCGTGGCTAAACTAGCTACACATCGTGCTCCACTTGAGCAACGCCGAGCTAAAGAGAATCAAGGTCTTGTGAGTATGTTATTGAACAATATGCTGTTATGTAAAATATTACGTTACCTAGAGTTTAACTAAATTTATAGTTGGAGTTGATGTGCTAGTTATTGTCTTCTCCCTGTCAGGTGAATATGTGATCATTTTGGAGGAGTAAGGGAAATTTTTCAATCTATTGTTTTTCTCTCACTATTTTAGGCCAATCTGAGGAAGCTGGCCAAACAAAGAATGAAAAAAATGTTGAAACTGCTGTTGCAGACGAAGCCGTTGAAACCGCAGTTGCAGGCAAAGCCGTTGAAACCGCAGTTGCAGGCAAAGCCGTTGAAACTGCAGTTGCAGACAAAGCTGTTACAACTGTAGTGGCAGACAAAGCTGTTACAACTGTAGTTGCATACAAACCTGAAAAGACTCCAAGTATTAAAGTAAAAGGTTCGGTTTCTGATTGCTCAGATTTAGGGAGTGCTTAGAACTTTAGGGGATGGATGGTGAATGTATTTCATACACCCCTCTTGTAGGGGGTACGTTGCATTCCCGGTTGCAAATGACTCATTACCTGACTCAAAAAACTACCACACTTCATTGCCATTCCCTATCTCCTAAAACCCCAAACCAAGCACATTTCCTTACATTATATCTCCATTTGTAATTTCATCACTATCAATTTGTAATGGTTAGGTGCTGTGGGGGAGAGAAGAAAAAGGAAGGATGTTTCAACTGCTGCCCCTGGCGAAGCAAAAGTATCAGAAAAGCAAAGGTTTAGTTCAAGCATAATTTATGAACTAATCACTGTAATTAGTTTCAATTTATTGATTCATTTGTTGTGGTTTTAACTTAAATTAATGATAAACAGGGTTGCTAAGACTGTCATATTTGGTAATCTCCTTCATAACGATATGGCCGAGGAAGTTCATCGTATAGCAAGAGAGGTTGGGACTGTATGCTCTGTAACTTACCCACTTCCAGAGGGAGAACTTCAACACCATGGTAAGAATAAACCTGAAGAAACTTTGTTACTCAACATTCAATCATGATTCACGAAGCATATGATTCTCAGTGATCTCTCTGTTTCATCCTTTTCTGGTTTTTACAAGCAAATGATACTGATAGTAGTGTGAATAATATAAACGAGTTGCAGTTTTAAAGATTCCTACCTGCACCAATTAATTCTAAAAAATCTGAGAAAATTTCCACAAAATAGTGCACACTAGGTTGTAGCACGGTTTCATAAATATTAGATAGAATGTATTGTTACCAGTAAATGCTGTTTCATATCCTACCTTATAATTCTCATGTTCTTTAGCCTTAGAGTGCCTGTATATGGTATTGGTGTGGTAATATCTACTTGTTTATTTCAAAATTTTCAGGGTTAGCTCAAGATGGATGCAAAATGAATGCTTCCTCTGTACTTTATACAAGTGTAAAATCAGCTCGTGCGTGTGTTGCAGCACTACACCTGAAAGAGATACAAGGGAGATCTGTTTGGGCACGCCAACTTGGTGGGGAGGTAGCGATACATTTTGTTCTCAGGATTTTCCCATTTGATGTGCAAATTGTGTGGCAATTTTGTACATGAATAAAAAAGGCACTAATATGGACCCCGTTTCGCTTCTTGTATGGTTTTTTACCGCGTCTCTATACTTTGCATTCTTGTTGTGTAGGACATGTCTTTGGCTGTAGGGTTGATTGGTTGGATTTTAACGAGTCTCTAAACTCTGAATATTCTACGTGGCTACTTTATGCTAACAAGTTTTAACTATAAAAAATAAATTTGGAAAGCGCAATGTAGTTTGGCACCATTGGTAATCTTCTTGGTTCCACCTCAATAGATATGCTAATTAAAATTTGGAAATTGGTGCACCCGGCAACCACAACGTTGGTCTGTGTCATAATTCTTCAGTAAAATTGTTCTTTTTTACTGAACTTTTTCTGACAGTCTTAAATGTCACACACAAGTAGGTCTCCAGATTGCATATTAGTATTCTGGTTCTTTGTAATACTTGAATCGCTTTAAGCTGTGTAAACGTTCTATTGTATGGGTTTGGTCAAATCTGGTTTTGAACATTACTGGTCATATTTAGGTTGAGATTCCAAACTATGATGGCATCTTTTGTAGCTTATACATTTATATTCTGGTTGCCACTTATTCCTTCAATTCCTATTAGACATCATATATTGTTTCTTCTGAATGCCTTATCATGATTTTTGACCAAAAAATATTTTGAATGTTGAATGTGTTGTGCCAGGGCTCTAAAACTCAGAAGTGGAAGCTTATTGTGAGAAATCTTCCATTCAAGGTTCTTGTCATATACTCAGATATTTTATTTTTCTATGTTTTGATAATCACTGATTTGTTACACTTTTGGAGGATCTTTCTTGGTAATTGGTCATTCTTGTTGACTATTGCTTTGCAGGCTAAAGTGGCTGAGATAAGAGAGATGTTTGGTACTATAGGATTTGTATGGGATGTAGTTATTCCACAAAATCCAGGGACTGGGTATTCCTATGAAAATTTGTCTCTTTGATTGAGCTATTCTGCTCTTGACCTGCATTTACTGTTTTACTTATTCTTTGCTTCTATTTTCCTTTTACAGGTCATCCAAAGGATTTGCATTTGTTAAATTTACATCAAAGCAAGATGCAGAAAAAGTATGTTTTAATGAAAGAAACTTGATATGAAATTTCCTATTCAGATATGTGGTCAATTGGCCTAGATAAAGAAATAGGATAGGTTAAAATTGGTGATGGAGAACATAAAACTTGCCTAATACATGAGGTTCAGCTTGTATGATGAATAATGTACCTAATGTATTAATATCTTGATGCATGCAGCCTGTGTTGTTGTTGCCTGGTGATATTATTCTCCAGGGATTTGTTGTAAGTTTTAATGGAAAGATAGTCTGGTGCTTGGGGTCAGACATGCATAAATAATATGATAACATGTGTGCCATATATGGATCTGGGGAAAGGGTAGAAAAGTTTTAAATCTGTGTTATACACAACATGCATACTTTCTGGCATCCAAATTTCTGCTGTAAACACTAGGCTTTTCAGAACATGATAAGTACGCTACATCTTTGATTTTACTCGTGCAGGCCATTCAAAACTTAAATGGGAAAAAAATTGGTAAAAGACCAGTTGCTGTTGATTGGGCTGTTTCAAAAAAGATCTATGCATCTGGCAATAATACTTCTGCCACCACAGGAGATGGTATTCTACATAGCTTTATTCACTTTCATCTCTTTTTTAATTGAACACTCACTCTCCATGAGTTTTTATTTACCCAGTGCTTTATTCTGCTAGTAATTTTATGCAGTCGGTTTGGCTATATGTTTATTTGTAGTGCACAATGGCCACTGCCACACTGCATAAATTTACCATCTTGTTTTTAGTTTTTCGTACTTTTATCACTTAGTTGGTTGCCTTATCTTGGGTACTAGTTAAACTCATCGTGAGATTTAATTTTTTTGCAGAGGAGGAAGATGATGGAAGCAGTAGTGAATCAGACGACAATGAAGTAGAACCATTTAGAAAAACTGAACTGGATGGTGATAATTCTGCTGATGAGTCTGATTCCTTTGACAATGTGAATAAAAGTGAAATTAATTTTGAAGAAGAGGCAGAGATAACAAAAAGTGTACTTCAGAACATTATTTCGTCAGCTTCTGGAAATGTTGCTGGTGGTGATGATTCAGAGCTGTCTAAAGGAAACATTGATAAACCCATGCCAGTTGAAAGTAAGTCATCTGATGTATCGGGCACCCAGGTTGCCACCACCACTAGTGTTAGTGAAGAAAAACCTAAAATAACAAACCCTCAAGGGGAAGAAGAGTTGCAGCGAACAATTTTCATTAGCAATCTTCCCTTTGATATCACCGTTGAGGAAGTGAAACAACGTTTTTCTGCATTTGGTGGAGTGGAGACTTTTATGTTGGTTCTTCATCCAGTAACAAAGTAAGGATTCTGCATTTTATTTTATATTTATTATTTAGATATAATCAAGGTTTATGTGAACTTATCCTCTCTGCAGACGCCCAAGAGGAACTGGATTTCTCAAGTTTACAACAACAGATGCAGTTGGTGCTGCTTTATCAGCAGCCAACACAGTAGCTGGTCTGGGGATCTTAATCAAAGGCCGTCCAGTGAAAGTGCTGAAGGCTCTAGACAAAAAAACAGCTAATGATAAGGCACTGGACAAGGCAAAGAAGGAGGATGGTGACCACCGCAATGTATACCTTGCTAAGGTTGTCTCCAGATTCTTCTACTTTCCTATCAGTAGTCTTCTTATTAACATTTGAATGTTTATATAGAACATAACAAGGCATATATAGTTCTCATATGCTGAAGTGTAATAATAACACCCATATTTACATTTGGTCAATTCTCGACAGGAGGGTTATATAATGGAAGGAATGCCTGCTGCAGAAGGAGTTTCAGCAAGTGATATAACAAAAAGGAAGAAGTAAGTGGTTGCTCTTCTATAAATATGTTCAGACCAGAATTTGAAAACATGGAATTTGTATGATTACATGAAAAGTGCATAAATTAAATAGTCAAGGTCAATTTTGGTCCAAAACATATGTCCAAAATACGAATTTGGTCCAAAACATTCACTTTTTGAAAAACATGTCCATAACAAATGAAATCCTTGTTGGAATGGTCTTTTTTTTACGGTTCTGTCTAAAAACTAACGGTCATGCCACTGTCCAATTAGCATTGACCGTTAGATTTTTGACAGAACTGTCAGAAAAAGGACTTCTTCGTCGACATTTTCATTTGTTATGGACCTGTTTTTTAAAAAGTGAATGTTTTGGACCAAATTCGTATTTTGATCATATGTTTAAGACCAAAGTTGACCTTTACTCTTAATTAAATAAAGTTCTCTGATCCACGACTATTGTTATAATTGTTACCTTCCAGACTTGAAGGTTGCTTCTTATATGCCTGAAGCCTGTTAGGCTATTAAAGAGTGAAAAAACATCTACTAAGTGAATAAGATCCGATGTATATCAAAGATTAGTATCTCTGATAGAATTGGTTATGCATCTTCTATAATAAGCACATTTTTTAATGTGCTTGATGTTTGTCATATTATTCATACTTAGCTGTATTGATTTCGGAAAAAAAAATGTTCCTATCTTGAGTTATTTTTCTTTCCTTAGTTTTACTACGATGGACATGATAGAGCTATCATGTGTAGTGGTAGTTGTTTTTTTTTGTTTTCATATATGATGATCCTGCTGTCTCATATTGTAGGTTGCACGAAGATAAGATGTCTAAGCTTCAATCTCCAAACTTCCGTGTATCAGACACAAGGCTTATTGTATACAATGTGCCAAAGACTAAGAATGAAAGAGATCTGAAAAAGCTTTTTTTGAATGCAGTAATTTCTCGTGCAACAAAGCAAAAGCCTGTAATTCGACAGGTTGGAGCCGTTATTAGTAGCTAATGCAGTTATTGTTGACACACTTGATTTGTTTAATTTTGACATTAACTTGTTTATTGAATTGTTTCTGCAAGTAAAGATAAAGATCTTGAAGGATTCAAAAGTCCGAAAAGAAGGTGAAAAAAGTCGCCCACGTGGAGTGGCTTTCTTAGAGTTCACAGAGCATCAACATGCACTCGTGGCCCTGAGAGTTCTCAATAATAACCCTGGTCAGTCTCTCTATCAATTACAATACTCAACTATGGTTTTAGATGAGTACCACGATAATATCTATTACCAGTACTTTCGCAATTTGTCTCAATAAAACTAATGCAGCATTCTTGATGGCTTATAGAAATCTTCGGACCTGAACATCGCCCCATTGTGGAGTTTGCACTAGATAATGTGCAGAAGCTGAAACTTCGGGCAGAAAAGATGCAAGCACAGCAACTGCAGGGTCCACACGATGCTAGAGGGAATTTTGGGCAAAATAATAATTTAGGCAGAGGGGGTTCCATTGGAAACTCGATCCCAAGAATACGCAAGTTTAGAGACGGAGATACCTCAGTGAGGACTTACGATAACAAAAGAGGGGAACTGGCGAACAAAAGCACCGAAGGAATGGTCGCTGAGGAAGGCGGCAAGAAATGGCAGAAAGGTCCTAGAAAAGTTTCAAAGAGCAGAGTTCCTCCGCCTGAGAACAAGTCCAACTCCAACATGAACGTTTCTGGTCAGAGGAAAGGTAGAGAGGCTGGTGGTCAGGAGCCTATACAAAGCAATACAGTGACTAAGAAAGAAGGAAGAGATGTCGGGATGCCAAGAAAAAGAATGCCTCGTGAGCAATTCGAACAATCAACGGAAGGTGATGGTGGTGAGCGGAACAGGAAACGCAGGAAAAGAAGTGACCCAGTGGGCCGCGATGTAACGGATAAACTGGACAAGCTGATTGAACAGTACAGGTCCAAATTCACTGGAAGCAGTTCTTCCCAGTCTGATGGCAAAAAGCAAGGCACTAAGAGCCTTAAAAGATGGTTTCAGTCATAACTTCGGTGTTTACCTATTTTTAGCTGTATGCTTGTTTCCTTGAAATTTTGATCCGAATACACACTTTGTTGTAACATGAAAAGAAAAGAAACAAAACTCCACTGAATGTATTTGTTGCATTAGACAATTTTAAATGCATAGTGATTAGTGGATTCTGAAGCAGCACAGTATTTGATTATGGGATGCTCGTGAAAGTCTAGTTTTTTTTTTTAGTAAAAGATCTAGGTGAAGCTAATGCATCCTTTGTATAAGGCTCTTTCAAGATAGACCAAATAGATCGTCTAGTTCTTTAATACATCCTTGTTTCTCAATGTGGAGAATTATATGAAATAAAATTCTTCCTTCAAGACATGTTATTGTATCGTTGAAAATATCATAATCGTTGGCCATACGATCTAGTATTACTGCCAGATGTAGCCTTTGCACTTAGCGTAACCAACATATTTAAGCAAAATCTCATTGGAATGATTGAAAAAATGTCAAAACTATTCTCAATTAGATGGACAATGTTCAGTTAGAGATTTTTTAGAATTCTCCAATTAAACTATATAATGATAATTGTTCCTACATCGAACTGATATTCATAATTTGATCAAACATTGGAAACGAATAACTTAACACGTACTCCTAAGTGTTTTCTGTAGGTTGCATTTAAACGCTCAACATATAAAAATTAAAAATTGTGTACGTCATTTCCACGGCTTGTATGGTAGTAATTAGATGTTGACAGAGTTACTAACAGAGAAATTTATGCTTAATTTCCTTGGTCCTACTTAACACTCTAGTCACGAATTTCACACTAATCTTCCGAGTAATAACATCAGTCTGCTATTTTATTCAGTATTCCACTTATAAGATAAGATTAGTATGAAAAGGAATATACAACCAAAAATATTATAGTACTGGATATTGGGTGTCAATAGTGGTGAATGACATCAATATGTAGGTCCAAGTCTCCAAGAGTAAAGTATTACATGGACTTTAGTAGGAAAGTCAATAAAGAGCTTTAGTAAAAGAACATCAATATTTGGCGGTGAATTATTTTTAATAGATTAATTTTAACATATTGCGAAGTGGTGAGGAAATAAGGTAGAACTTACTTGTGGGTCAACCTTGTAAAACGAAGTCATTTGGATGTGTATATAAATTACTACTCCCTCCGTCCAGCAATAGGAGTCCCGTTTTTCCATTTTGGGACGTCCGGGAATAGGAGTCCCGGTTCTACTTGCCATATTTGGAAAATTTAATTACCCTCCCCTTCTTACTAATTTACACAATTGCCATAAAAAAAACACCCCCCACCCAACTTCACCCTCACTCTCAGGTCTCCCTCATTCTCTCACCCTCACTCTCGATTGCCGCCCTCCTCCTCCTCTCCCAATCGCTGCTCTCTGTGGAACCCTAATCCACGCCGCCTCCTCTTCCTCCTCCAAATCGTCTTCTTCTTCTGTTTTTTGTTTGATTTGTTGGTTTTGGAGTTGAAATTGAAGAAGTTTTGGGTTCAATTTTTGTGAGTCATTTTCGATTTTGATTTTGATTGCTCATAAATTTTGATTTGGATTTTGTCCGATTTTTTTGGATTCTTCATTTTGTTTGGGGTTTAATTTTCGTGTTTAATTCTTCATTTTGTTTGGGGTTTAATTTTCGTGTTTAATTCTTCATTTTTGTGAATAAATTCTTCATTTTCGTGTTTAATTCTTCATTTTCATGTTTTAATTTGCTGATAAGTTTTTGGATTCTTCATTTCCCTCAATTTTTAATTTGCTGATAAGTCTGGGGTATTGGATTTTTCCAGTTGTGAATTGAATTGAAAGCTTTCACGTATTGTTAAGCGTGAACTTGAACTTTTTATATGTAGAGGATGATTTTATTTGAAGATGAGAAAACAGAGAAAAGAGTTTGTAGCTTGAACTTGTACCTTTGCAAAAGGTACAAACATCAATTGAATTTGAGGGAGAGGTGGCGGAAAGAGGAGTATCAGGAGAAGCAGAAATTGCTGATTCATTTGCTTGATTCAGCAATTTGATTCATTTGAAAATGATTCAAATGATTCATTTTTTGAAAATGCATATTTTTGGCATATTTGAAAATGATCCAGTTGTGAATTGAATTGTTGGATGCAAATTTCGAATTTTGGAAGCATATTTAATGCAATTGAATTGTTGGATGCATATTTTTAGCAGCAAATTTCGAATTTTGGAAGCATATTTAATGCAATTGAATTGAATTTTGAAAGCATATTTAATGCAATTGAATTGGCAGCAAATTTCGAATTTTTGAAAGCCAAAATTTAACACGGTCCCAAATTCCACAATCATACACCATTTATTACACACTCCAACAACTTTCTTAAAACCCGTGCCATGGAGAAATGGGACTCCAATTGCTGGACGGGGGGAGTATTTGTGAATAAGAAGAAGAAAAGCAGAAACTAGAGAGAAAAGAGAAAAGAGAAAAGAGAAAAGAGAAAAGAAAGAAAGAAAACCGAATGGTGAGTGAAGTACTAGTAGAAAGAAAACTCTACGAGGCAGCATCAAAAGGTGATGTCACAACACTTGTACGTTGGGAGAAGTTGGAAAAGAGCTTGTGCATGCTATTAACGAGGATGGGGAGACAATAATGCATTTGGCTGTGAGGTACAACCAATTTGAGGTAATTAAACCATCAATTTATATTTTTTATGTATACGTTTTTAAATTACCTTGAATCTGATCAATCCATTAAGGTGTAACTTGAATCTGACCGGTTAAGGAAACTCTTAACTGAACATGAATGTAATATTCAAACCCGCACACGACACAAAACCATTAATATCATATTAAAATTTGGGTTGTAAAATCTGCACGCGATTGAAATCATACTTTTAAATCCGGTTTATACTAGTATTAAAACCTAATTCACATAAACCTATATAATAAAACTAAAATATACTTCGTACAATTTTTTAAAACAAAAAGAAAATAATGAAAATTTTATATTATTTTTTAATGAATTGCCTGAATTTGATCTGAAATTATCGAGCTAGTAATGAGTTAACTCGATAAGGCTTGACTCAAGCTTGTGTTAATGTTGAATTTTGTGTCGTATAAAAATTGTCAGCGGATATCCTAACATTTAGGTTCCATATGATTTATCATTGTCATTTTAAGAATAATAAAAAAGCAAGTAGAATTCATATGGTTTTACATCTTCATAATGTTTTTTCCTTCTTTTTTTCACTTTCATCGATCTCTTTGATTTATTTGCATTAAGTATAGCATCTCATGACTTCATGACCCGGTCGTGTATAGTTAAATAGATTTTGTACTACATGCATGAAATCTTTTAAACTACTACTAATAGTTATACATTTTACTGTGGGCTTTGATTTGGGCCCCCACTAAAACATATTTGGGCTCTATTGGATATTGCTTTTATATATTTATCGGGAAGCAATAGAGGTGGCATTTTTTATACTCCGTAGTTCAATTACAAAGGATAACTAGATAATAAGGGAATGTCTTAAAATAAATATGCTATATCATCCCTAGTACTATTCCCATATATTATTCTCTCTTCACTTAAACTATTTATTACTATCATTTTTTAAAAATAAATGTTCTCTATATTATTCTCCCTCCACTTGAAATATTTACCACTATCATTTTTCTAAAACAAATGTAGAAAAAAAGTGTGATAGGGACCTCAACACCCATTCCGGAAGCACCAACCCAGCAAGAGGGACTCAATTCACACTCACGTCACAGCTGCTCCAGCCGAGGCCCAACAGCTCGATACTGTGGCTTCACGACTGCCAGCCCAATCATTCCCATGCAGCCCAGATGTCGAGTAGAGCCCATCTCAGCAAGAGACGTCAAAAGCCCGAGAACCACATCTCACCAAATCTGAAGATATCATCACAAGATATTTCTTATTCTAAGTCAAGGGTTTGGTGTATATCAATATCTTTATCTCTCGTATCTTTTAGTTATTTAGTCATTCTAGATTCTATAGATCAGTGGTATGTTTAGCATTATTTTCATTGAGAATTAAAGTAATAAACACACGTTTTCTTATCTTGGTGCTCTCGAAACCCTAGCCTCACGTTAGGGTTGATTTTTCTTGCTTTTAATGCATAAACTCATTGTTACGTGTGCTCGACATTCTCGACAGGATCCCGCATCCTATCAGGGTACTTCCAATTTTGCATTAGCTAGTAATTGCTTCCTCATTGCCTCCAACCTTCTAGCCTCTTCTTTCTGCTTCCACCTAAGAAGCTTTCCTTCTTGTTTTTTCTGGAGTAGCTTCTTCTTCTTCTTCTCGTTTTATCCTCTCTTCAGCCTCCTTTAGTTGACAAAGTCTCTCCAGTATCTCCCTGATATGCTTTGGCACTCTCTTACTACGATTTGTCGTCTCGGTTTTTGTTTCTTCTGGTTTTTCTTCCATTGCAGGAGCAGAAGATGCTTTCTCTTCGATGTTAGTCTCCACAGGCCCCTCCTCTTGTTCGGCAGGTTGGTTCCGTAACTTCTCCTCTGGAGAAGCTGCAGCAAAAGGTCCAACACCAAGCTCAGCCAGGATCTTGTCCTGGTCCTCTTCTTCCTCTTGCTGATTTTTCCCACCCTTCTTTTTCTTTTTGTTTTTCGAAGCTAAATCTTCACTGTTTGGCTTTTTATCTTTAAAATCACCACCATGTTGACCACCCTGTTCAACAATATCAGATGTTGGATCACCAATTCCAATTCCAGCTGCAGTAACATCATTAGCATTCTTCTTTTTTTTGCCTGAAATTTTAACTTCAAAAATATCTTCCTCCTGATCACCAACACCACCCTCTCCCAAATCACCCCCAACCTTTGCAACATCATCATTTTCTTCTTTAAGCAAAGCAGAACTAACAACGACATAATCATCTTTATCTCTACCCTCTTCCTCTCTGTCAAGCAATTCCAACGCAGAAGAGACATTGCAGCCACTCTTTTTACTCTTAGAAGGCTTCTCCTTCCCAGAAAAAAAAGAAGAGAAATTTCAGGCAAGCCTAATTCTTCTTCTTCATCATCTTTTTCTAGCAACCCAAAACCTGAACCCCCAGCTTCCTTCCCCATCTCTTTCGGAACAACAGTTTTCTCATATAACTCAGTGTATCCATCATCATTAACAACCACTAACCACTTCTTCTTTGACTCACCACGACCAGTAATTTTCTTCTGCCCCATAAGATTACTTCAATTGTACTTCCGATTAACAAAATCCCTGCAAAACCCCAATCAGTGATCACTTCCTCGGGATAGGATCCCCTGCTGTGCTCAAATGCACAGCAGGGTGCTGTGCTTCTCACATACAATTAAAATAATAATTTATTTATTTATTTTATTTAATTTATTTATTTGATTATTTTATTTACATGGGAGAGGCACAGCACCCTGCTGTGCATTTGAGCACAGCAGGGGATCCTATCCGACAAATTTGAGGGCAGAGATCCTCTGCTGTGGGAGGAATCACAGCATTGCATGCTGTGCTATTATGCGACGCCGTTTTGGCATAAAATTAAGCACCCATTTTTTATTCTTTTAACAGCTTTTGCATTCGTCAATCAAAGATACACTTATTTTGCTTATACTTAAATCATTTTTTACTATGTTCTTGGGATTTATATAAGGAACTCGATTTTCATTAAGTGTGTTTCTATGAGTATGATTTTATATATTCCTCTGCTTCAACATAAATTCCTTATGTTAGAAACAGAATATTAGTTTGATCAATTAAATAAATTAAATAAAATAAATAAATAAATTATTATTTTAATTGTATGTGAGAAGCACAGCACCCTGCTGTGCATTTGAGCACAGCAGGGGATCCTATCCCCAAATTTGTTATAGTTACAATTCTAGAGCAAACAGACAGAATATTCTCTGTCCTCTATCTTCCATTCTCGTTAGTTATTATAGTTACTCTAGAGATGAGAGAGGAGAGAGGTATTATTTCGATCCTCATATTATTTCTTCACTTATCATTTTTGCTAAAAAAATTATATATTCTAGTATTAATTTATTTCATTCATATTTTTTTATGAGATTAATATCTAGAAATAAGATCGATCTTCCATTGATTTTTTCCGCTTACTTTCACACTTTTTAAAACCTGCAAGAAAATCAAATTAAGACATTACTCCCTCCGTCCCCCAATTTGAGTCACTCTTTGACTCGGCACGAGTTTTAAGGAAAAGTTTGAATGTGTGGTGTAATAAATGGAGTTAGGTAGTGAAATGTGGGGCCCCTTTGACTTTTGGTGTAATGAAGGGTAATTTTGATGTCCAAAAATGGTAAGTGGGAAGAGTGACTCTTATTGGGGGACGGCCCAAAATGGAAAAGAGTGACTCAAATTGGGGGACGGAGGGAGTATTATCAAATGGAGGGAGTATTATGTTGTCTATTTTATCATAAATTTATATTGATCGGGTGATTGCATATTTGTATTTTATCAAATGGAGGGAGTGAGGAGAGAGAGGATTGCATTTAGGCATGCACAAACCGACCCGGCCCGGCGGTTAACCGGCGGTTCGGAACCGTCGGTTCATGAACCGGAACCGGGCCCGGAACCGGCGGGTTG
Source organism: Salvia splendens (assembly GCF_004379255.2). Classification (NCBI taxonomy): domain Eukaryota; kingdom Viridiplantae; phylum Streptophyta; class Magnoliopsida; order Lamiales; family Lamiaceae; genus Salvia; species Salvia splendens. The sequence goes on from NC_056039.1 coordinate 4,337,172, forward strand.
AACCGGCAGAAGGGTCGCAGGGTCGGAAGGGCCGGTTCAGGTTCGGCAATATATTGAACCTGAACCGGCGGTTCAAAACCGCCGGTTCGAACCGCCGGTTCAAAGGGTCGAACGGCATAGGGTTCAAAGGGGTTCGTAGGGGTTCAAAGTAGGGATTGGTATGAACCGGCGGTTCGCCGGTTTTGGGCGAAAACCGCCGGTTTTGGACGAAAAACGCCGGTTTGAACCGGCGGTTCCGACCGGTTTCCGCCGGTTCCTGAAGCTTTTCAGGCGTAGGGGCTAGGTGAGGTCAGAAACCGGCGGTTTGTGTCGGAAAACCGTGGACCAACCCGCCGGTTTTGTGGAAAAACCGCCGGTTTTGTGGTTGAACCGCCGGTTCAGGCGGTAAACCGGCGGTTCGGCCGAAAATTTGAAATTTGAACTTTTTTTTTATTTCTTCCAATTTTACTCCTATAAATACCCCACTTCTCCTTCATATTTCCTTACCCCATTCTTGTGTTAACAAGGATTTCATTCTCAATCTCCATTTCTCTATTCTCTCCACATTCTCTCTAATTGCGCAAGTTTAATTCTACACTTTCTGCTCACTACTATATTTGTTGTGCTCATAATTTACCACTTCTTTTGTACTTTATACATATTTCATTCCAAGTCAATATTACTTTTCATTTATCAATATATTCAATATGTCTTCTTCTCGTGGTGGATCGGGACGTGGTGATCGGGGCAAGGGAATAGCCCAAGATCAAAGCACTACGCGTCCCTCAAAATCTCGACGACTATGTTATGGAAGAGGTTTCCCGATTGGCAGCCGAACGCATGCAAGTAAGTAATGAAAAATTTGTTTTCCAATTCACATGCACAAAATTTCATTAATTTTTTTTTTTGCGTTCATACTTTTAACTTCTACTTACATAATATTTGTAGATGGAAGAAGATCATAGGACCGCCATGCTACTTGCTGAAATGCAACAAGGTGAGGGTAGGGGAGGTCGTTCCCAACAAGATGAGGAGTTCGACGTTACTATATCGTCGGACTCGGACAACAACGAGGATAGATCGCATTCTCGTATTCCTTCTAGCACCGGCGGAAATGAGGAGATGCCTCTCCCTGCACCCACTAACACGGCAAAAGCTTTGAAATCGGACATTTTTATCAAACACTACAAGAAGGTGGCGGTGGTGATTCCAAGTTCTCACGATCCGAACTCTCAAGAAGAGACTTCGGACTTTCATGTTTACTGCAACTATTGCGATAAAGTGTACAAATGGTCCGCCGGTGGTGGATATGGCACCCTCCGTCGCCATTTAGTGGCAAAGCATCCGGTAGAATGCGGCACTGCCTCTACCCAAAGCCAACTAAACTTCCAACCCGCCGGCTCGGGTTCGTCAGGTGCGCCTCTATTTAAATATGATAAAAAGAATTTTGATGATACAATGACTAGATGGGCGGCTATGAAGCATATGCCCTTTAATGTTTTTGATGACAAAAGTTTTGAGGTTACTATGCAAAGTGGGTTGAATGTAGCAATCAAAAGAATAGGTCGAATGACCGTGCAACGATCTACCGTTCGGCAGTGCTTGGAGAAAAAGGTAGAATTATCACGTTATTTAGTTAACATGGGCCACAGGGTGAACATTTGCTCAGATGTTTGGACGGATTGTTTTAACCGTCATTCATACATGGGTATTACGGTTCACTTTGTGGACAACAGTTGGACTTTGAACAAGCGTTTAATTGGTTTTAGAGAATTTGAAAGTCCACACACTGCACCCGAAATTGCTTCTTTGATTATACAAGTGTTGAATGAGTTTCAGTTATGCAACAAGATATTTTCTATTGGTTTTGATAATGCAACTGCCAACACCGCAAGTATTGCCGATTTGATTGCGGCTTGTACACCGGTAATTGGAGGTAAGTATTTTCATCAAAGATGTATTTGCCATATTTTAAATTTATGTGTACAGGATGCGCTTGAATTATGGCAAAAGCATGTCTCTCCTATTAGAAATGCAGTTAGATTAATCCATCAAAAGCCAGCTATTGGCAAAGCATGGAAGAAATATTGCCATCAAAAGAATGTCAGGTACACGAATTTTACTATGGATGTGTCTCATAGATGGAATTCGACATATGATTGTCTGAATTCTACCTTGACACATAAAGATGCTTTAGCTATTTTTATGCAATCTTTATCTTTATTGAGTCTAGTTAGTATTCTATAAATTAGACGTCTATGTACTCTTTTATTCATTGAGAAATAAAGTTAATTACTTATTCTCATTCTTGGTTCCGGCGTAAATCGCCCCCTAGCACCCCAACTAAGGTTTATCTTGTTCTTCATCTCACTACAGATCGTTGGTACTCTAGTCCGATAGATCAAGAGTCTATCAAAGTGTTTCCCTTATGATGGTACGGAGGGAGTACATTAGTATAAGAATCATGCCTGAGCATCACTTTCATTTAATACACGTTTAAATTTATTTATTTTATTCTATACATTTAAAAAATTATCAATATTTTTAAATTTGCAGTTTTCATAAAAATCAGAGCTCGATTCCATTGACAATTGAGAGTAAAATGAAATTAATTTTGAAGATAGTACAATTCTTACAAGATGTTCTACCCCTATGTTTTCTTGAAACTATGCTTTAGTGGCATCATTTCTCTTTTTATACACGTTACGAATACTTCCTATGTCTGCTCTTTATAGTTTCATTGTGACTCGACACGAGCTTTAATAAATTGTTTGACTTCGTGAAGTAAAATGGAAAAATAGGTTAGTGAAATGTGAATCCCATTTTTATGGACTATATTGGTTTTATAATAGAATATGATTATAATGAATTAGTTGAACGATAAGGTCCACCTACTTAAAATGAAAAAAAAACAAATGAGACTTTAAAACGTAGATATTCCAAATACAAAATGAGACATTTTTCATGGACGGAGAGAGCACTATTAAATACATTCAGTACAGTAAAAATTAAGCCATGCATTGCACGCCTTTATGTGCTAATAAAAAATAAGCAAAAAAAAGGAGTGCTGATTTTTAAAAGCTTAAAGTAGAAAATTGAATGCAATTTGGCACAAGAGAGTGAGTTGGAGATTTGTGGTGGCAAGAATTTCCTTTTGTCTATGCTTGAGATAGATAGAGTAGTAGCAAGTACTCAATTATTCCTCCCCTTCACGTTTTCTTGATCATGAGAAGATCATTTAATATAAAATCCAATTATAACCACCACTCATTTTCTCTTCTCTTGTAGCAAGCAATCTAGCTACATCCCCTCTTTTCTTTGTGTTGCTCTACTTTTGCAGTGTCGTGGTGGGACTGCAAAATTTACATGTCTATCTCTCTCTCTCTATATATATATATGGAATAATAGTTGTGATGCTTATCCTGTTATCCCATTTGGCTTTTTCGGTAGGGTTACAACAACAATGAATGATGGAGGTGGGTTTGATGAATGCCAAGGAGTGGTTACTTAGAATGTGTGAATACTAACTTTATGCCACGTGTCCCCTTAGAGTTTTTCATATTCTTATCATTAGCAGTGTTGTTTAATAATTTATCTTAATTGTATTAGAAATAATTATAAAAATAAAACAGAAAAGACTAATTTATTGGATAGATCAAAACGAAAAATGACTCTTTTGAGATGTTCGATTTGTAAGATTATATTTCATGATTAAATTTGTATTATCTTTGGTTCATGAGATTGAATCTCATGACTTAATTCTAGATGGATAGTCATGTATAATTAGTCATTATCAACCTCCTCCTACTAAATAATCTCACAACTTAATCTTAGATTATATTTTGCTACTATTTTATCTAGTAAACCAAACATTAAAGGGACAAAATGGTGGAGTAGTAGAATATTATTACTCCCTCTGTCCCACCATAAGAGAGTCACTTTCCTTTTTAGGATGTCCCATCATAATTGAGTCATTTCAATTTTAAACAAAAAATCCTCTCTCTTACGTTATTTCCCCACCTATTTTATTTTTTTCCACTCATCTATTTTTCCTTTTTCTCATACTTTCCCTTCTCCATTTTAACTCTTTAAATATCAATTTCTTAAATCTTATGCTAAAAGAAGTGACTCGCTTATGACGGAAATGAGAGAGTATTTAATTAGGAGCTATAGTGCAGTGGAGGATAATATTACTACTACAATACTTAGTCTTATTAATGTTAACATTTTTTGGATATTACGATTAAAAAGTAAATATATACTAATAAATTAAGTGAAGTAATAATAAAATAAGAAAGTCTAAATACTTTGTATTTTTAAAAAAAAAAAACTTAACTGTAATGAAACATTCTAAAAAAATATGACCACCGGTCATGGATTCACGGTTGTTAGTATTTTCTATGAAAAGAAGAAATAACTTAATTGTAATGAAACATTCCAATAAAAAAAAATATGACCACAATTCATAGTTGTTAGTATCACAATAACGTAACCGACATTATGGACAAAATGACAACTCTCTCTTACGTTGATCCTATCTATATTCTCCAGCTAAATGGACCATTTGTCTTGCTAGGGTTTCCAACCCATAATGTGAGGGCCTAATTAATCGTATTTAACCATTTTATTTCGCAACTGATAAATATTTATTCAGTGAGACACATGCATCTATCGATTCACTTCATTTATTATATAAAACAATCAATATGGATGGATTCCTATTTTATTTTGTATCTATGAAATTATCGCGGGACTATGCCTGCCTCATGCAATGCTTCATTTATAAATTATAAATAAGTAATTAAATAGTACTCCATCAATTACCTTTTCTATTTTCCAGATTTCTCCTAATTTCGAGTAAATTAATTTCCATTTTATGCTCATTTGCATACAATCAGAACGGAATTAAAATTTGATAGAGAGTTAATACTCACGTGCATTAAATTTTGTATATGTCAAAATATTTAAAAACTTACTTTGGACTGAGTTAATTTTTTATAAAGGCCATAAAAATAAGGATTTTTTAATACATACTCCGGATTTAGATCCGCCCATGCATATAGTGTGAAATTGAAATTAATATTTTATTTATAATTTGTAAATTTATTTGTCGCGGGAACTTTGGTGAAATTAATTATTGGGATCTTGACGATTATTAAAATTGGTTACAACTAACACTCGACAACTAAAATAATTTGATAGCTCTATTATTTATATGACAAGAACATGGATGATGAATAGATTCAATACCAACTAGCATTTGTCCTTCAAAATAAATTAAGACAATATAGCTATGTGAGGATGGGGTGGGTGGGTGTTGGAGTGGGAAGGGACCTATCATTATTATTCTAATCAATCGATGATTAATAAAGATAGCAAAGTTTCTTCACCGCTTATCATATTAGTCCATGTCGCATTTTATTCATCAATCAAATGGAAATTGATCACCGACAGATAATAATGTTATTTTAATTGCCCTCTTATTATAATCTCCTCATCTAATCTAGATCTTAAAATGCTAAACAATATAATGACCCTTGTTGGATTTTTTTCTTAGGAAAAAAGTAGCTTTAGCTGTCATGTACTTTGAAAATGAACACTCATAAAACTAGTTATTATCTTAATTTTGGACTTCTTGATTAAGCAATAAATAAAGTGGTTGAAGATATAATATTAGCATGGTCTATTATTGATTTAGTCGAGTAACTCTCTACTCCACAATATTGAAATATTTATATAAGTAACATTTTATGCACGCATTCTCATATATGAGAAAAAACATAGGAGTATTTGATGGACTTATTTGAAGTTACGGAGAAAATAAATAAATCAATTTTAATTTGAAATAATTTAAATTAATGATATTAGTAGTAATTCTTTAAGTAGTGTATATAAAAGAGCAATGTATTACATTTAATTCACAGTAAATGTACATTTAACTTAAGTGACTGTTACTTTGATAAAGGAAATCCATTTTTTTAGGTTCGCTTAATATAAAATTCATGAAAAAAAATAAATATTTGGAGGGAAAATCTAAAGAAATACTCTAATAGCAATCATTAAAGCATTCCCTTTTGCTTTTACAAATGGAGAATCGAGTCCAAAGAAAGCGTTAATCTTCTCATAATCAAATTAAAGAATGAGAACGCCCTTTTGCAGACACAAATACCTAAATGCACAGCTGTCTAATCCATCGAAATCATAATCTCTTTGTCTTTACCTTATATTTTCTTAAACTCCTCCAATTTAGTGAAACTGATCCATACATAACTTTTTTTATTAAGTACTAATGTACTATATGTTATAAATTGTGAGAAAATCCAACAAACTATTTATTTTCTCCACCAATATATTTAATATTTTTTTATCATGCATAATAACTATCAAACAAAGTGCATATAGCATATCAAGAAAAAGCAAGAATCAAGGTCCCATCTATCGTGATCTTGACGTGAATGCAGAGACTTGTGTTGTGTGTTGTGAATGAAGAGAGAGATAGACATAATTTACGGATTGTTATAACAATAACTCACTCCTCTTTAAAGCTGTCCCAAAATTTGTTTTATGGCTCTTGAAAGCCTGTGTCAGTAAATCTCCAAAAACAAGAAAACAAAAAATGGCAGCCGTTACCAAATATTTTTTGCTGCTTCTGCTGCTGAATTCGTTTGCACAGATCGCCCGCTGCTCCGTCACCTACGACAGGAGAGGCCTCGTCATCAATGGCAGAAGGCAAATCCTCTTCTCCGGCTCCATTCACTACCCAAGAAGCTCCCCTGATGTAAGAAGAAATTAACATTCACCTTTTTCTTTGAGTGCTAAAGCTGAAACTCTTCACAATGCAGATGTGGGAAGGGCTGATTCAGAAGGCTAAAGATGGAGGTTTGGATGCTATTGACACGTATGTGTTTTGGAATCTCCACGAACCTTCTCCCGGAAATGTGAGACTCTTGTGCTTTAATATCTCTTTGCATTATGTCATGTTTCCCTTATTGTCGTCTGTTTTCTTGTTTGTTAGTACAATTTTGAAGGGAGGAATGATTTAGTTCGGTTTGTGAAGTTGGTCCAAAAAGCAGGGATGTATCTTCATCTTCGCATTGGGCCTTATGTTTGTGCAGAGTGGAATTTTGGGTTTGTTTGTTTATCTTTTTTTCTCATGAATTAAATGGTGAAAGTGTTTGTAGTTGTAGACTTGTAGTGGTTATGTTCATTGTGTGGTGTGTGTTTTTTGGTGGCAGAGGCTTCCCTGTTTGGTTGAAGTATGTTCCTGGCATTACTTTCAGAACTGACAATCAACCTTTCAAGGTGAGATTGATGTGCTTAAACTAGGTTAGATGTGAAGCAATCGAGTTTCTAAATGTCTAATTTTGCAGAATGCTATGCAAAAATTTACTGAGAAAATTGTTGGAATGATGAAAGCTGAGAGGTTGTTTCAGTCTCAAGGTGGCCCAATCATTCTCTCACAGGCATGTTTATGAACTTGATTTTGTTTGCAACTCTTCAAATACTCCGAATTTGCAATTCGAATCGCCTGGACTGAAGTGTGCTAATTGCAATGTAGATTGAAAATGAATATGGTTTGGAAAGCAAGAATTTTGGTGGTGCTGGCCATTCTTACATGTCTTGGGCCGCAAAGATGGCTGTTGGCTTAGACACTGGAGTGCCTTGGGTCATGTGTAAGGAAGACGACGCCCCGGATCCAGTGGTAACACATTGTTATATCCCTATTGCTTTCTTGCACATTGATCATTCAGACTTGCAAGGTGTGGTGGCATTGCAGTTGTGTGGTTGGTGATGTTTCATAACATTTATCGACAGATTAACACGTGCAATGGTTTTTATTGCGACTATTTCTCCCCAAACAAACCTTACAAACCAACTATGTGGACTGAGGCATGGACCGGCTGGTACATTTGTTACACCACTCCCTTTCAATTCTTGACTGAGAATTCTGTATGATGATTCTTATCATTGTTTTTGTTATCTCAAGGTTTGAAGAATTTGGTGGGCCGATTCACCATCGCCCTGTTGAAGATCTGGCGTTCGCTGTAGCTAGGTTCATCCAGAAAGGAGGCTCCTTCATAAACTACTACATGGTAACTGAATAAGTACTATGCAGTTTTAATTCTTACTATTCACATCATTCATCACGACTAGTAAGTAAGCTAAACGATTCACGAGAGCCATTCTTGCAATTGAATTGAAGTTGCCTCATTTTAGCATTTCTTTCTTTGAAGAATGCAAAGTTTTGGGCTAAAAACTAGCCACACAGATTATAATTGTATTGTGTATAAAGATAGTGCATCGATTTCGTGTGTGTTTAAAAACCTTGTGTAACCAGTACCATGGAGGAACAAACTTTGGAAGAACAGCCGGAGGTCCGTTCATTACAACCAGCTATGATTACGATGCTCCAATTGATGAATACGGTAATAGAAGGCTACTAAAGCACCAGGTTCGACCTTTTTCTGATATTTTGTACTGATGTTTTACTGTCTTATTTGTAGGCTTACCTAGACAGCCCAAATACAACCATTTAAAGGAACTTCACATGGCCATAAAGCTATGCGGGCATGCTTTGGTCGACGCTGATCCTAAAGTAACGAATTTGGGAAACTACGAACAGGTGTGTCGTATTTCTCATTTAATCTGCAAAAGACTTGTAAGCATCTGGAGCGTACTTTTGTACTTTTATGCCTTCTTGAAATCAAATGGCTCGACGATTCTTTCTCTAGGCGCACGTATTTAGTACAAAGTCAGGCCGTTGTGCAGCATTTTTATCGAATTACCACTGGGACACAAGTGCAAGGGTGACATTCAACAAAATGCACTATGATCTGCCCCCTTGGTCGATCAGCATACTCCCCGATTGCAGGACAGTTGCGTTCAACACTGGCACTGTAAGTCGCACCATCAACCTTTCGGTTTTTGCTAAAAATGACATATATCTCTCTTATGTTTAGACCTTTGAGGTTACTTCCACTTCATCTCACAAACATATTTTGCACCATGTAGATGAGATCAAAAAAATCTTTGCCACAAATGTTGCCTACAAACGTCCCGATGCTCTCGTGGGAATCATTCAACGAGGACATATCCTCCAGCGATAGCGATGCAAGAATTACAGTTTTTGGTCTTTTGGAGCAATTGAATGTCACTAGAGATGCTAGTGACTATCTATGGTATACGACCAGGTAAATAAATACACACAATTCTCTCCCTTTTCTCCTAGAGATGTTAGCAAGAACCCCATCAAACTCATACGGCCAATTACTCCGTGCAGTGTCCAGATAAGCCCGAGCGAATCTTTTCTACGCAGAGGGCAGGGTCCAGTTCTCTCAGTGAATTCTGCAGGCCATGCTTTGCATGTTTTTGTAAACGGAAAATTCTTAGGTGATAATACTTACTCGATCTTTTTTTGTTGTTTATTACAAGAAATACGATATCTAACGTGAGATGACATGTTCCCTTATTGCAGGATCAGCCTTTGGAACTCAAGAAAACAAAAAATTCACTTTCTCGAAATCTGTCGATTTCCACGCTGGAGTAAACAGCGTCGCGCTGCTTAGTGTGAACGTGGGGTTACCGGTTTGTTTTCTCGATCCTTACTTCTAAATGCATGAAAGACATTATATCTTCACTTGCTACAGGTTCTGGTTTCGTTACACTGACACGATTGTTTCTTTCCCATATCAAGAACATAGGCCACCGTTTTGAAACATGGAACACTGGAGTCCTCGGACCTGTTACCTTACACGGGCTAGACCATGGTACACGGGACTTGTCACGACAAAAATGGTCTTACAAGGTTCGTATTTTACTTTACTCGTGCTTGTAATTTAAATCATGCACAAACTTTAAATGAGAGACATATGCCTTTTTTGCTTTTCAGGTTGGAATGAAAGGAGAAGCCATAAACTTGTATTCGCCAAGTAAAATATCATCTGTTGATTGGATGAAAGCATCTCTCGCAGCAAACAGGCAACAACCACTAACGTGGTACAAGGTAACACGTTAGGACCAGCTATAACAATGTGTACTAAACAAATCCACGTCGACTTTGCTTTACTTTGACACCATATTAGAATTGAAATCATCTTCCCTTTTAAAGGGCCTTATAAGAGTACTCTTCTTGTTTAAAAGGCTTACTTCAACGCACCAAATGGGAACGAGCCGTTGGCTTTGGACATGAGTAGCATGGGGAAGGGGCAAGTGTGGATCAACGGGCAGAGCCTCGGAAGATACTGGACAATCTATGCGAAGGGGCAATGTAGCGGTTGTAGGTACGAAGGAACGTATCGACAAGGAAAGTGCCAAGATGGATGTGGGAAGCCAACACAAAGATGGTATGTGAAATCATTTTGAAAGCATACATTTATTGTTTAATTAAGTAAAAGGACCTAGGATTTTATTTATAAATATGATGGTTGTTTGTATAGGTACCATGTTCCAAGGTCATGGCTGAAGCCCACCCAAAATTTGTTGATTGTTTTTGAGGAAATTGGTGGTGATGCTTCCAAGATTTCCCTTGTTAAAAGATCACTTGCTTATGTATAGAATATATGACTTAATTAGATGGATAGTGATAGAGTACGTACTAAACAAGCCCAACAGCAGTAAAGCCCAAGACAGAGTATCAGTTCGGCATGACTAAAGAGTATCAGTCCGGCGTGACTAAAGAGTTCAGTTCGGTACAACCAAAGAGTTCGGCCCCAGCCTACAGCTCGGTGAAAGCCAACTCATCAAGCTCTGCTCTCAGGTCGGCATCAAGCTCTACTCTCAGATCGGCAAAAGCTGCTCGGCAATAATTCAGCAGTTCGGTCTCAGTATTCGACCGAACTAGGAGATAGTGGACTCATACAAGATTTCTACCTCCACTACACCGACGATCTATTTAGTGGTGTCAAGCAGTCATTAACTCATGCAGGATAGTGGACCCATGCAAGGTCGCCACGATCTCCACGACATCCACTACCTAATAAATGCTGCATGCCACGATCTTAGTTCACTATATAAATAGAACCTAGGTCAGATAGATAAGGTCTTCTGCTTCTTCTTTTAAACTCTAAAAAAGCTCTCTAGAGAGAATATCATAAAGCAGGCCAGTGTTGTAAGCTGTAATTCGCAGATCAAGCAATACAAACCTGCCCCCATTTCTCCCCGTGGACGTAGATTTACCTCAGTAAATCGAACCACGTAAAACCTCTGTGTCGTAATTTATTTTTACGTGCATTAATTACCATCGAAAATTCACCGCTTCATCACTGGCGCCGTCTGTGGGAAACAGAGAACCAAATTTGTGATAAAGCGAGTTTTTGATCCTCTTCTACCAAAAAAAAAAAAAAAAAAAAAAAAATGCATACCAGATCACATAACACCCGTGCCTCCGTCCGTGATAACCATGAGGAAGCTAATCCAGCAGCCCATAGGCCTGGAAAGCAGCCTCGTGAAAAATCTACTTCCAGTTCTCACGGAGAAGGAGCAAGCCGCTCAAAAGGTCCACACACCGAGTCTTCCCAGCAGCCTGATTTGAACGAGGCTGTCAAGCTGTTCTTGGCCGAGAAGCAGGAGGAGTTCTTAACCTTCCTGCAGAAGAGCCAACAGTCGGAGAAGACAACGGCGGATTCTCCCTCCTCATCCAGACATGAAAGTCACTACCGCAGTAGTGACGTGTCTTCCAGGAGAAAGAATCCTCAACCCCGACATGTTCCTCCTCGGTACCGGAACCACAGGAGAACTCCATCTCCTCCGTACCGAAGAGATGTCGGGTTCGCCATGTACGGAGCATTAAAGACTCCATTCTCGGACGACATCACCCGGACTCCTTTGCCGCGGAACTACCGGACACCGTCAATGACTTATGACGGGCTAGAGGATCCTCATGACTTCTTGGGACGCTATCAATATAATATGGCGAACCAGGGTCTCAATGAGGTCCACATGTGCAAGCTGTTCCCCGAGTTGCTCATCGGGAACGCCAGAAGGTGGTTCGACAGCCTTCCTCAAGGCAGCATCAGATCCTACCGAGATCTCATGGATGCTTTCCACAGGAGGTTCTTTCAGAAAGCGGAAGCCCGAATCACTTCGGCTCAGCTGCTTTCTATACGTCAAGGTCGCGACGAAAAGATCAGCGACTTCCTGACGAGATTCCATAAGGAATGCCTACAAGTAGATAATCTCAATGATCTACTTGTCATCTCGGCATTCCAAAATGGAATCCTGCCCGGAGCTCTCTACAGAAAGCTCGTGGAGTGCGGTCCGCAAACAGCTCAAGAAATGTGGGACATTGCGGACCAGTTTTCTCGTGCGGATGAGGCAGACCGTCGAAAACGGTCGTTAGACAGCTCATCCCAAGGAGACAAAAGGAAGCCCGATCAAAGCGACCAGGTGCTTCCTCGCCGAACTCCTTTTGAAAGAATTCAAAGGGCACCAGTACAAGGCAGATTGGGACCACGTCTCAATCCTGAGAAGCCGCCCGCTCAGTTCGTACCATTAAACAAGTCAAGAGCGGAAATTTTCGAACTACATTCCGATATGTTCGAAAAACCAAAGCGGATGACGAAATCAGCCGCACGGCGACTTCAGGATCAATATTGCTCCTTCCATCAAACCCACGGTCACGATACCGAGGAGTGCCGAGATTTGGCTGCAGGTATTGACGTTCTTGTGAAAACAGGAACGTTAAAAAAATACCAAAGCAAGCAGCCGAAAAAGAACAAAAGGCAGAGAAGTGCGAACTGCAATCCTCAGGATCCGAAAAGACATGAGGATCCCGAAGACGACGACGAGCCGCAATACGATGGAGTAATCCTGACTATTGATGCTCTCCCAGCCGGGAAGACTAAGTCGTCCCTAAAAGCAGAACGCAGAGGTTCCAATCAAGAGGAACCAACACATAAAAGGCTGAAGAAAGACGAAGTGATTACATTTTCAGATGCCGATCCCGTCCCAGCCATCTCTCCTCACCAAGACGCTATTGTCATCCAAGCCGGGGTGGCAAACAAACTGGTCCACAGAGTATTTGTGGATACAGGAGCGTCAGTCAGCATTCTTTTTAAAGAATGTTTCGATAAAATGGAAGTGGATCCAGCTCGGCTCAGTCCGGCTCCACTTCCTCTGAAAAGTTTCGCCCAGGAGGACACCCGCCCTGAAGGTATTATCAGCCTTCCGATCACGGTGGGAAAAGCGCCTACAAGCTCCAATACGATGATCGAGTTCTTTGTGGTGAAAGCTCGGTCTCCGTACAACATCATCCTGGGGAGGGACTGGCTCAACACAGTTCGGGCCGTTTGCTCTACTTATCACCTCACCATCAAGATTCCCACTAAAAATGGGATAGCGGTCATCCGAGGTGATCAAAAGAGAGCAAAAGAATGTCTGCAGATTGCGCTAAAAAGTGCCGAGCAATCAGTTCGGCACCATCAAGCATAGCAATCACAGCAACCGGAGTCGGAGGCAAGCGAGATGACCGAAGTCACTTCAGAGCCGAACTCAATGACCGTTCAGTTATACGAAGATGATCCATCCAGAACGGTCAACGTCGGCTTCGCAGGAACGCCTCTACTCCGGGAAAAGACCATTCAGCTCCTCAAGGAGTACAAAGATGTCTTTGCATGGTCTCCGTTGGACATGACCGGAGTGCCCCCCGAGGTAATCACTCATCGGTTAAATATTGATCCTTCAATCCGGCCAGTAAAACAGAAGCAAAGACTCTTTGCGGCAGAAAGAAGCCAAGTCATCCATGACGAAGTCCGCCAATTACTAAAAGCGGATGTACTATTCGAGGTGAAATATCCTTCTTGGGTGGCCAATCCTGTGATGATCAAGAAAAAAGGAGGAGGATGGCGGATGTGCATAGACTTTACCGATCTAAACAAACACTGTCCAAAAGATTGCTATCCCCTTCCGAATATAGATAAAAAAGTAGAAGCTTTGATCGGCTTCGAAATTTTCTGTTTTCTTGATTTATACAAAGGATATCACCAAGTGTTGATGGATGAGAGTGACGCTCCGAAAACAGCTTTCATCACCGATTTCGGCATTTTCGCTTATAAAAAGATGCCATTCGGTTTAAAGAATGCCGGAGCCACTTATCAAAGGATGGTAGACAAGCTTTTTCGGCACCTAATCGGGAAACAGGTTGAAGTGTATGTCGACGACATAGTTGTCAAAAGCAAAAGCACTTCGGAGTACGAAGACAACCTCAAATCCACTCTCGACGTGCTCCGGAAAGCCAACCTCAAACTCAACCCCCAAAAATGTACCTTTTTGGTAGATTCAGGAAAATTTCTGGGTTGTTGGGTTTCAAAGGACGGACTCAAGGCAAACCCTTCAAAAGTTCAAGTCATTCAAAACATGGCAATGCCGAAGTCCATACATGACGTGCAAAGGCTAACCGGATGTCTAGCCGCACTGAATCGATTCCTTTCCCAAGCAGCCGAAAAGCAACTGCCGTTCTTCAAAGTGTTGAAAAAAGCACCAAAGTTCGAGTGGGGAGCCGAGCAGAAAAAGGCCTTTGACGAGCTCAAAAGTTATCTAGCCGAGCTTCCCATCTACTTTACAAGCCGAGCATTAAGAGGTCCAGAAACAAGGTATCAACCTCTGGAAAAAATTGCTCTGGCGTTAGTAAATGCAGCAAGGAGACTGCGGCCATACTTCTATGCTCACAAGGTATGTGTCTTAACCGATCTGCCTCTTCGGCAAGTTTTGACCAAGCCAGAAGCATCAGGCAGAATCGCCAAATGGGCCATAGAGCTGGGAGAACACTCGATCGAGTACCTACCTCGGAAAGCCATCAAGGGACAAGCCTTGGCAGATTTTCTTACAGAGGCCAAGTTCGATCAAGCAATCCCTGTCATTGCCGAACAGAAAAAGTCTGCCAATGCCGAACTTGCACAGCCCTTGGAATCCGAAGTAGAGCCGCCAGACTGCTGGAGCGGATTCGTAGATGGAGCTTCAAACAAGATGGGAAGTGGAGCTGGTATTTTACTCGTCGCTCCCGACGGACACGAGGTAACCTACTCACTTCGGTTCCTATTCCCCACTACTAATAATGAAGCCGAGTACGAAGCCCTCCTGGCCGGACTTCAGTTAGCGCAAAGTCTGCTCGTCAAATCTCTCAAAGTCCATTGTGATTCACAAGTCATAGTAAATCACATGTTGGGTACCAGTGAAGCCCGTGACGAGAGAATGAAGAAGTATTTGGACAAAGCGCAAAGCATCAGCCGAAGTTTCTCCTATTTTCGGATAATCCGCGTTCCCAGAGCGGAAAATAGCCGAGCAGATACCTTAAGTAAGTTGGCCTCAGATCCGAGCTCAAAGGCGGAAGAATTAATGCATCGAAGCATTGATGAAGCCGAGGTACATTCAATATCCAGCTCGCCGAACTGGATGACGCCGATCTTGCAGTATCTGGATCAAGGACAATTGCCCGAAGATAAGAGAGAAGCTCGGAAGATCACGTGCCGAGCACTTCGGTACGAACTTCATGAAGGAGTCCTCTTTAGAAAGTCTTACCTCCAGCCGTTATTGCGGTGCGTAGGACCAGAAGAGACGGACTACATCCTCAGAGAAGTTCATGAAGGGTCGTGCGGTAGCCACATCGGAGCTAGAGCTTTAGCTAAAAAAGTTCTAAGATGGGGATATTATTGGCCAACCTTGGTACAAGAAGCAGTGCAGCTCGTCAAGACATGCCCGAAGTGCCAAATCCATGCAAATATCCCAAGAATGCCGCAGACCGATCTATCCACTATGCAAAGCCCTTGGCCTTTCATGCAATGGGGCATAGACATAGTGGGACCACTTCCTCAAGCTCCTCGGCAAATGAAATTCCTAGTCGTTGCCGTGGACTACTTTACGAAGTGGGTAGAAGCTGAACCATTAGCTACGATAACGAGCTCGAAGGCATTGGATTTCGTCTGGAAGAACATAGTGTGCCGATTTGGCATACCCCACATCCTCATCTCGGATAACGGGACTCAGTTCACCGACAAGACGTTCAAGAATTGGTGCCAAGAGCTGAATATTCAACAGCGGTTCACTTCGGTCTCTCATCCACAAGCAAACGGACAAACGGAGGTAACAAATCGTATCCTGATGAAAGGGTTAAAAGCTCGGTTAGAACAAGCCAAAGGACAATGGGTAGAAAATCTCCCTCAAGTCCTATGGTCCTACCGAACTACACCCACAACCTCCAATGGTGAAACTCCATACAGTCTGGTGTACGGCACTGAAGCCGTAATCCCGGTGGAGATCGGCGTACCCAGTCCCCGAACTCTAAATTTCTCCTCAGAAATGAATGACGACGGACTGAGAGCCGAGCTAGATCTTGCCGAAGAAAGAAGAGAATTGGCATGCATAAAAGCAGCCAAGTACAAGGAGCAAGTAGCCCGGTATTACAACCAAAGGGTGAAGAAGCTGCAATTTCAAGTGGGAGATCTCGTCCTGAGAAACAATGAAGTAAGCCGAGCAGAAAAGCTGGGCAAGCTCGAACCCACATGGGAAGGTCCGTATCGGGTATCAGAAGTCCTCGGCAAAGGGTCTTACAAATTGGCTCACATGTCAGGAGAACAGGTACCCCGAACATGGCACATTTCCAACCTCAAAAAGTTCCATTTGTAAGAGACAGTCCGGTCAGTCAGTCTTGAGTCCTGTTTGCTCAATGTGCTTTATTTGGTTTACTTGGTCTTTATTTGTCTCTGTGCGTTTTGTTTGTGTGTTTTGTCTGTCTCTGTGCGTGTCGTCTCTTACAAATGTTACTGAGGTATCTTGTTCTTCGAAGACTGATCCCCTTCTTAGAACATATACAAGCCCACGATTGTGCGTCAAAGCTTCTAAAGAGGATACAAGACCACAATTCAGCTTAAACAAGCAGTTCGTCTGAAACGAGCTGCAACAAGCCCACGATTGTGCGTCAAAGCTTCTAAAGAGGATACAAGACCACAATTCAGCTTAAACAAGCACTTCGTCTGAAACGAACTGCAACAAAAGTCCAATTCTCGCGATAAAACTTGCCTGAATTAGGACTAGGGAAAGTCCGATCCACGCGATAAAACTCGCCGAATTAGGACAAGGGAAAGTCCGATCCCCAAATTAGGACAACGGAAAGTCCGATCCGAGCGATAAAACTCGCCAAATTAGGACACAAACCAAGTCCGGTCAAAGAAGAGTTCACTTCATGAGACCGTGGACAAACATCAACTTACCCCATACTTTTTTCCAGAATGCCGAAGTGATTCACTTCGCTTTTCGGGGGGGGTAGTGATAGAGTACGTACTAAACAAGCCCAACAGCAGTAAAGCCCAAGACAGAGTATCAGTTCGGCATGACTAAAGAGTATCAGTCCGGCGTGACTAAAGAGTTCAGTTCGGTACAACCAAAGAGTTCGGCCCCAGCCTACAGCTCGGTGAAAGCCAACTCATCAAGCTCTGCTCTCAGGTCGGCATCAAGCTCTACTCTCAGATCGGCAAAAGCTGCTCGGCAATAATTCAGCAGTTCGGTCTCAGTATTCGACCGAACTAGGAGATAGTGGACTCATACAAGATTTCTACCTCCACTACACCGACGATCTATTTAGTGGTGTCAAGCAGTCATTAACTCATGCAGGATAGTGGACCCATGCAAGGTCGCCACGATCTCCACGACATCCACTACCTAATAAATGCTGCATGCCACGATCTTAGTTCACTATATAAATAGAACCTAGGTCAGATAGATAAGGTCTTCTGCTTCTTCTTTTAAACTCTAAAAAAGCTCTCTAGAGAGAATATCATAAAGCAGGCCAGTGTTGTAAGCTGTAATTCGCAGATCAAGCAATACAAACCTGCCCCCATTTCTCCCCGTGGACGTAGATTTACCTCAGTAAATCGAACCACGTAAAACCTCTGTGTCGTAATTTATTTTTACGTGCATTAATTACCATCGAAAATTCACCGCTTCATCAGATAGATTATTATAAAAAATTAAGTCTCAAATTTGAATACTCCATTCTTTGTAAATTATGGATATTCTTGAAACACCAATGTAATATGCAAGGAAGAGAGGAATGTTTGATTTGTAGATTATGGATATTCTTGAAACACTTAGTTTAGTATTATGCAAGAAATTAATGTCCATATACTAAACAAATTCTTTTCACACCTCATTCTAATAACTATGGCAGTTACACCCTAAACGAGTTTCACAGAGGTGCTGACAAGCATAAATAAATCAAGCACGCCACCATTTTCTTTATTTTTGGGTTCTTAACTAAAATTTTTTGGTTACATTTTCAGCCTTTGAATTTTGTTATAATAATATTCGTGGTCGCTATTTTTTTTAAAATATTATCACACGTCTTTGAACTTTGATACTCCTATAATATTCATAGAAAGACCTTTGTATTTTTTCACTTTAAAATTTTCAAAGACCAAAATGTCGTTATGCCTTAAGAGCTATTTTTTGTCAAATTTCTTTAATTGTTATCCCTTCTCTTATCCCTTCTCCTATCTCTTCTTTATGCTTCAAATTAAATAATTATTATTTTATGATTCTCTCTTATCTGCATTTCTTTCTTATCTGCATTTTGTCTTTCTCCTTAACAATGTGTATCCATTTATCTAGCTAAATTATTGTATTAAAGAAAAAGAGAATCTTAAAGACCAAATAAGAGAGAGAAGTATAAGATAGAAAAAAGAAATAAAGAAGATGTAAGAGGGAGGGGATATAAGAAGAGATGTCATAAAGGATTGAAGGATATTTTCATAAAAAAAAATAAAAAGAAAAAATTTGTTAAAAGGATATTACATTAAAGATTTGAAATGGGTAATGATATTTTTAAATGAATAAGATCCACCAATAATACTATAACCAAGTTGACGGACTAAAAATATTGTCATCTCTTTCCTAAATACTCCTACAATATGCTCTTTTGTTCCATCGTTTATCTTTTTGCATAAAAGTTAAAGAAAGTTGTTTCCGGTAATTTAATGGAAAATGTTTTAATGTTAACGACCTCATTTTTAATTAACGACCTCATTTTTAATTAATGGGGATTTTAAATTTCATTTAATTTTACTACAAATTTAAATTTAATAATGAAATTTGTATTTGTTCGAATTAAAAAGAGGGTATTTAATATATTGTTCTTTACTTGGTTGTTCCTCTCTCTTCTGTGCCTTTATATATTTTTTTTCTTCTCTTTAATTCTAGCACGGGAACAAACATAAATGGTGGTAAAAATAAATGGAAAATAATGATAAGCAAATACTCCCTCCTGCCAACGTTAATTGAGTTGTAATCCATTTTAGACTATTATCTTAATATGGTTGAGTCATTTTTTCATAGCAAAAACTTTATTGTTTTCATATAGTATACTCGTCTCTTCTCTATTACTACTATAATATCATTCATATTTTATTCTATTCCTACTTAACATTTATTTATTTTTTTACTTTTTGTGATGAAATAAAATGTCAACTGAAATGAGACTGAATAAATACATTGACAACAAGTGGCAAATTATGGGCTCAACGATAAAAACACAAATAAGTAAATGTTAGTCATATAATAAATCTAAGTACATAAACAAGGCCTAATGAGCAATAAATGGGATCATTGACCAATCACAAACAGTCGTATAGTTTCACTTTCCTACTTTAAGCGACAATTCTTTTCTATTTTTTTGATATCCTTCTCTAATTGACATATTTTATAATATGAATACATCTCCAGTTAATTTGTTTTATCTCTACTGAACTCATAAAATAAAACTGCATAAAATTATATGTTCGATACGAGATGCTCCACTAAAAGTAAGGCCGAGAAAGTATATTCTTATAAACACGATGCTTATACATGCAAATAAATGTTTTTGTAAGTTTAGCCTGTTTGTCATCAAAATAATCATACTTTTCCCAAAATTGATACAAACACAATATATAGGTCAAAAAACTGCGATCATAAGTGCAACACAAAGATATATAATCACTATCGTCACAAGCACACCAAATAAACCGGAACACTGCCAAATCACCAACATGCACGATTAAATTGAAAAAATCTCATCATAAAATGCTATTAAGCTGATCATCTAATTATACCAAATCATCATCCACCATCATATAGACAAAATAATCCATCTCTTTCGTCTAATTCTATGTCTCGGTTCGACAACATTCTCACATTCTTCGGTTGGTGGACAGAATGGAAAATCTCGAACTAAATCTCAAAATATACTTTAACAGATATATACTTCACCAACTATCTATGTGATAATCTTTTAGGATTGTATAAACTTATTGAATTTATACCATATAAAATTACCACAGGCATATGGAGTATAAATTTACTGTTAAAAAAATGATTCACTATATACAATTGTAATACTTTTTTATCTGAACAAAAAATTTATATTTTTTTCATCCATTAAAATAATTCTAATTTTTTCATTTTAGTACATCCATTTATTTATAAAAGTTCAGTCACTGTTTTTGTTATTATTTTTAAAAATTTTCTCACCTATTTCATCAATTGAATCTCGTATCTTTCCTAAATAAGACTATTTTTAAATAGATAGAAATAATTGCTCAACATTCTGAGATTTAAAAAAATAGGAGTGCTTTGCAATTTATTATAATCAAGGGGCACCTGAAATAATAATTTTTGGGGTAAAATTTACTCGAAAATATATAAGCCTTGTGGGGGGTAACCTTAGGCATAACACCTCTGCTCATTCTTAGCTTCACTCTCCATCATCACTCCCTGCGTTGGCCGTCGGCTTCTGCACCCTACCGTCGTTTCACCGCTGCTACCGCACATTCGTTTGAGGTAACAAAACACAAGTAAATTCTGTTGTTTAGCTCGGAAGTTTTGGGGTTTCTTTCAGTTTTCGAGGGTTTGAAATATTCACATTCTCCAATTTAATCGATGCGTTTAATCCATTTCATCTGTGCTCCTTCCCTGCATGCTTTAAACTTATTAAGAAAAACAGCAAATGAGGATCCTAGGTGATCTTGATTCTCGGTTTGAGTTATTGCATGTGTACACTTAATAAGAAAGAAGCGTTTTAGCTTGATGTTTCCGTAACTATTCGGATCTGATTGCTCTAATTAACAAAAATAAGCATGAATTTTTTGGAAAGATGTGGTAGCACCAAAGTAGAGAACTACAGTATGTTATTTAATCTGCCCTAGCTAAGAATTCGAGCGTTTTTCAGTGAATTGTCTCGCTGAAGAGTGGGTAACTTTTATTTGGTGAGATGAAAGAATCTGCCATTATTGTGGCACATCAATTTACTTGATGGTTGATAAGTCTTTAACCTTAACATCAGGTGCCATAATTTTTGGGATTTAAATGCGAGAACAATTGGGTTATGATTCTGTATTCATGCATTTTTAGCTGCCTTGTATGGTGATATGGAAACAGTATTAACGTACTCGGATATTGGCCCACTGATTCACTTTTGGCACGCGCCTGCTTCTTCGCTGTTGGCACGCGCCCTTATTTTTTTCGCTCCTGCCACGCGCCTACTTATTAACTGTTAACACGCGCCTGCTGCTTCACCTCTGGCACCTGCCCCTTGCTTTTCTTTTAACACGTGCCCATCGTCTACTCTTGGCATTTATTAGTTCCTTATCTACCGGATATTTTTCTTGATGAAATGTATTTCATTTTGGTAACCTAAGTATGCGCTGTTTCTAATTGTTATATATGCAAATGCAGGCTTTTGGAGCTTTTTGGTGCACATTTGGTGCATATTTGGTGCTTGAGCTGCCATGGGTTTTGATATCGAGTGCATAATTGATATTCATTCCTATCCAGGGGAATACTTTTGCCCTGTTTGTAGAACGCTTGTGTATCCTAATGAAGCGTTTCAAGCACAATGTACCCATCTATACTGCAAAGCATGTTTAGTGCACATTGCAAATGGTAGCAAGGCCTGCCCTTATGATGGATACCTGGTTACAGAACCTGATTCCAAGGTTATATCCGAAATGACTGTTATGAATGATATTGTTACCCTTCATTCGCTAACATGGTTTATTATTGACAGCCACTAGCAGAGTCTGACAAAGCTCTAGCTGAAAAGGTTGGGAAAGTTAGGGTACACTGCCTCTACTTCCGAAGTGGATGCTCATGGGAGGGTACTCTATCTGATTGCCCATCCCATTGTGCTGGGTGCTCCTTTGGAAATTCTCCTGTCATATGCAACAGATGTGGCATCCAGATTATCCATCGGCAAGTGCACGATCATGCACAGATTTGCCCTGTAAGTAAATAAGCGCATACATTCCTATTGAGAATAGCTTATTATAATTATTTGATTCTGATATTAAGGGTTCAATGTCAGGGCGGTTATGATGGGCAACAGGCTGTAGCTTCATCAGGCGTAACCAGATCTGTCACAACCCCGACAGCAATTACTGCTGTGGCCAACCAGACTGTTGCTCAATCAGGAGCACCTGTTCCTCAGACCCAGAATCCTCAAAATGTTTCTGCGACACAGTTACCTCCTGGGCAAAATGCTAATCTGCAGGCAAGGGTCCCAACTGCTGTTCCTGCTGCTATGCCAGCACCAGATCAGTGGTATCAACAACAGTATCAACAATATTATCAGCAATACCCAGGATATGATCCCTACCAGCAGCAACATTATTACCCTCCTCAGCAACAACAATTTCAACAGTACCAGCAACATGTGGTGCAAGTGCAGGGTCAACACCAGTCTCATGTCTACTCCCAGGCTGTAGTGCCACCCCAGCCGCAAGGCCAAGCCCCATCCCAAGCCCAAGTGCAGCCACAACCACACCTGCTGCAGCTTCAGCCACCTCAACAGATCAACCCCGTCGGTCAAGCTTCTCAACAGCCTCATCTGCAACTGCAGGTCCAAGGTCAGGCTCAACCACCACCTCAGCCTCAACTCCAAATGATGCCGCAGGCTCAGGCACAACTTCCATCTCAAGGGCAGGCCCAGGCTAATGCACCTGGTCAAGCTTTAGCTCCGAACTATCAGATTCACCCACTGCAACAACCTCATCGACCTCAAACTCAGATTGCTCAGCAGGCGCTACCACCACCTCCTCCACAGCCACCTCAGTTTCCCCAGACAGTAGGACCGCGGCCTCCTGCACAGCATGCACAGGTGCCTCAACACCAGCTAGGTCAAGGGCAGATTCATCATCCTCAAGGTTCCCAAGTATTACCCCAAATGCATCCTCAAACTCAAGGCTATGTGCAATCATCAAGCCAGTCAAATGTTCAGAGTCAACCCCTAGCACAGCATTATCAATCACAACCTCAACATCCTGCTTTCCATTCTCAAACAAACCAGCCTGCAGCGCTGGCCGCCCCTCCCCTGGCTCCGCATCCACCACCTCCTCCCGTAAGTGGGCATCATTCATATCAACAACCGCAGACAGCTCAGAAAATGCATACAGGAGCTCCACAGCAGCATGCTGTGCTTCCATGTCCGACTAGTGGGTCTATGCATTCAGTTCAAGGGTATGCTCAAACCCTACAGCAACCTACACCTTTACAGCCACCCCAATCTCACAGTTCATTTTCCCAGCAACAGCCATCTGCGCCGGTGCCGCTGCAAAATCAGGTAGCTGGCATTCCTCATGCGCCGCACCAGCAGTTTCTACCTCATGGACAACAACCTACCCATCCAATCCAGCATCGTCCTGTCATGCAGCCAGTTCAACAAGGACCCCCTCATAATTATGCTCAACAGCAGCAGTTTGCTGCCTCATTTCAAGGTCAGTTGCACCAGCAAGGACATCTCCCTCAACAGCCACATATTCAATCTCAGATGCAGATGCGTCCACCTGGTCCCCCTCAACCACAACAATCTCAAAACTATCCTGGGACTCCTTTGATGCCAAATCAGGGGATACCTCCTCCAAGCCAACAGATGACATCTGGTGGTTTTGGTGCTTCCATTCATTATGGACCTGCCCATGGAGGTTCAACTCAGTCATCTATTAGTCAAAATCAGAATCATGCAAAGCCTGCCGAACTTCAGCAGAATGCAACTGTTAAAGAAATTAGATCTCCTAAAAAGGAACTGGCTGAAAAAGGATTTGAAGGTGACTCCCTGAAAGAGGAAATGGGGACTGGATTTAATGGAACAGTTGTCCAGGACGCTGATGATTCAGCAAAGGATGGTTCGGTGAAGTCTGTTACCAAGCAGGAGAAGGGTGAGCTCATGGGTTCGAGGGAGAAAGCAAATGAAGGGGTGGAAAATGAAAACCGCAAAGAAGACGCCTGGACATTGTTAGATTCTGTTCCACTGAAGCAAGCAGACCCTGAAACTGTCGTGAATCTGTCAAAAACTGCTGGAATATCATCTGGAAATTTTGGTAATGAAACTGTCCCAGGTATCTCTATCTCCAGTGCAGAAGGGAATGTTTTACCGCCACAGTCTCATGGTTCCCACCAAGAAAGGTCTCAAGCACAAGTGCAGGGGCACCCTTCATCAACAGTTGGGGTGCAAGGCCCAGGAGCTTTGCATCATGGCGGGCAATCAGTAAACTTAAGTGAAGGGAAGGTGCCGGGTAATCTGGGTGGTCTACCTAAGAGTTTTGAATCGCTATCTGAGACACATGGGACTATGGGAAAACCTCCCTTTGAAAGTCAATATGTATCCCAACATGTTAGGCCAATGTCGAGTGATCAGATGCCAGGTTCTGGTGAATGGCGCTCCCTCACCAAATCTCATACCGATGAGCTGAATATTAGAATGAATGGGGGTGCAACTCCTGACCCCTCTATGTTTGGTTCTAGAGATGAAAATTCAAATCACATGTCAAAGGAGCCAACCCGCACATTTGACCAAGGTAAACTATTGAAAAGATGTTCAAATTCTGTTTCCTTTGTTATATTCAGGTTGTTTGTTTTTTACTCTTCTAAGAGACGATCCTCCCCTTCTTCAAATGCAGCACCAAGGTTTCTTGATAAACCACTCCATGGGCATAGTTATGATGCTGTATCTAAGTTGGATCCCGGCGCTACAGGCCCGTATTCAAGATTTTTGCCACATGATCAATCTGGTGGACCTGTGCATGGGGATATGTTTGGTCCAGGGCCTGAATTTGGCCATCGTATAAAGCCATTTCCTTATCATAGTCCTGGCAGGGAGTATCCTGGCTCGCCATCCCGTCGATTTGGGGGCCCCTCAAGCTTCCCTCGTGGCACTTCAGCTTTCGAGGACCATAATTCCAGGGAAGCACATAGATTCGGAGAAGGATCCAGGTCTTTCAATCTCTCTTCTGATCTGGTTAGAAATCAATTTCGTGACGACAGGTTTCCTCCTTTGCCTGGTCACCTACGAAGAGATGACATTGATGACCATGGGAATCCTAGGTATGGTGAGCATATGGCTCCTGACTTGCACCCCAACCAAATTGGTGCAAATGATGTTTTTGGCGCTGAAGGACCTGGCCATTTGATGAAGGGAAAATTTCCAGGCCCAGGATATTTGTCTGGTCATTTCAATACGGGTGAGACTGCCGGGCCTGGTCCTTTGCCTGGTCATGGCCGTGCAGGAGAACTTACAGGGAATTTTCCTCGTCCTCCGTTCTCTCAGTCTGCAAGAGGTGACATGCCTAGTTTCCTGCATCTCGGGGAGCCACCCATGAGGAACAACTATCCGTACCATGGAATGCCTAATGCTGTACATTTCTCTGTAAGCGTTAAAAGTTAAAAATTGCCTGGTTTCTAGGAGTTACCTAACTTCAGTTCATCTTCATTAGTCACATGCTATTGGTTTCTTTCAGGGTGGATTGGATTCGTTTGATCAGTCCAGGAAGAGGAAACCTATTAGCAACGGATGGTGCAGGATTTGTGAATTTGATTGTGAAACAGTGGAAGGATTGGAGATGCATTCTCAGACAAGGGAGCACCAGAATATGACTATGGATATGGTTAAACGCATCAAATTGCAAAACAAAAAGCCAAGGTAATAATCAGCTGAAATTGCGCACTGCATAAATGCAGTGTAGTATTATCATCAATTTTCATATTTGCTGCACAGAGCTCCTGGTGGACATAAGGTACACGAAGGAGGAAGCAGAACTAGAAAAGTGGGCACTGTTGGCCATGGAAGCAAGCCTTGATCCTGGTTGAAGTTTTTTAGTTGGAAATCTTATTCTGGTCAGATTTCTATTTCTATGTTTTTGTATGTGATATGCTTTGTATTTGACAAGTTTTCTTATATTCAGCCTCATCATTTCAGGTTGCTGCTTTCAATTTGGAGTGTTTCAGGATTGAAGGTTTTTGGCAATTAGGTTTGTCAATTATGACTCTCAGCGTCCTACTTTCCAAGCATGGATAGTTTCTGATGGTTCTGTTATGCTTGTTAAAATGTATTGCACTTTAGTTCTTATGATGTTATCAGAATACCTAATGGCGTGATCATATATCCTTTAACAGCCTCTTCATTTGTTTCTTTGATCAGCATGGTTTCCAGAGCAAACTTGGTCTGAAGTTGAAAACTTT
Source organism: Salvia splendens (assembly GCF_004379255.2). NCBI lineage: Eukaryota > Viridiplantae > Streptophyta > Magnoliopsida > Lamiales > Lamiaceae > Salvia > Salvia splendens. The sequence goes on from NC_056039.1 coordinate 4,363,623, forward strand.
TTCCTTATCTTCTCGCAATGTGTGCACTTGGTGTAACAATAACATATGTGCTAGAGATCTATATGTCTCTTTTTATTTTAACGAAACTGATATCAGCATGTATTAGAATGGGAACCCTATGTCATTTGATGATGGACTAAGTCTCAAGTATTTAGCATTTATGCTTCCTGATTGAATGATCTGAAAGTAGTGGTTAAATTTTATGTTTAAATTGTAAGGCTACTCTTGCTTCTACCCCACTAATCTAGATATAGAAGGATGTATGGATGAATTTAAGGAACCAAGGATGCTTTGCTGCTCATGCGTGGTAGCAAACTTAAGCTTTATTTGTTTTTTCTGTTCGAAGTAAAAACTATTTGATCTAACTGCTGAAGTGCAACCCTAATCTAAATGGACACCTCTAGGATCTGATCCAAACTTGGAATATGACTTTTAGATGCCTTTTGTCTTGGATTAAATTTCCTTTTCATATTTCTACTAATTTAAAAATTGAAGATAACTCGCAATAGGTTCGTATATTACCCATTTATATTTTATGACATTAATGTGCATAGACTCGCAATATGAGTAGAGTGGAAATGGAATTGCTAGTAAATGCCAAAAAATAGGTTCCAGAGAAGATGAATTAGTTAAAATGGTCATAAAGCAATACCCACTTTTGAAATCTCAATGCTAAAAAGGCTGGTTACGTCGAAACAAATAGGTCACCGAGCATTTTGGAAGTATAGGTATCAACTATCAATGCCCTTTAAGCATTTTAATTACAGTTTTGTCCCACACAAAAATTCATCTAGTTGGCTGCTAAGTTGCCTATCACTAAAATATCCTAGTTCCACTGTTGAGACGAAGACGACTGTTTAATGAAAAAGTAGAGATATAGTTGTTTCCATTTTAGGAAACGTTTCATTTTTATTGGGACAATCCAAAAAGGAAAACGTTTCATTTTTATTGGGACAATCCAAAAAGGAAAACGTTTCATTTTTAATGGGACATAGGGCCGGAGTACAAAAGATATATCTTTCAAGGTTGCTATTTGAAATATATCCTATTTCCTGTTTCAATTTTTATAATTTACATTTCTACTTTGCGTAAGTTATTACTTCGCCACAAAGTCGTTTGTTCTCATCCAAATTCCATATGGTTGTTGTTGTTGATGTAATTTGCATCATATTACCTACATATTTGGTACCTAGCCACCTAGGTTACTCACTCACCCTTCCAAAGTGACAGTTCGTCTCTTTGAGTGGGGGTTTGAGATTTGTACCTAAGTCACTCACTTAACCTTCCTAAGGCAAGGGATACATCATACCACTAAGCTACAAGGCTTGTGATAAGAGATAATTGATTTCTATCCATCATAGTTTTCGTGAAGTTCACATAATTAGGTTCAGTAATAGCAGCTCGTCTAAGAGAGTGAGTGGTTAGTCCAGAGTTCTCACCACCACATCAGTTCATGTCAATTACATTTATTTTTTTATCTGATTCCAATCAAGTTATATTTCGTCTGAAGCAAATTTCAATTTTTCATTGCTAAAAAGAAAAGATAACCTTAATAATCAACACTTACCCAACACAAGATGCATATATTGCTCAGAAAAAAAATGTATGTTGCAAAGTGTACTTTTGAAATGTTTTGGGTTGCAACTGTACAGAAAGAGTCTAGGTGGCATGTTGTGAAAAAGGGCCTTAGTTGTTTTTTCCCTCATAAATGGGCCAGACCTTTAGAAACAAATGCAAGAGCTCTTGCTTAAATTTTTTGAGTTCCTCCTTTCTGTCATTATCCGCCATTGTCTTCTGACATTATTCTGGATATCCACTTTAGCTATTTGAATTTCTTTTTTTTTCTCAAATTTAGCATTTGTTACTTTCCACTTATCTATGTTGCGCATACACTACCATGCTTTCCTTTTTTTTCCATTTTCCGTTTTGTTCAGTAACTTCCTAAAATACAACTTGTTTTTGATAATTTGGAGCTAGAATTGAGTTCAGGGATAACATAACGTTTGACATCGCTCTAACTAGTGATGGTCATTTATTTGCTATGTGGAAGTTTAGACAATATCGCTAAATTGTTAGGACTAAATTATCTCACTTTTATATTCTTAATGGTGGCCGGTTTTAGATCTACTAATATTAGCTGAAAAACAAAACACCGCAGGAGTTTCATGAATTTTCAGTTTTAGCCCATTAAACTGAAGAAATGGATACATGATATAGTATCTGGCTGGTGACAGCTATGTATCCACTATTAAATTCCTTTCTGGCATACTCTAAGTGGTGACTATTTGGTTAGTCTGTGTGATGGCGCGAGTAGGAACACGAACTTATCATTAATTTTAAGGTGGCATTTTTTGTCGGTGAATCAGACAGATCATATCCTAGCTTTTGATGGTGCAAGTAGGTATGACTAATTGTTGGTCTGTGTGATGGTGCGAGTAGGAACACAAAATAATCATTAATTTTAAGGTGGCATTTATTGTGCTGACATCATATCCTAGCTTTTGTGGGTATGTAATTAACCACCTGGAACCTCGCACTGGCACAATTTATTTTACTACCATATCTAGTCTTTTTCTGTGTTCTGTTTTCTTTTTCAAGTTTTCTTTCGAATCTGGAACCATCCGGGAAGAACTTCCATCTTCTTATTCACATACTCAGATATTACAGATGATATAAGGCAGTCACTTAACATTTAAAAACTAGGGTATATTCTATCTTATTTTGGCCTTATACCATTACAATAAAGTTAACAGATTTTATAGGGCAGTCACGTAACATTTAATACTGAAAAGGATACCTGTGTGTGAGAATTGGTAGGTTACAGATATCTTGTTCTTATCTATATAGTACTTTTGAAATCACTTTAATCTGGTCTTATTCCTATAGACGATTTCTCTACTATATCTCTCATATCTGCCTCTAAAGTGTAAATCACCTATAAAACTTCTAGTCTATACATTGGAATTTCAGATGACCAGAATATTTTTCTATCTGGTCACAGTGTTAATCGTCATTTGACTTTCTAAATTCAAATAACTATTGCTAACTCAACTAATTAGTGGCAATCTGTGACTTGAACTAGATTATTTACCATTGCTGCATTTTCTGGAAAGCAGGTATAGTCATCCCACCTTAGATGACACATTTCTTTTTGCACTTGTTTTTGGAAAAAGATAATAAATAGTTAAAGTGGAGAGAAAGGAAAGTAGGAGAGAGAATAATGTAGAATAGACAGGTGGGACAGAGGGTGTATTATTTAGGAGATAAATATATCTTACCTCCTTGTTTTGATAAAATTCAGGGTAATTAATTGATTGATGGATTTTGAATTTTTTCCCATATCAAAGTTTTTTTCCCAATTCATTCTTAGAAACATTTTTATATGGTATGAGACTATTCTTTGTCCTGATAATGATACTTTCCTCTTGATTTGATGGTTTTGAGGTTGATTGTTTTTTCTGGTTGGAATTTCTCTATAATAGATCATTTCAATTCAACCTGTCTTTTCTTCGGGGAAGCAGAAGAGTAAAAAGGCTGAAAGTTAAGCAGGATGGTTGCCCGCTTTTGAATTGGGGGTAAGGACACGGTTGGTGCAGAGTTTACTTGATAGGTGATTTTTTACCTAAATTTTCTTAATATACGCTAATCTTCTGTGAGCTCATATAAGAAATATTATTCAGGTTGGATTTACCACAGTGGTTCCTAAAATAATCTTTTTTATAGTGTTCTTATGATGTACTATTTGGAAGTTGAGTTGGTTCATAGTGTCTTTGGTTGCCTGCTTCGTATATGGTCTGGAGGCTTTTGAGAAGAAATGCTTCCAAATTTGCATAAATATAGAATACATTGTTTGTGTAAAATGATTGTGTATCATAATTTTATTATAGTAAATAGAGGTCTATTGAAGCAGTTTTAATGATCTCTTAGATAAGGACTCTATTATGTTGAACACTTCTTGGGTAAAAAATTGAAATAGGTTGGTGAAGTATAATTTAGTTGCTGAGTTGGAGTTTGCCTGCATGGAGGACTTTATCTTATAACAACCTAATAATGGAAATAAAATTAGTTTGCTAGCAAGTCTTTTGTGTTATTTTATAGATGCCATGAGATCCAAATATTATTAGGCTGTCAAACTGGACATTTGAACAACTCTGGTAACTTCCCATAACAGTGGAATGCAATTTTTCTACATTAGGCTTCATTCAGTTTCACATAAAATCCTTTCTTGTGTATCTGTGGATATAGCTAATTACACCTCCTACTTCAGTGGAGTGTCGTCCAATGTGCTCATAAATTCATAATCTCTCCCTTGTTGGGTGCTTCCTGATTCAAGTGAGATCAGATTCTTGACTATTCAGAACACTAAAATAACAAATATGGAGATGGGGTGATAGATAGGCACAGTCTTTGGCCTGATTGTGACTGTTAATATCCGAGTACATCGTATGCAGAAAAATGACTAATTAATCTGATAAGCTATGACTTCAAAATGATATTGTAAAAGATTTAGAAAAAAAGATTATGATGACTGAGACAGAAGTGTCTAGAGAGGCGACTATGCGTATAAATTTTGAACAACACAACTCTAGATGTTTAAATATTTGTTGTTTGTGTTTACCTCAGTTCAATGAATAACATGCAAATAATTAATGGGACATAAAAGATTTTGCTACTGCTAGTATAACATTCTTTCAGGAAACTGGTATAGCATAGTTTTCTTCTTGTAGTAATTGTCTTTTTGCCATATTGGCCTTTCTTAATTTTCCACATTTTGCCTTATCTTTTAACCTACTTCCATTTCTTTTAATCAATGATATAAAATGATTAAGGCTTCATATCTAATATGGTTGTATAACTGGATTACTGAAAAAGGAGAATTATTCTGGGAACTAAATATAAGCAGCTTCGTTCATTTTCTTAAAACTGGTATTACTGGCGTTTTCATGTCCCGCTGCAGCCTATTTTGTTCCATAGTCATCTTGGCCCTGTTTAAAATCTTTAGATCTACATAGCAACTGAGTTGTTTGGACAGTTGTGCAATGATATCTAGTTTTTAGATTTCATGGTGTGATTCTTATGCCAGAATCGCAGCACTTATTCATGACACATAGAATGCTGCCTTGAAGGTGGGTAATTCAGTAATCCAATATGGTTATGATTATATTAGAACCTCCGGCAACTAATTACTCTAGACACTACAACCTCAGATTCGGTTATGATGTAGGACTCAGAAAATGCGAATACTGAAGATTACCTTGGACTTGGTTATGACATAGAATTACCATTTGCGTAGCAAACACGAATACTGAAGATAACCTTGGACTTGGTTATGGTGTAGAATTACCATCTGCGTAGCAAACACGAATACTGAAGATTACCTTGGACTTGGTTATGACATAGAATTACCATTTGCGTAGCAAACACGAATACTGAAGATGGCCTTGGACTTGGTTATGGTGTAGAATTACCATCTGCGTAGCAAACACGAATACTGAAGATTACCTTGGACTTGGTTATGACATAGAATTACCATTTGCGTAGCAAACACGAATACTGAAGATGGCCTTGGACTTTGTTATGATGTAGAATTACCATCTGCGTAGCAAAGACGAATACTGAAGATTACCTAGGACTTGGTTATGCCGTAGAATTACCATTTGCATAGCAAACACGAATGTAGAACATAGAAAGTGCCTTATGCAGTAGCATTATAGGATGTATGACTGGATACTCAACCAATTAAAACACAAATATCTAACACAAACCATGCTCTGTGATTATATTTCATGCTAATGCACTGCCTAGCTTGGCAGTGTAGCTTTTTTTCCTTTTGACTTCTAGGATTAACTATGCAAGAGTCGTCGTTCTTCCTTTGTTTGTCGTTCACTTCTTCTCCCAGTTGGCAAGCATGGCTTCAAGCAGTAGTTTATTTCAGGGAGATAGGCTGGTGCTGTTATTTTTTCCAATTATTTTTTCCTTTAGGTGACAAGATTGGAAAATTTTCTTTATTGTTATGTGGTTCTTGGGACTGTATGAAGAGCCTCTATTTCGATCAGTAAATTGTTGATGGATTATATTATAAATTCATTTAGTTTGGAATTCATGATTCATGTATTGTTTGAGATGTGTCAAATTATACGTGGAGAAAATAATAAGAATAAATAGTAATAGCTCCATTTACCACGGATTCTTTATGTCATAGAATTCATTGTGTATTAAAATTTCGGATTAACGTTTTGCACGACTTAATTTGTTTAGCCAAAGCAGTAAGCAAAACACAAAAAATAAAGGGAAATGCTCATTTATATTCATATTTATGATTAGGCATCAATATAGTTGTTGAAGTTTACACTTTAACAACCAATTATGATACATTTACTTAACTTAAGGCTACTAAATAATAATTTATGGTGTCCTTTATGAAAGTTGGTAATCAATCGTTACCTGCATGTTGCTGATAATTCTTACGAATAGGGATATGAATAATTTAGATATTTTTATTGAGTATAATTCACCTTGTTTTATTAATAGAGGAACTATGCAAATGGTACCTAAGCTATGTGTTTTGCATGCTAATGTTTATATTTTTATTGAGTATAGAGGTGTGATATGTTGCTAACTTTTCTTAATTTGCTAACTCATCAACGTAGTATATTAATGTCAATACGATCATATTAAAATGTCAACACATATTTGTGTTGATATTTTAATAAACTGTGTTGACATTTAAATATTAATGTCAACACAATGTATTAAAATATCAACTTAAGTTTATGTTGACATTTCATTACTATTGTGTTGATATTTTTAATACACTTGATGAACAAGTTAGTAACTTAAGAAAAGTTAGCGGATAACATTCCCGTGAGTATAATATTTTTGTTCCGGGCGAAGATACCATCTTTTACATTTGACTACTTTTTTTGGCAACAAAGTTATAGTTTCATGGATGTATATCACTCCTTACCACTATAATTTCATTTTATCAAATTGTAATTAATGTTGTTTACGAATATTGAATTTGAGTAAATTTTGATGAATACGTGTGACATTCGATTTCATTCCATTACTATCAATTTGCAAACTTATTCCTAAACAACTGATATTCCCTTGGACCTCATATAGTATATACGAACTTTTTTTTTCCTTAGCAATAGTATACATTCTATAAAAATAGTACTTCATCCGTCCCACAAGAATATGCACTCTTTCCTTTTAGTCTATTCACAAGAATATGCTCTTTTTAGTTTTGAAATTATTTTCTCTCTAATAAGGTGAGACTCATTATTTACTAACAATACTTTAATTTTTTTTTCTACCTCTCTCTTACTTTACCAATTTTGTATTAAAACCCGTGTTGAACCCGAAGTGCATATTCTTTGGGGACGGATAGAGTAAATGTTTTTTCCATTTTATCAATATCTATTTTTTATATAATTTTTTTTCTAATGAAGTGAGTTATTTTCTAGTAACAGTATTCCAATTATTTTTCTTTTTATCTTATTTATACTTTATTATCAACCGTTAAAATCCGTGTTGAAACAATATTTATTTTTATGGATAGATTGAGTATAGGAGTGTTATATAACAAGGACTTCATTTTAAATTTAAACAATCACATCAAATATTTTAGTTACCTTATCGAATCTGATTAAATAAATTATTATTATTAACATCTATTAATAACCCATTTTAAAAATATACTCCTGCTCGTATAAAAAATGATTAATGTAGCCGTTGCTTTGACCCGTTAAAAATTGGGGAAATACAGCTCATTCCCCACTTTCCCTCTTTTGAATTTCAAATTTCAAATACCAACAAATAATTCTCTCTCCTCTTTCTCTCTCTCTCATATTAACCCTCGTCAGCCTCCGCCCACCACATTTTTAATTCCCTTTCTCTCTCAATTCTCAGATTCGCTCCTCTCTCTCTCTCTCTCTCTCTCTCTCTCTAAACAACAAGCAAAGATGCGTGAAATCCTCCATATACAGGGCGGCCAATGCGGAAACCAGATCGGATCCAAGTTTTGGGAGGTGGTGTGCGCGGAGCACGGCATCGATTCCACCGGCCGATACCAGGGCGACTCAGATCTGCAGCTCGAGAGGGTTAATGTCTACTACAACGAAGCCAGTTGCGGTAGATACGTGCCTCGGGCCGTGCTCATGGATCTCGAGCCCGGGACCATGGACAGCCTCCGCTCCAGCCCCTACGGCCAGATCTTCAGGCCCGATAATTTCGTGTTCGGGCAGTCCGGCGCTGGAAACAATTGGGCGAAAGGGCATTACACCGAGGGCGCGGAGCTGATCGATTCCGTTCTCGATGTTGTCAGGAAAGAGGCGGAGAACTGCGATTGTTTGCAAGGTATAACCATCGTGAATTATTTCTCCTTCGATTTCTGGTTATTCGATTTAGTTTCAGATCTCGTATTTGGCTGAGTTTTTTTTTGGCCTAATTGCTTTTTAAATTGCAGACTTAATTAAATTCCAGATTTGTTTTAATTTTCTGCAATCATCTGAAAACATTTTCTATCGTCGTCAGGAATTACAGATCTTATTTCCAATTTTTATTCAATTATCTGAAATTCCAGATCCCTTTTCCATTTTTTACAATCGTTTGAAATGTTTAGCTCTAGCTGTTTGTTTATATGCCTATATGAACGAATTTAAACCTTGGTGTTTGATGTACTATAAATATTGAACTGGGGCGTAAGACATTTTCTGATAAAAACGTTAAATATCGATGCAGGATTCCAAGTGTGTCACTCTTTGGGAGGAGGAACTGGATCTGGTATGGGTACTCTGTTGATCTCAAAAATTAGGGAGGAGTATCCAGACAGGATGATGCTCACCTTCTCCGTTTTCCCATCTCCCAAAGTTTCCGATACTGTTGTTGAGCCTTACAACGCAACACTATCCGTTCATCAGCTCGTGGAGAATGCAGATGAGTGCATGGTCCTTGACAATGAGGCTCTCTACGACATCTGCTTCAGGACTCTTAAGCTCACAACACCTAGCTGTAAGCTTATCCTACCCAAAAAGCTTTTCTAAAATTGTTGTTTTGCTCGTTTCATCATATACTGTTGTGTTGACTGCATTTATTGATTGATGTTTTTGTGTGTTTGCAGTTGGTGATCTTAACCATCTTATCTCCGCAACCATGTCTGGTGTCACATGCTGTCTAAGGTTTCCCGGCCAGCTCAACTCTGATCTTCGCAAACTTGCTGTCAATCTCATCCCATTCCCGCGTCTGCACTTCTTCATGTTGGGATTCGCTCCCCTCACCTCACGCGGATCCCAGCAGTACCGAGCGCTGTCAGTCCCTGAGCTCACACAACAGATGTGGGACTCAAAGAACATGATGTGCGCTGCTGACCCGCGCCATGGCCGCTACTTGACTGCCTCAGCCATCTTCCGTGGGAAGATGAGCACAAAGGAGGTGGATGAGCAGATGCTGAATGTGCAGAACAAGAACTCATCTTACTTTGTCGAGTGGATCCCCAACAACGTGAAATCAACTGTCTGTGACATCCCCCCAACTGGGCTGAAGATGGCCTCGACCTTTGTTGGCAACTCAACCTCCATCCAGGAGATGTTCCGGAGGGTGAGCGAACAGTTCACAGCCATGTTCCGGAGGAAGGCCTTCTTGCACTGGTACACTGGGGAAGGAATGGATGAGATGGAGTTCACTGAGGCGGAGAGCAACATGAACGATCTGGTGGCGGAGTATCAGCAATACCAGGATGCGACAGCTGACGAGGAGGGTGAGTACGAGGATGAGGAGGGTGAGTACGAGGATTGATCGAGGAAGAAACAACCTCAATGAATGATGATGGGCTGTGCTATTTTTAGGATTTAGTTGCTGTTGACTGTGGTTGTAATCTCAACTCCCAGTTGCGCAACGGCTTGGTGAAAAAACATAGGGTAACCAAAAAAACTCTAATGCGTATGTTGCGTTTTTTGAATTTGTTTCTGCTGTTTATCGGGTTCGGGAATTAAATTTCTTCAGTTTCTTCATGTGAAGCATTTAAAGATTTGTTTCAGTACTATTTCCTTGAAAACTCAGAAATCTTTTCTTGTTAGTTTTGATATCATCGAGTATATCTTAAGATGCAAAACCAACTTTAAATCTAATATGTTTACCAAACTACAAATTGTTACGTTTACCAAAATTTGTGGTAATTGTAATTACATTATTCCGTTCAGTATCTTGAAATTGGGCTTTTGGATTTGGAATTGATAACTCCAATTCATATAAAATTTGTTTTTGGAATTGAATTATATTCAACTTCCTTCAAATTCTTTAAGGCTCCATTTGGTACCACAAAATTGGAGCTGTGAATTTGGGATTGTAGCTTCAATTCCAAATTCAATGTTCGATATTGCAAATTATCTAGATTAATTCAATTCCAATTCTCTCAATTCCACTGAATTCCATAAAAAAATAGAAAATTGGAATTTCAAATGGTCTTTCACATGCTGCATAAATAGAGCAGAAAGAAACACACACTGTCACACAGATACACGCGTAATTACACACAAACATACATAATTAACACAGACACATAATTACACTAACACTCAAGCTCACAGTTACACTTACCCTTACACTTACACAGTTACTTAGTCACATACACACAATTACACACACTGTCACACACAAAGTAACATAGAGTAACGCACATAGTTAGTCACACACATGCATAAATACAATGACACACACACATACATACACAAACACGCACTGACACACACACAGAGAGTAACACACTTAAACACACACTAACACACACACGCACAGAGTTACACACTTAAACACACACACACACACACAGAGTAACACTCACTCACACTCACACTCACACTACACATATTACACACTCATGTGAGTGTGTGTGCATGATTTCTATAAATTCAATTTCGTATCATTTTTACCAAACAAAAGGATTTGTAGAATTTTAATTCGAATTCAATTCCAATTCCGTGTACCGAAAGGACCCTAATTTGAATTCAATTTCAAAAGTAGATAATTGGAATTCCAAATAGTTATAAAATTGACCATCTTCACACACTGCACACACACTAATTGCATGCAATACTCACACAACACATACTCTACACACACATTGCACACGCGCATACACACTCTAGAGTCTACTCACATTGCACACATACTACACAACACACTTCATATCAATTTCTTCAAATCCAATTTTGTATACCATATTTACTGTGCAAATGATTTGAAATTGAAATATAATTCAATTCCTTCAATTTCAATTAAAGTGTTTTATGTTACCACGGAAAATATGAATGTTTACATAATGATACAAAAAAAAAGTTACTGTATTTGCTTTTATTTAAACGCACTGTCCGATATGTTTAAATGCTGTCAATTTTTTGCTTACACAAAGTACAACATGCATTATTATCATTGTTTAAGAGTTTTAAATTTAATACTCGTTATTTTATGTTGGTCCAAAATGTTCAATCGTTGTTTCATATTGATAAAAGAAAGTTTCATCTTCATTTAATGTTTAATACAAATGTCAAATATTGTATACTAACATGAAACAAAAGAAAAAAAAATTGTACTAATATCGTAATTACCCGAAATATGTGGAGAACTAATTAACTTGTGTAAAAAGCGTCCGACCTTTTCAAATGTAACAACTATATGTTCAATGTTTCTATTATACTAGTAGTACTTCATAATAAAGTAATAACATGCAAAAATGTTGGTTTTGAGATATGACTAAACATTGGGATGTTATTTGCTATTTCCCCTATTTATTTATCTAAATACACACCCTGCATTCTCACATAAAAAACAGAGGGCAAGCTATTGGCCTGTTTTGTTAACAACGCCACCACAAAAGGCAATACACTTGTCTCTCTTACAAAGCATATTTGAATGGGCAGCCGGCACTTATACCACCAAACAACTTCGATGAATTCATTCTTCACTACACAGTCTACTTGAACCAGCTGTGCAAAGCAACAAACATAGAGCATCAAACAAAAAAGTGGCATTAACTGTTTTCTACAACGACGACCCATGTCTTGCCTCGACCTTCACTAATATACTATGGAAGAAACTCACCGCCAATTATTCCCAGCATCGACGTTTGATGTCAACGCCAAGCTTCCTCTATATAAACCCCCCATCTCCCCCCTACTTGCTCTCCACAACCACAGCAAATTATCCATCTCTTGTTTCTTGCACGTACCTTTTTCTCTTAGCAAGTCGATTGCTTCTCCTTTCGTAGAAAATGAGTCGCCTGATAGCCTTCCTTGCCTTTGCTCTCGTCCTTGAAGGAGCTCTTGGTACTGGTGAGCAAAGCTTTCTTTTCCTTTCCTGTTTTGCATGATACATTTTATACCTTGTTTCATTTTTGAATTCTCTGTGTAGGGGAGCTTGTGTGTGAGGAATTGCCATCTGGAATGTGCTCTTTTGCCATTGCGTCGTCTGGGAGAAGATGCGTGTTGGAAACCCTCCAAACGGATGGTGGGGATGTGGAGCTACAGTGCAAGACTTCTGAGGTCATAGCCATGAATGTGCCACCAGCATACATAGAGACTGACGAGTGCGTGAGCGCATGTGGGCTTGAGAGGAAGTCTGTCGGCATCTCCTCCGACTCGCTCCTCGAGACTCGCTTCGCCCTTAAACTCTGCTCTCCACAGTGTTACTATAACTGCCCAAACATTGTTGATCTCTACCAAAACTTGGCTCTAGCAGAAGGTAAGGCACCACCTTCAAACCTAATTTGAATATTGCACATTTGAAGGAAAACAAAAGAATAAGTTACAGCATAAGATAATTTTTGTATTTGCTTCATACCTTTAGGGGTCTTTCTTGCTGACCTGTGCAAGTTTGAGACAACTAGCTCTCGGCGTTCTGCCATCCAGCTTCAGAGTTCAGGTGCAGCAGCTTCTGGTCCAGTCTCTGCAGCAGGGAGTTCAGCTTATGCTCCTACTTCAAGCACCACAGTTTCTTCTGATGATTGTGCTCCATCACCTATATAATTTAACTGTATTCTGCTTCCAAAATTATGCAATCTACATACTTATTTATAAAAGTACTAAATAAAAAAAATTCGTGTTCCTTTTCATTTATTCATTTACTTTTTCTCCTAGTTTTCTTATATAAATTCAGAACATCTGAGGGCGTACTCACACACACGAGAAGACAGCTGTAAATGCCATTGTTCTATTCATAATAATAAAAAATACATCAACCCCAGCAATGATGTTTCTTATTTCTGATAATCCAGGGAAAGTGCCCGAGAAGATGTGGCAGTGTTCATCAGCTCAACTACAATGATACACTGTTGATGTACTAGCTTTGGACAAATCAAAATGTTAAACCATCCTCCAATAACAAAAATCTCTAGGCTTCAACTACCTTTTGGGTCTTCTGCTTATCTTTTTTCTTGCTGGTTTTCTTAGTATCATCGGTTGTATTGGTCGGCTCAGTTTCAAGGTCTATTCTCGAGAAAACAGGTTTTGGCGGAGCTGTGACATGGCCTTGCTTCAGCCCACCCCATCTGGTTTCGCTCTGCAAACAATTATTATTAAATATTATTGAAGGCAATTTAAACACAGGTTAATGTCTGTGTGTAGGAGAGAGACTGACCCAAGTGATGGAACTGAATTGGTCCTCAGAGTAACCAAGCTGGGTGTAAATTTTCGAAGATAGACTCGGAGTAATTGGGGATAAAGCAATTGCCACAATTCTCATGGCTTCCAGTACAATTATAAGGTCCTATTCACATAAAAATAATTTAGTGTATACATAGGAGGGTTCAATAAGTCCAATTCTTATTATTAGTCTGTTAGTCCCTGTGTAGTTACTGAATCTGCTATGTAAAATCACTCTGCGTAATTACTGTACTCACAAAATAAATGAAATTTTCCATGGGAAGAATCCTAGTCCTAGAGATGGAATTTTGCTTTTGTTTTCCAATGTGGTAAATTACACAGCGGATTCATTAATTTTATACATCTAGTGCTAGTGCAGTGGACTAATGTACGAATGATAAGAAGGTGACTAATAATAACCAACTTATATACAATTCGATTTAATTTAGAAACAAGTTGAAGAGATCAGAATTACGATATTCAAAACAGTGCCAGTTAAAGATCCAGTTGTGCTTCATCTTTATGTTAAAAAAATATTCCAGTGAGCATTAAAAAAATATAGATAGGACTAGATAGGAAACCTTGGATGCAGTTGTGAACCCAGACTCCCCTTGCTTAAAAAGAGACCATGGTGCTTTTTCATCAATATATACATTTCCAGCACTACCAATCTCCAGCACAGCCGCACAAGCTGATGACAGTTCAAGATTCTCATAGTGCTGTCTTGCTTTCTCAACCTACATGGAGTTGAAATTAAGGACGAAACCATAGTTTCAGCTATGAAAACTGCCATGTTAAGTAATAAATAAGATGGGGAAAGTAAATTAGTCCTGAGAATGAGGCAATTTCGGTGTTTACTGGGTAGATTGCTAAAAAGGATGACTGTTAGTTACATGATATCCTTTAAAAGCAGTTAAATTTAGAATATAGCCTATTAACAGAAAACATATGTGAGTAGTTTTTTAGTAATGGTAATTTGATTCCACATATTTCCCCAAACTAGATCTTGTTGTATGTGAACTTTACCAGCTTCTCCACTGCATCCTTGAGTGTGTTTCCTTCTGCTGCAATTGCTGAATCAACAGCAATAGTGGATTGACAATTCTTCCTCAAAAGTCCAAGTGTACGATTAAGAAGATTACCTGGAGGAAAGACAAGATCAGACTTCTAGAAGATATACATCTTACACCACAAGGCTTCAAATGTGTAAGTGTGCATAGATATAAGAATCATTTTTAAGATGCCAGTGCTGCATTTAGAAGTTAAGTCTGTGGATTATTTCATAAAATAGTCAAACTTTAAACTCCTGTCCTAGCTAATCGACATGCTAAACCAAGTTCAATTTTACACAAGTATTTATAAAAGGGTCCAGTAAACGAAATTGAGCAGGAATGTCAATTGTGAATTTACGCAGAAGCCAAACTAGTACCAATGGTGTTTGCAAGATTTGCATTAACTATGTTGATGAAACGCTCCTCTGAGTAGTCCCCATCATTACCAAATTCCACCTCCTTAAGGAAGAAATACCTGACTGCATCAGGTCCAAATCTATGCACCAAATCAGTAGGTTCAAGGGTATTCCCCAGTGACTTTCCCATTTTCAAGCCATCCTACCACATTCAGGCCATTGTTAAATTAAATAAACTAAATGAGAAAAGGACATGATTCAAATGCATACAAACTATTATTACTGAAAAAGTAAGGAACACACCATAGATAGGCAGGCACACTTTATTATCTGGTATTAACATTAATACCTTTGTCAAGAATCCATGACCAAAAACCTTCTTTGGGAGGCTTACTCCAGCTGACATCAGCATTGCTGGCCAGTAAACTGCATGAAACCGTAATATGTCCTACATATACTTTGTGAAATTAACTTCATAATAATATATCAAATTAGATGTTCATATTTGAACAGAATAAGTGGCGCCAGTCAGTTATGTAATGAATACTTCATACAACAATTGTGATCTCATCCTGAGCAATTCCATTTCCTTAATAGTATAACAAATAAAGATCAAGAATTCAAAGGGTTAAGCATCTAAATTTGGACCGTCTACCTCACTTACCATCCTGAGGTTGAATATCCTTAAATCAATCATTTTGCTACACTAAAAAATTTACTAAAATTCCAATGAAGGTGTTTTATCACAATATTTTTAGACATAGCACATTATTGGCGAGAATATATAACAATGGAATTATTAATCACATTATACTGATTATTCCTGTCATGCTGCCTAATGAGGGACTTTATTCGACAAATACATGCAGTGAGACTCAGAACACAAATCATGAATAATCATGAATATTGTCCTGTCTGGCTCTACCATGTCACCTAAATACTCATGTGGGCTAGTTATAGTTTATAGCTTGAACACGAGCAAAGTTCATTTTATAGCCTTGCCTATCGAAAATATTTTAAATAGCTTGAGCTTTGTTGTGAACTTCATTTCATAGTGTGAAATTTGCTCTGCAGTTTGATTAATGGCCCGAAGTCGTTTTCAGGTGACGGATATGTTGTGGAAAATAATAAATCTGGAGACGGAGATGTTGTGGAAAATAATAAATCCATGTGAACAATTGATCGTCATAGTCACATTTTGGCACTGGAAAATGACTTCAGGCTATAAATCAAACTATGGAACAAAGTTCAGACTATTTACAATATTATCGATAGTTGGGGCTATAAATTGTTCAACAAACTTAAACCTATTATAAAATATTGCAGATAGTTGAGGCTATAAAATGAACTTTGCTCAAAGTTCAGGCTCTTAAAATAATTTCCACAGTTGAGGCTTTCAAGCTATAAATTATACTAACTCTACTTAAATTGGTAACGAAGATGATAATTGGAACACTCTAGTCTCCATTAGTTTCTTGAGTAGTGAAAGAATAAAAGGGCTATGAGCTGCTAATGGTTTGTACATAATATTATACCATCCGGCCATCCCCACAGCCTAAAATAAAATACAAATAAGCAGCAGGTGAGTAAAACACTACCTTGCCAATCAAGTGCAGTGATGCAGGCCAACCAGAGGAAATTGCATTTTGTAAGCTAGGCTGCTCCTCTTCCTCTGAAAGAGCAGATATGTAACTGTTTGACAGGACAATAGGCCATCATAATTTAAAAAAAGCAGAGCAAACAGATTAACAAAGTACTTGCATATTTGAAATATTTCTACACGAAAGAATATATCATGATTAAGTGAGACATAAGGCACAACAAATTACCCCAACAAAGCATCAAACCATACATATATAGTCTGCTTGGCATCGCTAGGAACTGGAATGCCCCAATCAACTGAAGTTCGAGAAATGGAAAAATCCCTCAAGCCATTTTTGACCCAACCTTGTACCTAAGAGAGTTCATTAAGAAAACAAGAGTTAACAAGAAAATGAAGCTAGCATAGGACTATGCACAAAAAATTATCACAAGGTCACAACAGCATCACTGCAAAATGCAAATTTAGGAAAATATGGATGGTAGTGGGCTTTACATAGATAAAAATATGATCAAAAGTTGTAATGCAATAAACTGAAAAGAGTGTGGGGTTGCTGTTAGAAAGGCATGCAAAATTTGTAGAAATGTTGAAGTTGGTAACTTCTAACCCTTACTTTTCTAAGAATGACACAAGTAACAACACCTTAAAATGCATAAATTTGATAATGTTTCATAATTTCATACCTCGTGTAAGCGATACGAGGGTTGTACAAAATCAGGGTTCTCCTCCAAAATCTCTTCCAGCTGTTTTTGATACTTCGACAATGCAAAGAAGTAATTGTCTTCCTTCCTGTCAAGGCATGGCTTGAGGTGCACAGGACAACACTTATTTTCCAACAACTCCTTCTCATCCTTCAGATTTACAGGTTCACAAAGGTAAAGCTACAGGCTCAACAGCATGTAAACCCAACTTTTTGCGACAAGTTAAATGATTGAATAAGATACTGCCATGAAAATTTGTTTCAACAGCAGAAAATACCTTATACTCCTCACAGTTTACACAGTACAGTCCCTCATAGTCAGCACGGTAGATATCACCATTTGCCAGAACCCGAGAATAGAACTCCTTGACAATTGCTTCATGGTTGGGATTGGTTGTACGAATGAACTTGTCATAAGATATGTCTAGCTGTCAAGAAGATGAATCAAACAGTGGAATTAAAACAAAAGTACACCTGTAAGCAACTATACATCAAACATGATGAAGGAAGATACCTCTCTCCACAGTGCCCCGTAAGCTTGTGAGACAGAATCACAATGTTTGATAGGAGTCGAACCATTGCCAGCAGCAGCATTAGCAATCTTCTCCCCGTGCTCGTCTGTGCCAGTTATAAATACGACCTTCTTCCCTAAAAGTCTCTGCAATTCAAATATAAATCTTATCAGTAATCACGTAAACATTGAATTTTCTAATCAGAAAGACTTAGGAAAATGATTTCCAGTAGCAGCCCTCTTTGCACTACAAATATCCAGCTTGAAAGCATCGCCTTTAACAACACACTTTGAACATTGTAAATCCCTATCAATAGCACATGTTTAAAATATTCGATGCACTATAACTTTAGCTTTTTAATGAATTATGACTTTATCAGCAAGCCTCTATGAAGAACCGAAAACATAAAAACCTAGCAGCATGAAGAGCTAAAAAAAATAAAACTTCAGTGTTGAATTATTACCTGAAAACGGGCGATGGCGTCGGCGGCAATGGTTGTGTAGGCGCTGCCCATATGCGGCGGGGCATTGACGTAATAAAGCGGAGTGGTGAGGACGAATCGTTCGGCAGTATTTGAAGTGTTGGCGGCGCTACAAGTGCGGTACAGCGCGTCCTTGGAAATGGAGAAATACTTAGAATTTCTGAAGCGAATTTTATGGGGTCTTGCAGTGGATAGGAAATTGAGAGAGAATGGGGAGGAGGAGAAGAAACGGAGGCTATTGTTAATGGAGTATTGAACTCCACACGCCATTGATGCTGTGGTTGAGAGTTAAGAGGCTGTGCAGCAGAGACTAGTGAGAAAAGGAGAAGATGAGGGAAAGAGGGTATTTGAGTAAATTTACTAATTCGTGTTGCAGGAATAGAGAGGGTATTTTAGTAAATACACTTATTCGTATTGCATGAATAAAAAGGGTATTTTAGTAAAGTTACTAATTATTGCAGGAGGGCCGGAGAGGAAACGGAGTCGGTTCTTGCATTTCTCAAAATAGTTTTTAGTTTTTACTGTATGTAAATAAACCAATGTAAATTCGACAAAAAATATAAAATGTTCCCAGGATTTTATAAGAATGTAAATGTAATTCATTTACAAAGAGGTGGAAATGAATACTATACTACTTAATTTTATCAAAATTTTAATGAAAACAGATAAAATACGGGGGTTTGTTCGTATATTTAATTGTAAAACATATACCTACGTACTATATTAATTAATTGTCCTATTTTCTCATTGTTTTGGTGCTACTATAATAAAAGTACATATTTTTGTAATATACTCCCTCCGTCCCTGAAATAAACGAGAAATTTATTATAGAATGATCAACTAGTTTGCTAAATAAACAAACTAAAAACCGTGAATGTTTTATTATAAAGAGTAATAATTGGTCACGTTCCGTGGCATTCACAGAGTGTGATTCAAGAAATTCTACCTCAAATTAAATAAAGAAAACGAGAAACAAAATCTTAATAACAAGAATAATAAGGAAAAAGGACAAGCCTATACTGTCAATAAGCTGATAAAAGAGCCACAAATACAACAAAGTCTTCGACTCCCTAAGAAGAGTTCAAGGTATAGAAGGTTCATCAATCACTTCATAACACATCAAATCTAAAAGCCCCGATTCCCGTTTCTGCATTTGAGAAGCAAAGCATCGGGATCCAAGTAGCGGTCAAGACTCAAAAGTGTGCCAAACTGTATACTAGAATCCATGAGAGCTGAACAGCAGGGAAATTGGTGTTAGTAGCATGCAGATAACAACTTCGAAAAATCCTATCGCAATGAATGAACACGAGGATAATAATGTGCATTATACCAGAAAGACGGATATTGAAGCAAAAAGTCCCTCCTGAAGAAGGGCTCCATGGCCTCCAAACTCTTCTTCGTCAACTTTTAGTACAATGGCATAATATGCATAGATAATCCCAGTAGATACTGCTGCAAACCTGTATTTCGATTTTCAAAATAGATATCATGAAAATGAAGGATATTTCTTGCTCAAACTTTAACAAACAACACCATGCAATTATTCACCCAGATAGCAAGTTCTTTATCTTCTTTTTTTAACCATTACCTTTTCCCCCTTAAATTGCATCTTGCATTGTTAATATTTGAGGTTGGAAAATATTTTCTGTGAATAGCCACCTTCATAGTTTTACATTATAACATGAACCTTCCAAATCTGTAAGCAACAGTATCCACACAAACTTTTTTGGCTTTGCCATCAACCAGAAAATGCCAGGATGTGTAATACGGAGTACTTCATAGAGACTGACCATGGAATCTTCAAGTGCCATTAATGTCAACCAGAGAGAACTAGATGGAGTTCTTTGGTTCAAGGCCCCTTCTAAAGTTCACTAATTCAAACTTACGTCAACTGTAGTGTATCTTAGAGGATCATGAATATTCATGCATATTTACCACGTGGGTGCAGAAACAAAACTTAAACATACACAAGGCCATTAAGTACGTGAAGATTGTGCCCAGATTTACTAACCTGAGTGATAAGGAGTGCATGCAACATGAATGCAAAACCAAAATGGCACAATAATAAAAGGTGAATTGTCTACATAAATTATACAAATTGAGAACCTAAATGGGACTAATTCATTGACAGTTGACACACACACAGAGTGACAAACACACCAAAAAAGAAAAAGAACAACAAATATTATTCAGATACAATGGCAAGTTTGCTAAGAGTATGCAACATAGGCATGGTCCTAATGATTCTTTTCAACTATGACAGAAAAGAATCCAGAATCAGGAAGAAAAAATAGGAGAGAAAAAAATCAAGAACATGGAATAAATTCCCAACTGAATGAACCGGTTTTTAATTTAGTCCACAACTCATAGACACAATAAACCTACTTCTAATCCATCTCATTTTCTACTACCATTTCAACCACAACCCACCCCAGTCCCTAGGTCCTCTCCAAATCCATATTCTCTTTTTTCATATCTACTTTCCTCCACCGTCAAACTCAACCACTCTCCAAGCTGCTATTCTGACAGGCAATTATTTTTCTTTGGCCGCAACAACACCAGGATATCCCCATCTAATTGAATGACTGCATATCATTCGGAACATCCTATCTATCAGGGAGTCAAGACACCTCAGAATATATACTATAAACACGAAGGACCTATAAGATACTATACAAACATGAGTTCAACGGACTAAATTGATTCTTTTGGCATGTCACGATGCACTTAAGCAAATGATGAATTATATCTTACAAACTATACTACCTAAATATAAAATGTGACGGCAATATCATGCTGCAACCTGATTTGTAAGTAAATTTTTTAAAGCTGTGGTGTGGAATCTAAAACCAACCTACAGAAACCATCAACCACGGAGAGGTGAGATTTCAGATGAGAGTACTTACAGGAGAAACCAGAGTCCCCCAACTAGAGGAATCGCACCCCATATTAATCCACAAAAAAGGCCCAATGCTTGCCTAGTCCAATGCAGCACGTCACCAAGCTGATCCTGTATCAGATAGTAATAGTGATTTTATTTGAATTGCAATGAGCAGCAGATCAAATAATAACTTAGTGGCAGACTTTCCAAATCAAGTGTATAGACTACTAACATAGGTAACTCAAAGTTTCAAGGGACAGCTAGGAATTATCAGATGAGTTTCCAAATTGATTGTGTATTGATCACTGATAACTGTGAAACTATACTTAAACTAACATGAAAATTTTAGATGTTTTATGTGTTAGTGGATCAATAACAGTCCATACAGAGTCGGGTTTATGAAACAATCAGATATTTTTGAACCTGCTATAACCACCTGTGACTCTCACACGTTCACATATCGATTTCATTCCATAATTAGGTTGGGTCAGCTTTAGAGTCTCTCATAGCCTATCTCATATTCATTAATGATGACTGTGCATAAGCCAGTGTTGTCAAAATGTCGTTCGGGTCGCCTGGGTCGAGACCATCACCGCCCCAACATGGGTGGGTTGATCGAGATACAGGGTCGCCGTTGGGTCGCCTGGGTCGCCCTAAACATATGCTATCTCTGATTTTCTCAAATCTCTCACATGTTTTTTGACTCTCTGAATCACAATTCTCTATATATATGCATGCACTACATCAAACCTTTCAAACCTAATTTCTACATTTTAGAATTCGGCCTCTTCACTCCTAAACAAATAAACAATTCAAAGATCTTTTGCTGCCACCCTTCATATATTCCTTTGTTTTGATATTTTCAGACAACGGTATCAATTATTTATTGTGTTATGACTTGTGAATTGTTTTGATATTTTGATCATTTCTATTTTCCACTTTATCTCTATTCACATGAATTGCGTCTACATTTATATTGTTTGATATATTATAAACATTAGAGCAATATATTTATTTTATTTAATATTAAAAGGCAAAACAATTAGCCTAGATTTGTGACCCGCGACCCGAATTTTTACCTCATCGACCCGATGCGCCCCACGACCCTAACATCCCTGGCATAGGCACACAGAAACCCAATGTGGATATTCCCAATGTAGATATTTCCAAAAGGATAGGTATAAAACCAATGTTAAAAGGCTCAGCTGTCTTTTCTTTGACTTAATTTAACACATTTTAAAGGTTTCCTAGTAAAACATATGCAATATAGAAAAAAATAATTAGGTACTTTATCAGTTTTACCAATGTCCATCCGAACTAGTATTGGTCAACAGTCTACACGTTACAAGATACGCCTTTTAATTCTTTCCTATTCCAGTGTAGAAAATTAGCCAAACTAATACTCCCAAAGAGAAGACCTTATACTCATAAAATTAACCTGACACGGACTTAAGGAAAACCGAACCCAATCAGAAAGGATTTTACTATATTTGTTACTAAAAGATTCCCTCGTGTAAAGCTACAACATCCATCCATAAATTTTTCTAATATTGCACCTGAATCATAAACACTAGTTTCTCAATTTGAAAGCCGATCAACTGAGCGTAAAATCGACTAGTTAAGCATCACAGAATCAGCTCCGCAGTCACGAAACTAACAATAAATCGGAAAGAGCTGAAACCTTATCCCATGAAGCATCAGGATCTAGTAACTTCGCCAATTTAAACGGCGACAAATGACCATTCTGATGATGCTGCAGCTGCGGCTGCGGCTGTTGTTGATTCAACTTCGCCGATTTCCTTTCTCTCATCTGAAATTTCCAATCGTTAAAACCGATAAAAAAAACCCGCAGATCAATAATTTTTGTGAAATCGCTAGCTTTAAATAGATACTCACAGTGAGGATTAGGGCTGATTATTGGGACAATTCGGAGATTCAGATTGGGGAAAGGGGTGAATCAGAAGAGATATGATTCACAGCATAAACAATCGAATAAACCAATCGAGAAATTGAGGAAAGACGAATAGAATTTGCAGAGCACGTGATGTAGCCGGCGATAAACTTGCTACAGCTATGAGTAGTTTTATACTGTCTTTTGGTCTCTCCTTCTCACTCTCTAATAATTTAACCTCAGATTTAATTTTTGATATGATAAGTCATTTTGGTGCATGTAATAATAACGTATGAAATATTAAAATATATAGATTGTTAAATGTTAACGCCTAATATTATTATCTTTTAAAAATATTTTTTCCATGCATTTCAAACTTATATTTAGATGCATAATATTACGAATTCACATTAAATTATCTATTACACCTTAATGGCATATTCCAACTTAATTTAAATGGCATGGAAGATTATGCGACATTTTAGTTGATTTTCTAGAGTTAAAAAAAGGGTGGGTTTAGGCACAAAACACGTGAGACATCGGTTTTGGTTAGTCGATTATGGGCAGAAATTGGGGTCTCCCCCACCAGCGTTTCAAATTTTTTGAGTGGCGAATGAATGTTTTCAGGGTTTTTGAGTTTTGATTTATGATTTTTTATTTAGGGCTTTTATTTTTGTTTGATTACTGATTTAGAATTTATAATTTACGGGTTTTGACCAATTTTTTATTTAGATTTTACTGATTTAGAGGTTTTGACTGATATTTAATTCAGCGTTTATGATTTCAGGTTTAATGTGCTTTTTTATATGATTCTTTTTTTCCTCAGGTAGGTTTTATTTATTTATCATTTATATTCAACATGGAGGATAATTGATTGTTGATGGTGGATTGAAAACACATACATCATAAAAGGTAATATCGTAGGTAGATTTGACAATGATGAAGATAAATTTGAATATTTTGATAAAGAGGATGAAATGCATAACCTTGGTTATGTTAGTGGGGCAGTATATGGTATAAAGTGTCTAGAAAGCAAAGTCTAGATTAAACTACACAATGATGATGATGATGATGATGATGATGATGTTATGAAAATGTTAGGACATTTATATTGGAGAACAAGTGTTTTAAGCATGTATGTTGATGGTGGGAAAATGGGGTAGGTCTGTGTTGTTTATGGTGGGAATTAAGATGGTACTAATGTCGAGGTTGGTGTTACTTTTGGATGAAAATCTTAGATGATCAAATCATGTATATGGATATCTGTAAGGCGTAAATCTAAGTAAAGAATCGAGAAAGTGTATATGAGATGAATTGCTTACTGTGGGATGAGACCATCAAGGAGATGTATGCAATCGTTCAAAATTTGATGTGAGTTGCTTCCAAACTTAACTCTCGCATGTGAGATACGACTCTCCAATGTGTATTCTTGTCCTTAGAGCATGCGTAACGCAAGGGGACGGGCCGCATCTCGCGAGTCCCGGCCCGTCCCATGCATTACACGGAAGGGCGGCACGGCTCAGGCCCGTCCCGGTGACGCGTGACCGGCCTGGGGAGCGTCCCGCGTCCCGGCCCGGGACGGGGTTGCACGGTGACGGGCCGCAAGTCCCGCGTCCCGGCCCAGCGTTACACGGTCTTCGGGCCGGGACGCAAATCCAATTTTGTATTTTTTTTTAAATTCGATGTCTATAAATACGAGCTTGCATTCCATCCATTTCAATCCCGCGTTCCATTTCAATACTCTATTATACCATTTGTTTCGGCGCCAATGGATTGGTTCAACAGCGATCAACGTGAGATGGAGGAGTTCGTTAACTCGAACAATTGGTACATACCGTCATCGCAACCATCGCAGACACAGCCTAGTCCGGGAGTCGGTAGCAACGGCGACATTACATCGCCGGTCAACACCGACGAGTACGAGGTCAGTGAGATGGAGCCCGCTCAAGAGCGGGGAAAGGAGAAGGTCGGGGAGGAGGATGGGCCGAAGAAGTACACTCCGCCCGAGACAATGTGGCTTGCGAGGAACTACATCGACGTCTCCGAGGATCCTATCATCGGCAACCAGCAGACCGGCAAGGCTTTTTGGGAGCGGATTGCGCAGAAATATAACGCTGGCCGTCCGGAAGGGTCGAGCGAGCGTAGCTACGTGAAGCTGCGCAAGCATTGGGGCCGGGTCCAGGCGGATATGAGCAAGTGGAACGGAAAGTGGGCCAACGTAGTCCGTATGTGGCCGAGCGGGCACAGCGAGGCGGACCTCGTCGAGAAGGCAAAGGAAGCGTTCTTCACTGACGGGAAGAAGACCTTCAAGTACTTCGAAGTTTGGAAGCTCGTCGAGAAGAGCCCGAAGTACACCAGCGGTGCTGAGCCGGCGGCAACTGGGGCGGCGAAGAGAACCAAAGTTTCCGCCTCCGGAAACTACTCTTCGAGCGAAGGAGGTCCGGCGATCGACCTCAACGTGACGGACGACGATGTCTTCTACTCCTCTCCTAGCATTCAGAGCCGCCCGACAGGAACAAAGGCGGCCAAGAGGAAAGCAAAGGGGAAGGCAGCTGCGGGCAACTCCGCTATGGTGCCACCGCCGACCAATCCGTCTCTGGATAAGATGTCCGACACTTTGTCGGAGATGAATATTACATGGCGGATGAGCCAGCTGACGGAGTTGACAGCGAGGGATACATCGAAGATGTCGGACGAGGAGCTCGAGTTGCACCGTGAGATGATCGCCTACCTTCGCGCCCAAATGAAGAAGTAGTAGTCGTGGCCCGGGTTTCTTGTATTTTAAATTTGCTTCGTCTAGTAATGTAATGTTAATTTCGAATGAACAATGCATTTTCCCGGTTTCAATTGTTCAACGAATTGCGTTTTCGAGTTAAATAGGTTGGAGTTGTGAATAGTGTCATTTATTAGTTGCGGCCTGCAGGGTTACAGCAGTTGGGGCCTGGGCCGCAACTGTAGAGGAATGATGACGTGGAGGGGACTTGGGGCCGGAAATGGGACGGGGTTACTGAGAGCATCTGTAACCCTTGGGGCCGGGCCGCAAATTGCGAGCCCCGGCCCGTCCCATGCATTACACGGAAGGGCGGCACGGCTCAGGCCCGTCCCGGTGACGCGTGACCGGCCTGGGGAGCGTCCCGAGTCCCGGCCCGGGACAGGGTTGCACGGAGACGGGCCGCAAGTCCCGCGTCCCGGCCCAGCGTTGCACGGTGACGGGCCTGGCCGCAACCAAATTTTTTTTTTTTATATTTTAAATTCGAATTTTTTTTCTATAAATACTACACCATTTTCATACACATTCAACTTCACATTCAACTTCAAATCTCTTCCTAGAATTCGAAAAAATGTCTCCTCGTCAAAGAATATTCGAAGATCAATTGACCCGAGTATTAGGAGAGGCGGTACCGGCAATCCAAGAAGAAATGAACAACGAAGTTGAACGCTTCCAAGCTGCTATTCAAGCTCGGAACGAACAACGAACCCGGGTACCACGTACCCGGATGTATATTCACCGAGACCGTGAACAAGCTGCCTTGCGGCTTTTCACAGATTATTTCTCTAGAGATCCGCGATGGAGTGATCAGATGTTCCGTCGCCGGTTCCGGATGCGGAGGCCTTTGTTCATACGCATTGTCAACGCCGTTGTAGCTCGTGACCCGTATTTCTGCCAAACTACCGATGCTGTGGGCCGGGAAAGTATATCACGTTGCAGAAATGCACGTCTGCCATTCGTCAACTCGCTTACGGAACTACATCAGATATGTTCGATGAGTATCTCCATGTAAGCGAGCCTACTGGACGGGAGTCCCTCGCTAGATTCTGTCGGGCAGTCGTCGAAGCATTCAAGGATACGTACTTGAGAAAGCCAACGACCGACGACGTTAGCAAGTTGGTCGACATGCACGAGCGGGCACACGGCTTCCCGGGGATGCTTGGAAGCATCGACTGTATGCACTGGCAGTGGAAGAATTGTCCAATGGCTTGGAGAGGACAATACACTAGCGGGCACAAGGGCACACATCCCACGATTGTGTTGGAGGCCGTTGCCGATTGCAGATTGTGGATCTGGCATGCCTACTTTGGTGTCGCGGGGTCCAACAACGACCTCAATGTGTTGAACGAGTCTCCATTGTTCAACGACTTGTGTGCTGGGAGAGCACCGAACGTAGAGTTCACGGCCAACCACCGTCGGTATAGTATGGGGTACTATCTGGCAGACGGGATCTACCCTCGATGGCCCGTGTTCGTGAAGACTATCACAGCTCCGACAACCGATCGGAGGGCAATGTTTGCCCAAAGGCAAGAGGCGGCTCGGAAAGATGTCGAGCGTGCATTCGGAGTCCTCCAAGCGCGGTGGGCTATCGTGAAGGGAACGGCCCGTGGTTGGCAGCGGTCAAACATCGCCGACACAATGTATGCATGTATCATAATGCATAACATGATCGTTGAGGACGAACAAGATAACGTCACTTTGTGGAGCGACGATCCGCTCGCCAGCACCGGGAGTAACTACGTTGTCACCGAGCCGCCCGTGCAGGGCCTTCCTCACGACATCCGCAATGTCATGGCTCGTTCAGCTACGATGCGCCAAGAGGAACAACACACTCGCCTCCAAGCCGATCTAATCGAAGAAATTTGGACTCGCAACAACGTTTTCGAGCATTGACGTTATGTTTTCATGTATTTTATTTTCAGTTTGAAAATTTATATGTTGTAATTTTGCAGTATTCGATGAAATTAAATTTTCCGTGTTATAAATTTACAGCGTTTTTTATTTTACTTTCAAAATAGGTTGGAGTTGTGAATAGTGTCATTTATTAGTTGCGGTCCGGGCCGCAACCTGCAGGGTTACAGCAGTTGGAGCCTGGGCCGCAACTGTAGAGGAATGATGACGTGGAGGGGACTTGGGGTCGGAAATGGGGACGGGGTTACTGATGCCCTGATGCCCTAAGTTCTTAAGTTCCAATCGATCCATGACCCTTGAAGTTGGCGTGGTAATTGATGTCAAACACCTGGATTTGCATCGGTGTTCTCCCTTTTGAGAAGTAAGATTATCTATAAGAAAGGCCATTGAAATTGTGTTACAAAACGATATTTATCATTCCCAGCCATTGGAATTACGAATTTGTTGAGTCATCAATTATGGCAAAATTAAGACTCCCAAATATTTCAATGCTTATTAGTTCAAAATAACATGCTGTCATTTAAATTTTTTTGGTGATTTTCTATAATGTGAAAATGTGCCTTTTAAATACTCCCAATTCAAATTTTATAGGCCATCCGCAACGCTGTCTCTTATCCGTCTCTTAACCGTCTCATCTCTTCACTATTCATAGATCACACTGTACTTTTCATTACATCTCTTAACTAAGAGACAGCACCTGCAACCCTCCATCTTTTAACCATCTTATCCCTTAACTATTCATTCAATTTCATTTTTTATTTTTATTTCCAACAAATTCAATTAATAAAAACATACTTCATTAAATAAAATAAAATTACAACTTAAAATTCTAAAAAAAATAAAAAACCACATTAATAAAATTATAAAAAAAATATAAAATACATAATTTAAAATCTTCCGCTCACTCTCTCTAAATTCAAAATCTCAAAACTCAAAGAAGCAGAAGAAAGAGTTGTCTAATGGCGATCATGTGCGTCTATTGGTTGCCAAATTTAACCCAAATGTGCTCCATTAGATCCTCCTGGAATTGGGCGTGGGCGGTAGAATCATGTGTCCTTGCCCGAACAGACAACCGATCTTGGATCCATGAATTGATTAAATTTGGGAGAAGAATAATGTTTTTAGGTGAAGAATGGAGAGTGTTGAGAGTGTTTGAGTGAGAATAGAGAGTTTTTTTATGGATTAATTTGTGGGAATGATTTGATATTTATAGAAGTGATTGGGGGCTTAAAAAATTCAAAAATAAAATAAAAATATTGTAAAAAATGGCTATAAACGGCTAGTATAATTTTGGGATTTTTTTAATTTTTCGAATTTTTTCTGAATTAAAAAAACAATAAAAAATACATTTTCAACGGAAATAAACGACGTCCACTCGCGGGCCGGCGAGTGGGCGTCACGGACGAACCGCAGCTCGCCACGTCGCCAACGCGCGTGGCGAGACAGCTCGCCGAGTGTCTCTCCGTGACGAGTTACGGGACGGGATGAGGACGAGACGGAGCCCGCAACGCTGTCTCGTTGCCGTCTCGTCTCTCCGAGACGAGATAGGGACCACAACGAGACGCGTCGCGGATGCCCTAAATTCAACTGTCTATTTTTTGCTAATTTAATCACAATATTAAAATTATAACTCGTCAATAAATAAATATAAATAAAATTTGACCCAACTGCTTCAGATTCGGGTCATTGACCCGACCCGTTTATATTTGATTTCGAACTGCTTATAATTAAAAAATAACAGCTTCTCGCTCAACTTTTCGAAAAATCGAAGGAAGAAACGAAGAAGAAAATTGGCGCGAATCGTTGGAATTGCAAAATGATCATTTCGAGAATCGGAACTTCGCTATCTCGCTCCTCTCGTTACAAAGTATGTGATTATCACCGTGTAAAAAGATTTCGATTCCGTGTTCTCATTGTTTCTTTATGAGTAGTTTCGCTTCTTTTCCCAGAATTTTAGTGCGATCTTGGGTGTTTTTGTTAGTCTGCAGAATGTGATTAAAGGAGCTAGTAAGAGAAGTTCCCTCGCTTGGAATAAAGAGAGTTTGGATTCAGATAGCTTGAATGGCTATCTCAATCATTTTGAGGGGAAATTAGAGTTTCTGAGAGGCTATTTGGCTGCGGCTCGAGCTAACAAAGGCTCGAATCTTAGGGCTTCTTTATCAGATTTTAAATACTTCTCTGGCAATCCCGGAATTAACAGATTTTTCTGTAGTAAAGCGCTAAAGAAGAAGAGTAAGGACTCAGTTTCTTGCGAATTGACTCTACTTTTTGTGACGTTGATAGCTTATAATCTTCATTCCTGCTTGTGCAGATTCCGAGAATTTTCATCCCAAAGACAAGAAGGAGATTCTGAAAAAGAGTGAGCAGAAATCGGAATCCAAATGTTTGTGTTGTGTCGCTTGTATTTTGTATGGGAAGAAATTTGGTGACTAGTTATTAATCATGCTGAGGGACAGAGATGCCCTAGCATCAAATATTCTTCAAGTAGTTCCCCAGTTAAAACACATTTTCTTGTGTCAAAGAAAATATTGTTGTTCACTCTATTTTTTTAACTCGGATGGTTTATCACGTTGGGAGTTGAGTTCATTTTGATCTTTATTGCTGATCTTATGGATGGTTATTAATGCAAATTGCTTCGGGTGTTGGGATGGAAGTTTTTGCTTGCACATTTTAACAGTTCGAATATTGTCTTTAATATTATAGACAAGTTTGTCAGTTTAGTATTCTGATTAACTTATTCTATCTTAGAGGAAGGGAAGAAATCCGAGGATGGTGGCAAAAGCAAAATGATATTTACCATGGATTTCCAAAGTATAATCGCTTCATTGCTTGCTATTGCGATGTTCTCTCCAGCAATGCCATCAAAGCCGAGGGGAAAGAAACAGGTATCCAATTAGCTTAATTTCTAGTTAGTGCATTATTATTTGTTGCTACGACATAGAGAATAGAATGACTTAATTAAACCTGATACTTAAGCTTCAAATATGTAATTCTTCATTGTTGAATGTTCTTGGCATAATAATAGAACTTTCTCTGATTTCTTCATTCACATGTAACTGTAAAAAATTCAAGTTAAGTGCTATAGGAATAACGAGTCTGTTCTCTATGTTTTGCCTTAGATCTCAATTATTGAGGATAAATGTAATTGGTTAACTTTTGAATTTTGAGTATATGATCAATCAAAGTCATATATCATTTTTCAACATCCAGCAATTTGATAATCTCTAAGTCAGATAATAAAAAGATGAGATATTGGTTAACTTTTGAATTTTGAGTATATGATCAATCGCCTTTTCATTTTTCGTTAAGCTTTGCCTAGCACTAGATTTTATTACTACAAATTTTATCAGGTCGTGCTGTCAATTCTAGGTGAAACACAAATTGCTTTAAAGAGGAAATATTCTAACAAAAGGTGCATCTCTATTAATCATAAACATAAACAAACATGCCCAAAAGTCTTGACTATCCATCTGTGAATACCAAGCAGCTGAAGGTCATATGAGTTAGTATTTACTATCCGTCTGTGATTTTTCTTTTAAAGTTTCTTGTACCCTGACCTGGCTTGCCTTTCGGTTGTTAACTGAAAAATATTTCGATCTTACTTGTGTTGTAATTTTGTTCCTCATACCAGTCTTTTTTGCAGTTACTCATGCCAGATTAGGTGGCTTACTTTAGGGGTTGCATGATGTGAATTCCTTTTGGTTCGTTTCTGTGCGATGTCATCATTATCTTAACTTGTCATTCATTGCATTATTAACTTGCAGATTAGTTTTCAAGAGTTCAAAGTTAATCTTCTGGAACCAGGTTTAGTCGACCATATTGTTATTTCAAATAAATCTGTTGTCAAAGTTTATGTAAGAAGCTCGCCGCAAAATCATTCTAGCAGAGCTGATTCACCTGAAGGAACTGAATTTTATACTCCAGTTAGCGACACACAGCCAAAAGCAATAATCCCAAGTCAATATAAATACTACTTCAACATTGGAAGTGCTGAAACATTTGAAGAAAAATTGGAGGAAGCCCAAGAAGCATTGGGCATAGACCCACATGATTATGTACCTGTTACATATGTTTCTGAAGTGGTCTGGCGCCAGGAGCTGATGAAGTTTGCTTCCAATCTTTTGTTATTGGGAGCATTTCTCTATGAAATTCGAAAAATGCAATCTGGACCCCGAGTAGGTGGTGGCAATAGAAATAGTGGTCGGGAAATGTTTGACTCTAGGAAACTGTTTGACACTGGGAAAACTCACTTTAAATGGAGACAAAAAGGTTTTCTCTTAAGTTTTCTTGAAAAGATCATCATTACCTTCTTGGTTTTTCATTTGCTATCACATTGTCCTTATTAGCAGCCAGTCTGTGATGCTAAACATTATGGTTATGACCTCTTTTCTGTATTCCAGATTTTCTTCAAAGATGTTGCTGGTTGTGACGAAGCAAAACAAGAGATTATGGAGTTTGTTCACTTCCTGAAGTACCCGAAGAAGTACAAGGAACTGGGGGCCAAAATCCCAAGGGGGGAGCTCTGTTGGTTGGACCTCCCGGGACTGGTAAAACGCTCCTAGCAAAAGCTACAGCGGGTGAATCTGGGGTGCCTTTTCTGTCCATATCTGGTTCTGATTTCATGGAGGTGTTTACGGGAGTTGGGCCATCCAGGGTTAGAAGTTTGTTCCAAGAGGCAAGGAAATGCGCACCTAGTATCATATTCATAGATGAGATTGATGCAATTGGTCAGGCAAGGGGACGTGGAGGGATGTATAATTCCGGTGATGTATGGCTTTAGCGACAAAGTTGGGCTTCTCTCTTTCCCCAAGAGGGATGGCGAATATGCGATGAGCAAACCCTATAGCGGCGAAACAGGCAATTTAATAGACGCTGAAGTTCGTAAATTGGTTAGGACAGCGTACCAACGGACAGTTCAGTTGATTGAGGAACACAAGGAACAAGTGGCTGAGATTGCTGAGTTGTTGCTGTGTTCCGGGGGGGGACCCTTCAAACCTGCTGAGAGGACAAATTACAAAAGATACATGCACGGATTTGTAGACGAGGACGAGAAGGAGCAGAGAGTGGGGATAATACATCACAGAATGATGGCGCTGCGCCTCTTGCTGCCCTGACGTAGCATTTGGCTGTATGTTGTATGATGCTTGATGATGACCAATTGATACTAAACAACTCAAGTGTTTAGATTTTCTCTTGTTTCTAAAGTAGGAAACGCCACTTTCCACGACATGAATGTATATTCAAATTTTGGATCTTTGCCAGATTGGATTGATATTTTGGGAACGAGTGTTTTTCATGTCAAGAAGTGTAGTATTTTTGCATCATTTCTACGACTTGCAAGTATAGTTTTTCTCTTGCACATAAATCCCAAAAATGGGTACTACAAGATATTTTACAAGATTTGTGGATTGATACAAATTAGTCCAAAAATTTCCACAAATTTAAAGAAAGCAAAAATAGGTTAGATATTTAACAGGTTTTCTTTTTTTGTTCTAGACCTCAGATATCATTCCTCGAGTGTACTGGACTTTTTTTTTATTCCGCCTTTGGGAGAGACGCATGACCCTCATGCGTCTCCTTTTAATGAAACGCATGACGGAGATGCGTCTTTTATAGAGACGCATGAGGTGCGTCGTTAAATTTTTATTTTTTTTTTCTTTATTTTTTTTAGAGACGCATAAGTGTCATGCGTCACAGGCAATGACGCATAAGCGTCATGCGTCTTTCATTTTTTTATTTATTTTATTTTATTTATTTTTAAAGAAAAAAAAATAAAAATTTAACGACGCATGTCCCTCATGCGTCTCTATAAAAGGCGCATCTCCGTCATGCGTTTCATTAAAAGGAGACGCATGAGGGTCATGCGTCTCTCCCAAAGACGGAATTAAAAAAAAATCTAGTACAAACCCGGAATCTAAGTTCTATTCTAGAACAAAAAAAGAAAAAACCCGATATTTAACATGCACCTACATTTCGAAAATCACGTACACAAAATGAAACAGATAATCGAAGATTAAAATGTAGGTACATTTCGTCGTAGAAATGTAAAAAGATGAAGATATCAGTAACATAGTATATCCGACTGAGTACACAAAAATGAAATTATACAGCGATCCTTCAAAGTTATAAACTCTCCCTTCTGTACATTGCCGCCATCGAAACATGTCTCACTATTTTCCATTCCTTAAAAGAAAGAGACCAAATACAATGCGAATATTCATGTTCTCTACTGAAACCGGAGCCTGAGAGATCTAATGGCTTAAGTGTCTCTCCTATGAATCAAAAGTCGAATTCTCCTGTTGCCTGGTGAAAAGCCCAATGCCCAAACCATTACAGATAAAACACACACGTGAGTAATGAACATAGAAGAGGAACATACAAAGGAATCATAACCTTGTTAAACAGAATGTCTTTGTTATTTACGCGCATAATGCCATTCTTCAGTGTGCACTTCCACCTGCTCTTGGTTCTTGTCACCTGTATATTATACAAGTATATCATTGGGAATATCGAGAGGATACAGCTAACAGAATGAGATAACTATCATTGGAAAAAAACCAGAGTATACAATAAGATTTCGCAGGTTCAGTTCAGTACCTTGTCAAACTGAGCTAGAACCAGATCATTAGTAGTGTTTAGATCCTCCCCCTGTTCCAGGTCGTCCAGCTCATCATCATCATCTTCATTTAACGGTTCATCGTCATCATCATCATCTACAGGTTCCTTTGGAACGAGAGGAGTTGCTGCTTGCATCTCTAGAAATGCAGATGGTTTCACATTAACAACGGTGATCAACAGTTCTGGCATACGGAGGCACTCAATTTAGGCAACAACTTACCATTGGGCATAGGCGTGTTCACTATGTTGTAGTCTTCATTGATAACTCCTTGATAATTGTACATCTTTTAAGAACCAAACAAGGAACCAAATTCGTTTAGAGAGAGATGCATTATATATATATATATATATATATATATAGAAAGAGAGAGAGAGAGAGAGTCTCATAATCAATTAATGAAATATGTAAATGATATACTAAGTGATACTACAAAGGGAATCAATAATATCAGCCATATTTAACCCATAAATTTACAGGAGTAATTACGAAAAAGTCAATCTGAAAACTAAAGGTTCGTCATTGTGTTAAGTAATCCTATTTTTTTAACATAAAGTTAAGTCATGCAAACTTCAGTTCTCTATCAGGCCATCGTAATAATCAACTCTCAGACAACTACAAGAGATATCCTTGACATATTAGTATGTTCTATCTATTGGATAAATTAAGTGTGCTACGTTAGTAACGGAAATAGTTTGAGAAAAGATTGAAACCTCCATTTACATCTAACACATTGGTGGCATAGTCTAAAAAAATGTTAATAAAGAAAAATACAAGTTCTCACAGCGTCCAGCAACTGGTTCTGGAACCGAAGAGGCCCAAAAATCAGTTAAATGAAGTCCTTACAAGTTACTACAGAAGCCAAACCCCCCATCCCAAGGCCGCACTCAGAATTGCATAGGAGCAAAACAAAGGATGACTACACACAGGTGGCTATCAAGTTCAAATACTACAACCAATATGACTCTCACAGAGGTAAGCTCACATTGGGAGTAGAAAGTGCATCATCATATGGATCTGGTATGGGTCCGTCCGACTGAGGAATCCTACAAGGCAGTGATCCTTCTTGAACAGGTATTTGTGCAATGCTCCCTGGACCCACCTGCCAAAAGTATGGAGTTACAATTAGAAATAGAAGAAAGCAAATGTTTTACAAGTTTGAAATGCTTAACAGTTCACTGAAGTCATTAGCAGAGTGAAGGCAGGTGATTCATCACAGACCAAAGTCATATCCCTAATCATCCATGGTAATAATGGCTATCAATTGTTGCAAGCCATGCTGCATGTTCTTCTACAAGATAACCATATTAACATGTGAAAGTGTATTCTGTCCGAAAGGGGAGAAGTTAGCCTATTGTGTGGTAAAGTTAGTTATGCATTTCGGAAATTCGTCTTCCCAGTTACACGTTTCAAATGTGTATTAAGGTTACGCATTCTCAAAGAGCGTTTCCCTTGAATACGCATTTCAAGGATGTGTGATTACCTTTTTTGTAAGTAAAAAAAGGCTCCATATCCGGAACCTCGAATCTATTCTCCCCCCAAACAAAGAAAAAGGCATCTAGACATAAGGTCTACTGTAGAAACTCCCCATGAGTATAAAAGAAACACATCATCCATGTGATGAATCATGCACCCACAGTTATAAATAAGATGAACTAGACAGCCACGTAATCCAGAAAGGTCTGTGTTAACAATTTTTTTACTTCTCAAATAATGATTTGAAAGTATAAGACCAGTATAGGGGTTTATCAACGAACTGTGAATTATATCAAACCAACTGCCAGGAGGCTTAGTTCAACTTAATCTCTGTGACAACTTAGTGGCAACATAATTGTTGCTAGTCTGTGGCTTAGAATCAAAACTTCACCTTCAACACCTCAGGTGAAACATCTCCAGCTCCATCCTGCTGGGGGATGTATCCACCAGAATGATACTGTGGAGGAACGTCCTCACGTTTTCGTTTTCCAGAAGGCATCAAGAAAAAATCCTGCATTGTGTTCTTCAGCATTATATCCTTTAAGAGTGAAATGAAACAATTTGCAACATTGTTTTTACATAAACAGATTAATAGTGATGGTGTGCATAGATTAAAAGAGCATCCTTAACGAGCCTTGCTCCCAGTCAAAATCGTTCAAACAGAAAACCAGAAAGAGACTGAATTTGATAGTTTGCAGATCAACATTGCTGCAAGATTCAGTATAGTAATAGTTGGATAAGAATAAGACTATCAAGGGATGATAGCATCACCTACCAACGCATTTATATATTGTCCTGAAAAACTTGGAAGACTTGATTGTCAACAAGGCAAGAAGTTTCCTACTTCTCCTATTATATTCCTCACACATGCACTTCAAATGCAATGACTTCTCTATCTAGTCACTGTAACCAAAGTGTGGGCAGATATCTAGCAAGATACGAGAAAGAAACACATATTTAAGTATAAAATGGGTGACTAACAGGAAAAGGACATTGACATGCTTACTTCCTTTTACAGATTACTGGTATATCACCTAAAAAGCACCACTCCATTACATTTCATATTCAATTACCCGAATCTCTACACCACTACAAACTAAAAAGAAGAGGTGATTCACTTTTGGTGTTCTTCTGTCAGGTCAATTACATTCTGAACAAGTATACAGTATTAGCTTTAAAATTAATACTACACTGAATAATTAGATGAGTGCAGAATACATCAAAGAGAAGATTGCACTTTAACCGTTACAAAAAGAGTGTTATTGAACTCCTAGCATCGAAATAGGACAAAGCAATTTGCATAGATGAAATGTCCGTACATTATCAGGGTTGTTTTTCACATTATCGGGCATATATCTACTTTATAACTGATTGGGCAACATCTATCTAACTCAATTAAAAACTTGAAATAAAGATGAACATCAAATGACAACCACCTGAGTTGGTGGATGATTAGGTGCTCCCTTGTCACCCTCTTCCCGACCTTCCACATAAGCTACAAAGAAAGACAGGTTGAGTATGAAACTAGTGAGGATTAATGCATTCTACCAATTAACAAATTTTTTTATATACTGCAGCCATGTACATCTACATAGTTACTTAAGAGAATGCATTGTTATAAATCATCACCTATTACACTCACCAACATTCACATCAAGAGGAGGCCTTTGACTCAACCAAGATGAAGGTGGCTGCTGCAAGTGTAATATATAGAGTTCAGTTGAGCTACCTATCACCGAAAGGGAAAAAAAAGTGCGCAGAAATGTTAATTATGGAACCTAAAATATCTCCTACCATGTTTAGGATTTGTTTCCTTGAAGTATATTTCCTTGTGATAGATTTATTCCTTAAAAGATATTTCCTTATGGAATATGTTTCCTAGTTTGACTAGAATTAGGGCTCTCTAGTTACTTATAAATAGAGGTGCTCCCTCATTGTTAAATCATCCTGAAATTATATAGTGAAATCTCTGGCTTGGCATCGCCCCCAGACGTAGATACACATTGTATCGAACTGGGTAAACAACTTCTTGTGTTCATTCTCTTTCATATTCGTGATTGCCTGTGTTTATTTCCCAACAACTGGTATCAAGAGTCTAGGGTTTAAGAGGCAGAAATCACGATGGGGATCAACGAGAAAATTGCTGTAGAGAAGTTCGATGGATCTGATTTCGGATTTTGGAAGATGCAGATTGAGGATTACCTGTACGGTAAAGATCTCTGGAAGCCTTTAAAAACCAAATCCGAAAAGATGGAACATGAGGAGTGGGAGCTGCTGGACAGAAAAGCGATGAGCGCGATTAGGCTATCATTGTCCAAGGATGTGGCTTATCACACGACTACAGCAAAGTCGACAAAGGAGATGATAAAGATCTTGGAGGACATGTATCAGAAACCATCAACGGCAAACAAGGTACATCTGATTAGACGATTGTTTAATTTTAGAATGCAAGAGGGAAAGCTGGTGCAACAACATCTCAACGAGTTCAACATGATTACTTCGCAACTGAACTCGGTTAATATAAAATTCGATGATGAAATTCGTGCCCTGATTTTGCTATCGTCTCTGCCTGAGAGTTGGACTGGCACAGTGACAGCAGTTACTGCTGCAGAGACAAAACTAACAGTTGACAGAGTAAGAGATCTGATGATTGGTGAGGAAGTTCACCGGAGAGAATCAGGATCTTCTACTTCGGGATCAGCACTGAATACAGAACAGAGAGGCAGATCGAAGGGAAAGCAAAATCGTGGAAGATCAAATTCCAGAGGAAGGAGTCAATCCAAGAAGGATTTGGATAAAGTTAAATGCTGGAATTGTGATGAGTTTGGGTATTTTAGAAATCAATGTGAGGCACCGAAGAAGTATAAGAATAAGGATCAGAAGGACAAGAAGACAGCAAACGCTACCATGTCTGATGACGATGGCGAGGCGTTGGTCTTGAGCGTCAGTAGTCCGATGGAATCGTGAGTATTGGATTCTGGGGAGTCGTTTCACTCCTGCAGCAATGTGGAGATAATGGAAGACTACGTTTCTGGCGATTTTGGGAAGGTACATCTGGCTGATGACGAGCCCTTAGATATCGTGGGAAAGGGAAACGTGAAGGTAGTGACGTCCAATGGATCCGTAATAAAACTGAATGGAGTCAGACACATTCCTGGATTACAGAGAAGTTTGATTTCGATTGGGCAGCTTGATGCAGAAGGGTACACCGTGACGTTTGGCTGCAACAATTGGAAGATTACCAAGGGAGCTATGATAGTAGCTCGAGGTAAGAAGGAGGGTACGTTGTATACCACAACTAACTCCAAAGATTGCATTGATATTGCAAGTGAGGCAAATAATGCAGATTTGTGGCACTGTCGTCTTGGCCAAAGA
This sequence comes from Salvia splendens, assembly GCF_004379255.2. Taxonomy (NCBI): domain Eukaryota; kingdom Viridiplantae; phylum Streptophyta; class Magnoliopsida; order Lamiales; family Lamiaceae; genus Salvia; species Salvia splendens. The sequence goes on from NC_056039.1 coordinate 4,402,881, forward strand.
TAATGTGCTCAAGAGGTTTACTGCCTGGCTTGAAAACTGTTGAAGTTGGCCTGTGCGAGGATTGCGTGTTTGAGAAACAGAAAATGGTGAGTTTCTCAAGAGGAGGCAGAAAATTGAAGACACAGAAGTTGGAGATGGTCCACACTGATCTATGGGGACCAGCACCTGTGAAGTCCCTAGGAGGCTATGAATATTATATGACTTTCATCGACGACTCTACTCGAAAGCTATGGGTTTATTTTCTGAAGAGTAAATCCGATGCGTTTGACGCTTTCAGGAAATGGAAAGCCCTTGTTGAACCTGAAACCGGGATGAAGGTGAAGTGTCTAAGATCCGATAATGGAGGAGAATATGAACTTGCAAAGTTCAAGGAATTCTGCGCCGAGAATGGAATCCGCATGGAGAAAACTGTGAAAGGAACTCCACAGCAGAATGGAATCGCAGAGCGCATGAACAGAACGTTGAATGAGCGAGCAAGATGCATGAGGTTGAAAAGTGGATTGCCAAAGAGTTTTTGGGCAGATGCAGTCAACACAGCTGCATTCCTAATTAATAGAGGTCCATAAGTTCCCTTGGAGTTTCGGATACCCGAGGAGGTTTGGACAGGAAAAGAGGTAAATCTATCTTTCCTACGCATCTTTGGTTGTGTTGCTTATGCTCATGTTAGTTCCGTTGAGAGAAGTAAGTTGGATGCTAAATCTATTAAGTGTACGTTCATTGGTTATGGAGGCGATGAGTTCGGTTATAGACTCTGGGATGAGCAGAACCGTAAGGTTATTCGCAGTAGAGATGTCATCTTCAATGAACAGGTATTGTACAAGGATAGATTGGAGGCGTCAAGTCCTAGCAGTTCTGAGCCACAAGTGGTTGAGCTAGACATCTCAAACTCGAGTGGGAGCAAGGAGAGTCAGAATGCTGAAGAGGTGCTTGAAGAAGAACCAAGCACTCCACCACCGACTATTCCGCTGCCTAAATCGACTAGAGAGCGACGTGCACCTGATAGGTACTCGCCCTCTAATTTCTATTTGTTACTTACTGATGGTGGTGAGCCCGAGTGTTATGCAGAGGCAGGAGAAGGCCCTGATAAACGAAGGTGGAAAATTGCCATGGATGACAAGTTTGCCTCTCTTCTCCTAAATGGCACATGGGAGCTTGTGGAACTTCCTAAAGGGAAAAAAACATTGCATTGCAAGTGGGTCTATCGAATCAAAGGTGAAGCTGATGGTAGCAAGCGCTACAAGGCTAGGCTGGTTGTCAAGGGATTTGAGCAACGATACGGTATTGATTATACAGATGTGTTCACTCCTGTTGTGAAACTAACTACTATTCGTTTAGTGTTGAGTATGGTAGTTGCAGAAAATCTATTGTTACATCAGATGGATGTAAAGACGGCATTCCTTCATGGTGATTTGGAGGATGAGTTGTACATGACACAGCCTGAAGGATTCATAGTAAAAGGAATGGAAAACCTTGTATGCAAGTTGAAGAAGAGCTTGTATGGTTTAAAGCAAGCTCCAAAGCAGTGGTACAAGAAGTTTGATGGATTCATGATGGAGATTGACTATTAAAGATGCTACGCTGACCATTGTTGTTACTACAAGAGGTTTGACAAGAGCTATCTTATTCTGTTATTATATGTTGATGATATGTTGATCGCAGGAGGTGATCAAAAGGAGATGGATAAGTTGAAAAGGCAATTGTCTGAACGATTCTCCATGAAAGATCTTGGAGAGGCTAATCAAATTTTGGGCATGAGAATCGAGCGTGACAAGGCGGCAGGAAAATTGTATCTTTCGCAAGCTGCTTACATTGGTAAGGTTTTGGAAAGATTCAACATGGATAATTCGAAGCCAGTAAGTGTGCCTTTGGGCAGTCACTTTAAGCTGTCGAAGAAGGAGTCGCCGAGTACAAAAGAAGAACGTGCTGAAATGAAGAAAATTCATTATGCTTCAGCAATTGGCAGTATTATGTATGCAATGGTGTGTACGAGGCCTGATATTGCACAAGCAGTGGGAGTAGTGAGCCGGTTCATGGGTGATCCGGGCAAGCAACATTGGGAAGCAGTTAAATGGATCCTTCGATACTTGAGAGGTACTACAGAAAGCGTCTTATGTTTCAATGGCAAGAATGTCGAGCTGGTAGGTTATGTGGATGCAGACTTGGCGTCCAATGATCTTGATGGGAGAAGAAGCACAACCGGGTATGTATTTACTTATGGTGGTACTGCTATTTCATGGACTTCTAAGTTGCAGAAGACTGTTGCTTTGTCTACTACGGAGGCTGAATATGTAGCTGCGACAGAGGCAAGCAAGGAGATGGTGTGGTTGCAGAGTTTCTTAGATGAACTTGGGAAGGAGAACAAGAGTAGCATACTCTACAGTGATAGTCAGAGTGCTATTTTCTTGGCGAAGAATCCAGCGTTTCATTCTAGGACAAAGCATGTGGAGTTGAAATATCATTACATCCGACACCTAGTGGAGATGAAAATCCTGCAACTTGTGAAGATACTTGGAAGTGAGAATCCTGCAGGTGGTGACCTTAGAGAAATTGAAGCTATGCATAGCTTCAATTGGCCTTGGAACTTGAAGAGAAGGTTAGGCGATGCTAAGCGGATGAAGGGATGAGATCACGAGGAAATGGTTGTTTAGGAGTTGTTAGTCTCCAAGTGGGAGATTGTTAATTATGGAGCCTAAAATATCTCCTACCATGTTTAGAATTTGTTTCCTTGAAGTATATTTCCTTGTGATAGATTTATTCCTTAAAAGATATTTCCTTATGGAATATGTTTCCTAGTTTGACTAGAATTAGGGCTCTCTAGTTACTTATAAATAGAGGTGCTCCCTCATTGTTAAATCATCCTGAAATTATATAGTGAAATCCCTGGCTTGGCATCGCCCCCAGACGTAGATACACATTGTATCGAACTGAGTAAACAACTTCTTGTGTTCATTCTCTTTCATATTCGTGATTGCCTGTGTTTATTTCCCAACAAGAAATTGCTTGTAAACTTATTTGAAAGTATCAATCAGAATTTCCTAGCTATATTTAAAAAATGAATCAGAAATATGCTCAGCATACCATATATGGGCTGGGCCTTCCAGCTCCAGCTCTCATCTGACCCTCACCACCATTATCATTATTCGAGGAGTATTCATTGGGGGTTATCGGGGTGCCACCAGTGGGAATGCTGAAGTACGGACTGCTGTCATTCCCAGGAAGAGGAGTTGGAGCTGTTCCAGGAAGGGGAGTCTGAGCTGTTCCAGGTAATGGCGTCTGCATAGGTGTTTGTAGTGGGGTCTGAAAGCCCCAAGCAAAAACATTAACAGTACAAAGTTAAGGCATAATACCATCATTTTAATCCTCGACATTAACAATAGAACCAAGCACTCACCGGAGGAAATAGCATATCAGCAGTGGGAGTTTCATACTCCTCAGTGCCTTCATAGGGTACGTTAAGATCATGGACAGGGTTCGGTGTGACTGGACCTCCTGCTGCCTTTTGCTTCGCGGACCTATCTATCGGGCCCCAAATCGCGCCAGCGTGAATCATTTTAAATTCCCATATCTGCGAAATGTCCACCAAAAAACAATCAACAATACTATTCCAGCCGCAGATCTAGCAATTTCAAAACCCTAAAACTACTCAAACATCCTTTAATGAAATACTAAATCGTAACATACTCTTAAAACCATACAAAACAAAATTCAACCACTAAACCCTAAAACAGCTCAAAATCCAAAATTAAGTGAGCGTATGATAAATTACTCCTTGGAGCTCAGCAAGAACGTCATCTCCGGGGCCTCCGTCGTTGATGAACTCATCCCGGACCTTGTTGATGACGTCCTCGATGACGTGGATGTAGATATTGCTGGTGCTGGTGCCGGTGCCCGCCATTTCTTCGGAAAAAACCTAGAATCAAGCAACGTGAAAGCAGGAGCTCCGAATCGAAATCTTCGAGGGTAAATTGAACGGATTAAGGAGTGAATTGGAGAGAGGGAAGGTCGCCGGCGATGAGAGAAAGGCGGCGAGAGGAGGGGCATGTGATGGAAGAGGGCGGAACAGAAATTTTGAATAGAGAGTGGAATATAAATAGGTTTGCATCCGTTTTCACGCCTTAATTCCACGTGGCATCATTTAATGTCCACAAACTCATGACATACGTATATTTGATTTTTTGCTTTTAAAAGAATTTAGTTACTCCATATTCATTGAAAGGTTATTATATTTAAATTTAATAGTCATATAAGCAACAAAAGATGAGTATGAAGCATAGATAATTACAAACAAATTACACTTAAATATCTTAAATTAATACAGTATGTAAAAACATGCTCATACAAATATAAAATAGTAGTACCGTATAAATTGTACTCCCTCCATCCCCAAAGAATATACACTTTGGGGACGGAACGAATTTTAATGTAAAATTGATAAAGTAAGAGAAATGTAGAGAGAAAAAGTAATTAAAGTATTGTTAGTGGAGAATGGGTCTCACTTATTAGACAAAATTACAAAGTGCATATTCTTGCGAGACGGATTAAAAAAGAAAAAGTGTATATTCTTGATGAACGGAGGGAGTACTAGTGTTTAGTTTTCGAAAAATACAAACTAGAATCAGTAATTTACTCTAGTTGAATTAGAGTTTGCGTACCTCAAAATAAAAAATTTGTATTATAAAAAATACTCTAGATCATGTATCCCCATCTAACATATCAAGACAAATACATCATACTCCCTCTATTCGCAAATAGGAGTTCCGTTTTCCAATTCTAGTCCGTGCGGGAATAAAAGTCCATCACATTCCATTAACTCACTCCACGCACATATCATTTAAAACTAATATTCCCTCGTCCCCAAAGAATATGCATTTTGGGTTCGGCACGGATTTTAATACAAAATTGGTAAAGTAAGAAAGAGAAAAAAAAAAAGTAAATAAAGTATTGTTAGTGCAGAACGAGTCTCATCTCATTAGAGAGAGAAAAATTCAAAATTTAGAAAGTGCATATTATTGTGAGACGGACTAAAAATGAAAGAGTGTATATTCTTGTGAGACGGAGGGAGTATATATAAATGAGACTCGTATTGCACTAAATTTCTTCCACTCACTTTTCTTAACATTTATTAAAACCCGTGCCGGATAGGAATGAGACTCTTATTGCAGCAAAAGGCAATTCCGTCGCCTTGGCGGCCCCCACACTCCGGCCCGACATCATGTGAGGGGGGTTCAATCAGAATACGCAGTAGCCCGTTAAGGGGAGGCCTTAACCCACTGGCTAGGAATGAGACCTTATTCAAAGACGGAGGGAGTATCATTTTTTGCAGAAAAACAATAAGTTACTAGTAGTATTATTTATTCAGAAGATAGATACATCTTTAGAAGTTAGAACCCTATGTTTGATAACCTCATACTAGTTTATTCTATGTCCAAACTGCATTTAACAAATTACTAACTTAGCGCATACGGTTTGCAATGTGACTTGCATACCGGAGATATGTGTTTGTAACCCACCGCCAGTAGCTATTAATTATCGTTTTTCTTTGTTATGGTTCCTAATTCATTGCTTAATAGTTCATCTTTTTTTTAACATACTAGTAGTAGTAAATTTCCTTATTGCTAGATTAATTTGTTTATACTTTTTGGGTGTAATTTTTGTTTGTATTCTTATGTGTGTAAATGTTGTTCTTTATATCTAAGAATTTTAAAGAAAAAAGTAGTAGTACCATATTTAGAGCATCCACAATACTGGACGAGTCGGCGGACGAGCGACCGGCGAGCCGCTCGTCCACTATTGCGACCGGCGAGCGGTCGACGGACGTGCCAGATGGACGACCCCTCGTCCGTCGGGTAAGGCGCTCGTCCGTCGGCTCATCCGCTATTGTGGGTACCCGACGGACGAGAGCATTTTTTCATTTAAAAAAATCTATATATACGGCTCGTTTCGGTTCATTTTCATTCGCATCACTTGTATTAACGAGTTTCTCTTCTTTCACTCTACATTTCTCGACATCCCGAAATGGCTAGTGGTAGTGATAGTGGTAGTGATAGTGGTAGTGTTGGTGGTGCGGGTGGCAGTGGTTGAGATGGTGAAGCAGCGCGGCAAATCCGCGAACAGATACGGGCCTATACGTCCGCTGAGATTAATAGCCTGATGAGGGAGGCCTTGCAGCAGCAGCAAGCCCGCGGTACCTCACCCAATCCAGCATCGAGCTGTAGTACACCGCGACCACGTCGTTGCACACCAACAGTTGTTTGACGACTATTTCGCTGAGCAGTCGCGGTTTGGGGACAACTTCTTCCAGCGGCGTTTTAGGATGCACCGTGATCTAATTATTTGCGTATCGTGAACGCTTAGAGCGTCGGTACAAGTACTTCCGATTCAGGGAGGATGCGAGTGGCAGACCTGGTCACTCGCCTATACATAAGTGCACTGCTGCAATTAGGCAGTTGGCTTACGGAGGCGCGGCCGACATGTTCGACGAGTACCTCCACATCGGCGAGACAACTGTCCGCGACTGTCTCAAGTATTTTTGTCAGGGCGTCATTCGAAATATTCGGGGAGAAGTACCTGCGGAAGCCTACCCTCAAGATTGCCAGGATCTGATGGATATGCATAGGACGATGCATGGGTTTCCCGGGATGTTGGGCAGTATAGATTGCATGCTTGGGAGTGGAAGAACTGCCCCACCGCCTGGAAGGGGCACTACACAACCGGCTTCAAAGGCAAGAATCCCACGATGATCCTCGAAGCCGTAGCTGACTACCGGCTGTGAATTTGACATCCATATTTTGGGGTGGCCGGGTCGAACAACGACATCAACGTCATCCAGTCATCGCCCATTTTCAACGATCAGTGCATGGGCGTCGGTCCGACCATCAGTTTTGTCGCCAACGGTAACAGCATCATATGGGCTACTATTTGGCGGATGGGATATACCTTAGGTGGCCCGTCTTTGGGAAGACGATCAGATGTCCAATCGAAGAAAAGAAGGTCTACTTTGTGAGCCGACAAGAGGCAGCGCGCAAGGATGTAGAGCGGGCATTTGGTGTGCTCCAGGCTCGATGGGCAGCGGTGAAGGGTCCAATCCGTTTGTGGTATGACGAATGCATTGCTGATATCATGTACGCGTGTATTATCATGCACAATATGATCGTCGAACAAGAAGGTCCAGAACTAACTGATTGGCCAATGAAGATGTTGTCGGGCCAAGCCACGACGTGGCCACCACCAGTGTACGAATGGGGATAGCTCATGATGACGCCGCCCGGCTCCAAGCACATGCCGACATGCGCCAATAAGAAGCTCATATTTGACTCCAGCAGGATATAATTGAAGAGTTGTGGACGCGGAGGGGTGTACGTTGATATTAATGTAATTTCTTGAAATTGTTCTTTTGTTTTTTTTAATTGTACTTTTTAATGTTTTTAATTTAATGAAATTATGATTGCATTTTCTCTGTATTCGTGTCGAATTTTGAATTCCATATTTAAATTCCGTATATACAATGTGAATTTGTTTTTTGAGAAGTCTTGGTGTTCGTCCTAGTGCTAGTCACTATTGTGTAGTGGGAAATCTTAGTAATATGGCAGTGGGGTGGGAAGTCCAAGTGTCCTTCCTATGGTGGATGATATATATCGTCTCTACCGAAATTCACAAGACTTTTAGCACGGAATAATTACAAAGGAAACATGCCGCCGGCCATTTACTTCGGCACCGCCGCGTCCGTCAAACTTTACAATGCGAGATCCACGACGTCAGCTGGCTCCTCACTTGGACGCCACCGCCTGTTGCGCTTCACGACGGCCGCCTCCGCCGCGAAACCCTCACGCTGGTCTCTTCGTGGCTCCACCGCCCTCGTCACCGGAGGCACCAGGGGAATCGGGTATGGCTAGCTCCAATCCACAAATAATTTCGCTTTTGTTTTGCTTCAGCAATTTTTGGATGTGCGTTCGTTTCGTTTTAACTTATACGATTTAGATTCATATTCAAATTCATGGCTCTGCCTTTGTATTTTTCAATTTTGAAAAATGTGTTTGTTGTATGTCCCTGCTAAAAATCGCATTAACGCTATGTGAAAAGATGAGTGTAATCTGAATTAGATTTCGACGAGAAATGACTGAAAGGAAGAATTAAGTAGAGAATAGACCATACAAGAGATTAGATTAAACAAGGGAGTAAGAAGGTGGGGATTCTGCTAACTTGCAAAGTTCAGTTGCAGTTACTGTAGTTTGCTTCTTCTATTCAGTTGTGAGTCGACTAGTTGAGGCTGAAACACATCGCATAACACTATTCCAACATTGCAGTTTTGCTCACACTCTTACTCTCCCAGTTCACTTAAATACTCTTAAGGTGGGGATTCTGTTAACTTGCGAAATTCAGTTACAGCTACTGTAGTTTGCTACTTCTATTCATTTGGGAGTCGACTAGTCGAGGCTGAAACACATCACATAACACGATTCAAACATTGTAGTTTTGCTGAAACTATTACTCTCCCAGCTCACTTAAATACTTGTACTGGATAGCATGATTCCATTAGTGAGTTTTGATTCTTGAGATGGTAGCTCGACTTTGACTGCATAATTTTTGCTTAGTTCTTTATTCAAATGCATGGGATCAAGCAGTGAGGAACACGGTGCTCATCATTGCTTATCAATATCAGTATCACCTTCGTTGATGTTTAAGATGCAATATCTAATGCGGACTTTTTCTTCTTGTTCTTTCCATTTTGACCTTCTAGGCATGCAATTGTGGAGGAATTGGCTTCTCTTGGCGCCACAGTGCACACGTGTGCAAGGAACGAAGATGAGTTGGAGAGAAGTCTGAGGGACTGGAAAGATCAGGGTCTTGGAGTTACAGGCTCAGTGTGCAATGTATCTTCTGAACCTGACCGGGAAAGGTTACTCGATCATGTTAGCTCTGTGTTCAACGGGGAGCTCAACATTCTTGTAAGTTAATCGTATAGTATCATTTTAGAACATGGAATGAATGAGATGATGACATTTCTCGTGCATCAATGTATCATGTGGTGTTGGGATTCAATACGCACAAGACTTTCACACACTCAGGTGAATCACACACACACTCACAGTTGTATGATAACTCACAATGCAGAAGAACACACACTCACACTTAGAGTATCGAAGATGGTAATCTTGGAGAGAAAACTTGAAAACTCTTTATTGATTTTCACTACTCACTACGTACATGGTTTTGAGCTATTTAAAGCTCTACAATCAAGTAGCAACTGCTACTAACTAACTACAAGAAGAATCAAGAAAGCAAGAAGAATAACTGCTACATCTCGGCTAACTAACTGCTGCTCCAACGGCTAGTTTCTCTAGGCCGAACTTCCTTCTCGGTTCAAGACCGAACTGTTGCTTCTTCTTTCTCGGCTCAAGACGAACTCTATTCTTGACTCAAGACCGAACTTTCTTTTCGGCTCACAACCGAGCACTCTCTTCGGCTCACAACCGAGCTCCCTTCTCGGTTCACAAACCGAACTCCTTTCTCGGTACACAAACCGAACTCCTTTGCTTCTCGGCTCAAGACCAACTGTCTTCTCGGCTCAAAGCCGAACTCAAAGCCGAGCTCAAAGCCGAGCTTCCTTCTTCTTCTCTTCTTCTTCCAACTGAAATGAGCACTCCATTATTACAATTCTCCACCTGAGGGCTCATCTCAGTTCTCGCACAAACATTGATCAACTTCTTGCAATGATCAAACTTGTCTCTACTTAGAGATTTAGTTAGCATATCTGCCGGATTGTGCAAGGTGTTAATCTTAACCACCTTCACCCTTCCCCTTTCAATCTCATCTCTAATAAAGTGCAACTTTATGTCTATATGCTTGCTCCTTTCATGGAAACCCGGATGTTTAGCCAAGCATATAGCTGAGCTGCTGTCACAATGAATCACCATTGTTTCTTGGTCAAAACCAAAATCAGAAATCACTCCCTGGATCCAAAAGCTCTCCTGTACAGCTGCAGTGAGAGCTATATACTCTGATTCTGTAGTTGAGAGAGCAACTACACTCTGCAGACCTGATTTCCAACTGATCACAGTTCCAAACATGGTGAACAAATAACCTGTTTGAGACTTTCTGGTGTCCAGATTTGCAGCATAGTCTGCATCACAATACCCCTGCACAACCTCCTCAGATCCACCTTCCCAGCCATTGAACACAATCCCCCAGTCCTTAGTTGACTTCATGTACCTCAATATCCATTTAAGAGCATTCCAATGCTCCTTCCCCGGGTCTGCCATGTATCTGCTAGTCACTGAGATAGCATGAGCAAGATCTGGTCTTGTACAAATCATAGTGTACATGATACTCCCAACAACACTAGCATAAGGGATAGCCTCCATCTCATCAGCCTCTTGCTTAGTTTTAGGAGCTTGTTCCTTTGATAATCTGAAACTCTGGGACAAGGGTGTTGAGGCAGGTTTAGCATTCTCCATTCTGAATCTCTGCATAACTTTGTCAATATAATCAGTTTGCAGCATCCACAGCTTCTTGCAGCCTCTATCTCTCTGAATATGTATGCCTAGGATCTTCCTTGACTCTCCTAGATCCTTCATTTCAAAGCTCGACTTCAGATCTTGTTTAACTTTCTGAATTTCTGTCATAGAAGGGCCTGCAAGTAGCATATCATCCACATAGAGTAATAGGTAGGCAATGGGAGTCCTGCCTGCCTTCTTGATGTAAATACAATCATCATATTCTGACTTGGAGAAGCCAATCTTCTTCATCTGTGCATCAAACTTCTTATTCCACTGTCTAGGACTTTGCTTAAGTCCATAAAGACTTTTCTGTAACAGGCACACCTTGCCTTCTTCTCCAGTCTTCACATAGCCCTCTGGCTGTTCCATAAAGATAGTCTCCTCTAGATCCCCATTGAGGAAGGCTGTCTTCACATCAAGCTGTTGTAGCTCCCAGTCTAGCTGGTTCACAACTGCCAACAAGATCCTAATCGAAGTGTGCTTAACAACTGGAGCAAATACTTCATTGAAATCAATTCCTTCTTGCTGTGTGAAGCCCCTAGCCACCAGCCTTGCCTTGAATCTGATTCTATCTTTATCAGTGGTCTCAATCTTTTTCTTAAACAACCACTTACAACTGATCAGCCTCCTTTCTTTTCCATCTGTAGTCAGTCTGGATTTATCCACCAAAATCCATGTTTTGTTCTTGAGTAAAGATTCCATTTCCTCATTCATGGCTTCAATCCACCTTTCTCTGTCTTTACTCTTCATGGCTTCTTTATATGTGAGAGGATCTGCAATATCAATGCTCTCAGCAGCACAAAGTGCATAGTAGACCACATCAGAAAACCTTTCAGGTGGTCTTGTATTTCTTCTGCCTCTATCTCTTGCTATCTGGTACTCTCTGGCAGAATCTGCTGTAGGCTCATCATTTTTTCTACCTCGAGCTAGAGCACCATCATCCTCTGGTTCAGACTCACTTTCTGAGTCAGAGGCTCCACCTGCTCCTTGGCAAAGTCCCACTGGCTCCACCTTGAGGAAATCACTCTCAACTTCATTGGAGTCCAGCTTCCTTTTTAAGTATGGCATCTGATCCTCCAAGAACACAACATCCCTACTCACCACCACCTTCTGCCTACCAGGCTCAATGCACCAGAGCCTATACCCCTTAACACCCCTCTGATACCCCAGCAATATGCATTTCAGAGCCCTAGCCTCAAGCTTACTTTGCCTAGCATGAGCATAGGCTGCGCACCCAAACACCTTGTATTTTGAGTAGTCACTATGGGCTCCATACCACATGTAATCAGGAGTCTCAGACTTAAGGGCAGTAGATGGACACTTATTGATGAGATAGGCTGCTGTATACACAGCCTCTCCCCAAAATCTGTTGCTCAGACCAGAACTGAGTAACAAGCACCTTACTCTCTCTAGGATAGTCCTATTCATCCTCTCCACAACACCATTTTGCTGGGGGTTACCAGGAACAGTGCGGTGCCTCTTCATACCCTTCTCTTTGCAAAACAGATCAAACTCAGTAGACAAGAATTCCAAACCATTGTCAGTTCTTAGGCATTTAACACTCCTTCCCTTCTCTAGCTCCACCTCTTTACACCATATCTTGAATTTTGTGAATGTCTCTGATTTTTCTTTCAGTATGTACACCCACAGTTTCCTAGTGTAGTCATCAATAATAGCAAGGTAGTATTTCCCACCACCAATTGAGCTTACAGGTGAAGGGCCCCAGAGATCACTATGTATGTAGTCTAATGGGGCTGTAGAAGAGTGAATACCTGTAGGATAGGGTGCCTTCTTTACTTTTCCAAGTATACACTGCTCACAGGGGTCCATCTTGTTGAAATCTCCAGAGATCAGGCCCTTCTTGATGAGTTCTTTCAAGCTTCCTTCTGCTGGATGGCCCAATCTCTTGTGCCATAGCATTATGGAATCATCTGACACTGCATTGCTTTCTCCATCAACAGCCTTAGCCTTCAGATAATAGAGAATGTGCTCTCTGTCAGCCTCCATCATCACTGCATTCCCAGATTTCACAAGCATCTTTCCCTGACTCATCAATATGGTGAACCCTTTCTCCTCCAACATTCCCAATGAGATGAGATTTCTTTTCACTTCCGGAATATACCTCACCCCAGTTAGGATCTTTATAGAGCCATCTTGCAAACTTAGCTTCACTTTCCCTATCCCTTTGATCTGACACACATGGTTATTTCCAAGAACTACAGTCCCTGATGCTTCCTGAAGATCATGAAACCAAGATTTGTTGGGGCACATATGGAAGCTGCACCCTGAGTCCATTATCCACCTGTGACTGATCCCATTATCACTGACATTCATGAGTTGAGCAAGGGGATCAGTACTCTCTACACAATCAGAAGTGTTGTGGCCCTCAGAGGCTAGTTTTCTCTTCCAGGCATGGCAGTCCTTCTTCAAGTGCCCTGGTTTCTTGCACCAAAAACATGCTCTGGTTTCCTTCTGAGCATCAGAACTTGAGGGTTTAGAGCCCTCAAACTTTTTCTTGAAGTTCTGTTTTTTGAACTTCTTCACATTCAAGGCCTCTGCAGCTTGAACATTGGAGCTTGCAGAGCCTCTGCTGGTAGTCTTCTGGAGTTCCTTAGCCATCAAGGCCGAGTAGACTTCTGCATAGGTGATAGGCTTATCTCTGCCATAGATAATTGCATCACTCAACTGGTCATACGAGCTAGGCAAGGCATTCAATGTAAGAATGGCCTTGTCTTCATCTGAAATTTTAACATCCACAGAGCCCAGATCATCAATGATCTTATTGAACTCCTCCAACTGCTCTATGATAGATTTTTCACCAGAAAAACTATAGGCATAGAGCCTCTTCTTGAGATACAGCCGGTTAGCCAAAGATTTTGCCAGGTAAACTTCATCTAACCTGTTCAAGATCTCCACCGCAGTCTTGGCTTCTTGAACTTCCCTCAAGACCTTATCTCCAAGGCACAGAATCACTGCAGAATGTGCCTTGAGCTGCATCTCCTCCATCTTTGCCTGAGCTTTATCATCAAGCATTGGAGCCTTTCCTTTCTCTTCAGTATTTGCAAGAACTGCGGCCAAGCCTTGTTGAATCAAGACCGCCTTCATCTTCATCTTCCACAGGCTATAATCATTCTTGCCTGTGAACTTTTCTGCATCAAGCCTTGCTGCCATCTCTGAAACCGTTTGATCCTCTGCAAATCAGCTTCAATATCCCCTTCCCACAGACGGCGCCACTTGTTGGGATTCAATACGCACAAGACTTTCACACACTCAGGTGAATCACACACACACTCACAGTTGTATGATAACTCACAATGCAGAAGAACACACACTCACACTTAGAGTATCGAAGATGGTAATCTTGGAGAGAAAACTTGAAAACTCTTTATTGATTTTCACTACTCACTACGTACATGGTTTTGAGCTATTTAAAGCTCTACAATCAAGTAGCAACTGCTACTAACTAACTACAAGAAGAATCAAGAAAGCAAGAAGAATAACTGCTACATCTCGGCTAACTAACTGCTGCTCCAACGGCTAGTTTCTCTAGGCCGAACTTCCTTCTCGGTTCAAGACCGAACTGTTGCTTCTTCTTTCTCGGCTCAAGACGAACTCTATTCTTGACTCAAGACCGAACTTTCTTTTCGGCTCACAACCGAGCACTCTCTTCGGCTCACAACCGAGCTCCCTTCTCGGTTCACAAACCGAACTCCTTTCTCGGTACACAAACCGAACTCCTTTGCTTCTCGGCTCAAGACCAACTGTCTTCTCGGCTCAAAGCCGAACTCAAAGCCGAGCTCAAAGCCGAGCTTCCTTCTTCTTCTCTTCTTCTTCCAACTGAAATGAGCACTCCATTATTACATGTGGCTTAGTGGTGAATCAGTTTCTGCACAAGCCTTATATTGCTTTTATGTATATGGCTTCAGTAGATAAACAACGTTGGAACAAACATCCGGAAACCTATGGTTGAGTTCACATCCAAGGAATTCTCATTGGTCATGGGAACGAATTTCGGATCTGCTTTTCACATATGCCAACTTGCGTATCCTCTACTGAAAGCCTCGTCTGCAGGAACTGTTGTGTTCACCTCTTCAGTCTCTGGTTTCGTATCATTGAAGAACATGTCAATCCACGGAGCATCCAAAGGTAATATTCACTTGTCTCGATATTCATGCTGGAGTTAAACGCTAAGTACTAATCTAACCCGCAACATATCGTGTTCTGTGTCTAGGTGCAATCAACCAGCTCACAAAGAACCTAGCATGTGAGTGGGCAAGTGACAGCATTAGAGTGAATGCAGTTGCTCCATGGTATATTCGGACATTCATGGTGGAGCAAGTAGGTTTCGTTTTGCGTTTACTTTTCTTCTGGTGTTTCAGTGTCAGTCTTTTCCTATGTTTATGATACCATTCTCGTGCTATAGGTTCTGAGCAACAAAGAATACTTGGAAGAAGTATATGACAGAACCCCAAAGCGGAGGCTTGGAGATCCAACTGAGGTGTCATCGGTGGTGGCTTTCCTTTGCCTACCTGCATCGTCATATGTCACCGGCCAGATAATCTGTGTTGATGGTGGGATGTCTGTAAACGGCTTTTCTCCAAAATTTATGTAAATTATGTAAAAGAAACTGAGTGACGTGCAACCAGACCTTCGAGATTCTAACGTCATAGCCTTCATAAGATTCACAATTTGCATGAATTGAATTGAATTGAATATTCAGTCGAAATGTTGAATAGATGATTCAGAATAAGGTGGAATTGCATTCATGTGGGTTATATGCAGGACACAAAAAATCCATAACGAACCACAACCTAATTCCACACAGCATAAACTGTTGATAAAAAACAGAGAAAAAACTAAATTCAATCTTCAACCAAGATGATCTGGAACCATATCCCACAATTGAAGATGATGCTCCAAGACTGTAATCTATCTATCATGTTACGATGCAACCAACGAAGATCAGTCGTCGGTATTACATGTCTTTCATAGCCATCTCTTCTCCTTCACTTTTCAGTGCCTTCAGCTTTCTATAACCCGTGTCGGTACCGAATATCCTGCAAATTTATAGGTTAGAAGCAGCGGTTGAGAATACAATACTGGTAGCAATTTTCGGATTCAAATACTTTGATTTGTAAAAAGGCCACAAAATGATGGTAGAAAATTCAATTTCCTAAAAGTGCATTCTCTTTGGTTGTCAATCTATCATGTGAAAATTTCTCTCGCTTTAAATTCCTCCTTTCTTTTCCCTCATTTTCTTCAAAGAAGAGTTTCACTCTTTCTTATTCCACCTTTTCGCTCCAATGAGAGTTAATATTATTACACCAATAGATCATGATAATGATATCATCTTTCATTGGAGTGGGAACTGAGGAATAAGAAATGTGACATTCTTCTTTATAGAAAATGATTGTGTAAAGATATGATGAATTGAAAATGAGAGAATTTTCTTATCTTATGACGAATTTACAATATGATGAGAACGCACTCTAGAAGTGGACATAAGAAAACAGAGAGTTAGAAAACTCACCAGTCCATGTAGACAAAAGTTGATGAGTAGTTGCCACTCTTTGTGTACAGCAGTCGGTGATGATAGTCATGGAAATCAGCACTGGAGTCGAGAAAGGAATTATGAACTTAAAACAATTTAAACACAGGGTAAAAATAATAAAGGCTCGTGTTACTCAAAAGAGAAAAGATACGAGTATACGAACCCGCCATATAAAGGTAAGTAGTTTGAGAGGCTCCATGGGAAATGGTATCCACAATGTGCCTCCACGGTTTCAAGCACTCTAAGAACCATCCATAGCCAGAGTGTTATTAAGTGGGGACCCGTGATTGCAGGACCAAGTATTGTAGCAAATCCAAGAAATAAAATCTCAGCAGGGTGAGCATATTCAGAAGTCAATCCAAATGGTGTTGCATATCTGCACAAGCATTGAGCATATGAATGCTTTTGGCATAAAAATATCATAGTACTTCTTACTTCCAGTGGAATGAATTTATTTATTAAAGAATGTTTATATGTTAACTCACTCATGATGGACACTGTGGACATGCTTGTAAAGCCATTTTGTATGTAGAATCCGGTGTCCCCAGTAGAATACGAAATCCTCCAGGATGAAGTAGAATAAAACCTGAGTTGAGACCACTTTCCTGCAGAAACATGTATCTGAATAAACAGCAAGTAAAGGCAACCTATAACGAGAGAAGTCAGGCAGCAGCAGAGTTTCTTCTTTTCTCTTTGAAAGAGAGAATATAAATTATATTTTCACCCTACATCTTTCCCACTTTGGAGTTTCTTTCCTTATCTTGATCTAAAGGAAACAGGAAGTTTATTGACATCCCACAACCCCAACTACAATTTAAACTGAACCACATTCTAATTCTTCCTGCATTTAAACCTTCCATGGTGTATTATTCTATGTGTGACTGGATTCATTTGAATTCATATTGGATTTTACTCATCTTCTCCAGTTCATATCAGTATAATTTCTGAAAGAATTGACAATAGAGAGGCACCATTAATCATTTCATTATCAAGAAATCAGTGAGCACAGAATCTTCATAAAAGAATTGCATCTGGAAGAGAAACAACAAATCATTGTTCAACCGAGGTTCAGATCATGCTAAAGTCTGAAACTACTTCAGACCAAGATTATCATAATTAAGTAAAGACTTCCAGTCCGCCCAATTCAAGCATTAGAGTATAAAGAACCTGAAACAACAAATCATTGTTCGACCGAGGTTCAGTTCATGCTAAAGTCTGAAACTAGTTCAGACCAAGATTATCATAATTAAGTAAAGACTTCCAGTCCGCCCAATTCAAGCATTAGAGTCTAAAGAACCTGAGTATACCAGGATGGCAACGGAAGGGTACTTCGCATGCCCATAAATCTGAAGACGGGATATGACAAGATCATAACAGGTAGGTTGACACAAAAATGATAGAGCAATAGCTTGGTGATACATTTCTCTTGAGCATCAACTGTGTTGTTTTTAGTCTGCACGGACACCACAAGCATCTCATAATCATAATTGCATTCCAATTTCCATGTGATAATGTAAGACAAGCAAGAGGGTCAAAACAGGAAGCAAATTTTGGATGCTTGACAGTTACGTGTAATTACAAATTTGCACAACCTCTTCTCCTCCTCCATCCATACCCCTTTTCAACAATATTAATATTTATCTCTTTGCTCTTCAATTTCATATATTTGTTCTAAGTTAGAGACAGAAAATTGGTGTAGAATGGAAGTCATTAGACAAAGAAAACTATTATGAATTACAATGAAAAATGACCAATAATAACAAAAGATTTGTGATCAATCATAAGAAATGAATAACTCTTTGGGAATGTTATTAATATTCTGCTTGTCCTCTCACCAGAAAATTTTCTGAAACTTTTACAGTGACATGGCAGCAACTACATCATAAAACAAGTATACTCTAAAGTTTCAATTATCAAAGACAAATGAAAATTATATATTTTTTAATTTTCCACCAAGTTATTTTGAGTGAAAGAGGATGCTGCAATGTTCTGGTTAAGATCTTTACTCCAAAATCCCCAGTTCTCAAGGTACCGAAACAACAGACACAGAGTAGCAAAATGCTCACAGAAAACACAAGGTGAGTGATTGACAAATTTCTCAGTTCATTCCTCGTCACTAGATTACGTAATTTTAAATGAGTTTTGTATCACAGGACGCATGACTGAGAGACAATCAATGTTCACAAAAAAACTTTCAACTATGAAGTCACTAGATTAAACCTGAATTTTGTATTGGTTCAGCCATCCTGCCCTTTCCAAGAATATGAATGGAAGTCCAGACAAAAAGAATACACTCTCATGAAGAAAGAAACTTCCAAGACATGCCAGTTGAAAGTCACTAAAATTGGTTATGAGATACTGCAAAAACAAAATATAACAGCAGATCAAAATAAGGAGTAAGAATACTTTTAATGATTAAATTACCCATAAAGAGCGTAAAACCAGGTCAGTATTCGTCAAGGATAACACTGAGAATTCAAAAGTTAGACTACGTTCCAATGCATAACAACATCTGGCTGAAACTCAGATTAGTAGTATGAGCTCTTTCAAATACAATTGTATATATGTACAACCCATGCCTTAACACAACCCAAGAAATGATAGCAACAATCAGATTTACTTATAGGTCCTAAACTGGAATACATATTTTTCAGAGTCCACCTTTGATTCTCTCTCCTCCCAAGGATAAGCACAAAATATACAATAATGCAGAAGTTATTTAGTTTCAGGATGGTATATAAAGGGATAATACAAAAATCAATCTTATTGAGAGATTTCCTCCATGAGGTACATCTCCAATAGCCTCCCAAGTTCTAAACTAGCATAAAAAGGACATTATTCAACCACGTCAAGTTAGTGTGTAGCCACAAAAATATTAAAGTGTACTTGAAGAAGGGGAGTCAAACAATCAACACAGGCCACCTTGAAGCAAAGCTCCATCGTGATTTTCTCCTCTTAAATGCTTTTATGATTTCCTTTATGGAATATAAACTAGGTGTCATTTCAATTGTTTTCGATTGTTTGTAAAACCCAACTAACATTATTCGTATGCAGAATTTGACACCGGTAGAGTATAACATGTTCACTAATTCTCATTTACTTAGCCCAGGAACATTACTCCGGTTCATTAGGCACTGGGAAACAGTTATAACTGTCCTATTGTGGATATGGCATATTTTTTCATCTCAAACAAAACCTCCAATACCCAGCCCCATATTATTCACACTTCAGCAAACTTTTGGAGGTGCCAAAGTAGATAGATGTTTCAGCATACCCCTAAAGACCTGATTCACTTGTTCTATAATACCGAGTCTATCAACAAGAAGTTTTTGTTATTTGATATTCCAATCAGTGCGAACTTCATTACGAAACACTGCCTTTTTATCCAGGTTAAATGTCACGAGAAAAAACAATCCAATACATAAATAAAAAGAATATATATACATCATCTGAAAAATCATCCACATCTTACATGCATCAATCACGGACATCACTCTTCTCAGCTCAAGATCGTCGAGAACCAGATAAGTATGACAGCGAATTAAAAGGCAAATCACAACAGTACAGCAAAAAAGCACTCAGGCACGACAAACCGAATCTCAAAATGAAAATGTTAGATATGCAAAAAAAACATAACTAGCAATCAGAAAACAGATCCGACGACAAAAACAACGAATCCGACGCAATCAACCAATAATTTGAGCCACAGTGACGCTAATCTAGGGCACATCAGATGATTAAATCGAATTCATTACAGTCCAGGCGGAGTCGACGACGGACGCCATGGCGAATGCGCCGCAGCTTCTGACTTGATCTCCGCGAAGAAAACACCAGAGACAGTGGGCGAGTGTCGATGGAGATGAGCGATGAGTGTATGATAGAGAGCGAGAGAGAGAGAGTAGGGAAACGACAGTCTGTCACGGAGAGCTCTCTTTATATATCTGCACTGCACCAGATATGTGAATGTGTGTGTTTGCGATTAAATTATTATAGCTGGGTTTGTTTGATACACGTCAGCTAGCGAGCGCGATAAAAATCAGCAAAATTAAAAGGCAGGGAAGAACTTTCTGGTTCTGAAAACGACAGCCCTCTAGGCTATAAGAGCATCAATAACTCCGGCCCGCAACTGCCCTCTAGGCTATAAGAGCATCAATAACTACGGCTCGCAACAGTTGCGGCCCAGACTCCAACTACTTTAACCCTGCAGACCACAACCCTGGCCGCAACTAATAAATGACACTATTCACAACTCCAACTTATGTTACTTATAAAATAGAATACGTTGAGCAATTATAACACGAGAAATTCATTTTTAATACAAAAATAATAAATTATACACTAAAAATATAAAAAAATTTGAATAAAAAAAAGTGCAAATAAAATTAAAAAAAGTGCAAAAAAAAGTGCAAAAATCCCGACCCCTTTCCCTCTCCATCTTCTTCCGCTTCCTCGTTCTTCTTCCTCCCCCTCCCTCTCCTTCTTCATCTTCTTCCTCTTCCAAATTAAAAATTCAGAAATCGTGAACAGTAGCGGCCCCGGGAGATCTAACGCGAGGACGGGTCGGACCCCGGGACCGGCCTGGGCCGGAACTTCACACCCTCCATCACTTGTGCCGGGCCGGGCCTCGCCATTTGCGGCCCGACCATCCGCGTTAACGATGCCCTAAGGGCATCATTAACTTCGTCTTGTATTCAGGCCCCAAGTCCCCTCCACGTCATCATTCCCCTAAATTTGAGTCCCGGGCTACAACTGCTCTAACCATATAGGCTCTAACCCGGGCCGCAACTAATAAATGACACTATTCACAACTCTAACTTATTTTACTCGTAAAATAGAATACGTTGAGCAATTATAACAACAAATTCATTTTTAATACAAAAATAATAAATTATAAACTAAAAAATATAAAAAAAATTAGAATATTAAAAAAAAGTGCAAAAAAATATTTAATTTTTTTAAAAAAAAAGTGCAAAAAAATCTCTCCCATCTCCCTCTCCGTCTTCTTCCTCTTCCAAATGCATAAAAATTCAGAAATTGGTGAACAGTAGCTGCTCGAACCCCCTCCAACCGGAAGCTCCATCACCCGCCAGGCCGGACCCCGGGACCGGCCTGGTCCAGAACTTCCTCCCGTCCAACTCGCGTCTCGGGCCGGGACTCGCGATTTGCGGCCCGACCTGTTGCGTTAATGATGCTCTAACGGTGTGGAATATGCTACTGAGTCTCATCACATGAGTCACGTTTGGTCTGGGTACGGATTTTAAAAATATATATATGTTAGAAAAATTAGTAAAATATAAGATTTATTTTTTATATTAATTTTATAATAAAATATGAGTGAAGTAAATTAGTGGAATATAAGATCTACTTAACATTTTTGGTAAAGGTGAAAAGTGACTCTTATTGTGAGACGTACTAAAATGACAAAATGTAGCTCATATTGACATCGAGTTAGTAAATATTTTCATTTTTCTCTCAATAAATCATGTTATTTTGTCGTAAATTCGAACCAACCATTTAAGTCTTTTAAACTATAACCGTTTTTCACCGACTAAACTAAAATTAGCACACTAATTCAACCGATTTGATCCGGTTTCAAATTTTGGAACTGCCATTTTTTTTGGGCAGTATCCCTAGTGACAAACATTTTAAGTGCACTAAATTTACTTTACATAAATCTTGTAAAAGCTTATGCTCTATCAAGATTTTAGTTGCTTAGAGAATAAAATGTATTGTACTAGTAAACTTAAGAAAGGCATATTCTAATTACAACAATGTTGGTCGATTTTAGTGAAAGTCAATTAATCATGTTAGTATTTATTATAAATTCGACCATTTTCATTTTTGAAATTATAACCATTTTTCACCAACTGAACTAAAAATTAGAAAATACATATTGATTCAACAGATTCAATCCAGTTTCAGAATCCGGAACTACTAATTTATTGGCTACGTCCCTAGTAACAAACATTTAAGAGGCGTTAAATTAGTTTAGTGAATGGTGAAATTTCGAGCCTTTGATTTACTATATGTTATTCAAATTGAGGATTAATGTCTCAATCAATGGGATCTACCAAAAAGAAAACGACAAAAGTGGGGGTGAGTGCAAATCTGTAAATAGTTTATGTAACGTGGATTCATACGCATCAGTAATGATGTGGTTTATTTAACCGTTTGTTTCAAATTTAGGCCTTGTGTTTTTATTTCATTTTTTATTCGACTTTAGGCTGTATGATTGTTAAAAATTGATAATGATTACACGATTACCGTCAATGTTGGGCTTTAAGGAATTCATGATCTGAACTATCATGATTGCGACGTGACTAAAGTTAGTTTTTGTTTTAAATTTATTCGGAAGAAGTTGAGCTGAATATTGAAGCTTTGATTAAAATTATGACAGCATCCACGATGGCGGTGAGCGGACCGGCTAGCCGATCTCCGGCACTCGCCGGTTCGCTTGTCGAACCATTGTAACCGCCGAGCGCCATTTCGGCGAAAAAATCGGCGAGCGCACGCCGATCCGCGAGCGTTGGGCGATGCGCTCGCCGGTCCGCTCGCCGCCATTGTGGGCTCCGGACCGGCGAGAGATATATTTATTTATTTATTTTTTAATTTTCGAAACACTGTATATACGCGCTTTGCACGTCATTTTCATTCGCACTACTTGTTTTAACGAGTACTCTCTCTATCTTAATTTCTGTACAAGATCAACAACGGGAAATGAGCAACGTTGGTGGTAGTAGTGGTGGTAGTGTTGGGGATACTGAGGAGTACGAACGTCGAATGAACGAAGCGTTAGAGGCCTATACGAACCGTGATTGATCGGCTGATGCAGAGGCCTTGCAGCCGGCGGTACCTCGACCTCGACCACGACCAGTTGGCCACCGCCGAACAATGATTGAACGTGATCACGTAGCTGCACATTAGCGCCTATACGAAGACTACTTTGCACAGGAGCCGCGGTTCAACACCAACCTTTTCAGGCGCCGTTTTAGGATGAGCAGAGCCCTGTTTATGTGTATTGTTAACGCCTTGGAGCATCGATATCTGTTTTCCGCTTCAGGCACGATGCGGCTGGCATACCCGACCACACACCTATTCAAAAGTGCACTGCGGCAATCAGGCAGTTGGCCTATGGAGGCGCGGCAGACATGTGGGACGAGTACCTCCACATCGGTGAGACGACTGCCCTTGAATGTGTGAAGTATTTCTGTCAGGGCGTGATTGAAATTTTCCGTGATCAGTACCTTCGAAGCCCTACCCCTGAAGACTGCCAGGATCTGATGCAGATGCACAGGGAGAAGCATGGGTTCTCGGGTATGTTAGGCAGCATAGATTGTATGCATTGGGAGTGGAAGAACTGTCCCACTGCCTGGAAGGGGTTCTACACGACCGGCTACAAGGGAAAGAATCCCACGATGATCCTCGAGGCCGTAGCTGACTACCGGCTGTGGATTTAGCATGTGTATTTTAGGATAGCAGGGTCGAACAACGACCTCAACGTCCTCAACTCGTCGCCCCTTTTCAACGAGCAGTGCCAGGGCGTCGGTCCGGCCATTAGTTTTGTCGCCAACGGCAACCGACATGATATGGGCTACTACTTGGCGGATGGGATATACCCTAGGTGGCCCGTCTTTGTGAAGACAATCAGATGCGCATCAGATGAGAGTACTTTGCGGAACGACAGGAGTCGGCGCGCAAGGACGTGGAGCGCGCATTTGGTGTGCTCCAGTCTCGATGGGCGGCAATTAGGGGTCCAACGCGTTTGTGGCATATCGACTGCATTGTTGATATGATGTACGCCTGTATTATCATGCACAACATGATTGTCGAAGATGAAGGTGTACAACTGACTAGTTAGGCCAACGACGATAATGAAGCCGGTCCAAGCCACGGCATGGCCGCCCCCAACGTACGAAGTGGGGTCCCGCACGATGAAGCCGACCTCCTCCAAGCACATGCCGACATGCGCTAAACGGATGCTCATATTCGACTCCAAAAGGATTTAATTGAAGAGTTGTGGGCGCGGAGGACTGCACGACGTTAGTTTTTTTTATTATGTAATTTTTTTAAATGTATTTTTTTTTAATTTAAATAAAATTATTGGATTTTCCCGTATCTGTGTCATCAATTTAATTCCGTATTTTGTGTGATTGTCAATTATTCAGCTTATATAATTTTGAGTGATGTGGCTAGGCTATTGCTAGGCTATTGTTGGGCTATTTGCTTGTCCTGATGATGTGGCAGAAGGATTTTTAGTGCTGATGATGTAGCAGGAGGAGTTTGTGGCTGGGCTATGGCTGGGCTATTACTGGGCGAAAGCCATTGTGGATGCTCTGACTATATTAAAGTTTAAAACACATCTGAGGTTAGGAGCATCTGCATCGGTGCTCTTAGCTAAGAGCAGGCGTCGTGCCGACGACACGACCAACACCCTGCTCGCCGTAGTGCTCTTGCCGATGGCACAGTCCTGCTCAATAGCAACAGCACGAGCAGCCGCCGTGGCATGCTCTGATTGGCCGTGGTTTATCATTTTTTTGTTTTAAATTCGAAAAAAGCTGAAAAATTCAGATTTAATTTTAAAAAATATTTTCTCACTTCCCAATAAAATATATCCATTTTCTCCACACTTTTAATTTATATTTTCATTATTTTAACCCCAAAATTCACACTTTCATCTATAAATACCTCTATTTCAACACAAAAATCACACTACACCAAACAACTCTCTCAATCTCAATTTTTAAGATTTAATTATGTAATTTTAATTTTTTAGGATTTTAATTATGTAATTTTGAAATTTTTAGTAACTTGTAATAGTATTTCAGGTATTTGAATGCATTTTAATATTGTGGAAATATTTTTAGTAATTGAAGTAATAAAATTGAATAATAGAATGGTGGGATCATTGAGCATGCTTTTGCCGTCTTCTTGCGGAAGAGCATGAATGTGGGTGTTGTGCTCTTGCGGAAGAGCAGGGAGTAAAAAATAAATAAAAATGGGTTCGGGTCCATGGATGTGGATGCTCTAAGGCGCATAAATGGATTTGTGAGTGGTTGTTAAGCACTGGCAGAGCCAATTAAGGACAAGCATACCCCAAAATTCTGTAATAATTATTATTTGAGAGTAACCAATGTCAAAGTTATCACAATGGTCCAATGGTATTGCACTTCTTTCTTATTACTTAGATCACGTGTTCGATTCTATTTCCAATAATACTTTCCCAAAATAATGTAAAAGATGATTTCTGAGTAATCGTATGGCGTAGGCACGACAACTAATTATATCAATATTAATATCCATCAATATTTAAGAATGATTAAATTGTGTCATTATATTTAAGGCACAAATTATGCAGATTCACTGATTCAGGTCTAACGTTGAAACTCAGTACAATTATAATAGGCGTTTTCGTATCAATTCAGATATCATGAGACGCATTTCTCTAATGACTACTAAAATATCATTCGAGAATAAACTTTCAAGAGAATGATCAGATTGCCACACAATTCCACATATTTATGCATACATTTAGATTTTTTATCCTTAAATATCGGATGTGTGCTCATTTTTTATCTGTAAAATCTGTATTACATGAGCATTCCAATTTCCAAGGTCATGCATAAAGTTGTTTATTTTATATATACTCCCTTCATTCCCTGTTCAATATCTCATTTTAATGTAATACTCTATTTAAAAAAATTACTATTCCACTAAAGAATGTTTGTGGAAAAATTATTGAAATATAAATCATATTTTTATATATTAATTTTATAACAAAATATGAATTAAATGAATTTGTAAAATGTAAAGTCTATTTATTGAAGATAGTAAAATAAAATTGAACATTTTAAAATGGACATCCCAAAATGAATATATGTGAAGTTTAATAGGGGATTGTTATGTGGTAGTAGGAATGAAATTAAATGAAAACTCTAAATATTGTACAAACTCCAAACTATGATCTGGATCATTAAAAAATGTCAACATATGATAAAATAGTAGCACCAGAAAATGTCAACAAAGTGTCAACGGTTGATGTTGTGTTGACATTTTCTGTTGCTACTATTTTGTCATATGTTGATATTTTTTAATGGTCCAGATCACAATTTGAAGTTTGTACGATATACATATAAGTTTGCATTTTATATCTACCATGTGGTAGTATTTATCAACACACTTCGTTGAATCTAACTTTAACTAACTTGTGACCTATCTTGATTTTCATTAGGTTATATTAGGAGACGAAATGGAATTAATTAGACAATAGTTTAGCTGGTTAATTAAAAATAACCGCAATAAAATTTCCAATCTAATTTCAATTATTATTGCAGGCAATTTGAATTGTTTGTGTGTGAGAACGCATAATTTGCTGTCATGAGGATGATCATGCATTCAGAAATAAGTTTTTCATTGTTGGGTAAGTCATTGTTAGTTTATGTGTTAAATTTGGCTCTTTAGTTCATATATATTGTCAAGTCATGTTTTTAGGTTAAATTTGCCCCCATGTTCAGTGATCAGTTATGATACCATGTTAGAATTTAATGGGTTACATCCTAAAACCAAATAGTATTAAAAAGAGTAGTTGATAGACTTATATAGTAGTTTTAGTTTTCTATTTACACCGATATGAGATAATTATAATTTATTTATAGTTTCAATTGCCAACCCTTTTAATGTTTCATTACAAATGTATATGGGGAGTGTTTTTCATTATAAATTTTAGATGAATGAGAATCTTTAACTCTATTAAATAGAAGCAAATAATTTTGGAATCGTGATCTTATTTATGCAGATATAAAATGAATAAAATAAACAAAATGGAATCATATTCTTGTACTTAGAAAAGCACCATCAATAGGAGTTTCACCATGGAATAAAGAGATGCAAAATCTATCAAACAACTTCGAATAATAACTCACGCGTACAATCACTCGAAACTTCCAATAATTAAAAGTAAAAGGAAAAAATTGCAAGGAACTCCAACGTTAGCAAAACCTGCTCAAACAAACGCCAAACACCGGCCACTAACCGTCGCCGCCGCAACCTTCGGCGCCACCGTGACCGTGAGCACTACCTTCCATCTCGGACGCGTGGTGAGCGGCAGCAACCGCTGCAGCTGCAGATCCAGCGGCCACGGCAGCGCCTGCTCCAGCTGCGGTGGCTCCACTTCCGTCAAATCCAGCACGGCTATCGTCGCCAGGCACCGATCCTCCGCCGCTACGCTTCCGGTGTCCTCTTTTGCCAGCTGAGCTTGATTCTTCGTCGCCGTCGGATTTCTTCTTTTTAGCTTTACAGATTGTGAAGCAAAAGCAGACTTTTTTGCTCCACATCTTTAGCGATGCGTTTATTCTATGCACAATTTTGGTGTTGCTTTTGAAACGAATGGGGTCATATATAGAGCGTTTGTAATGCACAAGCACAGTTGATATTTTGTTGAATTTAACTTTTTTATTTTCAACGATGATCACCTATAACATCTCCTACTACATACACAAATATAAGTGATGTTATAAGAGATGTTATATGTGATGTAAGAGTAGGAAATGTATGTAGTAGCAGATGTTATAGGTGATCATCTCCCCTAAAATTACTTTAGCTTCTGTATAATGTTTTTGGATAAAGTGTTATTAGCATTTATTATTAAATAAATGGACAACTCAAATTATCATCACCAAGTCGACAGTAGGACAAAAATAAAAGTTTTCAACACATCATTGCAGGTGTGAGCCAGAATGCACATACACGCCATAATGGACATCAGACATGTGTAAACAATAGAGATTCATATTGATTTGGACCATCCTGATACCATACATAATAAGTGACCACTCACCTACTTAAAAGGCTTTATAGGAAAAATTACTAGTATTAAGTATATAAATGAGATAAGATAATCACCAAGTCGATATACGAGAAGAATTGAAGATTTTTAATGTTTATGTCCTTTGTGACATAAAATTACTTCCCCGCGCTATATAATTGTTTTATCAAATTGATATTTCAACTTGAAAAAAAGGGTAATTGACTGTTTGCAGAATACATTATTCGATTACAATAATCCATGCGTGAATGATGAATCCTGTTATCTAATTATCTCTGCAGCATTATCTAAAAACAAATTATGAGGTATCAATTGTAAAAGAGGACGGAGAAAAACACAAAATCTCAATATATTTAACATATGTGCTTACAAATAGTGAAAATGCACCGTTCTTTTTAGTCAATTCATATGAGCTGACTGCTATCGAACAATAGAGCTTACGTCAAGTGATTTACACTTAAAACCCAAAAATTTTAAAATCAACGAATTTTTGACGACATAAAGTTAGACCGAGACATGTGATGGTGATTCAAATAATTAAAGAAACAAAGTTAATAGACGTATGATTGATATGATTAAGAGGGTGGCCACTTATTTTCTGTAAAAAGTGATTAACATGTAATTGACCTTAAATTGCGTTAGCTATATTCAATAATAAATCATTAATATTATTACTATTATATTCAAAATCAAATGGAACATGAAAAAACGACTAGGATTTTTCATACCACGTGTAAGCAATATTGGATGTTTCACCACTCAAGCACGCTGACGTGGACGACGAACAGTTTCTCCTTTCCGAGACATACAACGGCCCATTAAAAGCCCAAAACTTCACAACTCTTTCCTCCATCGTCGGTTTGTTGGCCGGCGGCAGAAAAAACTCACAATCTCGTTCTCCTCTCTCAAATTTTCTGCGGCAATCGCTTGTTTATGTAAAAATAAGTGAGAGATGGAGGCTCGTCATGCATCTCTCGGTCGAAGAACGGTATCGATATGATTATTCATATTCGTGATCTGATTTTGTAATATTTTCGATTAATCCGATCATCGTATGCAAATTTTTGTGATTTCTGCAGCTGGAAGATATTCGACAGAAGCGTGCAGCAGAGAGAATGAGCAAGACCTCATCCGGACCGGATCTCGCCAAAATCCCTACCGGTAATGTCTCTTTTTTCTACATTTTTGGTATTCTTTTTGTTAAATCTCCCTCTTTATTTTTTTGTTGCATTTAGACGCTACTGGTATCAAGAAATCGGAAAGTGCGAATCGACTTACGGAGGTACCAATTTTTTGCTAGCTTTGGAAGGAAAACGGATGAATTTTTGGTTTATAGGTTGTTTTTGGCTACGATCTGAAAATATCTCCTGTCGATTTCGGTTATACAATGCAGAATGATATCAGTGGTTTATTATCTCAATTGAAAAACATGCAACAGAGGAATACAGAGCTGGAGGAAGCGAACAAGGAATTCACCTCATTGGTATCTTAATACGCAACCGTTATATCGTTAATGGATGATAAAGTGTATGATTAGGTGTGTGTTTATGATTAATTTCTTTTTATTTTTACATTAATCAGCTTCAGAAGAAAGAAGTGGAGAATGATATGATGCAGAAGAACCTAAATGATCTGGTATGATGCCTTGGTTTGATGAAAATTTATGGCTTGCTCGATATGTTTAAACTTTTTTGCAATATTTTTGAGAGAGAAAAAAGATTGGCCAGTCAAGAAGCTTTGGCTGACTTTAATGATCCCAAGCTTTTAATTTTTGTATTTGTCTGCGCTTCTTCTAAGACCTTTTAGTGTAAATTGATCTTGGGATAGATTACTTATGATAACTATATAGATATGTCCTATTATGACATCCCAAGTATAGATTTGAAGGCCAATGGACGTCTGAGTGAACAACTGCTTCTTCTGCTTTTCCATTTGCAGGAGCAGAACACAGTGCCTTTACTGAGAAAAGCTCTCAAGGACGTTGCAATGGAAAAGGATGCTGCAGTTGTTGCACGGGTAATAAATTACACTACTAGTCTATTTGGTTACACCAGATTCTTGATGCTCTTCGCCACCCTTATAAATCATTATACTGTTATAGGAGGATCTTTCTACTCAGCTTCGCACCCTGAAAAGGCGCATTAAAGAAGCTGAAGAAGAACAATATAGAGTAAGTCAGGGCAGGTCCTAGTGAATGATTTAACAAAGTTTAGCTCACCTGCATCTCATCGTTTCATATGCTTATGCTTTTGATCCTCTTGCGTTAGGCGGAAGAGGATGCTGCTTCATTACGAGCCGAATTGAATGTGTTGCAACAGCAAGCAATGCACAATCCATCAGGTGGCAACAATGCAACTGGATATTCAATTGATCAGATGCAAGCGATGGAAAGAGAATTGTCTAGTTTGAGGTCTAAGCTTGAGGTCAGATTTTGATGTGACTTCTTTTGCATGTCTGATAGAGATTATATTGAGCTGAATATCATATTCCATCTGTTTTTGGAAATTTAAGCAAGAAGCGGTACTTAGACAACAAGAGCATCAAGTCTTAGTAGAGGAGCAAGCCCGTGCATCTGCTCTCATTGTTCAGAAGCAAGAGTTGGAAGAAAAGCTTGCCTCTGCCACTAAAAGGATTTCAGGTATCACCATTGGCCACTTCATTTGTACTCGTCCTTTCTCGAAATATGATCAACAAGAAATTATTATGTTCGCAATGCTTTTCTTGTTGGTCCTAGCTCCCTCACATTAGGAATTATTTAGCCATAATAGGAAACCTAGATGAATGAACTGTTTACCTGAGGTGGAAGGCTTTGGGAATCTCTTTGTTATTCTGTTGGTGTAGAACTATTGTCACTGTTTGAGACATTCCCGCGTTTTAGTATCTGACAACTTTTTCACATTCTCCATCTGGACCCTATGGTCACTCATATATACTCCGTATTACTCTGGCTAGTTAGTGAAATCATACTGTTGTATAATACTATAAACTCTTCATAGAGGTGAGCTTTTAGCAATGCAATTGCATTGCAGATGCTTTTAGCAATGCAATTTTGCCATTTGACTATTATTCTTGACATCTTTCTTTCTATTTGCCATCATTTTCTTTTTAATCTGCCTGTCTTAATGCAGAAAATGGAACAGAACAGGATCACCAAAGGACATTCACACTGGTATGAATTTTTTGATTGACCCTGGTTAGTTTTGGAAAAAACATGCTTCCAACAAACTGTATGACAAATTAGATGTGCATGATTGCAGGAAGACAAGGGGAGACTTGAGAAGCAACTGCATGATATGGCAGTAGCTGTTGAGAAACTGGAATCTAGCAGGCAAAAACTTCTAATGGAGGTAAATGATTTTTGTCAGCCCATTTAGCATCAAGAATACAACTTATTATACATCAGTTTTTGTGTACAGATTGACTCCCAATCTTCAGAAATAGAAAGATTATTTGAAGAAAATTCCAGTCTCTCATCTGATTATCAAGAATCACTGGAACGTGTAGCAACCTGGGAAAATCAGGTGCCTCTTATTTTATCAGCTCATGTTTTACCTATATGGCTATATCCTTGTACTTCATTCACTGGTTAGCCGGATGACTGACTGCATTTTAGTTTATCCTACTTTTACTGCAATGTGTTATACACATTCCTTCTTGAAAAGCATTCTCTATCTCACTTTCCTTGGTATTTGTATAGGTCAAAGCTCATATACAACAAAATGAGGAACTTCGAAAAACAGTGGACAAGTTGCGGATGGAGCAAGCCAGTTTACCAGGTCTGAATGATAAAGCTTTCCAATCACTTTCTAGCTCCAGCAGAGGTGATAATGCGATTGAATCTCAATATGGGGCTGAATATATTTCCCTAAAGGTTTGTCAGTGAATCAATTCTTTTGGTATTTATCTTGTTGATAAGATCTCGGTTTTCATGAAGAGAGGGTTTCATTCACACTTAACTGAACTATGACTATGCAAAGTTTTCATTGTTAGAGGCAGAGCTTGAGTATCTGTAACTAATTATCAGTGCTCTTGTTATACCCTTTACTTCCTTGGATTACGTCTGCTTTTGGGGTAACTTGTTATTTTAACTCGCTATAGGGACATCTAGCTAAAGAGCAAAGCAGAGCAGAGGCTCTATCTGCAGACGTATTGCAGCTCTCGACACGCCTCCAGCAAGCAACAGAATCGTACAACGGTCTCTTGCGCCTGTACGTATTATCCTCTACTACTTCTATCTCCTTTTGCATGTGTTTGCACTTTCGCTTCTTTTTTTCTAAACGTGTTATGTTTGGCTGTTATGTATTTTCAGCTACAAACCTGTGTTGCGGAATATTGAGAATGGTCTTGTGAAGATGAAGCAAGATGGGTCGGTTACTGTACAGTAACAGCTCAATAGTTTGTGTTTTTTGTATGAATAGAAAACTACATTTGTTGAACGATAGCAATTCTTTTTATCAAATGTGGATAACAAAATGAGCAGAAATCTGTGTCATTTATGATTATATTTTCCCTATTGTAATTTACTGTATATTCATTTGTATGTATTTCAGTCATATATATAAATGACTTTGTATTTTGCGTGTTACAATGCGCGCAAACCTACAGTATTCAAAAATCAAAATCATGCAAGATTTCGACCAGAACTAATAGTGTATAAAAAAAGGGAAACTAAATATTCGAATCAAATTCATGACAAATATGTTATTGAAATTGATTTTTAGTTTGAGTTATAATAGCTTATAAAATTTGAAACTAGACACATGATAGGAAAGTCCTCATATTTACCATACAATTTCCATAGTTTTTTTGTTTGCTATTTTAACCAAATTCATTAAATATATGAATCAAATTCATATGATAAATTTGAGTGAAATTGTTTTGTCTTATTTGCACTTTTTCTTAACCGAAGCTTTAATATGTTCATTTATTTTCCGCGCTCATTCATAAAGTAACGCAACACATGTATTTATTAACTGCATTATTTTTTCATGTTAAGTTAGCTAGTTACATTTTGTTAAATCATGTTATATGTTACAGCATACTAATAAAGTATGTTACAAGTAAAATAATAAAATCAAACTCAACGTAAAAAAGCATAATGAAACTCTTGTTTTGCATTAAAAAAATGCATCTTCTCCTGAGTATAAATATGCTGGTTTTGGCGAACGTGAACCTAAGCCAAAATGAAGTTCCTGATCCTCCTCTCCTTTGTGTTGTTTGCGGTGGTGAGCAGCGGCGCCGCCCGGATAAATAATGAAACTCTAGCCTACCTACCAAAGCACAAGAGTATACCTTCTCAACCCTACCGTGTCCCGCCTCCGCCCCATCATGATGGCCACCACAAGCCTGCTCCCGCGCCACATCACGGCCAACACAAGCCTTCTCCTGCGCAGCATCACGGCCACGACAAGCCTTCTCCTCCGCCTCATCATGATGGCCACCACAAGCCTGCTCCTGCGCCACATCACGGCCAACACAAGCCTTCTCCTGCTCAGCATCATGGCCACGACAAGCCTTCTCCTCCGCCTCATCATGATGGCCACCACAAGCCTGCTCCCGCGCATCATCACGCTCACCACAAGCCTGCTCCTGCACCGCATCACGGCCACCACAAGCCTTCTCCGCACCATGGCCATGACAAGCCTTCTCCTCATCACGGACACCACAAGCCTTCCCCGCATCATGGCCACCACAAGCCTTCTCCTGCGAAGCATCACGGTCACGACAAGCCTGCTCCTCCGCCTCATCACGGCCACCACAAGCCATCTCCTCCACCTCATCACAGCCACCACAAGCCATCTCCTCCGTCGCATCACGGCCCCCACAAGTCATCTCCTCCGCCTCATCACGGCCATTAAAGGAATTCACCGCCCTCAGACTGACGTCCTCCATCAATATGAGTTAATTTGAGAGAGAAGCAAATAAATCTAAATTTTATCCAGCAGTTAATTATATGTAATAGTATATTGTTACAATGAATATACCTTGCTTAAAATGTTTTTCTAGTATACTGCTGCTAATAGCAGCTTTTTTTTCTATACTGAAAATTAATAAATACTTAGAGCATCCGCAGCGGTAGAAGGACGGCGTCCGTCCGTCCGTGCCAGCGGCGCGGCAGAACGCTGCTCACCGCTGCGCTGCTCTTAGCTAAGAGCACGTCCGTGCCAGCGAGTAGCTGACGTGGCGGCTCCTGATTGGCCAACGGCAAATCCGTTGGAATATAATTTTTTTAAAAAAATTGGTTTTTAATTAAAAAATCCCATAAAAAATAAAAAATATATATATTTTCCCACTTCCTAAAAAATTATATCCGTTTTCTCCCCACTTTTAATTTATTTTTCAATTTTTCCCTAAAAAATACACATTTTCATCTATAAATACCCCCATCCGCCCCCGCTCCCTTTGTGCCACCTCAACCCCCCACCAACTCGTTGTGGGGGGGTTTGGCCCAACTCAATTTGGCCGATAGGTCAAATATGACACCCGAGCAACTTCGATCGCATGTGGCAATGATACGGGGTCTCCAAAGAACATTGGGGGTAGAGCCGGATGAATAGTCTTCTACGGGGGTATTTTAGCCTTTAATTATGTAATTTTTATTTTTTAGGTATTTAATTATGTAATTTTTAATTTTAAGATTTTAATTATGTAATTTTTAATTTTTAGGATTTTAATTATATAATTTTTAATTTTTAGAATTTTAATTATGTAATTTTTAATTTTTGTAATTTATAATATTATTCCGGGTATTTTTAATGCATTTTAATTTTGTGGAAATATTTTTATTTAAATTGAATAATAGAATGGTGGGACCCTTGAGCTTGTCCTTGCGGAAGAGAACGGATGTGGGTGTTGTGCTCTTGCCTAATAGCATGTAGTAAAAAAGTATAATAAAAGTGGATCCGGACCCACATCCGTGCTCGTTGGCAAGAGCACGGATGAGGATGCTCTTATGTTTTTTAATGTGTTAATGTGAAAAAGAATAAAATAAGATACTACAAATTAAAGTAGATAAGTGGGGAGAATGTTTTTTTAAGAAAAAGTGAAGTAGGAGAGAAAATAGTATAAGAAAGATTAAAGGTGTTAATTTTTACAATAAATAGAAATGACTCAAAATAAAAATGCAATTCTATTAACAACTGATTGAGCAGTACTATCATTGATTGAGCTAATACCAAAATTACCCAATACCACTATCAGTCTATAAGTACTTAAATATTTAGAGACTGAAATTCGAACATGAACTCAATTTGTTTATTGTTTTCCTTTCATATTTTTTTGGAGTGATGCTAAATGGCCATAATGTGGCCGGCCATAAAGAGTTAATTTAGTCTATTTACATGTATAAAAAAATTAGAATTATCGATATAAACTTATATGTGTGTGAATGGACTTATGAGTTGATACTTATCTTTGAATTCCATTACGTAAAACACATTAATATCGCGAATTACTGTATGCGTTGAGCAACAATCAAGAAATGACAGTAGTAATAAGTTGAGCAAAAACTACGAAAGAACAACACTAACATGTTGAACAACATATAATGAAGATGATATAAAAGTAAAACCAAGTAG
Source organism: Salvia splendens (assembly GCF_004379255.2). NCBI lineage: Eukaryota > Viridiplantae > Streptophyta > Magnoliopsida > Lamiales > Lamiaceae > Salvia > Salvia splendens. The sequence goes on from NC_056039.1 coordinate 4,438,326, forward strand.
TATTAAATCAAAAATTTGAAAAAAATCAATTTTTTTATTATTTAATTAATTTATGACTGGCCATAACGTAATCGCATAGCTTTATTCATTTTTTTAACAGTCAATCAATTGGAGTAGCATTTTGAATAATTAATCGAAACGGAATTAATTTAAGTCGAAACACAGCCATAAGTTTGAATTGAAAATCTGCTTGACCCAATTTGGTCATTACAGAGAGGCCTCCCCAACCTCAAGATTCAAGAAGGGGAAAATGAAAAGTGGAGGAATCCACTCCAAAAATCTCATTCCAATACGAGCGCACCGTATTAATGGACTGCGACGATGATTTCTTTGGTCTAATCATCACATTAATCCATTTTCTCGCAGAGGCATAGGATATAGTCGCCTTCCCCTCCATCTCCCATTTTTAGCTTTTTCTTCTCCTCCAATATCCAAATCCTCATTTCACCCCTCCCTAAATCGAGATCCCCCCTCATTTAATCGCTTCTCGCCATGAAGAGCTGACGAATTTGTCGACCCACTTTTGCTAATTGGGATTCTAGGGTTTGTTTTTGGGGCCGATCCTTTTATCCCTCTCTAGTGTTTGTTATGGCGTCGAATGGGCAGAGAATAGAGCCTGCCTTGTTGGATGACATAATCAATCGGTTGCTCGAGTTCCGCAATGCGCGGACTGTGCGTCAGGTGCAGCTCTCGGAGAATGAGATCCGCGCTCTCTGTACGACGTCGCGGGAGATCTTCCTCTCTCAGCCTGTTCTTCTCGAGCTAGAAGCTCCGATTAAAATATGCGGTATGAACCTTTTATGAATTGAATTGTTCGTGATTGGGTTGGGTCCTTTTATGAAATAATTGATGATGGATGAATCTAGGGTCAAAGTTTGGGCCTTTTTCTAAATGAGGATATGGTCTATGAGTTATGATTTTTATTTTTGCAAACTTTTTTTTTTGCTATGTTCGTTTAATGCGCGGTCGAATTGCATGGGATTCGATTCCTCTGTTTCGTGCTGATTTTTGGATGTAAAAATAGTATGTATAATTGCTTAGCTGGATTCCTTGCAATCACTTACATAAAGAGGAATTTGGTTTGTAAGAAGTGCGTTTCCATCTTATTTCAACCTTATATGAGCACTAATATTTCAGAATGTACTGAGTGCATTTTCTTCTTTTTTTTTGAATTTTTAGTGTGTGCTGTATCGAATTTCATGAGCTGAGAGAACTATATGGCCTTGAGCCAACATGCGTTACGTATTTCAGCAATGTTGCATTTGATAAAATAGAATCACTAGATGCTGGTTATGAGTTGGATGTTGTACTTCTGCTCTAGCAACACTGATGGTGAATACCTGATTTTATGAGTTTAGTTATATAACATTCGAAGGTGGTGGAGGCATAAAATTTAAGTTTTGCACCTTGAAGTTTATCTTCCTGGAATCATGCTAGCATTAGTTATTGAGAAGCTAGTTTCTTTATTCATTGTCAATTTGCTGTGTTGTCACTGGATATTAAGAAGCTAAGAATTTGGGACTTGTCACAGTATCATTTATTGTTTCTTGGTATAAGACAAATCAGTAGTAGATAGCTGCTTTGAAAAAAATTTCAGTGCTCCTGTTATTTTCAAGTTAGCCTCCATCATACTTTGGAGAAATATCACTTAGTTCATAAGACGGAGCTAATGTTTTTCTAGGTGAAAAATAAGGTAATTTAGTTGCCTGGTTTTCTACCCCTTATTATTAAAATTGATTAAAAGTTAGTGTCTTTGTGTGTGTAATTCTGTGTATGTGTTAATATCTTGTATTTTTTGGATTACAGGTGACATTCATGGGCAATATGGGGATCTTCTTAGGTTATTTGAATATGGGGGATTTCCGCCAGAGGCTAATTATCTGTTTTTAGGGGATTATGTGGACCGTGGCAAACATAGTTTAGAAACTATATGCCTTCTTCTTGCCTACAAAATCAAATACCCTGAGAATTTCTTTCTCTTAAGAGGAAATCACGAATGTGCTTCCATCAATAGGATATATGGATTCTATGATGAATGTAAACGTCGATTCAATGTTAGACTCTGGAAAGTTTTTACTGATTGTTTCAACTGCCTTCCTGTGGCAGCTCTTATAGATGATAAAATACTCTGTATGCATGGTGGGATTTCTCCTGACCTGACAGACTTGAATCAAATAAGAAATTTACCACGTCCATCTGATGTCCCGGATTCTGGTCTGCTTTGTGATTTACTTTGGTCGGATCCCAGTAGAGAAATGAAAGGTTGGGGAATGAATGATAGGGGAGTCTCATACACATTTGGTGCAGATAAGGTGGCTGAATTTTTGATGCAGCGTGATATGGACCTTGTTTGTCGTGCTCACCAGGCATTACTTCTTCCATTTCTTGTTGATTATTTCCCTTAATACTCTTTAATGTTATTTCTGCCATCTAACTGGAGGCTTTTTTGAGTAGGTTGTTGAAGATGGATATGAATTTTTCGCCGATAGACAGCTAGTAACAATATTTTCTGCTCCCAACTATTGTGGTGAATTCGATAATGCTGGAGCCATGATGAGTGTTGATGAGAGTTTGATGTGCTCTTTTCAGATTCTGAAACCATCTGATAGAAAGCGGTTCTTGTAGAAGCTAGTACGATAACACCTCTCATTTCTCCTTAACTGCCCAGGTTTGTGGTAATTTTGTTTGCTATTTTCTCTTTTACTTCTGTATGGAAATTGTGTTGTGTTGACAAGATGGGAGTCCCCCCATTGATAATTAAGATATCAGTCTAAAATCCTTTTAAAATCTGTTCTGCACCTGCATAATATGGCAATGGCAGCCTCATCTTTATTCTTTTATTTCCTTCTTTTTTATCGTGTCTTTTGTACTGCAGCATCAACCGGATAGACTGACCGTGTATGGTAATGTGGTTTACAAAAAGAAATTTATGTATGAACTGGGTATTTACTGTATGTTTCAGAGGCACTTAGTTACTTCTGATTATATTGATCTTAAGGTTCGTCTTCGACTTTTCTCCCTCGAATCGTACATCATATACTCTTTTACCTTCTACAGATGTGTCACTCAGAAGAAATCGGCTTCCTAATCTGTGTAGAATGTAGAGACGGGAGTGTTCCAGTGCCATTCAAGGCGAATTATTTGATCTTGTTCGTCACTGTCCTGGGATTCTCCAGAAAGGCTTATTTCGTAAGCTATGTATTTTTAATTTTCATCACCTTTTCCTTTAATTTTCTCTATACTTCTTTATGATTCGACTGTGTAAATACACTACACATCTATATATCGCAATTACAATTGTAGGTTGTTGCTGATTTTAATCCAATTTCTCACATTTTTAGTCAATTCCGTGATTTTTCAGTCATTAAACTATATCTAGTCGCTTTAACTTCAATACGTTTCTCTATTTTGAGTGTGTCACTCAATACTTAGATACAGTATATTAACTTAATGTAATTCTAAAAAACAACGTTTATATTTTACAAAACAGTACCTTTGTAATTGAAAACTATTTTAGAGATATTTACGAATTTGTTAAATACAGTGCTAATCTGAGAAAACGTACGTGTGCATATGGCTCAAAGTAATAATTAATGCACAATAGTACATTTATAATCCAAACACCATCCTTTTAGGGATGTTGTACTACGACTTATGGCGACCATTAACGTTAGCTGATCATATTTTTATCCTTATCACGAAACTGATTAAATAAGAATCAAACAAGTTAATTAGCTCAAATTTTATAAATTATTTTTATTCTATCTGTATTCTAGACTAATACTCAATGATAAACGTCCTAATAACGGTGGTCTACTAAAGATATTGCATTAGTAATGTAAAAAGATAAATTTTATACTCCTATATTTATACTACTATTTTATAAGTTTCACAATCAAGTGGGGTTTGAAATCTAGATATTTTTACGAACTTAACAATAGGTCATAAAAATGACTCTTAAACTTTTACTATAAATCGATGAGATGGATATCCTCCTCCTTGTATGGTCAATTCAATTGATCCAATCCACTAATTAAAACATCTTCAAGTACTAATACTTAAAAAAACAAAATAATTGGGTCAGTTGATTAGTTGTTCATGGCTGAACCGAGGTTGTTATTAAGGCCGAATCTAAACTGTGCATCAGCGGTTAATTTGGCTAAAATGGAGGAGAGAGTAATCAAAACTTTACAAAACATAATTGCCGAACAAACAAACCCATTTCATTTATATTGGTTTCATTTAGTAATGTACCAAATCCAAATGAGATTGTAGTTATATATAATCCAAATCCAAATCCAAATCCAAATGAGATTTATGCATTATACAACGTGACGCCGTTCAGGGCACCCGCAACGCTGTGCCGTTGCGGTTCCTATGCCGTTCCGGCGGAACGGTTCCGCGGCGGCACGCGTTGCGGGGTGCGTTCCGTCGCCGTTCCGTGCCGTCGCCATTCCTATGCCGTGCCGCGTTCCGTTCCGGAGGAACGCGGAACGGAACGTTCCGCCACGCGCCGAGGCGACGTGGCGGCCTCCCATTCGACACGTGAAGCCCACTCGCTGCCCCGCGAGTGGGCTTCGTCCGGTGACGCAATAATTCATTTTTTTTTAAATTCGAATTTAATAAAAAAAAATATTTTTTTTTGCAACGGTAATGAGACCGTTTTTTTTATATCCGTTTTTTATTTTTTTTAATTTTTATTTTATTTATTTACTCTATAAATACTCCTATTTCATACTCATTTCAATCACAAACACACATCTATTCCTCTCTATTTCCACCCCAATTTTCATCTCAAATCAACTATATTTTCCTTCTCCCAAATTTAATCAAACTAATGGATCCTTATGAACAAATGCGTCAAATATTGGAACAATCACTTGAAGAAGATCGACGACGGGAGGCGAAAGAAGCCGCGCCGCCCCAACGACGCTCCCGTACGTACATCCATCGTAACCGGGAGGAAGCCGCCGCAAGGTTAGTACGCGACTACTTCTGCGATAACCCGGTTTGGGGAGATACGTACTTCCGTCGCCGTTTCCGCATGGGGAAACCGTTATTTCTCCACATCGCGAATACTTTGGCAGCCCGGGAAGAGTTCTTCCAGGAAGGGTTCGACGCGGTCGGCCGTCCCAGCCACACGACGCTGCAGAAATGTACTGCAGCAATCCGCCAGCTTGCGACTGGACAAACGGCCGACATGTTCGACGAATACCTCCACATCGGAGACAGCACTGGGCGAATGTGCTTGCTCAAATTCTGCCAAGGCGTCCGGGCAGCCTTCACCGACGAATTTCTCCGAAGGCCAAGCACGACCGATTGTCAGTTCCTGCTCAACCTTCACGAAACAGTGCACGGATTCCCCGGGATGCTCGGCAGCGTCGATTGCATGCACTGGCAATGGAAGAATTGCCCGGTGGCGTGGAAGGGGTCCTACACGAGCGGCCACAAAGGCACCCACCCAACCGTTATACTTGAGGCCGTTGCCGACTACCGCCTTTGGATCTGGCACGCGTACTTCGGGGTCCCCGGGTCGAACAACGACGTAAACGTGCTCCACCAGTCCGACCTCTTGACCGAAGTTTTGGATGGTAAAGCGCCGGCCATCAACTTCGTCGCCAACAACGGCTTTATAAAATGGGGTACTATCTCGCTGATGGCATCTACCCGAAGTGGCCTACCTTCGTGAAGACGTGCAGTGGGTCTGCGAACCCAAAGCAGACTCTTTTTGCGCAGAAGCAGGAGGCTGCTCGCAAGGATGTGGAGAGGGCGTTCGGGGTTCTCCAAGCGCGCTTCAACATCATCAAAGCCCCGGCTCGTACGTGGTTCATGGAAAACATGGTCGACATCATGTATACGTGCATAATCTTGCACAACATGATTGTCCAAGACGAAGGACCCGAGGCGGGAAATTGGTTCGACGACGAATCCCCCGGAAGCTCAACCGCAAGTAGTCCGCCTAGAAGTGGAGCGCATCCGTCTATACAAGAACGGTTATCTATTCGTGCAAGGACACGCGACTTTAGTGCCCACACCCAACTCCAACATGATCTAATTGAGCACATTTGGGCAAATTTTGGCGGATGAAATTATTAAAATTGTGTACATTTATTTTTTTAGGATTTTAATTGTGTGCTTTTTATTTTTTTACGTTTAAGTTGTAATTTTTTTTAATGTTGTGTGTTTTTTAATAAAGTGTGTTTGTTTTTTAAAGTGTGTTTATTTAAATTGAATTGGATTGGAAATAAAAATAAAAAATGAAATTGAATGAATAGTAATTTAAGGAACGGTTAAGGAACGGATAAGAAACGGAGGGTTGCAGGTTCCGTTCCTTAGTTAAGGAATGGAGTAAAAAAGTATAGTGGGGCCCTCAAATAGTGATTTAAGGAACGAGATAGGAACGGTATAGGAACAGCGTTGTGGATGGCCTCAATTCTGTCACTACGAATTCCATTGCTCAATCAACCCCACCTCCAAAATTCCCTTCCCCCCATAACCATAATCCCTCGCTCTCAACCACAATTTATGCTCTCAAATCCAACTGCCGTCCAACCTTAATCATGCCTTTCGATTGCAACACCAATCACCGCAAACCGCTTCTCTTCTCCGATTTATTCAAAAACCACTACCCAAACGAGAAAGAGCACATGATTACCTCCTCCGCCTCCAGCCCTAGCTCCAATTCGACCCAGTTCCTCTCGTCCTGGGACTCCTCCTCCTCCTCCGGCTTCAGCACGCCGCTCCGCTCCGACTTCGCCTCATCCGAGGGCGACGACGCCGATTTCATCGCCGAATTGACTCGCCAGATGGCGGAGCGTATGCTCGACGACGAAGAAGATCCCGCTTATGAGGTAATTTCAGTTACCGAGCTCGTGTTTTTATGCTCTCCGCGGTTAATTTGACATTACAATTGTTGTAGATGAAGACGAATGGCTACAAAACCGAGTTAGACGAACTGACCCACTCTAATATTCAGGTAAACCGCTTTCGGATTGCTTAAACTTTTTTTCCCCTAAAATTACCGATTACTAATTAACAGTGTGTGTGTGTGTGTGTGTGTGTGTTTAGGTGTACGAGTTGAAGAATCAGCCGCCGGAGAGGAAGGAGCGTCGTCGGGGAAGACGAGTGAAGCGAAGCGAGTCGGCTCAGCCAAAACAATTGCAGAAAACAGAGCAGCAATATAGAGGAGGCTTAGATTGGGGCGGAGTTGGGATAAATGGATATTCCGGGTCGGGTATGCAGGCGGTTTTTCTTGGCGGATCCGTGCCGCGAGTCGGGCATACTGGGACCGGAGTCTTCCTCCCCCGTGATCCGACTGAATTGAAACACAAATCAGGTATATTTCTAATTTATAATTACGTCTCCTTTTGCAAAAGATCAAAATTGGCTTCCATTTTTTAAGATAAATCTTAAATTATTCAAAAAAAAGAGAAATCTGAACGTTCGAACTTCGAAGTAACAGCTGAATGAATCTCTAAGAAAAGATGCGTCAAGTGTATATAACTGTAAACCGTTTTGGAATCTTGAAGTATTGAGGGATGAAGATTCCAAGTTTGTTTGTTGCCAACCGTTGATTTCGCATCTTTTTCTATCTTTTATACGAAATATATTTATGTTTATAAAGAAATGTGATTGGAATATGCATCATCCAATAACCTTGATTTGAAATCTTTCTCGTGGTGGCTCCCTCTTCATTGAGTAAAGCCGAAAGCAATTGATTTTGTTTTCTCTTTATATTTTGAAGTTTCTCGATTGAGACTTGTTGATATTTATTTAATTTTTTCATGAATAGGACAGAGATAGATATCTAGATCCTTATCTCTTTTACTTTAGTTTAACAGATAACAACGATACAATGATATCAAAATTGCATTAATATTGTTTTTTAGTGGTAAATGGTAACTACAAATATGAATATTATTATAATTATTTTTGTAATAATAATTACTAGGTTGCTCTATGGTGTTGATGCCAACACGGGTGCTTCAAGTGCTGGAAAAACACTTTAGCAGCAGAATTCAACAAGATTCCAATGATGGTGGGCCCCCCACAGGTACCTTGTTCTCTCGCTTTCATATAAATGGATTCTTGTTTCTTACTCCTTTTTATTGACTGGTTCCAACCTTAAATTTTTTTTTCGATTTAAATGCAAGAGCAGTGAATCTTGAGTTGACTTTTCAATATTTGAAATTAATTTTGTGTGATTGATATAATTGAACTTTGGGGATCGGACTTCTTGAAGGGACCAAAATGTGGGGATACCTACTGCTGTCAAATTATGAGAATTGAAATGTCTTTTACATGTATATGCTGCTGATATTTCAGAAACTAGTTCTTTTAACTTTTTTTTAGTATTATATGTTCTTAATTAAGCTTAAAAAATTAATTTAGTTAAACAAACTTTCACTGTCATCATCAATAGTATTATATAATTATAGATATCAATAGTCGGGACTTGTCAAGTTACATCGTTCCTTTCACGTCTTCATATAATTTCTATTATCCTATCATAATACCACCATGCACATATTTGACAAATTCAACACATACTTGATGTCATAAAAAGATACTAGTACATCTGATTTTATTTGATTTTATTGATGAAGATGAATCTACGGAGTCAAATGGGCTTGAGTTGGGATCATCTCCGGAGCTTGAGATCCGACCTCCGGATATCAGCGAGGTGCAACTGCCGCAAGAATGGACGTACTAGCTATCCTACCTCATCCCACGCCCGATTAATAATGTAGGGTTTGTCCAAACTGACCACTCTGCTAAGGGGCAACATGAAGAAAAATAAATAGAAATTCATATGAACAGGTTGGGAAAATCATATAAATGAGGTTCAGAATAATAATTTGGCACTGATTTTCTGTCTGTAAATTTAGTACAATGAAAATGAGGGCCAGCCTTCCCATTGGATATGAATTAAACAGTTGCAAGTTGCATATTGATTGTAAATACGTAGGGTATGTGCCTCTCGTGCTACAAAGTTAGCTGTATATGTATATAGCCTTGCTTTGAATTTGTGGATATAAAAATATCAGTTGGTATTGTTGTCATTTCTTGAATAGAAAAATTAGTAGTAGTACTTAGTTTATGGTTACTACCAATTTATGAATGATTTAGTACGAGATTTGGGTGTCTGAGAAAATATATATGGAGTATTTGAGAAACTTGAATGGGGCAAGTGCGAACGTGAGATAGATTGTTTTCAGATACATTTGATATTTGAAAAAAAATAAAGTACTATTAGAAACTCAATCCAATGAAAATAGGAAAGTGTGTTTAAAATCATGTAAGTGCTACAACATATACACATCAATAACTAATGGTCTTACAGTCCCTACTAGTCCACTAAAATAGTATTAATAGTTGAGTAAGATTGGTAAAATAAAAGAGATGAGAGAGAAAAAAATGGTCAATATATTCTTATTGAAAAATGAGATTCATCCTCATTAGAAAAAAAAAGGAAAAAAAACTTATCACAAATGAATAAAGATTAATTTTATGAAGGACTCATAAAAACAAGAATATTTTATATGTACAGAGGTAAGAGCCGTAAGAGGTAGAAAATTTTCTAACAAACATAAAATAGATTTGAATAATATAAAATTTTGTAAATTAGTACTCCCTAAATTTTTTTTGCAATAAAAGAGTGATACTTAATTAAGGTGGAGCACAAAGGCTCAATAGTATTTATCAGGCTCAAAAAAAGGCCCAATTCAAAAGTATTACTAGTATGGGACATGTTGTATTTGAGCCATTAACATAGAGCCCAATTGAAATAGAACACTGAAATTCGGTTTTGCTCAATAAGGACATGTATTTTACTACTAGTATTTTAATATAATAATGATGACATTACTAAAACACCAATATATTTTTCTACAGTACAATTTTGGAGACCTTACACCCCCACCCTAATGTAGCTCCGCCTCTCCCTACAATGTATGCTAGGATAAAACAAAAGTAGAAGATAAACACAATTTATATTAAAGAATTGCTTATGAAATATTGGAAGCTTCCATTTAACATTTTACTTTATTTTGTAAACTGAACAATAATTTTTGAATATAAGATCCGATCCAACTTTATCATATCATCCAATATGGATTCAAATCAATAAGAAGAATTTACAGAAAATTTAATCCACACACAACACATAATTTATCTTTGAAAAAAGAGCCTTAATTGTATAGAGATGGCCATGTCAGCAAACTGATCCGATAGTCATAACCATCCGTATCCGAGACTCTCCGAGTGGCCACAAAATCTCTTGAAAACCCTACTCTCAAACACAAAAAACCCTAAACTATGCCCGACTACAGCGACGATGAAAACCCCAGCGTTGAACGACATCAACGCCAACATAACAAGGTAAGTCAACCCGACCCTCAGACCATACACGAGGACCGAGACAAGGCCACAACTTGCTTTCTCATGAGCCATTTCCAGATAACTAGAAAGTAGCTCAACGATAAAAGCAAGCGCAAATACCAAGAAGAGGGCCAGCACGTACATCCCCGTGTGGGGCCCGGGCCACCCCGAGAAGAGTACCTTGGAGTTTTTGCCCCAAAAGAAGGTCATGTGTGTCAGGGCATGACCACCATCACCATGGTCCATGTTGTGATCCATCTATGTGATGCTAAAACGCTGCGTTTTGATTGTTTGGTATGTAATGTTGGTTTAATAGAGATGGAGATTAAGAGATTGTTAAATGGCTAAGAAGAAGAAGGATTTTGGTAAAAGGCTTGATTATTTTCTTCAACAATATGACACCCTTATATAGGGCATTATAAAGCTTGTGCTACAAGTATTCTTGGGCACCAAGCTAATATATTCTTGGGCACCAAGCTCATGTATTTCTTAGCCTCCAAGCTAATGTATTTCTTAGCCTCCAAGCTAATACAAAGCTTATCGTACAATCTTATACCTTTCTTTTTCTAACACTCCCCCTCAAATTGAGTAGTGGGATCCCCGATACTCAATTTGTCAAGAACTCCTTCAAGACTCCTTGAGCTAACTGCCTTGGTCAGTATATCTGCTAGTTGATCTTCAGAACGTACAAAAGGGAATTCGACCACTCCTTCTTCAATTTTTTCCTTGATGAAGTGTCTATCCACCTCAACATGCTTTGTTCGGTCATGTTGGACTGGATTCTCTGAAATGCTTATGGCGGCTTTGTTGTCGCAGTATAACTGACTCTTACTTGGAATATAATCAATCTCTGTCATCAATTTCCTCAACCACATGATCTCGGTCAGACCACTCTTAATTCCTCTGAATTCTGCCTCTGCACTAGACAGGGCTACCACCTTCTGCTTCTTACTCTTCCACGTTACCAAGTTTCCTCCAACGAATGTAAAGTAGCCTGAAGTCGACCTTCTATCCACTGGATTACTTGCCCAATCTGCATCAGTATACCCATGGATGTCTAAGTCTCCATTTTTCTTAAACATTATTCCGTGTCCGACGGTTCCCTTCAAATATCGAACTATTCTTAGTGCAGCTTCTAAGTGTTCGGCCTGGGGTTGATGCATAAATTGACTTACAACCCCTACAGCATAAGCGATGTCAGGTCTAGTGTGAGATAAATAGATGAGTCTCCCAACTAGTCGCTGATATTGCCCTCGATCTGCGGCCTCAGCTCCATCTTGTATCTTCAAGCCATGGTTTTGTACAATTGGGGTCTCGGCTGGCTTACACTCTAGTAGGCCGGTCTCTGCTAAGATGTCCAAGATGTACTTCTTCTGTCTCAAGAATATCCCCCGTGGTGAGCGAAGGACTTCAATTCCCAAGAAGTACTTGAGATCACCTAAATCCTTCATCTCAAATTCTTTGAAAAGCTTCTCCTTCAAATTCTCAATTTCCTTTGCATCATCGCCTGTAATAATCATGTCATCAACGTACACAATTAAACAGGTAGTCTTTCCCTCGTGCCTTTTCAGGAACAGTGTATGATCTGAATTGCTTTGCCTGTATCCATAGCTCTTCATTGCGTCTGCAAATCTACCAAACCAGACTCTCGGTGACTGCTTTAGCCCATACAGAGTCTTCCTCAATCGGCATCCTTCACCTGCCTTGAACTCATCAGAGAAGCCTGGTGGCGCCTCCATATATATTTCCTTTTTCAACTCCCCATGAAGAAAGGCGTTAGTGACGTCGAACTGGTACAGTGGCCAATCTCGATTGGCGGCAATGGAAAGTAGTACTCGGACTGTATCCATCTTAGCTACAGGAGAGAACGTTTCTGAGTAGTCTATTCCATAAGTCTGAGTGTACCCTTTAGCCACCAGTCGAGCTTTATACCGCTCGATACTTCCATCCGGTCTCCGCTTAATGGTGAACACCCATCTGCACCCAACTGGTTTCTTTCCTTCGGGGAGTATACACTTGTCCAGGTGTGGTTACGCATTAAAGCATCTATCTCCTTTTTCATAGCTTCTCTCCAATGCTTGTTCCTCATCGCTTCATCGGCTGACTGTGGGATTTCCTCCTCGTCGTAGAGTGCTTCCTCGAACGCCTGAGCCATCTCAGTCAGGTGCCCTTTTGCCAAGTTAGCAATAGAGTATCTTGCCTTTCTGTTGATTCTTTCTGGACTGTACCTCTTTGGTGGTACTCCCCTGTTTGCCCTTGGAGGTAGTATATATCTCCCAGTGTCAGGATCGACTCCCTCAACTTCATCCATTTCAACTTCTTTAGGTTGATCACTATTCTCCCCCTGAGTCTCATCCACTACACTAGTTCCAGTAATCTCATTGACAGGGGCAAGAGTACTTACATTCGATATCAGGAGCGGAGAGTCACTACTAGGACTTGTGTCACCTGCCGCTTCAGTCTGCACCACGTCAGAGACTTGTCCAGCGGAGTTGCGTACTGCTTCCTCTGGTAGGTCCACTTCTGGTACACTTGGCATTGACACCCAGCTTAGTGGGTCACTACTAGGTGTCCTAATATCACCTCCCCCTGACCGCTAAGGTGGGTATAGAAGTACTCTGATTCAAGAAAGTCACAATTCATGGTCGTGTACATACGATTAGATTTAGGATCAAAGCATCTATAACCCTTTTGGTTCACCCCGTAACCCACAAATACACATTTAATAGCGCATGGGGATAATTTTGTTCGTTCATGTTTTGGTATATGGACAAAGACGGAGCAGCCAAAGATCCGAGGTTTTAGGGAAAGATGTTGAGGAATGGTCGTGTATAGGGCTAGGGTATTGGCTGGCGTTTGAAACTTTAGGATATGGGTAGGTAGCCGATTTAGAAGGTAAGCGGAAGTGGCGAGGGCTTCAGGCCAGAAGGTCTTTGGGACTTGTGATTCAATGAGTATGGCACGGGTCATTTCTAGTAGGATTCTGTTTTTCCTTTCGGCTACCCCATTTTGTTCTGGAGTGTGGGCACAGGTGGTTTGGTGTATCATTCCCTTTTCTAGGATGAACTGTTTCATTTTGGAATTGACAAACTCCCCCCCCCCCCCCCATTATCAGATCGAAGGGTTTTGATGGGTTTTTGGTATTGTGTTTGGACAAGATTATAGAAGTGGACAAAGTTTTCGAAAACTTCAGATTTATGCTTCATAAAGTATACCCAAGTCATACGGGTACAATCGTCAACAAAGATAATAAAGTATCTAAAGCCTTGTCCCCCAACTACTGGTGCGGGCCCCCAAACATCAGAATGTATTAAATCAAAAATAGATTTAGTACGAGAATTACTCAACGGATAGGGGTTTCTATGGCTTTTAGCTAAAACACAAGTTTCACAATGCATGCTCGATTTTGAAGTGATATTAGGAAATAACATTTTTAAATAACCCGGAGAAGGATGTCCTAGGCGTCGGTGCCAAAGCCAAGCTTCCCTATCAGCAGACCCGTGAGTTAGCATGGCAGCTCCTTTTTGGGCTATCTCATCCACGTAGTACAGCCCGTTACTTTCAGTGCCACGTCCAATAATCTCTCCGGTCCTGATATCCTGCAGTAGACAGAAATTCGGTTGCATTAGCAGTGTGCAATTTAATTCCCGAGTCACATGACTGATTGACAGTAGTTTATGGGAAAGTGAGGGAACATGCAAACAATTAGATAATTCTAAAGTTGGAGAAATCTTCACAGTCCCTGCCCCCTTTACAACCGTAAAATCCCCACTAGCAGTCTGAATATGAGATAGGTGAGGCTTGTGAGTTTTAGAAATATCTGACTCGTCATAAGTCATCGTGTCAGTGGCCCCGCAATCAAAAATCCACCTATTGATTTTTCCAATACCTGCAGACATAGCACATGCTGTCCCAAAATTTTCTAGGACTTGAAACCTATTTTTACATTCAATGGGGGTTGATTTATAGCTTTCGAGCATGTTGGGGTTTATTTTAGAATTTTGGAATTTTATTGGGGCCAAATCAAACATATTTTCATCATGAGGTATATTTTGTAAAGGTAAGGAAGGCCGAGGGTTAGGTTGCAAACCTAACCCTAATACCGCGTTACCTCCCGCCGTCTCCCTCATTTCCTCTTCGTCGGATTTGGTTCCTCCAGCGGCGAACTGCGCGATTCCGGCTGTTCTCGGTGGTGCGCCGATCAACTGCTCGTTGCCCCGGGTATGAGTAGTCGTGTCACGGCTGCCCTCGGTGGCGGCGAGGGTTGTGATTCCTCCATCCGTTCCAACAGCCGCGGGGGCGTGGCCTTTGCTCCACGGTGGCCGAGTAGCCGCCGATTTGTGCTTGAACTCCCACCATTCCGGATACCCTACCAATTCAAAGCATTGCTCTCTTGTGTGCTTGCGTTTTCCACAATTGGTACAAACCAATTTGGATCTATCATCATCCGTTCTTCGCTCCTCGGATGTCCGTTGGTTTCATCCCCCATTTCCGCTACTGCCACCACGGCGTGGGGCGGTGGAGTGATTTGGCCTCCTCGCCGTGAATAGCCCTGCTCCGATTCCGTCTCCTGGGGGTTTTCCGTCTGTAGGACGGAGAATTTCCGATCGGGCATCTTCCCGCTTCGCTATGTTGTACGCTTGCTCGGCTGAGGGAAGTGGTTCCATTTTTAACACCTCTCTCTTTACGATTTCATACTTGTCATCCAATGCCGTAAGAAACTGATACAGTCTGTTTTGTTCAGTTTCTTCATTGTGGATCTGTATATCATCTGGGCATTTCATCCGGTTGGGCCTCTTTTGGTCAATTGCTGTCCAGATCTCATTGAGATCGTTCCACACTTCCTCCAGTGTGGTGTTCCCCTGTTTTAGAGTGCTTGCCCTACGGTGTAGATCGTATATCTGTAACGAATCTCCACCGCTTTTGTATGTTACGGCCAGGCTGTCCCATATGTGCTTCGCCGTCGGTTGTTGAGCCACTCGGCTGACCAATTTGGTCTCGATATTTTGAACTAGCCACGTAAATACACAATGGTCGGCTTCCTGCCATTGTGTAAACGTTGGATCTGTTCTTGCTGGTGGGGATGGGACTCCAGTGATGTGAGATACCATCCCCCTTCCGCTAATCGCATTGTGCATCAGGATGGACCATACCGGATAGTTCTCTCCGTTGAGTTTAAACCCTACTGTCAAGGGTTGAGAATCGGTCTTGTATATTGGTTTTTCTGGTTTGTCGGGATTTTCTGGTGGTTGGTTTTGCATGAGGCTTTTTCGCATGAAATTTGAAAAGAGACGTGCAAACTCATCCGCTTCGGATGAGTTCGGGTCGCCGGTGATCACCTTTTCAGTTTCTGACATTTCTGCCTTTTACAGGTTCTTGGCCAAGAGGTTGGGAGAGGTTTAAGAGCGATGATGAGATTGATTCTGAGCTCCAAGAATCGTTGCTGGCTCTGATGCCATGTTAAATGGCTAAGAAGAAGAAGGATTTTGGTAAAAGGCTTGATTATTTTCTTCAACAATATGACACCCTTATATAGGGCATTATAAAGCTTGTGCTACAAGTATTCTTGGGCACCAAGCTAATATATTCTTGGGCACCAAGCTCATGTATTTCTTAGCCTCCAAGCTAATGTATTTCTTAGCCTCCAAGCTAATACAAAGCTTATCCTACAAGCTTATACCTTTCTTTTTCTAACAGAGATGAGTTGTACTGCCTGCTTAACCTAGCTTGTACTTTAATTTGACTATTTCACGTGTTTCTTGATTTCTTACTTTTTCTCATGAGTTATCATTTATATATATTTGTATTAAAATTCATGGGATATAAGGAAAAATATTTGCTTAGTTATTTTATTGGTGGCATTTGCGTTAATAGATTAATAAACGTATGGATAGAAAGAGATGCCCACGGTTCGAAAACCGGCGGTTCCGGTTCGGAACCGCCGGTTCCGGTTTTGGCGGAAGCGGAACCGGAACCGGACCGTGAGGCTATTTCACGGTTCCGGTTCCGGTTCGAAAACCGGGCGGTTCCGGTTCCGGTTCGGAACCGCCGGTTTTCCGGCGGTTTTGGCGGTTCCGGTTTTTGAACCGGCGGTTTCGCCGGTTCAATTATTTTTTTTTTTTTTGACCTGCCACTCATCCATGTTCATTTGAGAAATTTCATCAATAACGGATCTCCGAGATGGCCTCTTGGCCTTTCCCTTTCCCTTATTAACACGACCTTCTCGGGATGAAGACATATTGGAATGGTATGTAGAAATGTAGAAATATGGAATAATATATTTTTTTTTGTTTTAGTAATTGAGAAAGAAAGACAACTTATAGAACTACGGGAACAAGTATAACTGTATAAGTGTATAACAATGCGTAATAAGAGTAGCAATTGCGTAATTAAATGGAAGCACAATAGCACAAATGAGAAATTGGAGACAAAGAGAGAGAATTGAGAGATTGAAGAGAGAAACTCTTATTAACACAAGAGTGGGGTGAATGTAAATGAGGATAGAGGGGGGTATTTATAGAAAAAATGAGGGGGAAAATGGAAGAATTCGAATTTGAAATTTAAAAAAAAAAAAAAATTGAATTTTCACAAAACCGGCGGTTTTGGCGGAAAACCGCCGGAACCGGCGGAACCGCCGGTTTCCGAAATAAAACCGCCGGTTCGGTCAACGAACCGTCTGCAAAAGCTGCTCCATTGTCGCCTCGTGCTCCGCGCCGCCTCGAAAGCCACTAAACCGGCGGTTAACCGCCGGTTTTTCCGGTTAACCGCCGGTTATTCGCCGAAAAACCGGCGGTTTCGACCGTTTTTGAAGATCACCACCGGCCCCCATCCCCCTGCCTCGATTTAAGCGCCGGAACCGGCGGTTCCACGGTTAACCGCCGGTTCCGAACCGTCCCGAACCGCCGGTTCGGTGACGGTTCCGGTTCGAAATATCTTGAACCTGAACCGGACCGCGAACCGAATTGCGCCGGTTCCGGTTCGGGAATATTGCGCCGGTTCCGGTTCCGGTTCCGGAACCGCCGGTTCCGGTTCGGCGGTTAACCGCCGGAACCGGAACCGGTGGGCATGTCTAGATAGAAGGGATAGCTATTGGCATAGAGATGGAAAATAATAAGTTAATGTGCATTAACTATTGTTAACAAAAGAAGAATAAAAAAGTGTTGACTTTAAGCTGTTTTGCTTCATTAATTTGTGAGGATTTAAAGTCAATTCGCCAATTTAATTTTTCGTTAGCAGGTCACTAGGTGGGTACGCCTATTATTTTCCGTATCAATTATAATAAATGACAAAATAATACCCATAACTACTTTTCATATATAGCATACAATATCAACATAGGATAGTTATAAAATACAAACTCTAAATATTATATAAATTTTAAATTATGATTTTGACTGTTAAAAATATTAACATATGATAAAATAACAAAAAAAAATATCAACGTGTCAACACATTATTTTTTATATTAATTCTGATCAAAAAATTACTTTATTCATAATAATAATTACTTGAAAACATTTCGTCCATATAAAATGCCCATTTTTATTTTGATGAAGTAGTTGTTATGCTAACGATAAGTAACCCACTAGTATTTAATGCCAATAAATGCTCTTTATAAGTTATAATACTGAGAATTATGTGGAAGAGTCAATATATTATTACGTTTATATTTCCTTCAATTTGGGTCGGTTCAAGAAAAATATGCGGTGAGTCGAAAATTTGAAGTAAATCTAATTCTTTCCAATTCCAAAGATATAGAAATCTTGCATTTATATTAATAATTGATCAGATCTTAAATCACTCTAATACAAATTAATCCTAAAAACGCAGTAATTGGACAAAATGGAAGAGTCAAAAGAGCTGATTTTAATGAATTGTAAAGAATCACATAACCTGCTCATATTTGTTTCCATCCACACACAAAATCAAATTAGATCGAGTTCCAAGAAATGATATAAACTCATCATATACAATTATAAATGCAATCTAACTCATTATACAGCATTACAGCTGATATCTTGTTCTTATAGGATTACGACAAAAAAGATCGGTATGAGTGTCTTCTTATGTTTTTAACTTGTGGAGTACTTAAAATAGAGTTATTCTTAAAAATAGCTTCATTTTTACTCTTTTTTTTTATTATTTTTTAACTCAAATTTACAGTACTGGTTACAATTAGATGCTGAATTCATCTTTATTATTCATCGTATAGTATAAACTAAAATTTTGTCAACTACGTTCAGAATAATTACTCACTACAAATATAACTCGAATTTTTGGCTTATAGTACTACAAGCTAAAATTTTGCCAACTATGTCAGACGTACAACGCTGGAAAAAGGTTATTTAATTATCATTTAAAATCAAATAGTAATGATACTACAAATTATTATTGATGAAAAAATGAATAAAGGAAGACGTTTTATTTGGATTAATTGGCTAAAATTTTGACTGAGAAAAATATAGTGGCAATAAATTATGGAGTACTATCATATTTATAATTATTGAAAATCCAGACAGAAAAGTCACAAAAATGCAAAATTAAGCTGTTGTTTCACAACAATCCTACTTTTAGAGCCAGTTGTTAACCAAAGATTTGCAATTAATAAATAAGAATAATTTACAATCCCTGAAAAAACTCAAAAAGTAGGAGAACTAATTAGTTCAGAATCGTTTCCATAATTAAATAAATACAACATTTTCGCCATTTATTTACCCCAACAAAATAATAATCCAACACACACACAGTCACACTAGATATTTTGTGCAGAAATCAAACATGAATGATTAATTAATGATACAAAACCTTGAAATCAAAATTTGAAAACCTACCCTAAATTCCCACCATCAACAAGTCATCGGCGGCAGATCCGAACCCTTCCCGTTACCGGAATCCGCCTTGCTAAAAGCCCTACTCCCGAAGAAGAAGAATCCAACGGCGTGTCCGGCGACGGCGGCGATGAAAACGCCGCCGTTGAATGACATGATGGCGAGCATGACGAGGTAAGCGAGGCCGATCCTGACGGCGTACATGAGCGTCTGCAGCAGGGCGGCGGCGGGGCGGCGCTCCTTGAGGAGGTTGTTGTGGGAGAACCACTCGACGGCGAGGGCGAGGAAGAAGACGACGGCGAGCGCGAGGAGGTACATGGCGAGGTGGCCGGAGCCCGGCCAGGAGTCGAAGAGAATCTCGGTGTCTTTGCCCCAGAAGAAGGTCATGTGCATCATCATGTGGCGGCGGTGCATAGGCATCGGCGGCGCCATCGCCATGCCGTCCATTTGGCCGCCGTGGTCCATTTTGGGGATTTGAGGCTGAGAGAATAAGATGGGGTTTGGATTAATTTGTTGTGATGTGATCATTCAAATAATCAAATAGCGTGGTAGTACACTGCCATTTATTCTATGTACTACTAACATTTTGTTTTATTTTCTGTACTATACTAAAATATCTGTTACCTCCCTTCTACCGGAACAGTACTACTTTTTAATTGGCCTAACACATTTTAAACTATAGTAATTACTAAGGCCATCCACTACGCTATCTCTATACCGTCCCTTAAACTGTCCCTTAACTACTATTTGACCACTATTTGAGGGCTCCACTGTCCTTTTTTCCTCCATCCCTTAACTAAGGGACGGAACCTGTAACGCTCTGTCTCTTAACCGTCCCTTATTCCATCCCTTAATTACTATTCATTCAATTTCATTTTTTATTTTTTTTTCCAACTCAATTCAATTTAAACAAACACAATTCATTAAAATTAAAACAACATTACAACATAAAATAAAAATACAACTTAAAAATAAAAAAAAAAACATAATTAAAATCTTTAAAAAATAAAAATGACATAATTTAAAATACAATTTTATATGAACATCCTTGAATGTTTTATGTTTCACTTTCGATGTGGGACAAAATCATTCTTGGATGTCTCTATAAAAGAGAAACAACCAAGAATGATTTTGTCCCACATCGAAAGTGGAACATAAAACATTCAAGGTTGTCTCTATAAAAGAGAAGCAACCAAAAATGACTTTGTCCCACATCGAAAGTGGAACATAAAACATTCAAGGTTGTCTTTATAAAAGAGAAGCAACCAAGAATGAGTTTCATAAATTCGCAAGCCCATCAAATATATGTGGGCTATTACGAATTTCTTGTATTTAATTATTTGTAAAAATTGTTTTTAAATATAAAAATAATTTTTATAAATAAAAGTATTTTTTTTAAATTTGATTTTTTTTTAAAAAAATTGATTTAGTGCGTCATCCGTGACGACGCCCACTCGCGGGCTAGCGAGTGGGCATCACGCATGCATCGGGGGCGCGCCACATCGCCCGGGCGCGTGACGGGCCGGCGCGTCCCTTGTCTCGAGGATACGGGCTACGGGACGGGCTGGGGACGGGCTACGGGACGGGACGAACGTTGCAACGCGTCCCGCGGCGGAAACGGTTCGCGAGCCGCGCGCGGGACGCGTAGTGGATGCTCTAAGGCCATCCACAATGGGGCGGACGATAGCGCGCCCGATGCATCGCGCTATCGTCCGCCACTGTGGCTCCGCGGACGACGAACGATGTGTCGTCCGTGCCCGACACTTAGTCCGCGGACTATAGGGCATCGTCCGCGCCATCGTCCGCCAACTATGGGAGGCGCGGACGATGCAACGCGTTTTTGTTTTTATTTTTTTAAATTCGATATTTGTCTATTTAACCCTCGATTGTCATTCCATTTTTCATACGAACATTTCTCGCATCAGTTCTCTCATCTCTCACATCTCTCCAAATCTCACAAGCCAAAATGAACCACGACGACGACCGGAGTTCCTCGGAGGGCGGTAGTCCGACCTTGACTCGAGTCTTAAATGCAGCCGTGTAATGTATTAATTTTGTAAATGAAATGAAGGTTTTTCCCAATTTTTGTAGTTATTTAAATATTCAAATAGAAGAAAATGCTTAGGGGGCCCCACTGCAGGTGGAAGGGCATATGGATAAAATGCTGACGTGGCGGTGCATAGGGCGCCCCATCGTGGATGGCCTAAAATAATAGTGAAAATAGTGTTAGTTGGGTCTAAAATTATAAAATTCATATAGTACTTTTCAGGTCCGCTAATAAATGTTCTATTTTTTACAAATTTGTTTGACTTTATAAAAGAAAATGGAAGAAAAAGTTAATGTAAGGTTGGTCTTAATGTTATAATAAAATGTAATTGAAATGAATCAATGGATTGTGTAGTTAAATTGCCAAAATAATAATGAGACATTTATTAACTGGGCGGATGGAAAAGAAAAATGTTACGGGACGTATGGAGTACTGGTTAGGTACTAATATTTATTTATTTCATGTACTACTACAATTAATTAGTAGGCCTCAATACATCGAATAAAATCGGATAAAGTTTTAGTGCGAAAAAATATTGTAGTATTATTATGAAGGAAGGGACTTTTTAAGAACCTAAGGAGCTAATTTATATAGAACAACACTAATAATGCAGTACATTTTAGAAATTGGCTAGCCTCATGATAAGCAAGTATTAATCCTACATTGCATTATTCTGAGATTAAATATCGGAATGTATCTATACAATCGAGCAATATTCATAAACTTCAAAAGTATCTATTAGTACATTAAAATGAAGGCAATATTCGTAAAAGATTTGTCAAACTAATCACCATTATATTTCTAAAAATATTACTTCGCACAAGAGTTGATTGAATTTCTTTATTTTATTTGTGTCTCACCTTAATTATAGCCCATTTCCCAATCTCGCAAATACATTTAGTTACCGAAACCCCGTATAAACATTCACGCTTAAAATAAAGAATCCATATCCAATAATGAATTGATTATATATTATCACCCCACATTTAAATTCCTAGTATTCTTGTTCAAAAATCCAAATCACATTCGGTAATTATTGTTACATATATTTCATAGTCTTTAGCATTACCTGTCTAACCTACCACACCTTAGTTGTATTCTTCAATTGAAAAACAAGAATTAGAATTTATATGCCTAATTAATTGCCATCAACTTCAACTAAAAATAACCACCCAAATCACTTTCCAACAACATTAGCATTGTGATAAATTATCATATATTCGAAATAATCACATGACCAAATGCCGAACTCTCCTTTAAACAGTAACAATATATATATATATATATATATATATATACAAAACCAAATAAAAAAGAAAAAGCAATAAATTAGCAGCTCAATGGTGGAAGATCTGATGCTTTGTGATAGCCTAACTCATTCTCATCAAAAACCCTACTTCCAAAGAGCAGAAACCCTAGAGTGTATCCGGCCACCGCTACCGCAAAGATCCTGGCGTCGAACGACATCACAGCCAGCATCACGATGTATGCCACCACCATCCTAACGACGTAAAATCCAGTCTGAATGAGACCTAGTCTGACGTTATTGTCGTCTGAGAAATTGCTCAAATAAGTGGTGTGTGACATCCACTCTACCACCAGAGACATCATGAAAACAATTGCCAAATCTACTATATTTAGATACAAATTTTCTGAGCCATCTCCAAGGGAAAATGTCATGTGGGATTCCATGATTTTCTATATTTGATCTTTGAAAAGTGAGTATGATTGAAATAATAGAAGAAAATTGAACTGGTGTTTGTTTGATTAATATCAGAGGAAGTTTGAAGGTTTTAAAATGAATGTTTAACACCAACTTTGTTGTGGTACTACTAGGTTGTTAGTTTTTGTACTACCTAAATATCTACTTTGATGACTTTACACTCATTCCTCGAAATTTTTATGCACATTAATTAGCGTTTGAAGAAATAAATGGGTAAAAATCTTTCTAGGTCCTCTTCAAAAAATAAATAATCATATGAAAAATATATATACCATATATATATAGTGGAGAAGTAATTAACACTTACAAATCTAAAATCATTACTGAATCAACGTGGGACTTCGATCGATTGTGCATAAGAAAGATTTGAAATCTATATATAACTTTTTTGAAAAGGAACATACATGAATCAATTTCAATAATGCGTAAAAGTTTTTCCATAAATTGTGCCTCGATAGATGTTGACTTTCAAAACAATGAAATCCAATCATTTTCTTCACTTATCGCTGTTTTCTTTAATGTACTACACATTATATTACTACTTGTTAGTACGGTTGCAATTTAAAAAGTACTACAG
Organism: Salvia splendens; assembly: GCF_004379255.2. Taxonomy (NCBI): domain Eukaryota; kingdom Viridiplantae; phylum Streptophyta; class Magnoliopsida; order Lamiales; family Lamiaceae; genus Salvia; species Salvia splendens. The sequence goes on from NC_056039.1 coordinate 4,461,881, forward strand.
TATTAATATAATAATAAGTAAAGGTCAAAATTGGTCCTGAATATATGCTCATTTTATCATTTTGGTCCTAAACATTATCTTTTGAATTTTTGGTCCTGGACATTTCAAATCGGATCACAATTGGTCATCCGTTAACAATTCCGTTAATATTTAACGGTCAACGATTTTAATCACAATTTTGACCAACTTAAACAATTTTTAATTATTTAATCATCAAAAATATTTTTTTAAATAAAATCATAAATAATTTGATTATTTAAAAATTGTTTAAGTTGTAATAAATAATTTATGATTTTTTGATGATAAACACAATTTTGACCAACTTAAACAAATTTTAAGTATTTAATCATCAAAATTATTATTTTTAAATAAAATCATAAATAATTTAATTATTTAAAAATTGTTTAAGTTGTAATAAATAATTTATGATTTTTTATGATAAACACAATTTTGACCAACTTAAATAATTTTTAATTATTTAATCATCAAAATTATTTTTTTTAAATAAAATCATAAATAATTTTGTTATTTAAAAATTGTTTAAGTTGGAATAAATAATTTAATTATTTAAAAATTATTTAATTATTTCTAATAAATAATTTATGATTTTATTAAAAAAAATAATTTTGATGATTAAATAATTAAAAATTGTTTAAGTTGGTCAAATTTGTGATTAAAATCGTTGACCGTTAAATATTAACGAAATTGTTGACGGAGGATCAATTGTGATCCGATTTGAAATGTCCAGGACCAAAAAATTCAAAAGATAAAGTTTAGGACCAAAATGATAAAATGGACATATGTTCAGAACCAATTTTAGCATTTACTCTATAATAATATATGCATATATTTAATAGCTATACCAAAATCTATTTTAAGTACTTAGACTTAATTGGTCAATATATTACTTTGCCTGACCTTTCTTGTGGAAATCCATGTATGCTTGTCCACAAAAAAAGTGTTTGAATCTAATAAAGAGTTGTAATATTGTAAACCATCATTACCGCATTCCTGAAAACCAAGTCAATAAGGCATGTTGTTCATATAGAAAATAGGATAATTGCAAAAAAATAAAATTACATCATTCGTTTATTTACAACAACATTTAATTGCGTAGAATAACAAATTTTCTTCATTTCTATTTAGAACAACACTTTTAATCTGATGAAAATAAAACTGGCACAAATAAATAGTAGCAAACAAAAAAACGTGAGCGGCAGGGATTCGAACCTGCGCGCGCAGAGCCCACATGATTTCTAGTCATGCCCGATAACCACTCCGGCACGCTCACTTCATGCACGATTAATACCTTTAATTTATTACTCTTATTAAAGTATTACTTTGCCACCCGCCTATATTGTTTAAAACTAAAATTGCTGTACTTTGCATGCATAATACACTTGGTTTTTTACCAATACTATAAAAAATTTCCATTTCCCCCTGTTCACACTGGGATTCGACTCAAAATTTTCAACCACAAATAACAACAGTAATGTATACTAGCAAGTTCTAAACCAAGAAGGTAAAAGGCATACAAACACGAATTTATAGGGTTTGAATATATGCAGTCACTTTGACTAAAATATCTCCTCATAATTTCGTTTAACAGACGGTAGAAGTGCCATATTCTCAGACATAATATCGCTAAGCTAACAGAGTGACCAACACCTTACTACATCCCGGCTGTAGCTAAGCATAATAGAAAGACGGAAACTGGATACTATAAGGGCTGTCAAATGTCAGAAGATGAACAGCAACACCTCGTCAATCTTTCCCTGACATTAGATAAACAGATGAACTGTTGGCTAATAGAATTGATCAAATTTGAAAGGGATTGAAAAGCTGCAGAATGTTTTAAGGGAAAGAAATATCAGAAGAGAGCTCATTTCCCACTTCCGCAGATAACGAAGAATAAATACCGGACATGTTCAAAAGAAAACTTAGCTTTAATATGAAGTACGATGAGTAAGTATAGCACTTACAAGGGTTACTATTAGAGATGTTGGTATTTGGAGCCTGATCAGGTGTTTAGGTAGTTAGCGGCCATCATAAGTTCCAGCGTAAGCTCAGGTTCTATGTGGAACTCAGTCTCCTTGCCACTACAGACCAAATTCCAACTTGTCATCATCATTAATCATATAAGGAAATCCATGGATTGGGGAATGAGAAACTATATTTCTGTCTTGCTCACACTCCATACTCAAAAGAAACCAGTTTACACCTTCATAGTTCTTTAATTTTTCATTCTCCCTAATTCCTAATTGCCACTAAGAAACTAAAATCAAGTAAACGACTAGTCCTAGTTCACTTAAAAATAAAATAAAATATCAGATAATGAACATTTACATCAGATTTTAAACAGACTAATTGCAACCTATTTATTCAAGAGAGACATTTAATATATTTAAACCTTTATTTTTCCTTTAAACTTTTGGATCAATGTCACAATAAAGACCGTAGTTACAATATGCAGTTTGGATTACTCCAAAGGAAATAGTGATATGTGGGTCATCCTTACAGCATGATTCGATAATGGTAAAACAAGTATAATAACAATATGAGATACCTGGGAATAGACGTGTAAAATGGCTAGCAAACTATAATTGAAAACATTAGGTTTGAATTTGGCTAATTAATGAATAATGATGTTTATCATATGATGTCCTTTTTATGAAGGTTGTACCAGCAATTCAAGTGTTACTTACTATCAACTAGACAACTACAAACAGAAGCACCACATACATAAAGTGAGAGCAAGGCCTTAGGAAGGATCTGGCAAGTAAATATATTCAAAAAGTGTTTTTTTTTTACTTTTAGCATGCTGTAAATGAATGGAATTTCTCTTGAATAAATTCAGAACATGTCTGAATTCTGCGATTTGTTTTAGAATAAACCCAAATATAGATAATTGAAGATGAAAAATAATTTTGTACTCAGAATTCGCTAGTATGTTAGACTGGATGTTTTATGCATCATGCAACTATATTGTTTCTTTCTTAGGGCCCAATCCTCAGAGAAAATGACACCTCTGTTCTTTAGAACATAATCACAACCTTCTAATTCCGTCAATCGTAAGTGCCAGGTCGTTGGTATAATGTATACTACTTATAATATATGTATGATCGTACATATAACCTACAATCAATGATTTATTAAAATAACAAATTGACATCGTTTAGTAGCTAGGGTTCTACCTAGCATCTGCCAAGCATAAACTATATCTAGACTCGACGTCACTGCCACTGCTCAACCGCAACTGTCACCACCACCAATATAATATTAGCTAAACCTTGTCCATCCCCCTTTGCTGGCCTAAAAAAGAAACAAACTCTCCACCTAACTACATCATCATGCATGAAGCATCACTTGTAATCATCCGACAAGCCATAAATTCAAAAACATAGACACTATTTTCTTATACTTGGCACAATCATATTAGAGCGACTGGATACCAAGCACCCCACATGCCTTGCATCATGACGTACATCCACAAACTGAAAAGAAAAGCATTTTCTTAAAAGATTTAACACGGTATTGTCATGGCAAGTGAAAATTAACGAGTTACCCAGAGCTTCCAAACATTGGTAAAGTAAAAACTGAATACATTGATAAATATATTGGAAATGGGCAAACCTAGCATACTGAAGAGACCAATGAAAATACTGGCAGATCTTCTCCAGAATAGTGGTGCTTATCTCCGGAAAATTTACCTTTCCGTGCTCCGTTTCCAAAAAACCACCTAAAACACACAAAAGCAAACAAGAAATTTGAAACCCACAAACGAAGAAATCTCTAGAATTCGTGATTCTAATATCAATCATTATTAGATGGATAGAACTCTTCTCTCGTTTGCAGCACACAAAACATACGTGAACTCACAAAATAGATTCAAAAACACCCAATCTTGTTCCAAATTTACAATACGCATCTCAATATCTTCATATTTTTCATAAAAAGCAAAAGTCGAACTCAATCACAAGTATTAACCCCAAGCATCATGAAAATTCATCCAAAAACGACATAAAACGAATTAATTGGCAAGAATTACGTAATTGAACAGCACAGATAATTTTCAATTTCAGGAATATAGACCTGTGAGCATATTGCGGATCGTCTGAGAAACCATGGCCGCTTTCCTGTCGATGACAAATTCGAAACCCTCGGCGCTGATCAGCATGACCGTATCTTCCTTCTTCATCGTGGCGGCCGATTAATCGCCGATCAAGCGCTCCAACAAACTGTTTTCCGTTGCTCGCAAATGAGAAATTTCGTCAGATAAAGTGTGGTGGATAACTACGACTTTGGGAAGAAGCTTTATTATTCATACATTTATTTACTGTCCCATCTTAATTGTGTTCTTTATCCCTATTTTAATTAAATATTTATATTAATATACTTCTTTCCGTTCCATTTTAGGAGTTTCGGTTTACCATTACTAAACGTCGCACTTTAGGATCTCGATTGAAATATTCCAAAAATGGTAATAGGTCTCACTGCCATTAACTTTTTTTACTCACATTTTTTTATAAAATTAATACTCATGGAGTATAAAAGTATGACTCACATAATCACATTTCACTATCTTTTCACTAACTTTTCTTTATATTTTTTAAAATTTGTGTCAAATTCAAATAAGACTCGTAAAGTTGAAACTTTTAAAGTGAAATCGATTATACGTCAATAATGGTTTATTGTGCATAGAGAGAGTCTCTTGGTAACAATGCGGGTACAATATACTATCTTGCAGTAAATTGTTTATAAGCTATCTCGAAAGTAACATTGTATATCACCAATCTATCATATGATTACGGTGTATTTTTTTTAATAAAATACGGTGTAACATATATTTGTACAATATAATTTGAATTCTACGATTTCGCTAGAAATGTCCTAAACTCTTTTCTCACTCTATTATCATCAACTTTAAAAAATCGGAGGGTTTATATCTAGTCGATATTATAGGTTATAATTTAAACTGCACCAAATTTATGTCCAATTAATTTGCAAGTGGAGGGATAACTTAGGAACAAAAGATAGTAGTACTAGTACTACTTTATCTGTTGTTATGTTTCTCAAATTTTTATTATGGTCCATCATTTATTAATGACTAAAGGCTAAAATTAGTCTTGAATATATGGTCATTTTACGATTTTGGTCTTAAACATTACGTTTTGAATTATTGCATCCTACACATTATAACTTAGGCCAAAATCAGTCCATTTTGGATGGCTTCGTCTAAAATTAACGGTCAACGGCTTTTAATCAAATTTTGACGTGATTAAACTCTTTATTCTGACTATTAGCGCCCTTATTAGCAACTAATTAATCTAAAATACTAAATAAATCAATTAAAATACACAAAATGCAAAACAAAAAGATTATTGATTGCAATTCTCTGCAAAATCAAAAACGCAAAAAAGACCTTCTCTGCTATAATGAGGAAGAGCTCAAGCTTCCCTTGAGAAGATTCATCACTCTTTCTCTTATGTCTCACCCAACCTCCACCTCCAACCCCAGCAAACGCTCCTCCTCCCCTCATTCCGCCACACATCTCCAATTCTCCCCGCGATGAAGAAGGCCAAGTCTCACAATATTCCCCACGCCCACTTCTCTGACTCTCCCACCCTCTCTCCCCGATGATTGAGGACGATACCGACTCCGCACTTGAGACCTCGTCCCCCTCGACACCGGCTGATGAAGCTGATGACGACGCAAGCACGAGCTGCTGACGGCGGCAACCCGAAGATGAGCAGGTGGATAAGAGAGGTACAAGTCACAGTCGGTATTAGAAATGGGACACTCACCCCTTAAAAGGACTTATAAGGGGGAGGGTTATCCATACTTTTATAGATGAGCTAGGATCATCACCAAGCCGATGTGAGACAAGATATTAAGAATTTTAACACGCCCTCTCACGTATAGGGCGGAATGACACATCGGACTTCCATCACGTGGGTAGGCAAGAGAAGAGATAAAGAGATAAATCCATCATCGACTTGGGCCCGCTCTGATACCATATTAGAAATGGGCCACTCACCCCTTAAAGGCCTTATAAGGAGGAGGGTTGATGGAAGTCCGATGTGTCATTCCGGCCCACACGTGAGGGGCCGTGTTAAAACTCTTAAATCTTGTCCCACATCGACTTGGTGATGATCCTAGCTCCTCTATATAAGTGTGGATAACCCTCCTTCTTATAAGGCTTTTTAAGGGGTGAGTGACTCATTTCTAATAGTCGACGACCTCGGGAGGGAGAAAGGAGAAGGGCGATGGACGTTCTGGCATACCAATTCGGGAATGGGAGAAAAGAGAGAAAGAGGAATTGGATGAACTGAATGAGAGAGAGAAAGAGAGCGTGGGGATGAAGCGGGTGGCGCCGCATACCGGTGACCGTCCAAGGCAGGTTGAGGCGATGTCGCTGGTGAAGAGGAGGGGGGCAGATGTTAAGGCTCACAATTTGGGGATCCAATTGGGAGAATGATCTAATAGAACTCTTCAATTGGGAGAAAGATCTACTAGGGTTCTTCAAATCAGATGAACCTAGAAAGAAGGAGAAGAATACAGTTTTTTTAAATATTTTTTTAAAAATTAAAAATTTTAATCTAAATCTCTAATGCGGTCAAAATTGACTAAACAATATAGTTGACTGTTAATTTTAAACGGCACCGTCCAAAAATGATTAAATCCTGTCCGTTTTCAAATGTGTTGGACGAAATAATTCAAAACATAATGTTCAGAACCAAAATCATAAAATAACCATATGTTTAGGACCACATTTGACTCTTACTTTTTATTAATTATCTTATTTTATTATTTTTTTTTTCTTGGATCATACATTTCATTAATTTATTACACTTTCATATTGTATTATAAAATGATATAAAAGTAGGACTCATATATCACTAACTTTTTAAACTTAGTTTTCTTTATATTTCTTAAAATCCATGTCAGCTCAAAATGGGACACATATTAGAGGACAAGAGTATAACTGTTGCAACCAATTAATTTGGCGGAAAATAGTACTTCATCCGTCCACAAAAAAGTTATATTTAGCTATTCTGGGATATCCACAAAAAATAGTTTCATTTCTATAAATGAAATTTTCTCTATCATACTTTATCCAAATTTTCTAGTCTCTCTTACTTTACCTATTTTCTCTTTTTATTTTTTTTACTTTACCAATTTCTCATTAATATTTGTGTCGTCCACAAATAAGACTATTTTTTGTGGACGGATGAAGTAATATTATTTCAATATTTAATTTTACAACTCAGTCATATATACGCATTATCATATGATAAGTAGTCATGGTAACTGAACGACACCTTAGAGGTTGTTCAGTTTGCAACATTATATCTCATGGTTAAATATGTAGTACTCGTATGAATCTCGCAACTTTATACTAGATGAATAATTATGTGATATTTAGTCATAGCCACTTCATCCAATTAAAATAATTTCAGAGCATAATATTAAATAAATTAATATATGATATTTAATCATGGTAATTGAATGATAATGGAACGTAGTTAAATAAATAGGTGTGCGGTAGGCCGCAGATTTGAATTGTATCTGGGCAGCCATATTCAAAGCATTTTGGGTCGTGGTCCACCTAATCCATCCGCGTCCCACATTTTTGAATGGATATCCACCGCCGCGTTCACACACTGATTTTATAATTGTTTATTATGCATAAATAAATACATTGAATTTCTATTTATTTCACCGGCCGCTCAATTGACGATCATACCCCTTGTATAATTTTCACTTTTCCCTTAATTGCATTAAGATATTTCTCATCTACCTATATACTCATCCGTCCGGGAATAGAAGTCTTATTTTTTCATATTGATTCGTCCACGAATATGAGTTCTGGTTCATAATTACCACAAATGGTAAAGAAACCCTACATTTCATTAACTCATTTATCTCACACATATTTTAAAACTAATATTTCTTCCACTCACTTTTTTTAGCATTTCTTAAAACCCATGCTGGAAATAAATGAGACTCTTATTCGTGGACGAATGAAGTACTCCGCAACTACTAATAATTTTACCACCTCGCTCACAATTGTGAAATACCACTTCTACAAGTGAAGATTTGTTAATACATTAAAAAAACACAATGTTAACATTGTTAACAACAATGTTGACATTGTTAATACATTCAAATAAACATAATGTTGACATGTTATACAAATACTTTTATTCATATATAGTTTATTTTCGTTCCATAATATCACATGAAATACAGAAAATAATAAATTCTTTAGACTCGGTAAGATTATATTTTGTGTGACCTATTATTGCACTTTCTAGAGCTTATCTTTCGTATAATATAGTATACAAAAATAAATATTATATTGCACATTTTACATTAGTTTTTTCAATTGAACAGAAGAAAAAGAAAGAAAGTAGCGGAGTATTTTAAAATATCATTCAAAAGGGTAACGAAGTCAAACTACATCGTGCTTATGGAGTATTATTAAAAAACGCGCAAATTCCGTGGCATAAACCTTTCATATTCCATTCAAAACTCATTTTCCAGATCAATTTTGGAGAGAGCCAAACCTCATCAAATTATACAAAACTAGCTATAATTGGAAAGAGGTATTCACAAGGCCTGGATTTTAATGTGTAGCCAAGCACCGGTGGCGATCGACGGCAGTGGAATGAATTTGTTGGCTAACAATTGGCTGCAACGCTTCGGCAGCGGCGGCGATTTCTCGTCCCGGAGTGCCGGAAGTGAGCTCGACTTGGCGGTTATGGTCAGCGATTTTTTCGAGATCGGAAGCGCCGGAGCTGAGTCGTGGTGCAGCAGCGACAGCGATTCCGGCTTATCCGACTTGGCTTATCTGACCGACCGGATTTCGGTGAGTAGTGTGTTTTTTGGTTTGCTGATTGTGAATTATTTATTCGTGTGTTAAGGTGCGCGTTTTTGTGTGTGGTGATTGTGTGTTGTTGAATGTGAAAGAGGTTTGGCTTGGATGAGTGTGGTGAATTGGACGATTCTTTTTAGTATTTTAATTGCGAGATGGAATCAGTACCTCTGCTTGCAAAAGTGCTTGTTGATGCGAAATTAATCCTCGATAGTTCCTTGCAATTGGAATTTGAATTTATTTTACGATATATAGAGGTCTCTAAACACAATTCAGGCTAGATTTTAGATGCTCTTATAAACATGTTTCTCCAAGTTTGTTGAGTAATCGTGGTGACCTAATATAGTTTTACATGTCAAATGAATGTAAAAATTCGTTCATAAAAGCTAATACATTTTGAAATTCCATCCCTCTCAATTTTCATGTCATACTGGTGTATTCAAATACGTCAATTGCAGTCATCGTTTCATATGCAACTTAGAATATTATTTACATCCAAGTTTACCAGTAAGCATCAGTTTGTAGTTAGTTTATGATATTTAGAGTTCCATATGAGAGAAAGCACAAGCATCCAAAGAGGTTAATTTTTATGTTGCATGGTTTCATCGGTCAATGACTTACATGTCCATGTAAAGTGCTTGGATATATTGTGCATTATGTGTTGGAAGTTGTAACCAGGAAAAACTACTTGTTTACTATCATTAGCATACGAAGATAATCACTAATCATGATTCCCTAACTGCGATGGTCTACCATTCAACCACTTAGCCTTGATCTTAATCCCCTTTTTATAAAGATTTGGCTGGTTGAGAAAGTGATTTTTGATTTGAACTTTTCACCCGTTCTACTCTTAGGAATTTTATGTACAAGGTTTCTGAATGTGTCATAGTTGAATTGAATTGGTATAGCTTATGAATAACCATATAAAAGTAGGATATCCCCAGAGTATGCAATGTCTTATTGAACTGTTCAGTTGGCAACTTGATCACAATGTAACTGGTGGGAATTGATGTCCCCTCCCTACAATTTTTTATAGTTGCACATATATTCAACTTGAAGTCGACAGGTTAATAGTGAGAAACGAGTTATTTTCGCTGCAATTAGCCATTTTATTGAAGCATTGTGTTTGTATTTTTAACAGAGATTCATTTTTGCAGTTCTATAATCGATCAGTTGACCAGTATGAAAGGGATTTGATGTTGGTGATCAAATCCTCAATTCTCTCAGAAACCTGGCAAGTTGAGAAGCTAGATCCATGCAAAGCTAGCTGCATTCTTTACTCTCTGGTGAAACTTTTACAATCTTCTGGTTATGATGCAGCATTATGTGCAACCAAATGGCAAGGTGATGGCAAAGTTCCTGGAGGTATGTTCATCTACTTTTGTATGTTCTGAGCATTTATCGTCTGACATTTGATCAACTCAGTTAACTTTGAAATATGTTCAAAGTGTAAAATGTTGCTAATTACTGTTCCATTCAATCTCTGGAAATCCAGGTGAACATGAATTCGTAGATGTGATAGCTCAAGATAACAATGGAGGAACTGAAAGATACATCATTGATATAGACTTCCGAAGCCACTTCCAGATAGCAAGAGCAGTAAAATCATATAATGCAGTTCTGAGTTCTCTTCCAGCCATCTACGTAGGCACTGTGCCAAACCTCAAACAGCTTCTTCAAATCATGGTTGAAGCAGCCAGGTACTCTCTCGAGCAGAACTCAATGCCTCTTCCTCCATGGAGAGCCTTGCCTTACTTGGAGACAAAATGGGAATCGCCTTGTGAAAGAATAGTCAATTCTCCTCCTCGTTCCCACACAGCCCCATCGTCTTTGTCTCATCTCCACTGCATTGCTCTACTGCAGCGGCTCAAGTCCTTTGTTCGGTCTGATATTACGAGAGGAATGGAGTATGAATAACTGGGATATTGGATAGTTCTTTTATTCTTTATTCTTTATTCTTTTCCGCCTATAAATTTTGGATGAGGTTTATATTCATTTGCAGAAGCCTTCTTAAAGCTGAAGATTTTTCTGCCGAAGCGTATGGAATTGGACTCAGTAGAGATTGATGTATTAATCTCAATTTTGGCAAAAAATATATCGCTCGCAGTTGGTAGTTTGTAACATTTGACATATGATTCGAACCATTTTAATTGTTTGTCTCCATCTTGTGTAGTATTTGTTTTTCTATACTAATATTGTTCGTCTCCATCTAGTATTTGTTTTCTATACTACTAATAATATTGTCCGTCTCCATCCTGTATTGGTGCCTTTATCTAATGTGGGAGATTAGGCAATTATAAGTGTTATAGTATCAAACTATCATGCTTTATGTTCCAAGATTAATTCAATAATCTAGTCTTACATCTCAAGAAAAGTTAGCACATAACTAGAAAATTAAGAGTGGAATGACTACCTTTTGTCCTTCTCCACATACTACACTATCTAGACACGTTCAAGTCCCTCAATTCCTACGTTGTCACGTTTTCACTTTCTTTACTTCACTCCTCGTCTCCTCCTACAAATTATGTAATCACAAACACATCTATATACTTCATTCAATTTCCACAAAAACCTATCAAATACACTACCAAATAATAAAATTAATTCCCACCTCAAACCAATTTTCCTCCCCGTCTTAGTAATGCTGATAATACTACTCTTCGTAGTCCTATCACCCCGCCACCAACCTGCGGCACGGTGGCTGACAACCTCCCCCCACCGTCCCAAGTCGCCGCATTCATCCGTGACTAAACTGTTAGCATTCCTCATGAATCAGATGAGAAGTCTCATACTAAAGAATGAAGAGTCAATAGTTATACAACACATTAAAGAGGAACATGTAAAGTTGTCTTTCAATTATGAGAAATTGTCTTCTCATTTTCTCGTTTCTTAACTAGCTATGCTAAGGAGCAGTATATATAGAGATAAAATTGTATGTTCATCAATCACCATCATCAATTACCTTATGAAGTGACTACACATTGAAGCTCATATCCAGTGTTTTGATCCTTTCTCTCAAGGTGTCCGATCCGCCTAGCTCCGGCCGGTTCCGGCGGGTCTACGACCGGGTCATATTCACCCCGATTTTAGAATTTCACCGGCGCACGAAATCGCCGTTTATGATCTGCCCCTACCCGTACTTCGGCTTCACAGCCGGAACCGGAGATTACGCGCTTTTCCGGCAAAACGACGGCGTTTTGGACGGAGGGACGGGGTTGAAGTACACGAACACGAGCATGTTTGCTGCGCAGCTGGATGCGGTGTATCCGGCGATGAAACGGGTCGGGTATGGGGATGTGGATCAGATGGGTGTTGGGGGTGGACAATGCGGCGTCGTACAACGCTAATTTGATCGAGTTTTTGAACTCCGGCGTCGGCACGCCGCTGATGCCTAACCGGACCTTCGAAACCTACGTTTTTTTAGCTTTTTAATGAGGATTTCAAGCCGAGTACGTCGGAGAAGAATTTCGGCTTAAAATAATGGGACTCTATGGAGTTTTTTATAAAGAAAAAAAATCATTACTTCTTACTATTAAAGACTTGACACATACATCGTCGGAGGTATCTTTACATGATTGCAGTCTGTCGCACCAACACCGGAAGCTACGAAGAAATGGTGGGCACCGAAGAAGAACGAAGCAACGGATGCACAACTGCAAGCAAACATCGACTACGTGTGCGGCTTAGGCTGCGTCGACTGCGGCCCAATTAAAGGTTAGATCACACGCGGCTTACGCTATGAATGCTTATTACCAATCCAACGGCCGGGATGATGTTGCCGGTGATTTCGGTGCCACTGGTGCCCTCACTACTAATGATCCTACTAAGCAAAGCATCCCAACTCCTAATCAATTATAGTTTATATGCATAATTGAAGTGCTCAAACACTTGCTCTTTTGTAGGCTATGAAAAATGTAGGTATACTGCTTGAACTAATCCAATCAAATTTTGGATTCTCTATTTTATGACATTTCTTAGTCACTTTATTTGGGTGTGATTCTAGATTGTAACTTAGAAAGGTGGATCTTTAAATGCAAACAGATTTTGGATTTATGGACGCTTCATTCTTATTTATTCCATTTTTTTTCTTAGCATCAAGCTTTCTTAGCATCTAACTTAGAAAGACACACTATTATTAAACTTCGTGCCGAAAAGATATGCCTCTATTAACAAGGAATAGAGGGAGTATGTAACTTGTCTAGTCTAATACTCCCTTAGTTCTAAGGAAGATGACTCATTCCTTAGACATCACGAGATTTTTTATGCAATTTTATTTTGAATTTAGTGGAGAGAATAAAGTAAAATAGATAGAATAATATAGAGATAAATGAGTCTATTTTTTGTTATGAGTATCTTGGATGAGACAAACTAAAAAAGATAGTGAGTGATGGAGAGAGTTAGGGCTTTGGCTCTTAATAAATTGACATTAAATGTATATATTTAGAATAATTCAAGAATTATGAAATTAAAATTGTTATGTGCAATCTCTGTGTTAATTTCACATGAATAAGCAACCGTCCTTCTTAATAATAATAGGGTTTAAATATACTTCTCTTACCGAAATTAAATTGATTGCATATAGAAGGTAATTTAAATGCTAATTCTAAGTAATTTAATATTTTAAACATGACATTTATCGAAATTAAATGGTTGAAAGAGGAAGGTAGTTTAATATATTTTTAAAAAATTTCATTTATAACCCTGGCATAAAATGACTATTCAAAATGGCCTTTTATATTAGTGTAGATGTAGATAAGTGAAATTATATTGCAATGAGAAAAAACCAATGTTTTAAAAACCGGACCGGCCAGCGAACCGGCGTCATTACTGGTTCACTGGTTCAACCGGTTCACTGGTCGAACCATTAGTTGAACCGGAATACTGTTTATATATATATATATATATATATATATATATATATATATATATATATATATATATATATATATATATATATATATATTTATTTAGTAGTAAATAATAAAATTTAATTAAATGTTTTGTCAATAAATATTATAGTATTATATATTTAATAGTATTATTTTAGAAAACAAGTCTTGTACTATTATATTAGAATATTTAATGACGTTAAGTTTAAATACAATAATAAATTATAATACACAATATTAAAAACTAGTATTAAACTCTATGTATAATTATAAACTCATATATTATAAAACATTAGTGATTGTAAAAGTATAATTAAAATATAAAAAATATATTATAATTAACAATTTCTTAAAAGAATATATAAAATTAAAAGGAATTATCTTAAAAGAATATAAAATTAAAAAGAATATATTTTTAGTTAATGATAGAATTTTATTAATTTTTTATCAACAAATATAATTAAATATATAAATTATACTAGTAGTAAGTTATTGTAAATAAAAAATTTACTAATATTTATGTATAAAAATAAATAAGTTCATAGTATTATTTTCAAAAAGTAATGCGGCAAAATAATATTATACACAGAGATATATGAATAAACATAAATTAAAAACATATATTTAGTAAATACTCCTAGTATATAATCAAATAGTAGTAAACTTTTAATATAATTAATCACATATTCTTAATATACATATATACGTATTAAACGCGAATTATTAGTTTATATAGATAAAATATTTCGTGTTTAACATATGAAAATAACTTATGTTCATATTACTACCAAGAAGTCTTTGTGGTGTAGTGGTAGAATTATTGGTAAGTTCACCGAGAGGTCTTGAGTTCGACCCCTATCAAAGCCAAAATTTTAGAATAAAATTTTGAAAAGCATTAAAAAAATATTTAAATACAGTTGAACCGGTTCCCGGTTCCCGGTCCAACCGGTTCGACCGGCCGGTTTTACCGGTTCGAGGCGGGTCAACTAACAGGCGGTTTTTAGAGGCAAACCGGACCGGAATGCCTACCGGTTCGCGGTCCGACCGGTCCGACCGGCCGGTCCGGTCCGGTTTTTAAAACATTGGAAAAAACTATAAAGAACTACTCAATAATTCAATACAAAATAATACTCCCTCCGTCCCCAATTAGGAGTCACTTTTTGACCGAGCACGAGTTTTAAGGAGTGTTTGAATATGTGGTGTAATAAATGGAGTTAGGTAGTGGAATGTGGGACCTCTTTGACTTTTAGGGTATTTTTGATGTCCAAATATAATAATTAGGAAGAGTGACTCTTAATCGGGGACGGACCAAAATGGAAAAGAGTGACTCTTAATCAAGGACGGAGGAAGTAAAACTTTAATCATTTGCAATTACATACAGAAACAAATGACTACTCCTGTACGCTATTGAACTACTTTCGTTTCTCTATTCAATTAGTCAATAATATCTCTAATCCTTGAAAGATTATGTTGGTTCCAAAACGAATTGGAGAGTAAGAATGAGCATCAATGAGTTCAGCAAATCTCTAGTCGAGGAGGCTGCCACCCTCATTGAGAGGTGGAAGAATTTTTTCGCATCTTCTTGCACATATTACTTCTTGCTTATCTCAAAACTTTCTACTATTGCGGCGAACCATCTTGGTTGAGTTCAGCAAACCTTGTCGCCACCCTCGTTGAGAGCCTCAAGAACTTCTCTGTACATCTCATCACGCAAATTTCTTCTTGCTTGCCTAAAGTTTTACGGTAGAAGGAAGTTACGCAGTCATTGAAGCATCTTTGTGAAAGATTGCTATACAAACCAAGGCTGCAGAGAGGCCAACAAAGGATTTCATCAGCTGAAAAGCCCAAATAACCAGTGAAGCAATACAGTTGTTTGTTGTTACTAGCACTAATAATGCAGTGAGAATTCTTTAAGAGGAGTGTTACACTGTTATGATAGGCAAAGCAAGGCTCAAGTAACTTATGGTAACAAAGTTAATCAACTTCAGCAGCAAAAGAAGATCACATTTCATCTGTCAACATCAATTCTTGAGGAATTTCCATGTGATTAGAAGTTGCACAACTACGTTTTTGAGCATGCTAATGGTGGTATCTAAATGCCATCCACTGCATTTAACTATACACTCTTGACGAAATGCAACATAATTATTTAACTGAATTGATGAGAAGGATATTTTATTTTTATATATACAAGTCAACTGGCCAACAGAAAGATCATAATCCAGTTGCTGACACATTTCCCTATCACTTACTGCAACAAAATATCTCTTGTTCAAGCAGATATTTGCCAGTAGCTATTGAAATATGTTCTGAAACTATAATCACATCGACAAGCAAACAGAAAACCAAATTAAGGCTTGGAAGTGTCAATACTTCGATGACAGGACATACATAGCAGCATATTTTTTTGGATTTAACAAGGTCATAAACACTCAAGAAAGACATCAGAACCATACTATATAAGAGTGACTCTTCAAATCTACCCATTACCCTATTGTAACAGTAGGGCAACAGAGCAAAAAAACCTTCCGACTCTGAGTTGCAACATTTTCTAACACTTGTCAGAAATCAGACCGACTACATTCATCGTAGTGCATAACTCATAGACGATCATTCACGAAAGACATTCTAAAAGAAATGGAAAGACATAAGGCCATTCTAAATCAACAATATATAGAAATTAAAGTAACCGATTGAACCTATGTCAAATATCATGGAACATCAGATGGAGGAAATTATATTTTGAAAAAATAGATGTCATTCCCTTAACGTCCAATTGCACCAAAGTCGAGAAATGCACTGGTTTTAAGGAGAATATTTGTTTTCGCTTCATGTATAAAGTTGCACAAATTCATAACCAATGCAACCTATAAAACCTGAAGCTCCCAAAAGCAAACACACATACCCAAACATTTAGTTTGAAAAGTTAAATTTTTTGCTCCAGAAATTCGCTTTCACTAAATATATACGGAATTCGCACAAGTAAACGACAAGCTAGCCCATATCTACTATTCGAATTTGCTTTTAAAACTATACCAATTTTTAGAGCAAAAAGAAGGGGGTAATACACAATCAGATGAAGAGCGCAAGTAAAACCAAAGATTAACAAGCAATGTAAATACAATTTCACAGTTCTAACAACAAGGCTGCTTTAAAAATTACAGAATTTTGTGAATGCATATGTACCTGTCGCGCGTTTGCATCTGGTCGATAATCGAAGAAATTCGTGCTTGATCGGACTCGGAGAGAGATGAGATATCCGTTTCTAACAAATTCTTATCCATGAATTGAAGCTTCGATATATGGATCTGAATTCTATTGATTCAGAAATGGAAATTGAGAGCTCCGTTTATATAGAGCTCAGGATTTGGTCGCCAGTTAGGGTTTAGGTTATGGGTTTAGTGACTCTGGCGCCGCCTGCCTATCAAAAGGGTACAGAATTTTTAAAATTACAGAAAAGGAAAAAAACTAGGTATTTTAATTTGTTAGAAATATTAGAGCATCCGCAGCGGTGGCGAAAGACGCCACCGCCGTCCGCGCCGTTGGCAAGGCGCAGGACCGCCGCCGCTGCAGCCGCGCCGCTGGCACGGCGCTGCTCGATGTATCGAGCACGTCCGTGCCAGCGGACGCACACGTGGCGCGCTCCCATTCGTCAACGGCATAGCCGTTGTGTTTAAACTTTTTTTTATTTTTATTTTTTAAAAATCGGTATTTAATTATAAATAATGCTAAAAAATAAAAAAAATATATTTTCCAAATCCCAAAAATATGGCCGTTTTTTTCCCGTTTTTTCTGAATTTTTTTGATTTTTTTTAATTTTTTTCCCCAAAATCATCTATAAATACACACATTCATCATCCATTTATCACATCAAATCATCTCTCATTCATCTCTCATTCATAATTCTCATACAAACTATCAACACATTCATCCCCCACTCAAAATCTCAAATGGATTTCACCCATATTATGGCGGAAGCGGAACGCGAAGAACAAGAATACTACGAACAACATCGTGCCGCTTACGAAGCATATGTCGCGGCGAATACCCCTGCTCCTCCTCCTCAACGAACCAGATCAAATCGACGGTACATCCATCGTGACCGGGAGGGAGCCCACGAAAGGCTCGTTGCCGACTACTTTGCCGACCAGCCGCGGTTTCCGGCAGATTACTTCAGGCGCCGTTTTCGCATGTCAAAGCGCTTGTTCATGCGAATTGTCAACACATTGTCCGCACGTGTTGAATACTTTCAAACAGGTGTAGATGCAGCCGGCCGGCAAAGTATCACGGCGTTGCAGAAGTGTACGTGTGCCATCCGACAACTCGCTACTGGGCAAACGGCCGACATGTTCGACGAGTATTTTAATTATGTAATTTTTAGGATTTTAATTATGTAATTTAATTATGTAATTTTTAGGATTTTAATTATGTAATTTTTAATTTTTAGGATTTTAATTATGTAATTTTTAATTTTTAGGCTTTTAATTATGCAATGTTTAATTTTATTTGTCATTTGTAATATTTATTGTGGGTTTTAAATGAATTTTAATATTATGGAAATGTTTTTGTGTAATTGAATTTTATATTAATTGTGCTCGTCCTTGCGGAAGAGCACAGTTGTGGGTGTTGTGCTCTTGCCAGAGAGCAGGCATGAATAGTACCGCCCGGGCCCACAACCGTGCCGCTGGCAAGAGCACGGTTGTGGATGCTCTTATCCTTAAAAAATGTTAAATAAGATACAAGAATGTTAGGATTAGTGGTCAAGATTCATGGTCGTAAAAATGTCATCCCAAAATATTCATTTCAATGGTGAATCACATTAATGATCATGGTAAATAAATGTTAAAATCAATGAATAACAACGATATCATAATAGTAGTATTTATTTATTAAAACTTAAAAGTCTCAAACATCAAAATTTCAAAATACTGGTACATGTTGTAACTTGTATGTTATACTTTGCCGGTCTAATCTCAACACGGCTCAAGGTTCGCTTTAAACACGAAGCTTTAAGATAATGATAGTTTGTACTAATAAATATGAGATGTATAAAATAAAATTAAAGTATATTTAACTTAAAATGGAGTATTAATTAGAAATTATTTTATTTATTTATCTGAAATTATAAAATCAAGCTTTAATTTCAAACTACAAATGATAGTAGGATTTAAATGAAATTTTGGTGCTCAAATAAAAACCAAATTTAATCACTACAAAAATGAGACGAATTATAAGTGGAACTATATCTAATTTTACTTTTTGTTTATTTCATTAGTTTATTTCAAACAGTTTTATTTGAGTTATGTCAGTACTCCCTCCTTGATAGGGTTTAAGTTCCCTATCGAGAGGTTTTGTCGAGCACGCGGAGATTGAACGGAGCGAAAGAGATAATTCCCTAGTTGAAGTTCTAGGGTTTTCGGAACAAGAATGAGAATAGAAGTTTATTTCATATTTCTCAATGAATCAAAATATAATAGAATTCTATAATATATAGAATTCTAAAGCTAAACATATCTTGCTAAGCAAGTAAGATAAATAAATAAAAAAGATGCAAAAGATATGCAAAATCAAATACTATTAAAAGATATTGAGGGAGATTTGGATGCGATCTTTGACGTGATTTAGATGCTCGAGGACCCTATCAACTCTCCCGCCGTTGAAAACCACCTTGCCCTCAAGGTGGGTAATGAAATAGGAACATGAGTGTCTCCGCCAAGGTGGAAGTACTCTCAAAATCTCCAGGGTCAAAAACACGAACTCCTTTCATCGCACCAAAGTAGAACACTAATTCTCTTCCGTCATAGCTATCATTGTACCCAATAAGGATCTCCTTCCAACCGAATTGCTTGACAATTGTTGCATCGACGAAGTAACCTGCCAAAATAATTTTTGAGGCCAACTTCGGCCACATCATTTCCCTCCCACACATGGCATCGATAGTGAACTGCGATACCATCCCATAGCCTGCGGATAGGCCAACCACGCCAGTCTTCCATTGCGACGCAAATGAAATAACATTCGTTGCCAGTTTGGGATCAAGAACCGGTGCAGTCTCCTTTCCCTCTGAAATTGTGAGTTTGAAATCAAGTATTAATTCATCATCTTCCACAGTAGCAGGAGATTCCTCAGAAACAATAGTAGCCACTAGTCCATCATCCACGACCCCCTCTAAAGAATTCTCTCGGTACTCCAAGTTCTCAACCGGGATGACGTCGCGAGGAAGCGCATTCCACATCGGAAGCATGCGTGCAACCTCTAATATGTCATCTAGATAATAGGTACCATCAGACATCAATTCTCCAGTCTCTGCGGGTTTGAAGGGGTTAATATCACCGGAAACCAATCGAATATGTCGATTCGCACCCTGAAAGTCTTCGTCGTCGCGGGAATCAACATCATTTATTTCCCTCATAGCGACGGTCTCAGCTGGCTGATCAGACTCAGATGCGGTGTTGAAAACACTACCTCCACCTTCGACAACAATATTTCCAGAATCAAATATAGGATTGACGACTATATCTCCCGCTTTACACGCCTCCTTGTTATTTGCTTCTAAACTCTCATCCTCGTTTAATTCCGGAGCAAAGCGGTCATGAACTGCCAACAAGAAATCCTCCCAACTCTTACCTTTGTTAGTTTCCACCCAATATTCCCTCCAATCTGATGCCGGATGATCGAATAAATATTGTGTAAGATAAAGACGATCATCTAGCGGTGTGTAGTGGTGGTTATAGTACCTTTGGATCTTACCGATCCAATCCAGGGCATGCTCTCCGTCAAAACGTGGTGGTTCGAGGCGGAGGCGTGGTAGGGCTTCGGGCTTGATACCCAGCGGTGCGGTTGTGACCGATGGCGGAAGAGACCAGCCCCGCTGAGGTCCTGTGACTGGCTGATGGTCTGGCGGCCGAGTATTCCACGGTTTATGTGGAGGTGAGCGTTCGTCAGGGCTGTCCGGAGGCTCCTCGGTCAGTGTTCGCTGTCCGAACTTGGCTAGAAATTCGCCGTGAGCAGCGACTACACGGCGTAAGTCCATGAGCATCTCACTGATATCACAGAGAGAGCGTTGCTCGAGAAAAACCATGGAAATATGAGTATTGTTTCGTGAGTGTGGAGTGTGAGGAGAAATCTAGCGTATGGTTGGAAAAAAATAGAGAATTTGATGTGATGGAGGAAGAGTAAACAATGGAAGCACCAATTGATAGGGTTTAAGTTCCCTATCGAGAGGTTTTGTCGAGCACGCGGAGATTGAACGGAGCGAAAGAGATAATTCCCTAGTTGAAGTTCTAGGGTTTTCGGAACAAGAATGAGAATAGAAGTTTATTTCATATTTCTCAATGAATCAAAATATAATAGAATTCTATAATATATAGAATTCTAAACCTAAACATATCTTGCTAAGCAAGTAAGATAAATAAATAAAAAAGATGCAAAAGATATGCAAAATCAAATACTATTAAAAGATATTGAGGGAGATTTGGATGCGATCTTTGACGTGATTTAGATGCTCGAGGACCCTATCACTCCTCCCCATAAAATATGTTTATTTCCATTCTCGTCCGTCCCATAAAAATATGGATATTTTCATTTATGAAAAGTTATCCCAATTTATTACTCATATACATTAAATTATTTACAACTTATACTACCATTATAACACTAATAATAATGTAAGTCTCACTATCGACTAACAAAACTTTAACTGTCATTCTTTTTATCTCTCTTACTTTATCAATTTTGTCTTTATCTCATGTCATATCATATGCCAATATTTTTATGGGACGGGGGGAGTATAAGAGCAGGCGCCATGCCGTCGGCGTAGCGAGCACGCTGCTCGTTGCTGTGCTCTTGCCAGCGAGCAGCACCGCGCCAACGAGCACACCAACGTGGTGCAACGCGATTCGCCAACAGCAATGCTGTTAGCATTTTTCAAATTTTTTTAAATTCTAAAATCGGCATTTTTGAGATTTAAATAAAAAATATATATCTTCCCACTTCCCAATAAAATATATCCGTTTTTCTCCACTTTAAATTTATTTTTCATTATATTTTTACCCCAAAATTCACCTTTTCATCCATAAATACCTCATATTTCAACACAAAAAATCACACTGCACCAAATAATTGGGGATGCCTCCAACCCAACCCACCCCAACCAACAACTGTCATCGAACAAGTCTTCTTTAAATTTCTACGTATGTAATTTTTAATTTTTAAGATTTTAATTATGTAACTTTTAATTTTTAGGATTTTAATTATATAATTATATAACTTTTAGGATTTTAATTATGTAATTTTTAATTTTTTAGTAACTTGTAATAGTGTTTCGGGTATTTTGAATGCATTTTAATACTATGAATATGGTTAGTAATTGAAGTATTTAAATTGAATAATAGAATAGTGAGACCTTTAAATAGTGTAAGAACGTAAGGACAAATGCTCTAATAATATAAACAAGTACAAATAAGTGCCTTTACATATGCGATGGTGTACTATCTACTATTTATATTAACAAAACAATGCAATTGCATCTAACAACATATTGTCGTAAATATTTTGAATACTACTCCATAATTTAGCAAAATGAAAAATTGCGATGCTAAAAAATATGCAAATGTACTCGCTCTCTAAAAGACTAAAACTGATACTCTATTAATTTATCAAATTGAAAATTTATTGGCGAATAGCAAATTAGCAAGCTTTGAATTGTGTATGACAAACTAGTAATGAAAGTAGCAAAATCTAAAATTTGACATAGTTCTACTACTATTTAGTCTCAGGCTTTCAGAGAGCAAATTTGATAATTATTTCAGCACCAAATTTCCAATTAGCTAAACTTAATCCAATTTATTTATAGAAATGTCGTTCACAAATAATTATCTCATTTTATTTTCCATCCGTCCACGAATATTTTTCATTTAACTTTGATTATTTTTAGTAAATAGAGTCGAATTCCTTTATCTTAATTTTCTAGACAGTATTTCTTAAATCAAACCGAGTAGACAATTTATTATGGATAGGGAGTAATTTAAACACTTGCTTAATTTAATTAATAAAAATGAGTGTGATCTGGTTTATACGGCGTCGTAATGGGACAGCAGTGTCCCACCTCATGCTGTGTTTATAATGACAGTAGAGGATTCTATCCCCATTTCCCATTACACTCAACAACCGCCTTCCCTTCTCCACTCCACTCCACTCCACTCCACTCCACTCCACTCAGAAATGGCTTTCTCAAACTTCATTCCCCATATTGCCCCTACAATCCTCTTCTATTTCCTCCTCCTACCCTCCCCCATTTCCTCCCTCAACATCACCCTCCTCCTCTCCTCCTACCCCTCCTTCTCCGACTTCAATTCCCTCCTCTCCTCCACCGGCATCGCCGCCGATCTCGCCGCCCGCTCCTCCCTCACCCTCCTCGCCGTCCCCAACCCCCTCCTCCGCGCCCCCTCCTCCCCCAACCTCGCCGACGTCCTCCGCTACCACGTCCTCCTCGAATACCTCTCCCTCCCCGACCTCCGCCGCATCCCCCCCACCGGAAAACTCGTCGCTACCCTATTACAAACCACCGGCCGCGCCGCCGCCAATTCCGGCTCTGTCAACATCACAATCGACTCGAATTCGATCACATTCCACTCCCCGGCCTCCAACGCAACCCTAATTTCCCCAATCAAATCCCTACCCTACAACATCTCGATCCTCTCCCTCAATTCGCTCCTTATCCCCGCCGATCCCGATCTTGCCGCGTCAGAGACGCGCCCCCCGCTAGGGCTCAACATCACCAGCACGCTGATCAACGGCCACGACTTCAACGTCGCGGCGGCGATGCTCGCCGCGTCGGGCGTGATTTCCGAATTCGAGGCGGACGAAGGCGGCGCCGGGATCACGATGTTCGTCCCCACCGACGAGGCCTTCGCCGACCTCCCTCCCTCGGCGAAATTTCAATCCCTAGCGGCGGATCGGAAGGCAGTGGTGCTCCGATTCCACATGCTCCACTCCTACTACCCGCTCGGCTCGCTGGAGTCGATCGTGAATCCGGTCCAGCCGACGCTCGCGACGGAGCAGAACGGCGCGGGGAGCTTCACGCTTAACATCTCCCGCGTCAATGGATCTGTTGGAATCGACACTGGAATCGTGCAGGCGTCGGTGACGCAGACGGTTTTCGATCAGAATCCGGTCGCGATTTTTGGGGTTTCGAGAGTGCTGTTGCCGCGGGAGTTTTTCGGGAGGGATCCGATTGATCTCTACAAGCCTAGCGGCGGCGGTGCTCCGCCGCCGGATATCGCTATGTCGCCGGAGAATTATGGGCCGGCGAATCATTTGTCGGCGGGAGGGGCTGGCGGCGGAGGAGTGGGGGTATTTTGGGGATTGTGGTGTACGGTAATTTTTTATTTTCTGAATTGAAATTCAATTATTCATCAGTTGAAAATTGTAAGAGGAAAATTTAACACGTTCCAGATTATGAATGTGGTGACCAAATTGGTTGAGTGTTTGCTGCTTGTTGGTACATTGTGATGTAAAGAAGATGAATTTTTTCGGACATTTTTGGAGGCTAGATTTTGATGTACAATATTTTAGTTTTTAATGCCGAAATTTCGGTTTCTTGTACTTTTCACATTTGTTTTTCTGCAAAAACCAAAAGCAGAAAAGCTGTTATGCGATGATATATTTATCTTGGAAATTTTCTTTTAATTTTCATACATTTACGGAGTAAAAAAGGTTGTTAGTTTATAACAGGTGCTCGTTTTAAAAAAAGTGGGTAATTTTTATTAGTACTAATATTTATAAAAAATTTGCCTGGTGAATTTGGGGGATGGTTTGCGTTGCACAATTTTGTGACAAAAATATTTGGCAAAAGCATTGAATAAATCCATCACTTTTTAGTACATTAAAAGGGCGAGGGCCAAAATGGAAATCCCTAACTTTTTAGTAAAACAATATTGGATCTAAAATGGTCGGACCACTGTGTATAAATCGAAACCTTTTTATCTTCTCGATTTGGGTAAATTATTGATTTGAAAGACTGGAAGAGCTTTCAACTGAAGTTTTATTTTTGAAACTTTTAGTTTATCTACCAAATTTTAATTCAGAAAAACCTTGTGGCAAACTAATAGTGACACATTAGTAATTGGGTAATGTTTAGTAGATACTCTTGACATATTTATAACGATTTTCATTATATGTTGTAGAGTTATTAAGGTTTAAATAAAATGAATCACTTACTAGTTACTAGTATGAATATATTTACATGAAATTCAACCTTGTTTCTTTAAAGGTAAAGCCCAACTCCCAGTCTCCCTTGATTATAACTTTTAAGAACAAAAAAATCATACTAATAAGTTCAATCAACCTTATCTTTTTACCCACAATTGTCCATTTACTTTTTACGACTACTTTTCTTTTTTACCAAATCATCAACTATAATGTTCCAAATCAGATCTAGCTAAATTAAAAAGAAATGAAAATCAGATTTACGTTAGATAAATCAAAGTTTTATATAGATATGGGCAATATCTGTAATTAATATAGTTGGCAAACTATGAGCAATATCATCTTCTTAAACCTATGGATAGATGCAGAACAAGTATTTAGAAGGGCATAGAGTCAATTTGATGCTATCATTTTTAATAAATTTTAAAAGAGATTAGAATCATCAAATCATGAACACTGTCAATTGTTGGGAAGCAATAGCAACACAATATTCAACATGAATCTAACACCTTCATTTTCTTTCATCTTCTCATGTTCTCAAGTATTAGATTGGCAAGTTTGATAAGAGAGGTTGGAGGGCTTCTTACTAAGCTTTGATTGTACAAGAATACATGAGAGTGTTGGTCAAGAGTTTCAAAAGGAAAAATATGTGTTAGTGGAATGGGAAGCTTTCAAGTTTCAACATACTATACTATTGAAATTATTTAAAAGTGGTACATAGTACATATATGCTGTACTTCTTTTGATTAATCGTGTAAAATCTAATCTAATTCTTTCATTAGTTCAGGCCATGTGTGTAGTGATGAACTGATGATGATTATGTTGTGACAAGATTATTGTTTTTGCGTAGATTTAATTGGGGTTTGAATGTGAAGAGCAAATGTGATATAGAATGTTGAGCTAGGTTGCTTGACAAAGTCTTCTTCTCAAGGAGGAAAGAGAAAAGGCTACTTCATCAAGTCAAAATATTAATCAAGAATCATCAACAACAACATTTGAAAGATGCAATTCGCAATTCAACAATCACTCCATGAAGATACATTCGCACCTAGCTCAACTGGTTGAGAAGGGAGGCAAGGATACCGCGTCATCCTAGAGGTCGCGTGTTCGACCCCTGGGAGGCGCATCTTGGGGATTAATTTCCCTGGGGCCTAGTGGATTCACTGGCCTGACTCCAGAGCTTCGGGAGGTGATTAAGCTTGTACCCGTGCCTGGACCCAGGAGCTGGGGGAGGTGAAAAATCCTGGACCCGTTCCTGCGGGGCTGGTGGGACCCAATGGGTCCCACCTTGACAACGAAGCGTAGCTTGGTAAGAAGCTTCAACTCCGACCGTTAGGCCGGGGGTCCGAGTCACTTCGGGGGTAGGTGGGGAACCACCGTCGATCATCCTTTAAAAAAAAAAACCTAGTCACTCCAAGAATGGAGAGTTTGAGCAAAGAAAGTTCGATAGGTCATTTACATGTAGTACTATAACAACATAGAATCAACAGAGAAATGGGTACGAGCCATACAACGACGTAGACGGAAGATCATAATCCATTCGATTTCCGATGTTTCTATCACTATTCTAAATTGTTGAACTCTGCTAATGACGTGAATCCCACAATTTACTAATACTCCCTCCGTCCCCCATTTCCAGTCACTCTTTGACTCGGCACGGGTTTTAAGAAAGAGTTTGAATGTGTAGTGTGGAGTAATAAATGGAGGTATGTAGTGTAATGTGGGGCCCCTTTGACTTTTTGTGTAATAAATTTGTTTGAAGTATTAAATGACCAAATAAATGTTGGAGGATTACATAATGGTATAGTGATTAAATAAATTCCATTTACTACTCTTGATTAATTAAAGTTGTTACTGCAAAAAAATTGAACATCCATTTACAACATGTATAAACACAACAGATTGCTCAGAAAATCAAATTCAAAAGTTGGAGGCAAAAATAAAAGGAGGGAATTTTAGGAGGCAAATTTCATTGCATGGAGGGAATTTGTACAAAGTCCACCAACTCCTATAAATACATTCATTTCTACTCCTACTTCCAACAACCAAAAACAAAAACCATAAAGCTATTTACTGTTGAAAGCCCTCAGAAAATCTTCATCACTGGGCAATGGAATGTCAGGAGGTCAGAGAGCAGCACCATGATCAGGAGCAGCACCATGATCAGGAGCAGCAGGAGCAAGGGCAGAGTGGATGGCACCGGGTTTCATTAACCTTGACCGCCCAAGAAAAAAACCTCATTGCGCAGTTTCTTCTACAGCAAAGTAAGGCTGGAGTGCTGCCAAGAGGTTCATTTACAGAGGCAGCCAAGAGATTTGGCATCCATAAAAGGACAGCATTAAGAATTTGGAAGGTCAGCAAGCAGCAAATGGACAGAGGGGAACCTGTTATAATGAGGAGCAGAGCATCAGGTTATCAACACAAAGATAAACTTATGCTAGATGAAGAAAAGTTTAGAAACCTGTCTATGCTTGAGAGATCAACCATAAGGAAAGTTGCTTCTAAGATGGAAGTAAGCAAGTCAACAATTGGTAGATTCATTAAGAGTAGACAGTTAAAACCGCATACAAGTGCTATCAAGCCTACATTGACTGAAGCCAACAAACTTGCAAGGATGAAATGGTGTCTTTCTCATATTCAGCCAACATTAGAAGAAGGTAAACTTCTTTACCATTCAATGCACAACATAATTCATATTGATGAGAAATGGTTCTACATGACAAAGACATCAGATCGATATTACCTTTTGCCGGATGAGGATGTGCCATATAGGTCCTGTAAGTCCAAGAGATTCATCACTAAAGTGATGTTCATGGCTGCTGTCAGTAGGCCACTGTTTGGTAGTGATGGGGAAACCATTTTTGATGGTAAAATAGGCCTATTCCCGTTCACAGAGGAAGTACCAGCCCAAAGAAGGTCTAAGAACAGGCCAAAGGGGACAATTGAGACCAAACCTATTCAATCCATCAACAAGGAAGTCGTGACAGCCTGTCTTCTAAACCAGGTAAGCCAATTTTTTGTTGTTATTAAAGCTATCAGACATGATTAATGTCATCATTTAGTCTCATACACATATCCCTCACAGATTATACCAACAATCAAGGCCAAATGGCCAGCCAATGCAAGTAAGAAGATTTTCATCCAGCAAGATAATGCCAAACCTCACCTAAGAGCTGCTGATCAACAGTTTGAATCACTTGCTAGTACTGATGGTTTTGAATTCCATCTAATTAGCCAACCACCCAACTCCCCAGACACAAATGTGTTAGATCTAGGGTATTTTAGGGCAATACAATCACTTCAAGATGACAAAATTGCCACCAATGTAGATGACTTGCTGAGGAATGTGTTTACCTCATTTGAAGAGCTCTCACCACAAACACTCAATAGAGTATTTATCACACTACAAAGCTGTCTGACAGCAATACTACAAGTGCATGGGAAGAATGACTACAACATCCCTCACTTAAACAAGGACAGATTGCAAAGAACTGGAGGGCTGCCCTTACAACTTCAAGTTGAAGAGGGTTTGGTAAGAGAGAGTTTGGAGTACCTAAAGCTGCCTGAAAACAACACTGGAGACACCTATGACATAGGGCATCTTAACCATGTTTTAGGGTATTAGACATAATAGTAGGGGATGGAGTTCACATTATAAGCACAAACATATGTTTGTGTTTAAGATGTAAACTCTTTTTTTGTGCATATGTTGCATTTTTTGTTATTGCCATCAGAAAAATTTCATCACATGGCATCAGCCTCCAAACCCTTCATAGGGGGTGGCTTACTAAGCTAGATAGGTTGCATTTTGTGTAAACATCATCACTGTAAATGTAATTCAGTAATCAGTGATTATAGGCTGTATTATCACTTGAAATCAGCCTCCAAACCCTTCATAGGGGGTGGCTTTTTTTGCATTTCCCTCAGAAAAGCTTCATCACAGGGCATAGGGGCAACACATTACACTTACAACAGCCTCCAGACCATACAAAGGGGTGGCTGAGCTAAGTACTCAGAAAAGCTTCATCACAGTGCATGGAGAAGAGAGGAGCATATCAAACCTGTAAAAATAAGGCATCAGACCAATCTCTTTTATATTCATCTGGATTTAATGCAACAATCAACTGCCCCCATTCACTGACCTGGAACCCAAGGGTGCACGACGTAAGTAAAGAGCATCTAAACAAAAGTATGATCAACAATAAACAAATGCAAAGAAAACAAACAATTCCAACTAAATCTGCCATTGAACAAATGCAAAGAAAACAAACAATTCCAACAATAAACAATTCCAACAATTCCAACAATAAACAATTCCAAAGAAAACAAACAATTCCAACATATTTGAATTGAAAAAAGAACGGTCTGCCATTGAACGATTTCAACTAAATCTAACCAGAATTAAACACAATACCGCGCTCTGCAGCGCGAAAGTAGCAACCTCCAACCAAACCGATCCTCCACCTGAGTTTCAGATCCGTCGATTAATGGGGACGGAGGTAGAATTTCAGAACCGTAGACGCCCTCGGACGGAGGCTGAGTTTCAGATCTGTCGAAACATTTAGCCGGAGCTTCGGTTTCAGATCCGTTGAGAGCGTCGGACGGATCTTCGGTTTCAGATCCGTCGAGAGCGTCGGACGACCCAGTCCATCGGTGTTTCAGGACGATACTGTCCATATTCGGAGGGAGGCGGAGGGGGAGAGTGAGTGAGGCGGAGGGGGAGAGGATTAATGAGAGAGAGTGGATGAATGAGAGAGAGTGAAGGAGGTAGAATGAATCGAGAGTGAGAGGGAGTTGACTCAAACCCTAATGGGTTTTCAATTTGCCTTTTTTTAATGTACATAATGGCAGTTTTTGTAAAATTTGCTAAACATTAGGGATAATTTTGATGTCTAAAAATGGTAAGTGAGAAGAGTGACTCTTATTCGGGGACAGCCCGAAATGGAAAAGAGTGACTCAAATTGGGGGACGGAGGGAGTACTATTTTCATTAATTTTTTTTATCTTTTCTTATTCTATTGCTTCAAGCATTAATTTTTTTTTATCTTTTCTTATTCTATTGCTTCAAGTTGTGCTATTTTTGGATGAAGTATAAAAACAAATGGTTTCCAAACTTTTACACTTCACTAACTTATTTTTGTGGGAAAATTTTGTTTCGCCCCAACAAATTAGTACTGTTACTACTGAAAACAACGAAATAGATTTCTCAATCGGAACCCTAATTTTGAGTCTTTTGACGAAATGCTACAACCAGAAGAAGAAATTATCCCACGCCACAATCCAAAATGGAACAAATCTTCCATAGTTAGTTGCTTGGTTTCTTTGATCTCAGTTTCCTTTACACACTTCTCCTTCTCTTTGCTCCCTTTCTTCCTCCCAGCTTCATCCTTCCTCTCCCTTCTTCCTCTCTCAGGTTATAGTTCTTATCCTGTTTGTGTAAAATTCTTCTTAAGCATGGACATCGAGTTTCGATTGGATGCAATAATTTTGAATTGTGTGTTCTTTTTCATCCAATTTTGCAGCGGTGTTGCTCGTACTCGTGATGGGATTGGGGAGATTGTGCAAGAGGGTTGCTGGAGTGAGGGCTTCGGCGCCAGCTTTTGTTTTCTTCAGCATTCTTTTCGTATGGGCTATTTACATATCTGTGGTTCGCCGAGGTCCTATTTTGATTCTTCAAATTAACTGCTGTAGCTCAAGTTCTTGTCCAAATGTGTAAAAGTTTAAGTGCTTGCTTAGTTGGAAAATTACATGATCTTCACTGATGAATGTGCAGGGAATCTATCGAGACTCCTTAAATAGTTTCTTTAGTGATGCAAATTTGAGGTTGGAATATTTATTTTGACATATATATAGCTGTAGTTGGAAGGTGCTTGTATTGTATTTGCCTTGTTTTCTAACAAATGCAGTTATGCGTAATATTTTTGTGTTTACATATCAGTAATGCTATTTCTTTACTTAATGCAGTTATTTCATCTTTGTTGGACATTGTAATGAACATTGAAATGATTATGGTGTTAATCGGCCTATGCTGGTAAGTTGCTTACTTGCCAGTCAATGATTCTTACATGTTCTTGGTAGAGATGCAATAAATCTGAATTTTATGTATCTCAGCATGTTTTGTTTGTATGTTTCTTATATCTTGTGATCATTTGTTCATAACAGTCGTATTCTTACATCATACTATTGGTTGCAGTATTATGTTATCAGACCCTGGATTTTTGACCCATCATTCTTGCGCTCACCTATCTGGTCAGAATTCTATCGAGGAAATTAAATCCCATGGAGAGGTGGCACAAGTTTGATTATTCGTTTATATTATGCTTTTCAATTTACCACCATAACTTATAGGTAATACTATTGTTTTTGAGTAGGAATTGAAAGTTTCAACTTCAGTTGCACATCAAGAGTCCCCAGCTGAAGAAGTATGATGTTTGTTCTCTCTTATCCTTATCTAAAGAGATACCTATTGTGCCATTTACCATCTACACTCCCAAATTTGGGATGCAGTGTGTCCAGACTCAGCTCTACTTGCTTTTAGTTTTGTTCTGCAGATTCATTCTAACAATAACTAACATTCAGGGGTATCACATAAAATAAGGGTGAATCGTGATATCATTTGAAAGTTTATAGTTATGATTATCTTAGGTAGTTTTTTATGTTAACCTGAATTGTATTGCCACTAAGAATTCAGATTGGGTAATACTTATCTTAGAATGGCTTATGCTTTCTGTTGTTCTTTAGCAGCTATCCAACTGAAGAGAATGGGTAACATAAGAGTGTTCTTAGACCTTAGGTCATTTTATTTCTTGTTCTCTTTAGTTCATCTATGATCAAATCTTTCTCATTGGTTTCCCTTGACTCAACCCATTTATGGATAGAGTTTGCTAAACAATGACCTAAATTTGAACAATTGGATAAATTCGACATATATGTTGCCTAGCTTGTATCACGACAAAGCTGCATGAAGTGGTGGAGAAACCTAGACATAGGGTTCCATATGAGCCAAGCTACTGGAATCTTCTTTCAAAAGAGCTTGTTTACACTAGATAAACACAGATTCTGCATGATTTTCACCATACAGTTCTCTGCGTTCTAAACTGTATACTTTATTCAGGAATTTACTAGATACAGGAGGGTAAGATATTGCAGGTACTGCAAGAATTATGTTATGGGACTTGATCATCATTGTCCTGCTTTTGGAAACTGTATAGGTAATTGCATCATGCTTTGCCTATTAATTTTTTGTTGTTGAAGATATCACTGTTTCTGAAGTGTTTATAGTTCAACTATTCATATTGTTGGTATTTGTTTTATAGATTTGGAAATTTATGGCTGCCATGCAGGTCAAAGAAATCATGCTCTTTTTATCATGCTTGTTGTTGGTTTTGCAATATCTGAGGCTTCTTTTGTAGTGTGTGCTTCACATTGTGAGTTCAAACCATCACCTCACTTTTACTTTTTCTTATGTGGAGTATTTCGTGTAGATGTGAGGAAAGAAGATATACCTTAAGAATTAGGATTTAGCATAGCTAAGAACTTTATTAAGTATATTTGTGGCAGTTATCAGGAAACTCCTTTTTTCAGGTAAATGAGGTTTGATAGAAAAGTAATAAATGTCTAAAATAGACACATTTTAATTCGCCACATGCATTGTATTCTTCTTGTAAGCTGTCAGCCATGGAAAAATATACTCCCTCCGTCCCCAAAGAATATGCACTTTGAGGACGGCACGGGTTTTAATGTAAAATTGGTAAAGTAAGAGAGATGTAGAGAGAAAAAGTAAGTAAAGTATTATTAGTGGAGAATGGGTCCCACCTCATTCGAGAGAAAAGACTTTCCAAAATTAGAAAATGCATATTCTTGTGGGGCGGAGGGAGTAAGTTCCTAGTTGTAGAAATATGGGAATACTTGCTTAGGACTTAGGAGAACCCGAACTGGTATGCAAGTGTATAGTTTTAATCTTATTTATCAACACCCCTCTGCATTTTCTTCTCAATCTAATCTCAAGTCTTTTATTTAATCCTCTGAGCTACAGTTACAGCTAAGTCTGAGACCTCAAAAGAAATTGGAGAAAAGGTAAGTCATATTTCTCCAGTTCTAGCCAGTTGATGCATTCATTAGCATCATGTTGTCTTTGCTGCATTGGTTGGATCGTTGGATAACTAGTTTTCTGTCAAACATGATTTAACTCTTCCAGCCTATTACATTGAGAAACTTGGTTGTTGGTACGGCATTATTTTGCGTGATTCAAGTGGTTTGGCAGGTAACCCTTGTTAGGTTGTGCTAGTACTGTTGTAATTTATATTTGTCAAATCCAGTCAAAATCTTTGTATGATAGCTCATGTTTTCATCTAACAGATAACTTCTTCGTCTCTTAGGTGGTTTTCATAATGTGGCATGTCCATTGCGCATGTTTTAACATCAAAACTGATGAATGGGTAAGCTTTATTAACATGTTAGAGCAAAGAGATTCAGCTTCTACGAACTGGTAGTGCTTGATAATTCAAACTATGCATGAACCTTAGCATTTGATGTTGGAATACACTTGGGGTTGAAAGCTGCTTTTCACTCGAAATACAGAAAGGGGAATACAGTTAGGGCTAGTTTACTTTATTTCCCACCCAACTAGAAGGGGGCAGCTGAATTAAATTGTGCTTGTGTTCTGCCTATTATAAATGCAACTTTTGAGCAGATCTTGATTAGATAGATCAACTATATTTTGGGTTCTGGATATATACGGTGCATGGATTCCATGTTTATTTTATTTAAAAAAATTATGCTATGATGCCCGGGAAGGGCCGCTTTCAAATGGGTTTCAATTTTAAACAGCAGTTCAAAAACTGAAGGGTCCTTTGGCAAAAGGCCAAGATGATATATGAAATGCTCAAGTGGTTTGCAGTTGGCATTACTTGCTTGCTTTCTTGTCACATGAGAATAATTATTACTTAGGTTGTCTGCATTATAACAGAGTTAGAGAAGTAACATGCCTGATGCTGGAAATTGATAAGAACAAAACGTGCACATAAATAGTTGATCTGTACAAATTATTGCAGATAAATTGGAAAAATTATCCAGAATTCCGGAGTAAAGTCATACCCCATGAAGGTAAGTTACTGCAATTTTTCTTTGGTATCTCATGTTAAATGCAGATATGCTTTAGTTGAACTTAGTTCACACCATTGCCAGTTCTTAGTCGCATTATTATATTGTACAGGCCAGCCCCATCCCGACGCACAATTCATTAACCCTTACGACAAAGGAATTTTAAGAAATCTGAAGGAGTTCTTTGCAACAGATGCATATCTTCCTTGCAGATTGTGATCATTATCCATCAAAAGCTCTTTTCATCTTTTACATAATGCCTAAAGCTAAAACTGGAGAGCCCGCCCCACGTGTTATCTAAACCGAGAACAGAGGATGCCCGATTCCGATGAGGCTCTTTTGGTGGTGCGTCACCAGAAATCACCAACCTCATGCACTCCATAAAACTGGTAAAAAGTCTGCTTCCCTTTTAACTGTTAAAAAAATAAGCCAGTCCACATGTGATCATACAGTCATGCCACCAATTCTCTCTAGAAACATTATCTTAAGTGTTTCGTTGCATCTTCCACCATCAACATGTCGTCGTAATCATCAATTATCACATCATTTTTACAGGGGGTTTTCCTGATGTTTTTAACCGCTGAGCTCGGACCTTGTCTGATGGACTCGAGGCTGACGATCGATTCAATCTGGACGAGTCAGTTATGAATCGAATCAAAGGTGTTTAATGCTTCCAAACAACACACTTTTGCAGCCCCCTTGAATGAATCATTCAAGAATTGACATTTATCGAATCTTTACTAATCTTGTTTTTTTTCCTATCATTTCTTGCACAGATAAGCCCCATTCTCAACATGGTGACACTGACAGGCTGCAATCTGTGTAACTGTTTGATTTGTTTTTGAGTGTTGTGTTTTAAATCGTAACAGCAAGGAGACTTTTAGACAAGTGTATTTTGGAATATATTTTCTGCAAAAATTATAGGCTTTATCCTAATATATGAGATATATCTTATGTTATTGTCATATAGTTTGCGTGAAGTATAATTATTAGTAATGCTATATAAACTGTTATTTTCACTAATTTCCTCATTGCTTGTCTAATTTTCTAGATCAATACCCATTTAATTTACGCAACTGATAGTGATTCCTCAATATCTATGAGTGTTAGTCATTCTTCTAGGGTTTAGATATCAGCGCGGCTAGGGAGTAGTTTTAACTGATAAAAATAATGTACAAATATTACTGGGTAATGGATGTTATTGACTCTATAATGGACGATGTGTGAACTGCAATGTATATGTTTTCTGAGCCGTTTTGTTTGGTTGTGTTATACAATTTCATGAGTAATTTAAGATTGGTAGTGTTTGATTGTTTGGGACACGTTTCATTCATTCATTCCCCAAGGGTTTAGCAATCCTTGGGGCTAGGGTGTAGTATGGAGTCAGCAACACAACCGTCGCCAAAGTCCACGAGTTTCAGTCATTCCTCTAGGGTTTAGATATCAGCTCGGCTAGGGAGTAGTTTTAACTGATAAACATAATGTACAAAGATTTCTGTGTAATGGATGTTATTGACTCAGTAATGGACGATGTAAGAATTGTAATGTATATGTTTGCTGAGTCGTTTTTTTTGTGATTTTATACAGTGTTGGTTGTACCTGAATGTTCTCCAGAATTGAAGCCCGTCGTCGGTCAGAAGTTCCAATCACTAGATTTCACTTTTGCATTTTACGATGTTTATGCCCGCGTTGTTGGTTTTGATACCCGCAAACAAGGAATAAGGAAGACGGACGGTGTTACTACTTGGTATTATGTTGTAGGCAATAGGGAAGGCATCAAAAAGTCGAACGAGGATGACCAATTGAATGCACGTTCTAGTTTTTCTATGAAACGCAGACGGTTATCCACGCGTTGTGGTTGTAAAACGAGAATATTGTTCAAGTTCTTCTCCGAAGGAGGACTTCCAGATTATATTATTCAGGAGTTCAACGAGGTTCATAACCATTATATGGTTGAGGTTGAGCATCAGCATTTTATGGCACCAAATCGAAAGTTGGATGATGTACACCATAAATTCATTCTTGTCTGTTCCAAGGCTAATATAGGCCCCACACTTACCTTTAAGGCGTTGAAGGAAATTCTCGGTGGGTTTGAACTTGTCGGTTGCACTGTCGGGGATATCAGGAACGCTTCTTGAGACATCAAAGCATACGCACATGGGTTCGACGTGCAAATGTTGTTGGATGATATGGCTGAGAAGAAGGAAATGTCTGAGGCGTTCACATATCACTATGAAGTCAACGCTAGTAACCAGTTGGTTGCTCTCTTTTGGTGCGATGGTTTGATGAAAATGAATTACCATATGTTTGGTGATATTGTTGTGTTTGACTCTACATATAACACAAATAGGTATACACATTATTCTGTTATTAACTTACTACTTACAGTTACATTACAATGCACTGTCTCTGCATTACAACGCATGTCCTATACATTATTCGTAGCTAATGATACATTACTTTGCTTGTGATACGCATGTATTGTATGATCTTCACACCTTTCACGGGAAAGCACAATCATGGAAGACTTGTAACCTTCGCCGCTGGATTGGTGTGCAATGAGAAAACATGGGTATTTGCTTGGTTGTTCAAACATTTCGTTGAATGCATGGGTGTTGCACCCAAAATGATCGTAACAGATCAAGACTTGGGAATGAGATCAGCTATTGAAGAGGTTCTTGTTGGCACTCGACACCGATGGTGTATGTGGCATATAATGCATAAGTTGGCCACCAAGGTTCCAAACAGGTTGCTGAGGGACGAAGATTTCAAGAAAGAATTCAATGCCTGCTTTTGGTCGGACCTACTTGAACCCAACGAATTTGAAAAGGTGTGGAATGGAGTGGTGGAACGTCATGGGCTGGAATCGTTGACTGGTTCAACACATTGTACGACTATAGGCAATTCTGGATACCGACGTACTTCAGAGATTTTCCACTTGGTTCGATGATTAGGACTACGTCCATATCTGAATCGGAGAACAGCTTCTACAAAAAAATTTTGAAGCCCCGAGCTAACATTGCCGAATTCTACTTGAATCTCAACAATGCCGTTGAATTCCAGCGGAACTCTAGAACAAAGTTGGACTACCACGATGCAATTGTCCTGCCTATATTGGTCACTACCTTGCCATTCGAGAAACATGTTTCGACGCTGTACACCGATAGTATGTTCAAGAAAATACAAAAAGAAATTATTGAGGGTAATGACAGATGCCGCGTGCTTGGTTTTTCATCTACAGATATGGTTGACACCTACAAGCTTGGGGACAACAATCACAATTCGCATTTTGTGAGACACGATAAGACTGATGACTCATACTCGTGTGAATGCAAACTTTTCGGTAGACATGGATATTTGTGCAGCTATATCTTTTTTTTTGTTCAGGAACAATGAAGTGAAAAAAATTACTGATAGATACTGCCAAAGCATATGGATGAAGACTCCGTTACCCAATGCTATACATGGACAGTTTGATTACGTCCTACCTACCACGTCCATCGTTGACGATAGGCAAACTGTTTCAAATCA
Source organism: Salvia splendens (assembly GCF_004379255.2). Classification (NCBI taxonomy): domain Eukaryota; kingdom Viridiplantae; phylum Streptophyta; class Magnoliopsida; order Lamiales; family Lamiaceae; genus Salvia; species Salvia splendens. Next base: position 4,499,488 of record NC_056039.1, read on the forward strand.
AGGGATTTCGATGTTCTATGGTTTTCTTCGACGATTTGTGACGGACATTGATGTGCTTCGTGCATTTGTAGATGGTGTGAAAGAACTTGGTAATTCTCTTCAAACTGGAACTCCTACAACGTCCGCCTCGGAAAAGAGACGATTGATTGAAGAGTTTTATGTGATGGTAAGGCCTGAGGTAGTTGAGGTCCATCCTCTGGATATTGTCAAGACCAAGGGCCATGCTATCAGCTCCGCGAGCCGTCTGATTTACAAGAGAGAAAAGGTTATTAAAGAGACTACTAGACCTCTTAGACGGTGTAAGGCGTGCGATGAGATGGGCCATCACGACTCTAGAAATTGTCCAATGCTTAAAGAGATGGCAGCGGAGAAAGAGCTGCGTAAGGGCAAGAGGAAATATTGATGTATTTTGCACCTCACAACATTATTGGTTTTGTTTTTTTGGATTAGTCTTATTATTCAATTCATTGTCTTAGTCTTATCAGTCTCACCAAGCCACAAGTCGGCTATTGTTCAAAACAGACCAAGCCACAAGTCGGCTATTGTTCAAAATATGATTCTGATTGCAAGATGTACGTCCTCCTCATCCAGGGTTAGGCTCTCACCCCCAGACAATGGAATCTGGCACCGAGCTAGATTAAATGTCGTGAGAACCCAATAGGCTAGGTATCTCGGGATCTCCTTTATGTTGAAATGGAGGATAGCTCCAAAACCTAGTTCACGAACAGCTTCCTTCTGCCGTGGAGTTAGGCTTTTTAAATAGTTCAGGAACTCGGTTGGGGTCCGTCGACAGTAGAGATGGTCAACTTTCTTACCTCTAGGTTTCCTCGGCTCTGCCTCTTCACGAGTTGTACTCGTCTCCGCCCCTTGCTCTGCCAATCTCTCCCAGAACTTTTGCGCTATCGCAATAGGAATGAGATCGTCAACCGCTTCGTCAATGTCCAACCTAGCGTGCTTGACAGTTGTCCAAAATACGACATCAGAACATGTTTATAATTGAAGGTATCAATAATGTATCACATTTATATTATGTAATGCACACTACTTGGCATATAATGTACAACAACCATCAAATAATGCACAAATGAATATAACATTCACCCATTTACAAGCATTCTATTACACCGATTAATGTAGCTTAAACCAAATACATAATGCAAACCACTGCTTACAATAATGTACAACTACTCCATGAATTCTATAGGCAAATGCAATAGATTGCTCACCTGCAGCCTGGGTTGGTTGGCTTTTGAAAGATCGGTCTCTTTTTGTCATTGTGGATCTGTGAGACGAACAAAAATCAAAACCCGATAACATTTCCTCTACATAATCGTCCAATACATAATTGTAAACCAGTAATTAACTACAAACTTCAATAATGGACAGAACCCTAAAAAAATGCACACGGTTTCATGATTTACGAAAATATCGACCAAAACGTGTTCGAAAACCGTGATATTGTTTGGGAGAAAACATTGAATCGACCACTAGGTGGTATGTCGGTGGTGAAAATCGGCGATTAACAGTGGGTATTACCAAAAATTGAACCATTTAACCCTACCTTGTTGTCGCCTTGAACTTGATGGTCGCGCGCAGAAGGAGAGACGTTTCGACTGTGAAACGGCGCGGGAGGTTGATTTAACGGCGAAAATCGATGCAAGGGTTGATTTCCGGTGGCTTTGAGTGGCGGCTAGGGTTTGGAAATTGGGGTGGATAAGGGGAGACGAAATTCAATCATGGCTTGAGGAATGAGACGGTTGGAGTGTGAGAGAGAGTGAGTAAATGGAAGGTCTATGAAAATCCCGCTTAATTCTCGCTCCTTCCGTTTTGAAACGTGTGTGATTCAGTGTTGTTTTACAACTATACCCATATAATGTACAGATTATGACTAATAATGCAACACAGATTCATTTAGCAAAGTTTAATCTAGTCTGTCTATCCAAATAATCTAATGGTTGATATTAAATTGGAACTTAACACTAGGGGGCAATAGGACCTTAATGCTCCCTCCCGTGGTTAACATGTGAGATCATCAATTTAATAATTTAAAACCACCCTATCATCTACTGTTTGTATGGTGTATAATTGACGAAATCAAACCACTACCACCTATATACAATTAATATCATTTTCTGAAATATCTTCCTAAGTGAGCGGTGTGCAAAAAGACAAGAAAAGGTAACCAATTTAATATATTGTGTTTGAGATTGAATTATATACATTTATCTATAAGCAAGGTTCAAATGACGATTTATATTTAAAATATGAATAAAGACTTATCTTTCGTTAATTAAATTGAGAAAATCTATGAAGATAGAAGGTTCACTTAAATGAGAGGCGAAAAAATCATTTAATTTCATTTTTTCAAATACAATTTCACTGTAAATAAAGTAGTTGCTTTAGTGATTTCAATATTCTCGATAAAATGAATTTTTTATTGACCAACCCTATGCTATAAAACAGACCAAATTCAGATCCAAATCTTTTTTTATTATGAATAGTTAGTCTTTGAATTTTGATTAGTTTCACAGTGACTTGCACATATTTTCGATTTAGTAAATCTTTGAAACTTTTCCATTTTAAATAGATTTACTTAATGTTCCCGCGTGAGAAGACTGAGATTAATTTGCTTCATGTATTTGGATATTTCATTCACTTGATTAGGATGTTTACAATTTATTAGTAGTATTATTATTTAAATGAAAATGGGCGTCTGCTACTTCTCTTTTACCTAATTCAAGTCTGTCACGATACATTTGGATTGAAGGAATATTCATTCATCACTTTCTCCACACTCCAAACTCCAAAGCAATAGTGATTTTTTTATATGGTGTAACCCATACACCTTTATTAATATACTATTGTTCGAAATTTGAACCAAGTGAACAACATAAGAAATTGTTTGACCCCTTCAATTTTTTTTGTCACATTATTCTTTGTAGAAAAATGAATTGACGAAGTGATGCACTTCAACTTGTGGCATCATAAATTACAACCGATGCTATTAATATGCACATAATTAATTACATGTTATATTATTATTATTATTATTATTATTATTATTATTATTATTGTTATTGTTATTGTTATTATCATTATCAAAATAAGTCAAACAACTAACCAATCGCGTGCCATGCCATACCATGCACCACGTGAAGCTGTCTCCAACAAATAATTCAATACCAAAGAAAATACATACACCAAAATAAATAAATAAATAATTAAATGTCAGCAGGTAGGACAGATCATAATTTTAGATGGGTCCCCTTAAAAATAACCTTATCTCAATGTCCCATCTCACAAAATAAGCATAACAAGAATATAACTGTGGTCAAGGACAAAAATAATTTACCAAAGATGGGGGACAATTCATCATCACAACCATCAACATTAGAAAATTCAGTTTCATTTTTTCTCATCTCTGGTTTCCCACAAAATTCATACAAACATCAAAATATACAGAATCTGATTACATCATTTTGGATTAAAACAAATGAATTTTACAAAGGAAAGCAGCAGAAAAATGAATGACAATTCTTGAATATTATCATCAAGATTTCCAAAGAATACCTTCATAAACCTGAATTTGGAAGTAAATCCAATGACTAATGTGACAAAGCAGAAACAAATAAACCTCCAAATTCAAAAACATGCAAACATGCATTTGCTTATTTTGTCTTGAAATCTACAAAGCAGATGCAGAGAGAGCTATGTATACCAGCCTTATGGCAGTTCTCGACAATCCGAAGCTTGTTTCACCCGGTCAAAGTTCTTGATCCCCGGCCTAATCTAAGTCTCAAGGCTCAATGGCTTATCAAGAAGCTCATCCCCGGCAGCGAACTTGCCTGATCCCCGGCTCATCTTGCTAAACGACCCCACTGCAGAGAGGCTCTTGAAGCTGCTACTTCCCTCGCTCAAATTTCGCGACCTCCAAGACTTGCGTGGCTTTGAGGAGCAGATGTCACGCTCAGTGTCATTCTCGACCCTGACCTTAGCCACAACGAGCTTGACTATGTTGCTCCTGCAGAAGGGGCAGACAGGCACGGTAGGGCAAGAGGTTGTTGGTTTGGGCTTATTGTGGCAGCACAAGGCGAGCGTGCATTGTGCGCACATTTGATGGCCACATGCTTGAACCTCGATAGTGCAAACTTGATCAAAGCATATGCAGCAAAGATCTGTTTCGCTTGCCTACATAGTGACATAGTCAAGATTAATATTTCTATTGAATTAGATTCTTGATATAAGTCATGATAGATAGATTACCTCAGATATATCGTCATCAATTCCAGAGTCGGACGCTGATGGAGACGGGAGAGAGTAAACCGTTCCCTTCAAGATGGTTTTTTCTCTTTCTCTGTTAGCCTCCATCAAGGCTTGTTCTAATAGAGCTTTTGCCTCCTGATTGAGTTCGCTGATGAACTTCAGAGGCGACGGCCAAACAAGAGGCTCTGCTGATGAAGGGTTCAGAAGAGCCGCACATTCTCCATGGCGGTGCCTTGAAGCTACCACATACGGTATTCTCCTGAATTGCATCCAAAACATCACACGTATAAGCTATCATGTAGCAAGAGATGGAGGTTAGTCTCCTATTAACATCATTTTCCTATCTTCTTTTTCTGTAGAAACAACTAAATCAACGATATATAACAAGAAGCACATAAATGGACAGAAAATGAGTTCTTGAATAATAGCAAAACCACTGTCAAGAAATAGCGAATTCAAGTGATGCACGATATTTATCACATACCCTGAAGCGTCTCTCCGCAGTCGATCAGCACCCCAAGCTAGCAATTCTCTGATGCAATCAAGAGAGCCACCTCTTGCAGCCAAATGAAGAGGAGTACTACCAGGAAAGCTGCAGAGCACAAATCATCAAGTACGAAACAACAAAACAAACACGAAGCAAGTGCATAAAAGCACTGCCTACGAAAACATTACCTATATCGGCCAGTTGAAACACAGACAAGGGCTCCATTATCCAACAACATATGAACACATTGAGGGCGACTTTGACGCGCTGCCAAGTGCAACGGTGTGGCCCCTTTTCCATCCCTAATGTTCACAAAATGAGAGTAGCCCCTGCAAAAGTCGTTCACATATCATTCAAATTTCATTTTAATTAGTCACTGGTGACGGAAAGCTGACCCTTGAACGAGAACCTACCACGAAGCTGAGACGTGGGAGGTTCGAGCAGCGGATAGAATGGCCTCGAGGCAATCAGAATGGCCGTAGTAAGCCGAATAGTGCAAGCAGGTCCTTCCATTAAGCGTATCAAACATCAAAATCTAACAAGATTTAATCAAAATTAGGTATGACCAGAAATTCCTATTCTGACTGATTCAATAAATGATGAAACAGTTACGGAAATTGCATACATTTGCCCCAGCCTCAATCAGCTTCTCTACACAGGAGATCTTTCCATGCATTGCAGCCACCATCAATGGAGTCTATACACACAATCAAAGATCAAACAATCACACAACTAATCAACACTAAAGATGAAGAATTTTTCACCAAAATGAACTGAGATAAATCAATCGCTCACCTGTTTATACCGATTTAACACATCCGGCTTCACGGATCGGTGGAGAAGCAATGATAAAATCTGAAGCAAACAAAACAAAATTCCCAATTTCACAAAACAGACACACAAAAAAAATCAGCATTCAACAACAACAAAAAGACATTTTAAAGATTCTGACCTCGATCTGGCCATTGGCGGCGGCGATATGAATAGGAGAGTTGCGATCATAAGAGGTCGAGCGATGAATGATGGATGAATCCCTTTTCAAAATGGCTTCAAACATCTCCAAATCCCCGAACTGCACCGCACCAAACAGCCCCTGCTCCTCACTGCTACTGCAGCTCATTCCCTGACCCATTTCTCTCTCCCTCTCCGACGAAAACGGCGGTGCACCACCGCGGAAGTTGGTGGTGGTGGACTGAAGAGCGGAAAATAAAGCGTGTCTCAGTATTTATTTGTAGATGGAACTGCCCGGGAACCAAGATCAAAGGAGTGAGACGCAAAAGCTGACCGTGTTTGACAACGGGCAGCGCTCAGATATTTTGCGGGCAGTTTGATTATCTATCTTTTTTAATTTTATAAAGAATGAAAAATGATTTTGTTGATTGTTCAAATCTGCAAGGTTTAAGGCGTCAATGTTTTATGGTTACTAAATTCAAAGTTTACACACAATTTTGTGGAATTGACACCACTTTTTCTAATGATTTCATCACTAGAATAGTTGTTTTCGATTTGAAAATAGTCTCATAATAAGCAAAACGAAATAAAGAGGCATCTGAATTTGGAAAATAAAAATAATTAGCAATTTTCAACTAAAGGAATAATACATGGTGGGAGAAAATGAAAATCCCATCAAACTGCTATCAATTTTGTATCGGAATTGTACTAAATGTATCAAATAATTGAAAATTGTAGGAGGACTATAATTTAGGTAACTGTGACAGATTTTTATTTTAATATAATTAGTTACAACATACTTACTAACAATTATATTGGGTTACAAGAGTGTTTGATTTCAAATGGTTGATTACGGTTGTTCAACGCCAAATAAATGAAAGTCATCATCGTAATGGAAATACCTAATTTGCCCTCATAAATTGTTGAGGTGCGTTTTCAAATGTCTTGCAATCAACGGGGCATAATGGAAATGGCGATGATTATGCATCAAACTAGAGGCAATCAATTAATAACAAATTCATGTATTAACATTCAAATAATCACAATAAGATAATGTATATATGCACGCAAAGTATGTTTTATTGGTCCAACATATTCGGAAAGGATGTTTGTGGGGTACTTGATAAAATTCTCAAAGTATTAAGTGTGCAATGTGTAATCTTGGATTCAATTTATAAAACTATATCTTTTTCCATTTTCATCAAAAAATTATTTAAATTTTTAACCTATGTTATTAATCAAGACTCTATCTCCAAATAAATACGCTTTTGAGATGGATTCCAACTATAGAGAAATTTGACCAATAAAGAATTTGTCTTTTTAATTTAAGATCACAATCAGTCATTAACAACAAATTAAGTGAATAGTGTAAGCACTTCAAATGATTGGACAACTAGTAAAGATCTAAAGTAGTTCCATATCTAATGTCAAAAATTAATCAATTGACCTTTAGCTAGGGATTGATAAGTCTCTACCACTTAATCACGTATTGTCGATAAAGATTTTAATCGTAAATGTTTGGCATATTGCATGAATGAGAATTTGGATAGCTATATAAGAGTGTTTCAAGATACTCCTACAATTCTTGAATTAATATGTTAGATTGAAGTATAAATATAAACGTAAGATAAGTACTCCTAAAAATATGTGGCAAGAATGAATGGAATATAGGAGTATAAATTAAAATGTGTCCACTGTAATATCCAACAAAAATCAACCAAGACTTGGACAAGTCCATTTATATTGGTCAATAAGTAGATAGATGACTAAGAAATTGTAGACACACTTGACTTCATAATGGTGGATGCAATTATACATAGTAACTATTCTATTATTGGAGGAAGAATTTCGATGTATATTGTCAGAATGGGGTAATTGAATGTTCTTTACTTACTTTTACAAAAATTTCATCCTTCCATAATAGTTATAGAGGTGTGATTTTTTGAATATGATGTTATACTTAGAAATGAAATATGGATCATTATTAGGGAACAAACTAAAAAATAAGACATTTATTAAGAAATTATTAAGTATATTAATATATTTTAAATTAATTAATATTCATGAAATATTTTTCATTATTGAATACCTGAAAAAGTCCAACTAGTCAACTCATTGATCCAATGCAATTGGTTTGCACTGAACGCGTCTTTGACGATTCATATAATATTAATTAATGTCAAATTAGAATCCTTAAGCAGCCACTTATTTTAGTTTTTTTAATATTATACTCATAGGGATGTATATTACCATATACTTCCTCGGCTCCGAGTTATTTTATTTGACATAAGAATTTAAAAAAGTATTTACGAGTTTAAATTAATAAATATTAAAGTGGAAGAAATAATAAGAGTTAGCTTTGCAAAAATAGAAAATGAGCAATTGATGTGAGATGTTAAATACGAATCAATTAATTTGGACGAATTTATATAGTAGATCAGAATCAAATTTGTGTTGCTTAATGATGACCGAAGAGTTAATGACTTTGTCAATCCATATGGTTTTTCCTAGGGGTTGGAAAAAATACCGACATACCGAAATATCGGACTTACTGTACCGAAAATACCGGTTTTCGGTATACCGAAAGTTTTCGGTATGGCAACGGTATCAAATATCCTATACCGCGATATACCATGATATACCGAATCTTCGGTATATACCGTACATGCGGTATACCGCAGTATACCGAATATTCGATATAATATATATAAATTTAAAATATTTAATATATTTCTGTGTTGCCATTATTTTACTTTACTTTCATTTGGCACATAATATTAGTAGTAATCTTATGATGGTTTCATCAAGTTTAAGTTTAATGATTTCATCCTCATAGTTAATTAGGTGGTGTCGATATATGGATTTTACACTTCATATATTTATTTTGGTTTGGTTGTTTCATAGTATTTGTCATTGTGATTATGCTCGACCATTAATAAAGATTGTCAAATGCAGGATGACATCTTCAAAGATTTCTTGTGGGATTGTGAGTATGAAGACAACAAGGTTGCGAGAAATGAAGATAGTGTTGATCACTTGAAATGTTATTTTAAATATTCTGGGTATAGGTTTGGTTGTTTTGGATTATTGAAGTTTTTTTTGAACTTTTTTCAAATAGTTAAACACTTGGAAATGTTATTTTTATATTTTAGATATAAATTTATAATAGATTTTTGAGTAAAGACCAAAATTGGTCCTGAACATATAGCCATTTTACGATTTTGGTCCTAAACATTATCTTTTGGATTTTTTGGTCCTGCACATATGGACATTTGATCATTTTGGTCCTGCACATATGGAAATTTGATCATTTTGGTCCCCCGTCAACATTTTCGTTAAAAACTAACGGTCAACATTATCTTTTGGATTTTTTGGTCCTGCACATATGGATATTTGATCATTTTGGTCCTGCACATATGGAATTTTGATCATTTTGGTCCTCCGTCAACATTTTCGTTAAAAACTAACGGTCAACGGCCGATTTTTGGCTAAAAGAATGGGTTGGGTCGGGTCGTGTTTGGGTCGGGTTTGGGTTACACGTTAAGAAAAAAATTAATTCTTTTTTATTAATTAAAAAATTATAAAACTTTAATTTTTAGTTATTTTTGTTGATTAAAAATATTATAACGACTAAAACATGATGTTATTATACGATTTAAACATGATATTACACAATAAAATAAAAAATTACCAAATTAAAATAATCATTTTTTAATCAAAATAATAAAATTAAAGTATATTAATATTAAATCTATATAATAAAATTAAATAATTAAAAAATTATTTTTAATAAAATCTAAGCATAATATTTTCTTCAAATTCATGAAAAAATTAATTAAAAAATACTATACTTTAATTTTATTATTTAAAAAATATTAATTAATTTTTTAAGAATATTATCCTTAGATTTTAACGAAAATATTATGCTTAGATTTTAAGAAAATATTATTTTTTTCTTAACGTGTAACCCAAACCCGACCCAAACACGACCCGACCCAACCCATTGTTTTAGTCAAAAATCGGCCGTTGACCGTTAGTTTTTAACGAAAATATTGACGGAGGACCAAAATGATCAAAATTCCATATGTGCAGGACCAAAATGATCAAATGTCCATATGTGCAGGACCAAAAAATCCAAAAGATAATGTTGACCGTTAGTTTTTAACGGAAATATTGACGGAGGACCAAAATGATCAAATGTCCATATGTGCAGGACCAAAAAATCCAAAAGATAATGTTTATGACCAAAATCGTAAAATGGCTATATGTTCAGGACCAATTTTGGCTTTTACTCTAGATTTTTTATAACAGGTATAATGGTATTACGGTATTCCGTACTGTATTTCGGTATACCGTAAAAGTATGGTAATAACGGTATGATAATGGTATTGAAAATTATCATACCGAATTTTCGGTATACCGAACTTCGGTATATCGAAAATTCGGTAAGGTATCGGTATGGAATTTTATCATACCGCTACTTTCGATACGGTATGCGGTATGACACTCTCGGTACGGTATACCGTACTGATCCACCCCTAGTTTTTCCACGCATCAAGATTCAAGAGCAGTCATTTTAACAGTTAGATAAATCCAAGTGTTTTTATTTCTATGCCTAATATTTTGATAACACAAAAGTTCAACAAATATATAAATCCTACAATGAAGATTAGCCAGTCAACAGAAAAGTCCAACACAAAGTAATCTCTATCATTATAATTCCTATTCAAAATTATACTAGTTTTTTTATAAAGATTTAAGTGTTCCCTATTCTAGCTTAGTCTGTTTTTGTGGTGTGTGGCATGAACTTATAATACTATGGAATAAACTGGGCCAAGATGCTTCAATTCCAAATCTAAATTTAGATACACAATACTGGGCCGGCCTACTACTTAGGAATTTTTTGTTATCAGAATATCCATAAATTTATGAAAAAGAAATATTGAGCCCAATTAAGATACAGTTGGGCCAAAATAGGATGCATCAGCAGCTATCCAAATTGAGTGTTTTCCATTTGCATCTTTAGTATTTGCTATAAATATTTTATCCCCTTCACGATTACTAAAATAAATTTGTAACAGTGACACATGCAATGCATATTATCTACGACATATTAGTGATTCTATTTACTTTCAAATCTGAAAATAATTAGACTGCTAACAAATACTATTGATGTACGGTATTATACTGTACGATTTTTTGTGTATGTTCTAACTAATTAATTTGTCACCGAATGATCTCCAAATTTAGCTCATTTATGACTATATTACTGTTTTTAATGATAGATGAAAAGGATCCGGACCATACATCTTCTGATTTAATACTACTAATTAATTAGGAGCTTTTACGTACGTATCTCTCATATTTTTTAGACACAATTATTGTCGACTAGACGTATTTGTGTGAGCATGTGGATAAGAATTGAAAAAAAAATGTAAGAATATAATAGTAGTAGAATGTGTATAATGAAATGGAGATCTAGAGAGAGTGAGATGATGGCCGATGGGGACATGCATGGGAAGTGGTTAATGATATGTAATTATGTGGCATGAGAGTGTGTGCACTTTGCTTTGTAACCTTAATGCCCCCCTTATCATCACATTATCGATGATCAACTTAATTATCGATTAATTTTATATTTTGGGAATTAAATTAAATCAGCGTTGATCTCGGTTTCTCTCTTCCTTTCTCACAAATGCTTTATAATTAGATTAAATTAAATCAGCGATACCACTTATTTTTCATCGAAAAACACAACTTTCAAAGCAAAAAATGTATTGATTCGATTATTTCTAACACGCAATTGCATGTAGTCCATTTTAAGCTTTGGCACCATAAAGAAACATAAATTTTACTTCAGAAAATTTAACTGATTAAATCTTGTGTTATCTCAAAATAAATTTGTCACAATCTCGGACTATATATAGGTACTGTATTAAAGAACACTTTGAATTGACATTTAATTCAGTAACGCTTAATACATTATTATTGTCTCCCTAGCTAGACTACATATTTCATAATTATTGGCATCATGACCCCTCCCTTTTCTGCTCCGCATTATGAAATTCAGAAAACAATAATGTCCCCTCCACTACATAGGCGGCAAATTATAAAGAAAATGAAAAAAAATTTGAATCCAAATTGTAAGTGGGAATCCTAAGATGATATGAAAAGGGACCATGGTAAGAAATAATGCATGTTGCCACTCAATACAATGTGTTGTACACTTGAATAACAACATATAGCATGCTTCTTTGGCGTGGGCCCTCATGACAAATTAAAACTTAGGGTTAGTTCTAGTTTAGTGATAACTTCAATTATGAATTAGCAATAGCTACAATTTTAAAAATGGACTTTAAAAATTATGTACTAGTAGTTTAGTTCTAGGTTGTTGGCTTCTAGAGAACGAATTAATATGAGTGGGAAATTGGAATATTGAAGGTACTTAGATAGAGGAACAAAAATATTTCCGATTAGACTAGAAGAAATTGTGTTTTTGGTTAATCATTCATTTATTCTATGTGAATGGAGATATGTAAGAGTTGAACAATCTTAAATGTGATGGTAGAGTTGGAAGAGAAGTGCATTATAATTATTGGGGCCATGCAGTGATGGGGGTGTCAAGGGATTGGTCCATTAGGTTTGGTGTATTATCCCAAATTTCACATGGGGATATAACCAACTTTTTTTAGTAGATAAGCCATATCTTTGTTTTTTATTTTATAAATATTATTTCACCTTTAATTATTCTGTTTCATCAGGTGAGGAAGTATCCAATGAATGTCTTTGATTCATTTCAATTCAGTTCAGTTCCGACATTACTCACAAATTAATGTATCAATGTATTGTGATAGGTCTTGACTCTTGACCTTTTTCTTCTATTTTTCTACAAAGTTAATGCGCAATACAAATTACCAAAATAGAGACAACATTGATACTCCATAGGCGAAACACATAGATAGGAGAAATCCATAGTCAAATAAAATTTGAAGAAAGAAAAATCAAGCTTATGATACTTGCATGCAGAAAAAAACAAAAATAGGTATAGCTAAAAGTGCATCTTTTCCTATAACAAAGTGTAAGATGCACAAAAATTAGTAGAGCATCATAAAAGGCAATGCGAAATATCACACTCTTTTGCTTCTTTTTAATGTGATTTAGTGAATTTGAAACGGTTGCTTTGCATTGGATTCCTCACCAAAAAGAACATTTTCTAATTCAATTATCACACTATTACAAGCAAAAAAACATTGGGAAAAAGGCAAAACATGAAAAAAAGAAGTCAACTAAATTAATCAATAGAGAAAATCGATGATTATATTTGTTGAAAAACTCTCACCCCTCATATATATACTAACGTAACCACCACATATATATAACCAAAACCCTAGATATTTCAACAAGAGCAACATTATCATTTCATAGTGAAAAAATCTTAATTAATGGGAGTTGCAAACATGATGAGTTGCAAGGACAAAGATTTGCATGTGACGACGAAACGACATGTTGAAACCCTAGCAATTTCGACTCCGGCTCTGAAGATCAAGGTGGAAGCTAGAGGAGATATTGAAGATGAAGATGAAGATGGAGGGTGCACTACGCCAAAAGCGGAGGATCGTGGAGATTTGATATTACCGAAATGCCCTCCTCCGCCGCCGAGAAAACCTAAGGCAGTGCCACTGCTGCACAAGAGAAAGGCGAGGGTTTATTTGCTGGATTTGTCTGATGAAATTGACTCCATGTTTCCTTCTAATGTTCTCAGGGATTTTATGTGTGGTAAGATCAAGAAAATTAGGACCCAGAGTTTATGATATATTTTTCTCTTTTTTCTTTGTGTTTTGAAGCATAATTTAATTACTAGCTAGGAAATCATTCAGAATTAATTATATACTATATGTGTGCAATTTTCCTTAATGCACATCATAGCGGTTGGTGTAACTAAATCTTTTTATTATTGTTTTTACCCTTCATATTCCATTGCTACTATGAATCTCCAATAGTTGAAGGAAAGATTGTATGCGTTTTATTTAAAATTTAAGAAAAAGAACTCATCCACTTTTCAGGATGGAAACACGTAAGAATTCTTGAATGGAAAGGAATGTAAATCCAGTTCATTCGGATTTAACCATTATTTTCATATCCATATCATGTTTCATAATCTATTTTAGTGTTACCAACATTGATTTTGTAGCCTAAAAACACATAGATTATGCATTTTAATTATAGATATGACATAGGAACTTCATTTTACTGATTCTTGAATGGATGAACAAATGGAATTATAAGATGCTACCAGACAATTATAATGCGATTGTTGCCTTTTTATTCTCTGGGGCTTTTAGTTTCAGAAACAAACTTTTTGATGGGATTGCTAGGAATAGGCCAGATCCTATATTTCAAATCTTGTTGATTTCATCTTTTTTTCAAATTTGGACTTCCGTTGCATGTCCAAAACTTTAAAAGTCGATGCAAGTTTCAGATATTTTTCTTTCTTTTTTTTTTTGGAAGTGTGTTAATTTTCAAACTTATTAAAATTATGGTTTTGCGCATGTTTGTAAATTATCGAAATATTGTACTTGTTCTGATTATATAACCAAGTTATATTGATTTGTTTTGATTTTGTAATCAATTAAACTTTTAACTCTAACATAGCTTGATAATTTGCTTACATAAAGCTTATCATGAGGTCAACCAAAATTGTGTCATGTTTAAGTAGTGAATTCCTAGTAAGAAAATGCGTTTTAATCGAAAGAAAATATATTTTCTTGGAGCTGCAATAATGTTGGTTGGTTTACAATTTCAACTACTCTATCCGTCCTTAAAATTTTGTCACATTTTTCCATTTCCGTCCGTCCCACAAAATTTGTCACATTTCACTTTTTACTATTTTTGGTAATGGACCACACATTTCATCAACTTATTCTCACTCACATTTTATTATAAAACTAATACTTTAAAAGTAGAACACACATCGTAACAACTTTTTCAACCCACTTTCTAATACTCCACATTTTAAAAAATAACTATGATAATATTTCAGGGAATGATGGAGTAGAAAAATACGTACTAGTTACTACTACTATAAGATTTAGTTAAGTGTCGCGTGACAAAATGCGAAAGAGGTAAGCATATGGATAATATGAAGAAGAGTGCAACATTATGAAAATAATAAAATGGAATATTCTATTGATCAAAGGATAAACGAGCAACAAGGAGCTTAGCACCGAAAGAGAATGCAACATTATGAAAATAATAAAATGAAATAGAAACCTTAATTTCTCATTATTTTGGGGCTGAGTCTTTGCAAAGGAGTCACTTTTTTCAAGGTATGAAGACAAGAATGTTGTTAAATAAAAACTGAGGATGATGATTACACTTGTAGGAAGTATTATACATGGTTCAATGGGCAATTCACAATATGTCATAGCTTGGCCACTTTCACTTTCTTCTCTCTCTACTTAAAAACAATAAATTACTTTAATTAGGATGGGCAGATGATCTTCCATCTTTGCCCCTCTATCCAAGCTATGACTCAAAACCAACAACAATCAACAAAATCAAGAATCATCAACTCATCTCAGCGTTACCGGACGACGGCGGTTGGGACGCCTGATTCTGTGTTTGATTCTCCGCCTGCGCTGCCCGTGCTGCCTTCTGTGTCTCTACGAATCTGTTCATCCGCTCGAGCAGCTGGGTGGCTTTCCTCTTGCCCCTCTCCGTCCCATGCTGCGCCAATTCAAGCAGTGGCCCCATCACACCGAGTTCCTGGGCCTCGGCAAGGTATTGCTGGTCGCCCGAGCACAGGTGCACCAGCACGGCGGCAGAGTTCTCTTTATTCCTGGCTGAGCCGTTGCCGATGACATCCACCAAAACGGGTACTGCCTCGGCAGCTCCAATGGCTGACTTTCCTTCGGGGTGGCTGGACAGTATCGCCAGAATCGCGAGCGCTTCGTCCACCATGGTGCCTTGAGGCTCGGTGAGCAGTCGCATCAATGTGGGAATGACGCGCGCCCTCACGGCCTTACCCTTGTTGCCTTGGTATATGCACAAGTTGAAGAGCGCTGTTGCGGCATCTTTCTTCCCCCTTTGGGTGCCTTCACTGAGGAGCGCCACCAATGCAGGAATTGCCCCTGAAGCACCGATAGTTACCTTGTTTTCGTCAATCACCGAGAGGCTAAACAGTGTGGCAGCAGCATTTTCCCGCGCTTCCATGCTCCCTTTCTTGAGCACGTGCACTATACCAGGCACGGCACCAGAGGATATTATGCTTCCCTTGTTATCTTCGAATATGGAAAGGTTGAGAAGGGCAGTAACAGCATGCTCCTGTGTGCGGGAATCAGGAGTCGATAAAAGCTGGACAAGCAAGGGGATGGCGCCAGCTTCAGCTATAGCCACACGGTTGTCAGCATTACGCTTTGCAAGGAGACGGATTTCACCTGCTGCAGACCGTTGATCTTCAGGGTTGCCGGATGTAAGCTTACAGAGAAGGGCTCCTATCTTGGAACGCTCTGCAGGGGAGCATGCAGATCCAGCCTTGGGGCGAGAGCTGCCCGGTCTCTTGGGTACTTCAATGCCATTTGCTTCGCACCATTGAGCTATGAGACTTCGAAGAACGTAATTTGGTGTTAGAGCATTGCTAGTGAGAGCTTGCTGTGTGTTGGGACAGGTACTATGCCCTGCTTCCAGCCATTTCTCGATACACGACCTTTCATATGTCTGCAGGAGAAGGAACACACAAGTAAAAATCTAGTCATTTGATCATACAACTTTAGAAGATTATACAGATACATTGACACAGAAAGCACATATGATCGTGTGTGACTGTGTGCGGGAAAGAACGTGCGCGTGTGTGACTGTGAGCATCTTGGGGATCTTTTTTAGCTGAAGAAAGCCTTCTAACATAATGAATGCAGAGAACTGCAAAGTTTTCATGCATGCGATCTTCTCAATCAGAAAAGAAATCCACATACAAAAACAAACAGAGAACAAAATACTACTAACAGAAAACAAAAGAAATTCAATAGAATCTGTGTATGTCTAAATCTGGGCCACAGACCTAGTAATTAACCCTCAAACCAAAATCTTCAAATGTACCAGAGAGAAAGATCTTTGAAAGAAGAGGGGAAGATACTTCCACTCAGATGACAGAAGCAATCTACTTCCACATAAGGGAGAAAAGGAGAACTTATACCATGAGCAGAGGATGGGGGAAGTAGAAAGCCTCGGTGGTTGGAAGTTTGCTATTTGCAGCTCAGAGTTTTTCTAGAGATAAAAGTTCTGTTTTTCGTGTGTGATAATGAAGCATAAACAATACAATATGGAATACTGTAGTGGCTATAAGTACAAGAATTTTTTTTCAGAAACTTGGAGGGATGGTGGTCTGAAGTAGAGAGAGCCTCAAACATGAACATGGGCATGACTTTGATTGAAACAAAAAAGGACCCGTATAGGGCTGACTCCAAGACGTCGTCATCTAGCTGTTACTCGCAAGAAAATCTTATCAAGAAGTTAAAGCATCTTAACATAATTCCATTATTTAGATTTATCAATTCAAAAGTCAAGGGAAATGACACTGTGGGTGCAAGGCAGTCAGCATTGTATGTAGCCCTTACTACATGGAAGTAACTAGCAGCAGAGAAATGCGTTATATTCAGGCGTCATTCAGAGATTAAACGGATGAGCATTTATGACAAAAAAAACTAGTCGAAGCTAGGGCACAGCTTTGTTCAGTAAGGAAGAGAATCTAAGAAGGTACCTGTCCTGTTGAGACAATGACAGGATCCTTCATCAACTCTAAGGAGATAGGACATCGAAAGTCATTTGGTATAACAAGGCTCTTCTGATTTGTCAGTACTTTTCCACCACTACTTGTTGGGGTAGAATTCTCAGTTGTGGTGGAATCAATATTCGGATTTGTTGACTGCACAAATTCCTTAACTTTTTTTAACAGCATTGACATCTTCTCTATGCTCTCCTCTGGGTCTCCACCAGTGGCTCCAACCATCTCATGCAAAGCTAGTGATTCTTGGGTTAAGTCAGCAATATCACTAAGCTGTAGTCTGTCAACCAACCTCCTTAATACATCTGTATCTTCTCCGGCGTCATTATTCTTGTTGTAAATACACATCAGATCCTCATACAGCTCAGAATCTGGTGCATCTACCCTTCCCTTGGCTCTTAGGAACTGAGCGAGAACAAGCTCAACCTGGGAATATTTAAAGATATACTTAGTGATTTAAGATAGTTCAGTAAGTCAAAGATTCAACTTCACATTATTATACCATCAGACAACAAGAGTGAAATTTTTAAATCAATCAACCCATAATTGGACACTGGAACTGAAAAAAACAGAATACAGGGTTGCAGTAAATAACAGAAGTTCAAGAAATAATCTGAAGGATGATATCTTACCTGTTCCTTAACTTCATCTGATATGTCAAGTTTCTCAAAAGAAATGCCACTTAGAGCTCGCTCCAACTCAGCTGTCACTTCATGAAATCTATTCATGATTTGATCTCTCTCTAAGACCTGCATGCAAAGATACACTTGAGATTTTATTACATTTGGATGAACCAAAGTTCTTGTCTGTGACAAACGTCATTCGCATTTAAGTTCTGAGAAAGGAGATCAAATAAAGAAGAACATAATGCACGGCCTTCTGGAGGAAAACATGTTGCAAAGTTTCTCAAGCTAAATTAGCATTTAGAAAATAGGTAAGTTTTGTGGCTAGCAATTGAACAATTGTCTTTGACCAAGGGGCATATCAAATCCTTCGAGTATTCACCAATATCTTCCCCTTATTTTCTCTCATCTCATGCATTGAGATTATTTTTCTCCTGATCCATCGGAATTCTCCTAAGGTCCTCATATAAGCAAAAAGCAGATAAACTAGGTAATGCAATAGACAAGTGTATAAAACAGTGTTTTCCTTGGTAAGTTGCAAACTTTATCTTGTTGTTGTAAAATTTGCAGTTTCCAATTAGTGACACTTTTGGACAGCTAGACTGGAGAGTAAATTCATAAATGAAATGGCTAAATCGCTCATGCCTTTTCAAATCCCTTCACTCAAGAAAAACCAATAGCAGACAAAAGTTGATGTTAAATACAATTAGTTAGAACCATACTTCATGGGATGAATAGATGAAGTGATTTGGAAGTAGAACGAATTAATTGCTTGATAACATTCCTGGGAAAGGAATGTATGCAGCTTCAATGTTTTCATGCTTTTATGTCAAGAATTCCAAGTAATGTATCTGAAAAATGGGGCACGAAAGACTGACGTTCTTAAGCATATTTAGATAATCACCCTAAATCTTAGGGTAAACAGGCAGATTGAACAGATGCCCCTACTAGATACCAAAGTTTACTTGATCTAAGTAACGTATGAAATAATATATAGACTTACGTGCAATAAATTATACATGTACAGATAGAGAGATTTTGACATTCTTAAAACATACCTAGCTCCATGGATCTAGAAGAGGAAATGATTAAACAGATCTTGTATTACTTATCACGCCCCAAGAGGCATTACTATTACTATGTAGATCCACAAAATTTTATGGTAATCATGTGAATACCATCCATAAATCATATAGGGATCGCGTGAACGTCGTGACTTTACTACAGGACAAACGAAATAATTTCCTTTTCAACCTATCATAATAACTGCAGCTAAAGTTGCCAATTAATGAAAAAGGACACGTCAAAATAATATTGTTTCGAATTATGTTTCTTTCTCCTGTGCAACGGCTTTTTGTTGAGTAATACAGATTTGGACTCTTAAGTTTGACTAGGAATCAACTTTGTGGACTTCCCACATGAGACATCTTAATAATAACCACGATCTAACATGCTGACGCATTCCGTCTCCATCCAAGCTCAAAGGTTGAGTAAGACTGTGAACACCCTAAACTATCTTGCAAAATAGTTCAACATATTTCCTCAACCTTTTGACTTGAGAATGGGAGCATAGCACATTAAATCTAGTACTCCATATAAGGAGCATGATAGCAGATTATGTAAGCTGACTCAGTACATAACACCGAGAATTGCATTAATCAAAACAAGTAAAGACCATATGATTTCTACATTGGACTTGTAATTTGGAATAGAATATTCCAAAAATGGGACGGCGTCCATTATTAGCAAGAAATTGCGGCTGTCTTCCCCAGGAATGGAGAGGCACCATTAGGACTTTACATCTGAATGTAGAGTTTCTACTGTCTCTCAAGCTTTCGATTCAGACTATTTTAGTCCGGATGTCTATAGCATCATTTCCTTCACCATGGTAGTGTCATTGTGGGTATGGAGTTATGATTAATAGATCAAACAGAAAAATAGTGGAAAAGGATTGGAAAACTAGCTGCAAAACGTAGACATGACAGTGAAGCTGCAAACTTTAGGCGCGTCGAACCAAATTCCATCCGCCCAAAGCATATTCCAAAGAAATTGCGGCGGTAACTACGCTATACACAGTGAATGCAAACAAGACCCCACCAATGGAAAGGGATTTTGCACGGACTCCGATCTTAAATACAAAATGAAACTTTTTCAATTTGCTTCCTGCATTTTCTCCAACTAATGCCAGACAGTCCACTACATAAACAAGTCGTGCAACAGCCTCAAACACCATTGAAACTAGCATGTATGAGATCCAAAATCTGCCTCACGGGGATCCTAAGAGATGCTACCAATAAATCCTTATTTGTTCTTACTAACAATGCTGATTCGTTTCTAAAAACTAAAAAAACAATCAACTTCAGAATACACCTATGAACAATTGTAGCCCAAGCAGATCAATAAAACAAACAAAAACAATCACTTACTGATCCAAAACCAAAGATAAACAAGGAACAAAAATGGCTCAAAACCAACACAAAAAAAGAGCAAAAAACCATAAACCACGCCATACCGACCAGATAAATCTTACTCCCCTCGCTGCCAAAGCGGAGCAACTCCTTGGCCGATTCCAGCGCGCCTGCGAGCTCCGCCAGCGCTCTGATCGAATCCTCGGACAGCGCCTCCTTGCAATCGCGAATCTCTTCGAACATTGGGGTCAACAGCTTCAGCCGCCGAGCTAGATTGGTGTACTGCCTCTTCACGGAGGCTCTGTAGTCGGAGAAGGCCGAGATTTCGCCAACCAGATCGATCAGCTTCCGAGACAGCGCGGCCTTGTCGTCCTCTTCCATCGCCGGGAGATCTGGGGGGAATTCGCCAAGAAGAATCGATGAAATTGAGAAGAAATTGGAGTCAACGGAGCGGGAGCTAAATTTGAGCTGGCGCTTGGTTGAATTAGGTAGAGAAATTCTCCGAGAGAGAGAGAGAGAGAGAGAGAGAGAGAGCTCGACGACAATGGTGGAAGTGAGTTTATTTATTTTTTTTAACTTTTCACTGCCTTTCCGATTGCCGGCTCAAATATGACGGTTACTTTTACTGTTTTTAAATATTCATTTCATTTTAGCTATTTTATTTATTTTATTTTTAGTTCAATTTTAACGTGAGTCGTGGCAAGAATTATTTGATTTTATAAAAAAAATGAGAAAAATAATTAGTGAAGTGTGGATTTTTATTTTTTATATTAATTTTATAATATCATTAGCGTAAACTTTAGTTAAATAGTGTGATACACTCACTTAAAATAGAAAATTGTAAATAGGAGTATTTAAATCACGAAAAATCTGAAATGACAAAATGGGATAATGAGACCATGTTTATCAGCAACCCTCCAACCCAACCCAATCATCCACTTTTTCAATATTTAATTCATTTCTATCTCCTCCACATCATCTTCCACATCATTAATATTCACCCAACCCAACCACACATATTTTCATGGTTTATCAATGACCACCCAACCCCACTATTATATATTTATTTTTATATTATTTTTAATACTATTATTATTACATGAAATACTTATTATTGTAAAATTATCGAAAAACATAAATTACAATAGCAAATGTGGGAAGGGTTGAAGTTTTGGGAAATAATATTGAGAAGGGTTAATATTTTGGGAAGGGTTGAAGTTTTGGGAATCAGAGAATATAATATCCTCATCATCCTCCATAGCTAGCAACAAGGGAAACTAAAAAATATGAAATTCTACTAAACAATAAGGATTATAGGAGGAGAAAAGATGATATTTTTTTGTGTGCAAAACTATAGCAAATGTGGTCTCTATTTATAGAGGAAGAAAAATTATGAATTTTGGTATAAATTTTATAATTTTTTAATATAATACATTAAAGATATATTAATTATTAAAAATAAAAATATCAGCCAATGAAATTGTGCCATTTGGCACAACCTCATTGGCTGAAGGGTGAAATGAGAAGGGAGACCCCTCGGTTGGTTTGAGGAGAGAGAGCGACATGGGTCGAGGAGAGAGAGAGACCCATGTTTAGATTTTTTTTTTTTTTTTAATTGTAAAATTACGTGGAGGTCGACTCCAATGACCGATAAAGGTGGTCTGATAAAATGACACTTTTTTACAGATAAAGGGAGTACATAAATACTAGTATTTCATAAATTTGTGTATGGATTTACTTCTTTGAAGATAGAATATTGAGATAAATATAAGAAGATTTTGCTTCTTTAGTAGAGTTCGAAAGATAAGTTTATGAATTTTAAGAAAGGAATATTATATGCCAAATTAATGAATCTGATCATATCCCTAAATACTTGCTAAAAATAGTAATTAAGGAAGTGATGACAGCATCAGTTAGGCCATCATATAGTTGGACGTTGTTCAACTAAGTTAAACCAAGCTAACATCATGTAAAATTGAATCGATATAGAAAAGATTAGTATGATATCTAGGTAAGAATAACATGCATAAATCAAAAGCCAAATGATTTTGTGATATAATTTGTTGTCATAATAGGATTTAATTACTAAAACTCAAAATTCATGTTTTTAGATTTTAAAAATTAAAATTTAGGAAAAAATAAAAAAAATGTTGAAGATTTGTATATTTATAGGCAAATAATCTATTTTTAACTATTTTAGGTTAGAATTAAAATAAATAAAGTAGTACGTAGTTTTCATTTGAGAAAACATATTTAATCTATATTTTAATTAATTCAACTTAAATCCATTCAAAAATTAATACGTGTGCCATCTACTCATAACTGTGAGTTTTGATGGTTTATCTCACACACAAATCACAGTTACAATCCACATTTGAGAGAGATAAACTTATAGCTGTGGTTTTTGATGGTTTATCTCACACACATATCAGAATTATAATCCAATATGATTATAGGGATAGATTGTTGTTCTTAATTAAGTTATCTCTGTCTATGATATTCAAGAATAAATTGTACATTAGTTAAAACATGGAGTAACATATAATTATAGGAAAAAGTAATGGTATTGTGGCATCGAGATATATATTAGGTCAAAAAGTCATTTCTCACTTCCAGTCAGAAAATAGAATATTTGTTACTACTAACTTACAAGGCAAAATGCAATAAATTTAATTGTCTTATGTTAGTTTGGAAATTTTACATTTTGTGACACGCATTAATTAATTGTTATTTGATTGTTTCACTCATCTTGTAAGTTTATAATACACTTCTTTGGGGACTATTTGACAATAAAAACCTAATATTTGATCCAAAATCAAACATAAATGTGATGGTGATTTTTCTATACTTATTTTATAATTTTGACATAATGTATATGCAGGAAATACTACCTTTAGAGTTCACATGCGCAAAACTATATTTCGAAATGAAATTATTGAGACCTGTGTCATTGGCTTCGGTGAAGCATACTTCAACTAGGGTTTGGATCCTCTGTTGTGCAATCAGCCACAACAGGGGTGCTGTTAGAAACAAACAATAAAATATTTATAAAGTATAATATTATAATATTAATATTTATTTTAATAAAATAATGTGATGTTTCTAACAGCAAGGGATCCAAACCCTTCAACTATCCGGTTAGTCGTACAATTTGAGAGCGTTGATTTTACAAAACACAATGAAAATTTAAGATATTTTTTCATTGTTCAAAAATCCAAACACTCCTTAAAATAATAGTAGTAGATATGTAAAAGTAGGTGCATTAGTTAAATGTTAATCCTGTGGTATAGTTATAATCTAATGATTATATGAAGTGAAGATGCTCCCCTTAGACAATGGTGTGCACTTGTCGTCCACATTAATTGCGCTTAAATGTATTAAATTATGTCATGCTTCAATAATTAGGATCGACTATTGATACCATGACAAATTCTTTTTAGGCACATTAAAATAGACAAAGTTTGAATACTTGCCTCGAAATTACTTAGCCCTAATAAGCACATCAGCATTAATAATCTTAGGCATGTGTTTCAGTAAACAACGCATTATAAGTCACTAATTTGGGTACAAATACATACAGTAGCTAATTAGTGAGTGATGCTAAACGATCATATGATCACACACAACAATATTCAATATCGGTCTCTTTTTTGTGTCTTATAATTTCCTTCATGTGTAATCGCATCAATGAAACTAGTTTTATGTTTAACAATATGCATGTTTGTTTTATGTAAAACAAATATCATTACTCTTGTTTCACTAAGTCATAATTCAAATAAAAGGACAAAATGCATAATTATGGTGTTATCTTATTATTCGTAAAGATAATTATTAAGAGTTGACCTAGTACTTCAATAAAAAGGAAATTGAATTTTAACTTTGAGTTTAGGGTAATTGTATAAAAAGGAGTAGTAAGTTTTATTTATTTTTTTGACCACCTCAACTTTGCATAAAATGCACCTTTACTAGTACTTTTACATTATGCAAAAAAAAATACAGAAACCAATTTTTAAATAGTCGAAAGTTGTAGATTTATACAGCTGCAAATTCCCAAAGTCTAACTTTCAACGTAAAATATGAAATAGTTTGTATATGTGTTAGAGTGTATGAATATAATACTAGTAAGTACTGCTCGTATACCTCAAAAGGTATTAAATGCATTAGACTTTATAAGCAAAAGTAGGGTTGGGGAAAAATATCGAAAAAATTATATATCGCTTGTTTCGTATTAAAAAATATCGAAAAATTATCGAATTTTCGGTATATCGTAATTTTTGATACGATACGATATCGTATCGTAAGTTTTCGATACGATAACGATATGAATTTCCTTATTCGTTTTATATCGATATTTTCAGTATATCGAATTATATCTAAAATCAATACATATTGAATTATCGATATATACCGTATATATTGAAACATATTGAAATTCAATACATATTGAAGTTTAAAATCATAAATATATATCGAAACATATTGAAATTCAACACATATTGAAGTTTAAAATCAATACATATTGAATTATCTTTATATACCGTATATATCGAAATCATATCGATCTTTGATATATTATTCTGAATGATACATCAAATTTCGGTACGATATATCGAAATATCGATACGATAATGATATTGATATTATCCATATCGAAAGTTCGATATATCGAAACTTTCGATACGATAACGATATGAAATACTTTCATATCGATATTTTCGATACGATATACGATACAACGTTTTCGATACGATATATCGTATCGACCCAGCCCTAAGTAGAAGTATGGTGGTGTGATTAGTTGGGTAGGGCCCACTTTAGATCCAGCCCATGCAGATTTGCATAAAATACTACTACACTTCACTTTCCGAGAAATGCTCATCACTAAAATATGTATTAATACGTAAAAATAATAGGCTGTGTGAATTAAATATGTACCTACACAATTCTTACATAATTATATGTAAGGAAAGTGTAGGGAAAAACTCATTCGATTTTCAGCTTTGATAACTGGAGTAATGGAAAAACAGAAACTTCAAATTTATTGATAGATTTTATAAAGAAATAGCAAATAGTATTTCATATGTACATATAAAATAATCGCATTATAATGTTCTTAGGTTTTGATATCACATGAGATACGAAAAATAGGGAAGTCAATCGGGCCGGCCCACCGGGTTTCGGGCCAACCCTACTCGGGTTGCGGGCTAATCGGGTTGAAATTTTTTCGGGTTATAAAAGTTCAACCCTAACCCTAAACGCTCAGGTTTCGGGCTGGCCCAGCGGGTTAATCGGGTTGCTACCTATAAAATTAACATGGGATCAATCCAATAAATAATGACGAAAATTAGTTATATTTATAAAATATAAATATTTAATTATGATAAATTTGAGATATATACTTAAACTCAAACACAAACATGATCAAATACTAATATTTGAGATTTGTGTAAAATAAAACATAAATTTAAATATTTTAAAGCATGTTTTAAAACATGTTTTGCAAATTTAAATATTTATTAATGAATTAGAAGTTTCTAATTTATTTATTTATTATTATATTAATAAAAATTTAATATATAATTTATATGTTTAATATAAAATTGAATGTTATTTTTTTAGTTATCTATATTATAAAAATAATCAATGAAATTGTCCAATTAGGAGTCAAACAAATAGAACAATAGAAATTTTATCGGGTTTTCGGGCCAGCCCATCGGGTTTTCAGGTCTGACCCTAACGGGTTGCGGGTTAATCGGGTGCGGGCTAATCAGGTTGTAATTTTATCGGGCTAGAAATTTTAAACCCTAACCCTATAAATTTGGCGGGTTATTCGGGTCAGCCCACGGGTTGCGGGCTGCATTGACATCCCTAACGAAAAATGTGGTGATATCGGAGCTATTATTATTATGATTGAAAGTTTAAGATATGCATGAAAATAGAATGGTGAGGTCACATCGGAATAAATGAAGCTGTGATTAATATGTTTTTCTCACTTTTCTTATAAAGTAATTTGATTTAATTTGTGACAAGTCTATATAACCGGTTATATTACACAAATTTCAGCTTACATATGGATTTAGGTAAGGGCCCATTATCTAATTCAGCCCAGTAGAATGGCCCGTTTACCCAATCAATATGGGTTTTTGAATTCATGGATCCAAACTCATATTATTCCCAATGGGCTATCACATTTCTCTACTTATGCAAATGATGGATGTCGTTGGCAATGACGATCTTGAATGTATCATATATCCTATGAATTTAATTTTTTGACAACAAGTACTAATATTTTATTAGTTGTGTAAAAGAAGAAAAAACTACCGTGTGGTGGGACCTCGACAGCTTATGTACAGCAAATACAATTGATGCTTATTATAAGTTTTAGACTTTTAGTATTGTGAACGTAAAAATTGTGTTTGAAAAATTGGAAGAAGAGTTGGTTATAATTGAAAGAGGCAGCAAATTGGGTTTAAATTAAACATGGGTAGTGCTATCAAAGTGGGGGCGACTTTACGGCAACATCGCGTGACGACAGCGACACGCTTCTTGTTTTTTGGGAAAAGTTTGCCCATTCACACTCCTCTCTCTCTCTCGTCATTATATACTATACTATATATTAATTTTATTTTTATACATCAATAAAACACAAAAACAATATATGGAGTGTTGTGAGCGATTATCTGATGTGTCCAAATATGTGGATGGTTTTATGAACTCGGATTCAAATACATTATTTATAGTATGGAGTAAAAAAGTTGCAAATATTGTCATTTATCTTGCACATTTCAAAAAATTACTATATGATAAATCATGAAAAATAAAAATTATCAATTGTCCCAATTTACAATTTTTATGCAACTATTTTTAGTATTTTAAGCTATTAACGATATCGTTGAATTGTCCATGTCGTCACATTAATACACATTTATGTCAATGACAACACCAAAATATTACATATGTGCATCAATTTTACATTTAATTTGCATAAAAAAATTATCATTTGATAATTGATGAATCTTTTAAGTTTGTGATTTGTCATTCAAAATTTTGAAAAGTGCGGAACAAATTAAAATATAACAAAACTTGGTAAATTTATAGACACGTTAAGCCTATTGTTTATTTATGATTTACTTACTAAAAAGCAATACATTACCAAATAGTCATAGTAATAACTAATTGTGGTTTCTCCATAAATAGGAAATGTATATTGAAGATTAAGAAAATTTAGTTACATAATTTGCAGGATAGTAAAAAATACTAGGAGGTTGACGTTGATCGGGCATCTATGCTACATTAAATGTTAATTTAAACATGATTGACTCGCGAAAAAATATATGGAATCAAATTGAATATGTGGACAAAAAAAATCGTCTAAAATAGAACTTAAGATGAACAAATGCACGGGATATATTGGTGTGACGCAAGATATTTTGTGGCAGATACATAAACATTAACACAATAATTATTATAGAATGTAGAGAAAAAATCAAGAAGACAATGATGAGGGAAATGAACATAACAACTTTGCTAATATATGTGTTGTAGAGTAGCTTGTAATGTTTGCAAACGATTTGGAGCGGAGTCAGTGGTTAATTAAATTCAAACCTAAAATAGATGGAGATGAAGAATAGTTGGAATTGTAGGTAAATGTTTTACTTCTCGATTATCGGAAAGAAATTGACATGATCAATTTGTATCCAACTTTGAAAAGTGATGTTGAATTTGTGAAAATATAAAATCGTGTTGATGCAAATTTATTATATAGTGGAGTAGTACTAAAGTATAATGTGTAAATTATATGTATGTATTGTAACATACTATCATCATTATACGCATTATGACTTTATGAGTCCGTACAATACCAAAATAAATTAAGTATGATGCTATCAACTTGTATGAGTCTACGTATGATTCATTAAGTTTAGATTTTTTTTATTTTTATTGTACTACAATTGTTTTAGGTGTGAAATTTCAAGAGGGTATTAACTATTTTGACTTTGATGAAAGAAGTGAAATGTGGCTCCACAAATTCAAAACAAGCACTTAAGCAAGGGCATCACCTATATACATATTAGTTACGTGTGATTCATATATACTCCATAGAACAACAATGTAATAATTGTGATTTAAATTATCATTTTTGTTAACTTCTTATCAATTCTACAATTTTTAAATCAGAATACAAAATCATAGTCCTAACTCTTTAATTTTTTCACAATTATTCCTCAATGATCAGCATCGAAATAAATATGACAAATCAAATACTCCGTATGATATAACGACAAGATGATTTTTCTTTGAGCAAAATGCTGCCATATTCATTTTTTAGTATAATGATGTATTATTCGAAACAACGAGGTTTTGTTGTTACATCGTAGTAGTATATGATTTTGTCTTTCATGAGGCTCTTGCAAAAAAAATCAAAATTATAATTTTATATTCCATATTCGGATTGACAAGAATTTAACGAAAATTTGTGATTTGAATAATAATTTTTCACATGTATGTATGTGTGTGTGACATTAGTCTAAAAAAATAATATATATATATATATATATATATATATATATATATATACTATTTAATTTATGAATCTGAATACAACGCTATAATAGCAGTAAGATACATATTTGTATCGTTTCACTTATGAGTTTATGACATACAATTTGTGAATATCTGCGGCTTTGCGTTGCGCCTATAATTCAAATTTTGAATATGTAATTGTAAGTTTACTATATACTGTTTCGATATCTTGTGGCCTTGTGGGTATGTATAGGGGAAAATAGTTGGAATATCTTATATGTTATTCTAAACAAGTTGACAAATGTCGCATGTTTTTTAATTTGTCAACAATTGAAACTACTCTTTACTTTTAAATTGTGCAATTTACAGTGCCCATCCATATCATGACTAGCTAGCGCAATTACATATTAATTCGGCTAAAGCAGCACTAATAAAAAAAAAACTTTTGACCATTTAGTTTTTGTTTTGAGGTATTATTATACTCTTTAACTTAGAAAATGATGAGATTCAATGTATCATAGAGCCTCTTTTTCAAACAATTCTTTCAAATTTAAATTAAATTTAACTTGTGGCTATACTTCACAATATCGTATTCATATCCGTTTTAAAAATGAGAAAAATATATAGAAAAAAGGACTATTGCTATTTATCATAAAAACTAATAGTATTACCCACGCGTGCACAATTATTTTGGGTTTTTATTTTATACATTTACCCTACTTTTGAACTATTGCATGATTATACTCACATCTCTACTTCACATGTGAGGGCATGACCTAATAATTACATCAAACACATCTAATGTTTGTACACGAAGTTGTACGGCACATATAATTTCAAATTAATATTATAATATGATAGAGCTGATCTAATCAATATAATCCAAATTAATTAGTGCATGCGTATTAATGAAATATCAACTTCCATACTATCAGCATCCAACTTTAAAAAAAATCTAAATTTAAACAATAATAATTTAATACCCAAAGTTTAGATGGTGATCTTTAATTATTAAAAATCAACTTGTGATCAAGAACACATTAGTGACATTGATAGATAATCTTGTACAACACATTAGTGACATTGAATTTCGGGATCATAAAATGGACTTAATGAATTAAAATAGCATTTTTAATACAAGTATACAACTATATTCATAATAAGAGATCTCAAACATTTTTGGCTATATTAGATACCTTCTCATATCGATATAAATCATATAATAGCAACATAAAAAAGAAAAACATCATCCCACACTTTACAGTCAAACATAAATAGTACTCGACATCTCATGTGCACCAAATTACAAATCAAAATTAAAGGAATGATAGAAGTGCATGTTCAACATAAATCAATTTTAATAATTACAGTATAAAAGAAAAGCAAGATCCACATCTCTAAAATTGGAGCTCCTAGACCCCTACCATAGCTAAGATCAATCATTTGCAATAATCAATTAAGTTCAAGCAATTTTTTTTAAAAAAGGGGGAGAAGTAAATTACACACTACCTATTACCGTATGTTCGTATCTATGAATTTTAATAACATTAGTGTTTATTAAATGATAAAAATAATTTAATATTTATGTAAAATGCTAATGATAGTAATAATTTTTCTCGATCAATGCGTTATAATAGTATGAAATTAGAAAATGTCTTGTATAGTAAATTTCGGTTTACCTTCTTTATGAATGTCAGGCCAAAAGTTGAATGATAGGCTGCGCAATTAAATAAAGAATCCAAATAATGACTAATTTTAATGCGATTAATTGAGCTCTTCATTAAAATGGACATGAATTTGAAATGGTAGGATGCTTCATACTACCACTTAATTCAATTATACTTCTATTGGATTTCCTTTTCTTTTCATTTTCTGTTTATTCCAAATTTTGTTTTCTAATTCGGTTAGTTAAAGTTTGATATTTGATTTAGTGCCAATTGCCAAACCACCACATTGCCTTGTCTAGCTATATTACCTTCTCTCTTAACTATATTTGTGACCAAAGTTTTTTTTATAGTAATACATTTACTGAAATGTTTATTACGTAAATTTTATAACAATTCCACAATATATATGTGACCATACATATATTAATATACTACTCCATTGAGTAAATATATCTTGTGATCTAAAGTTTAATTATAACGATACATTTGTTGAATTGTTTATTGCGGAAATTTTTTTTATCAATACCTTTATATTAGATTGTTTCATAACTATGTTCGTGTCCTAAAAATATTATTATAATAAGAAATTTATTGAAATGTTTATTGCGTAAATTTTATAACAATTCCACTATATTACATTATTTTATAAATATATTCGTGACCTAAAATTTTACTACTATAATGATACATTTATTGAAATGTTTATTGCGTAAATTTTATACAAAATCCGCAATATATATGATAATACCTCCATTGAAATATATATTGAGTAAACGAAACTTCACCTTAACAGACATTTATATTTATTTCAATTGTTATTATACAAAGTAGAACTGTGAGAGCAATAGGCAACAAAGTTGAAGAAATAGTTGCATTTTTCTTTTTTTTTTCTTTTAATAACAAGATATATTTGCGAATCACAAAAGCAAACAAAACACACAAACATTTCTCCTTTATAAAAAAAAATAACAAACGACAGAAAGGAAAATAAATGATTATTTGGTCCTAACTCCAACATAGCCAATGCCACTTGTCTCCCTACTTTTTCACTTCATAAATCTACCTATTTTTCTTTAGAAAACACCAAATAGGTTTGTATCTCATTCAATTCGATCTCATTCTCAAAATTTCAAATTTCCTCACCAAATTACCAGAACCAGACACACAGCAAAATTCATAAATTTCCTCACAATAATGATAATATCACCTATGTTAACCACCACTCACTCAAAACAAACACAGAAAGCCAAAAAATCAATCAAGAACACAATTTTTCAGAAGAATTTCTGCTCTATATCAGTAGAATGCCACTAATTCAAGAAAAAAAAACATCCACAAAATAAAAACAATTAAAAACTGTGTAGTGTGGTGTAGTATCATCAAACACACAGTAGCAAACTACTAATGAATTTCAACCAACTCAAAACATTCCAAATTTTTACACTAATTTGTTGGAGAAGAAGGCAATGGCAATACCTGCTTTGCCTGATTGTGAATCTTGTCTCTCACATTAAGAAATTTGAGAAAGGACCCATCTTCCAAAATGGAATCTTGCTGAAGATTCTGGTCGATGATTCTCCTCTCCGCCTCCTCCTGCGCCAGCCTCCGCAGCAGCTTATCCTCCGCGTCCCTTAAAAATTTGAACTTTGGCGGCGGCGAAGACCGCAGGCGCCGGAGCTCCGCCTCCGGCAGCGACTCGAACAGCGGGTTGATGATCCCGTGGTGGCTGTAGCATTCCAAAGGGGCGGCATCAACAAAGAGATCGCTCAAGCTTCTTGTTCTCGACCCCTTTCTTGATCGCCCATCTTCTGATAATTCTAAATCTTCTTTGCTTTCCTCTTTGATTGTGAAGAGGAATCTCGGTGGGCCGCAGAGATTGTGCACCCTCATCAATTCTGCTTCAATTCCTTCCTCGCATTTGAGGGCAAGCTCTTTGTTTCCCCCAATTTCCAAATCTTGGGTTTCTTGGTGGTTATTTGCTGGATTTGTGAGTTCTTGGCTGCTGCTGTTGCTGTTGCCGAATGATTTGGGCTTTCTCCAGCAGAAGAGGAGGCTGAATTCTTGCATTTCTTTGGTGGTGGCGGTGGTGGTGGTGGTGGTGAGTTTCTTCTTCCACCAAAGGAGGTAGTAAAGCTCTGCTACAAGGCCCATTAAAATGCAGCCAAACACAAAGCTCAAACCGATCCCTAATCCGCTGAAAGATCCCATTTTTGGTATGAAAATCTCACTCTCGAGTCATGGGGATTTTCTGCCACCGGAAATTGAGAAAACTTTCCAAACTTTTCCCCCTAAAAAAATCTAGAAAAATATACCTATTGCTACTATGGCTATAATAAGACGACGGCTGGAAAAGGAGAGAAAGAGTAAATAAGGAAATTACAATTCTACCCCCAGAAATTGCATCTTCACTTCATCCTTATAAAGGTTGCAATTGTGGAGAAGGTGTATGATGAATTGCCTGAGCGACACGCTACAGCGGAAAAGAGAAATGGAAAAAATCTGACTAGCTTTTAAACAATTCTACATATGATGAACTTAGAAAAGCAATATGAAGTCATCGTGGTTGTGAGAGAAGAAAGTTCTTTAACACCAAAAGAGGGATTAAGGTTTTGGGCAAGAGAGAGAAGGATGAATATCTGTGTGTGTTATGAGTTATGTGTAGGTATAAGGGTATCCACAATAGGGGCAGCGCGCCGGCCACTCCGAAATCGCCGCAGCCGCACCTGCCTATTGTGTAGGAAACGTCCGCCCCGACTTAGCCGGGTGAGAGGCAGCGGAAAGGCCATCGCCGAGTATTCGGCGAGGACGCGGCGGGGTGGGGAGCGGCGCGGCGACAAGCACGACGGTCTATTATGCGGCGATTGCGCCGCGGCGGTGGACAATTCTTTTTTTCATTTTTTTATTTTATTTTAATTGCCTATAAATACACCTCATTCCCCTCATTATTTTCACATCATTCCAACTCTTTATTCCTATTTTGTCTCTCTAAAATTTGTAGATTTCATTGCTATTAAAAATAGATGATTTGTGGAATGACGCGTGAGATTTTCTTATTCAAAAGGTGCAGCGGGAAGCCTTCGCGCCGATACAGATGGGTGTACCACGTAGTAATGAATATCTGCTTCAACGTTTCACTGATATGCGCAGGAGCACAGTATATACCCAACTCCAAGCCGATTTGATTGAAGAGGTCTGTGCACGTAGGGGAGGGGGAGCAGCGTGAAGAACATGTGTGATTTTCCATAGATGAAATTTTCGTTGTATAATTTTCCCTTTACTTTAATACGACGAAAATTTAGTTTTCAATTTTAATTTATTTAATTAGCTGTTTTTTTCTAATTATGTATAGTCCGATAATTTTAATCTATATTGAATTAAAATATAAAAAAATAAAATAAAGTTAAATGTGGCCAAAAAAGTGAAATTTTTTTTTGTAGCGGTGAACAAATCACAAGTGACTGAGAACAAAAAAAGTGGTTTGTTGAGGGAAGTATACTACCTACCTATTGTGGATACTATGAGAGTTGGAAGAAGGGTCACATCTTGTTGGCTGGAAATCTCACATGGGATGGGAAAAGCCAAAAGCATGGATTAATGTAGAGAGAAACGGACAAAAGCCTTCCAATGTGCGGAGAGAGTGTTTGCAGTGAAAAGAGCTTCGCCATCCCCACATTCACCTATCTAAACATATCCTTACTTCATTTTATTAATGCCACGTTTGTTTTTAGTCTATCTCATAAAATGACATACTCCATTTAGTTTTTTTTTTATTTTATTTTTACTATATATTCTTTCTGTTCATCAAAATTTAGTTTTATGGGTAGATGACTTGAATTTTAATGCAAAACTCATAAAGTATTAGAGAGAGAAAAAAAAAGTATTAGATAATAATAAGCCATTATATAAAAACAGAGAAAGTGTGAATAGAGTAAGTATTAAATTGAGAAAATGTGGTTCAGTATAAGAAAAAGAGAAAAAAAAGTAGAGTAATTAATAAATTGAGAAATCAAAATACTATAGAAGAGAAAGATAAAAGTAAGTACGGAGTACATAATTTGAGAAAATATGAATATAGTAGATGTTAATGAGAAAAAGTAAGTAGAGTAATAAATTAGGAAAATGTGAATAAAGTAAAAGAGAAAGAGAAAACTAATAAATAAGTTTAGAGTAATTTTACATTTTCAATAGTATACTACTAATTTTAGTGGAACCACGAAAATAGAAACATAAAAACTACTCCATTTTTTTTTCGTGAAGGGAGTATGATAATTGTCTTCAAAATCCATTAACTTATTCTACCATGGTCCAATAAAATACGGTTTATCTCTTGTGTTTGATTTACGAGTCATAAACAATAATACAGATTTGTAATTTAATAGTACATTTTTATGATTGTGTAATTTTACAACTTAAAATAGAAGTGTTTATCCTAGTCCTTAGAGAAGAGCAATGATTTAATCTAAGTACACCGAGTATAACTCTATAAGAGTTATGAAATTTTATGATGATGCACTATAAAAAAAAACATAGAATTTGACTTTATTATATGCCAACTGGCATGTCATTTACAGTTGATAATTCGAATTTTATGAATGTCAAATATTATTATCAAGGGATATATATATAATATTATATTAGTTGTCAAAATTATTTATGTTTCATTGTCCTTTGACACCTGATAGTACCAAAACAAGGCGGGCCAAATTGTTAGAATAAGGATGACAATGTGTTAAGTCTATTTCTACAATTATTTGTAGAAAATAATTGTATATTATTCTAGTATATTGTATTGCTATTATATATATACTCCGTATGTGATAAATTTGATCAGAGTGGAGTAAACCATCACCTAGAAATTAATTTCATTATCTAATATAGAATAAAATCATTTCATAACATGCTAGCCACTACCCATATATTTATAAGCTTTTTTTATTACTGAAAAATGTGAGCTGGTCACGATTATTCAAGTTGATTGTACATTTGTAATTTATTTTTATGTAAATGATAGGTAGGTCTCACATTCCACTAACTCACTTTACTCGCATTTTATTATACGGATGGACTTTTAGAGGAGTACTAAAATAAGGAAGAAAGAGTCATTGAAAAAATGCAATAAAATCACGATATATATGACTTGGTTCATCTGAATTTTTACTAGTGTCACATGCGTTTACATTTGTGGGCAACAAAATATTATGTGTTGATTCTTTGGCATCTTTTATTGTCAGATAAAGTGCATTGTGTATACAGAATTGGACTTTTATAGTTTATTCATGATTCATGATATTCATATCATGGTCATATTAGTGATATCTAGATTCTAGAGTTGAATTTCACACAGATACACACACATACGGTGTACAATGTAGACACTCACATGTATGTATACATACCATAGAATATACGGGAGTAATTATTCATTTAGGAAATCTCCAGAAATTATTATAAACGGATAAATCATTGATTATTGTTCAGTAAAATTGGAAAATCAAATTTCCAAATATGCTTCTGCACCAGTTTCCATAAATGGAGGTACTGATATTATTTTATTTCCAAATGAAAAGAATTGGAATTGGAATTGGAATTGGAATTGGAATTGGAATTGGATTTGGGCCCAATCTTCTCATGAGAAGCCCAGTCTAGTTAGCCTAGATCAATGGGCCTATAACGGTCTTGATTACATAAACCTAACAAGTATATGAAATCTGAAAAATCCTAATTTGGGCTTAAGGGATAATGGCACATTAATACACGAACTTACATCTATATTTCACATTTTAAATGCGGTGCAAAATACATAACTTTGAGTGTTTAAATAATTTCACACGAAATCAAATTTCGTACAAATTAAATCCCCATGACATATCAGAATGTCATAGTGGGGTGAGTTAGAATTTTACACTGTTTTAGAATTATATTGAAGTTGAAACATGATAAGCAATGGATTAGGCTGTGAATTAGGATTGCTAAATTCAATAAATGGTACATTCTCCAAACTCAGAAAATACAATGCACTAGTTCACTGATCTGTATTTTAATCTTGGAGTTAATCTGGAGTATTTATTTCACTCTAATCAATGCCTTGTATTGATACTAAGTATTTTGGGTCTGTAAGATAGATCCTTATACATAATCAGTGCATTATTTGATTCACATTATTGTAGTCTAAGTTCTAACTAATCTTTTTCTGAGATATAAACCAGCCAAACACACAGAATTAGGCCAATAACACTTCATATATAAACTTATTTAGATAACACTCTAATTTCTAATATCAACCAGCCAAGCAGAATGTGGAATCAAATAGCATTAATTTTACACAAATGACTAAATTATTAAAAATCATTATCAGGAACACACACAGAATCAGGGCAATAACACTTCATCTAAAATTCATTGGAGTAAGGGCAGTGTCAACCAATTAGTAATATACAGCATTCATTCATAGTTAGTTAAATGCAGGTTGTTTATGTTTAATGATGTGATAATTGATAAAATATGCAATTGAGTATTCGAAGGATAAGAAAATTCGAAAATCTAAAACCAAAATCTGAAATCTAATATACCATTATCAATTTTCAACATAAATATTTTATATTCATTAAGTTCATAATAATAATAAATAGGAGTATTTAATATGCATGTACATAATATCTATAATTATATTTCAAATTTTGAAATATCCTATCAGAACATCAAAATATTTAAATAATTCGATCTAATCAGAACAAAACCAAATTTTCAATTTTCAGATATTTTGCTCCCTAGTACTATAAATTAGGGTATGATATGCTTTTTGTTGTTACATATGATACGCGTTACCATGCTCTAAGTCTTATTTTTTTTTGAGAAATACCAGCTCTAATTCTTAAATCCTTTGACAATCCTCAAATGGAAACTCCGTACTTGAAAGGAATAAACATAAAGTACAAGGATCTGATAGGAAATACGTAAACATAGAAAGATTTAATTTGGAAACTCAGCACTATAAAAAAAGATTTCGAAACTAAGTCGAAAAGAGACCTCTTGCTTGGTCACTTTCTCTCACTACATCTCTCCAAACCCCACCCATTTCAACTCCTCCCGCTTCAGAACCCTAATTTTATCGGCAGCTTCTTCAGATCTTCCTCCCTCCAATCCGAAGATGTCAGGCGCTGCACTCGACATGTCTCTCGACGATCTAATTAAGAACAACAAGAAGTCCGGCGCCGCCCGCGGCGGCAGAGGCCGCGCCGCTGGCCCTGGCCCCGCGCGCCGCCCCAACAACCGTTTCGCCAATCGCGTTACCCCCTATTCCGCTCCCAAGGTCAGATCGCTTTCCGTATTTTGGTTCTCTCTCAAGTCGCTGTTCAATTTGTCGCCTTTTTCACTCCACGGCCTAATTATCGGATACAGAGGGTTGAGGAGGAGGGAACTTGTAGCTTGTTGGATTCTCACGTGTAGCCGCATTGAGGCGTTGTAAAAATTTAGTGATAAATCGTGTTTGTAATGTAGGCTCCTGAGACGGCTTGGGGCCATGACATGTTCGCAGCTGGCGGTCGATCTTCCAATATAGAGACAGGGACGAAGTTGTATATTTCCAATTTGGACTATGGGGTATCGAATGAGGATATTAAGGTGTTTCTCGCAAAGCTTGTTCTTTTTCAATGCCCATATGTTTCTTGATCAATTGTTAATTTCAGTAATTATTTCGTTGTATCAATTCATGGTGGAGGGGTTTAGTATCTATTGAAATTCTTTTAGCTTTAACCAGCTATTTGTACCTGTTTCCTTGCATCTTGTGGTACTGTAGATAGTTGGCAATGATAATATAACAAAATGTAGAGATTTGTTTCAAGACATTATATTCTATAATTTGTTTTATGCGTAGGGAGAGGAGATCCAGTGAGCAAATTATGATGATAGTAATAGGACTGTTAGTCATGAGGCTACTCAGAATGACATTTTATATGAACATGGTGATATTGACATGATTAAGATACTGAGGAAGCAAACTAGGGCACCCAAAATTCGTTCTGAGTTTATATAACTGTTGAAAGGTGCTATACATTTGAACTTATAAGGATATTTATGCAATGATAGGAGCTGTTTTCGGAGGTTGGAGACCTGAAAAGAAACGTTGTACACTATGATAGGAGTGGACGATCGAAGGTAGCTGAATTTGATCATTTCTTGCTTGGTCTGTAGTTTTGTGTCTTGGAACGGTTTAGGAGTAATGTTTTTTTGCAGGGTACCGCTGAAGTAGTCTTTTCAAGACGACAAGATGCCATGGCTGCTATAAAGAGGTATAATAATGTCCAGCTTGATGGTAAACCAATGAAACTAGAACTTGTTGGAACAAACATTACTACGCCTGGTGCTGGTGCTGGAGCTTTTCCTCCTGCTGGTGCTTTTGGCGATTCAAATGTAGCTCCTCGAAGGTCTGTATCCTATTCCTGACTAGATAAGTGATTTAGTATTTTGGCATTTTAAAGATACTTTCTTTATTAAGGGTCTCACTTGATATGATATACTTGAGACAGCTCATATGTAAATTTTCCTTTTCTTAGGCTCTTGGAATTGCCATCTTGAAAGTGAATTTTGAGATCGACATATGTGATATGTTCCAGAATCAATAGGGTGTTCCTTCATCTGTTTTTGGTGTTTCCAGTCTTTAACTTGGATGAAGAAACACGTAACATGACATGGACTGCTGGACTAGAGTTAACCATTTCTTGCGTAATAATAGAATTGTTCTTCTGCTTGATTGCTAGAAAATTTGACTGAAAAGTAATGGGTTGAGAGAACTAATGTTTAGATAATTACTCTGGCACTTGTCATTTGAGGTAACTAGTTCGGTTTCTTTGATTTTAAAAAGTGATTTAATTGAGTTGCTGTTTTCTGTTAATAATGATCTAGGTATTCATATTATTTTCTGATAATATTAATATTTGACTAGCTTGCTACCTCTACTAGTCTATTAAGAACTAAGAGTAGTTGATGCTTCTGAAAGCAAGTTTGTACTTGGAAACTAAGCTAAGTCACCGATGTACATAAGTTTCAGGAACTTATTGAAAATATTGAATAAGCAAACATGTCCGTTTGAAAACGGAATAAAGTTTGTTACACTTCTATAACTCTGCTTCCATCTAGGATGAAATCCTCCGAGATAAAAAATGTTGTAGTTAAATGAATAAGACTCCATTACTATCTTGGTTGTTTTTATCTAAATTATCTCTACTTTCCATGTACAGTGGGCAAGGGAGAGGTGGTTTTGGAAGGCCACGGGGTGGAAGAGGAGGTCGTGGATTTGGAAGAGGTCGCGGACAGGGAAGTGGACAGGGAAGGGGGGGCCGCGGTGGTGAGAAGGTGTCTGCTGAAGATCTTGATGCTGATCTAGAGAAGTACCATGCAGATGCAATGCAGACAAACTAATCCTTCCTTTGGCATAATTGCTGGATTAACATTCACACCCTGCCTGTTTGGTACTTGGAAGTTCAACGAAGTTTCTATGTCGACCTATATTAGCACACTTTTAAAGAAGGCAGATATCTAAAGTAGAGGCAGTAAGAAACTTGTTTTATTTTATTCACCGTATCTTTTTACATGGATAAAGAGATAAGTGTGTAATTTACCTTTGCCATTGCTGCTGTTCTCCACTGTCTGCTTATACTGTTGACCAGGACTTATGGTCGAGTCTCCACTATGTGCCCAGAAGTTGTATCATGAAGGGTTATCTTTTACACATGTTGTGTTGAAGCTACCAGCCTCTGTGTTTCCGTTGTCACTGTTTCGATGTGTATGAATTTGTGGGTTATTAGCAAGGGTGCGTTTATATGGTGCTTAAATGTGGATCTAACGTGGGTTATTAGTCAAGGAAATGTGAAACTGTTGGTAACAGTATTTTATAGAAGTGTGTATATTAATCTGGTTTGTGCAGATCAATTGATTCATTGATGTGATGCTAATTGCGTAGTACTACTAGTATTTAGTTGTGGGTGAATATCCAATCCACATTATATACTAGGATTAATAATCATACATTGCATAAGATTTGTTATGCCTCACAAATTTTCAACAATATCTGATGCATATTTGTGGTGGTGTTTGAGTTATAGGTGAATATGTGAATGAAGTCTTTATATTACGATGCATAATTTTGGCAGAGTTAGCGAGTACTACATAATTGAGTTACATTTATTCTTACATACAATGCCATTACATTAGGCAGGGTCCAACATTAGAATTAGACTCGCAGAACCCTCTCTCTCTCTATTCCTATGAGGGCTTCAATTTTGTCAGTCTTTCCCATATAGAGAATAACAACATCAAGACGTAATATAGGATAGCTCTTACACAAGAACGTATCAAGTTCCAACAAGTAGAAGGCCAGTACCATGGATAAAATAGTTGAAAGAAGAGACTGATTATGTGTCTAGGATATTTCCCAACCTGCAAAACAATATGAAACAATTTCTCACTTCTTCAAGTGGAGTATCAAATTTGTAAAATTAACAAAGGTTCATTATTTGTTGGCCTACAATTTATGTCGTCTAGATAATAAAGCAGTTCTGTTCTCTCTTCCATTTTTCACACATTCAGCTCTCATATAGCCCCAGTTCCATGAACTAATACAATCATTAAAATGGTGAGAGTATATCCAGATACTAATTCAAAACTGCAATTTAAGAGTAGAAACACATGGCTATTGTAGCTATCACAGTAAACATGTGAAATATATTGGCTTACAGGGAAAAGAAAGTCTAATGCATCCCATGCTGCATGACGAACATCACTTGTCGGGTACATGGGACTAGACGTCTCCAAACCGAACCGGCCCGGAACCGTCGCCGGCGGTTCCGAACCGGAACCGGAACCGTCACCGGCGGTTCGAACCGGCACCGGAACCGCCGGAACCGCCGGGCCGGTTCCGGTTCCTCATTTTATGCAAACCGTAACCGGCGGGTCGGAACCGCCGGTTCCGGCGAAACCGGCGGTTCGGCGGTTTCCGACACAATTTCAGGCCTACTCCCTAGCCTTTTCACAATTTCGGGGTTAAACCGGCGGTTTCCCACCGCAATTTTCAAAATTTGAAAATTCAAACGGTCCGTAAACCGCCGGTTCCACCGAAAACCGGCGGTTTCGGCGGCGAACCGGCGGTTTCGGCGTTATTTTTCAAAATTTGATTTTTTTTTAAAATTTTTAATCACAATTTTCCCCTATAAATACCCCCTCCTCTTCCATTTCTACTCACCCCATTCTTGTGTTAATAAGAATTTCTCTCTCAATCTCAATTTCTCTATTCTCCATCTTCATTCTCTCAAGTTGTGTACGTTGTTTGCGCTCATAATTTACTCACGTTGTTCTTGTTCACGTTATCATATAGTCATATTCACATAAACACTACTATCTATTCTCTACTTCCAATTTCCATAATATCATGTCTTCATCTCGTCGTGGTGGTGATCGGGGCAAGGGCATTGCTCAAGATCAAAGTGACTCTCGGCGTCGTCGTGCCCCTTCTAGAGCACAAGTTGCGGAGGAGGTGGGAAGGCGAGCCGCTCTTCGATTACAAGTAAGTTCTAAACTTCTAAATTAAATGTTTTACTATGTTAATATGTTATAATAAGTCTTTAATTTGAGAGCACCATTTGGTATACTTGCTCGGAAAAAGATTATGTGCGGACTACTGCCTTTTCTTATATGCTTGTGCAAGATGGCCTATTGTGGAATGCCTCAGCGTGGTCCTTCCTTCGATTTATATGTTAGTATGTTTTAATATGTTTTAGTACGTTTTAATATGTTAATATGTTTTAATATGTTTTAATATGTTTTATATGTTTTAATATGTTTTAGTAAGTTTTAATATGTTAGTATGTTTTAATATGTTATAATATGTTAGTATGTTTTAATATGTTAGTATGTTTTAATATGTTTTAATATGTTATAATATGTTAGTATGTTTTAATATGTTTTAGTAAGTTTTAGTAAGTTTTATATGTTTTAATATGTTTTAGTAAGTTTTAATATGTTAGTATGTTTTAATATGTTTTAATATGTTAGTATGTTTTAATATGTTTTAATATGTTTTAGTATTGCCACTCGAAGAACTTATAGACTATTTAGTTGATTTTTATAGAACTTACCCTGTTGATGATTTATATCTAACATCTTCTTGTTGGGAACAAAGCCTGAGTTTATTTAAATTATTCAAAAATTTTCGAAGTGCCACTATGGAGTTATCGGGTGTGTATTATTGCACATCCGTTCGTGTTTTAGAACATTGCATGATCATATCACTTGGTTTTAAAACTGCAATGAAAAATTCCGCAAACAATCTTGAGCTTATGTGTGTTTTATATTACATGGTTGAAAAATGGCTCAAGTATTTCAATGAGATCCCAACAGTTTTTTTGCTTGCCAAAGTTTTGGATCCAAAGTGGAAACTAGTTGGTACTTTCAAAATTTTAGAATTTTATTACAACAGTTTAGCTTCTATTGATCTTGAACCACTCCGAGCTTTGCAAACTGATG
The DNA here is from genome assembly GCF_004379255.2 of Salvia splendens. Lineage (NCBI taxonomy): Eukaryota > Viridiplantae > Streptophyta > Magnoliopsida > Lamiales > Lamiaceae > Salvia > Salvia splendens. The sequence continues at coordinate 4,542,705 of NC_056039.1, forward strand.
ACGACGACAACTACATAAACCTTGCCCAAACATTCCAAATAAACCTCCCCCACCTCCCAAGCCTCCAAAGAAATTTTGAGTTCGACTTGCGGGCTCTATTTCACGATTACGAAGTCAAGTACAACACTACCCACCAAGTTCGACCTAGACCCCCCCGTCAAACACAGAACTTTGGCTTCTTCCAAGTTGATGACCCCGACACCCAATCCCAATTGGCGGACCTATACGCCTTCAGCAGCGGAGGAAGGACGGCACATTCGGTAAGTGAGTTAGATTTATATTTAGACTCACACTTTTCATTCAATGAGGAAGAAGGAGGTCCCGTTCCCCAACAAATCGACGTCCTAGATTGGTGGTCTTCACACGAGAAAGATTTTCCCATCCTTGCATCAATGGCCAAGGAGATCTTTTCGGTTCCGGCTTCCACTGTCGCCGTCGAGTTCGCCTTTAGTGTTGGAGGCAACGTCTTGGACGACCGAAGAAGTAGGCTCACCGGACAAAACATGGAAGCCACCATGTTACTTGATGATTGGTGCTCCGCCGAAATTAGAGACCAAGAACCGGATTGGGACAAACTAGTAGTACAACCCGACCAAGACTACTTCCCCGACGAAGAAGAGTAGGCGCCAATACTTCCGATCAAGCCAAATAGGTAAGCAAGGTAAGAGAACTACGTGGACTTTGATTCCAAAATGCAATTGAGCATTGAGGATACGTAGGCATCTCAACTTATATTTCAACTTAAATTTTAAATTTAAGTTTAAATTTAAGTTGAGCTCAAGTCCTTTTCCTTTATTTCTTTTTTCTCCCCTTTATTTCGAATATGTAATTTTGTAAATTGTAATGAAGACTTTAAGTCTTTTGTAATTTATAATTTTGAAGTTGTAATTTCTAATTTTTATGTTGTAATTTGTAAATTTTAACTTGTAATTTGTAATTTTAAAGTTGTAATTTGTAATTTTGAAGTTGTAATTTGTATCAATAAAATTACATTTGTACATCGCTTCATTCTAATGTTATTTACGCAAGTTTTTTTACATTTTAAACTTGAATTACAATTTACAAAATGCAAAAAAAAAAAAAAAATCGGATAAACCGCCGAACCGCCGAACCGGCCCGGAACCGGGTAACAACCGACGGTTAGGCCGGTTCAAGTGAACCGGCGGTTCACGGTTCATAAACCGGAACCGTGCGGTCTTCGACGGGCCGGTTCCGGTTCCAACAAATCTTGAACCGGAACCGCCGGTTCCGAACCGTGAACCGGCGGTTCACGAACCGTGGTGACGTCTACATGGGACCACCAGGGGACGTGAAACTATATAAGCATGTTTTTAATCTTCTACTTGTTGCTACTCTTATTTCTAGGCCTGTATAGATATTAGTCAGACATCCAAAAATCAATGTGTGTGCGCTAGACAGAGAAGGTAGATTAGACAGTACCTTGAAGAACTTTTACACGAGATAAATAATGAAGAAGGACCGGTTCTACCTTCAATTCCTGAAGCTGGCAACATAATGAAGAATAACAGATTAGGTAAAACAAGACTGAGAATAGGAAAAAAAATTTGATAATGAAGACAACAATCAAACATCTTTGATCTCATGATCTTATTACATACCTGATTAGCAAGTTCACTGACAAATATGTCTGGTGCACCACCTACTAAAATGGCATTTGGAAAATCTGGAAATTGCTTCAAAAATATTTCAAGTCGATCATCTGTAAAGAGGGCAGTTCTTGGAAGTACAATTGAATTGGAAGACTGGTATGTATATAAGTTCAAACAATACAAAAAAATAAATGGATTTACCTGTGTCATAGAAAAATAGGAATCTTGAGAGAAGAAGAAAAAGGTCTCTCTGAGCCTGTCATGAAATTTTTAACAGCAGAAGTTATGTGTGACGTATTATAACTCGATGGTTAAAACGACAAGATCAATGTTTTGGATGCCTACAAGGAATTACTACATAATAACAGAGAAGATAAATGCTATACCTGTGGGGAGATCGTCTTTAATCTCTCTGGACGGAAAGCAACTTCTTCAAGAAGATACTGCAAGCATCAAAAGAAGGAAGTGTATTAGATAACAACTAATCGTATTATGAACCAAATGACATGTTATTTAGTTTCTTAGGCAAAAATCTCACAATAAAGAGACTTGAGAAGCGCCTTGCATTTGTATGAATGTCAGTCCTGCAAGTACGAATTACAAATTCCATGATAAGGAAATTTCACTTAGAAACATCTTAAGAATAAACCATATGCATATGCACACACATGGATACACATAATTACAAATTTTAAAAATTATAAGTGTGATCCTTTCTCCTGAAACTTCCCATGTGAGAAATCCAGGGCTTATACCTTCTTCATTAAATGTGCAAATATTATTTCCCTATTTTGTCCATTTATCCATTCCAAGTGCTAGAAAAACAAATGCACATCCCTACGGGATTGTGACCTGAAAACTACAAATTTTGCAATTGAAAGATATTATGTGGTATCCTCTTGTTGTTCAAAGTTATATTTCCTTCCTACAGCCACCATGCAGGACAACCAGCAAGATATGTCTGGGTTGATACAATAAATAGCAACAATCCACAAGAAAAGTAAGTTTCAGATTTCTCCAATCATGTTCCTTTCTTTTACCTGGAATTGAATATAACCACCTTGTGTCCCACACGAAAGTAAGATTGTACTAAAAAAGAGTGAGGATTGGTTGATGCGAAAACAGCATACTTATTAAATACTTAAATAGTTAAATTTCAGTTTTTGGTAATCACCCCACCCACTTTTTCTCTACATAAGAAGCTTATGGGAATATATTTCTCATACAAGTAAAGGGCAAGATTTGTACCAGAAGACATTTTTAGCACCTTGGACTAGAGCAGATGAGTAACGCAATATGACATCAAGATTATCAAACCGAACCTCAAACATCTGCAAATGAGGAGCATAGCAATAAATATTGGTGAACTGAAAATTGGAAATATTTGATGATCAAGTTAGCTTCAACAAATAATTAGAAGTTATGAAGATACTTATTACTGGAAGCTGATCTAGGAATTTAGGAAGATAATTACCACATGAACGGACATTACCTCTATCCAAATCTATATCTGATTTTCACTCACATATAACGAACTTCTAAATTATAGTACTAAAAAACCTCGCCCCAGCCTCACTGCGGGATTTCCAGAGAACTAATCCCAACATAGATACACCCCAATACATCTAAACAATACAAAAAAGGAAAGGACAATCAGGAATTAAATTCATACCCTCTTGTAGAACAAAAGGCAAAATATATTAGATGCAAATGACTGGCTCCAGAGTTGTACTATGAGCTCAATTATCGAATCTCCACTCTTCGGCGTGCTTACAAAATAATCAGCAAGGACATCGTAGAAGCAGTATGCGCGACCATATCTATCTTCTGCACCATAAACTACACCTTCCTCTTCAAAAATAATCTCTGTTCCAACCAACAGAAAATAATAAGCATAATTAAACAACAGACATTATAAGCATTATCAGCCACCTAAGGACTAAGAAAACATTTTAAAGCAGATGAACTTTGAAATTGTATTTATAGGCATAACTGATGCAGGTATACATCTAAAATTTCTACAATATTTTCTCCACGAAAGAATTTCAAAATTTCCCTAGATCATGAGTTAATCACTCTAGCCTTCACAAACAAAGCGTAAAGCTATAATTGAAGCTCACTCCGTCTATTTCCCACCCTAACTCCGCAACATACAATTCACCTATAGGCTATAAGTATAGAGAGCTACTTCATGAAATTACTCTGATCAATTAGACAAATAACAAATGCGAGATAGTATACCTTTAGCGCGATCATCCACCTCCAAAGCTATGTCGGCGAACAACTCCTGCAGCAAGTTCCGGCTCTGCGATGCCGAACCTAAAGCCTGAAGAATAAGCACCACTTTATCACGATGACTGAATTAACTACCGTTTAGCGAACGAGAAAAACAGAGGATCGAGAGAGAAAAAAATTCAGTCGGTGTGTGTCTCGATTACATACGCGTTGGAGCTTCTTCTCGATTTGTAGAGCGACGGCACCAAGATAAGCAGCTGTGCGAGGAGTCAACGCCGACGACATTCTGATCGGAATCCTCAAACACGGTTACGTCGCCGATCATACGAAAATTTTAACACCTCTCTCTCGCGAGCGAGTAATGCAATTGATCATACAGTGATACACCGACGGGAAGCTTTATGGAATCGAAGCATTTGGCGTGTGAGAGTTGGAGAGATTGCTTCGATGAGTCAGCAATGAAATTCATATGCACACACCTGTAAAGATCTTGGCGTGATTTACAATCATGATTTATAGTGTCAAATCGATGCAGTTGATTCAAATTCAATGATGGTTAATTTTGACATCCCGCTATCGTCCCAAAAACACTTCATGTCACACGTCATAAGGACATCACATTACACAGTAGTGGACATGGACATCCCGACGGACTTCCCACAATAATAAAAAAATAATAAAATAATCGGGACGTCCGTGGAGTCAACGCAATGGCGGACGTCCGCAAGAACGTCGCGACGGACGTCCTAGGAACGCTGCGGTAGGAACGCTGCGGAACTCCGATGTCAGCAACGGACCTCCGTATCCGCATCACCGCTGCATAATGGAGGACGTCCCGCACGAAACTCCAGCACGCCGGTCGGAGGTCCGACGGGACGGGCACCATTGTGGATGCTCTTAAATATCTCGAAATCAATACTATATCATCTATAAAATAAAATAGTTTCTTTTATGACACAATACATTTTAAAGAAAAATTAATTAAGATAGAGGAGAAAGAGGCAAAAAAATATAAAAAAGAAAATTTTATTTTTAGAAATGAGACTATTTTTTATAGACATTCAGAAAAGCAAAATGAGATTATTTTTTATGGACGAAAAAAAATAATATTTATAGTGATAAATGGAGGTCAACTTGTTTTACAAATGAATATATTGGCAAAATCAGTAATTATTCAGCAATTTAAAAATTATTTGACCAAAACATTAATCTCACCTCACATAAATGCTTGGGTTTAACTTTTGGGATTATAGCCTTTTTGTCAAATTACAACATTTTAGTTGAAAAAAAACGAAAATAACTTGCAATAATCAACCAAAATTAAAAACCACATTTATAGTTGAGTCACAGCTACTAGTAACAGTAGCATTGTACTATTAAGCACGTTGAATAGGTGAGGATTGCTTCTAAAAATATTTATAAAAAAAAAATGGAAGTTGACAGCTTGACTTTAGGTACCGACAAGGCTAAACAATTCCAATGAATATAAAGCCACAAAAAACATGGCAAATTTAGAACTACTATCGAATTGTGGGATTGTTTTCAGTTTTCACATATTCAGGCTATAATTTCGTGCGACTATGACCAATTGTTTTTTCGACTCTTGATTGAACAAGATTATCTACTACTCCGTACATATTATCAACATTTGAAGTAATAGAAGAAGAAACCTTTATCACTAATACAATAATTTGATCCAATTATATCTACATAAATGATCTAATTGTGGTAATAGTTTTTAACATTGTTTTTTTTATCACTATATATGATCGTCCTCCCTCCCTCATAAAATTAAAATAAACAAATATTGGGAGCTGTAATAATTTTTTAAATGGGCTAAAAATCTAAACCTAAGAAGCTCATTATTATAACAAAATGGTAGACGAATAAAACTAAGATAATTTTTAGTCTATTACTTGCCCAATAATAGCTCTAAAACATATTATTGTTAACCGATATTAAATTTGCTGCTCAAATTGTTGGGAACGAGTGACCTAATTTTGAGCGCAATGATAAATAATCTTCCCAATTTGCTAGAAGCACCATATATCACTAGTATCTAATGATAATGTGAAACGATAACAATAGAAGCAACACCAAGATTTTATGGGGAAAGTTTCTTGAATGTGAAGAGATAAAAACCACGAGACCCACCGGTCTGTCAAATTCGCTATTGCCAAGAGACAATACAATTAAGAAGTTTACAATGATACCTAGTCCATAACAACACAACGAATGCACTAGATAATCAACACCACCAAAAAAATAGATGAATTAAATATCTCAAGAAGCAGCAACCACGTTCAAAAATTAATAACTTAAGATCTAGCCATTCAAATTTAATTTCCTACAGACCAAATGAAGCTTGACAAGTCTTCTACCTCCAACTAAAATTTCAAAACAATCAGACAACGTTTGGACCATCGATCGTGATGGTTCCTATAACAAAGTTAGATCGTTATAAGTTCTTCTTTAACCTATTTAAGTTGTTAAATGAAAATAATTTTATTTGATTTTTTTTCTCAACAAATTGCGCTCGTAACCAAACACAAATTTCAAGAAAATCAATAGCACGGTCATAAGAGCATCCGCAACGCGTCTCGCGGGCGTCTCAGTCTCGTCTCGGAGAGACGAGACGACCACGAGACAGCGTTGCAGCCTTCCGTCCCGGTCCCATCTCGCCGAGCGTCTCGTCCCGGAGGGACGGCTCGCGCGACAGTTCGCCACGCGCCAGCGCCACGTGGTGCGCGCTGGCGCTAGGCGTGACGCCCACTCGCCGGCCCGCGAGTGGGCGTCGTCACGCTGACGCAATAAATTATTTTTTTTTAAAAAATTGATTTTAATAAAAAAATCAAAAAAGCAATAATTTTTTTTCCTTTTTTTACTCTATAAATACTCCTCTATCATCCTCATTATACACACAAACACACATCTACTATTCTCAAATCATCTCCATCTCCTCTCCAATTTTCATCTCACATCTCCAATTTTCATCACAAAATGTCCGGCGACGTAAACTCTGGCGGCTCCAATTTCCGTCTCCGTTTGGCGACTAGGGGGCATGTACAATGTCTTGGGTGGTTCCGGTTCCAGTTCGTCGACGCCGGGCACCCAAGGCTCGTCGACGCTGGCGGCGTACCAACCACCCCATTTTGATGTGGATGCATACGCTCGTCTCTCCGCCCCGAGGTATTCGCATGAATTATCCCAAATTAGGGAGGATTATCTGGATGAACCCAATCCGGAAGGAGGACGAGGCAGTGGAAGCTCCAGGGGTCGCGCATTCAATGCCGTAGAGGAAGAGGGGGAGGCGGCCGAGGAGGAGGATATAGTTTTTATAATTTCTATAAAATTGTATTTTAAATTATGTCTTTTTTTATTTATTTTGCCACGAATTTAATTATATATTTTATTTTTAGGATTTTAAGTTGTAATTTTATTTAATTTTGAAGTGTGTTTTTATTAATTGAATTTGTTGGAAATAAAAATAAAAAATGAAATTGAATGAATAGTTAAGGGATGAGATTGTTAAGAGACGGAGAGTTGCAGGTGCTGTCTCTTAGTTAAGAGATGGAGTGAAAAGTACAGTGAGGGCCATGAATAGTTAAGAGATGAGACGATTAAAAGACGGATAAGAGACAACGTTGTGGATGGCCAAGTCTTTCTCATAAATTAGTACTACTGAAAAAAAGATAAAGGTCAGATATTATGGAGATTGGAGGGTATACCCCTCATGTTAGTCCATACTAGAAAAAACAGAGAACAATAAAATGCAATAAAATAATTAATATTTTCATTCGACCAAACAAACTTACAATTATTCATTAGTGTAAGATATCAACGTCACCTTTATCATTACCAACGATTTTGCTTCGTGGTCGAAAATATCTAATTTATCATCAATTTTGCTTGGTGGGTCGAAAATGTCAGACTTATTAATTTATCGAGTAAGACACTTTCAAATTGAATATTAACATTGACATAACAGTATTGTTTTTAAAATAGCGTATTATCAAGCAACACATAACTAACCAAGCACTAATTATTGTTAAGCAAAATTTCCAGTTCGTAAAGGACGAAGAAGGCACAACAACATTTCATAGAAATGGATTCCGGGCTTTTAGGGCACAGGCAACACTACCGGAAAAGGGGCCACCTGAGGCACCCCTCTCACTCTCTCAACTCAAAACGATTACCACAGATAAACAATATCAGATAACCTGAACCGAAATCAATAACCCCAAACCAAGAATGCTCAGGTCTGTTACCAAGTGTTTGATACTTCACACTGATAGCAACATAAACCGAGAGTTGTTACAAGAAAAACGCGGACAAATACTTTTTTCCTTTCTGAAATACAGAAAACCAATCCAATAGATGTCATCCATCCATCCCACGAAATCCAGAAAATAAACTCCACACAGAAAAACGGATCAAAAATCACAGCTTCTTCTAGATAAAGACATGGCTACAGAATATAAGCTTCGACCAGGAAAGGTTATAATAGCTTTAGCCAGCACCATAGTTCCACAAACTATTAACATTCTGTAGAGCAAAGCAAGTATCATACTCCACTTGCTACTCTAGAAGCCTTTAATTTGCGCGGCTTTTGAAGACATCCAGACCCATCTCAGTTGGGTCAGTTGCTTGCAGCTCAATCTGGATGCCATCCAGCTCCCTCTTGAACCTGTCCTTTGAGCTTGCGTAGATCATCTTGCTCCTAACTTTTGCAGTGTCGGGGGACCTTATAAGCACAAGTAAAAGGCACACATAATTACAAAAAGGACATTTAAACAGATATGGAGATGGAGATTCATTATGTTTAACAGAAAGGTAAATTACCAGGCGATGAAGAATATCCTGCTCTTTGGGACATTCTCTTCGGTGAAATAGTCAAAGTCATATATTGCGTATCTGCACTCGTCAGCAGGAAGGTGTGCAGTAAAGTCATCATAAGTTTGGGCTGGTTCTCCAAGCTTCTCCACAATAACCTGCTTCTCTTCGATCTTGAAAACAATGAATCGGTGTGATCGCTTAGTTTTCAACTCCATAAACTTCAGTTTGCACTCGTCATGCACAGCAATCCCTGATGCTGAATTGGCCTGTAAGTACAAAGGAAGTGAGATACTGGAACAGTTAGAGCATCAATATTTAGTGGGTCGCAAAACACATCTCATTATTTACTTATAACGATCAATATCATGGATCTCTCTGTGTGAGAGAGCGCGAGAGTGAGAGAATGGGGCTTGCTGCAATACTCTCCTTGAAAAAGCTTTCAAGAAATTATGTATTTACAAACAATGTTGAGGATATATGCTAGAACATGAACTATTGGAAGCTTTAGGTCAATCAAAGCCAAAATCTACCCCACAAACTGGCCAATAGGACCAGGTAGTCATTTTGATGACCTTTTCCACACCAAAAAAAAAACTTAGTCAAACTGCATAGAGTAATATTCCCCCCGTTCCATAGTAATGGAGGCGTTTCTTTTCGACACGGAGATTAAGAAAAATTGTGTTAGGTGAGTTAAGTAAAGGGAGAATAAAGTGGAAAATGAAAAAGGTAGAGAGATGAAGAGAGAGAAAAGTAAGAGAGTAAAGTAGGTGTGGAAAAATGTGTTGACTTTTACTAAAAAGAGAAATGACTCTATTACTATGGAACGTACCAAAATGGCAAAATGACTCTATTACTATGGAACGGAGGGAGTACGATTAAAACATTATAGAGAGCGAGAGACAAAAAGAGAGATATGGAGGCAGTGGAGGAGGAAAGTCATTCTAAACTATCCATGCAGAAGAGAAAGGAAGAAAAGAACACTTGTGAACTAAACCTTGCTTATAAGAATCATTAGTGGATAGCTGGCCAAAAAATATGCTAGAATGGCATGTCAAAACGTCAATAACCCTAGTACAGCTCTGAAGATTGGAGAGCTGAAAGACTTGGAAGCTAGTACAGCTAGCTCAATCAAGGGAGCCCAAAAGCAAATGTCAACACAAATAAGAGTTTTCATGATATATTAAAAGATAAAAGGGTGTGTGTGTGTGTGTGTTACTATTCTTGTTTGTTCTGCAACATGGCTATCAAACAACGTAGACTGAAATCCGATCCTAATGGTACGAAATAAATACTCCCTCTGTCCCATAATAAATAGAAACATTTGGGACAACACTGGTTTTAATGCATCATTGGTAAAGAAGGATAGAGATAAAACGAAAAAGTTATTGGAGTATGTTAGTGGAGAAAGATGCTCACCCAATTAGAGTTCAGAAGTAACCAAAAATAGAAGTGAACTATTTTTATAAGACATACTAAGATGTAAAGATTCTCTATTTTGATGGGACGGAGGGAGTAGCAATTACCAAAGGAGTCCTGACTTGACGGCATCACATATGTGATTCAAAAGAACTCAAACATTAAATAACCTATGGAGTTCACTGATAATGTCGTGAGGAACTACCGAACTACAGTATGCTAGGTTAAGGTTGTAATAATTGTAGGAAAAAGTTCAAGTTTGTTAGTATTTTGCAAATTGAAAGGATTAGTATAATAGGAGTGTAATTATAGTTTTAATTCAGCTCAACGACCTACCAGTAACCATTGTCAAAACACAAATTACCTACTTACATAACAGCTAACTTAACCTAATCACAAATATGAATCTATAATCCATCCAGGCACGATCATTACTTGTTAGGCACATATAACCAAATCTCAGCGATCATCAAACAAGCCAATCAGCTAGATAAAAATCAATTTGACCCAAAATATGTCACAGTTACGATCTAATATTACCAATACAAGATCGGCGTAAATAAAATAAAGTCTGAAACATGCAAAATTAAAGCCAATTCATATAATGTAACACCAAATCAGATCTAACGATCCATACGAGAAAAGCGGGAGAAAAGCAGGAAAAAGAAAAAATAAATCAGAATTCAGCTGGCAGCTGAACTAGAGTTCTGAATTCGGTAACAAGGCCTTAAAGATCGGAACTAAAAACCGAAAATGATAGAGATCGCAGCCGCAAAACAGTAACAGAAGTGCATAAAAAGGATATAATTGTAAAAAGACAGGAAGCAGAGATATCATTACCATGGTAGCGAGGGATGATCGGAGAAGATCGAGGGATTTTGAGGCGAAATTTAGAGAGAGAAATTCTAGGGCTGCGAAAGAAAAGGGGTGGATGGAGATGAAACCAGAAATGAATATGTTCAGAGACAACAATATTCCACAGAAAATAAATAAATTATGCTTTTTGAAGAGCGGAATAATCTGAATTGTCGAGATTACCCTTCATAATTTATTTTACGTTAGCGCAAAGTTTGTTCTTTTTTCCAATGCCTTTTTTTTGCATATGTTTCTTGATCATTTATTAATGATCAGCAATTATTTCGTTTTATCAATTTATTATGCCGTAGGGGTTTAGTATCTACTGAAGGTCTTTTAGCTTAAACATACTTGTTTTCTTGCATCTTGTGGTACTTTATATTGTTGGCAATGATAGTATGACAAAATGGCACAAATTGTTTCAAGGCATTATGATGACAAATTAATAGAACTGTTAGTCATGAGGTTACTTGGTCTGACATTTTATATGGATATTCATCTTGTTTGTGCAGTTTACTTGTTTCATTTTGTTGTAGGTGAATATCCCATCAACAATATCTGTGGTTCATATATGCTTTGATGTTTGAATTGTAGACGAACATGTGATGTCTTTATATTACTATGCATAATTTTGCCTACATAATTTGAGTTACATTTATTGTTACATATTTTGCACAAGAGAACATACAATACCAATTCTTTAGGTAGGGAGGGTCCAACATTATAATTAGACTCGCACAACCACCCTCTCTCTATTCCTCGGGCGGACCCAAAGTGCCCTCAATGAAATATTTTGTTAAACTTTTTTCTTTTAAATTTTTTTGGAATTTAGTCAAGTTTAGTGTAAGTTATAGTGTAAAAGCCCCTACAATTTATCTAAATTATTCAAAAATATATATTAAAATAAAATTTACAAATCTCAGCCCCTATCGATGATTATTTCTGCGTCCGCCCCTCCCACAACTGGGTATCGACACCTACGATGGTTTCAATTTTGTCAGTCTTTCCCAGGTAGAGAATAACACCATCAACACATTATATAATATAGCTCTTCCACGGATAAAGCAGTTGAGAGAAGAGACTGATTATGTGTCTAGGATATTTTCCAACCCGCAAAACAACGAAATAAATTAACACTTCTTGAGATCATAGTCGAACTCGTAAACGGCCACAAACTATTAGGTATCATATATGTAAATTTAGCAAGGGTTCATTGTTTGCATTTGCAACATTTCAAGTTCTCTCTTCCATTTCTCACACATTCTGCTCATACAGCCTCACTTCCATGACTCAATTTCAATCATTAAACTAGTGACAGCATCACTATCATCAAGGAGCTTGAGAGAATGCCACCAAAAAGTTAATAATAATATCTAGTCCTTAACTACACAATGAGTCACTAGATAATCAACCCAAATTCATGATAAATGAAATAAACATCTCCAGTAGCAGCTACCGCGTACAAAAATTAATAATTGGATATCTATCCGTTCAAATTTGATTTCCTTCAACCAGAATGAAGCTTAACAAGTCTTCCCTCTAGTTGAAATTTCAAGACAACCTAACAAATTTTGGACCTCTGATGTGAATCAAATTGTAGTCCTATATTTCATTGTATTAACACACTTTTTAAGGTGAAAAATAGACTCATTTTGATATATTGTAGGACAAAAGACTAAGCTCAAAGAGAGAGAGGAGAAAGAAAAAAGGTCTGAATCTGATCAGTAATCAGCCCTTCAATATTAATTTAAAATGCTTCTACAAGGCCACCATTGCGTTCACCTTCGAAAGAGATTCGCGTGAATACCTCGCACGCCTCAATCGGAGCCCGGTAGAAGAAGATACGGCTGTTTTACGAAGACTGCGCAATGCAGTGAAAAACGGGTGGACCGGGCGTTTTGCGCGTTTGTCGCGAGACAGAAAAAACGCCCGGGCGGGTGACTTTTGAGCAACAAAACGCCCGACTGGGGAAAATTGACTGGGCATATTTTTTCAGCCCAAACTATATAAATAGCTAGGGCATGACTTTCTATGGGACTTTTGGCGGTTGGAACGTTTTTAGATAGAGAATTGGAGCTTGGAAGCCACACTTGAAGAAGGAGAGCAAGATTGAAGCTTCATCCACCCAAGCCTTGTCCCACATGGTATCTTTAGCTTGTTTCCTTGTTATTGTGACCACCATGAGTGGCTAGAGCTTGGGATTACTCCTAATTTGTAGTAGGGTTGTTGAATATGAACTTCTTTAATTGAATATTTATGATTTCCTTTGCTCTTTAGTTCTTATCTTTGGTAATTATTCTTACCCTTGTTGAGTTGAGCATAGCATGTAAACTTAATTTGAGAATTGCCTTAATTCTAATGTCTCTTTAACTTAGAATAAGGAGCAAACAAAGATAAGGAACCTTCGAATTAGAACCGATTAGGTGATAAATGGGGGTGAATCCTTTGTGTTGAATCGTGTTAGAAGCTAATCTAAAGCCTACTATGCGTCTTGTAGGGGTGATAGGTTGGTGAGTAAAGCCTAGGAGACGTGATCAGCCTATCCTAGGTGTACCATTCCTCAGTCAGTGATCAGCTGCGAGCAAGTGTAAAACCAACACGATCCCTAAAACATTGGAAAAATAATTAGGAAATATGAGTCATGTGAAAAAATAACCCGAACCAAATTAGGAGTAGTTCTTCCCCTTTATTGTGTTAATCTCAAGTTTACTTTCTCGATCTATTTGCTTGAGTCGTTTGTCCAAACCTTTAAAACTATAATTTTATCGCTTTTTAGTTAGATATAATAGTTTTAGCAACTATCCTCTTCCCTGTGGACTCGATACTCTTTGTACTACATTGCACATATGTATACTTACAAAAGTAGTGTTTTTAGGGAATTAAAACTTGTTTAGTGAACTTAAATTACACCCTATAAACCACAACAACCTCCGATCGTGATGATTCCAACAATAAAAATAGGTTTTCATAAGTTTTTCATTGACCTATTTGAGTCGTAATTCCATTTGAGTCTTTTTTTTCTACTTGTTAGGCACTCTAACTCTACTCAAATTTCAAGAAAATCGATGTCACGGCTATATGTATTGTTCATTAATTATTATAGAATATTAAAAAAATTAAATTAAATGAGGGTATGTTCGTCCTTATTGTTAGTCCATACTAGAAAAGAAATAGTGAATATAAGGCAATAAAATAATTAAAAATATTTATTCAACCAAACAACTTGGTGCTATTATTCATTTGGGACTTTACCTTTATCATTGGTCTTGACCAAAAAACAACGATTTTGCTTTGTGGTCGAAAATATCTGACTTACCACCAATTTTGCTTGGTGGGTCGACTTATAAATTATGACACTTAGAAATTTAATGTTAACATTGATATATCAGTATTGTTTAGAAAATAGCATCATAATCAAGCACACATAACAAACCAATCGCTAATTACTAATTATACCAGATTTTTTAATCAAAATTTTCAGTTCGTAAAGGACGAAGGCACAACATTTCATAGCTTGGATTCCGGCACTCCGGGCTATTCAGGAACACGCAACACTACCAGAAAAGGAGCCACCTGAGACTTTCCTCACTCAAAATGCAAGCAGATTACCTCAGATAAACAATAACGGATAACCTAAATTGAAATCAATAACGCCAAACCAAGAATGCTCATTCTGTTACCAAGTGTTTGATACTTCACACTGATGGCAACATAAACCGAGAGTTGTTACAAGAAATTTTGGACAAATACTTTTTTTCCTTCTGCAATACAGAAAACCAATCCAATGGAAGTCATCCATTCCACGAAATCCAGAAAATAAACTCCACACAGAAAAACGGATCAAAAATCACAGCTTCTTCTAGATAAAGACTTGGCTACAGAATATAAGCTTCGACCAGGAAAGGTTATAATAGCTTTAGCCAGCACCATAGTTTCACAAACTATTAACATTCTGTAGAGCAAAGCAAGTATCATACTCCACTTGCTACTCTAGAAGTCTTTAATTTGCGCGGCTTTTGAAGACATCCAGACCCATCTCAGTTGGGTCAGTTGCTTGCAGCTCAATCTGGATGCCATCCAGCTCCCTCTTGAACCTGTCCTTTGAGCTTGCGTAGATCATCTTGCTCCTAACTTTTGCAGTGTCGGGGGACCTTATAAGCACAAGTAAAAGGCACACATAATTACAAAAAGGACATTTAAACAGATATGGAGATGGAGATTCATTATGTTAAACAGAAAGGTAAATTACCAGGCGATGAAGAATATCCTACTCTTTGGGACATTCTCTTCGGTGAAATAGTCAAAGTCATATATTGCGTATCTGCACTCGTCAGCAGGAAGGTGTGCAGTAAAGTCATCATAAGTTTGGGCTGGTTCTCCAAGCTTCTCCACGATAACCTGCTTCTCTTCGATCTTGAAAACTATGAAACGGTGTGATCGCTTAGTTTTCAACTCCATAAACTTCAGCTTGCACTCGTCATGCACAGCAATTCCAGATGCTGAATTGGCCTGCAAGCACAAGGGAAGTGAGATATTGGAACAGATAGAGCATCAATATTTAGTGGGTTGCAAACCTTTCTAATTGTTTACTCATAACAATCAATATCATGGATCTCACTGTGAGAGAGAGAGTGGGGAATGGGGCTTGCTGCAATACCCACCTTGAAAAAGCTTTCAAGAAATTATGTATTTACAAACCATGTTGAGGCAATTTGTTAAAACATGAAGTGATGAAACTATTGGAAGCTTTCAATGCCAAAATCTACCCTGCAGACTTGCCAATAGGCAGCCATTTAATTGACCTTTTCCATACCATAAAAAAACTAAGTAAAACTACATAGAGTAACATGATAAAAATATTATAGAGATAGAGAGAGAGGGGGGGGGGGAAGTGGAGGAGGAAGGTCATTCAAAGCTATCGATCCAGAAGAGAAAGGAAGAAAAGAACACTTGTGAAGAAAAGCTTGCTTATAAGAATCATTAGTTTGATAGCTGGTCAAAAAACATGTTTAACTGATGTGTCAGTATATCAATAATAAAGAGATGAAATAGCTATTATTAGCTACATGTATTTTCTCTATTCATAACTAACACATAATATAATGTTAATAACCAGGCCACTATGGAGATTGGAGAGCTGGAGGACTTGAAGGCTAGTGCAGCTAGCTCAATCCAGAGAACCCAAAAGCATATATCAACACAAATAAGATAAAAAGGATGTGTGTTACTATTCTTGTTTGTTCTGTGACATTGCTATCAAACAACGTAGACTGAAATCCCATCAATTGCCAAAGGAGCCCTGATTTGACGGCATCACACATAGATTCCAAAAGAATTCAAACATGAACCTATGGAGTTCACTGATAATATCGCGAGGAACTACAGTATGCTAGGTAAAGGTCGTGACAGTTGTAGGAAAAAGTCCAAGTTTGTTTGTAGTTTGCATGTTGAAAAGTGTATAATATAGTTATAGCTATAATTCAGCTCAAACACTTGCCAATAATCATTGTCAAAATACAAATTACCTACTTACATAACAGGTTAACTTAACCTAGTCACAAATATGAAAATATAGTTCATCCTCTCCCCAATAAATAAAGGTATTATGATTAGGAGTACTTGTTAGCCACATATAATCAAATCTCAGCGACCATCAAACAAGCCAAACAGCTAGATAAAAATCAATTTGACCCAAAATATGTCACAGTTACGATCTAATATTACCAATACAAGATCGGCGTAAAATAAAGTCTGAAACATGCAAAATTAAAGCCAATTCATATAATGTAACACCAAATCAGATCTAACGATCCATACGAGAAAAGCGGGAGAACAGCAGGAAAAAGAAAAAATAAATCAGAATTCAGCTGGCAGCTGAACTAGAGTTCTGAATTCGGTAACAACGCCTTAAAGATCGGAACTAAACACCGAAAATGATTGAGATCGCAGCCGCAAAACAGTAACAGAAGTGCATAATTGTAAAAAGATAGGAAGCAGAGAAATCATTACCATGGTAGCGAGGGATGATCGGAGAAGATCGAGGGATTTTGGGGCGAAATTTAGAGAGAGAAATTCTAGGGCTGCGAAAGAAAAGGGATGGATGGAGATGAGACCAGAAATTAATATGTTCACAGACAACAATATTCCACAGAAAATAAATAAATTATGCTTTTTGAAGAGCGGAATAATCTAAATTGTCGAGAATACCCTTCATACGCGCCGTTAGGTCTATTCACGGAATCACGATGGATTATTAAAAAGTTATGTCTAAAAAACACAATTATTAAAAGTTATATTTAAATTTCAAATTGTAGTAGTAACTTCAATGTCATATTACAATCTTTTATCATTATATGATCAATCAGTTTTTCTAAAAGCAGATCCAGGCATGTGTGATGTACGGTAATAACGAAACATTGTCGACGTCTTTGATATTATGAGAAACGGCATCATTCCAATTAAATTTAGAATTGAAATAAAAGGTGTAGTAGTATAGTAAGTAGTAAATGTTTTATAAAAATAAAAGCTCAAGCAACTTATCATTCCAATTAAATTTAGAATAATCATAAAGGTAAAGTATAATTGTTTTATGTAAAATAAAAGATCAGACAACTTATTGGTGGCCAAAGCAAATTATAAAACAAAAATGCAAAACCAAAAATACTAACAAGCTGTCATGAAACATTTGCACAACCACAAATAAATGGTAACAAGATGACCAAAAACATACTAACAATAAACAAAAGTAAAAGAGTAACACTGTAAAAACCTAGTTCACTGGCACAGCTATTGCCTATTATGGGTTTCGGGCCGGTCCGATTGACATCCCTAGCTATTATGATATACAATGAGCTCAGCAAATAAACACCAAAGAAGCCATCAATAAAAGTTGATAAATTAAAACAATTTAAACAACCGCAAAGACTAACAAAAGGGATCAACAAACATTTTTTTTTCTCAAGCATGTAACGAACAAGGAACAATCAATTCTGGAATCTCTAATTGAATCACCTAGCGTATCCTCTAATATAATTTTTGACAAATCCTCCATCATCGCTCTCATTATGAGTTTCCCATTTTGTCTCAGAATATTGGCATATAATTTTATTTTGAATATTTAAAATAGACCATGATACAATATAGTAGCATATATATCCATAAATTCTTATTAAATTTGCTTGAAGGATAATTCAATTGAGGAGAAAGCAAGTCGAAGGTTTCAATCTTCCATAGGTAGGCAAATGAAGAGTCTCTAGTAATCTCCACCGCCGAAAAGAATAAAGATATAACAATACCTCATTTTATTCAAATCAATTTTCTTTTAGTTATATTATTTACTTACTAAATTACCTTTAAATTTTCAGAATGGTTTATTCCAACTTTTAGAGATAATTTCAAAGGCAATGTGTAGTTGTTTGGCTCAGTGGCGTATCCAGGATTATCAGTTTGGGGGTACGATAAATAATTGTAGTGATTTAAAATTTTAAAATACCAATCTTTTTTCTTCTCTTTAATTGATTCTCTCAATCAAAATTTTAAACTGTATTTTAAACTAAGATTATTCATTGTATATAAATGTGAATTATTTTTAATATTGGTGTTACTACTTAAATGACTTTCATTATTCTAAATTAATGTTCTTAGATTTGAATATTATAAATAAATTGTTTTAAAAGATCGGGCTATCTTTACTAATAAATCAACTTTTTCGTGTTATTTTTACTAATAAATCTCTAGTGTTTCAATTATTTAAAAACATAGAAGATAAAAAAATATTATGATGGAAGAATTTAAAACAAAAAAAAAGATAATATTAAAATACATTAGAAAATAATTGAAATGCATAATCTTTATAAAACAAGGAATTGTTTTAAAAACAAAGTGCATACATAAATTTGAAATAGAAATAGTAGTACAATATAAGACGCATTAGCAGAGAGGATAATGAAAAGAAAAAAATACTTGATAAAATACAGAAGCTAAAATAAAGAGGGAAAGGGACTAAAATGACTGGGATCAGAGGAAATTGAACATGGGGCACTCCGTTGATAGTGGAAGAATTTACCACTAGGCCAGGGAATCAACTTAGTTAACTATTGATTGTATAATAATAATATCATAACTTGGGGGTACAGTTGTACCCCTTATTCTTTAGTGGATCCGCCACTGGT
Source organism: Salvia splendens (assembly GCF_004379255.2). NCBI lineage: Eukaryota > Viridiplantae > Streptophyta > Magnoliopsida > Lamiales > Lamiaceae > Salvia > Salvia splendens. Next base: position 4,561,828 of record NC_056039.1, read on the forward strand.
CTGACTCATGACTTTAGAGTAAGATAAATGATAAATGTGATAAATCATGAACAATACATAACTATCTAAATCAAACCTGACAATCTCAGATGTAAAATATAGAATTACAATGATAGAATATAGGAGAAACTCGAATCTCATTCTCAATTTAATATTTAAAGCATGAATTAATTATTTTATATCGATTATGTGTTCGATTTTGTTTTATTTTCTTCGGTTGAAAAACTGAATCCAAGTTTTTGAAATATTTTTTGGAATTATTAAAGAATTTTGAAATATTTAAAATCCGGCATATAATTTAATTGTACTAATATACACCCGGCGTGTGTTTATGGAAGGAGAGAAACCAATTTTTGGGAAAACACAAATCATCATGATTTATCAATTAACTCTATATATTACTAATATACATAGAGTAAATCTGGAGGAAATGATTTACATGGGGTAGGAACCCAAAATACTTTATTAGCAACACCTTTTTCCTTTTGTTATTACAACGTGCAACCAACTAATAGAACAACCATTCAAGCTGTACATGAAAGCTCATGCTTTCATTTATTTTTTCTATGATTTTAATAAAGGACATATGGTTGTTAATATCACAAAAATTAGTTAAATCCTGAAATTTTCCAATAACTTAATATTTAATTCTAAAAATTATAAATATTGTTGTTGTTTAGAATCTCTCATGAATGACAACTCTGGCGAAATCGATTCCTAGAGCTTGAAACGAATAAAACACCATCGAACTTAGAAGAATACGAAGCAAAGTGAATGGGAATATGAATGGATAAGAATGATATATGGGGCAAAGATGATCTAAAGTCATCAAACATCATCTTCCCCGTCAACGTTATCAAACAATGGAACAAAAATCGACCTAAGTTATGGTTTAACTAAACCGTTTCACTGAGGCACTCTGTCAAAATTAATTGTAGTGCATGACCCAAAATTAAAGAACAAAATCGTGAAAGCCAATTCTTTCAACCAATTTTTGCCAAAAACATATAAAGAATTATTCGAAATCCAATATAAGTAGTTTGGGATGTGACATGTTTATGCAGCAACGCCGTGTCGGCAATTGCGTTCTTCCTCGAATATCTGAGCAAAATTTTCACTTTCATGCAAATGTTGATATATAGGAGTACTATAAATCAATGATATCCTTTAATTTTAATTTTTGGATAATCAATAATGAATATATTTTTTTCATTTCCCTTTGCTTTTTTCTATCATGAGAATTAAAAACGATAGTACTGAACTATTGGCATTTTTTATTTCTATTTTTTAATTTTGTTTGTTCTTTTATTTTGTTGAATGCCATGCTACTTATGACAGATAATGTCCACATATATAAACATTGGTTACGACACATCTGTAGCAACTAGTATCACTTAATAATTTATCTTATTTTTTACTTAGAATGCTTTTTTTTTCTTGTTCATCCTTTTTTGATCTCATCCCCTCATATAAATATCATATTTATTCAAATTCTCCAAATTTACTAGTATCATTTTTCTTCTCAATTCTCTCATCATTCTCAGCTTTTTCTAATTTTTCACTTCCAAATTTTAATAAAATTCTAATAGATCATTCGAACAATACAACCAATCTAGCATTCCATCCAAACAAACGGATTCGTGGATGGATTAACTTAGTAGTATGAAATAAACAAGTGAAGAGAATCGATCGCATGTTCAAGCATTAGTTGATCCACAAATAGCTATTAGAGGTTTTAGTAATTTACAACACATCATCTCCAAAAATATTAGTCCACACATATATATTTTAAACCTTCATTTAGATACAAGAAATCAAAACTTACAAAACAAAGCAACCTTTCTAAATAAAAAGAAGAAACTTAAACTGATAAAAGGCTGAGAATTTTGAAGATTGCCCACCATTTGCCAAAGGTTGTGTAGTTGCCCAAATCACAAAGAAAGGGAGTTAGAGAGAGAGATGCTCATCATCCTCTCTCCAACCTTCTACTACTAAACTGCATTTGCTGCCTCCATTTTTGGGAAACCATTGAGACTATTGAATAAAGAGTTGATCAAAGAGGTTTTAGAGAGAGAATAATAGCTGGTACACTGAAAAAAAATGTCTTTAGCTTAAAATTGAGAGAGTGGTGGAGTAATTCGGTGGAAGGGGATCTTCTTAGCATATGCCTTCAACCATTATCTTTTGCCCATTTTTTTCCTTATTCTCTTTTCGTTTTTATATTATTATTTGTTTGATTAAATCAAATGTTGTGTTATTTCGGTGGTTTGCATCTAGTCCACTACAATTTTAAATGATTAAATCTTAACTATTTCGGGTACGTGCATTCGGCTCGTCATGTTGGCTAATCAATCATCCAAATAATCTAATCCGGCCCACTTCATCCTGGTAATCTTCTCAATCAAAATCCCCATTTATATAAAACTAGTATCACGTCCGTGCGATGCACGGGTCATTTTAATTTCTTCATATTTATTTCATTATGCGAAATAAAATTTGTGAAATGATAAACAAAAGAATATTCGACATCCTCTTACTTATGATTATACTTTTCCAATCACATTAACCCCACATGGTCACAAGAGAGTGCGTTTAAATACTAACTTTTATTAAAAATGTCAATACGATCACATTAAAATTTGAACACATTTGTGTTGACATTTAAATACCAGACTTAAAATTAAAAAGAATTTTAATTCTGTGAAAATATGAATTAACCGTTGAGGTATAATTGCAGGAGCAAGTTTACGTTGCAATAATTTAAGATTGCACTGGTGAGACACTTCATAGTCGAGCTTCATTTCATTGCAATATAGTGACCCTATACACTAAAAACCCAAACCTAAATCCTAAACCCTTAACTTTAAAATATACTCATCATGACCAACAAATGAGCCAAATATCAATAAAATTCTCCCTCCGCCCCTGTTCAATTTTACTTTGTTGATCACTCAAACCTTGGTTGAAATATTTAAAAACATCAATACTTATGGATTCTCAAAGTTGTATATAATTAGAAATAATATTATTTATAAAAATGATAAACAAAAATGTATATAATAAATGTAATAATATATATGAAACAATTAATGCATACTACAGTATTCTATTATTAAATCATACTAAGAGATAAAAACCTATTATATTAAAGAATTAAATAAAAGAGGAATCAACTACTCCATAAATTTTGGAAAACTTTGTTATACACTATATTATATGTAAAAGTAATCAAATATAATGCAAGTTCTTTATTAGTATTGTAAAGCATAACTAATTGGAACATAAGTTATATTCATGGCCTCATGGGCGCATTTTTTATGGTTAAAAAACTAATATAGGCGGTAAGTTGGACTCAATGCACAATAAACTTTAAATAATTTCTCAATCACCCCATAATTTTACACAAAGCATATAACATATTTAAAGTAATTGATCAATACATCCCAACCCTAAATCAGCGCCCAATTTAAATTAATATAGTGAATAAATAAGAAAAACATCGCTAGAATCAGCCCTCAAAATTCGCTACCAATAAAATTTTCTATATAACTTTTTCTTTCCAAAATTAGTAGTAGTAATTTTTAAAAATATCATACACCCTACTTTACAATTCTCAATACTGCAAATTTTCTTTTTGTAAAAATATACTTAATATAATATATATTTCACTCCGCATGATCACCTATAGATAAGATAATTAGATTCTTTATATAAAATCAGTTGTATCCCTGAATAATTAAGTGCTAAAGCCTAATTTCAACAATAGTATTATTAGTAAAGTAACATTTGGTAGTAGACTATTTTATTTTATTTGAACAACTAATTGTTTGATCAACTCGATTTTGATAGGTTTAATTATCCCATCGCAAATATACATATTATGCACCACTTATTAATTCATCATAAGTGATAAAAAATAATTTTTTGTGTGACACCACTTAATATAATTATAGCGCTATAAATATACAAAAATAATAAATTGCGTAAAGATGAAGATAAATATTATGCATGTTTCAAGTTTAGGATGTTACAATTATCCATCTCTAAGAATTGTAAGATATATTAGGATAAATTCTTGAACCATGTACAAGCGGCACTCTAACTATTGTTATCAAAGAAAAAAAACAACCCCAAATGTAATGGAAATTACAATCAAAATTATAAAATAAACCAAACTATAAATCTAGTCGAGAAAAACCCTCTTTCCGCAGCAAGACAAATTACATCACGGTTAGTGCTCTCGAATGAGTCGGCCACCGCTTCTCTATCTTCTCTTTATCTTTTTTACTTGGTGAAAAACTTTCCCCTCAGAAATCGCCTCCTAGCCATTATGGGTGCAATTGTTGCAACCACACACAATACATCCTTTTTTCTTCCTCTCTTAATCCTTGTTGAAGAAGATTTAGATTGAAGCTCACAATACATTCCTTCTTCTTCCCCTTTAAGTCCTTGTTTAAGAAGATTAATGTTAAAGCTCATCTTTTTTTTGAATAACGCAGATCAATACGAAGAATCATGACCTGATGTAAAGCTTCTCCCAATGGTAAAAATAGAAACACCACATCACAATTTTGCATAAAATACAATATAATGAGTGATCGGATTTGTAGGTATCAAAACCATATATTTATAATGATCCTATATTAAAACATTTTGACTCCCAAAACCTGTTCATTTCCCTCATTTATCACAAGAATCTTATAAAATTGTCACTCTACTCAGCTATAAAAAACGTATTTCATAATATACGTTTTAATAACAATCATTCATTGTCCATCAAGATTTGAATTGAAAGCCACAGCGAGCGGTTAATTCTCTATTAAAGGCTATAATTAGATTAATTAAATTACAGTTACCATCATTAATTTTTATTAGGCATGAAAAGTTGAAAACGTGTCTATTGCAGTTACCATCATTAATTTTTATTAGGCATGAAAAGGTTGATATATGAAACTGTCCGATTAAGATCCATAATTTCAATAACATAAATCAATTTAAATTAAATTATATTTTTAATTCAAAATGGCAATCATGTAAATATCCCCAAAACTTAAAAACGTCCATTAATCAATAAACAATGATTGTAAGTAATTTAATTTTATTTAATATGTTAAATATGATAGTTACTGACTTTAAATTTAATAATTTTCTCAATTGCATTTACATCCCTTGCATAAAATAGCTATTCAAAACGTCCCAAAACTCAACTTTTATATATGTATAGATATTATAAATCAGTACTCTATCCACCAATACAGGCCTAGTTTAACCAGACACAAATTTTAAATAAATATAGTATAAAATGAGTAAAAAGAATTAGTTGAAGGTAAATCATATTTTTATATACTATTATTAGTTTTATGGAGTAATAAAATATGAATGTGATAAAATTAGTTAAATGTGATATCCATTACTAAAAGTAGTAAAAAAATAAGTGTGGCATTTATGATGAACAAACGAAAATAGCAAAATAACATGATTTTTAGTGGAGAGAGAGTAGTATGGTATTTGTAAAACAACCAAGTGTTAGAATGCTACATTGTATATTGTAAAACATATCAGAATGCTATATTGTATATTGTAAAACATCTCTTAAATGCCAAAGCCAAAACAAATTAAAGGAGTATAATTATTAAAGTAATTTTTCTTTGTTTTTAATTTATTATTAGAAATTTGGAATTTAAGATGAACTAAATGATCTAAAATGACTTAGGTCATTGAAAATCCGAATTTCATATGATAAACTAAATATTTCAGTATCATGGTTCATTCATCTCGTGAGTATCAACATAAAATGTTACTGAACTAAAAATAAACTTGTCTAACAACAACTTTTGTGATTTGGTTCTCGATCCGTCCAACATTGGTCAAAATTCAAACTATCTCATACAAAAGTATATATTTAAAAAAATTTATGAATGTTGGATATGCATATTCGCTACTAAGTTTAGTTAAGGGCATGATTGGTAGCCCATAAAAACCAATAAAAGCCCATAAAAGGTCGCCGTTTATCTTCTTCTCCTTCGTTTGGTACACCTCAAATTTGTCGCAGAACCCGGAAGAAAAATGTCGGATCTCGCTGGAATTGATAATAGAATCGACGATTACCTTATTTGGAGCTTTATGCCTAATTTGCCCTCCGTTCTTCTTGAGGTCGCAAGTGCTCTCGGGTAGGGATGTCAATCGGGTCGGCCCTATTCAGGTTGCGGGTCAACCGGGTGCTGGCTAATCGGGTTGTGACTTTTTTGGGTTATAAAAGTTTAACCCTAACCCTAAAAGTTCGGGTTTCGGGCTAGCCCATCAGGTTGCAACCGGTAATATTAACAAGCGATCAATCCAATAAATAATGACGAAAATTAGTTATGTTTATAAAATGTAAAATATTTAGTTATGATAATTTGAGATATATGCTTAAACTCAATCATAAACATGATCAAATACTAATATTTGAGATATTTCGTGAAATTTTAATGTATATTTTAGAAATTTAAATATTTTTTAAGTGAAATTGAAGTTTTTAATTTATTTATCAATTATTATATTAGTAAAAATTTAATATATAATTTGTGTATTTAATATAAGATTGAAAGTTATTTTTTTCAGTTATCTATATTATAAAATTAATCAATGAAGTGTCGAATTAAGAGTAAAAAATAGAATAATAGAAATTTTATCGGGTTTTCGGGTTTGGCCCTAACGGGTTGCGGGTTACTCGGGTGCGGGCTAATCGGGTTTTAATTTTATCGTGCTAGAAATTTCCAGTCCTATAAATTTGGCGGACTATTCGGGCCAGCCCACGGATTGTGGGCTACACTGACACCCCTACTCTCGGGTATCCGATGGTGCTAGCGGAGTCGTGGGAAGGGAACAATGCTTGCCAACAATATCAATTCATCCACTGCGATGCGCGGGGGAGCAATGTGACGACTGTGAACATGGCGAAGCAGCGGATTTCGGGCACTATCGCCTGCGTTTGCTAATCACACTTCGCTGAGGACTTTGGTGCTGAGTGATAACAAGCTCACAGGTGACATTCCTGCTGTAGTGACTACTCTGCCTTCGCTTCAGACGTTTGATGTGTCGAATAATAAATTGGTGAAGAATGCACCTGATGGGAAGTATTCTGTGAGACGCGTGATGGTTGGGCGAATTTTTGATGGTGACAAATGCGGGTGAAAAATATAGATCACAACACAAGGAATTACGTGGTTCGATTTACTGAGGTAAATCTACGTCCACGGGAAGAAAGGAGGGCAAGATTGTATTGCTTGATCTGGTTTTCAGCTTACAAATACAGACTTGCTATATGATATTTTGTGTCTAGAGAGATTTTCTATCTGATCTAAGTTCTATTTATACATTGAACTAAGATCGTGGCTTGCATCACCACTAACTAGGTCGTGGCTTGCATCACCACTAACTAGGTAGTGGATGTCGTGGAGGTCATGAGATCCTGCATGGGTCCACTATCTCTTTGTTTGGTCCGCTATCCTGCATGAGATCCTGCATGAGTTGACACCACTAAATAGATCGTGTAGTGGAGGTCGTGGAGGTTCTGCATGAGTCCACTATCTCCCAGTTCGGTCGAATACTGAGACCGAACTTCTGAACTATGACCGAGCAGCTTTTGCCGATCTGAGAGTAGAGCTTGATTGGTCGGCTTTTACCGAGCTGTAGGCTGGGGCCGAACTCTTTGGTAATGCGGCTGGGGCCGAACTCTTTGGTAATGCCGAACTGATACTCTTCCTTGGGCTTTGGGCTGATGGGCCGTCACTGCTATTGGGCTTGTTTAGTACGTACTCCATCACTACCCCCCCCGAAAAGCGAAGTGAATCACTTCGGTGAAGCGAGTCACTTCGGCATTCTGGATAAAGGTACGGGGGAGGCTGACGTCAGGGGACGTGCCTTGCGCGTGACTGCATTAAATGCGACAGTAAAATCCGGCCGTTGAATCCTGAAAAGGTGGGATTCGAAACGGTGCGATGATTTTGAAATCTTCTCCGAATCTGATAAATACGTCCTTTCTTCATCAGTTGAACACTTTTGCTATTGCTTCTTCTGCATTCTCTCTCTTTTGCGAAAAAATTTCCTTCCGCTTTCAAGAATTTCTTCAGAATTTTTTCAGACTTTCAAAGAGTAAGAACTATGTCTTCTTCTTCTTCTTCTGAGTCAGGTAGCGGTAGGAAATGGGATAAGGGGTCTTCTAGCCGGAAAGAATCCGGGGAGAAGACCGTAGAATATTTTCACAGCATCTTGAGTAAGGATACTGTGATATCTTTACACGAAAAATATTTTTTTCCTGGGGGGAAGGTTGCGATTCCCGACGACCTTCATAGGGCTGACTCGCCGCCGGAGGGTTACGCCACCGTTTATGAAGCCGGCTTGGAATGCGGGCTTCGTTTCCCTCTTCCCCCTGCCTTTGTAGAGCTGCTAGATTTTTTTCAACTCCCTTTAGGTCAGGTGACTCCGAACTCTTGGAGGCACTTATCGGCCTTTGCTGCCGAACTGCGTAGGCTAGATAAGGATCTGTCTCTGAGGGCAATCCTTAATTTCTTCCAGTTTAAGAGGAAGGGATCTTGGTTTTACTTGATCCCTTTACAGCCTTTTAGGGCCTTCTGCAAAACCAAGTGGCCAAAGTGGCAGCATCGCTTCTTTTTTTATAATAGGACAGCGGCTCCGGGCTTTCCCTGGAGAGGGCCGAAGTCCGTGATTCCTCATCCTCGGTTAGAACCGTTGGACGAGCTCGAGGGCGAGCTCAATAAGATTCCTATGATTAGGAAGCAGTACCTGGAGTCTGAGCTCGTCAAGGGCGACTTCGTGTTTGACTCCTCGTCTTCGGACGAAGAGACTGAGGGTGAGGAATTCTTTTTTATGCATTACTGCCTTGACGACGAAAACTAACCTTGTTTTCTTGCTTTTTGGCAGTGAACTTGCTGAACAAGATTAGCCGCAAATCCTCCGAATCTAAGGAACCGGAGAGGCCGAAAACCACCAGCTCGGCGTCTGATGCCGAGAAGAATCCGAAGAGGCAAAAGACCTCTTCGGATCCAAAAAAGCCGGAGTCCACTTCGGCAAAGGGGAAGGGGAAGGCCCAGAAGCCCCCAAGAGCGCCAGAGAAAGACGTGGTCTTGGCGCCTCCTTCGGAACATATCTGTGAGCCCTTTTTATGGCCCACGGACTTCGCCGAGGTGAATTCTCTTCTTGATTTTCTGGCCTTGCTTTTTTCCTGTATTTTTTGTGGCCCCTCGGTTGACTTTTTCCTTTTTCCATTTTCAGAGGAACGATATGCTCTCCAAGCTCGTCGCCGTTGAACTCTCCAAAGCGTCCAACGATTATGCTGAGATGCAGAGGAAGTTGGCGGCAGCTCGTCACCAGGCCGAACAGGCTAAGGCCGACTTTGAGAAGGCCAGAGCTGCTAGGATCTCGGCCCAGGATGAAGCTCAGTTTGCCAAAAACCAGCTCGTCATCCAGCGAGAGCAGACGAAACGGAGGGATGCTGCCGCCGTGGTTGCCCAAGGGGAGGTTCTCCGTGCTTTCGCGGAGAAACTCTTTCTGAGCAATCAATTTTCGGCCTTTGTCGGTGATCTGCTGAAACTGATGACCGATAATGCCGAGCAGGGGCCCGAAGTCGTTCTGCCGCTGTACGGCCGAGAGATAGCAGCTCGTCTCCAGAGTCTGCCGCTCCTTGAGGAGCTTGCTTCGTCCTCGGTCCTGCTTTCTGCTGACCGAGTTCGTAGTTGCCGAGCTGACCGGGACGAGAATATGGAGGCTATCTTTGCCTCCTTAGGGCCAGTTTCACCCGCTCCAATTTTCCACGGAGAGGGTGAGACCGAGCAGCCTGATCAGCAGACCGGAGACAGGCAGGCCGAGCAAGAGGTGCTGCTGATCGGTGATGGGGGCACCGAGCAGGCTGGGAGGAGCAGGGAGGCCGAGGCTGAAGCTGAGGCAGACAAGGAGAAGGAAGCTGAACCTCACCGAGGAGCCGGAGACGAAGCTGGCGGAGTATGATTTCGTCTCCCTTCTCTTAGTTTAGTTTCTTCCTTGTTGTAAAATGGCTTTGAAGCCCTCCTTGTGTAAAAAATTTTTTCTTATGAAAGAAAAAATTCTTCTTTCTGCACTTGTGTCTTCGTATAGCTTTTCGTACTATCTTTTACTCCTGTTGTGGTTTACTACCTGCTCAGTAAACTGAAATGCCGAACTGACATAGCTGCTTTGTATTCTTAACTCTTAAGGAGCTGGAGGTACTTCACTGGAAGCGGCTGTACTCTTCCGCTTTAGACGAAGCTGAGAAAAAAGCCATAGCTGACCAGATGAAGAATGACGAACTCTTGGCTTGTTTAATGAAGCTGGAGGCCGACAATAAGGACTTAGAGTCCGAAAAGAAAGATCTGGAGGCCGAGCTGAACACTGCCGTCGCTGAGAGGACTGCGTATGAGGATTTCATCTGCAGGCGCGGGGGAATGACCATCTCTGAAGTTCAGGAACGAGTTGACGAACTGTGGGAGGAATATCATGTACTCCGGAGGAACAATGCGCTGGAGAGCTCGGCTTGCCAACAAGTCGTGAAATCATTGCGGCGCTGGGCTTCTCGGTACGACATCATTCTTTCCCGGCGTCCCTCAATCGAGAGATTCCTTAGGCATTTCCCGCCAACAGATGGTCACACTCCAGCTCAAACCCCTGATTCACTTGCTCAAAACCCTACTCCAAGTCAGCAACGAACTCAGGAACAGCCGGAAACGTCAAGACGAGAACGGACTGAAGTTCGTAGAGGAGCTGTGATTATGAGTGAGCAAGATCAACAAATGCTTCGTGAAGAGACTCTTCGCCGCCGAGGTGCTAGAGCTTCCCGGGCTCAGGGAAGAGGCGGTAGGTCGATTAGAGCATCTCGTCGACCTGCTTATTCTTCAGCTGCCGAGAACGCCCGAACTCGGCTTCACGAGGATTTTGTGAATAGATGGCTCAACTTTAGCAACCAGGGACAGTAGAATAGTCCTTTGTAATGGCGTAACGCCTTCTCGTAGGGCAGCGGAGTTGTATGCCGAACAAGTTTTAATAAATGAAATCTTCATTTCGCTTCTATCACTGCGTATTTACAGCTCAGCGAAAAAATTTCATCGTGCTCGTCCTCGGTCTTATGAAGTAAACTTCTTTGACCGGACTCGTCCTCGGTCTTATGAAGTAAGCTTCTTTGACCGGACTCGTCTTTGGTCTTATGAAGTAAACTTCTTTGACCGGACTTGGTCCTCGGTCTTATGAAATAAACTTCTTTGACCGGACTCGTCTTTGGTCTTATGAAGTAAACTTCTTTGACCGGACTCGTCTTTGGTCTTATGAAGTAAATTTCTTTGACCGGACTAAGCTTGTGTCCTAATTTGGCGAGTTTTATCGCTCGGATCGGACTTTCCCTTGTCCTAATTTGGGGATCGGACTTTCCCTTGTCCTAATTCGGCGAGTTTTATCGCGTGGATCGGACTTTCCCTTGTCCTAATTCGGCGAGTTTTATCGCGTGGATCGGACTTTCCCTTTGTTGCAGTTCGTTTCAGACGGACTGCTTGTTTCTTAAGCTGAATTGTGGTCTTGTATCCTCCTTAGAAGCTTGGACTCACAATCGTTGGCTTATATATGTTCTAAAAAGGGGATCAGCCTTCGAAGAACAAGATACCTCAGTAACATTTGTAAGAGACGACACGCATATAGACAAAACGCACATAGACGAACAAAACGCACATAGACAAACAAAACGCACATAGACAAACATGAAAAACAAGTAAAAAACAAAGAAAGCACATACCCCTAGGACCGAACTAGACACAAGACTGACTGACCGGACTGTCTCTTACAAATGGAACTTCTTGAGGTTGGAAATGTACCATGTTCGGGGTACTTGTTCTCCTGACATGTGAGTCAATTTGTAAGACCCTTTGCCGAGGACTTCTGACACCCGATATGGACCTTCCCATGTGGGTTCGAGTTTGCCCAGCTTTTCTGCTCGGCTTACTTCATTGTTTCTCAAGACGAGATCTCCCACTTGAAATTGCAGCTTTTTCACCCTTTGGTTATAATACCGGGCTACTTGCTCCTTGTACTTGGCTGCTTTTATGCAGGCCAATTCTCTTCTTTCTTCGGCCAGATCTAGTTCGGCTCTTAGTCCGTCATCATTCATTTCTGAGGAGAAATTTAGAGTTCGGGGACTGGGTACGCCGATCTCAACCGGAATCACGGCTTCAGTGCCGTACACCAGACTGTACGGAGTTTCACCGTTGGAGGTTTTGGGTGTAGTTCGGTAGGACCATAGGACTTGAGGGAGATTTTCTACCCATTGCCCTTTGGCTTGTTCTAACCGAGCTTTTAACCCTTTCACCAAGATACGGTTTGTTACCTCCGTTTGTCCGTTTGCTTGTGGGTGGGAGACCGAAGTGAACCGCTGTTGAATATTCAGCTCTTGGCACCAATTCTTGAATGTCTTGTCGGTGAACTGAGTCCCATTATCCGAAATGAGGATGTGGGGTATGCCAAATCGGCACACTATGTTCTTCCAGACGAAATCCAATGCCTTCGAGCTCGTTATCGTAGCTAATGGTTCAGCCTCCACCCACTTCGTGAAGTAATCCACGGCAACGATAAGGAATTTCATTTGCCGAGGAGCTTGTGGTAGTGGTCCTACTATGTCTATGCCCCATTGCATAAAAGGCCAAGGGCTTTGCATAGCACATAGATCGGTCTGCGGCATCCTTGGGATATTTGCATGGATTTGGCACTTCGTACATGTCTTGACGAGCTGCACTGCTTCTTGTACCAAAGTTGGCCAATAATATCCCCATCTCAGAACTTTTTTAGCTAAAGCTCTAGCTCCGATGTGGCTACCGCAAGATCCTTCATGGACTTCTCTAAGGATGTAGTCCGTCTCTTCTGGTCCTACACATCGCAATAACGGTTGAAGGTAGGACTTTCTGTATAGGACTCCTTCATGAAGTTCATACCGAAGTGCTCGGCATGTGATTTTCCGAGCTTCTCTCTTATCCTCGGGCAGTTGTCCTTGATCTAGATACTGTAAGATCGGCGTCATCCAGTTCGGCGAGCTGGTTACTGAATGTACCTCAGCTTCATCAATGCTTCGGTGTAGTAATTCCTCCACCTTTGAGCTCGGATATGAGGCCAACTTACTTAAAGTATCTGCTCGGCTGTTTTCCGCTCTGGGAATGCGGATTATCCGAAAATAAGAGAAACTTCGGCTAATGTTTTGCGCTTTGTCCAAGTATTTTTTCATCCTCTCATCTCGGGCTTCACTTGTACCCAGCATGTGATTCACTATGACTTGTGAATCACAATGGATTTTGAGAGATTTGACAAATAGACTTTGCGCTAATTGAAGTCCGGCAAGGAGGGCTTCGTATTCGGCTTCGTTATTAGTAGTTGGGAATAAGAACCGAAGTGAATAAGTTACCTCGTGTCCGTCGGGAGCGATAAGTAGAATACCAGCTCCACTTCCCGTCTTATTCGAAGCTCCATCTACGAATCCACTCCAGCAGTCCGGCGGTTCTACTTCGGATTCCTGGGGCTGTGTTAGTTCGTCATTGGCAGGATTTTCCTGTTCGGCAATAACAGGGATTGCTTGATCGAACTTTGCCTCTGCAAGAAAATCTGCCAAGGCTTGTCCCTTGATGGCTTTCCGAGGTAGATATTCTATTGAGTGTTCTCCCAACTCTATGGCCCATTTGGCGATTCTGCCTGATGCTTCTGGCTTGGTCAAAACTTGCCGAAGTGGCAGATCGGTTAAGACGCATACCTTGTGAGCATAGAAGTATGGCCGCAGTCTCCTTGCTGCATTTACTAACGCCAGAGCAATTTTTTCCAGAGGTTGATACCTTGTTTCTGGACCTCTTAATGCTCGGCTTGTAAAGTAGATGGGAAGCTGCTTTAGGCCTTCTTCTCGTACAAGCACCGCGCTAATGGTTTGATCTGATGCCGCTAAGTATAAGAATATCACTTCGGCATCTGTTGGAGCAGAGAGAATTGGAAGCTTGGCTAAATAACTTTTGAGCTCGTCAAAAGCCTTTTTCTGCTCGGCTCCCCACTCAAACTTTGGTGCCTTTTTCAACACTTTGAAGAACGGCAGTTGCTTTTCGGCTGCTTGGGAAAGGAATCTATTCAGTGCGGCTAGACATCTAGTTAGCCTTTGCACATCATGTATGGACTTCGGTATCGCCATGTTCTGAACAACTTGAACTTTTGAGGGATTTGCCTTGAGTCCGTCCTTTGAAACCCAACAACCCAGAAACTTTCCCGAATCTACCAAAAAGGTACATTTTTGGGGATTGAGTTTGAGGTTGGCTTTTTTGAGCACGTCGAGGGTGGATTTGAGGTTGTCTTCGTACTCCGAAGTGCTTCTGCTTTTGACGACTATGTCGTCGACATACACTTCAACCTCTTTTCCTATCAAATGCCGAAAAAGCTTATCTACCATCCTTTGATACGTGGCTCCGGCATTCTTTAAACCGAATGGCATCTTTTTATAAGCAAAGATGCCGAAGTCAGTAATGAAAGCCGTTTTTGAAGCATCATTCTCATCCATTAAAACTTGGTGGTAGCCTTTGTATAAATCAAGAAAACAGAAAATTTCGAAGCCGATCAAAGCTTCTACTTTTTTATCTATGTTCGGAAGGGGATAGCAATCTTTAGGACAGTGCTTGTTTAGATCGGTAAAATCTATGCACATCCGCCATCCTCCTTCTTTTTTCTTGATCATCACAGGATTGGCCACCCAAGAAGGATATTTCACCTCGAATAATACATCCGCTTTCAATAATTGGCGGACTTCGTCATGGATGACTTGATTTCTTTCTGCCGCAAAGAGTCTTTGCTTCTGTTTTATAGGCCGGACTGAAGGATCAATATTTAACCGATGAGTGATTACCTCAGGGGGTACTCCGGTCATGTCCAACGGAGACCATGCAAAGACATCTTTGTACTCCTTGAGGAGCTGGATGGTCTTTTCTCGGAGTAGAGGCGTTCCCGCGAAACCGATCTTGACCGTTCTGGATGGATCATCTTCGTATAACTGAACGGTCATTGAGTTCGACTCTGGTGTGACTTCGGTCATTTCGCTTGCCTCAGACTCCGGCTGCTGTGATTGCTATGCTTGATGATGCCGATCTGATTGCTCGGCACTTTTAAGCGCAATCTGCAGACACTCTTTTGCTCTCTTTTGATCACCTCGGATGACCGCTATCCCACCTTTAGTGGGAATCTTGATGGTGAGGTGATAAGTAGAGCAAACGGCCCGAACTGCGTTGAGCCAGTCTCTTCCCAAGATGATGTTGTACGGGGACCGAGCTTTTACCACAAAGAACTCGATCATCGTACTGGAGCTTGTAGGCGCTTTTCCCACCGTGATCGGAAGGCTGATAATACCTTCAGGGCGGGTGTCCTCCTGGGCGAAACTTTTCAGAGGAAGTGGAGCCGGACTGAGCCGAGCTGGATCCACTTCTAGTTTATCGAAACATTCTTTAAAAAGAATGCTGACTGACGCTCCGGTATCCACAAACACTCTGTGGATCAGTTTGTTTGCCACTCCGGCTTGGATGACAATAACGTCTTGATGAGGAGAGATGGCCGGGACGGGATCTGCATCTGAAAATGTAATCACTTCGTCCTGCTTCAGCCTTTTATGCGTTGGCTCCTCTCGATTGAAGCCTCTGCGCTCTGACTTCAGGGACGATTTAATCTTCCCGGCAGGGAGAGCATCAATAGTCAGGATTACTCCATCATATTGCAGCTCGTCATCGTCTTCAGGGTCCTGTTGCTTTTTCAGATCCTGAGGAGCGCAGTTTGCACCTCTTTGCTTTTTGTTCTTTTTCGGCTGCTTGCTTTGGTATTTTTTTAATGTCCCTGCTTTCACAAGAGCATCAATACCTGCAGCCAAATGTCGGCACTCCTCGGTATCGTGACCGTGGTCTTGATGGAAGGAGCAATATTGATCCTAAGGTCGACGCGCGGCCGATTTCGTCATCCGCTTTGGTTTTTCGAACATATCGGAATGCAGTTCGAAAATTTCCGCTCTCGACTTGTTCAATGGTACGAACTGAGCGGGCGGCTTCTCAGGATTGAGACGTGGTCCCAATCGGTCTTGCACCGGAGTCCTTTGAATCCTTTCAAAAGGAGTTCGGCGAGGATGTCCCTGATCGCCAAAAGGAGTTCGGCGAGGATGTCCCTGATCGCTATGATCGGGCTTCCTCCTGTCTCCTCGGGATGAGCTGTCTAAAGACCGTTTGCGACGGTCTGCCTCATCGGCACGGGAGAACTGGTCCGCAATGTCCCACATCTCTTGAGCTGTTTGCGGACTGCATTCCACGAGCTTTCTGTAGAGAGCTCCGGGCAGGATTCCATTTTGGAATGCCGAAATGACAAGTAGATCATTGAGATCATCTACTTGTAGGCATTCCTGGTGGAATCTCGTCATAAAGTCGCTGATCTTTTCGTCGCGACCTTGACGTATAGAAAGCAGCTGAGCCGAAGTGATTCGGGCTTCCGCTTTCTGAAAGAACCTCCTGTGGAAAGCATCCATTAGATCTCGGTAAGATCTAATGCTGCCTTGGGGGAGGCTATCGAACCACCTTCTTGCGTTCCCGATAAGCAGCTCGGGAAACAGCTTGCACATATGGACCTCATTGAGACCCTGGTTCGCCATGTTATACTGATAGCGTCCCAGGAAATCATGAGGATCCACTAACCCGTCATAAGTCATCGACGGAGTTCGGTAGTTCTGTGGCAAGGGAGTTCGGGTGATATCGTCCGAGAACGGAGTCTTCAATGCTCCGTACATGGCGAACCCGACATCTCTTCGGTATGGAGGAGATGGAGTTCTCCTGTGATTCCGGTACCGAGGAGGAACAGGAACATGTCGGGGTTGAGGATTCTTCTTCCTGGAAGACACAGCACTACTGCGGTAGTGACTTTCATGTCTGGATGAGGAGGGAGAATCCACCGTTTTTGTCTCCGGCTTTTGGCTCTTTTGCAGGAAAATTAAGAACTCTTCCTGCTTCTCGGCCAAAAACAATTTGACAGCCTCGTTCAAATCGGGCTGCTGGGAAGACTCGGTGCGATGAGTCTTTGAGCGGCTTGTTCCTTCTCCGTGAGAACTGGAAGTAGATTTCTCCCGAGGCTGTTTTCCAGACCTGCGGGCTGGACTAGCTTCCTCATGGTTATCATGAACGGTATTATGGGTGTTACGTGATCTGGTATGCATTTTTTTTTTTTTGGGGTGGAAAAAGGGTCAAAAATTCGCTTTATCACAAATTTGGTTCTCTGTTTCCCACAGACGGCGCCAGTGATGGTTGGGCGAATTTTTGATGGTGACAAATGCGGGTGAAAAATATAGATCACAACACAAGGAATTACGTGGTTCGATTTACTGAGGTAAATCTACGTCCACGGGAAGAAAGGAGGGCAAGATTGTATTGCTTGATCTGGTTTTCAGCTTACAAATACAGACTTGCTATATGATATTTTGTGTCTAGAGAGCTTTTCTATCTGATCTAAGTTCTATTTATACATTGAACTAAGATCGTGGCTTGCATCACCACTAACTAGGTCGTGGCTTGCATCACCACTAACTAGGTAGTGGATGTCGTGGAGGTCATGAGATCCTGCATGGGTCCACTATCTCTTTGTTTGGTCCGCTATCCTGCATGAGATCCTGCATGAGTTGACACCACTAAATAGATCGTGTAGTGGAGGTCGTGGAGGTTCTGCATGAGTCCACTATCTCCCAGTTCGGTCGAATACTGAGACCGAACTTCTGAACTATGACCGAGCAGCTTTTGCCGATCTGAGAGTAGAGCTTGATTGGTCGGCTTTTACCGAGCTGTAGGCTGGGGCCGAACTCTTTGGTAATGCGGCTGGGGCCGAACTCTTTGGTAATGCCGAACTGATACTCTTCCTTGGGCTTTGGGCTGATGGGCCGTCACTGCTATTGGGCTTGTTTAGTACGTACTCCATCAACGCGTTTGGCTGGAACTTTCGGCTATCTTGCACCTGAATATTCAGGTATGAGTTACCTCTTCTGTTTCTTTGATGCTTATATCTATGTATAGTATTGTTCAACTTCACTTGCTGCAAATTCTAAGCTTTAGATCAAGTGTTTAGCTTGATATTAGTGTTGAATACTGTATTGTATTTTGAGTTTTTAAGTTCTTGAACTTGCTGCAAATTCGAGCTGTTGATTGATCATTAAAAAATTCAAATAGGCATTCTATCTACGTGATTGAATTTCTCACAGATAAAATGATAGTAACATTCTAAGTTTTTCATCACTTCAGCTACTGAAAGAGACAACAAAAGTCGATGTGTACGCCTTTGGAGTTGTGTTGATGGAGATTTTAACTGGTAGAATCCGTTGTCACAATTTCCCCCCTCCCGTGACTAAATCATGCAGCGCGACCAACAGAGCTTCGTTTGGTCCACGAACGTCGCGTTCGGTCGCCCATCACCTTGTCGGCCTTTCCAGCATATGATACCCAATAGACTTCCCTCGGATATGACCTTTTGCTCTCCATTACCCGCCATCGGAGCTATTGCAGAACGAGCCTGTGTGTTATGGTGGAATTGTGGTGAAAGGAAGGTATGGAGCTTGTGTTTATATGGTGGGAAGTGTGGGGAAGGTGGCGCCTATCAGAAAATAGGAAGGCACCATTTTGCTATCCATCAAGGACGAAGAATGGCTATTGTGGACATTTCATTCCAAAAAGTAGGGATATTTTTGTCCTCACGTAAAGTAATATAATTAGGGGGTGCCACATACGTGAATATATCCCTACTTTTTGGAATGAAATGTCCACAGACCACAATAGCCATCTTTCGTCCATTAAAATGGTGCCTTCCTATTTTCTGATATGAAAACCAAAGAAAACCGAACCAATCACACCCTTATAGTACTGATAAATTTAGCCATATCCAATTTTCATTATGAGTTTGATATTCGAGATGCCATAGATTTATCAAACTAATTGTGCTATAATGCATTTAAGTTCTATTACTTTTTATGCATAATATGGTGTATCTGGTAATAACTACAGTTCAATAATACTGTACTAGAGTCTACATTACTACTCTATTTTGCACATAAAAAATATTCAGAAAGCGAATTTTTTTGCAATCATTATCAATTTTGTATACAGATATCAAGATTCGAACAGTATCTCATCACTAAATTTGCAACTATCAAATTAAATAAAAGAGTGGACTAAAAAGATGGTTTCTGAACTATGCGTTTTGCATGCAAATGATACCTAAATTTTAAAAATATCGTGGGTAGTCCCTGAACTAATGTGTAATCACATTTTTAATACTTTTTCACTATTCATCATAATTTTGCACCAAAAATGTCCCCAAAGCATGAAGGGTATTTTTGGACTTTCATATCTAGGTATTGGATTTGATATTTTCTTTATTTTTCTCTCTAATACTAAATATGATATTTTCTTATAGTTTGAGTACCTAAAATGATATCATTCACTTCATTTTTTCAATTACTTTATGTCATATCCACAATATTTTTAAAGTTTAGATATCATTTGCGTGCAAAACGCATAGTTAAGAGACCATTTGCGTAGTTCACGCTAACAAAATCTGACCGATGACCAACCCAGCCCAGCCAGATCATTGTTGAGGAGGAATGAATCAACTGTTACATATTCAATTAAGTCAGTTACGGGAAATTATTGGCTGGAATAATTATTTAATCAATAAACATGTTCACTGATTAAATGATGACCATTTCCGACCGTTGTACTGTAAGCTAGATCATAGATACTTAATTAAGCATAGTATTTTGTTTAGATGCTCTCTAGTCTCTCCCTTTTTCCTCTTGATTTTTTTTGTAAAATATATGGAGTACCAACAGATTATTAGACAAATTTTCATCTTGTTGTAAAGTGCAGACAAGATGAAATTTTTTGGTTAAAATATTGAAATGATTATAACTAGAGTTGACGGAAAATTGTTTTTGGATAATAATAATAATAAAAACAAAGAGGAGCATTTACATTTAATGATCATTATAACCTTTTATCAAAGTAATAATTATAAAATAATAAAAGTAATAACCAAGGAATATTTGAATTATCACACCCGTGCGCTCGCAGAGGCAGCCGATTGCAGCCGTTGTTGTAAATTTAGAATATACATATATTTAATAAGTATTTATTTATAATATAATCTGGCCCAGATATTATTAGATTACTCTCTGAGTGCACTCCAAAGAAGATGCGCATATTAGCAACCATCGGACGGCGAACCTGTCAACTACTGTCTCCCAACTGGTTCTCTCTCTCTTTCTCTAGAATTATAATCACGAAAGTTGCCGATCTGTCCTGTCTCTACGATATTGACCTATCGTATTGATTTCAATTTGTACACAATTTACTTATTTGCAAGTATTCCTCTTCCTCCTTGTCTCTTACGGTTCGAATTCTCTCTCCGTGTGTGTGATGATCTAATTTGATGCAGATCTGCGAATAATTTGTGCACTTGAGACCCGAGACTGAGCACACAGAAGCTGATTTAAGGTATTCGTGAGGTTTGCAATCGATTAGTCAATGGCCGCACCACCGGCGAGGGCGAGGGCGGATTATGATTACCTCATCAAGCTTCTCCTCATCGGCGACAGCGGTGAGTCTCATTTCTATAGCCTGTGTTTGTTTTTTGACATTCCTCGTTTGGCGCTTTGCGATGCTTTGAGTATTTAGCGCGTCGATTCAAGTGTTTGTTTTGGAAAATTCGTCTACTCAAAGTGCGGATCTGGACTGGAGGTGGATGATGGTGTTCTTTAAAATGAATTTGACTTTTTGGCCTCTATATGTATTAACTGATGTGGAAAATAGGTTGGGAAATAGCTTGAAAGATTTTTTTTCATTCTAATATGAATAGTTGTTAGATATGTACATGCTATTTTGAGTTTAACACCGTGTTTTGATGCTGGTGGCCTTCATACTGTATTTGGTGCTAGCATATTTGGTTTAGATGGAATTCATTGAAGGTGCTCTTGTGGGGACATTGTTTCTTTTTAGCATTCTCACCTAACTACTTTAATGAGAGTGTTACAGACAGCTTTGTTCTGACTAATGTTGAGATATATTACTGGATAAAACTTTGAAATTGCGTTCACTATTTTTTTTCCCAATCTCTATACACATGAGCAGATAGGTAGTAGTACGTTCTTTCTTAAAGGTAAACATGATGCAATGTTCCATACGTAGGTGCATTGCCTTTGTATGGCACGGCTTCATAAGAATTCTACCTATGCCACTGGGTGGAACAAGTGTGCAATTTTGATCGATGGGGCTTTCTTATAAGCAGTTAGTTAGGGCCTTTCAGTGCCTTAGTTCCTCCACCTTCTTGGCTTATCCTTAATTGATAAATGGAACCTGTGACTTCAGTCGTCTCAGAACTAAATCAAATTTCCATTGTTTTTCGCTCTGAAACACAATGTGGAAAAACAATGACGCATATTATAATATACTGATGAAGTGGAAAAACAATGTGTCTTGAAATTATTCTAGCTTGCGTCTTACCATGTGTTTCCTGAACTGCAGGTGTGGGTAAGAGTTGTCTTCTTTTGCGATTCTCTGATGGTTCCTTCACAACTAGTTTCATCACTACCATTGGGTAAGATTTTTATTTTGTAACATAACTATGGATAAATGAATTGTCCTCTTGACCTAATGTGGCTGATTTTTTTGTAGAATTGATTTTAAGATAAGAACTGTTGAGCTTGATGGAAAGCGGATCAAGCTTCAAATTTGGGATACAGCTGGACAAGAGCGATTCCGCACTATCACAACTGGTGCAGTTTGATTTTATTAACCCCAAACTAGCTCACTTCTTTTTGTTTTCCTCAAAGAACAGTTTATTTCATCGATATTTGTCCTTATAACCTTGTGGGCTTGTGCTGGTATAGTTTTTGAGGTGATATTACGAGAAACTATGAAGGTTGTGAAAATGATTGGCCTCCTTACAAATGTAATGGTCAATTTCGTGTTTTCTTTAAAATGTGCCAACAATCTACTTTCTCAAATTTCTTGGTATTAAGATATGGAAGACAGGTTGAGCTACCAGTTGTACTTCTGTTTACTTCCATTCCTCTTTAACCTGAACCAGGGGGAATTAATCCTGTCTACTTTTCATTATGTAAGAGAGTTCGGGTTTGGATAGTAGTAAGGATAAAAAAGACGTGTACTCATGTATGGGGTTTCTCAATCCACTGTTATATAGTCATCTGATTATCAATACTTATGTATTTACATATTTATAATCATCATGCTCGGATATTCAGTTTTTGTTTTTCCGCACCTCCAGCTTATTATCGTGGTGCCATGGGAATACTACTGGTTTATGATGTTACAGACGAATCGTCTTTTAACAGTAAGGTTTCTTTCTTTCAATTTTCCCTTTTTCCTTAATCTCTGTATTACTGTTAAAAGTAGCGCTTGTGTCTTACAGATATTAGGAACTGGATTAGAAACATTGAACAGCATGCTTCTGACAACGTCAACAAGATATTGGTAGGAAACAAAGCTGACATGGATGAAAGCAAAAGGGTAATTCCCCTTCACGCAACTTCATTTTTTTGTATTACGACAAGTTAATTCTGACTTGGGAGTACTTGGAAAAAGAGAAAAGTGTGGTTTAGGGTTGCCTTTCCTTTACATTCACTCATATCTTTAGATTGGAGCATTTGTTTTCCAATTTTACTGAGTTAGTAGTTACTCAAGGCTTACAGGTTTATAATGTTCTGGTTACATAACCTCATCCCAAAACCTTGTGAGATGCCTGCCAACTTTGGTTTAGTAGAAAAGAGATTTGACTCTAGAAATTGCACTTAAAATAATCCTTCCATTACTAAAATGGCTGGTTGTTGTCTTGTGACTGTAGATATGATATTTATATTTCTTAGTAATTTACCTTCTGCTGTGTATATGACTTAGGCTGTTCCAACCTCCAAGGGCCAAGCACTTGCTGATGAGTATGGCATCAAATTCTTCGAAACCGTAAGTACATCTCTATTTTCTATAAGGAGATGAACAAACTTCAGACTCATCTAAAGAAATATCATTTGCTGCAGAGTGCAAAAACAAACCTTAATGTTGAAGAAGTTTTCTTCTCAATAGCCAGGGACATAAAGCAAAGGCTTTCCGATACTGACACGAAAGCAGAGGTCAGCAAATTTCGTCTTGTCTGTGTACTGTTGTTGTCAACCTTAGTATGTTGTGTTTTTCACATCCTTGTCTTGATTGCAGCCGACCACCATCAAAATCAATCAACCCGACGGATCTGCTGGAGGTGGGCAACTTGCACAGAAGTCGGCGTGCTGTGGTTCTTGAACGAGCACAGAACGTCAAGAGCAATGGGCACTCATAAGTCAGTGGCGCGCGGTGAAGAAGAAACAACGGGGGGTGAATATTTGTGGAATTTTGGCTTCTGGAAATGGGGGGCTCTAGTGGTAATGATATAGGTTCATGTTGATTTGAGACAAAGGAATTTGGTGTTGCTATAACTATTAAGTTTAACGCACGTATTCTACAATCAAATGTCCACGCAGATTTCATATTTTTATGTGCGATGTGCAAAGACTTCAGTTCTGAAACTACTTGTTCAAAAAATGCTATTTGTGAATTGATGGAGTACGTACTAAACAAGCCCAACAGCAGTAAAGCCCATCAGCCTAAAGCCCAAGAAAGAGTATCAGTTCGGCATGACTAAAGAGTATCAGAGTTCAGTTCGGCACGACCAAAGAGTTCGGCCCCAGCCTACAGCTCGGTAAAAGCCAACCAATCAAACTCTGCTCTCAGGTCGGCATCAAGCTCTACTCTCAGATCGGCAAAAGCTGCTCGGCAATAATTCAGCAGTTCGGTCTCAGTATTCGACCGAACTAGGAGATAGTGGACTCATGCAGGATTTCCACCTCCACTACACCCACGATCTATTTAGTGGTGTCAAGCAGTCTTTAACTCATGCAGGATAGTGGACCCATGCAAGATCGCCACGATCTCCACGACATCCACTGCCTAGTAAATAGTGCTGCATGCCACGATCTTGGTTCAATGTATAAATAGAACCTAGATCAGATAGATAGAAAAAAGTTCTGTTAAGCTCTCTAGAGATAAAATATCAAATAGCAAGTCTGTATTGTAAGCTGTAGAAAACAGATCAAGCAATACAACTCTGCCCTCTTTTCTTCCCGTGGACGTAGATTTACCTCAGTAAATCGAACCACGTAAATCTCTGTGTCGTGATCTTTATTCTCTACCAGCATTTACTAACATCAGAAATTCGCGGATTCATCACTGGCGCCGTCTGTGGGAAACAGAGAACCAAATTTGTGATAAAGCGAATTTTTGACCCTTTTTCCACCCCAAAAAAAATGCATACCAGATCACATACTACCCGTAATACCGTTCGTGATAACCGTGAGGAAGCTAGTCCAGCTCGCAGGTCTGAAAAACGGCCTCGGGAGACATCTACCTCCGGTTCTCACGAAGAAGGAACAAGCCACTCCAGGAGAGATCGCACCGAGTCTTCCCAGCAGCCCGATTTAAATGAAGCTGTCAAGCTGTTCTTGGCTGAGAAGCAGGATGAGTTCTTAACCTTCCTGCAGAAGAGCCAACAGCCGGAGAAGACAACGGCGGATTCTCCCTCCTCATCCAGACATGAAAGTCACTACCGCAGTAGTGACGTGTCTTCCAGGAGAAAGAATCCTCAACCCCGACATGTTCCTGTTCCTCCTCGGTACCGGAACCACAGGAGAACTCCATCTCCTCCGTACCGAAGAGATGTCGGGTTCGCCATATACGGAGCATTAAAGACTCCGTTCTCGGACGATATCACCCGAACTCCTTTGCCGCGGAACTACCGGACACCGTCAATGACTTATGACGGGTTGGTGGATCCTCATGACTTCCTGGGACGCTATCAGTATAATATGGCGAACCAGGGTCTCAATGAGGTCCATATGTGCAAGCTGTTCCCCGAGCTGCTCATCGGGAACGCCAGAAGGTGGTTCGACAGCCTTCCTCAAGGCAGCATTAGATCCTACCGAGATCTAATGGATGCTTTCCACAGGAGGTTCTTTCAGAAAGCGGAAGCCCGAATTACTTCGGCTCAGCTGCTTTCTATACGTCAAGGTCGCGACGAAAAGATCAGCGACTTCATGACGAGATTCCACAAGGAATGCCTACAAGTAGATGATCTCAACGATCTACTTGTCATTTCGGCATTCCAAAATGGAATCCTGCCCGGAGCTCTCTACAGAAAGCTCGTGGAGTGCGGTCCGCAAACAGCTCAAGAAATGTGGGACATTGCGGACCAGTTTTCCCGTGCGGATGAGGCAGACCGTCGAAAACGGTCTTTAGACAGCTCATCCCGAGAAGAGAAAAAGAAGCCCGATCAAAGCGGCCAGGTGCTTTCTCGCCGAACTCCTTTTGAAAGAATTCAAAGGGCACCGGTACAAGGCAGATTGGGGCCACGTCTCAATCCTGAGAAGCCGCCCGCTCAGTTCGTACCATTAAACAAGACAAGAGCGGAAATTTTCGAACTACATTCCGATATGTTCGAAAAACCAAAGCGGATGACGAAATCAGCCGCGCGGCGACCTCAGGATCAATATTGCTCCTTCCATCAAGCCCACGGTCACGATACCGAGGAGTGCCGAAATTTGGCTGCAGGTATTGATGTTCTTGTGAAAACAGGAACGTTAAAAAAATACCAAAGCAAGCAGCCGAAAAAGAACAAAAGGCAGAGAAGTGCGAACTGCAATCCTCAGGATCCGAAAAGGCATGAGGATCCCGAAGACGACGACGAGCCGCAATATGATGGAGTAATCCAGACTATTGATGCTCTCCCTGCCGGGAAGACTAAGTCGTCCCTAAAAGCAGAACGCAGAGGTTCCAATCAAGAGGAGCCAACACATAAAAGGCTGAAGAAAGACGAAGTGATTACATTTTCAGATGCCGATCCCGTCCCAGCCATCTCTCCTCACCAAGACGCTATTGTCATTCAAGCCGGAGTGGCAAACAAACTGATCCACAGAGTATTTGTGGATACAGGAGCGTCAGTCAGCATTCTTTTTAAAGAATGTTTCGATAAAATGGAAGTGGATCCAGCTCGGCTCAGTCCGGCTCCACTTCCTCTGAAAAGTTTCGCCCAGGAGGACACCCGCCCTGAAGGTATTATCAGCCTTCCGATCACGGTGGGAAAAGCGCCTACAAGCTCCAATACGATGATCGAGTTCTTTGTGGTGAAAGCTCGGTCCCCGTACAACATCATCCTGGGGAGAGACTGGCTCAACACAGTTCGGGCCGTTTGTTCTACTTATCACCTCACCATCAAGATCCCCACTAAAGGTGGGATAGCGGTCATCCGAGGTGATCAAAAGAGAGCAAAAGAATGTCTGCAGATTGCGCTTAAAAGTGCCGAGCAATCAGTTCGGCACCATCAAGCATAGCAATCACAGCAACCGGAGTCAGAGGCAAGCAAGATGACCGAAGTCACTTCAGAGCCGAACTCAATGACCGTTCAGTTATACGAAGATGATCCATCCAGAACGATCAAGATCGGCTTCGCAGGAACTCCTCTACTCCGGGAAAAGACCATTCAGCTCCTCAAGGAGTACAAAGATGTCTTTGCATGGTCTCCGTTGGACATGACCGGAGTGCCCCCCGAGGTAATCACTCATCGGTTAAATATTGATCCTTCAATCCGGCCAGTAAAACAGAAGCAAAGACTCTTTGCGGCAGAAAGAAGCCAAGTCATCCATGACGAAGTCCGCCAATTACTAAAAGCGGATGTACTATTCGAGGTGAAATATCCTTCTTGGGTGGCCAATCCTGTGATGATCAAGAAAAAAGAAGGAGGATGGCGGATGTGCATAGATTTTACCGATCTAAACAAGCACTGTCCTAAAGATTGCTATCCCCTTCCGAATATAGATAAAAAAGTAGAAGCTTTGATCGGCTTCGAAATTTTCTGTTTTCTTGATTTATACAAAGGATATCACCAAGTGTTGATGGATGAGAGTGACGCTCCGAAAACAGCTTTCATTACCGATTTCGGCATTTTCGCTTATAAAAAGATGCCATTCGGTTTAAAGAATGCCGGAGCCACTTATCAAAGGATGGTAGACAAGCTTTTTCGGCACCTAATCGGAAAACAGGTTGAAGTGTATGTCGACGACATAGTCGTCAAAAGCAAAAGCACTTCGGAGTACGAAGACAACCTCAAATCCACTCTCGACGTGCTCCGAAAAGCCAACCTCAAACTCAACCCCCAAAAATGTACCTTTTTGGTAGATTCGGGAAAATTTCTGGGTTGTTGGGTTTCAAAGGACGGACTCAAGGCAAATCCCTCAAAAGTTCAAGTTATTCAGAACATGGCGATGCCGAAGTCCATACACGATGTGCAAAGACTAACTGGATGTCTAGCCGCATTGAATAGATTCCTTTCCCAAGCAGCCGAAAAGCAACTGCCGTTCTTCAAAGTGTTAAAAAAGGCACCAAAGTTCGAGTGGGGAGCCGAGCAGAAAAAGGCCTTTGACGAGCTCAAAAGTTATCTAGCCGAGCTTCCTATTCTCTCTGCTCCAACCGAAGCCGAAGTAATTTTCTTATACTTAGCGGCATCCGATCAAACCATTAGCGCGGTGCTTGTACGAGAAGAAGGCCTAAAGCAGTTTCCCATCTACTTTACAAGCCGAGCATTAAGAGGTCCAGAAACAAGGTATCAACCTCTGGAAAAAATTGCTCTGGCGTTAGTAAATGCAGCAAGGAGACTGCGGCCATACTTCTATGCTCACAAGGTATGCGTCTTAACCGACCTGCCTCTTCGGCAAGTTTTGACCAAGCCAGAAGCATCAGGCAGAATCGCCAAATGGGCCATAGAGCTGGGAGAACACTCAATCGAGTACCTACCTCGGAAAGCCATCAAGGGACAAGCCTTGGCAGATTTTCTTGCAGAGGCCAAGTTCGATCAAGCAATCCCTGTCATTGCCGAACAGAAAAATTCCGCCAATGCCGAACTAGCACAGCCCTTGGAATTCGAAGAAGAGCCGCCGGACTGCTGGAGCGGATTCGTAGATGGAGCTTCGAATAAAACGGGAAGTGGAGCTGGTATTCTGCTTATCGCTCCCGATGGACACGAGGTAACCTACTCACTTCGGTTCCTATTCCCCACTACTAATAATGAAGCCGAGTACGAAGCCCTCCTGGCCGGACTCCAGTTAGCGCAAAGTCTGCTCGTCAAATCTCTCAAAGTCCATTGTGATTCACAAGTCATAGTAAATCACATGTTGGGTACAAGTGAAGCTCGTGACGAGAGAATGAAGAAGTATTTGGACAAAGCGCAAAGCATCAGCCGAAGTTTCTCCTATTTTCGGATAATCCGCATTCCCAGAGCGGAAAATAGCCGAGCAGATACCTTAAGTAAGTTGGCCTCAGATCCAAGCTCAAAGGCGGAAGAATTAATGCATCGAAGCATTGATGAAGCCGAGGTACATTCAGTATCCAGCTCGCCGAACTGGATGACGCCGATCTTGCAGTATCTGGATCAAGGACAATTGCCCGAGGATAAGAGAGAAGCTCGGAAGATCACGTGCCGAGCACTTCGGTACGAACTTCATGAAGGAGTCCTCTTTAGAAAGTCTTACCTCCAGCCGTTATTGCGGTGCGTAGGACCAGAAGAGACGGACTACATCCTCAGAGAAGTTCATGAAGGATCGTGCGGTAGCCACATCGGAGCTAGAGCTTTAGCTAAAAAAGTTCTAAGATGGGGATATTATTGGCCAACCTTGGTACAAGAAGCAGTGCAGCTCGTCAAGACATGCCCGAAGTGCCAAATCCATGCAAATATCCCAAGGATGCCGCAGACCGATCTATCCACTATGCAAAGCCCTTGGCCTTTTATGCAATGGGGTATAGACATAGTAGGACCACTACCACAAGCTCCTCGGCAAATAAAATTCCTAATCGTTGCCGTGGACTACTTTACGAAGTGGGTGGAAGCTGAACCATTAGCTACGATAACGAGCTCGAAGGCATTGGATTTCGTCTGGAAGAACATAGTGTGCCGATTTGGCATACCCCACATCCTCATCTCGGATAACGGGACTCAGTTCACCGACAAGACGTTCAAGAATTGGTGCCAAGAGCTGAATATTCAACAGCGGTTCACTTCGGTCTCTCATCCACAAGCAAACGGACAAACGGAGGTAACAAATCGTATCCTGGTGAAAGGGTTAAAAGCTCGGTTAGAACAAGCCAAAGGACAATGGGTAGAAAATCTCCCTCAAGTCCTATGGTCCTACCGAACTACACCCACAACCTCCAACGGTGAAACTCCGTACAGTCTTGTGTACGGCACTGAAGCCGTGATTCCGGTGGAGATCGGCATACCCAGTCCCCGAACTCTAAATTTCTCAGCAGAAATGAATGACGACGGACTGAGAGCTGAGCTAGATCTTGCCGAAGAAAGAAGAGAATTGGCATGCATAAAAGCAGCCAAGTACAAGGAGCAAGTAGCCCGGTATTACAACCAAAGGGTGAAGAAGCTGCAATTTCAAGTGGGAGATCTCGTCTTGAGAAACAACGAAGTAAGCCGAGCAGAAAAGCTGGGCAAGCTCGAACCCACATGGGAAGGTCCGTATCGGGTGTCAGAAGTCCTCGGCAAAGGGTCTTACAAATTGGCTCACATGTCAGGAGAACAGGTACCCCGAACATGGCACATTTCCAACCTCAAGAAGTTCCATTTGTAAGAGACAGTCCGGTCAGTCAGTCTTGAGTCCTGTTCGGTCAATGTGCTTTCTTTGGTTTGCTTGGTCTTTGTTTGTCTCTGTGCGTTTTGTCTAGGTGTGTTTTGTCTGTCTATGTGCGTGTCGTCTCTTACAAATGTTACTGAGGTATCTTGTTCTTCGAAGGCTGATCCCCTTCTTAGAACATATACAAGCCAACGATTGTGAGTCAAAGCTTCTAAAGAGGATACAAGACCACAATTCAGCTTAAACAAGCAGTTCGTCTAAAACGAGCTGCAATAAGCCAACGATTGTGAGTCAAAGCTTCTAAAGAGGATACAAGACCACAATTCAGCTTAAACAAGCAGTTCGTCTGAAACGAACTGCAATAAGCCAACGATTGTGAAGTCCAAGCTTCTAAAGAGGATACAAGACCACAATTCAGCTTAAGAATCAAGCACTTCGTCTGAAACGAACTGCAACAAAAGTCCGATTCACGCGATAAAACTTGCCTGAATTAGGACAAGGGAAAGTCCGATCCACGCGATAAAACTCGCCGAATTAGGACAAGGGAAAGTCCGATCCCCAAATTAGGACAACGGAAAGTCCGATCCGAGCGATAAAACTCGCCAAATTAGGACACAAACCAAGTCCGGTCAAAGAAGAGTTCACTTCATCAGACCGAGGACAAACATCAACTTACCCCGTACCTTTATCCAGAATGCCGAAGTGATTCACTTCGCTTTTCGGGGGGGGTAGTGATGGAGTACGTACTAAACAAGCCCAACAGCAGTAAAGCCCATCAGCCTAAAGCCCAAGAAAGAGTATCAGTTCGGCATGACTAAAGAGTATCAGAGTTCAGTTCGGCACGACCAAAGAGTTCGGCCCCAGCCTACAGCTCGGTAAAAGCCAACCAATCAAACTCTGCTCTCAGGTCGGCATCAAGCTCTACTCTCAGATCGGCAAAAGCTGCTCGGCAATAATTCAGCAGTTCGGTCTCAGTATTCGACCGAACTAGGAGATAGTGGACTCATGCAGGATTTCCACCTCCACTACACCCACGATCTATTTAGTGGTGTCAAGCAGTCTTTAACTCATGCAGGATAGTGGACCCATGCAAGATCGCCACGATCTCCACGACATCCACTGCCTAGTAAATAGTGCTGCATGCCACGATCTTGGTTCAATGTATAAATAGAACCTAGATCAGATAGATAGAAAAAAGTTCTGTTAAGCTCTCTAGAGATAAAATATCAAATAGCAAGTCTGTATTGTAAGCTGTAGAAAACAGATCAAGCAATACAACTCTGCCCTCTTTTCTTCCCGTGGACGTAGATTTACCTCAGTAAATCGAACCACGTAAATCTCTGTGTCGTGATCTTTATTCTCTACCAGCATTTACTAACATCAGAAATTCGCGGATTCATCACGGTCAGTCAGTCTTGAGTCCTGTTCGGTCAATGTGCTTTCTTTGGTTTGCTTGGTCTTTGTTTGTCTCTGTGCGTTTTGTCTAGGTGTGTTTTGTCTGTCTATGTGCGTGTCGTCTCTTACAAATGTTACTGAGGTATCTTGTTCTTCGAAGGCTGATCCCCTTCTTAGAACATATACAAGCCAACGATTGTGAGTCAAAGCTTCTAAAGAGGATACAAGACCACAATTCAGCTTAAACAAGCAGTTCGTCTAAAACGAGCTGCAATAAGCCAACGATTGTGAGTCAAAGCTTCTAAAGAGGATACAAGACCACAATTCAGCTTAAACAAGCAGTTCGTCTGAAACGAACTGCAATAAGCCAACGATTGTGAAGTCCAAGCTTCTAAAGAGGATACAAGACCACAATTCAGCTTAAGAATCAAGCACTTCGTCTGAAACGAACTGCAACAAAAGTCCGATTCACGCGATAAAACTTGCCTGAATTAGGACAAGGGAAAGTCCGATCCACGCGATAAAACTCGCCGAATTAGGACAAGGGAAAGTCCGATCCCCAAATTAGGACAACGGAAAGTCCGATCCGAGCGATAAAACTCGCCAAATTAGGACACAAACCAAGTCCGGTCAAAGAAGAGTTCACTTCATCAGACCGAGGACAAACATCAACTTACCCCGTACCTTTATCCAGAATGCCGAAGTGATTCACTTCGCTTTTCGGGGGGGGTAGTGATGGAGTACGTACTAAACAAGCCCAACAGCAGTAAAGCCCATCAGCCTAAAGCCCAAGAAAGAGTATCAGTTCGGCATGACTAAAGAGTATCAGAGTTCAGTTCGGCACGACCAAAGAGTTCGGCCCCAGCCTACAGCTCGGTAAAAGCCAACCAATCAAACTCTGCTCTCAGGTCGGCATCAAGCTCTACTCTCAGATCGGCAAAAGCTGCTCGGCAATAATTCAGCAGTTCGGTCTCAGTATTCGACCGAACTAGGAGATAGTGGACTCATGCAGGATTTCCACCTCCACTACACCCACGATCTATTTAGTGGTGTCAAGCAGTCTTTAACTCATGCAGGATAGTGGACCCATGCAAGATCGCCACGATCTCCACGACATCCACTGCCTAGTAAATAGTGCTGCATGCCACGATCTTGGTTCAATGTATAAATAGAACCTAGATCAGATAGATAGAAAAAAGTTCTGTTAAGCTCTCTAGAGATAAAATATCAAATAGCAAGTCTGTATTGTAAGCTGTAGAAAACAGATCAAGCAATACAACTCTGCCCTCTTTTCTTCCCGTGGACGTAGATTTACCTCAGTAAATCGAACCACGTAAATCTCTGTGTCGTGATCTTTATTCTCTACCAGCATTTACTAACATCAGAAATTCGCGGATTCATCACGGTCAGTCAGTCTTGAGTCCTGTTCGGTCAATGTGCTTTCTTTGGTTTGCTTGGTCTTTGTTTGTCTCTGTGCGTTTTGTCTAGGTGTGTTTTGTCTGTCTATGTGCGTGTCGTCTCTTACAAATGTTACTGAGGTATCTTGTTCTTCGAAGGCTGATCCCCTTCTTAGAACATATACAAGCCAACGATTGTGAGTCAAAGCTTCTAAAGAGGATACAAGACCACAATTCAGCTTAAACAAGCAGTTCGTCTAAAACGAGCTGCAATAAGCCAACGATTGTGAGTCAAAGCTTCTAAAGAGGATACAAGACCACAATTCAGCTTAAACAAGCAGTTCGTCTGAAACGAACTGCAATAAGCCAACGATTGTGAAGTCCAAGCTTCTAAAGAGGATACAAGACCACAATTCAGCTTAAGAATCAAGCACTTCGTCTGAAACGAACTGCAACAAAAGTCCGATTCACGCGATAAAACTTGCCTGAATTAGGACAAGGGAAAGTCCGATCCACGCGATAAAACTCGCCGAATTAGGACAAGGGAAAGTCCGATCCCCAAATTAGGACAACGGAAAGTCCGATCCGAGCGATAAAACTCGCCAAATTAGGACACAAACCAAGTCCGGTCAAAGAAGAGTTCACTTCATCAGACCGAGGACAAACATCAACTTACCCCGTACCTTTATCCAGAATGCCGAAGTGATTCACTTCGCTTTTCGGGGGGGGTAGTGATGGAGTACGTACTAAACAAGCCCAACAGCAGTAAAGCCCATCAGCCTAAAGCCCAAGAAAGAGTATCAGTTCGGCATGACTAAAGAGTATCAGAGTTCAGTTCGGCACGACCAAAGAGTTCGGCCCCAGCCTACAGCTCGGTAAAAGCCAACCAATCAAACTCTGCTCTCAGGTCGGCATCAAGCTCTACTCTCAGATCGGCAAAAGCTGCTCGGCAATAATTCAGCAGTTCGGTCTCAGTATTCGACCGAACTAGGAGATAGTGGACTCATGCAGGATTTCCACCTCCACTACACCCACGATCTATTTAGTGGTGTCAAGCAGTCTTTAACTCATGCAGGATAGTGGACCCATGCAAGATCGCCACGATCTCCACGACATCCACTGCCTAGTAAATAGTGCTGCATGCCACGATCTTGGTTCAATGTATAAATAGAACCTAGATCAGATAGATAGAAAAAAGTTCTGTTAAGCTCTCTAGAGATAAAATATCAAATAGCAAGTCTGTATTGTAAGCTGTAGAAAACAGATCAAGCAATACAACTCTGCCCTCTTTTCTTCCCGTGGACGTAGATTTACCTCAGTAAATCGAACCACGTAAATCTCTGTGTCGTGATCTTTATTCTCTACCAGCATTTACTAACATCAGAAATTCGCGGATTCATCATGAATCATCCTTTAATGGAGTAGTCATTTATTTGCTTCTCCTTAATAGTAATATATACATAAATCTCTAACCATTTACCTGACGATTGCTCAAAACGTGAGCAATTTTTCTTTCAAAAATTAAATGCTGGTTAAATTAGATAGATAAGTTCTTTTTGGGGAAGGATGGATGAATATCAGAAAGTTGGCATGATTTATAGACTATATAGACTATAGTAGTAGAACACAAAGGCCAATCTAGAGTTGCATGAAAACACCAATTTTGGTGCATTCTCACTCCAAAGCGTACACTAATTTTTCAACACGAAATGGTGCTTTATTCTTTTCTTTTATTAGTATTGTTTTTTATTTTTAATTTTAACTTTAATTCTAATTTTTAATTCTAATTTTATCTATAAATATCACTTCTCCGGCTTTAATTCACATCCAAATTCTATTATTCTCCAACTTATCTCTATGATTTTATTTTAATTAGTTATTTTTTTTATTTTAATTCTATTCTTTTTATTTACTATTTATAAACTAATGTAATTGGAAGATGTAAAAAATAAGAAATACTAAGAAATATGAAAAGTAGGCGAATATCATAGTGCTAAAAAAATACATTTATAAGTGTTTAAAATCGTATGAATAGTGTACTGCTCAAGGGTCGTGGATACTCTTCTTAAATTGCAGCAACTTAGTGACTAAGGATTGTGAATGCTCTTAAATCTCAGCAACTTTTGATTAAAAAATTGCAATGAGTTTCTTGATTATGATGTAATGTACACATTGTTTCTATTTCAAATACAAGTGAGATGTGAGATAACTCAAACTATTAATTTGATTTGTGTTTGTTCAGATAACCTACCTATTTCCTTTCATCAGTTGGGTTTCCAGTTTCTACCTAAACGTCAAATACAAAATTATATTATTACTACTAATACTTGTCTATAGTGTGTCGTAGCATGATTATATTTTCTTTCGTTCAAATTAGTGGATAAGTCTCTCTTCCTCTATTCAAAAGTAAACAAAAATAAGACATCTGTCCAAAATTTACACTCTATCACACACTCATTATTAATTTACGTAGAAATGATTTAATGTATTTGTACTTTGTATTCTAACACTAACACCTATTGATAAGGTAATCATGTACCAAATATCAAAATATCTATGTAAATTGATGATTCATTTTACAATCATATAGTAGCAAATTCGTGCTATTTTTTGTTCAAACCTCTCTATATATTTGCCATGAAACTCTTTTTTGTTCTTAGTAAAGAGCGGCATATGTTGAGAATGAACAACGTTGTTAACTACAACGAAAACAAACTAAAAAACATGAAACTTATTCAGAATCACAACATTGAATTTCTCACTAAATCTTCTATCTACTCACCTGTTATGCTCAAGATGTCTTATCATATTCAACAACACTACCTCCCACTCAAATACCTACACACCTTATCCCTAGCAACGGAGCCCGTTTTATCGACTGCTTCGCAGATCTCTGGCCCATATCCAGCATCATGCACGAGATCTGAGGGAAACTCCAACAAATCCTCATCCTTCTCCATGTCTATGATGATGTTGTGAAGAATGCAGCACACAGTTATCAGCCTCGGAAGCCTGTGCTTATCCGGCCTCCACAGATCGCCTTTCATCATCTTCCATACCTCCTTCAGCTTCGCCAGCGCCTTATACGCGACAAAATGAGTTGCAAGAAGGCGCTCGTTGAAGTCTGCCTTCGTGTCATTGATCCGGCTCCCTTGATAAGGAGTGAGGAGCCACGGAAGCAAGGGATAACCCGTGTCGCCTACTATGTACTCCCTTAACTCTGTGTCTTCAGAGACGAACATCTTGGGGCCGTTGAGCTTCTCGCCTCTCTGGCATTGCTTGAAGAGGCTTGAGCTCTGGAGAACCGAGGGAGCATTCATCTTTCCCGGCCATCCAGTGATGATGCTCCGGAATTTGAGATCAGGGTCGACCACGGCCTGTAGGATCATGCTGTGTTTCCCCCTGGAGTCGAGCCAGCTGTCCGCCTCCGGGTCGGAGGAGGTTAGTAGCATTGTGATGTGAGTTGTGGCGATTGCGCCGCAGCAATTGGGAAGCCCTCTGATTTTCTCAAACTCGCACTTGATCTCCGAGAGCTCCTCTTCTGTGGAGGGCCAACTGAGGTGGCGGAGCCCCTTGTCTTCGATGGCCTCCACAAAGCGCCACGTTGCTTGGGAGACGGTGGAGTGGTGGGCCCCGAAGGAGTCCCCAATGGTGATGAGGGAGTTGCCAGAGCTGAGCCTTGTCAGAGCCAAGGCTACCTGATCGTGCAGTGACATAGGATTGCCATTTATGAAGGCGAAATGTGTTTTGGACATCATGTGCTCCTTTACTAAGGAACATATGTAGTTAAATGTTTTTCTAGACATAGCAAAAGTCGACTTGAAGGGGTCCAACGTCCCCGTCATCGATGGATTTCCTGTAGAACAGATAAATGGCATTATCAATCTGACAAATACTGCTAAGGGAAGCAATGCATCAAGAAAGTGAAAAGGCATAGGTACCAAAAGAAAGTGAAAATGCTCAACAACTTCCAGGCCATTTTCTGACTACTTCAGATGACCAAAACCCAACATTATGGTTACCAAAAGAAAGCTATCGTCGAGAGATTTCCAATTTTCTAAACCTTGTAAAGTTCGTGTATTATCTGACCATAGTCTGTGTAACCATAAAGTGAATATGTTGGTCCGTTTGAGCTGATTGATCTATATGTTGTGGACTAGTAAACTTTTCTTAGTTTAATCAGAAGAAAACGAGCAAATAAGCCATTGCATCTCTTGTTTGTCTAAGCAAAAAAACCACAAAAATAGATGACAGTCGACTGCCAACCGCCAGAGAAAGGAGCCAGCAGGTAGCATTCCGATATATAGATATAGTATCGCCACGAATAGCACTCCAGACTAAATATCAAGCATTTGGTTAAAGCACAACACTCTCTTTACTACAAGGAAGCAGAATACAAGAAAAACATTTCAAGAAACTTCCTAGTGTTACTTATCTTCAGATCTTTCAAGAAGACAATGTTCTCAGTTTACCTTTACCAATAAATGTGAATCATACATCAAAATATGTCTACGGAGACATAACATTTTCATAACATAGAGGTACACTACCTTAATCAAGGGCAAAAGTTTAAACAGTAGTAGTTTAGAATCACCGTGATTGAATGGTATAAAATGAAGCCATAAAAATACTGTACACTTCTAACAAATCAGAAGAGACAGTTTTCCAAGATAACAACGAACTTCAAACTAATCCAAGCTCTTTTACTTGCAACATTCTATAGCATATGGATATGGTATCTCTCCTAGATGCCAACAAAAATATAAACTCGATGCTAATATTGACAAGTAAAAATCAGTAGCTACCTTTGACATAAATCCATTGAAAAAAAATGCAAACAGTTTTGTATCCCAGCGTTTAAAAAAAAACAAAAAAAAAACAAACGATAGAAAAGACACAAAGAAACAGAACCAACACATTAGAACTAATAAAAAAATGCAAACATTTCTTCAATGCATATTTTTTGGGACTTTTGGAAGTGACAGACACTGTAACATCCTTCCTCTGGTGATGTTTGGCAAAAAACCTCATATATCAAACAAGGAACTTCTTTAAGACAAAAATGGCCCAAGTATGTAAAATAGAACTCACTAGTATCTGCATATCCGAGAAACTTGTATAATGAGGAATCGACTCAAATGTTTTCTCAACACCAAAAGATCAGATCATGCACAGCTTAATCAAACAACTACATAATCAGAAATGCAGTTTCTCTATCATGGTTTTCG
Organism: Salvia splendens; assembly: GCF_004379255.2. NCBI lineage: Eukaryota > Viridiplantae > Streptophyta > Magnoliopsida > Lamiales > Lamiaceae > Salvia > Salvia splendens. The sequence continues at coordinate 4,599,648 of NC_056039.1, forward strand.
GTCAAGAACACTAACACTATCATGAGACTAAGAAATGATGATGCATTTCCAGCAGAAAACATGAGACTAAGAAATCCTCTCAACTCTGTTTCACTACAAAAAAAAGGAAACTGAAAAGACTTACTTCCTTGTTAAGCACACCACTATATATATTGACAAATTTCCTTGCTGAATTCACAAATGCATCAAACATTGTCATCGGAATTAAATCTTTTTAATCATCATAAATCAGAGAACTTGACATACAATCTACCAACATAAATTCACTTCTGCATTTACTGACTCTCACCACATTTCCTACTGTCACAAGGCAAATAAAACACACAAACATCTAGCCGTGATCCAAAATTTACAAACAGAAAAAAGTAAAATTAGGGATCCTACTTGAACATATTAATCTGCCATCAACAAACTGTCAAGAACAACATCAAGCTCAAAACAAAGATTCCAATGGAGCAATCCAGTAAGTATAACACCCCCATCAAAACATAAGGTGATCAACAATTCCAACATCATAAAGATTCAAACTTTAAACATCAAATCAAATGAAAAAATAGAACATTAAGAATCGTTACCCTTAATTTTCTTGGACAAAACATCCCACCATTCAGCAAAACCCTCTTGAGAAGAAGACCCAGAAGCCAAAGATTTACTATCTTCGTCTTGATTCTCAACTCTCCTCTTCTTCCTACCTCCTCTCAAAGGCGCCATCACTCTATACTAGCAAAACCCAATTCAATCAAATACCCAAAATACCCCGGCAATTCGAGATACAAACTGCAAGAATTAAAGGAAAACTGTGTTACAATTCAAAAAAAAGCAGGCACCCATTTGTGATAAATATGCCACAGACATCAAATGATCATGAACAAGCCATAAAAAGCAAAGAGCATGCAACTAGTACAGAAAAACATGTATCTCTCTACACATAAGTATGTTTATAGGGTATTAGGCGGTGCAGGGTGTTTTAGTAGCATGCAAATTGAAGAGATTCTCATAGAGGAGCAGAAGTGCAGGTGCTTTGCAGGGAAAGGTTTGAGGAAATTGAATAAAGACATGATTTTTAGGGTTGGCGTGGAGTTTTAAGGCAACGTGCAAAGACAAAATGGCATACACGGCTACTGCTTGAGGCTGTAAACAAATCTTACATGTGTTCTGACTCTCAGCCGAGATAGAGAGAAGAGAGGCAAAATTCTATTTTTGTGAATGCATGTTAACTTAATTCCAATTTAATGAAGAGCAATAGATGAATTCCCGCACAGTGAGTGACGCATAACATTTGTGCGTCGTTATTAATGAAACGCACAAATGTTATGCGTCTTTACTGAAAGACGCACAAATAATATGCGTCTATAAAAAACGACGCATATAGATTATGCGTCGATAAACGACGCATAACTGTTATGCGTCGTTGCTAAAAGACGCACAATATATATGCGTCTTTCAGTAAAGACGTATATTATTTGTGCGTCGTTAAATCGGGATTAAGAGGGCAGAATGCTCGTAATTGACAGACGACGCAGCGAGCAGCGAAGGAGGGGCGATTTCAGCGACGATTTCCGGCGATTTGAGGCGTTTTCCGACAGATTTCAACCAAATACCAAACATATTTCGGTAATTATTCATCCATTTGGCTACATAAATCAATAATTGCTGAAGTTATGGAGGTTTTCCCTAATTTAGTAAAGTTAGGGTTTGTATGAAATTGCTCAATTTACGGACGATTTCTGTTAGTGTGTTGCTTATTTGTGTTGTTTTGTTGCGTATTTGTGTGTTTCACATGAATTTAGGGTCAATTGTAGAAGTAAGTGGTTCAATTGAAATTATATACACAAAGTGCAGAAAATAGATATATTCTTGTGCAAAAATGTGAAAATTTTAGTTATCTTATGCTATTATATGTTGGGTGAATGTTTTGAAGTAGATGGCATCTGCAAGTTCTGAACAACAGTTATGTTATGGACCTGAGGATCCATCCGTACTGTTTCATCAAAACGAACATATTTCAGCCTCATTGTTGGCGAATGGCACAACAAATGTGTTGAGAGTTCGTAGGACGGAGAGTAAGGTTTGGGCACTGCCAATACATGAAGATGTGATGCATTGGCTTGATGTTTGGGGGTTCAGAGGTGTGATTGAATGTGGAAGGCCAAGAAGGATGGACAATGACCTAATAACTGCATTGATCGAGCGATGGAGGCCTGAGACCCACTGTTTCCACCTTCCAGTTGGTGAGGTAACCGTAACCTTACAGGATGTGCAAAACCTGTGGGGTTTGAGAGCAGCCGGTCGTGTTTTCACTGGCTGTGACTACCCTATTGGATATGAAGATTGGCCCAGCAAGTGTAGAGATGTGTTGGGATGGATACCTGACGCAGAAACAGAAACGAAGCACGGTGGGTTGTTGATGACGTCTCTGATCAACCAAGCGACTATGCCGTTGGGTGATGGGCTGCATGAGTATGCATACGTCCAAAGAGCACGTATACATGCTCTAATCTTGTTAGGGGGGCTTATTTTACCGGACACTACCGGGTGCAAGGTCCCCTTTATGTGGATAAATGCCTTTGACGATCCGGAAGACGTGGCTAATATCAGTTGGGGTAGTGCTGCTTTAGCATACCTGTATCATTATTTGTGCGAAGCTTCTGTAGGCAGACAGAGAAGAGATGTGGGTGGCCCTATGGTTCTCTTGCAGCTGTGGGCGTGGGAAAGAATGCCTACATTGAGGCCAGCCTTCTTGATATCGCCTACGCACACGCCGTATACCCCGTGTGGAGCCAAGTAATATTTTTTTTAAGTAACGTACTTAATTATGTATTTTTTTGGGTAACTTTTGATATTAATATTCCGTGTAGGTGGCACGGAGTTACTGAAATTGGAAATGCGCCCCAACATTCAGTAGCTCATTATCGTGATCAGTTATCATTGATTCGTCCGGGCCAGGTGAAATTTATTTTTGTTAGCTTAGCTAATGAATTAATCTAGTATGAAATTAATTGTGTGAATGATATTATGTTTTTGTAGTTTCTGTGGACACCATATACAGATTGTATCCTGCCCGATTACTGCATTGATTCGACCACATCCTACTTGTGCGACACATATTTGGTGTGCTGGTCATTTGTCGAGGCACACGAGGCTGGACGCGTTTGCCGACAATTCAACCGCTACCAGCGTATTCCTCAGTATTGTGATAGGATGCTACATAATGCCGGACATCTGTCTAAAAGTCACCGCCGTGGGAGGAAGGGCGCCGATTGGGCTAAGGTACATAAATTCTACATTGAAGAATGGGATTTGAGACACCACAGGTTCCAAGCAAATTTTGATCATGCCACGATGACCATGGATGGTAGCATTAATCCGGGCTATATGGCGTGGTTCAATAGGATCACAGTGTCGTACCTAGTTCAACCTGCGACACAGTCAACGGTTGGGATGAACGAGTCAGCATCTTCTATGATGAAATTGGTATGTTATGTTTTTTTATATTATAATGTATTTAGTTTGAAGTTTGTATAGATTGATTGTAATGATTTTGTATTTGTGCTATCTAGGTCGAGACCATTCAGGGGATATGGCATTTGACCTCTGAACACGACACAGACCCTCGATTACGGCAGATTCGTGCAATGGCTGCTGAGGCGCTTCGTACGACGGACCATACTGATGTGATGGAGTATCCAACATCGCAACGGCGAAATGTGGTCATGCCGCCACGCCCACCAACTTCTCTTCGTCATGGACTGCCGGGTGTCCGGACGGGAGGACACGGGATTACACGACAGCATAGGTTGTCGCAGCAGCAACCGCCGCAACCTGATTATGCGGTACCAGAGCCCTAGGTAGTACTTCTCATCTATGAGGTCCATCATAACATGACCTCTGTCTCTAGCAACCGCACAAGCATGCGAACAAGGGATTCTCCACATCTGCCACTTACCACAACTGCAACTCGATTCCAAATACCTGACTATTTGAACATTGTTGCCCTTTGACACTCCTTTTACGATTCTTCCTCGAGTTCGGACATGGTACTTCCCAACATCTCGGTCAATGACAGTGACGTAATGTTTTCGCCCCTTTGAGTCATTCTTAGCAAGTTTGTCCCTCGCCCATGGGGTTAATTCACCTTCGGTGTGTTCGATTGTTGTCTTCTTCTCCACCCACCATTTCACCGTCCTCCAAAATGTCAAATCAACCAACGCTCTAATCGGCAACTCTCTCACACCCCTCAAGACGTTATTGTAGCACTCTGACATGTTTGTTGTGGCCACCCCCCACCTAAGTCCACCATCGTAGCACAGTGACCAACATTCTTTTGTAATCCTATTTAACATTCGAACCGCACCACTGTTGACATCATATAGTGCTCGACGTCTTCTGGCAAATTTACGTTCCTGAGAACTTACCCCCAACTTCCATATAATGGCCTTCATATAATGAACCCCCAACTTACCCCCAAATTTACATTCGAACCGCACCACTGTTGACATCATATAATGAACTTACCCCCAACTTCCATATAGTGCTCGACCTTTGTGTAACCGAAACCTCCCACTTACATTCCCTCGCCTTTTCAGCGTCGGTGGTGCTGATGATGCCTGCCCCTGTTACTGTCGTTCCTGCTGGAAATTTGCATACAGCATGCCACCTTCTTAGTTTGCTCTCGACAACCTTAAACTGTTTTTCATTCCACAAACTCCACATAGTAATAGCAGTCTTCACGTGTAGCTTGGAATCGAATTTTGTTCCCAACACAATCCGATGCGGCTCATTCTCATTCCAATACAAAAGGCTGTGTTCATTACCACCCACATCATCCGATACTCCAGAAGGACGACTTGGTAATTCACGAAAGAATCTAAACCCACTAGGATTGTATTCCGGAAGTGGTTGTTCACCTTGCATAACAGGTTTACATGGTACTATCTCATCATCAGAACTAGCACCGACATCATCAGCACCATCACCATCACTGAGATCGGGGTCTGCCTCTGTCTCAGATAGTGGCCTTGGCTCAGCAAGATCATCTGCAGCATCGACCTCATCATTCAATCCAACCCCAACATCAGCAACATCTACAACATCTACAACATCTCGCTGCTCATTCATACTACGATCAAAGCTCATTTGGTCCACCCTCGCAGATGAACCAATACCACAGTCAAAACTCATTTGTTCAAACCTCGCAGATGCTCCAATACCATAATCAACAACTGGTGGGATTTCTTCACTCCTCACAGGTGAATACTCAACAAATAATTCAATACACCCACTTGAATTTTGAGCATTGTTGAACATAAACATTACACTATCATCATTGCGAATCACAGAACATGTATAACTCATACCGGAACCATAGACTATACATTGTCTCCATAATAATTCAATTGTGTGTTGGTTCATATCTATTCCCATTGCATCACAAATCATTGCTACCAACTCATAATAGGAAACACCTGAATTTAATATAATGGAGCTCCTCGCACGAGGTGGGTCATAACCAATACTCATATGTGGTAGTTGAACTACTCTACCACCCCAATACAAACTCACAAATACTTGCATGATTTCTGCATCAAAAACATATAAACCAACGACAATTAAGGACATTTTTCCTACAAGCCCTAATTTGTATAAATTGGGTCAAACTAACAAATGAAAGCGCAATAAACATGAATAATGTCGAATGTAGCTAAATTGATTAACAAATTACCGGATCTTATGGAGAAATCGCCGGAAATCGCCTGAAAACGCCGGAAATCGCCGAGAGAGGAAATGAAAGTGTGTGAATGTTCGTTCTGTGATCTGTGTCTGCCTGGAGGGGGTTAAAACCCGACTTAACGACGCATAATGTTTGTGCGTCGTTCAATAGCGACGCACAACCCTTATGCGTTGTTAAGCGACGCATAATCTTTGTGCGTCATTAATAAACGACGCATAAGGATTGTGCGTCATTAATAAACGACGCACAAACATTATGCGTCACCCCCTCTAGTAGAATGAATCTATTCTCCTTCATTATTTTGGAATTCCATTAACTTCTTAGCACAAAAGAAGAAAGAGCTCAGAGAAGAGAGAGAGGGTAGCTCGCTACTTATATAAGTATATTGGCCTAACATTATTATATAAACACATTAATAAATGGTTTGACTTGAGCAATGGATAGGAATAGGATGATGGTCATGAGGAAAAATGAATAATGAAAAATGAAGATGCCTAGGAAATCATATAAGTTCTATGATTGTTAATAAACAGGGTATGCCAATTTTAAGAAATTACAGTAATGCAAATAAATACAAGCAAAAAATCTGCACATAAATACAAACTACGGATTATTGTGAATAAAGGGATCCGACCTTCGTTGACGCACTAAATATAAGAATGTTGACTTTTTAATGCACCGTAATATTTGATATTGTTAAAAGATTTAATTTTTTTTAATTTATAATAGACCATTCAAAAAAATGAAGCTTTTTATTTGATTAAGAACTAAATTTTCTCTTTGTGCGATGTAAGTGTTAATTTTGTATTGAACCGGTTGTTGTTAAAATAAAAAAATAAAGGTATAAATTTTTTTTTAAAATGATATAAAATAATTACTTTCTTGAACAAGATAAATATTCCTATGTAGAATATATAAATACTACCTAGTTCAACTTTATGGAACAATAATATGCAAGAAAATTAATTTCGCGTACATTTTAATAAAGAAGTTATGCCTGCCAATTTCAGATTGTAGTAGTATTCAGAAATTACAGACAATGCAAATAAATGTAAGCGAAAAAATCACACATAAATACAAATTACGGATTATTACTAAAGGGATCCAACTTTCGTTGATGCATTAAATATAGGAATATTAAAATTTCTATGTATTTTAATATTTTTAACATTGTCAAAATATTTAAAAAGTACTCATAGTAGACTATTCCAAAATATTACTAAAGTTTTACATGTAATGGACTATTCCCCATCTTAAGCTAATATACTGGCCTAACATTATTATGTAAACACATAAATTAATTTTTTTATGTTTAGACTTGAGCAAGGGGTAAGAAGATGGTCATGAAGAAAAATGAGAAATAATGATGCATAGAAAGTCATATATTATTATTAATAAAGGGATTATGCAATTTTATATTGTTATTTTATTACGAAATTACTGACAATGCAATAAATATAAGCAGAAATCCGCACATAAATACAAACTACCGATTACTATGAATAAAGGGATCCAAGTCCAACCTTCACTGATGCACTAAATATAAGAATGTTGAATTTTCTATACACAGTGATACTTAAACATTTTTAAAACATCTGATGGATCCGCGAATTTTTGATGTTAGCAAATGCTGGTAGAGAATGAAAATACAGACACAAAGAATTTACGTGGTTCGATTTACTGAAGTAAATCTACGTCCACGGGAAAAAGGGAGGGCAAGATTGTATTGCTTGATCTGTTTTCTACAGCTTACAAATACAAACTTGTTATTTGCTATATGGTGTTTTATCTCTAGAGAGCTTAACCTCCTCATATCAGATCTAAGTTCCATTTATATCTTGGACTAAGATCGTGGCTTGCATCACCACCCTAAGTCGTGGATGTCGTGTAGGTCATGGCCTAAGATCGTGGATGTAGCGTAGGTCATGGCCTACGATCGTGGCCTGAGTTGACACCACGTGGTAGTGGGTGTGTTGGACATCCTGTATGGGTCCACTAACTCCTTGTTCGGTCGAATACTGAGACCGAACTGCTTTGGTTGCCGATCTGAGAGTAGAGCTTGATGCCGACCTGAGAGCAGAGCTTGATTGGTTGGCTTTTACCGAGCTGTAGGCTGAGGCCGAACTCTTTGGTAATGCCGAACTCATACTCCTGCTTTGGTTGCCGATCTGAGAGTAGAGCTTGATGCCGACCTGAGAGCAGAGCTTGATAGGTTGGCTTTTACCGAGCTGTAGGCTGAGGCCGAACTCTTTGGTAATGCCGAACTCATACTCTTCCTTGGGCTTTGGGCTGATGGGCCGTCATTGCTGTTGGGCTTGTTTAGTACGCACCCCATCACTACCCCCCCGAAAAGCGAAGTGAATCACTTCGGCGAAGCGAGTCACTTCGGCATTCTGAAAAAGGGGACGGGGGAGGCTGAAGTCAGGGGACGTGCCCTGCGCGTGACTGCATTAAATGCGGCATTAAATGCGACAGTAAAATCCGGCCGTCGAATCCTGAAAAGGTGGGATATGAAACGGTGCGATGATTTGAAATCTTTTCCAAATCTGATAAATACCGCCTTTCTTCATCATTTGAACACCTTTGCTATTGGCTTCTTCTGCACTCTCTATCTTTTGCGTGAAAAATTTCCTTCCGCTTTCAAAAATTTCCTCAGGATTTCTTCAAACTTTCAAAGAGTAAGAACCATGTCTGCTTCTTCTTCGTCTGAGTCTGGTAGCGGTAGAAAAGGGGGTAAGGGGTCTTCTAGCCGGAAAGAATCCGGGGAGAAGACCGTAGAGTATTTTCACAGTATCTTGAGTAAGGATACTGTGATATCCCTTTACGAAAAATACTCTTTTCCTGGGGGGAAGGCGGTGGTTCCCGACGATGATCATAGGGCTAACGATCCGCCGGAGGGTTATGCCACCGTTTACGAAGCCTGCTTAGAATGCGGGCTTCGTTTCCCTCTTCCCCCACCTTTTGTAGAGTTTCTTGATTTTTTTCAACTCCCTTTAGGTCAGGTGACTCCGAATTCTTGGAGGCACTTGTCGGCTTTTGCTGCCGAACTCCGTAGGTTAGATAAGGATCTGTCTCTGCGGGCAATCCTTAATTTTTTCCAATTTAAAAGGAAGGGATCTTGGTTTTACTTGATCCCCTTACAGCCTTTTAGGGCATTCTGCAAAACCAAGTGGCCGAAATGGCAAAACCGCTTCTTTTTTTATAATAGGACAGCGGCTCCGGGCTTCCCCTGGAGAGGGCCGAAGTCCGTGATTCCTCACCCTCGGTTAGAACCATTGGCCGAGCTCGATGACGAGCTCAACAAGATTCCCATAGTTAGGAAACAATACACGGAGTCTGAGCTCGTCAAGGGCGACGTCGTGTTCGACATCTCGTCTTCGGACGAAGAGGCCGAGGGTGAGGATTTCTCTTTACCTTTATGTTCTACTGCTTTAACGAAGAAAACTAACCTTGCTTTCTTGCTTTTTGGCAGTGTACATGCTGAACAAGGCTACCCGAAAATCTTCGGAGTCCAAGGAGCCGGAGAGGCCGAAAACCGCCAGCTCGGCGTCTGATGCCGAGAGGACTCCGAAAAGGCAAAAAACCTCTTCGGATCCGAAGAAGCCGGAGTCAACTTCGGCAAAGGGGAGGGGGAAGGCCCAGAAGCCCCCGAGAGCGCCAGAGAAAGACGTGGTCTTGGCGCCTCCTTCGGAACATATCTGTGAGCCGTTTTTATGGCCCACGGACTTCGCCGAGGTGAATTCTCTTCTTGATTTTCTGGCCTTGCTTTTTTTTTCTGTATTTTTTGTGGTCCCTTTGTTGACTTTTTTCTTTATTCATTTTCAGAGGAACGATATGCTCTCCAAGCTCGTCGCCGTCGAACTCTCCAAAGCGTCCAATGACTATGCCGAGATGCAGAGGAAGTTGGCAGCTGCTTGTCATCGGGCCGAACAGGCTGAGGCTAACTTTGAGAAGGCCAGAGCTGCTAGGATTTCGGCCCAGGATGAAGCTCAGTTTGCCAAAAACCAGCTCGTCATCCAGCGAGAGCAGGCGAAGCGGAGCGATGCTGCTGCCGTGGTTGCCCAAGGGGAGGCTCTCCGTGTTTACACGGAGAAACTCTTTTTGAGCAGCCAGTTCTCGGCCTTTGTCGGTAGCCTGGTAAGGCTAATTGCCGATAAGGGCGAGCAGGGGGCCGACGTCGTGCTGCCTCTGTACAGCCGAGAGATAGCAGCTCGGCTTCAGAATCTGCCGCTCCTTGAGGAGCTCGCTTCATCTTCGGTCCTGCTTTCTGCAGACCGAGTCCGGAGTTGTCGAGCTGATCGGGACGAGAACCTGGAGGCTATCTTTGCCTCCGTGGGACCCGTTTCACCCGCTTCGACTTACAACGGAGAGGGTGAGGCCGAGCCGCTGGAGCGGGAGGCCGAAGTCGATCAGGCCGGGCATCCGGAGAAGGAGGCCGATCAGGAGGCGGAGGCGAGGCCGGCAGGAGGCGAGGCCGAGGCTGAGGTAGCCCAGGAGAAGGAAGCTGTACCAGACCGAGGAGCCGGAGACGAAGCAGGCGGAGTATGATTTCGTCTCCCTTCTCTTAGTCTAGTTTCTTCCTTGTAAAATGGCCTTGAAGCCCTAGTGTAAAAAATTTTCCTTGTGAATGAAAAATTCTCTACATTTGTCTTCGTATAGCTTTTCGTACTCGCCTTTATTCCTGTTGTATTTTACTATCTGCTCGGTATAGCTGCCGAACTAATATAGCTGCTTTGTACCCAAGGAGATGGAGATACCTCACTGGAAACGGCTGTACTCTTCGGCTTTGGACGAAGCTGAGAGAAGAGCTATAGCCGATCAGACGAAGAATGACGAGCTTCTGGCTCGTTTAGTGAAGCTGGAGGCCGATATCAAGGACTTAGAGTCCGATAAGAAAGATCTGGAGGCCGAGCTGAATACGGCCATTGCTGAGAGGACTGCGTATGAGGATTACATCCGTGTGCGCGGGGGAATGACCATATCAGAAGTTCAGGAACGAGTTGACGAACTGTGGGAGGAGTATAATGTACTCCGGAGGAACAATGCGCTGGAGAGCTCGGCTTGCCAACAAGTCGTGAAATCATTGCGGCGCTGGGCTTCTCGGTACGACATTGTTCTTGCCCGGCGTCCCTCAATTGAGAGATTCCTCCGGCATATCGCGCCAACAGATGCTCGCACTCCAGATCAAACCTCTGGTTCCCTTGTTCAAAATCCTACTCCCAGCCAACAACGAACTCCGGAACAGCCGGAAACGTCAAGACGAGAACGGGCTCAGGAGCAACCGGAATCGTCAAGACGGGGACGGACTGAAATTCGCCGAGGAGTTGTGACTATGAGCGAGCAAGATCAGCAGATGCTTATTGCAGAGACTCTTCATCGCCGAGGTGTTAGGACTTCTCGGGCTCGGGGAAGAGGCGTTGGGTCGAGGATAGCATCTCGTCGACCTGCTTATTCTTCATCTGCTCGGAACAACCGAACTCGGCTTCCAGAGGATTTTGCAGATAGGTGGCTTAACTTCAGCAACCCTGGACAGTAGAATAGTCCTTTGTAATAGCGTAACGCCATTTTGTAGGGTAGCGGAGTTGTATGCTGAACAAGATTTGATAAATGAAATTTTGTTTTCGCTTCTAACACTGTATTTACAGCTTAGCGAAAAAATTTCATCGTACTTGTCCTCGGTCTTATGAAGTAAATTTCTTTGACCGGACTTGGTCCTTGGTCTGATGAAATAAACATCTTTGACCGGACTCGTCTTTGGTCTGATGAAATAAACATCTTCGACCGGACTCGTCTTTGGTCTGATGAAATAAACATCTTTGACCGGACTTGGTTTGTGTTCTAATTTGGCGATTTTTGTCGCCGGGATCGAACTTTCCCTTGTCCTAATTCGGCGAGTTTTATCGCGTGGATCGGACTTTCCCAGTTAACCGAAGTGGTCTTATGCAGTAAACCTCTTTGACTAGACATGGTCGTCCCCGGTCTTATGAGGTAAACTTCTTTGACCGAACTTGGTCGTCCTAATTCGGCGAGGTTTATCGCGTGGATCGGACTTTCCCTAATTGCAGTTCGTTTCAGACGAAGTGCTTATTAAGCTGAATTGCGGTCTTGTATCCTCCTTGGAAGCTTGGACTCACAATCGTTGGCTTATTGCAGTTCGTTTCAGACGGACTGCTTGTTAAGCTGAATTGTGGTCTTATATCCTCCTTAGAAGCTTGGACTCACAATAGTCTTTAATAATCGATCTAAAAAGGGGATCTGTCTTTAAAGAACGATATACCTTGGTACCATTTGTAAGAGACGACAAGCACATAGAGACAAAACACATAGGGAAAAAATGAAAAAGACGAAGGAAAAAAAACTTTAAACCTTTTTTTTAAAACGACAAGTAAAAGGTACAAGTAAAAAACAAACAAATAAAAACACATACCCCTATGACCGAACTAGACACGAGACGGACTGACCGGACTTTGTCTCTTACAAGTGGAACTTCTTGAGGTTGGAGACGTGCCATGTTCGGGGTACTTGTTCTCCTGACATGTGAGTCAATTTATAAGACCCTTTGCCGAGGACTTCGGACACCCGATATGGACCCTCCCATGTGGGTTCGAGTTTGCCCAGCTTTTCTGCTCGGCTTACTTCGTTGTTTCTCAAGACGAGATCTCCCACTTGAAATTGAAGCTTTTTCACCCTTTGGTTATAATACCGGGCTACTTGCTCCTTATACTTGGCTGCTTTTATGCACGCCAATTCTCTTCTTTCTTCGGCGAGATCTAGTTCTGCTCTCAGTCCGTCGTCATTCATTTCTGAGGAGAAATTTAGGGTTCGGGGACTGGGTACGCCGATCTCCACCGGAATTACGGCTTCAGTGCCGTACACCAGGCTATACGGAGTTTCACCGTTGGAGGTTTTGGGTGTAGTTCGGTAGGACCATAGGACTTGAGGGAGATTTTCTACCCATTGTCCTTTGGCTTGTTCTAACCGAGCTTTTAACCCTTTCACCAGAATCCGGTTCGTTACTTCCGTTTGTCCGTTTGCTTGGGGATGGGAGACCGAAGTGAACCGCTGTTGAATGTTCAGCTCTTGGCACCAATTCTTGAACGTCTTGTCGGTGAACTGAGTCCCATTATCCGAGATGAGGATGTGGGGTATGCCAAATCGGCACACTATGTTCTTCCAGACGAAGTCCAATGCCTTTGAGCTCGTTATCGTAGCTAATGGTTCAGCCTCCACCCACTTCGTGAAGTAGTCCACGGCAACGATAAGGAATTTCATTTGCCGAGGAGCTTGAGGAAGTGGTCCCACTATGTCTATGCCCCATTGCATGAAAGGCCAAGGGCTTTGCATAGTGTATAGATCGGTCTGCGGCATCCTTGGGACATTTGCATGAATTTGGCACTTCGTACACTTCTTGACGAGCTGCACTGCCTCTTGTACCATGGTTGGCCAATAATATCCCCATCTCAGAACTTTTTTAGCTAAAGCTCTGGCTCCGATGTGGCTACCGCACGATCCTTCATGAACTTCTCTGAGGATGTAGTCCGTCTCTTCTGGTCCTACGCACCGCAATAACGGCTGGAGGTAAGACTTTCTAAAGAGGACTCCTTCATGAAGTTCGTACCGAAGAGCTCGGCACGTGATCTTCCGAGCTTCTCTCTTATCCTCGGGCAATTGTCCTTGATCCAGATACTGCAAGATCGGCGTCATCCAGTTCGGCGAGCTGGATACAGAATGTACCTCGGCTTCATCAATGCTTCGATGCATTAATTCTTCCGCCTTTGAGCTCGGATCTGAGGCCAACTTACTTAAGGTATCTGCTCGGCTATTTTCCGCTCTGGGAATGCGGATTATCCGAAAATAGGAGAAACTTCGGCTGATGCTTTGCGCTTTGTCCAAATACTTCTTCATTCTCTCGTCACGGGCTTCACTTGTACCCAACATGTGATTTACTATGACTTGTGAATCACAATGGACTTTGAGAGATTTGACGAGTAGACTTTGCGCTAACTGGAGTCCGGCCAGGAGGGCTTCGTACTCGGCTTCATTATTAGTAGTGGGGAATAGGAAACGAAGTGAGTAGGTTACCTCGTGTCCGTCGGGAGCGACAAGTAAAATACCAGCTCCACTTCCCATCTTGTTTGAAGCTCCATCTACGAATCCGCTCCAGCAGTCCGGCGGCTCTACTTCGGATTCCAAGGGCTGTGCTAGTTCGGCATTGGCAGAATTCTTCTGTTCGGCAATAATAGGAATTGCTTGATCGAACTTCGCTTCTGCAAGAAAATCTGCCAAGGCTTGTCCCTTGATGGCTTTCCGAGGTAGATATTCAATTGTGTGCTCTCCCAACTCTATAGCCCACTTGGCGATTCTGCCCGATGCTTCTGGCTTGGTCAAAACTTGCCGAAGAGGTAGATCGGTTAAGACGCATACCTTGTGAGCATAGAAGTATGGCCGCAGTCTCCTTGCTGCATTTACTAACGCCAGAGCAATTTTTTCCAGAGGTTGATACCTTGTTTCTGGACCTCTTAATGCTCGGCTTGTAAAGTAGATGGGAAACTGCTTTAGGCCTTCTTCTCGTACAAGCACCGCGCTGATGGTTTGATCCGATGCCGCTAAGTATAAGAATAGTACTTCGGCTTCGGCTGGAGCAGAGAGAATAGGAAGCTCGGCTAGATAACTTTTGAGCTCGTCAAAGGCCTTTTTCTGCTCGGCTCCCCACTCGAACTTTGGTGCCTTTTTCAACACCTTGAAGAACGGCAGTTGCTTTTCGGCTGCTTGGGAAAGGAATCGACTCAGTGCGGCTAGACATCCGGTTAGCCTTTGCACGTCATGTATGGACTTCGGCATTGCCATGTTCTGAACGACTTGAACTTTTGAGGGGTTTGCCTTGAGTCCGTCTTTTGAAACCCAACAACCCAGAAACTTTCCCGAATCTACCAAAAAGGTACACTTTTGGGGATTAAGTTTGAGGTTGGCTTTCTTGAGCACGTTGAGAGTGGACTTGAGGTTGTGCTCGTACTCCGAGGTGCTTTTGCTCTTGACGACTATATCGTCAACATATACTTCGACTTCCTTTCCAATCAGGTGCCGAAAAAGCTTGTCTACCATCCTTTGATAAGTGGCTCCGGCATTCTTTAAACCGAATGGCATCTTTTTATAAGCGAAAATGCCGAAATCAGTAATGAAGGCCGTTTTTGAAGCGTCAATCTCATCCATTAAAACCTGATGGTATCCTTTGTATAGATCAAGAAAACAAAAAATTTCAAAGCCTATCAGAGCTTCTACTTTTTTATCTATGTTCGGAAGGGGATAGCAATCTTTGGGACAGTGCTTATTTAGATCGGTGAAATCTATGCACATCCGCCATCCTCCTTCCTTTTTCTTGATCATGACAGGATTGGCCACCCACGAAGGATACTTCACTTCGAATAACACATCCGCCTTCAATAATTGACGGACTTCGTCATGGATGACTTGACTTCGTTCTGCCGCAAAGAGTCTTTGCTTCTGTTTTATCGGCCGGACCGAAGGATCAATATTTAAACGATGAGTGATTACCTCGGGGGGCACTCCGGTCATGTCCAACGGAGACCATGCAAAGACGTCTTTGTACTCCTTGAGGAGCTGGATGGTTTTTTCCCGAAGTAGAGGCGTTCCCGCGAAGCCGATCTTAACCGTTCTGGATGGATCGTCTTCGTACAGCTGAACTGTCATCGAGTTCGGCTCCGGTATGACTTCGGTCATCGCCTCTGACTCCGGCTGCTGTGATTGCTATGCTTGGTGGTGCCGATCTGACTGCTCGGCACTTCTAAGCGCAATTTGCAGGCATTCCTTTGCTCTTTTTTGGTCACCTCGGATGACCGCTATCCCTCCTTTAGTAGGGATCTTGATGGTGAGGTGATAGGTGGAGCAAACGGCCCGAACTGTGTTGAGCCAGTCTCTTCCCAGGATGACGTTGTACGGGGACCGAGCTTTTACCACGAAAAACTCAATCATCGTACTGGAGCTAGTAGGCGCTTTCCCCACCGTGATCGGAAGGCTGATAATACCTTCAGGGCGGGTGTCCTCCTGGGCGAAGCTCTTCAGGGGAAGCGGAGCCGGGCTGAGCCGAGCTGGGTCCACTTCTAGTTTGTCGAAGCACTCTTTAAAAAGAATGCTGACTGACGCTCCTGTATCCACAAACACCCTGTGGATCAGTTTGTTTGCCACTCCGGCTTGGATGACAATGGCGTCTTGGTGAGGAGAGATGGCCGGGACGGGATCAGCATCCGAGAACGTAATCACTTCGTCCTGCTTCAGCCTTTTATGCGTTGGCTCCTCTCGATTGGAGCCCCTGCGCTCTGACTTCAGGGACGACTTGGTCTTCCCGGCAGGGAGAGCGTCAATAGTCAGGATTACTCCATCATATTGCGGCTCGTCATCGTCTTCGGGATCCGGCTGCCTTTTCGGATCCTGAGGAGCGCAGTTCGCACCTCTCTGCTTCTTATTCTTCTTTGACTGCTTGCTTTGGTATTTTTTCAATGTCCCTGCCCTCACAAGAACATCGATACCTGCAGCCAAGTTTCTGCACTCCTCGGTATCGTGACCGTGGTCTTGATGGTAGGAGCAGTAGTTATCCTGGGGTCGGCGCGCGGCAGATTTCGTCATCCGCTTTGGCTTTTCGAACAGGTCGGAGTGTAGTTCGAAAATTTCCGCTCTCGGCTTGTTCAGCGGTACGAACTGAGCGGGCGGCTTCTCGGGATTGAGACGGGGTCCCAATCTGTCTTGCACCGGAGTCCTTTGAATCCTTTCAAAAGGAGTTCGGCGAGGATGACCCTGATCGCCAAAAGGAGTTCGGCGAGGATGTCCCTGATCGCTATGATCGGGCTTCCTCCTGTCTCCTCGGGACGATGAGCTGTCTAACGACCGTTTGCGACGGTCTGCCTCATCGGCCCGGGAGTACTGGTCCGCAATGTCCCACATTTCCTGAGCTGTCTGCGGACCGCACTCAACGAGCTTCCTGTAGAGAGCTCCGGGCAGGATTCCATTTTGGAATGCCGAGATGACAAGCAGATCGTTGAGATCGTCTACTTGCAGGCATTCCTTGTGGAATCTTGTCATAAAGTCGCTGATTTTTTCGTCGCGACCTTGACGAATGGAAAGCAGCTGAGCCGAAGTGATTCGGGCTTCCGCTTTCTGAAAGAACCTCCTGTGGAAGGCATCCATTAGATCTCGGTAAGATCTGATGCTGCCCTGGGGGAGGCTATCGAACCACCTTCTCGCGTTCCCGATGAGCAGCTCGGGAAACAGCTTGCACATGTGGACCTCGTTGAGACCCTGGTTCGCCATGTTATACTGATAGCGCCCCAAGAAATCGTGAGGGTCCACGAGCCCGTCGTAAGTCATCGACGGAGTTCGGTAGTTCTGCGGTAGGGGAGTTCGGGTGATGTCGTCCGAGAACGGAGTCTTCAGTGCTCCGTACACGGCGAATCCGATATCTCGTCGGTATGGAGGAGATTGAGTTCTCCTGTGATTCCGGTACCGAGGAAGAGCAGGAATATGTCGGGGTTGAGGATTCTTCTTCCTGGAAGACACGGCACTACTGCGGTAGTGACTTTCATGTCTGGATGAGGAAGGAGAATCCTCCGCTTTCGTCTTCGGCTCTTGGCTCTTTTGCAGGAAGGCTAAGAACTCATCCTGCTTCTCAGCCAAGAACAGCTTGACAGCCTCATTCAAATCAGGCTGCTGGGAAGACTCAGTGGGACGATTTTTGGAGCGGCCTGTTCCTTCGCCATGAGAACTGGTGGTGGATTTATCCCTAGGCTGTTTTCCAGACCTATGGGATGGATTGGCTTCCTCCTGGTTCTCACGGGCAGGAATACGGGTACTCTGCGATCTGGTATGCATTTTTTGGGTGGAAAAAAATGGATCAAAAATTCGCTTTATCACAAATTTTGTTCTCTGCTTCCCACAGACGGCGCCAGTGATGGATCCGCGAATTTTTGATGTTAGCAAATGCTGGTAGAGAATGAAAATACAGACACAAAGAATTTACGTGGTTCGATTTACTGAAGTAAATCTACGTCCACGGGAAAAAGGGAGGGCAAGATTGTATTGCTTGATCTGTTTTCTACAGCTTACAAATACAAACTTGCTATTTGCTATATGGTGTTTTATCTCTAGAGAGCTTAACCTCCTCATATCAGATCTAAGTTCCATTTATATCTTGGACTAAGATCGTGGCTTGCATCACCACCCTAAGTCGTGGATGTCGTGTAGGTCATGGCCTAAGATCGTGGATGTAGCGTAGGTCATGGCCTACGATCGTGGCCTGAGTTGACACCACGTGGTAGTGGGTGTGTTGGACATCCTGTATGGGTCCACTAACTCCTTGTTCGGTCGAATACTGAGACCGAACTGCTTTGGTTGCCGATCTGAGAGTAGAGCTTGATGCCGACCTGAGAGCAGAGCTTGATTGGTTGGCTTTTACCGAGCTGTAGGCTGAGGCCGAACTCTTTGGTAATGCCGAACTCATACTCCTGCTTTGGTTGCCGATCTGAGAGTAGAGCTTGATGCCGACCTGAGAGCAGAGCTTGATAGGTTGGCTTTTACCGAGCTGTAGGCTGAGGCCGAACTCTTTGGTAATGCCGAACTCATACTCTTCCTTGGGCTTTGGGCTGATGGGCCGTCATTGCTGTTGGGCTTGTTTAGTACGCACCCCATCAACATCTAATTAGTTTTTATTTACAATAGACTATTTAAAAAAATGAAGCTTTTATTTTATTAAGAACTAAATTTTCTCTGTGCGACGCATGTGCAATGTATAAGTTAATTATGCACTGAAATAGTAATAGTTAAAACAAAATATAAAGTTATAAAAATTAAAATTCATATAAACACATAAATTAAATGGTTATGTTTTTATGTTTTGACTTGAGCAAGAGATGAGAAGATGTTAGATGGGTCATGAAGAAAAATGAAAAATAGTGACGCGTAGGAAATCATATATGATTAATAAATGGATTATGCAATTTTAGATTGTAATAATTTTTAAGAAATTACTGGTAATACAATAAATATAAGCGAAAATTCTGCACATAAATACAAACTACTGATTACTATGAATAAAGGGATCTAACCTTCGTTGATGTACTAAATATAAGAATGTAGAATTTTCTATACTCCGTATGTAATATTTAACATTTTTAAAATATCCAATTAGTTTTTATTTGCAATAGACTATTCAAAGAAATTAAGCTTTTATTTTTATTAAAAATTAAATTTTCTTTGTGCGATGCATGTGCAATGTATGAGTTAATTATATGCACTTAAATAGTAATAGTTAAAATAAAATACAAATGTATAAAAGAAATAGATAATTAAATAATTAATTTCCTGAACAAATTAAATATTCCTTTGTAGAATGTATAAATACTACCTAGTTCAATTTTATGCAATAACTAATATGCAAGAAAATTAATTTTGTGAACATGTTAATAAAAAGACTGCCAATTTTAGATTGTATTTTTTAAGAAAGTACAGATAATGCAAATAAATGTAAGTGGGAAATTCACACATAAAAGCAAACTACGAATTATTAATAAAGGGATCCAACTTCATTGACGCATTGAATAGTACTCGTATAAGAATCAAAATATTTAAACGAATTGCATCGGTTGAGACTGAAACTCCTAGACCCGACCCGCAACCCGCATTGTACGAACTACACCGCTTGAAAGCAATGGCGGATCCAGAAACTGGAATTCGGGGGGTCGGACATAGTAAACAATATTTTATTATTTCCAATTTTATGGCGTCTTTTCGTTGCTTCCTCCTACGCCTTCGCCGTCGTCCTCATAAACCCTACTAAAGTAATCAAACAACGTGTTGTAAATATCATTGTCGTCGTAAATACATTTTCATGCTTGAATATGTTGTCTAAATAAGTAGCTTAGAAATCACAATTCGCCTTAAACAATATTCATCCTTTTTTTTAACTTCATTTACAAAAATTTAAATTGTCAAATTTCATAATTTAATAATAAGTCTTTTAGACAAAAAACAAAAAAATGGATAAATATTTCGTTATTGAAAATAGATATTTGACATTTAATTAAAATTAGATAAAAAAAATACTACTCCTGATGGTCTAATAATTAATTAAAAAGTTATGAAATTATTTAGCACAACTTTTTATATTTTGAAATTATCTATTTAAATTAATTTTTATTAAAATAAGATAGATATGTATATATAGTTACCAATCCATTATTTTTGAAAAAAATACTTACAGTATTAAATTTTATAGGTATTAATTTAGTATTAGTAGCCATTACAGTTAATTAATTACTTTAATTAGTAGAAGTATTCATTTATTAGTGATCTCAAAAGTTAATTAAATGAGT
This sequence comes from Salvia splendens, assembly GCF_004379255.2. Taxonomy (NCBI): domain Eukaryota; kingdom Viridiplantae; phylum Streptophyta; class Magnoliopsida; order Lamiales; family Lamiaceae; genus Salvia; species Salvia splendens. Next base: position 4,619,757 of record NC_056039.1, read on the forward strand.
TATCAAAATTGAAAATTAAAATACGCAATCAAAAGATATAAAAGTGATTCAAATAACCAAATGTGTGGGTCCCACAATGAGTCATTTTTTCTTTTTCGGTTTCATCTTCTTCTTTCCCTCTTCTCGCCTGAAACTCTATTTTCATTCTCTGCATTTCAGTTTTTTCAAATTCTTCCTCTCATTTATTCAAACTTCCTACTATATAAAAACAGTGACAACTCTCTTTTCCGCTCCAGCGCACCGTGGGTCGACGGTGACTTCAAAGGGCGGAACTAAATGGAGTTCGGTTGGCCGGCGGTGGGGTCGGCCGACCCCGCTCGACCCCACCTGGATCCGCCACTGCTTGAAAGTCCGCATCATAATGGTGTCTAAGAAATCATATATGATTATTAATAAAGAGAGCATGCCAATTTTAATAAATTATAGACACTGCACATAAATATAAGCAAAAATCCACACATAAATATAAACTACAAACTAATAAAACAATATAACTTTCCTTGACACGTTAAAAATAAGAACATTGAATTTTCTATACACTTTGATAATTATAAGCCAATATACATATTATTACATAATTTATTGGGGGTAATTACACTATACATACAAAATATTTCACCATTGTTTCAAATTAATACAAAAAATTTTAAGTTGACATATATCATACAAAAAGTTTAACTAATGTTCCAAACTAATACACTCCGTCTAAATTACTTAACACCGTTAGTTTTATTTGCTAAATGAGAATTATGCCTATAATACATTTTGTCCAAATCACTTAGCACCATTAGTTTTCTTTACTAAATCATAATTATGCCTACAATATGAAAACATGTACTCAATAAATTCAATATGACAAACTTCATGCAAAGAACACAAATGGAGATACATACATCAACCCATAATTCCCTCTTTAGAATTCCCCATCCAAAATTATTGTTTTAGCTTTCAACTATACACCAATCAAAGACCATTTTCAGTTTATTCAGATGAATATATCTACATTAAAATCAAAACCTACATATGGAACTTTCTTTGTGTCTTGCACCATTATTCTCTTGTGCTTTTTTGCTCGAAGATTCAACCATTGCATCGATTTTCAATTACTATTATGCAGACCGCGGGGGAGGTGTAACGAGGCAGCGCCTCCGTATGTGCAAGCGTCACCACCGTCGTCCAATTTTCCCCCGGTTTCAGGATTTTCTCCACCCAACACAGAGTGCCTCGGCCGTCGAAGCTCTCATCGATGTCTTCCACCGCCACCAAAACATCCTTACCTCCATTTATTATCTTCTCCACTTCACGAAATTTCTCTATATAACTAATAATGCTTACAAACTGCAAATCAATGTGGCCGGCGGCGTTAGCTCTGTTTCTTCTCCATGGTGACTGGTGTGGATGAGATTTGTGAGAGAAGAGTTAAAAGAAACACTTATCCGTGTTCTTTGTTATTAGTGTATTGAGGTTTTCATATTGAATGTAGGTTATCGTTATTGAATGGAGATTTTCATATTGCAGATATAATTCTTGATTTAGCAAATAAAACTAACGGTGTTAAGTAATTTAGACGGAGTGTATTAGTTTGAAACATTAGTTAAATTTTTTGTATGATATATGTCAACTTAAAACTTTTTGTACTGATTTGAAATAATTGTGAAATATTTTGTATGTATGGTGTAATTACCCCAATTTATTGATAAAACATCAAGAGTGTAATGTCTCGAATATTTTAATAAAATCTTCACACTGAATAAAGTGGCCTCATAGGATTTCATAAGAGTTAGCAAAATATTTGAAAAGTGAGTACCAAATAGAAAACCTTAATTTCGGTATGTGGCAAAGCATAGAAATAGTTGTAGTTAAAATAAAAATAAATATGTATCATGTGTGCACGTCGTGGAGGGAAATTCAAATTTCCGGCTAGTGGTTTTTTCCTCATAGGTGCCATTTTCACACTTATCATAAATATTGCAATTAAAGTGAAAGCAAAATCACATTTGTATGATAATATTAATTTACCAATTAGGCAATTATCACGCCATTTATAAATGGATGAACCCATACCCGGGTTTAACCTGAACCGGCCCAATCCAGTATTCCATAATTTTAATTTTTCTAGTGTAGGATCGCTTGGGCCTATGTTTGTCAGTATTAGGCAAATAAAATTTAATGGGCCTAATTAAAGAGGCTGCCAAAAGCCACTTATATATCCTATTTTAGTTATCCTTTACTTTATGGCAACAAAATAAGATATTTTATTTTTTGCTTAAACTAATCTTCTTACACTTTCACGCATGTTTACTATTTATGTAGCATTTTTTAAAGAAAAAATGTCATTTTTATTCGCAAAGAATAACTTTTATTCACAACAACAATAGTTCCTTGTTTTTACCTTTTGTTACTATGTTTTGTGAAGGTAAAATGTGTTTTAGACATCATGTGTAGTCGAATGTTTTCGTCGATATAGTGAAAGTTGACGACTTGAACGGGTCCAACGTCCCCAACGTCGATGGAACGCCATTTGTGAATGAAAAATGTGTCTCAGCCATCATGTGCTCCTTCACTAATGAGCATATATAGTCTGAATATTTTCCTCCGACTTCGTGATTAAATGTAGTAATTGTAACTTGATATAACTCATATCTTATTTTTTTCGTAACTCATCTTCTTGTTGCACGCATGCTTATTTTATATATTTATCAATTATTTCAAAGAATAAATGTCATTTTTATTGCCACAAATAACAAATTTGATTCAACTGAATAATAAGTTTTATTCGTAAGAAAGTTAAATAAAGAAAATGAGAAAAAAATTGAGTTAGTGGTATTATTCGACCTGAACATGTTCGATAAAAATACAAATTAAAATATCAAGATTTGAATTAACATTTTAAAACCCAGAGTTTGATGAAGCCTTACAAGAATTATCCTGCTGAAGGTCCATATATATGGCCCAAATAAATAGGTTTTTAAATTTTTGTTGCAATAGTTGCTCATATGAAAATTCGAAAAAAATAGTGAAATTTCTTTTTTTTTTATATTCCAAACGTTACTAAGGTTCACTCAAAGAAGAAAGAACGGGTTTTTTTGGCCTTCGACTAACTAATCCTTATTATACTCTCATACTACTTTGCAAATCAAAATGTGGAAAAAATTGCTAAACTAATACTACTTACATATATTAAATCTAATGAAGGCGTCACTTTTTATGATGCACGTAGTATAGTAATAGAACAGTACTCTAGCTAAAAATTGGCAACTTAGCATTACAAAACAGTTCAGAATATGAATATAATAAAAAAACAATAAAATCATCGAAATAACAAAATAAGCGTGAAATGGAACAAAAACAAGACAAATAGATGCAACAGCACCACACATCATCATGACATTATCCATCAATCTCCATTCACCATATAATAGTGGTCCACATCATCATGAGAAGTTCGGGTAATAATTCCAAATCAATTATTGAGCGTCGTATATTCAAGCTTATTACAAAAATTGAACATACGTGGCCTAATATACTGGACGCGGCTACCAAAAGTAATACAGTTGGTCTTCTATTCTTCCTTAAAAAACAATCCCAATAACTGAAGCTGACCGAACCCCCTCATGTTTTTTCTTAGTCAACAACTTTTTTTGTTTTCATGCTTAGTCAACATCTAAGGTCTCGCCACTTCACATTAATCATCTTATTTTACTACACAAAAAAGTATGTACAATATTTTGGGAACACCATTAGCCGTTTCGAGATCGAACCCCTCATTAAATTCATGTTACAAAAAGTTTATACAAAGTGACAAAATTATTTAATCTCCCCACACATAAAAGTCAAAAAGTAGCATCCAAATTTTGTCCCAAAATGGAAATGCAAACTCCTAAATGTGTAAGAGTGTCCACAATGGTGGCCCTTGAAGGCTATCAAATGTGGCCCGGCCACCATTTGTGGCTCTCTTGTAGCCTTTACAATGGTAAAATGAATAAAAACAATAGGGCCACGAAATGTGGCCCTCTCCAAAAAACAAAATTAATTTGTTTGCTTTTTTAATAATATTTTTTAATTTATGTATAATAAATTTTATTAGTCTTTAAATTTATGATATTTATAAATTTAATTAAAATAAAATAATTTGGATTGTAAATAAAAAAAATTCACAACCTAAAAAAAATGTAACAATAATTTCGTTGTATTATATTAAAGTAGGAAAATTATACAACGAAAGTGACCTAGTTTAAAAACAACAACCCGGAAACCCAAAACCCAAATCACTCTGCAGCGCTCCTTCTACGGTTCCAGACCTCTTCAACCATATCAGCCTGCAGTGATGAATGCGATATTTGGCTCCGCATATCGGTGTACCGCTGGATCAAGTATTCATTACTACGTGGTATACCCATCTGCAGGGGCTCCATGGCAGTACCCGAGCTTGAACTAGCACCATCTTCCGGTGTCCATCGCTCTGCAGCAAATCCTTCGTCATCTATTATCATATTGTGCAATATGATACATGCAGTCATGATGTCTGCGACATCATTTTCGTGCCATTGTCGAGCCGGACACCGTATAATTGCCCATCGCGTTTGGAGTACACCCCTTGGAGTACAGTCCCGTGCATATCCACCAGACGTTGGCAATCATCAGCCGATGGCTTCTGTAGATACTCCCCTTTGAAGATATCCTTAATGCCCCTGCAAAACTGCCTCAACGTCTGTAGGGCAGTCGTTTCGCCCGTTTGTAGGTATTCGTCGAACATGTCAGCGGGCCCGGCATATGCAAGCTGTCTAATTGCCATCGTACACTTCTGGTATGTCGACAAGCCGGGTAGGCCGGTGGCATCATATCGCAAGTTGAAGCACCTGAACCACTGCGCCAAACACGTCGCTATATATTACGTGCGCGGTCCCTCGGCTCTCGGCCCTGCGCCCCGGCTCTCGGCTCTCTGCAATGAGGGGCCGCGCACCGAGCCGCGGGCCGTGGCTCCCCCATTGTGGACACTCTAAGGGACAAGAATTCGTCCACCGCCTCCGATTTCAATTATTTATTCCCAATAATCTTAGATGCAATCTTCACTTTCATTTTATTATTATTATTATTATTATTATTATTATTATTATAATAAGTATTTCCTATTTTAACTTTTCCAATGTTGTACAGTATACTCGGTTAATGGGAGACTGTTCTATCCAATTAGTCAAAATGGTAGTAGAAATACGGAGTATAATATTTTTATTAATAATAAATATAAAATTTAAAGATTGTTTCATGGTGGATTTGAACTCCAGACCTACCTTGAGCATTAAAAACTATATTACTAAACTAAGTATAATTAGTGGAAATGGTGCTTGTGAAAACAATAGATTAAACTTGAGTTGGAAAATGAGTTTGTTAGCTCCTTAATTATTATTTTCAATATTGAATTCTTGAATTAATGACTGACTACAGTATTCAGGTTCGATATATATATTAAATGGAGTAAAAGCATTCTTAAAATAATTATCTTAATATAAGACTAGTAAAATATTAGTAGTATTTGCACCGCAGGGACATCGGTTGTAGCATAATTTTGCAGTTACACTGAATCTACGCAGCATTTTTTTCACAGATACTATTCTTTTTGGCTTCGTATATATATGGTCGGTGGCTGGCCGCCAACAAATTTTGCTTCCTTTTTTAGTTCATTTTGTTGAAGTTTGTCAAAATTTTAACAAATCCCATATCCCACGTCGGTGGGGAGATGAAACTTGGGGGTAAGTTGCCTATAAAAGGAACTCCCCCCTCATTTGTAATGTATCCCAAATTGTACTCTTCTCCATTTAAATATATAAGTGGGCTCTGCAGATGGTGCTCGGAGACGTAGGCAATTTGGCCGAACTCCGTTATCAAAGTTCTGGGTGTGTTCTTTCTTTATTATCTATTTTGTTCCGCATTTATTTCTGGGTTTATTTTCTGTAGTAGTATTGTATTCAATATTATTTGCGGGTTTGGTAGTAGTGTTTTGTACGGTTCTTTTGGGTGTTTTTATATTGTGATAAATACACCGACTGATAAATTCTGTTAGGAATCTGGTATTTAAGAGGGACAGTGTCCTCGCCAGTCTTTCCAAAGAATTTATTTGGAGAAGTAATTTTATCGAGTAGACCCCATTGGGTTAACTCTGAAATTACTGAATCGGTTCATTTCACTATTTGAGAGAAAATTACCCGGTTTTCTCAACAAGTGATATCAGAGCCAAGGTTCGTCCTTGGTTCTATTTGTTTGTAATATTGAATACTTTATTTTGAGTCTGTAATGGCGGGTAATGATCAAGAAAACAAGGCTAGTTCTTCGTCATCGTGGTCGAGGTTTCCACTGTCAAATATGAAATTGACGGTGGAGATATTTGACGGTACTGGCCATTTTGGTATGTGGCAGGGGGAGGTTCTAGACTCTCTTTTCCAGCAAGGTCTTGACATTGCCATTGAAGAAAAGAAACCAGAAGATATAGATGATAAAGATTGGAGTACCATAAATCGGTTAGCTTGTGGAACAATTCGGTCGTGTCTATCCAGGGAGCAGAAGTATGCTGTCAAGAATGAGACTTCTGCACATAGATTGTGGAAGACACTGGAGGACAAATTTCTGAAGAAGAGTGGTCAGAATAAGCTCCTTATGAAGAAAAGGTTGTTCCGATTTGAATACCGATCAGGTACCACTATGAATGAACACATTACTTTGTTTAACCAATTAGTAGCAGACCTGCTAAATTTAGATGTGAAATTTGAGGATGAGGATCTGGCATTGATGTTGTTGTCGTCTCTACCTGATGAATTTGAACATCTGGAGACCACATTACTCCACGGTAAAGAGAATGTGTCTTTAGATACTGTATGTTCTGCTTTGTATAGTCATGAATTGCGAAAGGCAGATAAAATGAAAGGCAAAGCAGTTACAGATGAAGCATTAGTGGCAAGAGGTCGTCAACAAGGCCGATCAAAGGAGAGAAGAGGAAGGTCCAAATCGAAAAGGTGAGTTGCCAAAGATGAGTGTGCTTTCTGTTATGAGAAAGGACATTGGAAAAAAGACTGCCCAAAGTTGAAGAAGAAAGAAAAGGCTTCGCAAGATGCAAATGTTGCTGAATGCAAAAATGATGCGGAGTCAGATTGTTCTTTGACGGTTTCACCTTCAACATCGCATCCAGACGAGTGGATATTGGATTCAGGTTGCACCTATCATATGTGTCCCATCAGGGAGTGGTTCTTTGATTTTGAAGAACTCAATGGCGGACTTGTTTACATGGGAAACGACAGTCCATGTAAGACAGCCGGGATAGGCTCAATCAAGCTACGGAATCAGGATGGATCCACCAGAATTTTGAAGGATGTGCGGTACGTGCCCCAGTTGAAGAAGAATCTCATCTCATTAGGGGCCTTAGAATCTAAAGGCCTAGTTGTGATGATGCGAGATGGAATTCTTAAAGCAACTTCAGGAGCATTGGTGATGTTGAAAGGCTTAAGGAAGAACAATTTGTATTACTATCAAGGTAGTACAGTTGTTGGGACAGTAACAACTGCAACTTCGAGTAACAAGAAGGATGCAGAGGCGACGAAGCTTTGGCATTTGCGATTGGGACATGCTGGTGAGAGATCATTGCAAATTCTCGCCAAGAAAGGATTATTGAAAGGTACGAAGTCTTGCAAATTAGAGTTTTGCGAGCATTGTGTTCTGGGAAAACAACGAAGAGTGAAATTTGGCACTGCAATCCATAATACGAAGGGAATTCTGGATTACGTGCACTCAGATGTGTGGGGACCTGCCAAGACTCCGTCACTTGGAGGTAGACACTATTTTGTCACTTTTGTTGATGATTTTTCCAGGAGAGTTTGGGTGTACACTATGAAGAGCAAAAATGAAGTCCTTGGGATTTTTCTGAAATGGAAAGCTCAAGTTGAAAATCAGATGGGAAGGAAGATCAAGGTTCTCCGATCAGACAACGGTGGAGAATACAAGAGTGATCATTTCCAAGATGTATGCCAGGAGTGTGGCATAGTTCGGCACTTCACAGTGAGAAATACACCACAACAGAATGGAGTGTCAGAGCGTATGAATCGAACACTAGTGGAGAAAGTTCGTTGTATGCTGTCTAATGCTGGGCTAGACAGAAAATTTTGGGTTGAGGCCATCACATACGCTCAACACATTGTCAATCGTTTGCCATGTTCTGCCATTGATGGCAAGACTCCTTTAGAGGTATGGTCCGATAAACCTGCAACTGATTATGATGCTTTGCATATTTTTGGTTCTATTGCATATTATCATGTGAATGAATCAAAGTTGGATCCACGTGCAAAGAAGGCTTTGTTTATGGGTTTCAGTGCTGGTATTAAAGGATATCGGTTATGGTGTTTGGAGTCTAAGAAGACGATTGTAAGTAGGGATGTTACCTTTGATGAATCTTCCATGTTGAATAAGGTAAATCCAAATAGTAGTGATACTTCGCAGCATGTGGAGTATACACCGAAGCAGATGGAGTTCGAAGAAGCAGTTGTGATCCCAACTACGAACACCACAAATGACTCTCCTACGGAAGAAGAAGAGTCAGATGATGAAGAGGTTCCACCCCAAGAACCTTCGCAGCAATCAGAGCTAATTGCAGTTAGGCGAACGAGGCGGGAAAATAAGAAACCTGCTCGATTTGCGGATATGGTAGCATATGCGCTTCCAGTTGTTGATGATGTTCCATGTATCTTTTCGAAAGCTATTGAAAGTTCAGAAAGCGATGGTTGGAAAGGTGCTTTGGAAGAAGAGATGCAATCTCTTCAGAAGAACAAGACGTGGAAGCTGATGCCATTGCCGAAAGGCAAGAAGGCAATTGGATGTAAATGGGTTTTTGCAAAGAAAGAGGGATTTCCTGACAAAGATGATGTTCGCTACAAAGCAAGATTGGTAGCTAAAGGCTACGCCCAGAAGGAGGGAATTGATTACAATGAGATATTTTCTCCTGTTGTTAAACATTCCCCAATTAGAATTTTGTTGGCTTTGGTAGCGCAGTTGAATTTGGAGCTAGCTCAACTTGATGTGAAGACCGCGTTTTTACACGGTGATCTGAAGGAGGAAATCTATATGACCCAACCGGAGGGATTCAAGGTTGCTGGTAAAGAAAATTGGGTTTGCAAGTTGAACAAATCGTTGTACGGATTGAAGCAGTCTTCAAGACAGTGGTACAAACGGTTTGACAAGTTTATGAAGGATCAGATGTACACAAGAAGCAAATACGACCACTGTGTGTATTTGCGCAGACTTCAAGATGGTTCCTACATCTACCTACTCTTATACGTTGATGATATGTTGATAGCATCAAAGAGCCAAGTTGAAATTGACAGATTGAAGGCTCAGTTGAGTAAAGAGTTCGAGATGAAGGATTTGGGGGAAGCCAAGAAGATTCTCGGCATGGAGATAACAAGAGATAGAGAAGGAGGCAAGCTTTGGCTGACACAGAAGCAGTATTTGACCAAAGTACTACAGCGTTTTGGTATAAATGATGATTCCAAACCTGTAAGTACCCCACTTGCTCATCATTTGAAACTTAGTTCTCAGTTATCTCCAAAAACGGAAGACGAGCGAGAATATATGGCGAAAGTTCCCTATGCTAACGCAGTTGGAAGCTTGATGTATGCAATGGTGTGTACAAGACCAGACATTTCACAGGCCGTTGGTAATGTAAGCAGATACATGCATGATCCAGGAAAGGGTCATTGGCAAGCTGTGAAATGGATTCTGCGGTATATCAAAGATACTGTAGATATTGGTTTGTTGTTTGAGCAGGATAAATCACTTGGTCATTTTGCAGTTGGATATTGTGATTCCGACTATGCTGGTGATTTGGATAAGCGAAGATCTACTACAGGCTACTTGTTCACTTTAGCGAGTGCGCCAATTAGTTGGAAGTCTACCTTGCAGTCAACGGTAGCTTTGTCTACGACAGAGGCAGAGTACATGGCCATTACTGAAGCTGTGAAGGAGGCGATTTGGCTTCATGGGTTGCTGAAAGAATTGGGTGTTGGTCAAAAACAACTTGAAGTATATTCTGACAGCCAGAGTGCTATTCATTTAGCAAAGAATCAGGTCTTTCATGCAAGGACGAAGCACATTGATGTTCGCTATCATTTTGTGCGGGAAATTCTCGAAGAAGAGGAAATTGTCATCAGAAAGGTTCCGACTTTGGAGAATCCTGCAGATATGTTGACCAAGGTGGTAACGAGAGCCAAGTTTGAACATTGTTTGGACTTGGTTAATATTCTGCGATTTGGAGCTGGCGCTTGACTGCGCCAATATGTAAGCACCGCAAGTCGTTTGTTTGGATGGGGAAGATTTGTGTTCGGTGAGATTTGAAATTTTGCCAAGGTGGAGATTTGTTGAAGTTTGTCAAAATTTTAACAAATCCCATATCCCACATCGGTGGGGAGATGAAACTTGGGGGGGTAAGTTGCCTATAAAAGGAACTCCCCCGTCATTTGTAATGTATCCCAAATTGTACTCTTCTCCATTTAAATATATAAGTGGGCTCTGCAGAGGGTGCTCGGAGACGTAGGCAATTTGGCCGAACTCCGTTATCAAAGTTCCGGGTGTGTTCTTTCTTTATTATCTATTTTGTTCCGCATTTATTTCTGGGTTTATTTTCTGTAGTAGTATTGTATTCAATATTGTTAAGAGTATTTTGAGCTGATACAAACACTCCAATGAATCAATGAGTTCAACGGAGGCACTTAGAGGTTGGCAATAGAAGGATCAATTACAACGAGCAAGAAGCCGTTGCATGGAGCAGTTGGAGATCAGTTACACCAACTGATCTTACTCTATCTTACACTCCCTATAAATATTGCCGTAATCCAAAGAGCTCATTGAGAAGAAACGAGAGAAAGAAATCAGCTGAGGGATCATAACAACAATCTATGGCTAGAGTGAGAGATACACACTATCTTTGTGAGGAACTAGCTTGTATAGTCTTCGGTGTGATATGAGTTCATATGCGAAGAGGGAGTAGCTTGTTCTTGAGTGTGTGATCTTGTTGTATGATTGTAGTTCTTGATCGTGATTGAAGTAAATCGATTCGTTATTCTCCCGTGGACGTAGGCTTACGCCGAACCACGTATATCCTCGTGTTCTTGTTGTTCCATTTCGTTTTTGCTCCGATCTCGATTTCCAACAAGTGGCGCCGTCTGTGGGAACGAGGAGAATCGTTGGAAGAAGTCGGAGATGAAGAACGGAGGGAGATGCTGAAAGTAGCGTCTCGAATGCAGCGGTCTTGGAGAAGGAGATTGAGTTCTTGATCACGTCAGTTGAAGGGGACGACGGTGTGGTCAGTTTTGGTTCGTGCAGCTTTGAGCGATATTGTTGAGAAGTTTTCTGCATTGGCGATTCATTGTGGAGAGAGCTCGAAGGTTCATCGATCAAGAAAGAGGGAAGTTCTTGGTGATCGTTGGTGTAGCTCGCTCAATGATCGTTGCTCATACTGATGATCCATAATGGGATCGAGTATGGCGATATGCAACTCATTTCCGAAGCCTATGATGATGTTGATGGATATTGAAGGCCATGAGAGCCTTGATGAGATGATGCTTCAGAGGCAGACGACGATGGTGAGATATCTTGGATGGTGCAAAGATGGTGTTCGACGAAATGCCTGAAAGAGAAGTAAATTGACGAATGAAGGGTTTCTTGAGGTTCCAACGGTGCATCCAAGTGGAAACGGTTACAAAATGCGGTTGCAGCATAGGCCGTCGTCAAGAAATGCCGGAGAGGAATGTGATTGCTTGGATGATAATAATCGCAAGGCACGTCAAAAAAGAAATCGGGAGGACGCTGGAGGCGAACGCGATATCCCAGGGAATGGTTATTTCGGGAGGTAGGCCGAAGGTTGGGCTGTTGAATTTGATGCTCAGAAGCTGTTTGATGAAAGGCCTTTCAGATTGGTCCGACGAAGTTTTTGTGCGCGATTTAAAATTGATCAAGGGAATCTGAGCAAGCATGTGAATCAGAGAAGTATACTTCAGAATCAATCTGCTGCATGATGCAAAGTCTGAAGACGAGTTACTCAAGGAGCAGCTCGGTCTGTTGGAGATCTCAATGAGAGATGCGAAGATGAGTAAGAGCAACGTCGATGACGTCGTGCTCGTTAGTGGTCCAAGCAGCGATCCTAAGCGATGAAGGTGGCATAATCTTGGCAGAAATTCAGATATCACTCATGAGAGATGTGTTATATCTCTGGGGATCAGCAACTCCAATTCTGAATCGGGGAAGATTCAAATTAGGTGGAGGTTTTATCGTCCGGTGGAGGCGATCGTCCGGTGGAGGCGTTGTGGCTGATCAAGGAAGTGATAAAGGAGGATCTGGGGATGATTCTCGGAGTCAGGATGCTGACAAGAATAGTCAAGATTGGCGCTACTCGGACATGAGATCGACAAAGAACAAGATGATCGAAAGAAGTGTTGTATCATCTCAAAAGGTGGAGGATTGTTAAGAGTATTTTGAGCTGATACAAACACTCCAATGAATCAATGAGTTCAACGGAGGCACTTAGAGGTTGGCAATAGAAGGATCAATTACAACGAGCAAGAAGCCGTTGCATGGAGCAGTTGGAGATCAGTTACACCAACTGATCTTACTCTATCTTACACTCCCTATAAATATTGCCGTAATCCAAAGAGCTCATTGAGAAGAAACGAGAGAAAGAAATCAGCTGAGGGATCATAACAACAATCTATGGCTAGAGTGAGAGATACACACTATCTTTGTGAGGAACTAGCTTGTATAGTCTTCGGTGTGATATGAGTTCATATGCGAAGAGGGAGTAGCTTGTTCTTGAGTGTGTGATCTTGTTGTATGATTGTAGTTCTTGATCGTGATTGAAGTAAATCGATTCGTTATTCTCCCGTGGACGTAGGCTTACGCCGAACCACGTATATCCTCGTGTTCTTGTTGTTCCATTTCGTTTTTGCTCCGATCTCGATTTCCAACAAATATTATTTGCGGGTTTGGTAGTAGTGTTTTGTACGGTTCTTTTGGGTGTTTTTATATTGTGATAAATACACCGACTGATAAATTCTGTTAGGAATCTGGTATTTAAGAGGGACAGTGTCCTCGCCAGTCTTTCCAAAGAATTTATTTGGAGAAGTAATTTTATCGAGTAGACCCCATTGGGTTAACTTTGAAATTACTGAATCGGTTCATTTCACTATTTGAGAGAAAATTACCCGGTTTTCTCAACACATTTCATCAACATTTACCATATGATGCTACTTAGTCAAATAAACACGACACATGAATTAATAAAGTTTTACTACATGGTATACTTTTGTTTTGTTTTGTTTTGTTTGTGTTCCTCGTGTTGACAACCATCTAGACTAATTTTTCGTTCTAACAGTCAGCGGATTAAGCAGTAAGAGATTAGCTAAATGATTTGATTCATTCACATTATTCATGAACGATGTACTTAACCATCACTCCAATAATGTTCATTAAAAAATTTAAATACAACACTTTAACGAAGCACTATACAACAAATTTATGAATGGTCTCCTAGATAAAAGTAAACCTAAATAATGAATTATTCTAATATACAAAATTAAAAAGAATGATTTAAACAGTGAACTGGTAGAGTAATTATCAATTAGTTTTATGATGAAAATTTCACTGTATTTGGTTGACAAGTATACAACAAAAATTTATGAGCTTTGATAGGGTAGATAACTCATCTAGGAATAGAATTTTAAGAACAAAAATGACTATGACTAATTGTAGTGTTGTCGGTTTTAATAGATATATAATTATGAGATGTAATCTAGAATTGAGTTGTGAGATTATTTTAGTTGGAGTAGAGAATGAATATGACTAATTATCACTCCTAATACATGAATACAATGAGTTAAATTCAGTCTCATGAACTACAAAACTAAGCACAATACATATTTAATCTTAGATACAATTTTACAAATGAAATTAAGTACAAGTTTTTTCTTCTTGGAGTCCACTTTTCCATTGTCAAATAACTTGCGTTTTAGAGGAAAAAGCTGATTGAATCCTTTTTCACAAAAGCAGAATATTACTCCTATCTGGGAATGCAATCAAAAAACAAAATTGGAAAAAAAGCATGTGATACAAGTCAGAACCTGAATAACCACAGCTGTTATTTCTATGCCCCAATCATACATTATATCCCCCAGTACACTAAAACATCCATACAAAAACCTGCGATTAAACAAACAAACAAAAAAACTAACCTGCCCACTGTAGAAAAACTAAAACTCCCCGACCCGACCCGCATTGTACGAACTGCACCGTTTGAGACTCGGCAGCGGTTCCTCCTTCTTCGTCTCCACAATGCTCCCGCTGAAGTAGTCCTTCTCCTCCAGTTTCGGCCTCCCTCCGCCGCTGCGCGGTACTCTCATTCTGTACTGCGATATCACCTGCCCTGCCCCACAGTCCTTGAACGACAGCGACCCGCAGGTGATCAATTGCATCAGAACAGACGATTTAGTCGTCGCCGCCCTCTGAATCTGCTGCCCTTTCGAATTCGACGTCGTTTCCGGCTGTGCCACTATCGACCGCCCGTCCGCCTTCAGCAGCGTCTCCAGCGTCTCGGGGCTCGAATCGGACGGCGGCGGCGGCGAGATCTCGATCTCGTCGCGTGTCTCTTTCTTCTTCTTCTCCTCCTCCGCTATTTCAGGCGGAGGCCGGCGCCGCCTCCGCCGCACGTCGTCTGTCTGAGTGGACGCGTCGGCGGCTGATCGGAATGAGGGCTCCGCCTTGTACACGCTGTACTCGTACTCGATCGAGCTGCAAGATTGGTTCCGGCGGCGCCTGTGGCCGGCATCCGGTTGATTCTCCGGCGGCGGAGGAAGAGGACTCTCGGGGAACGAATTTTCGAGAAGCTCAGAGCCTTTGAGGACGTATTCGTCGCCGCGAGCAGGGTAGATGAAATCGTTCTCCGATAGATCGTGCCACACAAATCCGTTTTTGTAGCTCCTGAATTCAAAATTCCAAAATCAAAACTACGAATTCCAAAATTAGGGCACAAATTTAGAGTGTAATTTACCGTTTGCACGACCACGAGTAGATCGCTGCCATACCCTTCCCGCGAAGAACATTCAATCGGCCGATCACATCTGAATAAACATAATAAAGAAATCCATTTAAAATCCACAATAATGATGAAACTAAGAAGAAGGTAGTACCTCGGAGAAAGAGGGCGTGGGCGGAGGAGGAGAGGGGGACCTCGATGAAATGGGGGTGCTCGAGCTGGCCGTTTCTGGAGAGGTAATAAACGACGGGGACTGATCGGCGATCGGATTTGAGGGGTTCGGAGCAGACCTTGGTCCGGTCGGGGCTGATGTGATGGCGGCATGATTTGGGGAGTTGAAGCTCTGACATTCTACCTGAAACCGCCATTTTATCGGGTCAGTGGGAGAGAGAAGGAGATGGAATATATAGGGCAGGACAGGGCAGAGGAGTGGAAGGAGTCAATTGAAGTCCATGTTGTGTATTCCAATTGGAGAGAGAGAGAGAGAGAGAGAGAAAGAGAGGTGTGAATGGTGAGACAAGGGGAAGGAGAGGAGAGGAGAGGAGAGGAGGGGAAAATTCAAAAACGGATGCGGGAGACAAAAGCTAGCTAACAAACTTGTACTCGTCTCTCTATTATTTATCTTTTCTACTTTCAGTTTTGTATTTTAAATGCTTGATCCAACCTGCCCTCATATTTCATGTGGCATGGTCAAATCTACAGGGTTAAGTTAGAGCATCCACATTGAGACTGGACTTCACCTAGTGCTCACATAATCTTCACACTGTCACATCATTCGTACTAAAATTCTCATGCCACATCAGCTTGCCACATCAACTGGACATCAAATAGCCTTCACATAGCCTTCCCACTACCTATCCACATCACTAATAACAATTATATAATTTAATTTACAATCGTATCAACATACGAAATTTAATTTACGAGACAAATACGGGAAATTCGAATAATACTATTAAAATTTAAAAAATACATTAATTTTAAAAAAAAGGTACAAGTGGTGCGAATGAAAATGACGTTCAAAGCGCGTATATATAGTGTTTTCGAAAAAAAAAATTAAAATTAAAATCTGACGCCGGTCTGACGCAGATCCGGGGCCTACAATGGCGCCGTGAGGATCGGCGTTAGAACCGGCGTCATCACACGAATCGGCATGGCCACGCCGAAGTTGACGCCGATTTCGCCGATGCCGGTCGCAATGGTTTGGCGTCAGAACCGGCGTCGGCGAAAAATCGGCGTCGCGGTTTTGACGCCGCTATTGCTGATGCTCTTAAGAATACGTGTCACAGCTTATTTAGTATTACCGGTTTTTTCATACTGTAAAAAATATAGAGAAATAAATTATTAAAGCTCGTGCATCGGAAAAATTCTGTATTTTGAATTTAACTAGTTAAATACTCCGTACTCGGTACTCCCTCTATCTTTAAGTGAGATTAGTAAGAGAAATTTCGGAAAAAGGGATTAATTTCACTAACCATTCAGAATTTGACCTTCAATTCGCTGACCTTTCAGAATATGGGATCGAGGCATGCGAATTTTTCAGAATACGGTATTTTTATTTTTTTATCTATTTTCTCTTCTTTTTCCTATTATTTCCCTTTAAACATTTATCATATGACCAAACTATCCAACTCAAATTTGGGAAAAACAATCGAAATTTCTGCCTCCTCCACTCCAAATGCATCTCTTTCCCTACTCCACACCCGCCTCAACTCTATTAGAAAGAGATATGCAGATTGTGGAGTGGAGTCCTGGACTAATTAATTAATTTCTTTCTTGAAGAATCAAGACAAAACAAAATGCCTAATCCCATTTCCCTCATTCATTAATCTTGCACCAATCACATGTTCGCCACCACTACTTTAAATTCCACATCTCCGTCTTCTTCTCTCATTTTTAGATTTCCATTTTCAAAATTTCCACATTTCCCAGTCCAAGGAGGAGCTTCACAATACCTACAAATTTCTATAATGGGAGCAAAATCATGTGCAAGTTTGAGTCTTGATGAAGTATCTTTGTCTTACTGGTGTAGCTGGTTCCTTATTCTCGTGGGGTTTTCGATTTCAGAAAAATATTAGCTGCGTTTTGATTTTTCCTTCTTCATTCGGTTGTGCTTCGTTAAAAAATTATAATCTTGATTGTTCTTGCTGTGTGTCTGAATTTTTTTGAAGCATTTTCAGTAGATTGGCTTTTACATGTTGGATAGTACAAACCTGATTGTAGTCTCTGGTGTATATCCGAATAGTTTTAGATAGTTTGATTTCTTATCCATTTTCAACTGTATTTTTCAAATATTGTACTCAAATGTGATGATCGAAGTTTTCTTGATGAGTAGATTTTTGCGGCGGGTCCGAAGTGGAGGCGGTAGCAATTTCGATTGTTTCTTTAAAATTTAAGTCTGAATTTGAGTTGGATAGTTTGGTAATTTGATAAATGTTGGAAGGGAAATAATAAGAGAAAATGAGAAAAAAGATTAAAAAAATAAAAATCTTTTATTCTGAAAAATCCGCATGCCTCGATCTCATATTCTGAAGGGTCAGCGAATTGAATGTCAAATTCTGAAAGGTCAGCAAAATTAATCCCCTTTTCCGAAATTTCTCGATTAGTAAATGTTCCGTGAAAAAAAAAAAGAAAAGGAAAAAAGATAAATCACAAATTGTCGGTATTAACAAATCCTCTTTGTTATTAATAAATCTGTTTGCAAATGTGGAAAAGTCACGTCCTTTCAAAAAACATGTAAAATTTCAAATTACGTATCAAATATTCTTATCAACACAAATATTTCAAATATTTATTAACAACAATAGAGATGGAGATATGATTTTATAATAATTTACCTGAAAAAGTGATTAGGTTGAGAGATTCGTTTTGTATGTGTGAAGACAATGATACTCCCCGCGGACTAATTACATACTATGAGTAATATTTTTCAAACACAATTGAATAATAATAGCAACAAATTTAAAATATAACCTCAAAAGTCAAACCCGTGCAATTATTACTGCTTAAATAGATTTTATAGGAGTGGGAAATTATAGTGGATAAACAAATCCTACTAATAATGCTTCTAGATAGCGTTTTGAGACAAAAATAAGTGTGGGATAATATGAATTTCGTTTCCTCAAAAAAGAAAAAGAAAAAGTGAACTTTATTAATTAATTTGAGTATCATTATGATTCGCTCTCGATTGTATCGATTCATTGAAAAACCTTTTAACCCATCAGTATATATAGAATTTTTACTATCGCATGAAATAAGCTAATTTAATACTACCGTTTCGATCTTGGGTTGTGATAAAAATGATTAGTATTAATTATGTCTATTAAATTAAACTCATTATTTGTAAAAATATTCAAATTAAAGCAGCATTTGGTTTCGGCATAAAATTCCGAATCAGTCTAAGAGTTGACTCCTACGTTCTCAGTAGTCTCACCTAACATTGACATTCGGAATGCAGCCCAATAATTACGGCTATATTATGTTTTTGTGTATAATAAATAAATGGAAAAAGAGTATGAAAACTAGGTCCAAGGCAAGTGGTGGGACCCACCATAATTCCTGCATTTGAGCGGGCTACTATGGGGCGCTCTATGCTCCGTCACATCATCATTCTATCCTCCTACCCTTCCACATGAAGTGTGACGCCCTAAAGTCCGCATTATAGTTTTCACTACTATTTTATTAATTAATTTTATGTTTTCAAATATGTCATGCAAAATAATAAAAAAAAGCACCACAATTTAAAGACAAATCCTACATTACTTAATTAAAAAAAAGTTACAAGAGTTAGAAATAAAAAAAACAAGTTCACTACAGATAAAAAAGACATACTCTACATCATTCCCAACTTGCGGCGCAGATCATCGATCTTCCACTTGAGGTATTCGGCTTCGCCCGGGTCCTCGCACTGCTTGAGGGCGTGGTGCGTGTCCAACAACGTCCTCAGGTTGGCGGACGCCACCAACTCCGCGTAGGCATGTCCCGCAGCCGAAGTCGGGGTTAGGGTCGTGGTCGAGATCGGGGCCGGGGCCTGTGAGGATGTCGCCTTTTCCTTGCCTTTGTTCTTGGCAGCCTTGCTGCCAATGGGAAGCCGGGAGGACATCGGTGTGCCGAAACTTTCATCCTCGTACATCGGCTGGTTGAGGTCCATCGGAGGTGATCCGCCGTCGCTGCTCGTATAATCATCGGCGGTGGTGTTCTTCGTCCTCTTCGCCTCAGCCGATAGGGGAAAAATCCCTCATTGGAGCTTCTGTTTGTCCTTCAAGAGGAGCCAGGAGTTGTAATGCTTGAAATCGCCGTACAATGAAATATACGACACAAGCGCTCTATCGTGCACATCAGTCAAACTCTCGCCGCTGCCATGCTCCTTCAAGCACTTCTCGTACTCCGACGAGAACAAATTGACCTGCTTCTTCACCTGATCTCAGTACTTGCGGAGCTGCTCCCTATGACGCTTGTAGGCGGCCGCAGGCTTGGCCTCGTTGTAGCGATCATCGATGCGCTCCCAGTACGCGATTTGCTTTTGGTTGTTGGCAAACACCGGGTCCTCTGAAATATCAATCCAACACTTCGTCAAGACAATGGGTTCATCCGGGTTGTAGTTCGTCCTCCATAGGGCGAATTATTCATTCTTTTCCGGAAGCGGCAACTTCTGGGCTCTTTGCCTGTTCCGCTTCATCTTAGTGGCGGAGCCCGAGGCGGCGGTGGCGGAGCCAGAGGCGCGGCCGCGGGGTGGGAGACGACTCCATGTCTTACAGCTCGTACGAATCTGTGCTGAAATCAGGATCGTACATGGTGTTGGAGTCGAAGGGTTGGTATTCATCAGGGTCTATACCCGGCCACCGTGCACCACCACCGAACATCGGACTATTCGAACTTGGGAAATCACCGGAATTCATTTTGTAATAAGTGAAATAAAGAGAATGAGAAGAAAGAGTGTATGGAAGAGTGTATATATATAAATTTTGAAGAATTAAAAAAAATGTAAAACGCGTTACACCGTCCGTGTCGCCCGCAGTGGGGCGGACGATACCGCGGACGATGCATCGGGCATCGTTCGCATGGTTATAGTGGCGGACGATAGTCCCCGATGCATCGGGCTGACTATCGTATGCCCCACTGTAGATGCTCTTAGACATAAACCGATTAGTGTCCAAATAATTGTGTACTGATGACGTTCTCACACAAGATTAGACAAATTTCAGTATTAGTAAAAATTAGTACAACTCATTTGTGTTGAGACGATTCTTTCGACTTGGAAGATTAAAGAATATATATTGGGCTGGTTGAGATATAGGAATGCATGATAATTTCTATCATGCTTAATTTTCTTGATTAATATCATAAAAAGGACTCGTATACTTAGAAAAAAGTTACTCCATCCGCCCCTCATTAATTGACACCAATTAATTTGACCAGTATTTTAAAAAATATAATGGAAAAAAGTTAGTAGAATGCAAATTCTATTTTATATAATAAAACGTGAGTAGAATGAGTTAATAAAATATGAGTTTCATTACTTAAAAATAGTAAAAAATAAAAGTGTCAATAAATTAGAAATTGGTGCCAATAAATGGAGGTGGTGGGAGTAATAATAAAATTAAAAATACTCAACTATATATTCATCAATCAGGAAAATTGTCTTATGATTACAATTAAATAAATGTTGAAAATAGCGGTATGAAATGGTTGTTTGTCCTAATAATTGGTTTAGTTTATACTCCCTGGTATAGTCGTATTCATCATATAAATATTTTTGTAACTTTCAGCTATTTACATTTTAAATTAAATGCCGTTTTCGAATTTCTACTGAAATGATCTCATCAGCTATGCTCATATCATATAGTGTGTCTTTTTCATTGTGTCCGCCAAATAATGATTGTTTGTTTGATAACAAATAGTCCTTAATTAGTTAAAATATCAAACTTTAAAAAGAATATTCCCTGATTCATAAAAATGTGACAATTTCTATAAAATGTGTTAATCAAATTTGCGTAATTTTCATTTTTACTAATAAATCACAACCCGTTTCTTATAATTTATACAAAACATATGTCCTTTTTTACCAAAAAAATAGCTAGGCATAACCTTTATGACTCATCTATTTAGTATTTAGGCCCTCGATCTGGAATTGAAAAGTATATTCTTGAATAAATATAAATAAACGATGAAAGTTACTTTAATAAATTAAATAATTGAATTACACGTTTCCACATTATCAATAACAAAGGAAAATGAAAACCTAATATATAGCCTTTATAGTTAGGCCCAATGGGTATTTGTAGGCAAATATTTTTATTTCAAACTTTTGTAGCCCATAATTTTTAGTCAACTTTAATAAAGTTAAAATGCAAATCTTGTTATTTTATTTTCGTTCGCTAGTATTTCATCCATAAAACATAAGGATATTGAACTTTCTATTCCTTTGAATTCGTGATTAAGTACATAATTTTGATTAACATAAGAAGATGTTGCACAATCAAGTAAAGGTCAATAGATATATATGAATCATGAATTTTAACAGAAATAGAAATGCCTTTGATAAATTAGTACTAGAGTCTAAAATATGATACAAAATCATATTTATAGGTATATAAGTATATTATATCTAGACATAAAAAAAAGACTGAATAATACTATTAAAATTATACTATCTGGAAATGCGATCCAGAAACTTTTACACGGGCTTTTTTTTAAGAATATGGACCCACTCGTTTGCTTCAAACTAAAAGCCCTTAAATACCAAAAAGGCCCATGATGTATTATTTTTCGAATTGTGGAGTACTTTCTACACATATGAATTATGATATGTAAATAAAAATCTTAATTATACTTACATCGAGTACCAAATATGCAATAGATGTATGGCGTTACCGCATGAAAGATTAATACTACGAGTATTTTTTTTACTAATAAGTGGTGATAAAAAATTCTTTGTATATATTATTAATTGATTAAGATAATAAATTATGCAAAATGTCCTAGCAATCACAATTTCAAAAAACTCTGGAAAAGTCCTTTATCACAGTATGGTGAAACTTATTTGGTAAAGTAGATTAATTTCGGAATAATTTGTGTTAAAAGAATGAAAAACCATAATTGCAAAAGAAAGATGTCATGCAGAAGAAGAAAAAGAGTTGAACAAAAGTTTATGACAAGAATCCGAAGGCAGGTGTGCCTCATGGTGATACACAAACAATCTTTTAAATTATCAATACTATATAATAATGTCTTCACTTTTTCTTGCTAATATTTGTTAGCCCTACCTTAGCACTATATTTTTGTCCACAAAGCATTCAAAACAAAACCATCACACACAAAGATAAACACATATATTTGACCCACATATGTCTCATCTTGGCATTATTTTAATCAAGTTAATGTGAGAATAAAAAATATTACTATTTCAAGTGGGAGTGGCGATGAAAGAGTGGCATCCACCTCATTTTTGTTCATCTTTTTGGTGACCCTTTAAATTCCACTTTCATCACAACCACAACCCCTAAAGCAAGGAGCCACCTTAATTAGTTTTATCTTCTCAATTAGGATGTGATAAATGCCTAAATATCATTGATTAGGACAAATTGTGATAAGTAGTACTACTCCACTTAGTTCGCTTGAAATATAGTCGATGCAATTGTAAACCTAAAATTATGAACATATTAAACTATTAGTAGTATTATTTTTGTGTAAATATACATTTTTTTCTTTAATTTATAAGGAGAATAAAAACTCACAAATGTTGTTGTTTTCACTAGGATTACAAGATGTGTTCGAGTATTCTTACATTAGTGGCAAGCTTCTATATACTATTAATATTAGGATTATATAATCAATTGTGATTATTTTTCTTAATGCAAACGAGTTTATATAGTATTTTTTTTATCCTAATGTTGTCAAGTCATATAGTAGAAGGAAAACTAACAAGATGATGCAAAAGCCCACCAATTTTATTAGATTGATAGTGGTATCATTTTCAAACAATAATAGTATAGAATTACATTTCAGAGGCTGAAATTAAATTGGTGGCATCCCATATCAATTGTGAAGATAACATAACTTTATATCATTTGGTTTCAACGTCTCAATTGATGGCTGGGTTAAAGCCATATTAAATATATTTAAAGAATATTCTACAAGCTAATAATTGCAAAATGATATACACAAACAAGAATATTCCCTACAAAATAGCTTTTCATTTTTAACAAGAATATTCCCTACAAAATAGCTTTTCATTTTTATTTTGTTTAACCACATGTGTACCGAATCCGTCTTTTGACGGAATCCGACTAATCATGCTCAACCGGACTTGCGGATTAAGGCCGAAAGTCTCCCAGCTGGTGGCGAGGTTTGAACCCGTGACCTCAAGGTCACCACAGCTCCGCACTGCCAACTGCAACGCGACCTGTTGCTAACTTTTCATTTTTTAATTTGTCATATTATCGTTAATGGGTAGAGGTGAATTATTTATTTTCCTTTTGGGGTTGTGATTTTTTTTCTTTCTATATTCTTTTCATGTATATACAATAATACATCTGTCTTTGAGGATGAATTCGCAATCCATGACAAAGAATATCTGCATTAAATGTTTTACAAAATTTATCACACTTCCATCTAAAAAATGATTTAGATTTTAATTTGACAATATCAATCCATTCTGCATTTTCTGCTTGAGTATTACGTGAAAGAAGAAATTATAAAATCATTTCGTAAAATAAAGTATATTCTTGGTTGACAAACCTACCAAGGCGAATTTTTTTTTCCCAATAAAGGAAAATTCCAGGAAGTGTCTATCTTTATAAAATAGTAATACATGAATAAAGAAAAATTAACAGCATTCCACCAAGCATTAACCTAATGTGGAAAATATTAGGACTAAAAATCCAAGTTGAATTTGGAGATATTATTATACTTTGATGAATTGTATCAAAAAACCATATCTAACATATCTAATAAATTCCTCACACTTTGATCACAATAAACTCCTCACCCTAAAACCATAGCTAACATATCTAATAAACTCCTCACACTTTGATCACAAGAAACAGAAGTGATAGAATTTCCAATTCCCATATAAATTGGCATTGAAAAGAGATAAAATTGTTGCAACTACCTTTCGTGATTTATCAATCATAAATATGTACACAATAAAAGAATAATATATAATGTTTTATTGTTTTATTTCCGAAAGTTGTAAATAATTCCTTTCATATTATTTTTCCAGAATATTCAACTTCATCTCTAAGGAAATGAAAGCTTGGCCTTTCTTGGATTCTTCTTAGCTACTTAACCAATAATGTTTTTTTCGATTCCACCATCACAGTCACAAGCAGCATCACGACACTCTATATACATAATTGTAGTATGTAAAATTGAAAACAATAAAATACGGTAATAGATTTTTTTTTTTTCAAAATAGTCTCATAGTAATAACATTATCTTTACCTGTCATGAGCTGTGCTTACTAGTAACTTCTTTCAAAAATTACAATGTAATTGAGAAAAAAATGAAGGGCCATGAATA
The DNA here is from genome assembly GCF_004379255.2 of Salvia splendens. Classification (NCBI taxonomy): domain Eukaryota; kingdom Viridiplantae; phylum Streptophyta; class Magnoliopsida; order Lamiales; family Lamiaceae; genus Salvia; species Salvia splendens. The sequence goes on from NC_056039.1 coordinate 4,644,337, forward strand.
TAACAACCACTTACAAAAATAAAAAAATAAAAAAAATAGAAAAGAAAACGCACTTTATAATGGGCTTGCATCATATAGCCACATTCTCCTATCAATCACAAAATTTTATTACAAACCACATTTATATATGGTGCCTAATCCATTCTTCCATCACATTCAAATCTCTCATTAATTCACTCAATTCAAACCCACTACCAAATAATATAATATAATACACACTACACTATTATTATCTCTTTTAGAGCATCCGCAGCGGTGGCGAAAGACGCCACCGCCGTCCGCGCCGTTGGCAAGGCGCAGGACCGCCGCCGCTGCAGCCGCGCCGCTGGCACGGCGCTGCTCGATGTATCGAGCACGTCCGTGCCAGCGGACGCACACGTGGCGCGCTCCCATTCGTCAACGGCATAGCCGTTGTGTTTAAACTTTTTTTTATTTTTTATTTTTAAAAATCGGTATTTAATTATAAATAATGCTAAAAAATAAAAAAAAAATATTTTCCAAATCCCAAAAATATGGCCGTTTTTTTCCCATTTTTTCTGAATTTTTTTGATTTTTTTTTATTTTTTTTTCCCCAAAATCATCTATAAATACACACATTCATCATCCATTTATCACATCAAATCATCTCTCATTCATCTCTCATTCATAATTCTCATACAAACTATCGCCGACTCGGCTGTGGTACGTGAATAATATCGCCGACATCATGTTCACGTGTATTATATTACACAACATGATTATAGCCGACGAAGGGCCGAGGGCGGCTAGCTTCTACGACGAGGACGAAGCCGGAAGCTCAACAGCGAGGTCTCCCCTACGCCGAGGCGAGCATACGACGGTTGGCCAGAGGATCGAGACAAGACACACAATGCGCGATACTCGAATCCACAATCAACTACAAGAAGACCTAATCAACCACATGTGGGCGAAATTCGGCAACGAGTAGTGTCATTTTTAATTTTTAGGATTTTAATTATGTAATTTTTAATTTTTAGGATTTTAATTATGTAATTTTTAATTTTTAGGATTTTAATTATGCAATGTTTAATTTTATTTGTCATTTGTAATATTTATTGTGGGTTTTAAATGAATTTTAATATTATGGAAATGTTTTTGTGTAATTGAATTTTATATTAATTGTGCTCGTCCTTGCGGAAGAGCACAGTTGTGGGTGTTGTGCTCTTGCCAGAGAGCAGGCATGAATAGTACCGCCCGGGTCCACAACCGTGCCGCTGGCAAGAGCACGGTTGTGGATGCTCTTACCACATAAAATTCCTAGTATATATACATTTCCCCACTCACCCTTCACAGCATCTCAACCCATACACAGAGAAAAAATGAAAATGAAAATGAAAATGGAGAAAGAAGAAGTGAGAAAAGGGCCATGGACAGAAGAAGAAGATGTCCAGCTTGTATTCTACGTGAACTTGTTTGGAGATCGGAGATGGGATTTCGTTGCCAAAGTTTCAGGTTTGAAGGTTGGCGGGAGACACAATATATAGGTAGGCCTGTTTAGGGCAAACGGCCATCGTCTCTCCAAAAGAATGAAACCATGAAAAAAAATAACGAAAGAGTTTCGGAATTTTTTGTTGTTGTTGTTGTTGTTATAGGTTTGAAACGAACCGGCAAGAGCTGCCGGCTGCGGTGGGTTAACTACCTCCACCCCGGCCTCAAACGAGGCAAGATGACTCCCAACGAAGAGCGTCTCGTCGTCGAGCTTCAGTCCCAATGGGGAAATAGGTTCGTACTGCACAATAGCTTAATATTGTCCGTTTTAGGCAGAGACCGCACGGATTTGTTTTTTTTTTGTCATTCCCTAAAGACCCCTAACTAATTGGATGCTTCCAATTTCTCTCATTCTCTGAATTTGCAACCATGTGTTGCTTGATTCTTACTCGTTTACTTTATCAGATGGTCGAGAATTGCCCGAAAATTACCTGGGCGTACAGACAACGAGATCAAGAACTACTGGAGGACCCACATGAGGAAGAAGGCTCAAGAGAGGAAGAAGAACAAGAAAGGTTCTTCTTCTTCATCGTCTTCGACTTCTTCATCTTCCAACTCCTCCTCCTCCTCGTCCGCCCCCACCAGCCCTGGGCCGGGGGAGTCTCCCCTGGCAAAGGGGAAGGGTGCGGGGGCAGGGGGGGAGCGGAGTTTCTACGACACCGGTGGGATGAAACTACCAGAAACTGGTGTTTTGGAGGTGGAAGAAGGGAACAAGGTATACTCCATGGATGACCTATGGAAGGAATTCGAGTTTCCGGAGGAGAACCGCGGGCTCACCTCTCAAGCAGTGGCCTCTCCCATATGGGATTACTGCCCAACTGACTCTTTGTGGAGTATGAGTGAAGAAGAGAGGCAACATCAGCCTGTGGGGGATCATCACTTTCAATCTTTCCCATTTTACAATTATATGTTTGGCTGACTAGAAAACAAGTTTCAATTAGGCATGAAAAGAAGAGAGGGGAATTTGTTGATACAAGTAACTAGATGTCATACGGGAATGGGGGTTGTTTATTAGCTCTCCTTGTATATTTTGGTTTTACTCGGCATTTCTGTTTCAAGTCAATGTAATCAAATCATGAATCTAGTGTGTGAATGCTATGAACAAGTTTGTTTCATGCTCAATATTGGTGGATTTTTGCCTTTGTATTATTCCATTTTATTTATTTGGAACAGAGCATATCTACAGTGAGTGTTTTTTTTGTTAAAAAAAATTAGAGAATAAATGAAATTAGTTGTAATTAAATAGTATAATTATCGATGATATAATGATCCATTTGGAACTTTTGTAAAGAAATTCTAATCTAGCTAGGTTGAGGTGATCATGTTTTTGGTTAATAATGTAGAACACATAGTATAGATAAAAACAGCATTCATGAATTAAAGTATGAGCTTCACGAATACCATTAAAATCGGTAATAATGAATTAATGGGAATACTTTTATAATTTGAAGTGCTTCGTGGTTACTTTTGGAAAGTGGGTGGTATTCACCATAGCCTTTTCATTTCATAATAAAGATATTATAAGGGACCATTTACTAAACGCCAAAGTAGTGCTTATTTTTAAATTTCTTCCCCACACATAATGATGATCCACGTCGCTCCAACAATTATCGTTCAGATATATAAGAATAATATGAGTTGATAGAGCTTCCAATGTGGAAAGATAAACTTCTAAAATATGTGAAGAGATACATACATCATGTGATAACTACATATTCAAAAGAATGTAATGAAGAGATATACAAACCACTATAGATAACTATTTAATTTTAAAAAGTACGTAAGATTATGCAAGACATCAAATATGGCGGACGTGATTTAACAATATACCTAAATTCTCATTTGAAACGGGCAACACAAACCATCCAACAAGAATTCCCAATAAGCGAAAACACATTGCCTAAAAAATATAGTGAACTAACGAGAAACAACAATGTTCAAAACGCATTTCATATAGTTTTCAACAAAAATCAGAGATCTACTGCAATTTCAAAAAAAAGCACAATCCCATAACATCGGATAGTAATGATCAAAATTAAAATTAACAAAAAAACTGCTACATGAGAATTAATCCCCATGATGCAACTTGACCATTCAAACTATAATTGAGATGTAAAAGCAGTACACACAGTACTCATATCCAAAATCATGTTCAGTAAAAGAAACCGAGAACTTTGCCTCCAACGTTCTTTCTACGAGCTTCTTCATGATCCATGATTCCAGCAGATGTTGTCAGCACAATGTAGCCGAACTGCAGTAAGAATGGGAAATGATGTTAGCTATTTTCCTATTCAAAGTCCCAACTTAAAATCAAGAAAGTTACTCCTACGCCGATTTGCAATATATGTATTACTAGTATTCACCAAGTAATGACATACCTAAGAAAACCCTCTCACTTGGAAATTTTAGTCAGAAATGTGAATTACTCATGAATGAAACAAACAATGTTGCAATTCCAAATTGTACCTGTCTTGATGGGAGCAGCCTTGCAGTCCAGGGCTCAATTTCCTTGACACCGACATCAAAGCGGGGGCTAATAACACCACATTTGTTCAACCTACCGTTCAGTTCAACCACAATCTTTCCAGATCTGTGGTCATCAACATACTCAAACTCTCCGATATATCCTGTTGCACCAAGTTAAAAATTTGATTTTTTGTTTGCACCAAACAAAAGAACCTAGTGCATAAGAAGAGCCAAAGGGGCATACCATGTTTTTGCATGACAATAAGAAACTTGATAATGACTTTCGACGAAGGCCTGATCATGACCTGACGCTTTCCTCTCTTTTCAGCATTGTACATGCTTTTCAGAGCATCATTAAGCACACTAACTCTCACCATCTTGTTCTAGTGCACTCTGAATATAAACAAATAGCCATCAGAAAATGAAAAACAACCAACATTCCATAGGTTTCAAACATAAACATAAATGTGAAAAGAAATTCAATTAAGTTTACTTATCAATACAATCACAACCATTACATCAATTTGAATTAAGCACATAGCAGCCACGAATAGAAATATCAACCAAAACTATCCAAAAACTTCCATCAATAGTATCTCACAAATATTTATAAAATAATCAACAAATAAATTGAAACAATACATACAAAAACAGCACATTATCTGGAATCAAGTGGCAAACGGCGACATGTTGTCGTGCTGCATAACATACACTTCAATAACATTACAAATCATCCAACCATAAAACGTCGGCCTTTAGTAGGATTTATACTACATCACCACTCAAGGACACTACCAACTTAATACATTCATATTTAAATAAAACACAGACTACATCGCCCATGAATACTTGATCTTAACTGTTTCAACGTCTAGGAGTATTTACAAAGAATTGGCAGAGTCCTTCCAAATTTAGATCACGCTTTCACATACACACATAATCATAAAACGGAAGTATAAGATCCGTAGATGACTGCAAATCGACATGGAAAAACTCGAAGAATAGATCCGAGAAAAAGGAAACATGTAGGCAATTCATATAACAACGATGTATATGAAACAAAAAATTATCCGATTTACCTGAAAATATGACGAACTCCTACGCCGTCGAAGCTGCTGCCGGTAGAGCTAGGTATTCGGTTCAGCAGAGGAGGAGTGAAAAGATTAGGGTTTGGAGATTTATGTACTCTGCTTATTCAATAGATGGGCTTATAAGGATATGAGGCCTGCCACATTATTCGGTACAGTTTCAGCCCATAAAACTTCACATTGGGCCGATAATTAATTACACTTCACTTATTACAGTTTATTTGCCGATAATTAATACTCCATAATACTGTATTCAAGTAAATCGACATTCATCAAGAAATAGTATTTGATTAAAATATTAAATATTTTTTTAAAGGACACGTAATAAAATAAGATTAAAAATAAGCTCTCCATGTACGTTTATGACCTTGTAATTGTACTAATACAAAAAATATCATCGTAGCCAAGTTACACACCTAAATCAATTCAATACAAATCAACTGAATCAAAATGTGACCAACTAAATTCATTTACTCTGTGGATCCCATACAAATATATATTGAAATGATACCCTAATTAATTAGTAAAGTAGGAGGAAGAATTAAAAGATAATCAAAACAGTATTAATGAGGAACCTACATTATAATAATGTTTAATGGATTGTAATTGTGTGTCATAGTGATATAAGTTATAAATAAATTGACGTATATGAGTAATGAATTTAAAATATTTTTTATAAATAAAAATGAGAGAGTACTTTCACAACGAATTAATGCAATAAACAATATTTCCTCCGTTCTGCGGTACTGGATGCATTTTTTCCTGCACGCGATTCAATAAAATTTGTGTTAAGTGAGTTGGTTAAAGAAAGAATAAAGTAGGAAATGAAAAAGATAAAGAGATGAAGAGATGATACAATAAGAAAGAGTAAAATAAATTGAAAGAAATGTAGGAGTATTGCCTTTTACTAAAAATGAAAATGATTTCACTATTATAGAACGTACCAAGATAGAAAAATGACTTCACTACTATGAAACGGAAGATTTATAGCACGCACACAGGTTCTAACACAGGTTTTGGTCTTGATGATAAGTACAAATACCCAAAGAAACAGTGTCCGAACATTAAAAAAATTAAACAAAATTGTTGATTGGGTCAATTTTATGACTGGCGTATTTATGGGATATTAATTATTAGTATTATGCTTTTGTAACTAGCTACATTGTAACTCTTAATTTTCAGTAGGAGCATGCTCATACTCAATTTGAATCAAGTGAAAAATGGGATAAAATTAAAAGAGCTTCGTAATTAGTCTTAATTAAGGGCTATGTGTATAAACCAAGTTCTTAATTACTTAGAATAATATAAATCGATAAAAATGTAGTAGGGGTACTATTATAACCTTATAAGTATAACCCAAAATGAAATTGAGCATTTTGCAAAATTTGCCCAACTTTTTGTCTCACCAAACCATTCATTCATATTTCATACCCCCAATCTCAATCCAATCTTTTGTCGGGACGAACAAATCATGATCGAGTCTCATCACCTTTCATCGGATTCTTCATCTTTTAGTATATTCAATTTTGTTCTTTGTCAATCCTAATCATTTTTTTAATGGGACCACACTATTTCATTTTCGAATAGTAGTTGCATACATTGGACAGTAACTAAATAAATTCATCTCGCAAGATATTTTTCAATCAATAAAATAACAGTTCGAGTCACCTATAATTCATTAGTATTGAGAAATTTAATCTTACAAAATGAGACACCACTCTTATTCTCCATTATTCATATTTTTATTTTTACCAGGCTTATGTTTTGGGCTTTAATCTTGAATCGAATTTCAGTTCAAAGATGATCCTTTTCTAGCTCAATTAGAAAATTTGTTCAGGCAAACTTGTTGCCTTAGTGGTATGACTAATATATTTATATTTTATTTAGGAAAATAATATACTCTATTAAACTTGAATGCGCTTATGGTTACTCGAAGTTTGCATTGAATAGAGTTTAAAGCTGATTTAATGATAAATAAGTATAATATTTAATTAATTTATTTCAAGTGATTTAATGTTTGTTTGTATCTACTGTAATACTGTATGTGATATTTTTTCATTATATTTAATAATTTATAAAAAATTAATCATATTTTGGAATCCAATTATCACGCATTAATAAATGGTGGTGCTTATTAAATTGTAATGTATTTAAATATTACTCCCTCCGTCTAACTGGAGATGAATCTCTGTTCCTTTTTAGTTTGTCTCAATCAAAATGATTAATTTCTAAAAATAAAAACACATTTATCTTTATTTTATTTTATTTCTATTATTCACTTTATTTTCTCCGGTTAACACACAAAATAAAATTATATAAAATCTAATGTCACCCAATAAAAGAGTTATCTTACTTGGGATGGAGGGAATATATTTATTATTTTATCAGAGCTTACAATAATTAATTCATGGATCGTTCAATATTCTTTAAGTTAAAAAGTAATACCTCGTTCAAGTAGAAAAATAAATAATTGATTTCATATAAGATACATAATACATCAACATGTATGACATGAGCATACAATTGGTGAATAGACATCCAAACTTCAACATTAACTTACAATTCGATTTTTTAGGTATATTTATTGGCTTTGTTAATATTATTTGAAAGGTTTAGTTTCGTAATATTAGAAGCTCTTATAGTGTAGGTTGTACCGTTTCCACTTTGCGAAGTAGCATGATGATTGGGCGAATTTTTGATAGTAATAAATGCGGGTAAAAAAAATATAGATCACGACACAAGGAATTACGTGGTTCGATTTACTGAGGTAAATCTACGTCCACGGGAAGAAATGAGGGCAAGATTGTATTGCTTGATCTGGTTTACAGCTTACAAATACAGACTTGCTATATGATATTTGATGTATAGAGAGCTTTTCTTCCTCCCCAGTCTATCTGATCTAAGTTCTATTTATACATTGAACTAAGATCGTGGCTTGCATCACCACTAACTAGGTCGTGGATGTCGTGGAGGTCATGAGATCCTGCATGGGTCCACTATCTCTTTGTTTGGTCCGCTATCCTGCATGAGATCCTGCATGAGTTGACACCACTAAATAGATCGTGTAGTGGAGGTTCTGCATGAGTCCACTATCTCCCAGTTCGGTCGAATACTGAGACCGAACTGCTGAACTATTGCCGAGCAGCTTTTGCCGATCTGAGAGTAGAGCTTGATTGGTCGGCTTTTACCGAGCTGTAGGCTGGGGCCGAACTCTTTGGTAATGCCGAACTGATACTCTTCCTTGGGCTTTGGGCTGATGGGCCGTCACTGCTATTGGGCTTGTTTAGTACGTACCCCATCACTACCCCCCCGAAAAGCGAAGTGAATCACTTCGGCGAAGCGAGTCACTTCGGCATTCTGGATAAAGGTACGGGGGAGGCTGACGTCAGGGGACGTGCCTTGCGCGTGACTGCATTAAATGCGACAGTAAAATCCGGCCGTTGAATCCTGAAAAGGTGGGATTCGAAACGGTGCGATGATTTTGAAATCTTCTCCGAATCTGATAAATACGTCCTTTCTTCATCATTTGAACACTTTTGCTATTGCTTCTTCTGCATTCTCTTTCTTTTGCGTAAAAATTTCCTTCCGCTTTCAAAAATTTCTTCAGAATTTCTTCAGACTTTCAAAGAGTAAGAACCATGTCTTCTTCTTCTTCTTCTGAGTCAGGTAGCGGTAGGAAAGGGGGTAAGGGGTCTTCTAGCCGGAAAGAATCCGGGGAGAAGACCGTAGAGTATTTTCACAGCATCTTGAGTAAGGATACTGTGATATCCCTACACGAAAAATATTTTTTTCCTGGGGGGAAGGTTGCGATTCCCGACGACCTTCATAGGGCTGACTCGCCGCCGGAGGGTTACGCCACCGTTTATGAAGCCGGCTTGGAATGCGGGCTTCGTTTCCCTCTTCCCCCTGCCTTTGTAGAGCTGCTTGATTTTTTTCAACTCCCTTTAGGTCAGGTGACTCCGAACTCTTGGAGGCACTTATCGGCCTTTGCTACCGAACTGCGTAGGCTAGATAAGGATCTGTCTCTGAGGGCAATCCTTAATTTTTTCCAGTTTAAGAGAAAAGGATCTTGGTTTTACTTGATCCCTTTACAGCCTTTTAGGGCCTTCTGCAAAACCAAGTGGCCAAAGTGGCAACATCGCTTTTTTTTTATAATAGGACAGCGGCTCCGGGCTTTCCCTGGAGAGGGCCGAAATCCGTGATTCCTCATCCTCGGTTAGAACCGTTGGACGAGCTCGAGGGCGAGCTCAATAAGATTCCTATGATTAGGAAGCAGTACCTGGAGTCTGAGCTCGTCAAGGGCGACTTCCTGTTCGACTCCTCGTCTTCGGACGAAGAGACTGAGGGTGAGGACTTCTTTTTTGTGCCTTACTGCTTTTGTGGCGAAAACTAACCTTGCTTTCTTGCTTTTTGGCAGTGAACTTGCTAAATAAGATTAGCCGCAAATCCTCCGAGCTTAAGGAGCCGGAGAAACAGAAGGCTACCAGCTCGGCGCCTGATGCCGAGAAGAATCCGAAGAGGCAGAAGACCTCTTCTTCGGATCCAAAAAAGCCGGAGTCCACTTCGGCAAAGGGGAAGGGGAAGACCCCGAAGCCCCCAAGAGCGCCGGAGAGAGACATCGTCTTGGCGCCCCCTTCGGAGCATGTCTGTGAGCCTTTTGCATGGCCAACGGACTTTGCCGAGGTAACTTCTCTTCTTGATTCTTTGGCTTTGCTTCTTTCCTATGTTTTTTTGGTGGCCCCTCTGTTGACTCTTTCCTTTTTCCATTTTCAGAGGAATAGCATGCTCAGCAAGCTCGTCGCAGTCGAACTCTCTAAAGCGTCCAGCGACTACGCTGAGATGCAGAGGAAGTTGGCGGCTGCTCGTCACCAGGCCGAACAGGCTAAGGCAGACTTTGAGAAGGCCAGAGCTGCTAGGATCTCGGCCCAGGATGAAGCCCAGTTTGCCAAAAACCAGCTCATCATCCAGCGAGAGCAGACGAAACGGAGGGATGCTGCCGCCGTGGTTGCCCAAGGGGAGGTTCTCCGTGCTTTCGCGGAGAAACTCTTTCTGAGCAATCAATTTTCGGCCTTTGTCGGTGATCTGCTGAAACTGATGACCGATAATGCCGAGCAGGGGCCCGAAGTCGTCCTGCCGCTGTACGGCCGAGAGATAGCAGCTCGTCTCCAGAGTCTGCCGCTCCTTGAGGAGCTTGCTTCGTCCTCGGTCCTGCTTTCTGCTGACCGAGTTCGTAGTTGCCGAGCTGACCGGGACGAGAATATGGAGGCTATCTTTGTCTCCTTAGGGCCAGTTTCACCCGCTCCAATTTTCCACGGAGAGGGTGAGACCGAGCAGCTTGATCAGCAGACCGGAGACGGGCAGGCCGAGCAAGAGGTGCTGCTGATCGGTGATGGGGGCACCGAGCAGGATGGGGGGAGCAGGGAGGCCGAGGCTGAAGCTGAGGCAGACAAGGAGAAGGAAGCTGAACCTCACCGAGGAGCTGGAGACGAAGCTGGCGGAGTATGATTTCGTCTCCCTTCTCTTAGTTTAGTTTCTTCCTTCTTGTAAAATGGCCTTGAAGCCCTCCTTGTGTAAAATTTTTTTTTTCTTCTTATGAATGAAAAAATTCTTCTTTCTACACTTGTGTCTTCGTATAGCTTTTCGTACTCTCTTTTACTCCTGTTGTGGTTTACTACCTGCTCAGTAAAATGAAATGCCGAACTGACATAGCTGCTTTGTATTCTTAACTCTTAAGGAGCTGGAGGTACTTCACTGGAAGCGGTTGTACTCTTCCGCTTTAGACGAAGCTGAGAAAAAAGCCATAGCTGACCAGATGAAGAATGACGAACTCTTGGCTTGTTTAGTGAAGCTGGAGGCCGACAATAAGGACTTAGAGTCCGAAAAGAAAGATCTGGAGGCCGAGCTGAATACTGCCGTCGCTGAGAGGACTGCGTATGAGGATTTCATCTGCAGGCACGGGGGAATGACCATCTCTGAAGTTCAGGAACGAGTTGACGAACTGTGGGAGGAATATCATGTACTCCGGAGGAACAATGCGCTGGAGAGCTCGGCTTTCCAACAAGTCGTGAAATCATTGCGGCGCTGGGCTTCTCGGTACGACATCATTCTTTCCCGGCGTCCCTCAATCGAGAGATTCCTTAGGCATTTCCCGCCAACAGATGGTCGCACTCCAGCTCAAACCTCTGATTCACTTGCTCAAAACCCTACTCCAAGTCAGCAACGAACTCAGGAACAACCGGAGACGTCAAGACGAGGACGGACTGAAGTTCGCAGAGGAGCGGTGACTATGAGTGAGCAAGATCGGCAAATGATTCGTGAAGAGACTCTTCGCCGCCGAGGTGCTAGAGCTTCCCGGGCTCAGGGAAGAGGCGGTAGGTCGATTAGAGCATCTCGTCGACCTGCTTATTCTTCAGCTGCCCGGAATGGCCGAACTCGGCTTCACGAGGATTTTGTGAATAGATGGCTCAACTTTAGCAACCATGGACAGTAGAATAGTCCTTTGTAATGGCGTAACGCCTTCTCGTAGGGCAGCAGAATTATATGCCGAACAAGATTTAATAAATGAAATTTTCATTTCGCTTCTATCACTGCGTATTTACAGCTCAGCGAAAAAATTTCATCGTGCTCGTCCTCGGTCTTATGAAGTAAACTTCTTTGACCGGACTCGTCCTCGGTCTTATGAAGTAAGCTTCTTTGACCGGACTCGTCTTTGGTCTTATGAAGTAAACTTCTTTGACCGGACTTGGTCCTCGGTCTTATGAAATAAACTTCTTTGACCGGACTCGTCTTTGGTCTTATGAAGTAAACTTCTTTGACCGGACTTGGTCCTCGGTCTTATGAAATAAACTTCTTTGACCGGACTCGTCTTTGGTCTTATGAAGTAAACTTCTTTGACCGGACTCGTCTTTGGTCTTATGAAGTAAATTTCTTTGACCGGACTAAGCTTGTGTCCTAATTTGGCGAGTTTTATCGCTCGGATCGGACTTTCCCTTGTCCTAATTTGGGGATCGGACTTTCCCTTGTCCTAATTCGGCGAGTTTTATCGCGTGGATCGGACTTTCCCTTTGTTGCAGTTCGTTTCAGACGAACTGCTTGTTTCTTAAGCTGAATTGTGGTCTTGTATCCTCCTTAGAAGCTTGGACTCACAATCGTTGGCTTATATATGTTCTAAAAAGGGGATCAGCCTTCGAAGAACAAGATACCTCAGTAACATTTGTAAGAGACGACACGCACATAGACAGACAAAACGCACATAGACAAATAAAAAAGACGAAAAACAAGTAAAAAACAAAGAAAGCACATACCCCTAGGACCGAACTAGACACAAGACTGACTGACCGGACTGTCTCTTACAAATGGAACTTCTTGAGGTTGGAAATGTGCCATGTTCGGGGTACTTGTTCTCCTGACATGTGGGTCAATTTGTAAGACCCTTTGCCGAGGACTTCTGACACCCGATATGGACCTTCCCATGTGGGTTCGAGTTTGCCCAGCTTTTCTGCTCGGCTTACTTCGTTGTTTCTCAAGACGAGATCTCCCACTTGAAATTGCAGCTTTTTCACCCTTTGGTTATAATACTGGGCTACTTGCTCCTTGTACTTGGCTGCTTTTATGCAGGCCAATTCTCTTCTTTCTTCGGCCAGATCTAGTTCGGCTCTCAGTCCGTCATCATTCATTTCTGAGGAGAAATTTAGAGTTCGGGGACTGGGTACGCCGATCTCAACCGGAATCACGGCTTCAGTGCCGTACACCAGAACGCTTTGGTTTTTCGAACATATCGGAATGCAGTTCGAAAATTTCCGCTCTCGACTTGTTCAATGGTACGAACTGAGCGGGCGGCTTCTCAGGATTGAGACGTGGCCCCAATCGGTCTTGCACCGGAGTCCTTTGAATCCTTTCAAAAGGAGTTCGGCGAGGATGTCCCTGATCGCCAAAAGGAGTTCGGCGAGGATGTCCCTGATCGCTATGATCGGGCTTCCTCCTGTCTCCTCGGGATGAGCTGTCTAAAGACCGTTTGCGACGGTCTGCCTCATCGGCACGGGAGAACTGGTCCGCAATGTCCCACATCTCTTGAGCTGTTTGCGGACTGCATTCCACGAGCTTTCTGTAGAGAGCTCCGGGCAGGATTCCATTTTGGAATGCCGAAATGACAAGTAGATCATTGAGATCATCTACTTGTAGGCATTCCTTGTGGAATCTCGTCATAAAGTCGCTGATCTTTTCGTCGCGACCTTGACGTATAGAAAGCAGCTGAGCCGAAGTGATTCGGGCTTCCGCTTTCTGAAAGAACCTCCTGTGGAAAGCATCCATTAGATCTCGGTAAGATCTAATGCTGCCTTGGGGGAGGCTATCGAACCACCTTCTTGCGTTCCCGATAAGCAGCTCAGGAAACAGCTTGCACATATGGACCTCATTGAGACCCTGGTTCGCCATGTTATACTGATAGCGTCCCAGGAAGTCATGAGGATTCACTAACCCGTCATAAGTCATCGACGGAGTTCGGTAGTTCTGTGGCAAGGGAGTTCGGGTGATATCGTCCGAGAACGGAGTCTTCAATGCTCCGTACATGGCGAACCCGACATCTCTTCGGTATGGAGGAGATGGAGTTCTCCTGTGATTCCGGTACCGAGGAGGAACAGGAACATGTCGGGGTTGAGGATTCTTCTTCCTGGAAGACACGGCACTACTGCGGTAGTGACTTTCATGTCTGGATGAGGAGGGAGAATCCACCGTTTTCATCTCCGGCTTTTGGCCCTTTTGCAGGAAAATTAAGAACTCTTCCTGCTTCTCGGCCAAAAACAACTTGACAGCCTCGTTCAAATCGGGCTGCTGGGAAGACTCGGTGCGATGAGTCTTTGAGCGGCTTGTTCCTTCTCCGTGAGAACTGGAAGTAGATTTCTCCCGAGGCTGTTTTCCAGACCTGCGGGCTGGACTAGCTTCCTCATGGTTATCACGAACGGTATTATGGGTGTTACGTGATCTGGTATGCATTTTTTTTTTTTTTTTTGGGTGGAAAAAGGGTCAAAAATTCGCTTTATCACAAATTTGGTTCTCTGTTTCCCACAGACGGCGCCAGTGATGATTGGGCGAATTTTTGATAGTAATAAATGCGGGTAAAAAAAATATAGATCACGACACAAGGAATTACGTGGTTCGATTTACTGAGGTAAATCTACGTCCACGGGAAGAAAGGAGGGCAAGATTGTATTGCTTGATCTGGTTTACAGCTTACAAATACAGACTTGCTATATGATATTTGATGTATAGAGAGCTTTTCTTCCTCCCCAGTCTATCTGATCTAAGTTCTATTTATACATTGAACTAAGATCGTGGCTTGCATCACCACTAACTAGGTCGTGGATGTCGTGGAGGTCATGAGATCCTGCATGGGTCCACTATCTCTTTGTTTGGTCCGCTATCCTGCATGAGATCCTGCATGAGTTGACACCACTAAATAGATCGTGTAGTGGAGGTTCTGCATGAGTCCACTATCTCCCAGTTCGGTCGAATACTGAGACCGAACTGCTGAACTATTGCCGAGCAGCTTTTGCCGATCTGAGAGTAGAGCTTGATTGGTCGGCTTTTACCGAGCTGTAGGCTGGGGCCGAACTCTTTGGTAATGCCGAACTGATACTCTTCCTTGGGCTTTGGGCTGATGGGCCGTCACTGCTATTGGGCTTGTTTAGTACGTACCCCATCATAGCACATCTTCAATAATTAGATATCTAATCCCAATATTTGTTGTTGATAACCAAAGGGAAGTAATTCAAGAATCCTATGGTTAAAAATCAACATGGATCGGGTACACCTAAAGGCCATAATTAATTGTCATTTCCATCGCATGATTAACATTTGAGACACTTGCTTTTATTCACTTAAGATATAATGCATTTTAAATTTTAAAAGAAGTTAGTACATGATTTTTTTTCTCCATCCACCATTAAATCTCATTTTTCACTGTTGTTATTTTCAATAAGTAAATTGTACTATATTCTAATAACTCATTTATTTATAATTCATTATAAATCTAATATATATAAAATACTCTCTCCGCCCCATAAAAATATGGGCGGATGAGATGACACGGGAATTAAAGTAAAATTGGTAAAGTAAGAGAGATGGGGAGAATGATATGGTAAAGTAAGAGAAAGGAGGAGAATAGTAGTTAAATTAGAGTTAGTGGATAGTGAGATCTACATTATTAAATTGATATAACTTTCCAAAAATAGAATGCACTTATTTTTGTGGGACTGACGAAAATGAAAAGTGCACATATTTTTATGGGACGAAGGGCAGGAGCAAACGCAGAAATATTTATCGATAGGAGCTGAGATTCTAAATTTTGTTTTAGAGTATATTTTTGAGTAATTTAAATAATTTATACGGGCTTTTACATTATAATTTATACTAAATTTGTAGAAATTTTAAAAATAATTAATAGAAAAAACTTTTTTTTTAAAATTATTAAGGGCTTAAGCCCCTCCACCATTACACATGGGTCCGCCCATGACGGAGGAGTATAAGATTCACATTTAACTAACTTTTTCCATGCAACTATTTTTTATGTTTTAAAATTTATGCAACTTCTTTTTACGTTTTATAATTTATATTGCATCAAAGTAGAATATTTAATGACAACTATTGATGCGAATCAGGGTAGCGCTAAACCAAGGAAAGTGAGGTGAAAGAGTTGACAATGAGCCAAGCCGCAACTGGAGTCAGATTCGAGCAACGATTCGCCTATCCATATGATGTCCAAATGCTCTTCAAAGACCACCATTGTCTTTTTCATCGAAAGAGCTTCGCGCGAGGGTCACCACTCACCACAAAGTAACCATAGCTCGGCCATGGATTTTTCCAAACATTCATCTCACGCAACATGGGGGGGGACTCTCACAAAGGAGACACTCTTTTTGTCTAAACTCAATTTAATCTAATCTTAATCTATTACAAATGATAGAAAAGACCATATTTATAGATGTGGGAGATTGGGAGATGAAATGTCACTCAAACTAGGGTTAGAATATGAAAAGACACTTAAAATAATTCAAAATTCCGCCTTTTGAATTCTTCCTGGACACAAAACGCCCGGTCGGGTGTTTTCATGCATGAAAACACCCTCCCACGTGAACTTTATGGAGCCTCTTTTGGTTGACTGCGCAACTTTCGTAAAACGACCATAACTTACTCATTCGAGCTCCGATTGAGTCGTGCAAGATACTCACGCGAAGCTCTTTCGATGAAAAAGACAATGGTTGTCTTTGAAGAGCATTTGGACATCACATGGATAGGAGAATCGTTTCTCAAATCTGCCCCCAGTTGCGGCTTGGTACATTGTCACCTCTTTCAACTCACTTTCCTTGGTTTAGCGCTACCCGGATTCGCATAAACTATGAGAGTATTTTTGTATGTTTAGGTAATAAAATGTATCCGAGCTAAGTAGGCATGAGAGATGTAATTCATGTTCGACTACAATTTCAAAAATGAAGATAAATAATGTCCAAACAAAATAATGAGATGGGTTACACTATACCTGTACAACTTTATTTCAAATAAATCATTTAATATTGTGATATAAATTTGTGATATAAATTTGAAACCCATTATCAAAATTTTACTATAACCGCATAGAATCATCTTGGTGAGTCACCTTTCGCTTTTTGTATAATTAGAAGTTCATGAAAATACTTAAAAAGATAATACTGATATTCCCTCTATCACATAAAAATATGCGCGAATGATATGACACGGGAATTAAGATAAAATTGATAAAGTAAGAGAGATGAGGAGAATGATATGGTAAAGTAAGAGAGAGGAGGAGAATGGTAGTTAAAGTAGAGTTACTGAATAGTGAGACCTACATTATTAAATTGATATAACTTTCCAAGAATGAAATGCATATATTTTTGTGGGACGGACGAAAAGGAAAAGCGCACATATTTTTATGGGACGGAGGGAGTAAACAACTTAGCTCATACTTCCTCTGTCCGTGAATAGGTTCCATTTTTTTTATTTTGGTCCGTCCGTGAATAAGAGTCACAATTCATATTTACCATAAATGGTAAAGAGACCTCATATTCCACCAACTCATTCCACTTATATACATTTAAAGCTAATATATACAAGTGGGACTTATATTCCACTAACTTTCTTCCACCCTCTTTTCTTAATACTCCCTCCGTCCCACAATAATTGTCACTCTTATTGTGGGCAAGAGTTTTAAGAAATGTAAAGAAAAGTGAGTCGGAAAAGTTAGTGGAACGTGAAACCCACTTTTTATATTGGTTTTATAATAAAATGTGAGTTAAGTGAGTTAGTGGAATGTGAGACCTACTTACCATTTATAGTAAAAGTGAAGTGTGACTATTATTGTGTGACGGACCAAAATAAAAAAAAGAGTGACAATTATTGTGGAGCGAAAAGAGTATTTTTAAAAATCCGTGTCAGATAGAAATGTGACTCCTATTCGCAAACAGAGATAGAAATGTGACTCATATTCGCAAATAGAGGGAGTATATGGTTTTTAATACTTATCTAACAGATTAAAGGTTTCAATCATAGTACAGCTTCACTGTTTATCCTCTTTAAAGAAAAATAATAATGACGTTAATATAGATGCAATTGTGTAATAATTAAAAAATGAGCTGATCATATTCTTTTAATTTGATACTTACTACTCTATAAAGGAAAAATAAACAGGCCTACGACAAGAGACGTACGCGCGCAGTCAGCAGAGTAGAGAACAAAAAGTTCAACCTCTAAAGCGCAGCTATTCCACACGTGTCGCTCTACCAGTAACTCCCACATGACCCATCTACTTCTGACCATGTGCCGCCGCGCAACACGACAATATTAATTGTTTATGCCTCCATTAATTAATCTATCTTAATTCCGGTTTAGTTACATCTATTTCATTCATTATGAATCGAATTACAGTATTTGCTAAATATATAAGTTTTCATAATGCAGCTTTCTGCTTAAAGTTGCTAGATCTGTGCTAAAAAATTGAACTTTTGACACCATGTATTTTAATGGAATGTGGATCAATAATTTGTTTACCTGAAAAGTTTTTTCTTTTCTTTCAAGAAACTCTCTGTCTGAATTTAAACTTTTGACTTAGAATAGCATGAGACTTTAAATTTTTCTGATCAATGAACTTTTAGTTTTTGGATGGTGATTAGTTAGAAGATATTGGTATGTGTTTAAAACTAAGTTTGTATGTAAAAATCACGAACTTAATCAAATCCTGATCCATTATACACTTTAATTTTGAAAAAAAATCACGAATTTTCATAAATTCACAACTATCTCACAACGTTTTTTTCCTAGTAAAATGTGTTGCTAAGTTGTCACCCACATATGAAAATTTAGTCACGTAGATAAATAGCGAGCAAACTTGGATTAATATGATTACATACATGGACGACAAAACAATATCGTTTTGAGCCTAAAAAACTATACAAAAGTTAAATAAATTCATTTCTCTGGCCATTCTCGACTCATTCATCTCCATCTCTCTCACAGAGTCACGGTCCAACCTTACACATCGTCCATATCATGTTATTGACAAACCACTGCCTCCATGTAGATTTTTTTGTGTGTCAACTAAGCTTCATCAGTTTTCCCTAAATTTGGTTAGAAGGGACAATTTTTTTAAACTTCTTGATTTATATTGAAATTTTGACAATGCCAGCTAAACCATATATGAGCATATTTTTCATGATTTTATAGACATTTAATTTTTTTATTATTAAAATTTAGTGTTTATTCTATAGGAATACCCATGGATTAATGAATGTTAGTAGTAGTACATTATTTTAATATAAAAATATTTAAATAAAACATTTTCATTCGAGTAATTTCGATCCATTTAAACTTTTAAAGGCGATGGAGGTAATATGAGGATCAACTCCATTGCGTTTTCTTCTCAATCTCACCAAAAGAGATTATATTAAGTCAAAACACGGTTATAGTAATAATGATAGTGCATGAAAAAGCGCATGATTAGGTCGACCGGTAAAGTCGTTACTCGTTAGCTACTTTAAGGAGGGAAAAAGGTTAAACGGTCTCCACTTTCATCGACAGTTGCTTCGGTGCAATAAAAAAGATCCTTCATAAAGAAATTAATTAGTAGTAATATTAACATTTTCCAAATGGGATAGAATCATAGAATTAGCCTACGCCCCTATGCTATAAACCCTACTTAATGTGGATTGAGATGCATTATTAATTTATTAAGGTTGGTTTCTTCAGTCTAATGCTACACTTATTTATTGTATTTTTTTGCTTGTGAAAGAGTAAGATACACTTAAATGTATTGGGTCAATGAAATTGTAATAAACGTTAGGCGTATATGTTTTTAGGGAAGGTAAAATATTGTAAAGTTGAAAATAATTTTTCTGATCGATGCTACATTTCAATAAGGAAATCTATCTTAGTCAAGATTGTGTTCTAATATATGAATGCTAGTATTCTACTTGGATTGAATTTACGACCTAATTTCATCATCATCATCATCATCCTCACAGCCACATTTATGGATATTGTAAGACCTTTCTTTACCTTTGCTCTGTCTTAAGTTAAGTTATAATAAAAAAATTAAAACTTACTATCGCCCTGTAAATTAACTAAAATAATAATAACCCTTGATAATATATCCAAACAACACGTCAACACCATTAGTCATTTACCAGGGCTTATAAGCACAAGTTGAAATAATCTGACACAAAATAATTAACATTACAATTTTTTAGTAAAATAAATATCGACTTATAAACTATTTGACCTACTTATTATGCCTCCAATACACGTATATTTATGGTATTCACGTATATTATTATAAGGGGTTAACTTGTAAGGGATGAATGTTGCATTTTTCATATTTTATGAGGAATAAATGTATAATTAAGACGATCTAGATACCTAGGAGATGTGGTAATAGTTTACGTGGGAATGCATGTGTGTATATACGCATTCGTGCTGCTCAAACAGTTGGATGCCGAGAGAGAAAGTCGGTAGATACATTGTACATAAGCCCATTCTTAATATTTTAAACCTAACTTTTGTCATCTTTGGACTTTCCAAATTTAATTATATACCTAAACACAATTACTACAATTTACAAATACTCAAATTTGTCGTCTTGCACTAAGCAATTTAATTTTTTGAAGAGCGATGCAGCGGCGGAGGGAGAAAATAATAATAGCAGGGGTTTCGACTTCATTGTTTTCTGGAGTATTGTGTTAGATTAGAAATAGCAACAGAAACAAGAGTTCAAATTTCATACTAGTATGTTATAGTAATAATTTTTGGAGTAAAAAATTAATGATATGGACATATGACAATCATATTGTAGATTTTTATTTTCTCTTTCTGCAACTATCGTTGGACGCATCACATGAAAATCATGTGTCCTAAATTTTTACTCTACTATACTTCCCAAACTCCTATAGTAAAGAAGTGGGATAATTTTTTTCGGAAAAAACCATCCCCAATTAAATTACTCGTATTACTACTCCTATTTAGTTAGCAGTATTGTAGGGGTAGTTTGTGAAATTTTAATTTGCGTGAAAAGATTACCCGTAAGTTAAAAAGATTAACCGTAATCCAATTCCATAATATTCACGTTACATGTCACGTTGCCTTTGAAACTGGATAATTTTTTAAAATTAGGATTATAAAAAATGAGAAAGGAAACGGCTTGTCGGGGGATAAAATAATAAATGAATAAATAATTATATATTTAATACTTTTAGTCTATCCAGTGGAATACGTCAGCCATGTTCAGTTTCTCTGTTGGACTCGGGTTATTTTCTTGCATTTTTTAGACATATATATATAAACCTAATTAAACTTTAGATTCTAACGAATCTAGGGATTATAATAGCTCATCCAATTAAGGTATTCCTTCGATTCTAGTTTAATTACAATTTAGTTTTCTTAATTCTTATGATATATGTTTAAATATTTGTTTTTGTGAAAGAAACCAAAAACGAAAATAAAGGAATAATATGCAAATTTATTGTATTAGTAGTCCCTTCTCTTCTCGCATTTGTGTATTAAACTCAAAATTATTATTGTCGAGCGTGTTTGATTCCAATGGGTGGATACAAACAAATTTAATACCCCTAAGTTTAATGAAAGATAAATTTGCATTAACGACACAATTGTATTAAATGGAAAGTCCTACGAACTTACCAAAATAATAATAACCGTAAGTTACATAAAATGTCGCTATTGTATATTTAATGACAGCAAAACTATCAAAAATTAACATCATAATTAATAAAATTCGAATATACTATACTCAGCAACGAGGAGCGTTACCCAAATTGCCAAAGACAAACTTTATGAAGTTTTACATTGTCAACGAGTAATACAAAATTAACAAGTTAATTAGTTCTAATGCCATGGAAACAAATCTTAGCTTTTGATTATGAATTTTGGACGGAAACAAATCATTTAATTAAATTTGATAACGAAGGATAATTTCACTCCAACATGTGATAATAATACTTTCTCCATCCCATAAAAATAAGAGAGATTTTTTTAAAAAGAAAATTTCAAACTAAATGCAGGTCTTAAAAACGCAGTTAATGATGAAACCCTAATTTTAACAACCGGAATAAGGAGGGAAAATGAACAGTAAAAAGTTCAAAAAGGGTCTAATTAAGAAAACAGTGAAATATATAAAAAGAAAGTTATTTAATGATACTTAGCTTTCCTTAACTAACAAAACCGCGTAATCAACAACAGCTCGCTTTTATATTTACCATTGAGAGGTTCAAAAAATGAATAGCCATTTCTCAATTGCAAATTATTAAAGCATATCTAGATCGATTTAGCCATGGACAACATAGAAAAATAAGTACAAAATTGGAGTAATTAATATAAAATATTACTCAAGGATAACTATAATTCTCAAAATAAATCCTTAATTATAATGCTAATTAAAATAACATTTTTTTGTCCAAAAGTCCTCATGATCACAAGCCTACCTGCACCGATTATTTTAAGAGAATATGCTATTTGAACATCCTAACAAAATAAGCACATTATTTTATAGTGGAAGGGTATGTTTTCTTTAATGCAAATAAGGTAAGAGAAGACTTTATTTTATTTTATTTTGGAAGGTCTCATTTTTTTCTCTGTCACAATTATGATTTTGAATGGGAATTGAATAGCAGTAAGGTTCCTTGCTGATTTCTTGTCCTTTATTGACCTCTCCACTCTATATAACCATCATATTTTTGTCTCTCATCAAAACTCCCCCTCTCTGCAACATTTTTACACTAATTCAACATTATCAGTGACAGAATGGGAGAGATGGCTTCTCTTTGGAGTTATGCAGAGGTACCCAATTTTGATCTGTAGTTAATTCTTCATTTTCTATATCAACATTTTCTTCCAAAAAATGTTCACACATTCTTTCATTTATTCATCATGTTCAAACTAAAAAAAAAGAAGTAAATGTCTGAAGATTCAGTTATGCAATGAGAGTCTGTTCTAATTAGTAAATCATTAAATCAATAATAGCTTATTCTCGTTTATCTGATATGACTCGAACTATGACTTAAATCCCTAATCTATTGATCAGAAGGGAAGTTCTTTATTAATTGAGTCAATGCTTCATCATCATTTTTTTCCTAACATTTGAAATGATGTCTGAATTACTCAGCATGGAGAAATGGATCAATTGGGGCAAAAGCTGCTCTACACGAGTCTAGAACTCGAAAAACTGAAATCCGAAGCCATGGAAGAAATGGGGAAAAACAAAGAATACGTGAATCAACTCATCCAGCTCCTCAAATTCGCAATCAACGAGCGAGACGAGGCGCGGAAGCAGCTTGACGACCTGATCAGCGCCTCCGCCGGCACGGAAATGTTTTACGGCGGCGCCGACAGCCCTCTTCTCAATCCGCCGGCGGCGAAGGCGAATTCGAGCATAACCGAATCCAACAGCTTCTCCGAAACGCACAACTACCAGTCCCCCGTGGAATCCTTCTTCGACGCCGCCGTGGATCGGGCGGCGCTGGTGGTGGAGAGCCTCGCGAAGGGGAGGGTTCTGCCGCGGAAGGGGATGCTGCTGCAGGCGGTTCTGCAAGCGGGGCCGCTGCTGCAGACGCTGATGGTGGCGGGGCCGCTGCCGCGGTGGCGGAATCCGCCGCGGATGCGGCCGTTTGAGATGCCGGCGGTGGGTATCGGAGGCGGCGAGGCGGAGTTTGCTCCTGGACACCAGATGATGGGTGGTTCGATTGGGTCGAATCTGGGGGATTTTAGTTTTGGGAATAATGCTTCTTTGGTTAGTAGTAATAGCGGCGGCTGTTTCCGGTTGCCCAAACGCCAGAGGTTCTGTTGAAGTTATGATTATTATGAGAGCCTACCATATTTTTTTGTATAATTAGGAGATGGAGGAGAAGTCGTGTAAATGTGATTTATAATACTTGATGAATTGATTATTTTGGATGAAATATGTTGTGCAATTTTTATTGTTTGAATCTCACTCATTTTGCATTTTAAACATTTGGATAATAATCAAAATGCGGTAATAAAATAATTTCAACCGGCGATATAACATAAACTAAAATATCGCATTACACCGTCAAATAAATTTTGATAGTTCTCACTTCTCATGTCACTATATTAGTATGAGTTAGATGATAGAACGTAAATTTAATTGATTAGAAATTTCCCTCTTAATTAATGCTTCCTCATCCGTGAAAACAAAATGTTTTATTTTATCATTTTGTGACGTTTGTAATTTAAATTCTTATTTATTTTTATTTTAGGTAAATGAACCTTTCATTCAACACAATAACATTTTATTACTCTATATTTTGGGAGTATGAAATTAAGATATAAAAATAAATATATCCTATATTTATAAAATCAAACAATTTCTTAAAACTAATGACAAGTTAAAATGAGGAAAGGAGTAGATCAAAGGTTCTAATATCGTGGAAATGAGGTGTTCAAAATCATTAATAAAGTTTTAAACAATTAGACATTTACAAATTGAAGAACAAATCATAAAATATGTGCATACAAATGGATAAGACTATTGTCTGATAAATCATACCCTAATTCAGTTGGAAGCTGCATTCTAGGCATCTCTAATCCAGACAAACCACACAATCCTCCATTAATACTACTCCCTTAAGGAAACCATATGGAAAATAGAAAAAATAGGGAGTAAATAAATAGCACTGAGCAGTTGAACAGTCTCAGTTGATTGTAACAATTAAACCATTGGCAAATCAGTATGCAGAATCTGTCCGACGATACAGAGAAGATTAGCATGGACCATGCGCAAGGATGACACGCATAAATCAGGATGCAGAATCTCAATTCTGAATATAGTGATATCTTGACCACGACTATATTTCCTTCACTAGTTCACTCTCTTTTACATATCCTCTGCAGCTGAGCTCTCTCAGATCCTTCCCTACGCTTTGAATCCAATAAAGAAAAGACCTGTTCTTGGCAATGTCGACATCTTGTTACCACTACCAGGTTGCATAAGTAGATTCACATCTGTCAGCAACAAAGAATATTGACATTATTAAAACCTCGTACACTCGTTTTCAAATGTTTCCGAAAATACATGAAATCACCCTTCTGCATGCTAAAAAAAGAGATATTTATTGAATCTTTATGACTTACTTTGAAGAATAAATACTGCATGTTTTATTCGTGAGAACATACTTGAACATTAGAACCAGAGATCGCCATTGTGTCATTTGATGTACTTGTCTCAGTCTTGGTGATGACCATTTGTAGCTCTTGTATTGGATCACAATCTTACATCTTAAGAAACTGACTGTAAATTTGTTGTTGCAGGAAAAGATTATGAGACTCCCATATGGCTCAAACAAAGAATTTTTTAAGTATTCGTTGTTTCTTGTCTTCTGCAACCGCATTTCAACCTCTGCCGTGTCTGCTGCAGTTCTACTGGTGATTGTGATCTAAAAATTTGTGTGGCTAATTTTTTTGTTGTGTAACTGTGAATCCTCTTTGAAACTTCACTTCTATTTTGAAGCACATAACTGTAGATAGTTTGTAATGAATTGGTTTGACTCCATATTCTATTTGGCATTACAACATATGGTATTTTTGTATATACCATGGCAGATGATGGAACTTGGCTGATGAATTATGTGGATATGTTGGAATTTTGATATCTTATTAGCTCGTTTCCTTCCTTTGACCACCATCAGAAATCTAATCCACGTGCATACAAAAAAGTGGCGTTTACCATTTTAGCTTAAACCAAGGGATCACTATTCACAGCTCATGTGTGGTTTGGAAATGAACAATGAAACCATGTTGCTTTTGAGATGAAACACAGTTGAAAGTCTGGAATGGACTCGAACCTTTTCTGTCATCACCTTAGCTTAAAATTAAAGTCCATTTGGTCAATGTTAAGTTTACTCAATTTTTATATGGTTCTTAGATTCTTCAGGGTGTTTGTGGCTGCACACCTTTCTAATGTCTCATATTTCTTCTCATTTGGTGCAGATTTGGGGCACTGCCATCATGCAAAAGAAGTACACTGGAAAGGATTATTTGTTTGCCATTTTAGTCACTATTGGATGTTCAATTTTTATATTATTTCCGGTAAACCTCCTGACTGAACTATTGGCAATGCTCACTGTTATTACTGCATGCCAAGTAACTCCCATGCTGATTCTGCAATAAAAATACTCTTTATGTGATAAGATGTCATTGACATTTTCCACATGTCAACTTACTGGTAAAATACCTTGCAAAACAAAACATTGAAGTCCATCTGTGTCTGCATAAAAATTTGTGCTCAAGTGTTTTTTAGTAAAAATTATTCTATGCTTGAGTTCAAAAACAAATTATAGTAATTCATAATACAGGCATCCTGTCTTAAAAAGGGTGAGAAAAGCAAATCAACAAACTAGTTACAGCTATTGTGAAACTTTGAAATTTTTCAAAAGTTGGTTAAATATCTGAGTAAATGAAATTTGGATAACATGGTTTAGAATTTTGATTTTAAACCTGATAACATCTTAAAATGATGCTTCTCTTGTTTTCAATCTCTGATGCTTCGCTTGAAAACATTAGTTGATTAGCTACTTCATTGCAATTCAAACAGTAGAGGAAGAGAAAGCACTGTTTGGGGTGTTTCTTTGATGATCGGTTATGTTGGGTATGTCAAGCAACTCATTTTATATATTTGATCAATTTGTTTTGCTTGGTCTACTCCCTCTGAGTGCACTAGTTTAGCTTTGCTTATTCTACAGAAACACTAAATCATCCCCCACATAAGTTGTTCTTTATATAATCCAAGTGCCTCTGTCTGGTTTCGTCACATGGAAAAATTTCACTGTAGTTGTATTCATCATGCTTGCATTGGAATATCCTCTTGACCTATCTTTATTATTCTAGGTATATCAGCACTTCATATCTTTCCACTATAAACCTATTTTTCTTTATTCTCTAAGAAAGACCTCCTTGTATTCTGTTTATAAAACTTGGAACCTATTAGCTGCTATGTTTCTGTATAAAAGAACAGACTTAAATATTGATGGTTTTGGTCCAAGCATGTACTCACAATATTATGTCTTGGCTCTACAGGTGTGTGATGGCTCCACTAGCACATTTCAGGACAAACTTTTTAAAGGCTATGATATGGGCATACACAACCAGATATTTTACACGACCCTCTGTTCTTGCATGATAAGTTTCACTGGTGAGATACCTCATATAGGCGGGCTATATATTAAATTTTATGATGTTGAAAATCAAACAACTTTTAGAAGAACTATTAATACTGAGGTAAAAAGTAGTAGAAATTTGCTTTCATATCCATGAAGATTCTTTAACTTGCAGTTTAGGGCAATTCAAAGGTCAAAACTCTTGGATAATTATTATTATTATTTCCAAAGTCGCAGAGGGACAACTCCCTTTTGCTAAGCAACTAATCTTAAAGTAACACATGATCGCAAAGATGTACTATTTTTTCGTTTTGATGATAGTATGAAAGACCTTCATATCTTTCCACTATAAACAGATTTAGCGTTCTCCTTCATTTTTGAGTTGCTGTCCTATCTCCATACGTTATTCAGATTTTTTCTTATGAGGCATTGTTTGGATTTCAGATACTATATTATCCGTCATATTGCCATAGGACACTCGAATTTCATATAATTCATCTTCGTCCTGGTAGAACTGAGCTGATATAATTTGAATACAGTTGGTCAGCATTTTACTATCCTGCGTGTGGTTTTCTCACCCGCTCAGCTCAGAACAAATGATTGGAGCAGTAAGTAGTTCTCCCGATCCTTATTTCTACGTTATCTCAGTCCCGTTAACCTGTATTGGTTGTTGAATTTCGTTTCGTGTGGCCAGGTTATATATACTCAAAAAGCTATTTTAGAAGTAAGCCGAAGCCATTGCCGTCTGAAGAAACAGAGAATACAGCTGTTAGTCCAACAACGAGGAGTAACGCATATGACAGAATTCTAAATCTCTGTAGATAGGCAGGCGTCTGGCTGCTAACTGGAATATATAGTGATGAATCCGCGAATTTCTGATGTTTGTAAATGCGGGTAGAAGATAAAGACTACGACACAAAGAATTTACGTGGTTCGATTTACTGAAGTAAATCTACGTCCACGGGAAGAAGGGAGGGCAAGATTGTATTGCTTGATCTGGGATTACAGCTTACAACACAGACTTGCTATATGATCTTTTATCTCTAGAGTTAGTAAATCCTGGTCTATCAGATCTAAGTTCTATTTATATATTGAACTGAGATCGTGGCTTGCATCACCACCCTAAGTCGTGGAGGTCATGGAGGTCATGAGATCCTGCATGGCCACTAACTAGGCAGTGGCTTACATCATCAGTAATTATGTCGTGGATGTCGTGGAGGTCATGAGAGCCTGCATGGGTCCACCACTAGATAGATCGTGTAGTGGAGGTCGTGGCTCCCAGTTCGGTATTGCCGAGCAGCTTTTGCCGATGCTGAGACCGAACTGCTGAACTATTGCCGAGCAGCTTTGTAGAGCTTGATGCCGACCTGAGAGCAGAGTTTGATTGGTTGGCTTTTACCGAGCTGTAGGCTGGGGCCGAACTCTTTGGTTGTGCCGAACTGAACTTCTTTAGTCATGCCGGACTGATACTCTTTAGTCATGCCGAACTGATACTCTTTCTTGGGCTTTAGGCTGATGGGCTTTACTGCTGTTGGGCTTGTTTAGTACGTACTCCATCACTACCCCCCCCGGAAAGCGAAGTGAATTACTTCGGCATTCTGGATAAAGGTACGGGGTAAGTTGATGTTTGTCCTCGGTCTTATGAAGTGAACTCTTCTTTGACCGGACTCGTCTTTGGTCTGATGAAATAAACATCTTTGACCGGACTCGTCTTGTGTCCTAATTTGGCGAGTTTTATCGCTCGGATCGGACTTTCCGTTGTCCTAATTTGGGGATCGGACTTTCCCTTGTCCTAATTCGGCGAGTTTTATCGCGTGGATCGGACTTTCCCTTGTCCTAATTCAGGCAAGTTTTATCGCGAGAATCGGACTTTCGTTGCAGTTCGTTTCAGACGAAGTGCTTGATTCTTAAGCTGAATTGCGGTCTTGTATCCTCTTTAGAAGCTTGGACTTCACAATCGTTGGCTTATTGCAGCTCGTTTCAGACGAACTGCTTGTTTAAGCTGAATTGTGGCCTTGTATCTTCTTTAGAAGCTTTGACTTCACAATCGTTGGCTTATATATGTTCTAAGAAGGGGATCAGCCTTCGAAGAACAAGATACCTCAGTAACATTTGTAAGAGACGACACGCACAGAGACAGACAAAACACACAGACAAAACGCACAGAGACAAGCAAAGACCAAGCAAACCAAATAAAGCACATTGACCGAACAGGACTCAAGACTGACTGACCGGACTGTCTCTTACAAATGGAACTTCTTGAGGTTGGAAATGTGCCATGTTCGGGGTACCTGTTCTCCTGACATGTGAGCCAATTTGTAAGACCCTTTGCCGAGGACTTCTGACACCCGATACGGACCTTCCCATGTGGGTTCGAGCTTGCCCAGCTTTTCTGCTCGGCTTACTTCGTTGTTTCTCAAGACGAGATCTCCCACTTGAAATTGTAGCTTCTTCACCCTTTGGTTGTAATACCGGGCTACTTGCTCCTTGTAATTGGCTGCTTTTATGCATGCCAATTCTCTTCTTTCTTCGGCAAGATCTAGCTCGGCTCTCAGTCCGTCGTCATTCATTTCTGCTGAGAAATTTAGAGTTCGGGGACTGGGTATGCCGATCTCCACCGGAATCACGGCTTCAGTGCCGTACACAAGACTGTACGGAGTTTCACCGTTGGAGGTTGTGGATGTAGTTCGGTAGGACCATAGGACTTGAGGGAGATTTTCTACCCATTGTCCTTTGGCTTGTTCTAACCGAGCTTTTAACCCTTTCACCAGGATACGATTTGTTACCTCCGTTTGTCCGTTTGCTTGTGGATGAGAGATCGAAGTGAACCGCTGTTGAATATTCAGCTCTTGGCACCAATTTTTGAACGTCTTGTCGGTGAACTGAGTCCCGTTATCCGAGATGAGGATGTGGGGTATGCCAAATCGGCACACTATGTTCTTCCAGACGAAATCCAATGCCTTCGAGCTCGTTATCGTAGCTAATGGTTCAGCTTCCACCCACTTCGTAAAGTAGTCCACGACAACGATTAGGAATTTTATTTGCCGAGGAGCTTGTGGTAGTGGTCCTACTATGTCTATACCCCATTGCATAAAAGGCCAAGGGCTTTGCATAGTGGATAGATCGGTCTGCGGCATCCTTGGGATATTTGCATGGATTTGGCACTTCGGGCATGTCTTGACGAGCTGCACTGCCTCTTGTACCATGGTTGGCCAATAATATCCCCATCTCAGAACTTTTTTAGCTAAAGCTCTGGCTCCGATGTGGCTACCGCACGATCCTTCATGAACTTCTCTGAGGATGTAGTCCGTCTCTTCTGGTCCTACGCACCGCAATAACGGCTGGAGGTAAGACTTTCTAAAGAGGACTCCTTCATGAAGTTCGTACCGAAGTGCTCGGCACGTGATCTTCCGAGCTTCTCTCTTATCCTCGGGCAATTGTCCTTGATCCAGATACTGCAAGATCGGCGTCATCCAGTTCGGCGAGCTGGATACTGAATGTACCTCGGCTGCATCAATGCTTCGATGCATTAATTCTTCCGCCTTTGAGCTCGGATCTGAGGCCAACTTACTTAAGGTATCTGCTCGGCTATTTTCCGCTCTGGGAATGCGGATTATCCGAAAATAGGAGAAACTTCGGCTGATGCTTTGCGCTTTGTCCAAATACTTCTTCATTCTCTCGTCACGAGCTTCACTTGTACCCAACATGTGATTTACTATGACTTGTGAATCACAATGGACTTTGAGAGATTTGACGAGCAGACTTTGCGCTAACTGGAGTCCGGCAAGGAGGGCTTCGTATTCGGCTTCGTTATTAGTGGTTGGGAATGAGAACCGAAGTGAATAGGTTACCTCGTGTCCATCGGGAGCGATAAGCAGAATACCAGCTCCACTTCCCGTTTTATTCGAAGCTCCATCTACGAATCCGCTCCAGCAGTCCGGCGGCTCTTCTTCGGATTCCAAGGGCTGTGCTAGTTCGGCATTGGCAGAATTTTTCTGTTCGGCAATGACAGGGATTGCTTGATCGAACTTGGCCTCTGCAAGAAAATCTGCCAAGGCTTGTCCCTTGATGGCTTTCCGAGGTAGGTACTCGATTGAGTGTTCTCCCAGCTCTATGGCCCATTTGGCGATTCTGCCTGATGCTTCTGGCTTGGTCAAAACTTGCCGAAGAGGCAGATCGGTTAAGACGCATACCTTGTGAGCATAGAAGTATGGCCGCAGTCTCCTTGCTGCATTTACTAACGCCAGAGCAATTTTTTCCAGAGGTTGATACCTTGTTTCTGGACCTCTTAATGCTCGGCTTGTAAAGTAGATGGGAAACTGCTTTAGGCCTTCTTCTCGTACAAGCACCGCGCTAATGGTTTGATCGGATGCCGCTAAGTATAAGAAAATCACTTCGGCATCTGTTGGAGCAGAGAGAATTGGAAGCTCGGCTAAATAACTTTTGAGCTCGTCAAAAGCCTTTTTCTGCTCGGCTCCCCACTCAAACTTTGGTGCCTTTTTT
Source organism: Salvia splendens (assembly GCF_004379255.2). NCBI lineage: Eukaryota > Viridiplantae > Streptophyta > Magnoliopsida > Lamiales > Lamiaceae > Salvia > Salvia splendens. The sequence goes on from NC_056039.1 coordinate 4,675,583, forward strand.
AACACTTTGAAGAACGGCAGTTGCTTTTCGGCTGCTTGGGAAAGGAATCTATTCAATGCGGCTAGACATCCAGTTAGTCTTTGCACATCGTGTATGGACTTCGGCATCGCCATGTTCTGAATAACCTGAACTTTTGAGGGATTTGCCTTGAGTCCGTCCTTTGAAACCCAACAACCCAGAAATTTTCCCGAATCTACCAAAAAGGTACATTTTTGGGGGTTGAGTTTGAGGTTGGCTTTTCGGAGCACGTCGAGAGTGGATTTGAGGTTGTCTTCGTACTCCGAAGTGCTTTTGCTTTTGACAACTATGTCGTCGACATACACTTCAACCTGTTTTCCGATTAGGTGCCGAAAAAGCTTGTCTACCATCCTTTGATAAGTGGCTCCGGCATTCTTTAAACCGAATGGCATCTTTTTATAAGCGAAAATGCCGAAATCGGTAATGAAAGCTGTTTTCGGAGCGTCACTCTCATCCAACAACACTTGGTGATATCCTTTGTATAAATCAAGAAAACAGAAAATTTCGAAGCCGATCAAAGCTTCTACTTTTTTATCTATATTCGGAAGGGGATAGCAATCTTTAGGACAGTGCTTGTTTAGATCGGTAAAATCTATGCACATCCGCCATCCTCCTCCTTTTTTCTTGATCATCACAGGATTGGCCACCCAAGAAGGATATTTCACCTCGAATAGTACATCCGCTTTTAGTAATTGGCGGACTTCGTCATGGATGACTTGGCTTCTTTCTGCCGCAAAGAGTCTTTGCTTCTGTTTTACTGGCCGGATTGAAGGATCAATATTTAACCGATGAGTGATTACCTCGGGGGGCACTCCGGTCATGTCCAACGAAGACCATGCAAAGACATCTTTGTACTCCTTGAGGAGCTGAATGGTCTTTTCCCGGAGTAGAGGCGTTCCTGTGAAGCCGATCTTGACCGTTCTGGATGGATCATCTTCGTATAACTGAACGGTCATTGAGTTCGGCTCTGAAGTGACTTCGGTCATCTCGCTTGCCTCTGACTCCGGTTGCTGTGATTGCTATGCTTGATGGTGCCGAACTAATTGCTCGGCACTTTTAAGCGCAATCTGCAGACATTCTTTTGCTCTTTTTTGATCACCTCGGATGACCGCTATCCCACCTTTAGTGGGGATCTTGATGGTGAGGTGATAAGTAGAGCAAACGGCCCGAACTGTGTTGAGCCAGTCTCTCCCCAGGATGATGTTGTACGGGGACCGAGCTTTCACCACAAAGAACTCGATCATCGTATTGGAGCTTGTAGGCGCTTTTCCCACCGTGATCGGAAGGCTGATAATACCTTCAGGGCGGGTGTCCTCCTGGGCGAAACTTTTCAGAGGAAGTGGAGCCGGACTGAGCCGAGCTGGATCCACTTCCATTTTATCGAAACATTCTTTAAAAAGAACGCTGACTGACGCTCCTGTATCCACAAATACTCTGTGGATCAGTTTGTTTGCCACTCCGGCTTGAATGACAATAGCGTCTTGGTGAGGAGAGATGGCTGGGACGGGATCGGCATCTGAAAATGTAATCACTTCGTCTTTCTTCAGCCTTTTATGTGTCGGCTCCTCTTGATTGGAACCTCTGCGTTCTGCTTTTAGGGACGACTTAGTCTTCCCGGCAGGGAGAGCATCAATAGTCTGGATTACTCCATCATATTGCGGCTCGTCGTCGTCTTCGGGATCTTCATGCCTTTTCGGATCCTGAGGATTGCAGTTCGCACCTCTCTGCTTTTTGTTCTTTTTCGGCTGCTTGCTTTGGTATTTTTTTAACGTTCCTGTTTTTACAAGAACATCAATACCTGCAGCCAAATTTCGGCACTCCTCGGTATCGTGACCGTGGGCTTGATGGAAGGAGCAATATTGATCCTGAGGTCGCCGCGCGGCTGATTTCGTCATCCGCTTTGGTTTTTCGAACATATCGGAATGTAGTTCGAAAATTTCCGTTCTTGACTTGTTTAATGGTACGAACTGAGCGGGCGGCTTCTCAGGATTGAGACGTGGCCCCAATCTGCCTTGTACCGGTGCCCTTTGAATTCTTTCAAAAGGAGTTCGGCGAGGAAGCACCTGGCCGCTTTGATCGGGCTTCTTTTTCTCTTCTCGGGATGAGCTGTCTAAAGACCGTTTTCGACGGTCTGCCTCATCCGCACGGGAAAACTGGTCCGCAATGTCCCACATTTCTTGAGCTGTTTGCGGACCGCACTCCACGAGCTTTCTGTAGAGAGCTCCGGGCAGGATTCCATTTTGGAATGCCGAAATGACAAGTAGATCATTGAGATTATCTACTTGTAGGCATTCCTTATGGAATCTCGTCAGGAAGTCGCTGATCTTTTCGTCGCGACCTTGACGTATAGAAAGCAGCTGAGCCGAAGTAATTCGGGCTTCCGCTTTCTGAAAGAACCTCCTATGGAAAGCATCCATTAGATCTCGGTAGGATCTAATGCTGCTTTGAGGAAGGCTGTCGAACCACCTTCTGGCGTTCCCGATGAGCAGCTCGGGGAACAGCTTGCACATATGGACCTCATTGAGACCCTGGTTCGCCATATTATATTGATAGCATCCCAAGAAGTCATGAGGATCCACTAGCCCGTCATAAGTCATTGACGGTGTCCGGTAGTTCCGCGGCAAAGGAGTTCGGGTGATATCGTCCGAGAACGGAGTCTTTAATGCTCCGTACATGGCGAACCCGACATCTCTTCGGTACGGAGGAGATGGAGTTCTCCTGTGGTTCCGGTACCGAGGAGGAACAGGAACATGTCGGGGTTGAGGATTCTTTCTCCTGGAAGACACGTCACTACTGCGGTAGTGACTTTCATGTCTGGATGAGGAGGGAGAATCCGCCGTTGTCTTCTCCGGCTGTTGGCTCTTCTGCAGGAAGGTTAAGAACTCCTCCTGCTTCTCGGCCAAGAACAGCTTGACAGCTTCATTTAAATCGGGCTGCTGGGAAGACTCGGTGCGATCTCTCCTGGAGTGGCTTGTTCCTTCTTCGTGAGAACTGGAGACAGATTTCTCACGAGGCTGCTTTCCAGGCCTATGGGCTGCTGGATTAGCTTCCTCATGGTTATCACGGACGGAGGCACGGGTGTTATGTGATCTGGTATGCATTTTTTTTTTAGTGGTGGAAAAAGGATCAAAAATTCGCTTTATCACAGATTTGGTTCTCTGGTTTCCCACAGACGGCGCCAGTGATGAATCCGCGAATTTCTGATGTTTGTAAATGCGGGTAGAAGATAAAGACTACGACACAAAGAATTTACGTGGTTCGATTTACTGAAGTAAATCTACGTCCACGGGAAGAAGGGAGGGCAAGATTGTATTGCTTGATCTGGGATTACAGCTTACAACACAGACTTGCTATATGATCTTTTATCTCTAGAGTTAGTAAATCCTGGTCTATCAGATCTAAGTTCTATTTATATATTGAACTGAGATCGTGGCTTGCATCACCACCCTAAGTCGTGGAGGTCATGGAGGTCATGAGATCCTGCATGGCCACTAACTAGGCAGTGGCTTACATCATCAGTAATTATGTCGTGGATGTCGTGGAGGTCATGAGAGCCTGCATGGGTCCACCACTAGATAGATCGTGTAGTGGAGGTCGTGGCTCCCAGTTCGGTATTGCCGAGCAGCTTTTGCCGATGCTGAGACCGAACTGCTGAACTATTGCCGAGCAGCTTTGTAGAGCTTGATGCCGACCTGAGAGCAAGAGTTTGATTGGTTGGCTTTTACCGAGCTGTAGGCTGGGGCCGAACTCTTTGGTTGTGCCGAACTGAACTTCTTTAGTCATGCCGGACTGATACTCTTTAGTCATGCCGAACTGATACTCTTTCTTGGGCTTTAGGCTGATGGGCTTTACTGCTGTTGGGCTTGTTTAGTACGTACTCCATCATATAGCTTAGTCTTGGCTTGGCTTGGCTTGGAGTTGTTTTTATCAGAATTCTCTCTCTCAACTAACCTTGCATCTAATTGTATGATGATAGAATGAAAATACACCACCCTTCCTATTTATAAACTTTTTACAGGTACGGTGGCGGACGCAGAAATAAATTATAGGAGGGGCTTAACAGTAAATTTTGTTATCGATATATTCCCTTCATCCTAATAAGGATGACCTCTTCTTTTAGCGTAATGGAATTTTATAAAGTGTTGTTTTGTGTATTTAGTGAAGAAAGAGAATGAAGCAGATATAAAAGTATTTCTTTTATACATGTTTGAATGCATAACGTAGACTAAACGCAAAAGGTCATTTTTAAATAATCAGGAGCTCATGATTAGATTGTTTTTCGTCCATGCAATATGTTTGACGCTCACAAGATTAATGAACCACAATAAGAAATTTTCTAAAATAAAATAAAAACAAACTAACAATAACTTTGTATTATCTAACGGTTATTATGGTGTTGTACTATTCAAAATGATCTTCTCTTCGATGTTGTTACATAACAGATATCATACAATGTAAATGTGTGGGCAATTTTAATTCAAAAGACTTGCTTTCTCACCAAGTAAACAAATATATAAGAGTTATGCTTCAAATAAAATTTTAAAATATAATAATGACTATAATGATATATTGACCAAAATGATCATGTTTCAATGCTACTACCTAACAGAGATTGTACAAAGAATAGCCGTATTATTTATCTACATTTTGCATTTAAAACTAAATTTTCATATAAAATAAATTCTATATAAAAATCACAATCACAAAATGAATAAATATACTTACTAAATACTAGTAATACATAATATTAATCAAATACAATACAAATATAAAAAAGAAATAACCTTTCATGAGAAAACGTTTACAAAATTTTTAATGAACACGTCTGCACACGTTTAATTTTATTAAAAGTGAAACAATTGTAACACGTGTAAAGGCTACAAGTAATAGTACCGGACATGACTTTTCAAATACCAAGTTTAGTGCTCTTTTATTTCGCCTTCTTTCTATAGCGTCTCTGAAACGATGTCTCTTGATACTCTCGGCTTATCGTTGTTTTAAGTTTTTCTCATTCTTCTTCCCAGATACACTTTTTCCGTCGGCTGCCATTGTTTTAAGTTTTTCTCTGCAATTTTAAATCTCAGCCCCTCATTCTCATTAATCTCTCAACAATTTAGACTTCAAAGGCCTTAAACTGGAGAGGGCTAAAGACACATTCTAAAAATTTTAAAAAAATTTGAAATAGAAATATTAAAAAAAAAAAAAAAAGTTGGGAGAGGCTTAAGCCCCTTATCGGTTGTTAGTGGCTTGCTCCCCATTAGGCAAATTTGCAAGTTTCTACTCAATAAAATAATGACGCGGTATTACAATGTTACCTTTTGTTGAATTAAATGAAAATAGTAACCAAAAAGAACAAAGAGTTAATACAAGGCACGATCAATAGAGTCATATCATATGTATACATTGTGTGTTTCAAATTTGATATACTACCTAAAAAATGTTGAATTTTAAAATAAAAATACTCTATTAGTATTATTATGAGAATATTTGATTTTATGTAGCAGTACAAAATAATTGCATTTACATTGAATAAATTGCAGTAGAAAAGAAAAAAAAGGTTTGTATTCGTAAGTTACATTTGCATAATTTGTTGAACTAAAAGAGTTAGCGTCAGCTTGTTTCTTTCCGTATTTCCTACCCTCGATTCATCTCTCATTAGGGCAAAAGTGATGGCGCCATTAGAAGATTTAGAGCGAGATTATCCAATCATCGATTCCAATTTCCGTATGTTCTGTGCTTCTCACGGCATTTTCACCGGTTCGTTTTATCCCCTTATTGCTACTGGCTAGTCTCCTAATCAGGACAGAATCCTATGTTGAATGATCTTGCTTCTTATTCGTTTTGCAGATACAGATTTCCTTATGCATGATCTTTCTGCATTAGAGGCTTTTGCTAGACAAGACTATGCACCGCAAAAATTGGAACATGTTAGTCATTTTAGCAACAGATGTCAATTACAAACTTAAATTATAGTACTACTCTATGTATGAGTTTATGTGTTGTTCTTGGAATTAGGGAATTAAGCAAATTTTGTCTATAATAGAGAGTGGGCAACGACCTTGGCTAAATGGTTTGGAATTGTTAGAAGATTCTCAACTTAACAAGTGTACTTTATCCACAGGATGTGAAAGGTAATGTCGCTACGACTATGATTTATACTAGTATCATTCAATGGGCAAACTTAAAAATTGATAATGGATTCTGGACTAGTATTGATATTCTTCTGCAAGGAGGACTGCGTGCGGGTCATGTAACAGAGCTAGTCGGGCCATCATGTTCTGGTAAAACTCAAGTATGAATCAAGACAGTGTTTGGTTGTTCTGTTGATATGGAATAAGCTCTTATTGAGCTGACATTTTGAGTCCAGTATTCCTTTCTTAGAAAAGTTTATCTTGTAGGTTTGCCTTAAAGCTGCATCACATGTAGCAAGGAACTCTTTGGGCAAGGTGGTCTACTTTGATACCGGCAACTCCTTTTCACCTAAACGTGTCGCACAGTTTCTCAGTTTTTCGCCAGATCCTTCCACTACACAGGTGATATAATCAATTTGAGATTGTTGTGCTTTTGGCTCTCTCTGTTGATTTACTGGTGTCAAACAATTTAATCATGGAGTTGGAGGTTTTTCCATCTCTCTTGTATATGGAATCCAGCTGCCTTTGTTTGAATCTTTAGTTAGTTACTACGCTACCTCTTATTAAGTTTGGTAATATAGTTTGAATTTGGTAAATGTATATGTGTGTGCTGCTTTATAAACATTAAAAAGTGGTCACCAAAAAAAAAGTGATAGCGATTCATATGGTTCATGCATCCATATATTGGCAGAGCTGCACTACTGCTCCCTCTCTGTAAATAAGACATGATTTCATTTCCTGTCATTTCTTCCTTGTTTTGATGTTCTTTTGTGTTAACACTTTGATGTGCGTTCATCGTTGTTTTTTTACAGCTAAATAAAACTGTCGAACGAGATATGAGCAGCATAGTTTGCCATTCTGTGTTTGACATCTTTACCCTCCTTGACATGCTCCGCCAGTTAAGGAATAATTTGAGATCTCAGGTTTTCTGTCATACCTCCAATTTCTGTCTCTATTTGTTAATCAAATATGTTGGTCACAAAAGAAATATTTTTCTGCAGATTAGTTTCCAGATGAGGATGCTTATCATCGACTCACTTTCATCACTTATAGCTCCAGTTCTTGGGGGTGGTGGTGTACATGGTATACATCCAGTTTACACATTCATCTTAAGATTGCTAACAAGGCCGTTGGGCATAATCATTTCCACGAGGGCCCAATCACAATTTTTTAATAAACTCATGAAAATGATAGTAGCTTATTTGCATAAAACCACAGAACACTTTTTTCTTTCTTGTTAGTTTTAGCTTGTGGGGGGATCGACAATTCAACTACTATTAATCATGTAATATCATGATTGCGTTTATAAATGGTGAAATGCTCGATTGTCTGTCTCAACTGCTATCACGTATAACTGAATTTCACATGTTCCTAAAGTTTTTGCTTCATGGCCATGTGCAGGACATGCCTTAATGGCGACTGCTGGGCTCTTGTTAAAGGAGATTGCACATGAGTCTAACCTCTGTGTCGTGGTAATTGTTACATCATTTACTTTCTTTTCAAAATGGTATAGAAGATTTAATCACCAAATCTTCAGTATGATAGATGATGAATGCATAAATACATATCCACTTTTGTTTTTAGATCCACATAAATTTATTTTGTTCTATAGTATAACCAATCAAAGGCTTGTGCTTCAGGTGACAAACCACATGGTGGCCGGAGAAGCTGGTATGTTGAAACCAGCGCTGGGGGAGAGTTGGAAGAGCATTCCACATGTTAGGCTTCTGTTATCCGGGAAGTATTCAGCCAATGGTACCCGCATCAAAATACTTAAACATCCATATCTGGTAGGTCTCTCGTCTTCCGGCATATGCTATTCAGACAATACTGTCTCATTAACAGCACAGTATTAACATTAGTGATGTCCAAGTAAAAAAAAATATACATTGCTGATATCTATTCTTCAATAATAGCGCCCCTTACGAAGGAAGGTGAAGCACTAGACAAAGCGTGTGTTAAGAACAAAACTAAGAGTGAGGACATGCAGGAAATTTCTGGCTTGTGTAAGTAGAGTTTAGGAGGTTCGATATTCGAAGAAAGGGAAAAATAAGCGTGTATCCGAAATCCGAATGCACAAGATGATTATTTCGTTTTAAATAGTTGTTCTTCCCATGAGAATTTTCCTATCGCAATTGCTGCAAGATTTCTGTGATTCAATGTTGGAAAGGTTGTGATATGAGGTGCTTGTTTTTCTTCATCAGGCTAGTGGAAAGAGCACAGACTTTGTGGTAATATGATTTAACCACAAAGGAAAGAGCCATTGCTATTTGCTAGGAAGAAAAGAAGAAACAGAGCTACAAAAGGAGATTGATTGCATGAAGAAGGATTGTAATTCAGATTTGTCTTCACTCTGTGTTAGAATGTGAATTAACAAATTGAGCTTCAACTTTCAATCAATACACTTTGATGAAGACCTTGATATGAATAGCATGAGCATTTGAACGTAAACAATGGCAAGAACACAAGGGAATTACGTGGTTAGGCCTTTGCAAGCCTACGTCCACGGGAGAGAAGGGAATAGCTTTATTGATCAATCTTTGTACAACACTCACACTCGATTACAATCACAGAACTGAGCTACAATATGAATCTACTCACAAGACTCACTCAATCACACTCAGCTATACAAAATTGGTCACTCTATACGCTGTGTGTGTATGCGGAATATGGAAGAAACTCAACTTCCAAGTTGAATGTTGATTTGAATAATGAATGCTGCTCGGGTAGAATTGAGTCTTTATACTCTTCAAGGCTCACCATAACCGCTTGTGAAAGCCAACAGATTCTATAACTGAATCTTGAAATCTTGAGCAACCGTTTGAACCGCTATGCACCCATGCATCATTTTCAACCTCCTTTCCTAACAAGTCTCCACCTAGGTTGAACAATGATTAATCTTCTATCCCCCCTTTTATCTCCATTCAGCTCCCATTTATCTCTGAACCACAGCTACCAAATCCAAGCAATGAGCATACTTGGACACAACAGAATCTTGGTTAACATGTCCGCAGGGTTATCCTCTGTCCCTATCTTCTGAATCTTCACTTCTCCTTTACTTACCTCATCTCTGACAAAGTGTAACCTCACATCTATGTGTTTACTCCGTTCACGAAACACTTGATGCTTTGATAGACTTATTGCACTGTTACTATCACAATGCACTGTGATAGCTCTCTGTTGTACCCTAAAGTCACTTAGGATTCCTTTAATCCAGAAGCTTTTTTTTCACTGCTTCAGCAAGTGCAATATATTCAGCCTCCGTTGTTGACAAGGCTACCACGGATTGTAAACCAGATTTCCATGAAACAGCAGAACCATATAAGGTGAATATGTAACCTGTCTGTGACTTCCTATTGTCATAATTTGTGGCGAAATCAGAGTCACAGAAGCCCATAGCAGCATCCTTTGTTGAGTCATACCCCTTCCTGTACAATATCCCAACACTGCCAGATCCTTTAAGATATCTTAAGATCCACTTTAGAGCCTGCCAATGAATCTTACCCGGATCTGACATGTATCTGCTTACACAGCTTATGGCATGAGCTATATCAGGTCTAGTGCACACCATAGTGTACATCACACTCCCTACTATGTTAGCAGAAGGCAGATTACTCATCTCTTTCCTCTCTTCTTCGGTCTTAGGCTTCTGCTCTGAGCTCAGTTTGAAATGTGCGCCTAGAGGAGTCATGACTGATCTTGACTCAGTCATCTGGAACTTCTTCAATACTTTGTTGATGTAATCCTGTTGTGTTAGCCACAAGGTTCCCTTCCTCCTATCTCTTATGATATCCATTCCCAATATCCTTTTTGCATCACCTAAATCTTTCATTTCAAAACATGCACTCAAATCTAATTTTATCTTCTCAATTTCACACATATCTGAACCTGCAATCAGCATGTCATCTACATAGAGAAGCAGGTATGCTATTGCTCTTCCATTCTTCTTCTTCTTCATGTAAACACAGTTGTCATATTCTGATCTACTGAAACCAATGCTCAACATGTGTTCATCAAATCTCTTATTCCATTGCCGGCTGCTTTGCTTTAATCCATAGAGGCTCCTCTTCAAGAGACAAACCTTGTTCTCATTTCCTGGCTCAATGAAACCCTCTGGCTGCTCCATGTAAATACTCTCCTCCAACTCACCATGAAGGAATGCCGTTTTTACATCCATTTGCTGCAGTTCCCAGTCGTTTTGACACACTATGGCCAGCAGAATCCTAATGGAACTGTGCTTCACCACACGAGAGAAAACCTCATTGTAGTCTATGCCTTCTTTCTGTGTGTACCCCTTAGCAACAAGCTGAGCCTTATACCTCACTTTGTTTCCAAGAGCTGCTTCAATCTTCCTCTTGAAAAATCCACTTGCATCCAATCAATTTCTGTAGTTTAGTCTTTGTCACCAAAATCCATGTGTTGTTCTTGACAAGTGACTCCATTTCTTCTTTCATTGCTTTTATCCATCTGGCCCTCTCGCGACAGTGCTATCAAAAAAATCTGAAAGTGATTGGTATATTGTTAGTGAAAAATGGGAAATTATCTATTTTATTTCTTTTCGCTTTTTTTATTGGTGTGAAAATAAAAGGAAAACTAATATCGCGTGTGCACATGTAATAGTGATCACAGTTGGTAGTATTTTTTTTATGTTGGAGCTAATTATGTTTCTATACCATTACTGATATTTTCCGCTCTATTTTTTTACTTCCGCAAATTTGCTCACATAACTGCATTATATTATACATTGAATCAATTAACAATGCTTTTTATAAATGCCCTCAGCATGTTTTTATTAATCACAAAAAGTAATACTTAAAAATGAAAATTTAGGTCAAATTTATACGAATTGTTTTTTGTATTTTACTATAAACATGTTTTTGGAAATATTTATTTTATTGATTGTGAAATAAAATAATCATAGAAAAAGCATAATAATTAAATGAATAAAGATCCAATAGATATAGGCCCATTTCGTACTCAAATTATATTGGGCCATGTTTCAATTTTAGAGCCCACTAGGTTTTGCCTATAAATTGAATTAGGGTTTTAGTATCTGTCTTCTCGTCTCTGCTGATCTCGCAAACCCTACATCCCACAGCAAGGAAGAAGAAATTAGAGATGGGTAAGAACAGTGATTCGTCTTTAATTACAAAAAAGGCGTATATATTTCAATTTTGTTTCGTGCATTTATTGATTTCTGTTTTATTTGATATATTCAGCGAGGATTAAGGTTCACGAGCTTAGGCTGAAGAACAAGGTGGAGCTGCTGGCGCAGCTGAAGGATCTGAAGGCGGAGCTTGCTCTGCTGCGCGTGGCGAAGGTCACCGGAGGCGCTCCCAACAAGCTGTCGAAGATCAAGGTGGTTAGACTGTCGATTGCCCAGGTGCTGACCGTGGTTTCTCAGAAGCAGAAGTCTGCGCTGCGCGAAGCATACAAGAACAAGAAGTACTTGCCTCTTGATCTCCGCCCTAAGAAGACTCGTGCTATCCGCCGCCGCCTCACCAAGCACCAGGTACCATTCATTTTCTGATAGATAGCTTGTTTATATGGAGGATTTTTATGATTTTTGAGCTCTGTTGTGTTATTATTTTGACTAATGGCTGATTTTTTTTTATTTTGTGTCTATTATAGATTTGCGATTTCTATTTTCAATAGCTTCATATACATATGCTACATTCGGTTAATTGCCTCCTTTAACATATTTGGAAGTTATGATGCAATTTCTTAAGATTATTTTTGTTGTTTATTTTGATTGTTCATTTGCCTGTAAACACTATGATAAGTGTATTACTTTAATTTATTTTTGTAATAGTGTTGATTGTTTGCCTTAGAAACCTCAGATAATCATCACTGTATCACATATCATCAGTTGAAGTTTACGCACATCAGATTAGTATTTTACATTTAAATGGCATAGCTTTTCTGTTTTTGGATATTGATTCTCCTTAGCTAATACAGTAGTTCACTTGAGACTTTGTTTTATTCTTCTCTTCTAGTTTTAGGGCTTGGGCAGATTTAAGAAGTAACTTAATTATAATGAGAGTGAGACTTGTAAATGCCACTAGTTACGTTTGACCATGTATGTCAAAAGCAATTACTGTATAAATCTGAATTCTTCCCCTTGTGTGCATGTTTAAGGAATAAATCTTAACATGTACGCATTGTGGGTGGGTGTTGTGCTGCTGTGTGCTTATGTCATTTCAGCATCTGATGCTCATATGTCCAAAGATTTTATGTTCAGTTGGGCAATACTGTGTTTGGTCTTTGCTATTCTTGAATGTGCCGGTTCTCTTGTATTTCTCGAGTTCTCTTGTATTTCTCGAATCATCTACTGTACTTCCATGGTGTCTGACTATCTATATTGGTCCTTGTTTCAGGCATCTTTGAAAACAGAGAAGCAGAAGAAGAAGGAGATGTACTTCCCTCTAAGAAAGTATGCTATCAAAGTTTAAGTTCTTTGTTTTAAGGGATTTTGTTTCTGTTGCTCAATCTTAAGGAATGACAATTTTTTGTTTGAGTCAACTATTATATTTGCAATTAGTTGAAATGGTGATATTGAGACATGAAATCCAAGTACCCATCATCTTAATTTTTATTCATTGGCATAATCATCTTCTATACGGAGTACAAGAAAAAGATCATCAATGTTGATAGCCAACTAACAAAAATATTATCTGTTTCAGTTTTTCACATAATAGTGGACAAGCCCAAGTCACAAATTATTTTTTTTTATTTTTGCTTATATTTTAATTTAACTAGAATAAATATGTTTGGACTATAATAAATTAAAAAAAAATGCATAATTTAAAAAAACAAAATTCAAACTAAATCTTTGTTGTATTATATAGATAGGGAAAATTATACAACGATAATTTTATAGAAACTAAAAAAAACATCGCCACCGCTGCCTACTTGGTGGCGTCATCAGAATCCGACACTTCTTCACCACCTTCGCCGCCGCCGCCACCGCCGACACTTCCCCTCGCCTCGGCCGCATCGTCCATCCCCAACTTCGACCTCAGTCTCAGTATGAGGTCGTAGTACATGTCCTTGGTGTCCGGGTCGGTCGACTTCTCGTACAAGGACAAGTTCTCCTGAAGTTGCTTCATCATCTGCACCTTCAGGGTATGGGTCAACGCGGATCTAGCTTCCCGGATTGCGGCATGATGGCCCTTTGGGCGTGGGCACCTGGAGAGTGACGAGGGGGGCTCATATGAAACATCGTCGTTCAGGTCGAAGGTGCGTGAGCCGCTACTACTGCTGTAGTTGCCGGCGGCGCCGATCCTTGTCCGCTTCACACCAGGAGCACACTCTTCCTCGCAGATGGCCCTGAACTTCGGGGAGTCTCGCAGAACAAGGAACTCTTCCCAGTAGCTGAACTTGGGCCACCCTTCAGTATTGAACAACTGACACGACAACGCTTGTATGTCGGCTTCGCCGCGGCCGCTCTCAGCAGTGCAGAGTTGGTTGTCGTATATGCCAGTGAACCTCTTGAGGGCTCTAGTCATCCTGTTGAACTTCTTCCGGACCTGGTCGTGTGTACGCTGCACGGTGCCTGGTGGTTTGAATCCGTTGTACACCGCTAGGACGCGGTTCCAGAAGCAAACGTCGGTCTGATCTGTACCAACTGTGGGATCTGTCGTGACTGTATCCCAGGCCCTAACAATAGCAACGAACTCTTCCGTTTTGTAGAATGTCCCCCGTCCACCGCCACCGCCCTGCTGCCACCGCCGCTGCCATCGGGCCCGCCGCCACCGTCGTCGCCCTGCTCTCCGTCGAAGCCGCTTTGCCTCCCGCCGCCGCCGCCTCTCTTCCCGTCTCCACACAACCAGACGTCGGGGTCTCCGGTGTCCCCATCAACTGTTCCCATGTGAATCTATCAGATTCAGACAGAGGAGATTGAGTGGATTGGAATTGAGAGAATTGGAAATGTGTGGATCGAAATTGCTGAGAAGGGGTGTTGATCGCGTCCATGATGGGCCGGTAGTCGCTGAACCCCGATTGGGGACTACCCACGTTCCTCTGCTGATGAGAGGAGGACTGACCCCGATACTGGGGTGTCTGTTGCCACGACGGCGGCGATTGAGGACTCTACATCTGGTTTGGAGAGAGGGTGGAACTTGATCTCCACGGTTGGGAAGATGGAAAGTTGTCGTATCCCGAGTCTCCATAACTAGGGGAATCATCATCTCCACCTTGCATTTTTTAGACTATAAAAATTGTAGAGAATGAAAATTAGGGTTGTTCAAATGTGTGAACTGAAAAATGGTGGAAAATGGAGTATATATAAACAATTTTCGAAAATATTAAAAAAAAGGGATTGTGCGGGCATTGGGCTCACGGCCGCCACAATAGCGCGCCACGGCCCAGCGCCGAAGCGCCGCGGCCTGGCCAGCTTGGTGGCGCTCAGTTGGTCTCACCCCCCGCCGCGGCTCACCGTGGCCTCAGCAATAGGGAGCCGCGGCCCAGCCACCCCCGGGCCGAGAGCCGCGGCTCCCCTATCGTGGACGTCCTTAGAGCATCCACAATGGATGCCCGATCTGGCGCTTGATCGCACGAGATCAGGCTCGGGCGCCATCGGGCATCCATTGCAGGCGCCCGATGGATCGGGTGCCCGAGTATCTCAACTGAATGATCGGTCATCCCACTCGGGCGCCCATTGCAAAGCCGCGCCCGAGCTTGATTTCACTTTTTCAATTTTTTTAAGTTTTATTTTTTAAATTTCTATCTATAAATATACCTTATTTTCACTCATTTCTCACACATCTCTCAACCCTCACACAACATCTCTCCAATCAAACACTCACTTTCACTCACTTTTCCAAAATGAATCCCGGAGAAGATATAAATCGGGCTATGGAACGCACAATGTTTGCTTTCGGGAATCAGATTCTCGCAAGAATTCGTGCAATACAAGAGCAAGAGTAGGCCGAAGAGCAGGTCTCGAGGTCCATCCGCCACCGAACATCCGTCCGTCGAGAGCATGGCCTAGCTCATCAACGTCTGTTCGAGGACTAATTTAGTGTCTAATTTGCTATTTATAATGTGTAAACATAAAAAACAATATTAAAATTTAAATACAAATTTTTTATAAGGCTTTCCACCATGGCATCACCATTGCAGAAAGAAAGGGTATGCTGATGTGGCCATCACTGGCGCATCCACTGTGGAGGCTGTTATAGCCTAATATTATTTTTGTATTGGAATTGATTTCTTATCTTTTTCTTTTTTGTATTGGAATTGATTGTTAGTGAGTAGGAATCGGCTCTACGTTCGTCTGTTACTCGTACTAAAATTTATTTTCTTGGTTTGTTATAGAGTTATCTTAGGAGATGTAGTCACTCATTTCATACCATAATTTCTAATCCAATTTTAAATTCGGTCAATTTGACCCATTAAAGCAGGAGGGCCTACGATGGGAAAATACCTTTAAACTTTTGAATGTTAGTTACTAGTATAATATTTTTGACATAACATCGAATGTGTTTCACGTAAGAAAGAATAAGAGGATCCAAATCCGTGCTCTTGCCCGCGAGCACGGATGTGGGTCCGACCCCACTTTTTCTGCCTGCTCTTAGGCAAGAGTACAACACCCATATCTGTGCTCTTCCGTAAGGACGAGCACAAGGGTTTCACCATTCTATTATTCAATTTAAATAAAAACATTTCCCCAAAATTAAATTTCATTAAAAATATCCGGAATAATATTACAAATTACAATAAAACTAAAAATTACATAATTAAATTCCTAAAAAATAAAAATTACATAATTAAAATCCTAAAAAATAAAAAGCACATAATTAAAATCCTAAAAAATGAAAATTACATAATTAAACTACTAAAAAATAAAAATTACACAATTTAAGCGTAAAAATTACATCCGGGGAAGACTAGTCATCATCCGACAATACCCCCCAACATTCTTCGGAGACCCCGTATCATCGCCACATGCGATCGAAGTTGCTCGGGGGTCATATTTGACCTATCGGCCAAATTGAGTTGGGCCAAAACCCCCCACAACGAGTTGGTGGGGGGGTTGAGGTGGCACATATGGAGTGGGATGGAGTCGCGGTGCGACATCCGCCTTCTTCCTTCCTTGCGGTCGGCGTTGGGAACCGCTCGGGCCGGCGTCGGGGTTACTTAAGTTAGCTCCGGCAAGTTGGCTAGCCACGTCTTCGGAGCCGGCGTCGGATAGAGATACCGACCTTGACCGTTTGGAGGAGCCGCTAGAGGAGGATGTTACGCCTCCCCTATACTTCGGATGCGACCGCGTCTCCTGCCAAATGTTGAGGTACGTGAACGGCTTGTAGTTCATGGATTGGTAGGTCGACAAGGCAGAACTGATGATGTCGACCTCGCTCCGACCGCTCCCCGCCGACCGCTCTTCCTGGAGGTAATACCCCTGTAACTTTTGGATTTCTTCGTTGGCTCTGTATATGGCGTTGTGCACCATACTCTCGTTGCGCTCGATTGTTCCAGCCGGCCGGTTTTCATTGTATCGGCGACAGATGCGCCACCAATAATGATCACCGGATTGGTTCGTGCCAACCTCCGGATCTTCGGAGATTGACAAGAACGCTTTGAACAATTGCTCCATCTCCGCCGGAGTGTACGGTGTGCGGACACCGCGAGTAGGAGGAGTCGGAGTTTGGGAGGGGCCGCTCGACCTCGCTCTAGGCTCGGGTGTCCACCCGTATTGCCCTTTGGGGGCATCTTGATCGTCGATCGTGTAAGGCCGGTAGCCATCCGGAACTTCCGAACCTTGGGTTTGAGGAGGGGCCGAATATTCCGTTTCCAGACTAGGAAACGGTTGTGAGCCGAACCACTCGGGGTTCCAACCGTGGGAGCCGGGGGGGTGATCGTCGTGGCCGGACATTGTTATGTTGTAGGAGTGGAAGAAAGATTGAGAATTGAGAATGGAAATGAGAGAATGTAGATGAGAATTGTGTAGTGTGGTGTGAATTTTTTGGTGTGAAAGTGGGGGTATTTATAGATGAAAATGTGTATTTTTGGGGGAAAAATTGAAAAATAAACTAAAAATGGGTAGAAAATGAATATAATTTTTTGGGAAGTGGAATTTTTTTTTTTAAATTTTAATCAGATTTTTTTAATTAAAATTCGATTTAAAAAAAAATTTGCCAACGGCCAATCACCACCTGCCCGTATGCTGCTCGCTGGCACGGACGTGCTCGATGCATCGAGCAGTGCCGTGCCAGCGGCGGACAGCGATGCCGTGCCGCTGGCACGGACGGACAAACAAGCTGCAGCTCGCCGATGTGGATGCTCTAAGTAAACTATTGCACATTTCTGGATCTCGAAAAAAGGTCATTTGTTTTAAATTCCCCGGAACTGAGGCGGACATTTAACACTCTTTTTATATTTTAACTAAATAACTCAGACATAGAGTAGTACTCTCTCTCAGCTATAAGAAAGTATGAATTACTATTTATTTATTGCTAGTTCATATTAATAAAGTATGTAGTATTTTGGAGTATAAATTATCCTTTACATACTCATTTTATTTACAACTTATACCATTATACTATGTTACTAATAATATAGAACTCACTCTCTATTAATACTACTTACAGTACACTTTATCTCTTTTTCCTTCTACCATTATACTCCCTCCGTTCCATGCTACTCGCACTTTTCATTTTAGGTCGTAAATTTGGGATTGATTTTTTTGTGTAATTAAAAAAGAATTTTTAGGTGTAATGAGACATCACTTAATAAAAGAGCTCTTAACTTAAACTAACATATTAATTAAATGTATTAATTCTAACTTAAATTATAAATAGTGTAAGGACTTTGTGGCGAGCCGAAAAGCAAACGTGCGAGTAGCACGGGACGGAGGGAGTACTATGTTACTAATAATATAGAACTCTCTCTCTATTAATACTACTTACATAAAACTCATGTAAAATCAAATATTCATAATACTTTTCAAAGACTGAGGGAGGGAGTAGTGGTAAATATTATAGTAACAAAAATAAGATTATTATCTTAAGCAAGTTTTCAAGAATCTGCTCTAGTTTAACAAAAGCAACTCTCCGATTGATTGGTTGAAAGTAGGGATGTCAATGTAACCCGAACCCGCGGGCCGGCCCGAATAACCCGATAAAAATACAGGGTTAGGGTTGTAATTTCGCAGCCCGAATTTAAAATCGGGCCATTCGGGTTGTCGGGTTAGGCGGGCTGACCCGTTCGGGTTACGGGTTGGCCCGTCGGGTTGAAGGCTTCTACACAACAAGCAGTTTTTATAACGGTCATAACTTTCTCTACAAAGCTCCGACTGAGGCGTGTAATATATCCACACGAAGCTCTTTCGAAGACGAAGAGAATGATATGTATTAGAGGTTTATCAGACTTCAAAATCGCGAGAAACATTGACTCAAACAAGGCTGCTGGACATCCACATATTTTGTGTACATTTTCTAATCAATTTTCTATCATTTCTCAACAAACATATAAACATACCAAAATATAGAAATATAATCAAAATCATCCAAAACAACCCTCTAAAACCATGCAAAATCCAAATACGTCAACCGACTATATAAGATCACGAAAAAAATCACCATGTGGTTCATGGATTCATAAATACTCGTATGTAAAAGCTTTCTTTTAGTATATTTCCAATATAATAGTGCAAAGTGTTTTGACGCCGCTTCGTCATTGAATTATGCGTACTTTGATGATTCTTAAAACAAAGATAAATTATTATTTGACTTATTTACAGCTGGAATAAATTAAATTTGACCAATCATAATTCAAGAAAACTTAGAGTTACTCCAATTAGCTAGCATCTTGATAATTCACTCTTTAACAATTCAAAATATTTTTGTTACATCTACGATGCACCTCTCACGTTATGAAAATTTTATTTAATTTTCTACGAATTGATTTATGTTTGAATTTTGAAACAAAGTGTTGATTTATGTTTTAAAGTACATAAACATACTATTTATAGATATTTTGTAAATAATTATGTAATGAATAAGTTATTTAAATTTAAATAACTTAATCTTTTTAAAAAATATTAAAGAAAATTAAAAATATGTATTTCATTGTTGAATGATTAATTAAAAATATTTATATAATTAAAGAAAATTTAAAATACGTATTATTTTTTGAAAATATTAAAAGAATTAAAAATACGCATTAGCCCGAATAACCCGGTGGGTTAGCCCGAAACCCGAAGGGTTAGGGTTAGGGTCGAACTTTTATAACCCGAAAAAATATAACCCGAATAGCCCGTATCCGAATGGCCCGACAACCCGAACGGGTTGGCCCGATTGACATCCCTAGTTGAAAGGCATGAATAGAACAGTGGCGGACGCAGAAAATGATATTAGTAGGGGCAATATTTTCAGAATTTTCTCTAAAAGTTTATTTTTTAGTAATTTAAATTATTAATAGGGACTTTTGTATAAGAATTTGTTTAAAATTTAGATAAATTTTAAAAATAGTTAATAGAAAAATAATAAACATTCAATTCATTAGGGAAAATTTACTCTGAAATTTTACATAATTGTATCGTACTATCCCTGAATCAATAAAAGACAACATTTCCAAATCTGAAGTCAACCCTGAAAAAGATGTAACGAATATAAAATGTAAAAGCATATCTACTCAAAACTCTTAAGAACTTTCCGATTGTAACAATAAAAATTTGAAGCATTATTTGAGAATATTGGCGTAATTATAGATTTCCAGGCTAATGCCAACCAGTGTGAAAGTTATATGTAAATAATTGTAGTTAACAAAAGAAACATGAAAACGAGTAAATCCTATCCCTCGATTGGTAATATTATTATTTGCTCTACAATTAATATGACAAATGGCTTTAATTAGGAAAAATATACTGACGTTATACCAAACACGCTTTTCCCTTAAAAGGAAATTGTTTGGTATCTCTTTTTCGTAAACGCTTTCTACAGTCAACCGATTTTCCTTCCCTTTTCTTCATTTTTCCAGGTCCTTTCTTTCTCCATCATAAATTATATGGTTGTTACGCGTTTTTAACTCATTCTCACTTTTCCTATTTATTACTACAAAATATTTGTTCTATCATAATCAAAATATTCTAACAAGAAATATAATTGGATTTTTGTTCGTTTCAGAGAGACCATAAATGAGAAACAAACATAATTTTCACACGCTAATTAGCTACCCATTCCAAATTTCGAATTCACACTCCAACCATTATATACACATTCCACTGTTACTCTCCAAAACCAAAATCACAAATTCTGTAAATCCAATATCAATAAAATATAAAAAAATTGAAATAAAGACATATATAATCCTCTCTCCGTGGTGATGCCATTGCCACCTATGCGCCACCTTTGTCTCTCGGAGATCATGGCGGAGGAATGCATCAGCTACAACTACGCCGAATATATAATCAGGAAATGGGAAGTAGGTGCCGCCAAATTGAATACATTCTCATCTCTGTTTCTCGCCGACAGAAATGAAGCATACAAATTATTAGAAGCTATTATCGGCGTTCAACACGCCATGAACCACCATGTCAAGCTGAGCACCACATCTCGCAAACTCGTCGGAGCTCAAGAGTTGATGCAGATCGCGATGCACAGGCTCAGATATGAATTTTCCGCGATATTATCCGCCACAAGAAGCAGCAATCTCGACTCTGAATCGTTAAATTCTCAGGATCGAGATCGAGAAACCACGGCGACGGAAAGTGAGAGAGCGGTGGAGGATTTGAAGAGTGTTGCGGAGTGCATGATCGCGTGCGGTTATGCGAAGGAGTGTGTTGGTACTTATCGAATTGTGAGAAAATCGATCGTCGACGAGACGATGTATTATTTGGGGATTGAGAGGTTGAGAAATTCTGAATTGAGGAATATGGAGTGGAGGAATCTGGAGACGAGGATCAATACATGGCTGCGCGTGGTAAAGATTGCTGTGCAGAATTTGTTTAAACGAGAGAAGATTATCTGTGATGCCGTCTTCTCTTCATCGGAAAAGGTTGCGGAGGCGTGTTTCGCTGCAATCTCGACGGATGCGGCGGCGGATCTGTTTTCCTTCGCGGAGAGTCTCTGCAAATGCAAGAAGGTTCTCTCGCCGGAGAAGATATTCCGGCTGCTGGATCTCTATGAGGTGATCTCCGATTTGTGGCCGGACATTGAGCTTTTATTTGCCGATAAGCTTTCGTCGGAGGTGAGATCTCAGGCGGCGATGGCGCAGTTGAAGCTTGGGGAGACGGTTAGTGCTATGCTAGGTCAATTCGAAGAGGCGATTCGGAAGGAGACGTCGCCGCCTCCTATCGGCGGCGGTGTTCATCCCCTCACGCGCTACATGATGAATTTCCTCGTTGTTTTAGGCGATTACGACGCCGCGCTCTCCAGCATTTTGGAGGATTGGTCACCGGCGAATGTTCGGAGTACTCCGACGAAAAACCGTTTCTCCAGCCACGCATCCGGCGGCGAAGCGGATGCATCGGCACCGGAGATCAGCCGTCGCCTCTCGTGGCTGATTGTGATCCTCCTCTGTAAGCTAGACGGCAAGACGGCGGCGTACGACGACGTCGCATTGTCGTACTTGTACTTGGCGAACAACCTAAACTACGTCGTTTCGAAGGTTCGGAGCTCGAATCTGGGGATTCTGATTGGGGAAGACTGGATCGGGAAGCACGAGTTGAATGTGAAAGCCTACTTAACGAAATACGAGAAAATCGGATGGAGTGATGTCACCTCCGCCGCGACGCCGCCGGCGGAGGTGGCGGAGTCTGTCGAATTGTATTACGCTGGATTCCATGAGACGTGCAGGAAGCAGAGATCGTGGGTCATACCCGACCCGATAATTCGGGAAGAGGTCAAAATCTCGTTGCGTAAAAGGATACTTTCGGGTTATCGGGTCTTGTGCAAACGGATGAATAATATGCCGGATGTAATTGTCAGATATACCCCTCAAGAGTTAGATAATTACTTGTCAAACCTGTTTCAAGAATAAGTTGTGAAATGGTTATTAATACTGGGTTAATCTGAAAACCAACACTTGTTTTAATTTTTTACAATTTTGTGCATACGTTTAATTTTTGCATATTGATTACTAATATGCACGTAGTAAAAAGGATGCATAAATTCGTAGCTCGGGCCGATTCTAAGCGATTTGTGTCAAACATAAAATTTTACTACTATTATTGTGAAATTAAGAAATGACAAACTTAAATGTTTTAAATAATTTAATTTGACATTTAGGTTTAGGAAACAATCTCTACTTACACTCTGTTAATTCAGAACTCAAACATATAATTAAGTAAATAGTCGCACAGAAAATATATACATTACGACTAGAAAATATATTCCACTATAAAACTTTAATCTTAATAACCAAATTAACATCACCAGAACGAAAAAAAAGAAAAATATATGGGCTCAATATATTTTTTCATGGTTGGGCTTCCCTGATTCAATGGTCTACAATTTATATGGGCTCAACAAGGGAAGCCCAATATATTTTTTACAAAACCGGGTCCGATAATATTGAACAATTTAGCCCAAATGGATAATTTATATGAAAAAATGTTTGATCGATCTTGAATAAATTAAAATAGGCTTTTTTTCTACTAATACTTCAATTCAGTAATTAGTTAAAATTAGCTAGAGTAGAAACTAGAATTGAGGTTAAACATTAGTTACATAACCGTTTACCCAAGTAAATTTAAATTACCCATTGCCTATACAATTGTACACTAGGTAATTGATTAAATGTTACTACCATGTTGCTTTGTTTGTTGATATAAATATAATGCGGCTGCAATTAATCATATTTACACAGAAATGTCCAATAAGAGCATCGTTAACGCAGCGGGCCGGGCCGCTGTTGGGTCCCGGCCTGCGTCACGACGCGTTGGAGGAGAGCAATTTCCGGCTTGGGGGCCTGCCCCGGGGACATAGTCGCAGCTCCGGGCCGCGCCCGGGGCCCGTCCCGACCGCTCGTTAATCGTGCCCGTGCCGCACGCCTAGCGTCCCGGCCCGGAGTTGGATGTTTTCCGGGCCGGGCCGCAAGTGCCCAACATTTAATTTCTTTTTTTTTTCCATTTTATTGCCTATATATACTACATTTGTGCATCATTCTTCCACACTTTGCCCATTTCAATCCTCTTGTATTACAATATTTTCAGTTTCTATGGAGTGGTTTAACAACGACGAACTCCAGATGAACGAGTTCGTCAACGGCAACAATTGGTATGTGCCGCCGACGCCCAACCCGGATGCGACGCCTATTCCGGGGGTGGCTACTAACATGGAAATAACATCGCCAGTTGATATGGAGCCTGCTAAAGGGAGGGGCAAGGGCAAGGTTGCAGATGATGAGGGGCCAAAGAAGTATAGTCCACAGGAGACGTTGTGGCTAGCCAAGAACTTTGTCGACGTCTCCGAGGATCCTATCATCGGCAACCATCAGAGCGGCAAAGTGTTCTGGCAGCGGATTGCGGAGAAGTACAACGTTGGTCGCCCTAGAGGGTCGTTCGAGCGTAGCTACGTGAAGCTACGTAAGCATTGGGGTCGGGTCCAGAAGGAGATGAACAAGTGGAATGGCAAGTGGACCAACGTACTTTGGATGTGGCCGAGCAGGCACAGCGAGATGGACCTCGTGGATAAGGCCAAGGCGGAGTTCTTCTCTGACGGGAAGAAGCATTTCAAATACTTCGATGTTTGGAAGATTGTCGAGAAGAGCCCGAAGTACACCGATGGGGCAGAACCGGCGCCAAGTGGGGCGCCAAAGAGAACCAAAGTGTCTGCAGCTGGAAACTATTCTTCGAGCGAAGGAGGTCCGACAATCAACCTCAACGTGACAGACGACGACGTCTCCCTCTCATCCTCTAGCACTCAAAGCCGTCCGATGGGAACAAAGACGGTAAAGAGGAAAGTGAAGGGGAAGGCAACTGCGAGCTACTCCGCTATGCCGCCACCGCCGCCCAATCATTCTCTGGATAAGATATTCGACTCTGTGTCGGATAAGATATTCGACTCTGTGTCGGAGATGAGTATTACCTGGTGGATGAGCCAGCTGACGGAGTTGACATCGAGGGAGAGTTCGATCTCGAGTTGCACCATGAGATGATTGCCTACCTTCGCGCACAAATGAAGAAGTAGTTTTTTCATTTTTATTTATTTTTATGACTTGTATTTTTATTTTCTTGGATTTTTAATTTTCATTTTCTAGGATTTTTAATTTTCTTTGTCTAGGATTTGTAATTGTCTTTTTTTCGATTGAACAATAAATTTTTCTGGTTTGAATTGTTCAATATATTCTATTTTATAAGTAAAATGAGTTGAAGTTGTGAATAGTACAATTTAATAGTTGTGGTCTGGGATGAGGCATGCAGGATTAGAGGAGTTGTGGCATATGACTCAAATTTAGGGGAGTGATAATGTGGAGGGGACTTGGAGCCTGAATTGGGGACGGGATTAATGATGCTCTGATGAAATTTGACTATCCTTATCACATGGGCAAAACACACATGAACCTAGTTAGAAAAGTGAATTCGTAAGAGTAAACCACACGTGGGTAATCTGTTTTTAGAACTCGTCATTTCTAAATTACAAAAATTGATAGAAAGCTCAGAATTTCTAAAAAGCAAATTATAATCTAATTTAAAAATTATGGAAAAAAATATACTATTATTTTTTTACTAACTCCCATTCCTAATTTATATCCACCAATACATTTCATTCCATTTCATTTCAAAACATGACTCTCTCTGCCATATCTCACGCTTTCTTTTTGAATTTCAAGAAATGTAAAGAAATATGAGTGGATCTTAATTTTGGAGTCGACATTTCTGTGTGATTTCTAGAGGCTTCAAAAATTGCTGAAAGGAAGAAGTAGAGAGGAGTTGGCAGATGTTTAATTAAACCTTTTGGGATATTTTAGCCTTTTCAAATCAAAATTGACTATATTTTAGTTTTTAGATGTTTTTAACTAACTATTAATTTAAACTATCTAAGGTAATTCGCAATTTAGCCCCTAAATTTTAGCAACAACTACTACTACTACTACATATTTCATCTATGACTTGAGCATTTTCAATTTTAGCTAAAACGCCAATAACTTAACCATACCTCTATTTTTTAATTACATCATTTTTTATTTTTCTAAATTTATATATTTATTTAAACTTCGATGTTTGTAAAACAAAAATAAATAATGAAAATTTTGATTAATATTAAATTGGTTCTTAATTTTAGACAGTTTTTGAAAACCAAACGAAATTAATCCGAAAAAATATTAGTAATATTTCCAAAATAATTATAGACCTATTTTATAATTTGACTGTACATTAATTTTAGCCCAGAACATGGAAACTAAGAGCATCCACAACCGTGCTCTTGCCAGCGGCACGGTTGTGGGCCCGGGCGGTACTATTCATGCCTGCTCTCTGGCAAGAGCACAATACCCACAACTGTGCTCTTCCGCAAGGACGAGCACAATTAATATAAAATTCAATTAAACAAAAACATTTCCATAATATTAAAATTCATTTAAAAACCACAATAAATATTACAAATTACAAATAAAATTAAAAATTACATAATTAAAATCCTAAAAATAAAAAATTACATAATTAAAATCCTAAAAATTAAAAATTACATAATTAAACTCCTAAAAATTAAAAATTACATAATTAAACTCATAAAAATTGAGATTTAGAGAGTTGTTTAGTATAGTGTCATTTTTTGTGTTTGAAATGAGAGTATTTATAGATGAAAGTATGAATTTTGGGGTAAAAATAATGAAAAAAAAATAAATTAAAAGTGTGGAAAAAATGGATATATTTTATTAGGAAGTGAGAAAATATTTTTTTTATTAATTTTGAATTTTTCAGATTTTTTCGATTTTATTAAAAAAATAATAATAATAAATGATAAATCAACGGGCCAATCAGAAGCTGCCACGTCGCCACCTCGTGCTCTTGCCGCTGGCACGGACGTGCTCTTAGCTAAGAGCACCACCCTGCCAGCGGCAGGGCGCATCAACGGACGAGCTTCGTCCTTGCCAGCGGCAAGGACGGCGGTGAGCATGCTGCTCACCGCTGCGGATGCTCTAAACATGTTAATACAAGGCCAATTAGAAATCCCCCGTAAAAATGGTAAGGAAAATACTACAAGTTGCAGTCGCAGAAGTAGTTGAGAGCCAATAAAAATACTCCCAAATCAATTTATTTCTGAAACCAACGTTTTACATCATTGAATTCTCTGTATCTGCCGCTGTTTTCTCATTTTTTTCTCTGGTTTTGTTTGTTTACCAATAAATTCTCTTTTAGTTTTTTCTCCAAAGTCAGATGTCAAATGCAAATAAGATTAGATCCAGTGTGATACAATATAGTAGTATATATAAATGCCACAATAGGTGCTTGGAATTGTGGGGTCCTTCCTACCTTCGACAATAACAACTAATAGTAGCATGTATATAATCAATATCTTAAAACCAGCTTTTTCGTGTATATATTTAAAAGTCATCTAAATTTTATTTTAGACGGTCTTGATTGCGACACGTGGCGGCACTGCTATTGAATTTGGCCTCTAATTTTTTGGATTTTGTACCGTGCGGTCCAAATCTGTCTTGGTTATGATATAGAAAGATGACCTATTCTTATATATATACTCCTACAAGCTAGGATAGGAATCTATGATATTTCAATAATTCATGAGAAATGAGAATGACGAACAAACACATAATAAAGTCAATGAACAAGCACAAGAATTGAACAAGTAAAAATAAATTTTCACTCATGATCACGAGATTGAAACTCAAGTAATGCATTCTCATTTCTCTCCTATGAGTTAGTATGAAGTATGCTTAAATTATGACATTTTTTTGGGTACATGTGATTGTGTTATTTTTAATATAACAACAGCATATAATATATTACAATGATCAATAATTTAGATTTGTTCGTGAATAACATGCACGTTCATTTGTTGTTAAGTGCGTGCGTGGACACTTGACCATCATAAGTTCGCCTCCTAAACATTTGGTAAACTTAGCTTTCCTGGCAATTACAACCATAATCTGACATCTTAAATGTTCACAAGGATCTGTATATATTATTCATTAGAAAATTTATGTCTCGAGATATTTAGCGACAATAGTAATTAGTAAATGATTGCAATTAATTAAGAACTTGCATCTTAGAAAAAATATAATTATAACAAAGTCAATATATACGAACTTTGAAAGAGAGAAAGGACAAACGGTTTCAAGTTGGCAGATGCAATTATATCTATAGTACAAATTTCCAATGACCTATATTTTCATAGTAATATATTATGTATATATATTTAGCAATTAATATAGAGGCAGTTATTGATCTCTGGTTTACTTTGTGCTGCCGGTTTGAGATCTTTTCTGTGGATGAGCGCATCATGATTTAAATCTTTCTAAAAATAGATATTTAAATATATAAATATGGCCACATACAGAAGAGAGTTAGCTAACAAATAAGGCAAATACTAGCTAGCTTCTGATATATAGTCCTATATATAAGTCCTATTAAGTTGAGATTTTTTAGCTTAATTGAGATATATTTTCAGCCACTCATCCACAACATTTTCGAAATATCAACTGCAAGTAGATTATGTCAACTCGGGGTATTATCGTCAATAGCCTGCACATCAAATATCAACAACTTATAGTTGACATTATATGCGTATAGTTGACATGAATTGTATATGTAATTGACATTGTGTGTAGTTGACATGGATTGCATATGTAGTTGGCATTATATGTGTGTAGTTGACATGAATTGTATACATAGTTAACAAAAAAAAAATTTAAAATTAAAAAAAATAGATTTATTGAATAAAATGTACCATGAAATTACCATTCTGTCATTTCATAATTAATTAATCTAAAAATATTTTCCATGTGACAAATTCTGGACCACTCATTTAATAAAAATGAGTGGATGATAATGCATCTCAATTCTCAATTAGATAAAAAAAATCTCAATTGATCACAACGACATATATATCACTCCCAAGAAAACCCTAATTAAATTAAAAACAGAAAAAAATCCAAATTATATATCCATCATGTATAATTGTTTTGAGTATTTAACGCAAAAAATGAAATAGTAATTACTTCCTTCCGTCTCACTCGATGTCCATAGTCTTGAGTAGCATGAGATTTTAAGAGTTATTAGGTGGGGTAAGTTAATAGAAAAAAAGTAATTGAATATAATAATAAGGAGAGAGATTTATTTTCAAATATAGAAAATGAACATTTTGAATAGGGATGTCAATCGGGTCGGCCCATCGGGTTTCGGGCCAATCCTACTCGGGTTGCGGGTCACTCGGGTGTGAGCTAATCAGGTTGTGATTTCTTTCGGGCTATAAATATTTGGCCATAACCCTAAATGCTCGGGTTTCGGGCTAGCCCAGCGGGTTAATCGAGTTGCTGCCGATAAGATTAACATGCGATCAATCCAATAAATAATGATTAAAATTAGTTATATATTCATAAAATGGAAACATTTTATTATGATAAATTTGAGGTATATGCTTAAACTCAATCATAAACATGATCAAATACTAATATTTGAGATATTTCATGAAATTTTAAAGCATATTTTAGAAATTTAAATATTTTTTTAGTGAATTTGAAGTATTTAATTATTTATTAATTATTATATTAATAAAAATTCTATATATAATTTTTATATTTAATGTAAAATTGAAATATATTTTTGTAGTTATGTATATATTATAAAACTAATCAATGAAATGTCGAATCATGAGTAAAAAATACTCCCTCCGTCTCGGACTACTCGCACATTTCCTTTTCGGCACGGAGATTAAGGAATGAGTGTATAGCAAAGTCAATAATTGCGGCTGTAGGTGATAATTTTTACTAAAAATGGAAAGAGTGCAAATAACTTGGGATGCCCAGAAAGGAAATAAGTGCAAGTAGTCCGGGACGGAGGGAGTAGAATAATAGAAATTTTATCGGGCTTTCGGGTCAGCCCATCAAGTTTTCAGGTCTGACTCTAATGGGTTGCGGGTTAATCGGGTGCAGGCTAATCGGGCTTTGAATTTGTCGGGCTAGAAATTTCCGCTCCTAACCCTATAGATTTAGCGATCTATTCGGGTCAGTCCACAGGTTGCGGGCTACACTGACAATCCTAATTTTGAATGTGATAACTAAAAATGGAAAGTGATATCTTGAGTGGGACGGATGGATGGAGTATTTCGAAGTCAATAATAGATAGATCGTTGGCCGCTATATGTAGATAGATATATACGGATGTTGCTTACAGGTAAAAAAAAGAAGAGAAAAATTGATACCCTAATATTCTAGTCAAAGTCCGTGTATTATCTATGGTAGTATTTTAAATATGTATCTCACATCATCATCAATTAATACACACCAATTTAATTAATTTACTATAGTATGTCACGCCATCAGTTGAAATTTGTAATCCCATGCATTACTGCATGATTTGCATTCGACAGCTATTCTTATTGTGACATTTATTCGTTTTGTGGCAAACAATAGGTATTCTGTTATGCTACATATATGATATAGAGTATGTACATATCGAGACACTTATCTATTGTGACAATAGAGAGTCTGGATACACTAAATGATCGATGTTTCGTGAAAATAATTATCTAATTATAAATTATTAGTAGTTCTTTTTGAAATAAAAGGTAATAAATAGCAATCTTTTTATAAATAAACATACGTACATATACATTAAATTCTACAGAATTTAATAGATGCGAACAATGGTAGGTGGAAATACATGTCAGATCATTGATGGAAACTTGTTAGGATTTTGATGGTACTTCAAATACCACTATCAATTTATCGGTTTCTGAATTTTTATACAACTCTGTACTTTTGAAACAATTAATGACTACAATCTACATTGTACTTTACTAGGGTTAATAAGATTATCGATGTTCTATTACACAGTATTATTCTTGGATTTGGGACGTGTCATTTCAAATTTTAAAATAAATTAGGTACATTTAGAAATAGCTACAACAAGGCGAACCAAACTAAGAAACATAGTGCTAGGTCCACAAAATGGACTACCGGCCTTAATTAAGACTCATAATGTTTCAAGAAAATATATTTTGTTGTTAGTTGTGTTTTAATCTCTTATATTATTTTGGGAGTCTATAATTTGTTTGGGCGTGCCTATTAATCTTGAATCTATGGTTTTAAAACATTACTATTCACCAATCTTAGTTGGTGGAAGTTGCGCATGATAAATTCTAGTAGTAGGAGTACTACATATATATACACATAATGTCACATGCCCAACTTCTTCCCAAATGCAATTAAAGTTTTTGACTTGGATTTCTCATCCACCATTAATATATATTTCCTCCGTCCGCCATTAATTGTCATAATTTGTCATTTTCAAGTCCGTGAATAATTGTTCCATTTGTTTTTTACTATTTTTCTACTAACGTTATTTTATTCACATTTTAATATAGAGTACATAAAACTTAGTAAGGCTCAACTTCCACTTACTGTTTTCATTAAAAGTTTTTTATACTTTCTTAGAAGGCGAGCTAAATCAGAGTGAGCCTCTCTTATTGACGGAAGAAGGAAGTGGTGTAGCATAAAACTATATAAGTATCCATCCCTCCGTTTCAGTAGTCACCAAATATAGAAGAAAACATGGATCTGATAGACATGTTATACCCTGTCCTCTTCATCCTCCCTCTCTCCTACCTCCTATGGAGCTTGTACGAGCGGCGCCGCAGCCGGCGCTGCTACATCCTGGACTACGAGTGCTACAAGCCCGGCGACTCGCGCAAGCTGAGCACGAAATTCTCTGGCGAGATCATCCTCCGCAACAAGCAGCTCGGCCTCCACGAGTACAAATTCCTCCTGAAGACCATCGTGAGCTCCGGCATCGGCGAGGAGACCTACGCCCCCCAGATGGTCTTCGATGGCCGCGAGTCCTCCGCCACCCTCTCCGACGGCCTCCTTGAGATGGACGAGTTCTTCCTCGACAGCATCTCCGCCCTCCTCCGCCGCACCGCCGTCCCCCCCTCCCACATTGACCTCCTCGTCGTCAACGTCTCCATGCTCTCCTCCGCCCCCTCCCTCGCCTCCCGCATCATCAATTTATACAAGCTCAGAGAGGACGTCAAGCTCTACAACCTCGCCGGCATGGGCTGCAGCGCCACCACCATTGCCATCAACATCGTCCAAAACATCTTCAAGACGCAACCGAATTCCACAGCAATGATCGTGACCTCCGAATCTCTCAGCCCCAACTGGTACATGGGAAACGACCGCTCTAAAATGCTCGCCAACTGCCTCTTCCGCACCGGCGGATGCGCTCTCATCCTCACCAACAAGCCGGCTTTCTCTAAAAAGGCCATGTTCAGGCTGAGGACCCTAGTCCGGACCCACCACGGCGCCAGCGACGACGCCTACGGCTGCTGCGAGCAGAAGGAGGACGACCTCGGCTTCGTCGGCGTCCATCTCGGGAAAAACCTCCCGAAGGCCGCCACGCGGGCGTTCATCGACAACCTGAAAGAGATCGCGCCGAAGATCCTGCCACTGCGGGAGCTGATCCGGTTCATGACATTGAAAAATCTGAGGAAATTGAGGCAGAAATGGAGCAAGACGGCGGCGATCAACTTCAAGAGCGGGGTCGATCACTTCTGCCTGCACACGGGTGGGAAGGCGGTGATCGACGCGATAGGGACGAGCCTAGGGTTGAGCGAGTATGACGTGGAGCCGGCGAGGATGACGCTGCACCGGTTCGGGAACACGTCGGCGAGTAGCTTGTGGTATGTGTTGGCGTATATGGAGGCGAAGAAGAGGTTGAAGAAAGGGGATAGGGTGTTTATGATAAGTTTTGGGGCTGGGTTTAAGTGTAACAGCTGTGTTTGGGAGGTGATGAGGGATTTGGAAGGGGATAATGTGTGGAAGGGTTTTATTGATTCTTATCCTAAGAAGAATCTGGCAAATCCTTTCTTGGAGAAGTTTCGATGGGTTCATGATGCTGATGATAGCTTCACCATTCCAGATGATTATCTGATTCCAGATTGATTCATGTTTTGTTTTTGTTATCATGAGTGAAAGTGGAAGATTGTGCCCACTTTTCGACATTAAATTTGTACCCTTTATTGATATTCTTGTGTTACATCAAAAAGATAATTAAAATCATTTTATTTGGCTTAATTGATTTTATCAACTTCGACGAAGGATGTTAGCAAATGAAACAAATTCTTCGTCGATGTGAATGTAAAAGGGATCGATACTTTTAGCAAATTAATGATATTTTTGTGCCATACTTATAAAGGGAGATACAGATAAAAATCCCTTTTTATTTAGAAACATATATAGAATCATTTTCAACCTTTGAATATCGAATATCTATTGTAAATGTATGCCATTGATGGATGTGTGCCAAATATAAAAACCCAATTTTATTTGATTTCGTTTATTTCGAGCATATATAATTTCACTTTATACATCGCCTCCAATTCACTATCCGTTTTCTAGAGCATTTAAATCCGGCCTTATGATTTAACGTCTCATAAGATTTTGCATATGTGCGACACGTACTATTCAACTAGTGTAAAAAAATATAGGAGTATGTATAATGACGGTATATTAACATATGTATATTATTAAGAAATAATAAGACAGGACCTAGCTAGGACAAGAAATGAATCGAAACGTTGCATTATATAATCCTCCACTTAATTATGACACCTACAAAACTACCCCACGTGATGTACACACACGCACGTGATAGTAAAATTGAGAGTACAAATGAGAACAAGTTGTAGCTCTACTTTGTGAAGAAATTATTTCGTTACCCTGCAAATAGCATCCAAATATATAAATGCACAAACTGAATTTATTGATCAAACCAACCTTTTAAACCAACACCAATTTCAGTGGCTGATTTAAGAAGACGCTCCACCACCTCCATTTCAAGCTTCACTTCTAAACAAATTTTAGTAATACTTTTTTTTTTTGCAATTTAATTCAAACATTGTCAATTTGATTTAGAATAACTTTAATTTGCAATTGAATGATGGAAATATATGAATTATATTTAAAATTACAGTGTGGTATTTAGAATAGTGTTAGAGGTGAATGTGTAGCGAGTAATAAATCATTAAATGCAAGGAAAATAAAAGAAATCGTGAGCATTTATTTGGTAATACATTCAAAGAAAAAGATGGATGCATGCCCCATTTAGAATAGTTATTTAATGACAAAAAGGACCGCATGAAAATTGAAATCCATGCTCGTTTATTTTGAAATTTTCTACTCTTATTTACTGTGTTGTTGTAATAATGGAGATCAATTAATTATCGGGTTTAGAATAAATAATTTCTTTATTATATCGAATGTAACAATATATAGTATTATTGAAGTTAAGCGTGTCCTCATAATTGAGCAGCAATCTAACAGGTCTAACCAATTGATCCTAATTAATAGAAAATTGTTGGGATTAAACAAATTAATTAATTCTGTTTAGCATTTAAGGTTGCTATTTTAGGAGTAGACCAAGCAGCAAATATTTGGGATCAAACCATCCATGGATGCTCCAGTCCAACTTTACAGAATTAATGGTTGAGAAAGTTAAATATCTCTTTCCATCTACACTTTAAATTTTAATCACATTACTATTTTTTCATAGAGAAAAATCAAAGCATGTTATTAGGCTTCAGCCTCAGAAAGAGAGAGTTGTAGGATGCCCTGTTGATATACTACTACCACCACACCTATTTATGAGTAATTAGGGTCCATGTCTTCAACTGTATTAATGTAGATGGTTAGCTAAACTTTAACTTATGTAAATAAGTGATTCTCATATAATAAAGCGAATATATGGAATCGACTGTGACCAGTGCAACAAAATATATAAGTATTTAAGAGAAGAAAATCATACTGCCGAAATACATAATAAATAATGAATTAAAAAGGGCAAATTGTCGAAAAGAATATGAAGTTTGGTCAAATTTTGGTCAAAGACACCTGCTGCAGCAGAAGCGGAAGGCACCTTTTTCTTTCGGCAGCAACATGCGCAGATCGCCCCAACCACAGTAAGGATACTTGCCGGAATCACTCCAGCAAGTATTTTGACGAGCTTTTTTCTGGCTCTTTTTGAGACATCTGGCGATGAGCACGAATAGCTTGTTGAGTCATGACATAATCCGGAATTGCCTGTTACACTGCCATAATTCTATCATAAACCACTTGGCTTTAATGTAAGTAGCATTTCTTAATGAATTGCTGGTTCTTGATCTTACATCAAATTGATTCTCTTAAATAAACCAGTGAGTATGGCACCCGTCCGCTAATTACAATAATTGTATGCTAAATTCCTTCACACCGATAAAAAATTAAAAATAATTTGTGAATTAAATTCAATAAATTTTAAATTATAGTAAGTACTAATCAGCAAATTATATACTCACTGATATGTTAACCACGGCAAGCAGCCAAGGAATTCTGGAATTGATCCCCTTAGATTGATGCCGTGCAGTTCTCTGCATAAGAATGGACAGAAAACCGAATCTATAGACTTTAGAAAAAATGGAAATAAACAAATGATCATGTGTTTGATTTTGAGTATAAGGAAGTGATATGCTCTAATTAGGCCATGTACTACACTTTCTTGTGTATAGACTTGTTGAACGAAGATGAGGAAGAAAAGACAAAGCCCTGTTCGGGTTTGGCTATGCTCGAGTCGAGGCTACTGAGAGTGAGAGCGAACACATATGGTCACAAAAACTTACACAGATGTGACACGACGCACAGGGTAGTCGTTGCTACACTCGATCCAAGACAGCATGTAGGATCATTAGTATATGCAGGGAACTGCACTCCAGAAAGCTGAGGAAATTTATTGTTCACTGTTATTAATCCACTTACTGCAAAAACAGTACAACTCTATTATTCAAGAGCACACAATACGTAGCTGCATACTTATAAATAAAATATACGATTGACCCGAAGAAATCAACCGTCATAGTAATAGGTTGTGGCCGTCGTATATGAGGCTGAAACGCTGTCAACGCGCGCCTGCGATAATCTCCTTCCTAATTTCATCAACAAGAAAATAAAATACCTTCATTTGAGCTTAACTGAAAATGAACAAAGGCATGCATCAAACAGATTAAGATAGAATTAATATTTCGTGAGAGCTAATGTATTATTTTACCGTCGGCTGTTACCAAAAATAAAAGGCAAAGGGCAAAAAGAACTGAACTTGGAGCCATGAATGTGCTGCAATTAAAGTCGTTGATCATCACAAGTTTTACTTTCATTCCTGAACTTATACTTAATTTTCATAATATTAACTAATTTTATGGTTGTTGACTCGATCATGAACGTAACATTAGTAGTAATTAATTAGATTAGATAAATTCTTATGTATATTTGAACAAGTAGATATACATATGTATTTCATCAGCCAAATTGGTAGGTTAAAATTACTCTTATATGATAATGCATGAAGCCGACATGCATTTTTAATAGATTTGAACAAATGAGAAAATTGAAACAGTCATAATATCACCTTAGATTTAGTAATTAATGTAACTGTTTTTTTTCTCATTGCAGGTAGTCTCTGTAAGTAGGAAATTTCAAAACCAAATTTGCAATATTAAATATTGTCAATGTCTAAAGCCTAAACCACTACTACAATATAGCCAGTTACTATTAATCACAGATCTGCACTTATGCAATGCTTCTACCAAGTTGTGATTTTTTTAAATAGATAGGACATAACAACTTTTACAAAAACAATGTACATTTGATGACTTAAACATTCATTTTATCCACAATACTGAAGCACACAAACTGAATGCACATTTGCTAACACACTAAGATCTCCATCGATTATAGTATGAAGATAAACGCAGTGATGGTGACAAACAGTAACTCTAGAATGTTCTTCTTCTTGTCGTTGGTTGGCGATGCTGCTGAAATGTGGCATGTCACATCTGATGCACACAGCCCTGGATTCCCAGATACCCTGAAGATCACACACATATATATCAAGAAAATAAATATTACACGAAGAATATACATTTGTCGGACAGATAAAGATAGATTTTGTAACCAACTTACGTAAGATTAAGCCCTTTTTTGTTGACAGGGAGGCTGGCACACTACCATTGAACTTATTATCAGCAAGATTCCTGCATCAAAACACAAAATTATCAGCTACAAACGTGCGACAAAATTTGATTTATTGATTCATATTTTGGACGACGTACAATATTTTGAGGTTCAGGAACATCCCGAGAAAATCAGGTACATGCCCTCGCAAGTTGTTGTTCTGAACATCTCTGCCAATCCAAAAACATTTTAATATTTTTGAAGTGAAAATATTTCTAAAAATTGATTAGGAAAAAGAATGACATTGTTTGAAGAGCATCCATGGAACTGAAATCCGGAAGCGACCCTGACAGGCCGTAGCCATTGAGAAGCCTGTCAAACCGATAAAATGAAGTTTATAAACCATACATAGTCAAACACAAAGGAGAAGCAAAATTTGGTCTACGAGAATAGTTACAGTGCTGTTACTCGCGGAATAGGATCAAGACTGCATTTGATCCAATCCCATGTATAAGGTGCTGGCAGACAAGGATCGCTTGTCCAACTTTGCAATAATTTGAATCTCTCTTGCAGAGAAGCTAAGCCTTCAACTGAATCACCAGTAATTAGACATGAATTTAATGTGACATATGTTTGCATCTACTCAAAACCAATTTTCTTACCATCTTTTTTGTTGGTGCCATCAGTTAACTTGTTATCCGGTATCTGAAATATTTCCAGAGCATTAAAGAGTGGGGGAAGTGTAGAGACGTTGGTGGGCACCAGAGAGAATGTGGTGTTCGCTGAAATTGCAATTGCGCTGTCCACTATCATCTCAACACAATCTCCTTAAAGAGGAATGATTGGTTCCGAGTAGGACTCGTTATCCTTGAAAATCCTGAAGGACCGATTCTGGCCTGGTCCTAACAGAGTAACTTCAGAGAAGTACCAGTTTATGTAGACATTGATTTCATAAGAAGGAAATCCCATCAACAATTCTACGCTTGCGTTCGGGGTTTTTGCAGTGATTGCATTCCTGAGTACTGCAGGTGGCGGATTATCCATTACATGTGGCCTCTGAGTAAAGATGGCATTACCCGAAACTGGGACCGACCCGTTCCCATAACCTCCAATGTTCCATAGTCTGTCGTACGGATCGTCCTGGTACCTGCAATTTCATATCACCATAAGTACTTAAATGAGTTTGCATAACAATATCTAAATAATATGCTGTTTAGTACCTAAGAACCTTATTTGAGCCAAAAGCAACCCTTTTCCACACGAGCAACGGATAACTGTCGTTGGCATAGTTATTGTTAGAAGATATCACAGAAAATATGGGGAGATTACAGGATCAATCACATTAATTATTCCCTAATTTACAGCTAGGGTAAATCATGTATAATCTTACCATATGTACAATCTTCCTTGCCTACTTAGGCGTGTAATTCCTCCAAATTGTATAGACAAGAATGAATAATATACCACTTTACAACATGGTACCAGAGCAGAAGAGGCTCAGAATATAGATTCATCACAGCCAATATACCGTTTCTCGGCCAGAAGGCAAAGGACACCACCAAGAACCTGAAATGGCAGAAGGAGACGATGTTAAACCTAGCGAACTCAAACTCAAAGCAAGCAAAAACGTTACAGTAGCGTTTAAGCTAAATGGACGGAATTATTCACTATGGGCTCGGCTGATGCGAGTCGCCATTGGAAGCAGAAGGGCGTTAAGGCACATCACCGGAGTGCTGGAACCCCCAAAACCAACCGATAAGGAGTATCTGGAATGGGAGGAGACCGATTTAGTGGTCTTCTCCTGGATCGTGGACAACATGGAGATCGAGATCGTCGCCGATTTCGCACATCATCAAAGTGCGAAGGCGATTTGGGAAAGTTTGGCTGTGACATACCAAAGCACATCAGATTCGTATATGCTATACGATCTGGAGGACAAGGCAAGCCGGATCGTCCAGGGGGACATGGATCTGGAAACGTATTGGAGGACCCTGCACGGGGTTTG
Organism: Salvia splendens; assembly: GCF_004379255.2. NCBI lineage: Eukaryota > Viridiplantae > Streptophyta > Magnoliopsida > Lamiales > Lamiaceae > Salvia > Salvia splendens. Next base: position 4,713,839 of record NC_056039.1, read on the forward strand.
GATCGAAATTGATCGATGCCAAACCAAAACCATCACCTGCTGCGACAAAGGAATCGGTGAGTACCGGAATATTATCAATACCCGAAGGCTATACAAATTCTTGGCGGGACTGAACCCGCAATTTGAAGGAACAAGGAGGGACATCCTCAAGGAGAGTCCTGCGCCACCGGTAGACGTAGCGTATGGGTGGATAAAGAGGGAAGCCACACGGCTGAAAATCATGCCGGCGACAAACCCAGACCCAGACCCAACCAGCGCCACGACGGGAGTGGGACTCGGATTTGGAGCCCGAAACACCCGATTTCCTCCTCAACAACACCCTCCCCGTCCCGGCCAGAACCTCGCTGCCACCAACAACCGCCGCGGAGCAACCAAACCCGACAAGTCAAAACTATGGTGCTCAAACTGTGGGATGAACAAACATACCCGAGAAACCTGCTTCAAATTAATCGGTTTTCCGGAATGGTGGGATGAGTGCCAGAAGGGGAAGGCGAAATTAGCCATTGGAATGGAGGAAGTCGGCGGGGCTGAACCCGTCGCCCGTGGACGAGTCGCTGAGGGAGGAGCTCTACGCGACGGCGGCGGCAAGCGAGGAGAAGAAGTAGAGCAGGCGGCGTTCGCCGGCCGGACCGGAGGAGGAGGAACGGAGAGCGGCGGTATGGTCGAAGGAGGTAGTGGGCTAGGGTTTCATAACCCTTGCCCAACTAATTTCTTTAAGCCCATTAAGTTTCAAAAATTACAGAGCATACCCCACTATTTCCGGAAATTACAGAAATTACCCCACACTTTGCAACCTACTCCCCCAGCTTTTAAAAATTCGAAACAGGACCATATACTATGTGATGACTTACCTATTAGCCCCAATAGTTTTGATATATTGCATGAATTGCCTATTGCATGCACTGTACAACGTAAGTCTAGGAAAAAAGGACAATGCATGGATTTTTGACTGTGGGGCAACCGATACTATGACACATGATAGAGGGGATTTTGTAAATTTTTGTGGTAATATGAAAAGTCAGATACAAACTGCGGATGGGAAATTTACTTCTGTGGAGGGGAGTGGGACAATCGAGATCTCGCCAACACTTAAATTGTCAAACTGTCTCTATGTTCCCAAATTGTCACATAAGTTGATGTCTATTAGCCACGTGACGAAGGAGTTAAATTGTACACTACTGATGCATCCCAATTTCTGTGTATTACAGGATATCAGGACGAAGAGGATAATTGGGCGTGGCACTGAGCATCAAGGCCTCTACTATGTTGATGAGATGGCTCACCAAGGCAGTGCCGCAATGCTGGCTCACGGATCCGCGACTCGAGACGCTTGGTTGTGGCACAGACGTCTAGGTCATCCATTTCTTGGTTATTTTAAACTGCTTTTTCCAAAGTTTTCCCATATCAAAGATTTTGATTGTGAGTCTTGTGTTTTGGCGAAAAGCCACGGACAATCGTTTAAGTCTTCTGAAACTCGTGTTAAGAATCTTTTTTCACTAGTGCATGCGGATGTTTGGGGCCCTGCGCCTGTCATTGGTGATCATGGTTTTAGATATTTTTTATTATTTGTGGATGATTGTTCAAGAATGACGTGGGTATATTTCTTAAAACACAAATCTGAAGTTTATGAAAAATTTGTCATGTTTTACAAACTAATTCAGACTCAATTTCAGATGACTATTAAAATCCTTAGGTCAGATAATGGGAGAGAGTTTGTCAATCGAGAGATGTCAGATTTTTTCATGGATAAAGGGTTAGTTCACCAAACCTCATGCCCATATACCCCTGAACAAAACGGAGTAGCCGAAAGGAAAAATAGGATCATTATGGAAATCACTCGTGCTTTATTTTTTTATTCTAATGTTCCAAAATTTTTATGGCCTGAGCACTTGCTACATCTGTTTATTTGGTGAACCGTCTCCCTACAAAAATTTTAAAAATGAAAACTCCGTTGCAAGTTTTATCCTCACTAGCTGATGTACCTGCACCCCTTACCCTACCCCTTAAAATATTTGGATGTTCGGTGTATGTTCACGTTCCCAAACACGAGAGAACGGAATTTTCCGCATGTGCCATAAAATGTGTCTTTTTGGGGTATGGGATAAATCAGAAGGGATATAGGTGTTTTGATCCATCATCTAGAAAGGTAATAACCACCATGAATTGCAACTTCTTGGAATGTGAGTACTACTACACCAATCTTCGTGGTCAGGGGGAGAGTAGTACTATTAATAGGACAAGTGTACCCCTAAGTTGGTTTGTGTCATCACCAAGCGAATCTACTGTGGAACTAACAGAGACAGTTAGTACTGCCGCCGAGCCTGTCTCGTCAACTGCAGAGCCTCCTCAATCGCCTACGTCTGCCAATCCTCTTCCAGTGATATCCGAGGTAATTACTGAAACCGAGATCAATAGTACAAACCTTCCTAACAACTCTGACGCAGACACAATGGAGAGTGCCACAATTGATGGGGACACTGGACAGTATATACTGCCAGATCGAAGCACACGGGGAGTTCTACCTAAACGATATAGCCCAGAGCGGATCTCGAAGAAAAGCAGATATTCGGTTTCGAACTTGGCGACAGCAAATCTGACAGAAATGGCAAGGGCCTTCATGGCAGCCCTATATGAGGAGGAAGAGCTTCCTAGAACGGCAGAAGAAGCAATGAAAATCCCACATTGGAGAGAGGCGATGCTTGTGGAGATGAGGGCGCTAATGAAGAGCAAGACATGGGAAGTATGTATGAGACCAGAAGGATCTAGGCCAGTGGGATGCCGTTGGGTGTTTACAATCAAGAGGAAACCAGATGGATCGATCGATCGCTATAAAGCAAGGTTAGTAACAAAAGGTTATACCCAAACTTATGGAATTGATTATGCAGAGACCTTCTCACCAGTGGCTAAGATGAACACTATCCGTGTACTGTTCTCTATCGCCGCAACAAAAGACTGGCCACTGCACCAGTTCGATGTAACTAATGCATTTTTGCATGGAGAGCTGACTCGACCCATCTATATGGAAGCCCCACCAGGATTTGATGGGGAATTCAAGACAGGAGAGGTGTGTAAGCTCAAGAAGACTCTGTATGGTTTGAAGCAATCACCAAGGGCATGGTTTGGAAGATTCACCGAAGTGATGAAGAAATATGGATACAAACAGAGTAATTCAGATCACACTCTGTTCATTAAGAAGAAAAAAGGGAAGATCATGTGTTTGATTATATATGTGGACGATATGATCCTCACGGGGGATGATGAGGAAGAAATCAAGGAGTTGAGGAAGAATCTGTTTGCCGAATTCGAGATGAAGGATTTGGGCATGTTGAAGTATTTTCTGGGTATTGAGGTGATGCGATCCAAGAAGGGAATATTCATAAGCCAACGAAAGTATGTGCTGGATCTCCTGGCTGAAATAGGAATGCTGGACTGCAAGCCTGCAGAAACTCCAATGATGCAGAATCATGGTCTCCGACTGACTGAAGGTGCCGAGCTGACTCACCAGACGAGATATCAACGACTAGTGGGTAAACTTATCTATCTTTCTCACACTAGACCCGATATTGCATATGTTGTAGGAGTGGTAAGTCAGTTCATGCATAAGCCCCAAGTCGATCACTGGGAAGCAGCGTTGAGAAGGGCATCCAAATGATCGAAAATCAACGGGATCTCATTCGAGAACCAAGGGAATTTAGAAGTGCATGGGTTCACAGATGCAGATTGGGCAGGGAATCCAAATGATCGAAAATCAACGGCAGGATATTTTACTTTCGTTGGGGGTAATCTGGTGACTTGGCGAAGTAAGAAACAAAAGGTGGTAGCCCTATCGAGCGTAGAAGCAGAATTTCGTGGGATCAAGAGTGGACTAACGGAGATCATATGGCTAAAGAAGTTGTTGACAGAACTTGGCCTGATGTCAAAGAAATCGTGCAAACTCTTCTGTGACAATAAAGCTGCGATTAGTATATCTGAAAATCCGGTACAACACAATCGAACAAAGCATGTGGAGGTAGATCGACACTTCATCAAGGAAAACATAGAGTCAAGGGTAATAGAGCTTCCATTTGTTCGCTCCAAGGACCAATTAGCGGATATCCTCACAAAGGCCGTGGATGCAAGAAGTTTTGATGAAGTATTGTGCAAGTTAAAAATGGGAAGTCCCATTACTTAACTTGAGGGGGAGTGTTAGAAGATATCACAGAAAATATGGGGAGATTACAGGATCAATCACATTAATTATTCCCTAATTTACAGCTAGGGTAAATCATGTATAATCTTACCATATGTACAATCTTCCTTGCCTACTTAGGCGTGTAATTCCTCCACATTGTATAGACAAGAATGAATAATATACCACTTTACAACAGTTATACATAGATGACTCCAAACTGCGCACTTCAAGAGCCGATATGAAGGGGAACTGGCTTGGTGGATTCCCTCTTCAGTACATAAGTCACCTCATAGTAGTAGAACTCTGTATTCGACGTCAGGACAGTAGTCCAGAAGTTTCCATCGAAGTGGAGATCAAACGTGGGAGGCGAAGACTTGCCATCATAGTTCCCGTAGTAAAAGCTAGCACGCACGAGGACACGACCCTTCTTCACAGAGTCGATGTGGTAACAGTTCTTGTTCCGAGTAGTGAACACCCTCAGGGTGTGCGCTACACTGAACCTGGAATTCTGAGGTTTGACGAAACGGGATTGCCGTGGCCGTGGACTGATGAGCTTCATTTCAGACTATACTACATTTTGGAGGCATTCTAGATTTTTAGTGTCTAGAAATAAAATCAGTCACTGAACCTGGTGGCTTTATTGTAAGATAGAATCTATTTATGTATATGTGCAATTTAATGTTTTAAAAACCGGACCGGTGAGTGAACCGGCGAAGCTACGGTTCATGGTTCAATCGGTCCAGCCGGATGAATCACTGGTCGAACCGTTTTACTGTTACAAATTATATATATAATATATAAAATAGGGATATATTCAAATTCATAAGTTAAATAATGTTCAAAATCAAAACACTTGTAATCCATTAGATTTTGTGATCTAATTGTCAGATTAATGTCACGTGTCATTTGATAATGTAGATTATTAGTCTAATAATGTAAATTAGCTAATAATGTACTATTTTAGTAAAATAATGTAAAATTTTAGTCTAATAATGTAACTTAGCTAATAATGTAACATCATAGTCTAATAATGTAACTTATCACAATCATTCAATCTATGCATCCAAGGGCTGAGATTTGCTTTGATTTTTGATAAATAATAAAATCTATTTAATTTTTTTTATCAATAAATATAATTAAATATACAAATTACTAGTGTGGATAAAAATGTAAATATTTTATATATAAAAATAGATAATTTATATTAATCCAAAAAAAATTATATGGCAAAATATATAAATAAACATGAATTATTAGTTAGTTTTGATAAAAAAATATATAATAATTTATTATAAACCTTAGGTATAACTACTTATATTTACATAATGTACCTATATTATATAAATAATGATTAAATTTAGTAGATGATAAATATATTATCATATTAATACATTTTCACTAGAATATAAATTTAAACATGAATTATTAATTTGAGTAGATAAAAATTATTTTATTTAATATAAGAATAACTAGTGTTTATTATTACCAAGAAATGCCTGCGGTGGAGTGCTAATGATCTTGGTCTCTTGACTAAGAGGTCATGAGTTCGACCCCACCAAGACCTGGCCGGTCTGGTTCGCCGCAAAATTTGCTGACTATTCAAAGTCATCTAGATGACAGTTGGCTTCTTTTTAGATATAAATAACATAAAAGGAAAAGTCGTCATGAAATAGATGTTTATTTATTTTTTCTTAAGGTCCCAAATTTACACGGTTCCATGACAAGTCTAGTTCTCCAACTAGATGGTAATCAAATTTAAGAAATCAGACAGTGAAAGAAATCAATGTAACCAAATTTTCTTTTTGTTGGTTTTGACTGCCGACGGCCAATTAAACCATATAAGACTTGGTCAACCATTACCAAGAGTCCAAGACTATGTGGCAATCGGTGAATGAAATAAGAGCATCTGGCGCGGAATTCCCGGCAAAATTTCCAAAAAACACCTCCTGCCATGTCATACGGACTTCTCACTGCATTGCCACATCATACGGACTTCCCACTGTACAGTGGCGGAATTCCTCGCAGAATTCCCGACGAACTTCCCACAAAAAAAAAAATTCACAAATTCACAAATTAAACAATTTCCATAATTAAACAATTTATGGAATTAAAATTTCGACACAAATAGGGGAAAAAATTCCATTAAAAAAAGAAAAGTACGTTTCACCAAATTAAAAAAAATACATTTCAATAATTAAAAACTACATCAACGACGACCCCTCCGCTGCCATACTTCTTCAATAATATCGTGCTGGAGTCGAACGTGGGCTTGTTTTTGGCGCATATCGGCAAATGCACGGACTCGATCGACTTCGTCATGGGGTATCCCCATGCGTACATTGCTAGTGGCCACGCCGTGGCTTGGACCCGCAGCATCATCATCATCATTGGCCCAATCAGTCAGTGCTGGACCTTCATCTTCGACAATCATGTTGTGCATGATAATACATGCGTACATGATGTCGGCGATGCTGTCAACGTACCACAGCCGTGTTGGACCCTTCACTACCGCCCATCGAGCCTGGAGCACACCAAATGCCCGCTCCACTTCCTTGCGCGCTGCCTCATGGCGACCCGCAAAATATATCTTCTTTTCATCTGCTGGGCATTTGATCGTCTTCACAAAGACGGGCCACATAGGGTATATCCCATCCGCCAAATAATAGTCCATGTTTTGCTGGTTGCCGTTGGCGACGAAATTGACGGCAGGACCGACGCCCATGCACTGGTCGTTGAAAAGGGGCGACGACTGGAGGACGTTGATGTTGTTGTTCGACCCGGCTACTACAAAATAGGCATGCCAAATCCACAGCCGGTAGTCAGCTACCGCTTCAAGGATAATCGTGGGATTCTTGCCCTTGAAACCAGTAGTGTCATCCCTTTCCAGGCAGCGGGGCAGTTCTTCCACTCCCAGTGCATACAATCTATGCTGCCTAACATCCCCGGAAACCCGTGCTGATTCCCGTACATATCCAGCAGAGCCTGACAATCTTCGGGGGTAGGCTTCCGAAGATACCTATCCCCGAATATCTCCCTAACGCTCTGACAAAAATACTTCAGGCACTCGCGGGCAGTCGTCTCGCCGATGTAGAGGTACTCGTCGAACATGTCAGCCGCGCCTCTGTATGCCAGCTGCCTGGTTGCGGTAGTGCACTTCTGTCCATCCTATGTCTGCTAATTCATCCTCGGCGTGGTCTGTACGTGACTTTGAGCCTTCCAACATACGCCGTGCTGTTGTAGAACGTCATACAGGCGGCGGTCCTTGTGGTTTCAACAGTTACTGCTCAATTAAAGCAGAAGGACGGCCGAGCTGCGACTGCCCCTTGAATTACTACCCAAGGGGTGGAGGCCTTAGTGGTTGCACGCCCGATTTCGTGCAACAAAGATGCGACCATCAACAAGCGCAGGATGCACAGAGTTTCAGATTGATAGAGATGTACAACATAGATTGGCCTTTCGTGGATTATACAAAGTTGAGGAACGTCGACGAAGATAGCTGCCGCCAATCCTGCCTTTCCGATTGTTTTTGTGCTATTGCAGTATATTCTAACGGAGATTGTTTTAAGAAGTCTCTGCCCTTCTCCAATGGGAGGCTAAATTCTGGCTTTGCCGGAAAGGCCTTGATAAAGGTCAGGATGAACAATACTTTTACGTCGAATCCCCACACCCCTCCCTCCGGCCGAGAAAGCAATAAGAGAAGCTCCACCACTGTAACAATATTGTCGGCCTTGTTAGGCTGTTCGGTGTTATTGTTTCTTCTTTTGAGTTTCTTTTTTGTGTTCTACTTGAAACGTGAAAAAACGACAATGGTGGAACAGAGGAGCCGTGTGCAACCTGCTGGAGTGAGCACGATTAGTAGCTTAAGCTTCAAAGAGGTAGAAGAAGCTACCGATGGATTTAATGAAGAATTAGGGAGGGGTGCATGCTCCATAGTCTACAGAGGTACTCTAAAAACTGATGGAAAGGTTGTTGCCGTCAAGAAGCTGCACAAGGTCTTCGAACAAGCGGATGATGAGTTCAAAGCTGAAGTGAGCTCAATAAGCAGAACCAACCATAAGAACCTTGTGCAGCTGCTAGGGTATTGCGATGAAGGCCAGAACAGAATTTTGGTGTACGAGTTCATAACCAATGGACCTCTAGCCACTTTCCTCTTCCAAAAATCACCAAGGCCGAACTGGCATACAAGAGTTCAGATTGCATTTGCAATCGCAAGAGGGATATGCTATCTGCACGAAGATTGCAGCGTGCCCATCATACACTGCGACATCAAGCCTCAGAACCTGCTTCTGGATGAGTCTTTCATCCCAAAAATAGCAGACTTTGGGCTAGCAAAGCTTCTCAAAGCTGATCAGACAAGAACGATCACCGGAATAAGGGGGACAAAAGGGTATGTGGCTCCGGAATGGTTCAGGAACATGCCTATAACAGTTAAAGTGGATGTGTACAGCTTCGGAATCATGCTGCTTGAGCTGATGTGTTGCAGAAGGAGTTATGAAGCGGATGTGGAAGATGAGGGAGAAACAGTTCTTGCTGACTGGGCATATGATTACTACCAACAAGGGGCATTAGATTTGCTAGTGGCGAAGGATGAGATAGCAAGGAGCGACATGAAAACGTTTGAGATATATGTGAAGACAGCAATATGGTGCATTCAAGAAGATCCAACACAGAGGCCTCACATGAATATAGTAATGCATATGCTTCAAGGATCAATGCAAGCCCCTACTCCTCCAGATCCTACTGCATTTATACACTGATTACTATATCCAAATAGTGTCTCATTTGCCTCTGATACAAATTTTAGATTTGAATATATTGCAAGTGAAATAAGAGTCTCATTTTTATTGTAATATTATGATGGATCAAATCATAGCAATATTGGTAAATAAGAGTTAATGTTGACTGCGATGAATAATATAATATATAGCTAAAATGATAAAAAAAAAAATGCATCACTATTACCTATCCACACTAATAAACAATGTAATTTTTTTTAAAAATTAATTGATGCATGTTCTGTACGATACAATAGAATAGATGTTTCTTAACAGCATGGTTTTATAGCCTTTTTGCAATAGTAAATTTACGTTTATATGGAATACTACGTAATTAGTAGCATAATCTATTGAACTTACTTGATCAATTGCGGCGTCAAACATTCACGTGCCAACACCGCCATTCACTCTTCCCGTCGGCCCCATTCGACGTGAGTCTCAGTTCGAGCAAAGGTGTTGCTCGCATATTGCTTGACCGAACCTAACCCCAAAAGTCCTCATTCGTCATTGCCGTTTCCCTAACTGTGCCAGCTATTCATGAAACGTCATGCACACCAAGTGTTCGACCTATTTCCAACCAGCCTATTTTGGGATTTTGTCTTCATGAACAGTTCCAGTGCGCAAGCATTCGACATGCCGTAGAATCGATCCTTGTGTTACATTCCTCAACGCCTGAAGATCGGATCATAAAGGTTGGACAATATCAAGCGATGACAAAATAAATACTCCGCCCTATGCAAATGATACTCCATATTTTTATTTGAGCTATCTGATGGGGTGCGTACCAAACAAGCCCAACAGCAATGACGGCCCATCAGCCCAAAGCCCAAGGAAGAGTATGAGTTCGGCATTACCAAGGAGTTCGGCCTCAGCCTACAGCTCAGTAAAAGCCAACCAATCAAGCTCTGCTCTCAGGTCGGCATCAAGCTAGAGTTCGGCCTCAGCCTACTGCTCGGTAAAAGCCAACCAATCAAGCTCTGCTCTCAGGTCGGCATCAAGCTCTACTCTCAGATCGGCAACCAGAGCAGTTCGGTCTCAGCATTCGACCGAACAAGGAGTTATTGGACCCATACTGGATTTCCACAACTTCCAACACACCCACTACCACGTGGTGTCAACTCAGGCCACGATCGTAGGCCATGACCTACACTACATCCACGATTTTAGGCCATGACCTACACGACATCCACGACTTAGTGGTGATGCAAGCCACGATCTTAGTTCAAGGTATAAATAGAACTTAGATCAGATAGAAAAGGGTTAAGCTCTCTAGAGATAAAATCATATAGCAAGTCTGTGTTGTAAGCTGTAATCCCAGATCAAGCAATACAATCTTGCCCTCCCTTCTTCCCGTGGACGTAGATTTACTTCAGTAAATCGAACCACGTAAATTCTGTGTGTTGTAGTTTTCATTCTCTACCAGCATTTACTAACATCAGAAATTCGCGGATCCATCACTGGCGCCGTCTGTGGGAAGCAGAGAACAAAATTTGTGATAAAGCGAATTTTTGATCCATTTTTTCCACCCAAAAAATGCATACCAGATCGCAGAGTACCCGTATTCCTGCCCGTGAGAACCAGGAGGAAGCCAATCCATCCCATAGGTCTGGAAAACAGCCTAGGGATAAATCCACCACCAGTTCTCATGGCGAAGGAACAGGCCGCTCCAAAAATCGTCCCACTGAGTCTTCCCAGCAGCCTGATTTGAATGAGGCTGTCAAGCTGTTCTTGGCTGAGAAGCAGGATGAGTTCTTAGCCTTCCTGCAAAAGAGCCAAGAGCCGAAGACGAAAACGGAGGATTCTCCTTCCTCATCCAGACATGAAAGTCACTACCGCAGTAGTGCCGTGTCTTCCAGGAAGAAGAATCCTCAACCCCGACATATTCCTGTTCCTCCTCGGTACCGGAATCACAGGAGAACTCAATCTCCTCCATACCGACGAGATATCGGATTCGCCGTGTACGGAGCACTGAAGACTCCGTTCTCGGACGACATCACCCGAACTCCCCTACCACAGAACTACCGAACTCCGTCGATGACTTACGACGGGCTCGTGGACCCTCACGATTTCTTGGGGCGCTATCAATATAACATGGCGAACCAGGGTCTCAACGAGGTCCACATGTGCAAGCTGTTTCCCGAGCTGCTCATCGGGAACGCGAGAAGGTGGTTCGATAGCCTCCCCCAGGGCAGCATCAGATCTTACCGAGATCTAATGGATGCCTTCCACAGGAGGTTCTTTCAGAAAGCGGAAGCCCGAATCACTTCGGCTCAGCTGCTTTCCATTCGTCAAGGTCGCGACGAAAAAATCAGCGACTTTATGACAAGATTCCACAAGGAATGCTTGCAAGTAGACGATCTCAACGATCTGCTTGTCATCTCGGCATTCCAAAATGGAATCCTGCCCGGAGCTCTCTACAGGAAGCTCGTTGAGTGCGGTCCGCAGACAGCTCAGGAAATGTGGGACATTGCGGACCAGTACTCCCGGGCCGATGAGGCAGACCGTCGCAAACGGTCGTTAGACAGCTCATCGTCCCGAGGAGACAGGAGGAAGCCCGATCATAGCGATCAGGGACATCCTCGCCGAACTCCTTTTGGCGATCAGGGACATCCTCGCCGAACTCCTTTTGAAAGGATTCAAAGGACTCCGGTGCAAGACAGATTGGGCCCCCGTCTCAATCCCGAGAAGCCGCCCGCTCAGTTCGTACCGCTGAACAAGCCGAGAGCGGAAATTTTCGAACTGCACTCTGACCTGTTCGAAAAGCCAAAGCGGATGACGAAATCAGCCGCGCGCCGACCCCAGGATAACTACTGCTCCTACCATCAAGACCACGGTCACGATACCGAGGAGTGCAGAAACTTGGCTGCAGGTATCGATGTTCTTGTGAGGGCAGGGACATTGAAGAAATACCAAAGCAAGCAGTCAAAGAAGAATAAGAAGCAGAGAGGTGCGAACTGCGCTCCTCAGGATCTGAAAAGGCAGCCGGATCCCGAAGACGATGACGAGCCGCAATATGATGGAGTAATCCTGACTATTGACGCTCTCCCTGCCGGGAAGACCAAGTCGTCCCTGAAGTCAGAGCGCAGGGGCTCCAATCGAGAGGAGCCAACGCATAAAAGGCTGAAGCAGGACGAAGTGATTACGTTCTCGGATGCTGATCCCGTCCCGGCCATCTCTCCTCACCAAGACGCCATTGTCATCCAAGCCGGAGTGGCAAACAAACTGATCCACAGGGTGTTTGTGGATACAGGAGCGTCAGTCAGCATTCTTTTTAAAGAGTGCTTCGACAAACTAGAAGTGGACCCAGCTCGGCTCAGTCCGGCTCCGCTTCCCCTGAAGAGCTTCGCCCAGGAGGACACCCGCCCTGAAGGTATTATCAGCCTTCCGATCACGGTGGGGAAAGCGCCTACTAGCTCCAGTACGATGATTGAGTTTTTCGTGGTGAAAGCTCGGTCCCCGTACAACGTCATCCTGGGAAGAGACTGGCTCAACACAGTTCGGGCCATTTGCTCCACTTATCACCTCACCATCAAGATCCCTACTAAAGGAGGGATAGCGGTCATCCGAGGTGACCAAAAGAGAGCAAAGGAATGTCTGCAAATTGCGCTTAGAAGTGCCGAGCATTCAGATCGGCACCACCAAGCATAGCAATCACAGCAGCCGGAGTCAGAGGCAATGACCGAAGTCATACCGGAGCCGAATTCGATGACAGTTCAGCTGTACGAAGACGATCCATCCAGAACGGTTAAGATCGGCTTCGCGGGAACGCCTCTACTTCGGGAAAAAACCATCCAGCTCCTCAAGGAGTACAAAGACGTCTTTGCATGGTCTCCGTTGGACATGACCGGAGTGCCCCCCGAGGTAATCACTCATCGTTTAAATATTGATCCTTCGGTCCGGCCGATAAAACAGAAGCAAAGACTCTTTGCGGCAGAACGAAGTCAAGTCATCCATGACGAAGTCCGTCAATTATTGAAGGCGGATGTGTTATTCGAAGTGAAGTATCCTTCGTGGGTGGCCAATCCTGTCATGATCAAGAAAAAGGAAGGAGGATGGCGGATGTGCATAGATTTCACCGATCTAAATAAGCACTGTCCCAAAGATTGCTATCCCCTTCCGAACATAGATAAAAAAGTAGAAGCTCTGATAGGCTTTGAAATTTTTTGTTTTCTTGATCTATACAAAGGATACCATCAGGTTTTAATGGATGAGATTGACGCTTCAAAAACGGCCTTCATTACTGATTTCGGCATTTTCGCTTATAAAAAGATGCCATTCGGTTTAAAGAATGCCGGAGCCACTTATCAAAGGATGGTAGACAAGCTTTTTCGGCACCTTATTGGAAAGGAGGTCGAAGTGTATGTTGACGATATAGTCGTCAAGAGCAAAAGCACCTCGGAGTACGAGCACAACCTCAAGTCCACTCTCAACGTGCTCAAGAAAGCCAACCTCAAACTTAATCCCCAAAAGTGTACCTTTTTGGTAGATTCGGGAAAGTTTCTGGGTTGTTGGGTTTCAAAGGACGGACTCAAGGCAAACCCCTCAAAAGTTCAAGTCGTTCAGAACATGGCAATGCCGAAGTCCATACATGACGTGCAAAGGCTAACCGGATGTCTAGCCGCACTGAATCGATTCCTTTCCCAAGCAGCCGAAAAGCAACTGCCGTTCTTCAAGGTGTTGAAAAAGGCACCAAAGTTCGAGTGGGGAGCCGAGCAGAAAAAGGCCTTTGACGAGCTCAAAAGTTATCTAGCCGAGCTTCCTATTCTCTCTGCTCCAACCGAAGCCGAAGAAATATTCTTATACTTAGCGGCATCGAATCAAACCATCAGCGCGGTGCTTATACGAGAAGAAGGCCTAAAGCAGCTTCCCATCTATTTTACAAGCCGAGCATTAAGAGGTCCAGAAACCAGGTATCAACCTCTGGAAAAGATTGCTCTAGCATTAGTAAATGCAGCAAGGAGACTGCGGCCATACTTCTATGCTCACAAGGTATGCGTCTTAACTGATCTGCCACTTCGGCAAGTGTTGACCAAACCAGAAGCATCAGGCAGAATCGCCAAGTGGGCTATAGAGTTGGGAGAGCACACAATTGAATATCTACCTCGGAAAGCCATCAAGGGACAAGCCTTGGCAGATTTTCTTGCAGAAGCAAAGTTCGATCAAGCAATTCCTGTTATTGCCGAACAGAAGAATTCTGCCAATGCCGAACTAGCACTGCCCTTGGAATCCGAAGTAGAGCCGCCGGACTGCTGGAGCGGATTCGTAGATGGAGCTTCAAACAAGATGGGAAGTGGAGCTGGTATTTTACTTGTCGCTCCCGACGGACACGAGGTAACCTACTCACTTCGTTTCCTATTCCCCGCTACTAATAATGAAGCCGAGTACGAAGCCCTCCTGGCCGGACTCCAGTTAGCGCAAAGTCTGCTCGTCAAATCTCTCAAAGTCCATTGTGATTCACAAGTCATAGTAAATCACATGTTGGGTACAAGTGAAGCTCGTGACGAGAGAATGAAGAAGTATTTGGACAAAGCGCAAAGCATCAGCCGAAGTTTCTCCTATTTTCGGATAATCCGCATTCCCAGAGCGGAAAATAGCCGAGCAGATGCCTTAAGTAAGTTGGCCTCAGATCCGAGCTCAAAGGCGGAAGAATTAATGCATCGAAGCATTGATGAAGCCGAGGTACATTCAGTATCCAGCTCGCCGAACTGGATGACGCCGATCTTGCAGTATCTGAATCAAGGACAATTGCCCGAGGATAAGAGAGAAGCTCGGAAGATCACGTGCCGAGCACTTCGGTACGAACTTCATGAAGGAGTCCTCTTTAGAAAGTCTTACCTCCAGCCGTTATTGCGGTGCGTAGGACCAGAAGAGACGGACTACATCCTCAGAGAAGTTCATGAAGGATCGTGCGGTAGCCACATCGGAGCCAGAGCTTTAGCTAAAAAAGTTCTGAGATGGGGATATTATTGGCCAACCATGGTACAAGAGGCAGTGCAGCTCGTCAAGAAGTGTACGAAGTGCCAAATTCATGCAAATGTCCCAAGGATGCCGCAGACCGATCTATACACTATGCAAAGCCCTTGGCCTTTCATGCAATGGGGCATAGACATAGTGGGACCACTTCCTCAAGCTCCTCGGCAAATGAAATTCCTTATCGTTGCCGTGGACTACTTCACGAAGTGGGTGGAGGCTGAACCATTAGCTACGATAACGAGCTCAAAGGCATTGGACTTCGTCTGGAAGAACATAGTGTGCCGATTTGGCATACCCCACATCCTCATCTCGGATAATGGGACTCAGTTCACCGACAAGACGTTCAAGAATTGGTGCCAAGAGCTGAACATTCAACAGCGGTTCACTTCGGTCTCCCATCCCCAAGCAAACGGACAAACGGAAGTAACGAACCGGATTCTGGTGAAAGGGTTGAAAGCTCGGTTAGAACAAGCCAAAGGACAATGGGTAGAAAATCTCCCTCAAGTCCTATGGTCCTACCGAACTACACCCAAAACCTCCAACGGTGAAACTCCGTATAGTCTGGTGTACGGCACTGAAGCCGTAATTCCGGTGGAGATCGGCGTACCCAGTCCCCGAACTCTAAATTTCTCCTCAGAAATGAATGACGACGGACTGAGAGCAGAACTAGATCTCGCCGAAGAAAGAAGAGAATTGGCGTGCATAAAAGCAGCCAAGTATAAGGAGCAAGTAGCCCGGTATTATAACCGAAGGGTGAAAAAGCTTCAATTTCAAGTGGGAGATCTCGTCTTGAGAAACAACGAAGTAAGCCGAGCAGAAAAGCTTGGCAAACTCGAACCCACATGGGAGGGTCCATATCGGGTGTCAGAAGTTCTCGGCAAAGGGTCTTATAAATTGACTCACATGTCAGGAGAACAAGTACCCCGAACATGGCACGTCTCCAACCTCAAGAAGTTCCACTTGTAAGAGACAAAAGTCCGGTCAGTCCGTCTCGTGTCTAGTTCGGTCATAGGGGTATATGTTTTTATTTGTTTGTTTCTTACTTGTACCTTTTACTTGTCGTTTTTTAAAAAAATGTTTAAAGTTTTTTTCTTTCATCTTTTTCATTTTTTCTCTATGTGTTTTGTCCCTATGTGTTTGTCGTCTCTTACAAATGGTACCAAGGTATATCGTTCTTTAAAGACTGATCCCCTTTTTTAGATCGATTATTAAAGACTATTGTGAGTCCAAGCTTCTAAGGAGGATATAAGACCACAATTCAGCTTAACAAGCAGTCCGTCTGAAACGAACTGCAATAAGCCAACGATTGTGAGTCCAAGCTTCCAAGGAGGATACAAGACCGCAATTCAGCTTAACAAGCACTTCGTCTGAAACGAACTGCAATAAGGGAAAGTCCGATCCACGCGATAAACCTCGCCGAATTAGGACGACCAAGTTCGGTCAAAGAAGTTTACCTCATAAGACCGGGGACGACCATGTCTAGTCAAAGAGGTTTACTGCATAAGACCACTTCGGTTAACTGGGAAAGTCCGATCCACGCGATAAAACTCGCCGAATTAGGACAAGGGAAAGTTCGATCCCGGCGACAAAAATCGCCAAATTAGAACACAAACCAAGTCCGGTCAAAGATGTTTATTTCATCAGACTAAAGACGAGTCCGGTCAAAGATGTTTATTTCATCAGACCAAAGACGAGTCCGGTCAAAGATGTTTATTTCATCAGACCAAAGACGAGTCCGGTCAAAGATGTTTATTTCATCAGACCAAAGACGAGTCCGGTCAAAGATGTTTATTTCATCAGACCAAAGACGAGTCCGGTCAAAGAAGTTACTTCATAAGACCAAGGACCAAGTCCGGTCAAAGAAGTTTACTTCATAAGACCGAGGACGAGTACGATGAAATTTTTTCGCTAAGCTGTAAATACAGTGTTAGAAGCGAAAACAAAATTTCATTTTTCAAATCTTGTTCGGCATACAACTCAGCTACCCTACAAAATGGCGTTACGCTATTACAAAGGACTATTCTACTGTCCAGGGTTGCTGAAGTTAAGCCACCTATCTGCAAAATCCTCTGGAAGCCGAGTTCGGTTGTTCCGAGCAGATGAAGAATAAGCAGATCGACGAGATGCTATCCTCGACCCAACACCTCTTCCGCGAGCCCCAGAAGCTCTAACCCCTCGGCGATGAAGAGTCTCTGCAATAAGCATCTGCTGATCTTGCTCGCTCATAGTCACAACTCCTCGGCGAATTTCAGTCCGTCCCTGTCTTGACGATTCCGGTTGCTCCTGAGCCCGTTCTCGTCTTGACGTTTCCGGCTGTTCCGGAGTTCGTTGTTGACTTGGAGTAGGATTTTGAACAAGGGAACCAGAGGCTTGTTCTGGAGTGCGAGCATCTGTTGGCGGGAAATGCCTAAGGAATCTCTCGATTGCGGGACGCCGGGAAAGAATGATGTCGTACCGAGAAGCCCAGCGCCGTAAGGATTTCACAACTTGTTGGCAAGCCGAGCTCTCCAGCGCATTGTTCCTCCGGAGTACATGATACTCCTCCCACAGTTCGTCAACTCGACTCTGAACATCTGATATGGTCAATCCCCCGCGCACACGGATGTAATCCTCGTACGCAGTCCTCTCAGCAATAGTCGTATTCAGCTCGGCCTCCAGATCCTTCTTATCGGACTCTAAGTCCTTATTATCGGCCTCCAGCTTCACTAAACGAGCCAGAAGCTCGTCATTCTTCGTCTGATCGGCTATAGCTCTTTTCTCAGCTTCGTCTAAAGCCGAAGAGTACAGCCGTTTCCAGTGAAGTATCTCCATCTCCTTGAGTACAAAGCAGCTATATTAGTTCGGCAGCTGTACCGAGCAGATAGTAAAATACAACAGGAATAAAGGCGAGTACGAAAAGCTATACGAAGACAAGTGTAGAGAATTTTTCATTCACAAGGAAAATTTTTTACACTAGGAGGGCTTCAAGGCCATTTTACAAGGAAGAAACTAGACTAAGAGAAGGGAGACGAAATCATACTCCGTCAGCTTCGTCTCCGGCTCCTTGGTCTGGTTCAGCTTCTTTCTCCTGAGCTACCTCAGCCTCGGCCTCGCATCCTGCCGGCCTCGCCTCCGCCTCCTGATCGGCCTCCTTCTCCGGATGCCCGGCCCGCTCGACTTCGGCCTCCAGCTCCAGCGGCTCGGCCTCACCCTCTCCGTGGTAAGTCGAAGCGGGTGAAACGGGTCCCACGGAGGCAAAGATAGCCTCCAGGTTCTCGTCCCGATCAGCTCGACAACTCCGGACTCGGTCTGCAGAAAGCAGGACCGAAGATGAAGCGAGCTCCTCAAGGAGCGGCAGATTCTGAAGCCGAGCCGCTATCTCTCGGCTATACAGAGGCAGCACGACGTCGGCCCCCTGCTCGCCCTTATCGGTAATTAGCCTTACCAGACTACCGACAAAGGCCGAGAACTGGCTGCTCAAAAAGAGTTTCTCCGTGTAAACACGGAGAGCCTCCCCTTGGGCAACCACGGCAGCAGCATCCCTCCGTTTCGTCTGCTCTCGCTGGATGACGAGCTGGTTTTTGGCAAACTGAGCTTCATCCTGGGCCGAAATCCTAGCAGCTCTGGCCTTCTCAAAGTTAGCCTCAGCCTGTTCGGCCCGATGACAAGCAGCCGCCAACTTCCTCTGCATCTCAGCATAGTCATTGGACGCTTTGGAGAGTTCGACGGCGACGAGCTTGGAGAGCATATCGTTCCTCTGAAAATGAATAAAGAAAAAAGTCAACAAAGGGGCCACAAAAATACAGGAAAAAAGCAAGGCCAGAAAATCAAGAAGAGAATTCACCTCGGCGAAGTCCGTGGGCCATAAAAACGGCTCACAGATATGTTCCGAAGGAGGCGCCAAGACCACGTCTTTCTCTGGCGCTCTCGGGGGCTTCTGGGCCTTCCCCTTCCCCTTTGCCGAAGTCGACTCCGGCTTCTTCGGATCCGAAGAGGTTTTTTGCCTTTTCGGAGTCCTCTCGGCATCAGACGCCGAGCTGGTGGTTTTCGGCCCCTCCGGCTCCTTGGACTCCGAAGATTTTCGGGTAGCCTTGTTCAGCATGTACACTGCCAAAAAGCAAGAAAGCAAGTTTAGTTTTCTTCGTTAAAGCAGTAGAGCATAAAGATAAAGAGAAATCCTCACCCTCGGCCTCTTCGTCCGAAGACGAGATGTCGAACACGACGTCGCCCTTGACGAGCTCAGACTCCGTGTATTGTTTCCTAACTATGGGAATCTTGTTGAGCTCGCCATCGAGCTCGTCCAGCGGTTCAGGCCGAGGATGACGGATAACGGACTTCGGCCCTCTCCAGGGAAAACTAGGAGCCGCGGTCCTATCATAGTAGAAGAAGCGGTTTTGCCACTTCGGCCACTTCGTTTTACAAAAGGCCCTAAAGGGTTGTACAGGGATCAAGTAAAACCAAGACCCCTTCCTCTTAAATTGAAAGAATTTAAGGATTGCCTTCAAAGACAAATCCCTTCCTAAATTACGGAGTTCGGCAGCGAAGGCCGACAAGTGCCTCCAAGAGTTCGGAGTCACCTGGCCTAAAGGAAGCTGAAAAAAATCTAGTAAATCTATAAAGGCAGAAGGGAGGGGGAAACGAAGCCCGCATTCTAAGCAGGCCTCGTACACGGTGGCGTAACCCTCCGGCGGGGAGTCAGCCCTATGATCGCCGTCAGGTACCACCACCTTCCCCCCAGGAAAAAAGTATTTTTCGGGTAGGGATATCACAGTATCCTTACTCAAAATACTATGGAAATACTCTACGGTCTTCTCCCCGGATTCCTTCCGGCTAGAAGACCCCTTATCCCCTTTCCTACCGCTACCCGACTCCGAAGAAGAAGAAGAAGACATTTTTCTTACTTTTTGAAGGTGAAGAAAGTCCGAAGAAATTCTTGAAAGCGGAGAGAGAATTTTCGCAAAAAAGAGAGAGTGCAGAAGAAGCAGTCGCAAAAGTGCTTCAATGATGAAGAAAGGAGGTATTTATCAGATTCGGCGAAGATTTCAAAATCGTCGCACCGTTTCGAATCCCACCTTTTCAGGATTCAACGGCCGGATTTTACTGTCGCATTTAATGCGAGGCACGTCCCCTGACATCAGCCTCCCCCTTGCCTTTATCCAGAATGCCGAAGTGACTCACTTTGCCGAAGTGATTCACTTCGCCCTTCGGGGGGGGTAGTGATGGGGTGCGTACCAAACAAGCCCAACAGCAATGACGGCCCATCAGCCCAAAGCCCAAGGAAGAGTATGAGTTCGGCATTACCAAGGAGTTCGGCCTCAGCCTACAGCTCAGTAAAAGCCAACCAATCAAGCTCTGCTCTCAGGTCGGCATCAAGCTAGAGTTCGGCCTCAGCCTACTGCTCGGTAAAAGCCAACCAATCAAGCTCTGCTCTCAGGTCGGCATCAAGCTCTACTCTCAGATCGGCAACCAGAGCAGTTCGGTCTCAGCATTCGACCGAACAAGGAGTTATTGGACCCATACTGGATTTCCACAACTTCCAACACACCCACTACCACGTGGTGTCAACTCAGGCCACGATCGTAGGCCATGACCTACACTACATCCACGATTTTAGGCCATGACCTACACGACATCCACGACTTAGTGGTGATGCAAGCCACGATCTTAGTTCAAGGTATAAATAGAACTTAGATCAGATAGAAAAGGGTTAAGCTCTCTAGAGATAAAATCATATAGCAAGTCTGTGTTGTAAGCTGTAATCCCAGATCAAGCAATACAATCTTGCCCTCCCTTCTTCCCGTGGACGTAGATTTACTTCAGTAAATCGAACCACGTAAATTCTGTGTGTTGTAGTTTTCATTCTCTACCAGCATTTACTAACATCAGAAATTCGCGGATCCATCACTATCAAAAGTGATGTCGGAGGAAATAAAAAACTTTTTTATTAGGAGTAACTATCTTTTGCTGTATTTTGGCCTCATTTTGACCCATTCCCATTTTCAGTCAAATTGAACTTGCATGAAAAAAATTACCAGTTGAAGTCTTATCCGATCATAATATAATATTCCCCTATTCTATTATTTAATGTCTTATAAGTAGTATTTTTTTAATTCGCTTATTATTGAATATTTCATTTTATTTTTACTAGTCTGTAATAAATATACAATATGTATATAAAAATATCAAATTTTACTCATTTTTCTACCTTTATATATTTTTTAACTCATGTCTAGTTGAGGTGGAACATTTAGCGTAACATGAGTATTTAGATATAGGGTGTATTAATATGACAACCCTTTTTTTATAACATCATACCACCATTTTAGGTCGTTAGATCTGAAGATCGCGTGATTCTCAAGTTGCCACGTGACAGTCTATTTTAATTAAATTGGAACATAAAACCACGCTGAATGACAAATTTGGCATATTCTCTTTTTGCAGTCTGTTACTAAATTGCAGTGTTACTTTATTAATATTGCAATGTTATGTGTCTGCATCATTCGTAATTGTTTTTTTTATCTTATCATATTGTAGTTTTACTCTATGAATATTGCAGTATTACCAAGTAGTATTTACAGTTTACATATTACCAAATCCATTTCTGATTTAAATTTTTGGGAATTGACTAAAATACCAGCGCTTACAATGTCCAACACATAAGACTGTAATCCGAACTTTATTTCATGAATTTAATTCTAGACGTCCATTTTAAAAATCTAAGAGCTAGAATTAGTATTATAGTGTCACTCTAAATATTAAACATGGTGTCATCCTAATTTCTTAGAAAGTGCACCCTGCGCACACTTGTAGTTGTTATCACACGCAATCACGATACAATTTGCTATTTTTAGAAGTTAGTGAATGAGGGCCGAACAACTTTTACTTTTAGTGACAAAAATAACAATAAAAGAAAGACTAAAAAAGTCTTGTATGTCAAAATGTAGTACAACTCCGTAGGTCAAGGATTTACGTTTAAATACTAATCAAATTAAGATTAAATGCAGAATAAAGAAAGGCTTAGCTGTTAGTCATGCTCACAAAACCTCTCTTTGTTAAAATTATGTACTCGGTCATGGAATTTTCTGTAGGTTCAGATCCAAATTCAACACGGTTCCATGAAACTTACTGTATATAGTTGATAGAAATCAAATTTAATAAATCTGATGACGTCGTTGAAAGAAATCTATGTGATCAATATTTTAATTTGTTAGTTGAGACGTCCGATTAAACAACATTAGTATATTAATCCCTCTCTAACACACCATTGACCAAGACTCCATATATATCAATCTTCCAATTCATCGACTAACTCAAAACTGAAATCAAATGGCTTCATGTAGATTATTATTGTTGATCATCAACATCATTATCATTAGCACCACAGTAAAAGGCCAAGAATCAAGCAACAGGAACGTAACTCTTGGCTCCTCCATCGTCGCAAACTCCAATTCCACGTGGACGTCGCCTTCTGGCGAATTCGCTTTCGGGTTCCGGGAGGTCTCTCCCGGAACCTTCTTGCTAGCCGTATGGTTTGATCAAATACCCGACAAAACCCTAGTTTGGTCTGCCAACCGCGACGAACCAGTTCCCGCTGGATCAACCGTCCAGCTTTCCGCAGACGGAACGCTGGAGCTCGTCAATCAAACAGGCAGTCAGGTATGGGCTATTCCGGCCCGGCCAGGTACAGTGGCCTATGCCGCCATGCTCGACAACGGAAACCTTGTGCTTGCCTCCAATGCTTCAGCCATCCTGTGGCAGAGTTTTGATTTCTCCACTGACACATTATTACCAACTCAGGTACTCCCATCATAATACGAATTCACTTTTTAAACAAAATATCCTCTCTCTATCGCAACTAAACTAAGATAACATATTTTTCTCTTTAGTTTGTCCCAATCAAGATAATACATTTTTTTTAACATTCCTTTCCAATTAAATCATCCAATCACTTTTTTCTCTCTTTAATTAAATATTCATCTCTAGTTGTTTCTCACTATTTAATACTTATAGTTATTATTTCTCTCTCCAATTAATTGCATTTACTAAAAACTCCTAAAATTCCATACCAACTAAGTAATGCATTATCTTAGCCGCGACAGAGGGAGTAATGCATTTTCATTTTCTCTCTTATATATTTTATCCATCTCATACTTTACTCTTCATCTACTTCACTCTTTAAATATCAATTTATTAAATTTGTGTTCAAAATAAACGCCTAGTTTATGGGGCGACCAAGGGAGCATTTTTTTCTCATTTAATAACGGAGAAGCTTTTTACCAACTAAGTTGCACCCCATTGTCTTACTAGGTACTCAATCGACAAAGCGTTTTGTATTCCAGTTTCTCAGCGACCAATTTCTCAAGAGGGAAATTCAAATTCACGTTGCAGGCCGATGGAAATCTGGTGCTCGTCACCAGATCATACCCCTCTGATGAAAATGTGAATGCCTATTGGTCGTCCGATACTCGTGACGCCGGATTCCAGTTGATCTTCAACAATTCCGGCGTCATCAACCTAATCCGGCAGAACGGAACCTTACTCCGGCCTCTCTTCGGCAGCGGATCTCTGGCCGGGCAGTTTTACCAGAGACTGGTGCTAGAACACGACGGAGTCCTCCGCCATTATGTGTATGATGATTCATTACAGCCATCGGGGTGGTCGGTACGCAATTTTGAGCCTTCAAATATATGCCATGCTATTAGAGAAGATGATATGGGTGGCGGGCCCTGTGGTTTCAACGCTTACTGCACCATCAAACCTGACGGAAGGTCCACCTGCCACTGCCCCTCGGGTTACTACTCGAGGGGCGGCTTCAGTGGTTGCGCGCCTGAGTTCGTGCAGCACAGATGCGACCTTCAACAAGCGCAGGATGCGCATAGTTTCACATTCAACGAGATGTCCGGCGTGAATTGGCCTTTCAAGGATTATGCCATTTTCAGGGACGTCGAGGAGGCATGGTGCCGCCAATCATGCATTTCTGATTGTCTCTGTGCTCTTGTTATATATTCTGGTAGAGTTTGTTGGATGAAGGCTCATCCCTTTTCAAATGGGAGGGAGCAGGAAGCAAAGGCCTTGATTAAGGTCAGGATAAACAACACTTTTACGTCGAATCCCCACACCCCTCCCTCCGGCCGAGAGAGCAGTAAGAGAAGCTCCATCACTGTAACAATATTGTCGGCCTTGTTAGGTTGTTCGGTGTTATTGTTTCTTCTTTTGAGTTTCTTTTTTGTGTTCTACTTGAAACGTGGAAAAACGACAATGGTGGAACAGAGGAGCCGTGTGCAACCTGCTGGAGTGAGCACGATTAGTAGCTTCAGCTTCAAAGAGGTAGAAGAAGCTACCGATGGATTTAATGAAGAATTAGGGAGGGGTGCATGCTCCATAGTCTACAGAGGTACTCTAAAAACTGATGGAAAGATTGTTGCCGTCAAGAAGCTGCACAAGGTCTTCGAACAAGCGGATGATGAGTTCAAAGCTGAAGTGAGCTCAATAAGCAGAACCAACCATAAGAACCTTGTGCAGCTGCTAGGGTATTGCGATGAAGGCCAGAACCGAATTTTGGTGTACGAGTTCATGACTAATGGCTCTCTGGCCACTTTCCTCTTCCAAAAATCAGTGAGGCCTAGCTGGCATAAAAGAGTGCAGATTGCATTTGCAATAGCAAGAGGGATCTGCTATCTGCACGAAGACTGCAGTGTGCCTATCATACACTGCGACATCAAGCCTCAGAACGTGCTTCTGGACGAGTCATTCGCCCCCAAAATAGCAGATTTTGGGCTAGCCAAGCTTCTCAAAGCTGATCAGACGAGAACCATGACCGGAATAAGGGGGACAAAAGGGTATGTGGCTCCGGAATGGTTCAGGAACATGCCTATAACAGTCAAAGTGGATGTGTACAGCTTCGGAATCATGCTGCTTGAGCTGATGTGTTGCAGAAGGAGTTATGAAGCGGATGTGGAAGATGAGGGAGAAGCCGTTCTCGCTGACTGGGCTTATGATTGTTACCAGCAAGGGGCTTTGGATTTGCTGGTGGCGGGCGATGAGGAGGCAAGGAGCGACATGAAAACGTTGGAGATATATGTGAAGACGGCAATTTGGTGCATTCAAGAAGATCCAACATTGAGGCCTCACATGAATATAGTAATGCATATGCTTCAAGGATCAATGCAAGTCCCTACTCCTCCAGATCCTACTGCATTTATACACTGATTACTAGTATTTCCATGTCCATAAAATAATGTCTCATTTTCTTCATTTACAAATTTCAAAGAAATTAGTAGCAAGTGTCTCATGTTTTTTTTACTTTATTGATTAATTTTGTTAAATATGTTTTGCATGGGCGGGAAAGAATTGAAATTATTAGTAAAGATATTTAATCTCTATAAATCCATTGTTTTTCATTTTTATGTGAGAGGGAGTACTATTTTCATTGAATCAGTCTCCTCTCTCTCCCCCACCCCCTCCGAACCCTCGCTCCGCCTCTATGGAAGGGGGTTGGAATCAGCCCCATGTGGACTAAATGATGCATGCCGTCTGTTAGAGCTCGTAGGGAGTATATTTCGTGTTGTTCATTACGGAAGAGACGATTACAATGTTATATAGACTAGGAATTCTACACCTATAAGGTAACCCTAATTTACAATTAATTACAATATATTTCCATATAATTTCCTTGATTTGGTGTAATCTTTTCCTTGATCAATTCCTTGATTTCGTGTATCTTTGACACTCCCCCTCAAGCTAGGTAGTGGGATCCCAATGCTTAGCTTGCACAATACTTCGTGAAAGGACTTCAAGTTCACAGCTTTCGTCAAGATGTCGGCTAGCTGATCTTCTGATTTAACATAAGGCATTTCTACTACCTTAGCTTCAATGTTCTCCTTGATGAAGTGTCTGTCTACCTCCACATGCTTTGTTCTATCATGTTGTACTGGGTTTTCCGAGATACTTATGGCCGTCTTATTGTCACAAAACAACCTGCATGGAAGAGCTGGTCGAAGATCCAATTCTGTCATCAACTTTTGCAACCACAATATCTCTGTTAGCCCACTCTTGATTTCGCTGAATTCTGCCTCCGCACTTGATAGAGCTACTACCTTTTGCTTCTTACTCCTCCACGTCACAAGGTTCCCCCCTACAAAGGTAAAGTACCCGGCAGTGGACTTTCTGTCATTTGGATTCCCTGCCCAATCTGCGTCAGTAAAACCATGTATCTCCATGTGTCCATGTTTTTCAAACATTAGACCGTGTTCTGCCGTTCCCTTCAGATATCGAACAATCCTCAACACTGCTTCCCTATGTTCCTCTTGGGGTGCATGCATAAATTGGCTCACTACTCCCACCGCATATGCAATATCTGGCCTCGTGTGAGATAGATAGATGAGCTTACCCACAAGTCGCCGGTATCTCCCCCTGTCGGTTAGCATTGCTCCATCCCTGATCTGTAGTCCGTGATTTTGTACCATAGGAGTATCTGCAGGTTTGCAGTCAACCATCCCAACTTCTGCAAGTAGATCAAGTACATACTTCTTCTGATTTATGAAAATCCCCTTTCTCGATCTTAGCACCTCAATTCCCAAGAAGTATTTGAGTGGGCCAAGATCCTTCATCTCGAATTCGTGGAACAGATTCTTCCTCAACTCGGCTATCTCTTTCTCATCATCCCCGGTAATGATCATGTCATCCACGTATATAATCAAACACGTGATCTTGCCATTCCTCTTTTTGATGAACAACGTATGATCTGAATTGCTTTGTTCGTAGTCGTATTTCCTCATCACCTCTGTAAACCTGCCGAACCACGCTCTAGGGGATTGTTTCAACCCGTACAGTGTCTTCTTCAACTGGCACACTTCCCCATCTAGAAAGTCTCCGGAGAAGCCTAGTAGAGGTTCCATGTATACGGGCTTTGGTAATTCCCCATGAAGAAAAGCGTTGGTCACATCGAACTGATGAAGTGGTCATTCCTTGTTGGCGGCGACCGAGAACAGTACTCTGACGGTGTTAATTTTTGCCACTGGTGAGAAGGTCTCGTCATAATCTACACTGTGAGTCTGAGTACACCCATTCGCTATAAGACGTGCTTTATACCTGTCGATTGTCCCATCTGGTCTTCTCTTTATCGTGAATACCCATCTGCACCCTACTGTTCTTGCTCCTTCGGGTAACTTGCTTCATACCCATGTATTGTTCTTCATTAACGCCTTCATTTCCACCATCATTGCATCTCTCCACCGCTTATGTTTCATTGCCTCTTCAGCGGTTTGTGGAATTTCTTCCTCTTCATATAATGCAGCCTCAAAAGCTCGGGCCATTTTGGTCAGATTTCCTTGCACGAAGTTTGCCACGGCATAGCGGCTCTTCTTTCCAATCCTTTCCGGAGAGTAACGTTTCGGTGGGATGCCCCTCGTGCTCCGATTGGGAAGGACATATCTTCCTGTGTCTCCATCAACTGTATTGTCTTCCTCAACTGTTTCAGCAGGGTCAGTGGTAACAGGTAATTCAGCTGTGCCAGTATCAAGAGTTACCTCGGATATCGTCGGAGAAGGATCTCCGGGGGTGGGCTGAGATGACTCTCGTGATGAGACTGGCTCGGCAGAAGTGACGACTGGATCGGTTGGTTCCTCAATCGAGGAGCTTGGAATTGGCACAACCCAACTTAGATAGTCCGTGGAACTATCTGGATCATTCTCCCCCTGACTACTAAGGTGGGTGTGGTGGAACAGTTCGGTTTCCAAGAAATTAGAATTCATGGTTGTGGTGATGTTCTTGTTATTGGGATCAAAACATCTGTACCCCTTCTAGTTTACCCCATATCCCACAAAGACACATTTGATGGCACAAGGTGACAATTTCGTTCTCTCATGTTTAGGTATGTGGGTAAAAACTGTGCAGCCAAAGACTTTTGGTGGAAGGCTAAAGTATTCAGGAATGTGGGCTTGTTTAGATAGGATATCAAGGGGGTTTTCATGTTTAGGATTTTAGTCGGCAGGCGATTTATGAGGTAAATGGACGTGGCGACGGCTTCTGGCCAGAAGTGTTTGGGTACTTTGGATTCGATCATGAGGGCCCGGGTCATTTCTAGGATTACCCTATTTTTCCGTTCTGCTACCCCGTTCTGTTCAGGTGTATAGGCGCACGAAGTTTGATGGATAACTCCGTTTTCTTTACAAAATTGGGTCATAGCACTGTTAACAAATTCTCTCCCATTATCTGACCTAAGGGTTTTGATGGTGGTTTGAAATTGTGTTTGGATTAGTTTAAAAAAGGATGAAAATTTACCAAAGACTTCTGACTTGTGTTTTAAAAAATAAATCCACGTCATCCTAGTACAATCATCCACAAAAGTCACAAAATAACGAAAGCCATTTCCACCAACAAAAGGCGCAGGGCCCCAAACATCAGAATGCACTAAGGAAAACATGGACATCATTCGAGTATTTGTAGGTTTAAAAGTCTGTCGGTGGCTCTTGGCCAAAACACAAGTCTCACAAGAAAAATCAGAAGGAATTGAAAGATTCGGGCAAAGCAACTTAAAGTAACCCGGAGAAGGATGTCCTAGTCTTCAGTGCCAAAGCCAAGTTTCCTGTTTCGCGGATCCGTGAACCAGCATTGCACTTCCAGTTTGAGCTATCTCGTCTACGTAGTAGAGTCCGTGCTTCTCAGTGCCACGCCCAAGAATCCTCCTCGTCAGAATATCCTACAGAATACAGAAATCAGGGTGCATCATTAGTGTGCAGTTCAACTCTTTCGTCACATAACTTATAGACATCAATCTCTGAGATAGGGTAGGAACATAAAGACAATTCTTGAGCCGTAATGTAGGTGATATTTCGATCGTGCTAGAACCCACAACAGTAATCAATTCCCCATTTGCAGTTCGAATATATGACCTATCTGAGTCTTCAGTATAATCAATAAAGTCATTTCTATCCGGGGTCATGGTGTCTGTTGCCCCACAATCAAATATCCAGCCTTTTGATTTTTTTTCAGAGATATCATGAACATGGAATGCAGCGGAAATTTCTCGTAGGGGCGAAAAAATATTGTTTGACACAAAATTGGGGTGTTTTTCGGTTTTAGTGATAGCTGGGGGGCCTTTTCTAATTTTCTGAAAACCTGGGGGTTCATGCATAAAAGGATGGGGTCGAATTTTATATTTTATAAACTTGTGGGGAGGCAAACAATAATATGAGGGATTCAATTTAGGGTTTGGATTATATCCAAACCCTTTACCTCTTTTCGTCACGCCGCTTCCCCCGATTCCTCCATTCTCCGTCCATTCGGCGAAATTACCGACGCCCCTCACGTTGCCGCCGGCCGATGGAGGCTCCTGACGTCCCCCGGTTCCGGCTCCGGTTGATTCCCCATGGTTTCCAGCTTCGGTTCGTCGTGTGTCTCCTTCTCCACTCACGCCTATGGCGATTTTCGCCTGGGCTGGAAAGGTTTTCGCCTTCTGTCGTTCTTCCCACCATTCTGGGTAGCCAATCCTCTTGAAACAAGTCTCCCAAGTGTGCTTTTGTTTTCCACAGTGGGAGCACCACAATTTTGAGGTGTCAGTTCTGTGTCCCGGCCGGCTGGCGGCCGCGGGTCGTGACGGTGGTGGCGCGCTGCTTCGGGGTGGTGGTCTCTGGTTCTGTGCAGCAAACCCGTGTCCGATTCCCCGCCATATGACGATTCGGTTCCACCGTTGGCTTCGTCGGTGGGTGATTGCGATGTCGGTGGCATGATTCTCCGTCGAGCCACCTCCGTCTTCACCCAGCCGTACGCCGCCTCCACTGATGGCGCCTGTTCCTCCTTCAATATCTCCCTCCGAATTGAATCATACTCCTGGTTTAATCCGGTCAGGAACTTGATAAGCCGCTTTGAATTTGAGTAGGTTCGGAATTGCTCGACTCCCTTGTCGCAGCAGCTGATGGGTTGTTTCTGGCTTCGGTCTATATTGATCCACAATCCGTGGATCTTTCTGTAGTAAGTCTCAAGATCCATACTTCCTTGTTTGATATTGATTGTCTTCTCTTCCAGGTCATAGATGATGTATCGATCGGCCTTGCTTTCGAACGTCACGGCGAGGTTGTCCCATAATGCCTTTGCCGTCTGATGGTGTGCGAAATCGGCGATTAGGTCGGTTTCAATGTTATCGACAATCCACGATAACACCACGAGGTCGTTCTCTTCCCATTCGTCGTAGCCTTTACTCCCTGGTTCGGGAGGTTCGTTCTTGATGTATTGGTATGCGCCCCTGCCTCCAATCTTTACTTTGATGAGGCGTGCCCACAGCGGGTAATTCTTGCCATTCAACTTGAATGGTACTGTGATACTTTTACTGTCTCTGAGGTTCACGGTCTGGTTTGTATCTTTCGTTTCCACATTCTTTGTGTCTTCCTTTTCTGACATGTTTGGTGTAGGTTGGGAGTACTTTCGGTTGGTTCAAATCTGGTTGAGAAAAAAAAAGGTCGGGAAAGGTATTTCGGGTGGCTTGATTTCGACCAATCGGGGTCGGGAAAGGTATTATCGGCTATGATGAAACTTTTCTGAGCCAAGTTCAAAAACTTGCTCTGATACCATGTTAGAGCTCGTAGGGAGAATATTTCGTGTTGTTCATTACGGAAGAGACGATTACAATGTTATATAGACTAGGAATTCTACACCTATAAGGTAACCCTAATTTACAATTAATTACAATATATTTCCATATAATTTCCTTGATTTGGTGTAATCTTTTCCTTCATCAATTCCTTGATTTCGTGTATCTTTGACACTGTCATTCAACACTACATGGCAAGTAATTACGGTTACCAACCAAGTGAGTTACCGCCGGATTCGCGACCCGAAATTCATGAAAGCGGATCTCGGCCACTCGGATGAGACTGGAATCATACCGTTCAGACATTTGCTGGAGTTCCGGCGCAGTCAATCGATGTTCTCGAGCATAATCAGCGCCTTGCGTTGGAGGATCTTCTTTAGGAAGGCGATTTAATCGACGTTTTAGGAACTAACATCGATAAAGGTTTTCGAGGTACGTTTTCGCAATTTTCTTTGAATTGCTATTATTAGCTGCAATCGCACTGCTATGGCTTGTTTATCTACGTTACATGTCGAACCACAACATATCAAATTGATCTACTCCTAACTAGATCAATTGGAAGGTCATCCGCAACAGTAATTCAACATACTATATAGCTATGATTGCATGTTAATCCCCTACTTGTGAATATTGCAGTTTTTGGTTGATGAACTTCTGCAGATAAATAGAGCAAAAATATACTCTTTGGGCTCTGTTATTCTCTACTGCCTTTGCTGCAATGTGTGATGAAAGATGAGACTGATGTACAAAAGGTTTCACTAATTCAGATGATGTGTTATGTGATTAAGTTAAATTTTTTGAAAACTCATCAACTTATTTTATTTAGACACGAAATCTAGCATATGAAGTTACATGCAAACATAATTGAAGATTCAACTTACTTTCTTTTTCTTCGTGATTGCTACTGGAGTCTATCCACCAGATATTCTTCCATGCAAAACATTGAACATCCCACTCAATTGAGTGTATCAATCATTGCATTTTCAAGAGCAATAAGTTCCATGTCTGAATTGTGGAACACTCAGTTGAGCAGGATGTTTTCCAAATGAAGAGACTCGTAATCCCACATCATGTCTCTGAGATGGACTATTGATATTTGTTTTCAGCCTTAAGTATTTGACTGAGAGGATATCAAAAAGGATATGTCAACTTGTCTTCCACATTCACTGTTACTATGGTTTGATCTGCATCGTATTGTTTGAGGATATCCATGGTTTATGCCACTTATATTTTCTGCACTTGCTCTGAGCTTCAAGCATAGATTCCATAAGGTGCGTTATAGTGTACTATTATTAATTACTACAACAATATAAGCTCTTTTTCTTAGCTCTATCTTGTTGGTGTTTCCTAAGGGTGATATAGTTATTGTTATTCCTCTCTGCAGCATTATAAGCTCTTTCTAAGATGGAAACCGAAGCGTCACTGGTTGAATGGCTAAGAGAATGAAGAGTTCTGTGTGTCTCAACTCTCTTCTATGCATAAGCATTAAGATGACAGCAAGATAGATTAGAAGTTTACTAGTATATCGGAGTTGCTAGAGTCAGGGAAATCAATGCTGAAGAAACTGAGCTATGAATTTGATTAGAACATGATTTTGTGAGTAAATGGAAAGTATTATGGTCCGTAATTACATGGAAATCTTTTTCATGGAATGCTTTGCTGGTACATCTATAGCCCTCTTGATTAGAGTCAATGTTTTATTGGCTGTTTTTTTAGGGATTTTAGATATTTCGTGATACTTTCCTGTCTACTTAAGTAGGTTATAGTAATTGGATTGATGTGGATTCCTGGAAGTATATAATGCTGACAAAACTAAATGTGATGGTTATATATGAGATAAGGGCTAGCTGTAGTGATTTTAATTTGTTGCTGACAAAATACTTCCTTGATGTCTTTTTACCAGAACACCAGTATTTTTTTTCCTCGTTGAATTGGGAATTGATGTGATGTTGGTGTATGTGATGAATTTTAGTTGATGGTCAAATCCCTCTATTGTTTAACCATCACTGTCTGCTTCAAATTTGAAACTTGGACATATAAATACCAGATAATATGCAACTAAAAAAATGGTGTTATAGTGAAAAATGATAAATTTTCTGCTGGTTTAGCTTAAAATTACAAAAGTATCGATTGTACAGAATCTGTTCATTTTGATTCTTGTTTGATTCTTCAACTTTTTTCATATGGTTTGGACATTTCTAATGATTCTGCAGTTGGAAATCACAATGTCAACCCCAATTGTTTTTGAGGTAAATTTTAAATTTAACCTTGACAACTTCTTTGCAGATCCATTACAGAATCATGTGTTGTGTTACACAGGCGTTGCAGTGTCTGGTCCAAGAATATCTTTCAGCATCAATCTGCATAAGTACAACCGAGCTGCGTCTTTGAAAAATATTTGAAATTCTAGGATTCCTGTAGGGTCTTTTTACATGGATGTCTTTTAGTGACAAAAATAACAAAAAAGAAAGACTGGAAAGTGTAAGTAAAACATATGTAATGGAATCACGTCTATCAAAGATTAAATGTAGCTAAACTAAAATCTACACGTAGTGAGAGCTTAGTCATGATCACAAAACCTCTCTCTTTGCTAAACTAATTTATTGGGTCATGGAATTAGTTTGATTTTCTAACTGAGTATCTGATTGGATGCTGTAGGATCTGGAGGACTAGGGAATTGGATTGATCCAAGATATTTCGTCGGCCTGCAACGTAAATTATAGATCTGGAGGATCTGTAATTAGCGTACAAATGAAGGATCTAGAGGATTAGCGTACAAATGCAGTAGGATCTGGAGGAGTAGGGACTTGGATTGATCCTTGAAGCATATGCATCACTATATTCATGTGAGGCCTCAGTGTTGGATCTTCTTGAATGCACCATATTGCCGTCTTCACATATATCTCCAACGTTTTCATGTCGCTCCTTGCCTCCTCATCGCCCGCCACCAGCAAATCCAAAGCCCCTTGCTGGTAACAATCATAAGCCCAGTCAGCGAGAACTGCTTCTCCCTCATCTTCCACATCTGCTTCATAACTCCTTCTGCAACACATCAGCTCAAGCAGCATGATCCCGAAGCTGTACACATCCACTTTTAACTGTTATCGGCATGTTCCTGAACCATTCCGGAGCCACATAACCTTTAGTCCCCCTTATTCCAGTTGTGGTTCTTGTCTGATCAGCTTTGAGAAGCTTGGCTAGCCCAAAATCTGCTATTTTTGGGGCGAAGGACTCATCAAGAAGCACGTTCTGAGGCTTGATGTCGCAGTGTATGATGGGCACGCTGCAATCTTCGTGCAGATAGCATATTCCTCTTGCGATTGCAAATGCAATCTGAACTCTTGTATGCCAGTTCGGCCTTGGTGATTTTTGGAAGAGGAAAGTGGCTAGAGATCCATTGGTTATGAACTCGTACACCAAAATTCGGTTCTGGCCTTCATCGCAACACCCTAGCAGCTGCACAAGGTTCTTATGGTTGGTTCTGCTAATTGAGCTCACTTCGGCTTTGAACTCATCATCCGCTTGTTCGAAGATCTTGTGCAGCTTCTTGACGGCAACAACTTTTCCATCATCTTTTAGAATACCTCTGTAGACTATGGAGCAAGCACCCCTCCCTAATTCTTCATTGAATCCGTTGGTAGCTTCTTCTACCTCTTTGAAGCTGAAGCTACTTATCGTGTTCACTCCAACTGGTCGCCTACGGCTACTTTTAACCATCATTGATTTTGTACGATTCAAATAGAATACAAAAAAGAAACTTGAAACAAGAAACAATAACACCGAACAGCCTAACAAGGCCGACAGTGTTACTGTGGTGGAGCTACTCTTACTGTTCTCTCGGCCAGGGGCAGTGGTGTCGGGATTCGACGCCAAAGTGTTGTTCATCCTGACCTTTATCATGGCCTTTGCGCCATCCTCCTCCCTCCCATTGGAGAAAGGGTAAGGCTTCATATAACAAACTCTATTAGAAAATATTACAAGAGCACAGAGACAATCGGAAAGGCATGCTTGGCGGCACCATGCCTCTTCGACGTCCCTGAAAATGGCATAATCCTTGTGAGGCCAATTTACGCCGGACATCTCGTTGAATGTGAAACTCTGCGCGTCCTGCGCTTGTTGGCGGTCGCATCTGTGCTGCACGAACTCAGGCGCGCAGCCGCTGAAGCCGCCCTTCGGGTAGTAGCCCGAGGGGCAGTGGCAGGTGGACCTTCCTTCAGCTGTTATCGAGCAGTAACTGTTGAAACCACAAGGACCGCCGCCCATGTCTTCTTTTCTAACAGCTCGGCATATGTTGGAAGGCTCAAAATCACGTAGGGACCACGCCGATGACGAATCAGCAGACTGTGGATACACATAATGGCGGAGGACTCCGTCCTGTTCTAGCACCAGTCTCTGGTAAAACTGCCCGGCCAGAGGCCCTCTGTTGAAGAGTGGTGGGAGTATGGTTCCGTTCTGCTGGATTAGGTTGATGTTACCGGAATTGTTGAAGATCAACTGGAATATGGTGTCACGAGTCTCCGATGACCAATAGGTATCAACGTTTTCATCCAAAGGGTATGATCTGGTGAGGAGCACAAGATTTCCGTCGGCCTGCAATGTAAATTTGAATTTCCCTCTCGAGAAATTGGTTGCCGAGAAACTGGAATATAGAACGCTTTGTCGATTGAGTACCTAATAAGACGATGGAGCGCAACTTAGTTGGTTTGGAAGTTGAGAGGTAAGTTATCACAGATAGAGAACCA
Organism: Salvia splendens; assembly: GCF_004379255.2. Taxonomy (NCBI): domain Eukaryota; kingdom Viridiplantae; phylum Streptophyta; class Magnoliopsida; order Lamiales; family Lamiaceae; genus Salvia; species Salvia splendens. The sequence goes on from NC_056039.1 coordinate 4,749,065, forward strand.
TTATTAATTTTTTTTATTAGAAGAAAAAAAAATACTACCTGAGTCGGTAATAATGTGTCAGTGGGGGAATCAAAACTTTGCCAGAGGATGGCGGAAGTATTGGAGGCAAGCACGAGGTTTCCAGTGTTGAGCATGGCGGCGTAGGCCACCGTACCGGGCCGGTTCTGACTAGCCCATACCTGACGTCTTGTTGGATCGATGAGCTCCAGTGTTCCGTCTGCGGAAAGCTGGAGGGTTGATCCAGTGGGAACTGGTTCGTCGCGGTTGGCGGACCAAACTAGGATTTTGTCGGTTAGTTGATCGAACCAGATGGCTAGCAAGAAGGCTCCGGGAGAGACCTCCCGGAATCCAAAAGCAAATTCGCCCGAAGGCGATTTCCATGTGGAATTGGAATCGGCGTTTGCAACGATGGAGGAGCGCAGAGTTACGTTCCTGTTGCGTGATTCTTGGCCTTTCACTATGGTGGTAATGATAATGATGATGATTATCAACAATAGGAATCTGCATGAAGCCATTTGATTTCGATTTCAGTTTCAGTTTCAGTTTGAGGGAGTCGATGAAGTGGAAGATTAATATATATGGAGTCTTAGGTCAATGGCGGGTAATAATAGTCTAGGATATATATAATGTTGGTATATTTGGATGTCTCAACAACCAAAAATAAATGGACTCAAGTCATTGAACCTTATGAAATTTCAGATTTCTACAGTTAAATTTGGATTGAAGCTATAGAAAATTCAATCAAATTCAGTGACCCAGTAAATATACGAAAGAGAGGTTTTGTAAGCACTAATAAGCCCTCACTACGTGTCGATTTTGCTACATATATTCTTTGAGCCCTCACTACGTGTCGATTTTGCTACATATAATCTTTGATATTCAAAACGTCAATCCTTGAAATAGAAGAGTATTTGACATGTACCACCACTTTTGAGGTTTTACCGTTTTTGTTATTTTCTCACAAACAAAAAAGTAAAACGTAGTCTAGCCCTCAATCACTGACTTTTAATTAGTTAGCAAATTGTATGGTGATTGTGTGTGGTACGAGTACAACTACAAGTCGTGTCCAGAAAATCTTGATTTTATTTCACGTAAATATGTAGCTTTTGGGTAGGGATAAAATTCAAACTTTATATATTGTATAAATTCTAAACTTTTCTAACACAATTTCAACATAGCGTAAATTTCAAGATTTTGATGTCAATATAGCGTCAACCGTGACACCGTGTTGATATTTTCTGTTGCCGTTATTTTGTCATCTGTTGATATTTTCTAACGGTTCAGATCATAGTTTGGAGTTTGTACAATATTTAGAGTTTGCATTTGATTATATCTCGCTTCTTATATGAATATATTTACATATTTGTGTGTGATTAAATGTTCCATTTTGACTTGACATTGAGTTATAAAATTAAAAGAGAATGTGAAAAAATTAGTTAAATTTGGGTTATATTTTTATATAAGCAGATTTTATAAAAATAGTAAGAATTAAATGTTTAGTCAAATGTTCATTTATCAAAATTAGTAAAAATGGAATGAGACATTAAATAATAAGCAGATAAAAAATATGAGACATCTAAACGATAGAATGAAAGAATATCATTAATTAGAGCTGATTAATGAGAAAAAACTTCAACATGTAACATCTCATCTATTATGGAAGTTCAATTTGAAAAATAGTAGTATATCTCTATACTGCTATGGAGTACGAAAAATGGGGAGTCAAATTGGGGCCAAAATGTTACAAAAGAAATCGATTAAAGGTTTTTAATTTTTAGTTCCTTCGAAATCACTTTTGATAGCTCAAAAATTAAAATTACTCATTTGCATATATAAACAAGGTAGTTATGACGATTCATTTTTAATTATATGCCACCTCACATTCACACCATGTCTTAGAGCATCCACAATAGTAAGGAATTCCCCACAGACTAGCACTAGAACTTCCCAATAACACCTCCTGCCACGTCACTAGGACTTCTCACCCCACTGCCACATCACTAGGACATCCCAATACACAATAGTGAACAAGCACTAGGACATCCCAGCGGACAAGCACAATAATAAAAACTCACAAATTCACAAATACGCAATTACGGAATTAAAATTTCGACACGAATACAGGCGGAGAAAGTGCAATAATAACTTTATTAAATAAAAAAAATTAAAATAATACAATGCAACAAAAAAACAACAATTTAAACAAAGTTTAGTATGTCTTGAATCTTTATAGTTTGCCGCTAGCCGAACGGGGTCTCGCTGATATGTTTATGTTTTAGGCCTTCATTTTCGATGATCGTTGTGCATGATATGAAGTGCAAATGAAATGAAGCGCAACGAGCCGGATATATAGAGTTGAAATTAAAAAAAAGTCAAAAAAAATCAAAAAATGCTCTCGTTCGTCCGCCCGTCCGTCGAGGACCCATAATAGCGGACAAGCAAACGGACGAGACGACGGACGACCGAGAAATCCGACGGAAGAGAGGTCGTCCGTCTGGCTCATCCTCCGCGCGCTCGTCCGCCCCAATAGTGGACGTCCCGGACGGACGACCCGCTCGCCGGTCGGACGTCCGTCGGGACGTCCATTATTGTGGATGCTCTTAAGAGCATCCACAACCGTGCTCTTGCCAGCGAGCACGGTTGTGGGCCCGGACCCACTTTTTCTGTCTGCTCTCTGGCAAGAGCACAACATCTACAGTCGTGCTCTTCCGCAAGGACGAACACAATTCAATCTAAAATTCAATTAAACAAAAACATTTCCATAATATTAAAATTCATTATAAAAACCTAAATAATATTACAAATGACAAATAAAATAAAAACGACATAATTAAAATCCTAAAAATTAAAAATTACATAATTAAAATACTAAAAATTAAAAAATACGTAATTAGAGTCCTAAAAATTAAAAATTACATAATTAAAATCCTACAATTTGAGATTGAGAGAGTTGTTTGGTATAGTGTCATTTTTTTGTGTTTGAAATGAGACTATTTATATATGAAAGTATGAATTTTGGGGTAAAAATAATGAAAAATAAATAAATTAAAAGTGTGAAAAAAAATGGATATATTTTATTAGGAAGTGGGAATTTTTTTTTATTAATTTTGAATTTTTCATATTTTTCGATTTAAAAAAAATAATAATAAAATGATTAATCAACGGGTCAATCAAAGCATGCCACGTCGACGCCTCTTGCTCTTGCCGTTGGCACGGACGTGCTCTTAGCTAAGAGCACGTCCGTGCCAGCGGCAAGAGCGCAGCAGCGGCGGAGCTCGTCCTTGCCAGCGGCACGGACGGACGGACGCCGTCCGTCCACCGTTGTGGATGCTCTAATGTTACTGGGCTGTCACAGAAGCTAAAATTTGACCAGAAACTGGACTACCTCGGGAAGCTAAAATTTGACCAGAAACCGGCATAGTGGGAAATTTACATATAGGCTAAAGTTAATGATTTTACTGATCAAATTTAAAGCTCGTGGAAAATATTGCACTTTGCTCAATGTTAATGTTATTTTTAATTAATATTCCTTTCTCTAAATTCCGTGCTCAAAAGAAATATCTCGTTGACATGTCGGAGAAAGTAATCATTATCTAAGCTTTCAGATATTTTTGAAAAAACGTCTATCAATGGTAATATAAAATTGACTCTTTACCCTATTTAGATTTTCATATTTTTTAGAAAATTATTATACAAGAGACAATAATAAGAGATATCCAAATAGAAAACTGGGACAGGTATCACAGTCAAAGACAATTAATAAGGGTATCCACAGTGGTGATAGCCCAGCAATAGCCCAGCCATAGCCCAGGCACAAACTCCTCCTGCCACATCATCAATACTAAAAATCCTCCTGCCACATCAGAAATAGCCCAGCCATAGCCTAGCCATATCATAAATAGCCCAGCCACATCAATAGCCACATCACTAATAACACAATATACGGAATTTAATTTACGAGACATATACGGGAAACATTAATAATACTCCCTCCGTCCCAAGCTACTCGCACTTATTTCCTTTTTCGGCGTCCCAAGTTACTTGCACTCTTTCCATTTTTAGTAAAAATTTTCACCTACAGCCGTCATTTTTTACTTTCCTATACACTCATTCCTTAATCTCCGTGCCGAAAAGGAAAGGAGCGAGTAGCCCGGGACGGAGGGAGTACTATTTTAATTTTTAAAAAAGTACAATAAATTAAAAAAGTACAATAAATTTAAAAAAGTACTAAAATTTTTAAAAAGTACATTAATAATAAAAATTATGTAATAATGGAGTGCTCATTTCAGTTGGAAGAAGCTCGGCTAGAAAGGAGTTCGGTAAGCTCGGCTTACCGAGCTGGAACTAGCCTGGAACTAGCCGAGAAGAAGAAGGCAGAAGTCGGTAAGCTCAGCGGTAAGGAAGCTCGGTAAGGAAGCTCGGCGTTGAGCTGGAATGAGCCGAGAAGGAAGAGTTCGGTCTTGAGCCGAGGAAGGAGTTCGGTCTTGAACCGAGAAGGAAGAAGCAACCTAGCCGAACTAGCCGTTGGAGCAGCAGTTAGTTAGCTGAGATGTAGCGGTTATTCTTCTTGCTTTCTTGATTCTTCTTGTAGTTAGTTAGTAGCAGTTGCTACTTGATTGTAGAGCTTTAAATAGCTCACCGTGTATGTAGTTTAGTGTAGAGTTTAATCAATAAAGAGTTTTCCAGTTTCTCTCCAAGATTATCATCTTCAATACTCAAAGTGTGAGTGTGTGTGTTTCTGCAGTGTGTGATCTCATACAACAGTGAGTGTGTGTGTGATCTTCTTGAGTGTGTGAAAGCCTTGTGTGCGTAAATCCCAACAAGTGGCGCCGTCTGTGGGAAAGGGATATTGAAGCTGATTTGCAGAGGATCAAACGGTTTCAGAGATGGCAGCAAGGCTTGATGCAGAAAAGTTCACAGGCAAGAATGATTATGGCCTGTGGAAGATGAAGATGAAGGCGGTTTTAATTCAACAAGGCTTGGCGGCAGTTCTTGCAAAACCAGAGGAGAAAGGAAAGGCTCCAGTGCTTGATGAAAAAGCTCAGGCAAAGATGGAGGAGATGCAGCTCAAGGCACATTCTGCAGTGATTCTGTGCCTTGGAGATAAGGTCTTGAGGGAAGTTCAAGAAGCCAAGACTGCGGTGGAGATCTTGGACAAGTTAGATGAAGTTTACTTGGCCAAATCCTTGGCTAACCGGCTGTATCTCAAGAAGAGGCTGTATGCCTATAGTTTTTCTGGAGATAGGTCCATCATTGAGCAGCTAGAGGAGTTCAACAAGATCATTGATGACCTGGGATCTGTTGATGTCAAGATCTCAGATGAGGATAAGGCCATTCTCACATTGAATGCCTTGCCTAGCTCGTATGACCAGCTAAGTGATGCAATTATCTATGGAAGAGATAAACCTATCACCTATGCAGAAGTCTATTCAGCCTTGATGGCCAAAGAACTCCAGAAGACAGCCAACAGAGGCTCTGCAAGCTCCAATGTTCAAGCTGCAGAGGCCTTGAATGTGAAGAAGTTCAAGAAGCAGAACTTCAAGAAGAAGTTTGAGGGCCCTAAACCCTCAAGTTCTGATGCTCAGAAGGAAACCAGAGCTTGCTATTGGTGCAAGAAACCTGGACATTTGAAGAAAGATTGTCATGCATGGAAGAGAAAGATGGCCTCTGAGGGACACAATCAATCTGATTGTGTGGAGAGTGCTGATCCCCCGGCTCAACTCATGAATATCAGTGATAGTGGGGTCAGTCATAGGTGGATAATGGACTCGGGGTGCAGCTTCCATATGTGCCCCAATAGAAGCTGGTTTCATGATCTTCAAGAAGCATCGGGTACGGCTGTTCTTGGTAATAATCACATTTGTCAGATCAAAGGAATAGGGAAGGTAAAGCTAAGCCTACAAGATGGCTCTATAAAGATCCTAACTGGGGTGAGGTATATCCCAGAAGTGAAGAGGAACCTCATATCATTGGGAATGCTGGAGCAGAAAGGGTTCACCATATTGATGAGTCAAGGAAAATTGTTTGTGAAATCTGGAGATGCAGTGATGATGGAGGCTGACAGAGAGCATATTCTCTATTATCTGAAGGCTAAGGCTGTTGATGGAGAAAGCAATGCAGTGTCAGATGATTCCATAATGCTATGGCACAAGAGATTGGGCCACCCAGCTGAAGGAAGCTTGAAAGAACTCATCAAGAAGGGTCTGATCTCTGGAGATTTCAACAAGATGGACCCCTGTGAGCAGTGTATACTTGGAAAGGCTAAGAAGGCACCCTATCCTACAGGTATTCACTCTTCTACAGCCCCTTTAGACTACATACATAGTGATCTTTGGGGGCCTTCACCGGTGTGTTCAATTGGTGGAGGAAAGTATTATCTAGCTATCATTGATGACTATACAAGGAAGTTGTGGGTATATATTCTTAAAGAAAAATCTGAAACACTCACAAAGTTCAAGATATGGTGTAAGGAGGTTGAGCTAGAGAAGGGTAGAAGTGTTAAATGCTTAAGGACAGACAATGGCCTAGAGTTCTTGTCTGCTGAGTTTGATCTGTTTTGTAAAGAGAAGGGTATGAAGAGGCACCGGACTGTTCCTAGTAATCCTCAGCAAAATGGTGTTGTGGAGAGGATGAATAGGACAATCCTAGAGAGGGTGAGGTGCCTACTTCTTGGTTCTGGTTTGAGCAGCAGATTCTGGGGTGAGGCTGTGTATACAGCAGCCTATCTCATCAATAAATGCCCATCTACTGCCCTGAAATCTGAAACTCCTGATTACATGTGGTATGGAGCTCATAGTGACTACTCAAAATACAAGGTGTTTGGGTGTGCAGCCTATGCTCATGCTAGGCAAAGTAAGCTTGAAGCTAGGGCTCTGAAATGTATCTTGCTGGGGTATCAGAGGGGTGTTAAGGGGTATAGGCTCTGGTGTATTGAGCCCGGTAAGCAGAAGGTCTTGGTGAGTAGGGATGTGGTGTTCTTGGAGGATCAGATGCCATACCTGAAAGATAAGCTGGACTCCAATGAAGATGAGGGTGATTTCTTCAAGGTGGAGCCTGTGGGGGTTGGCCTAGGAGCAGGTGGAGTTATTGACTCAGGGAGTGAGTCTGATTCAGATAAAGAAGAGGCTCCAACTCAGGGCAACCAGGCTGGTGAGTCTATATCAGACTCTATCAGAGACTATCAGCTTGCAAGGGACAGAGTTAGAAGAGAAACAAGGCCACCAACAAAGTTCTCTGATGTTGTGTATTATGCTCTGTGTGCAGCTGAAAGTATTGATGGTGCAGATCCACTCACATATAAAGAAGCTATGCAGAGCAAAGATAGAGAAAGATGGATTGAAGCCATGAATGAGGAAATAGAGTCTTTACTCAAGAACAAAACATGGATTTTGGTGGACAAATCCAAGCTGAATACAGATGGAAAGGAGAGGAAGCTGATCAGTTGCAAGTGGTTGTTTAAAAAGAAGGTAGAGACCACTGATAAAGACAGAATCAGGTTCAAGGCAAGGCTGGTGGCTAGAGGCTTTACACAGCAGGAGGGAATCGATTTCAATGAAGTGTTTGCACCTGTTGTGAAGCACACTTCGATTAGGATTCTATTGGCTGTGGTGAATCAGCTTGACTGGGAGCTACAACAGCTTGATGTGAAGACAGCCTTCCTAAATGGAGATCTAGAGGAAACTATCTTCATGGAACAGCCAGAGGGCTATGTAAAGATTGGAGAAGAAGGCAAGGTGTGCCTGTTACAGAAAAGTCTTTATGGACTTAAGCAAAGTCCTAGACAGTGGAATAAGAAGTTTGATGCACAGATGAAGAAGATTGGCTTCTCCAAGTCAGAATATGATGATTGCATTTACATCAAGAAGGCAGGCACGACTCCCATTGCCTACCTATTACTCTATGTGGATGATATGCTACTTGCAGGGCCTTCTATGATAGAAATTCAGAAAGTTAAACAAGATCTGAAGTCAAGCTTTGAAATGAAGGATCTAGGAGAGTCAAGGAAGATCCTAGGCATACATATTCAGAGAGATAGAGGCTGCAAGAAGCTGTGGATGCTGCAAACTGACTATATTGAGAAAGTTTTGCAGAGATTCAAAATGGAAAATGCAAAAGCTGCATCAACTCCTCTGTCCCAGAGTTTTAAGCTTTCAAAGGAGCAGGCCCCTAAAACTAAGCAAGAGGCTGATGAGATGGAGGCTATCCCTTATGCCAGTGTGGTTGGAAGTGTTATGTACACTATGATTTGTACAAGACCAGATTTGGCACATGCTATCTCAGTGACTAGCAGATACATGGCTGACCCGGGGAAGGAGCATTGGAATGCTCTTAAGTGGATATTGAGGTACATGAAGTCAACTAAGGACTGGGGGATTGTGTTCAATGGCTGGGAAGGTGAATCTGAGGAGGTTGTGCAGGGCTATTGTGATGCAGACTATGCTGCAAACCTGGACAACAGAAAGTCCCAAACAGGTTATCTTTTCACCATGTTTGGAACTGTAATCAGCTGGAAGTCAGGGTTGCAAAGTGTTGTTGCTCTCTCAACAACAGAATCAGAGTATATAGCTCTCACTGCAGCTGTACAGGAGAGTTTTTGGATTCAGGGAGTGATTTCTGACTTTGGTTTTGACCAAAAGACAATGGTGATTCATTGTGACAGCAGCTCAGCTATGTGTTTGGCTAAACATCCGGGTTTTCATGAAAGGAGCAAGCACATAGACATAAAGTTGCATTTCATTAGAGATGAGATTGAAAAGGGGAGAGTGAAGGTAATTAAGATTAACACCTTGCACAATCCGGCTGACATGCTAACTAAGTCTCTAGGTAGAGACAAGTTTGATCATTGCAAGAAATTGATCAATGTTTGTGCAAGAACTGAGATGAGCCCTCAGGTGGAGAATTGTAATAATGGAGTGCTCATTTCAGTTGGAAGAAGCTCGGCTAGAAAGGAGTTCGGTAAGCTCGGCTTACCGAGCTGGAACTAGCCTGGAACTAGCCGAGAAGAAGAAGGCAGAAGTCGGTAAGCTCAGCGGTAAGGAAGCTCGGTAAGGAAGCTCGGTAAGGAAGCTCGGCGTTGAGCTGGAATGAGCCGAGAAGGAAGAGTTCGGTCTTGAGCCGAGGAAGGAGTTCGGTCTTGAACCGAGAAGGAAGAAGCAACCTAGCCGAACTAGCCGTTGGAGCAGCAGTTAGTTAGCTGAGATGTAGCGGTTATTCTTCTTGCTTTCTTGATTCTTCTTGTAGTTAGTTAGTAGCAGTTGCTACTTGATTGTAGAGCTTTAAATAGCTCACCGTGTATGTAGTTTAGTGTAGAGTTTAATCAATAAAGAGTTTTCCAGTTTCTCTCCAAGATTATCATCTTCAATACTCAAAGTGTGAGTGTGTGTGTTTCTGCAGTGTGTGATCTCATACAACAGTGAGTGTGTGTGTGATCTTCTTGAGTGTGTGAAAGCCTTGTGTGCGTAAATCCCAACAAATTACATTAAAAAAAAAGTACATTACTTAAAAAAAATCACTCGGTGGCTCCCTCGATTCCGTCGTCGCCGTCGCCGTCGCCACCGTCACCGCCGTCTCCGTCGCCACCGCCTCCGCCGCCTCCGTCGCCACTGTCACCGCTGCCTCCGCTGCCGCCTCCACCCAGATCGTCATTCATGCTCTTGAGCAATGTGAAGAGAAATCTCTTCTCCTGGGGGTCCGTCGCCGCTCGCCATTCGGCTAACGTCTTCACCATCATCTGGCGCGTTTGTTGACGCGCGAAGTACTTGAGATCCTCTGTAGACTGGCGGTCAAAGGGGGATGCCGACTGGACCTCCTGGGAACCCCCGACGACCCCCCTCACCGCCCGTTGCCCCCGCTTTTGCCCAACGGGGCTAGGTCGGCGGCCGAACGAACGAGGGTTGGGGAGCACCTGGTCCGTCTCGGGGAGGTCGTGGGAACCACCGCTGCTGCCGCTGAAATCCCCGGTATAGTTCAATCGTTGCCGTTTCAGCCAGCCAGCATCGACACCTACTCGGAATTTCTCAGAGTCGTTCAGCATAAGATAGCAGTTCCAGTAGGTGAAGTCCTTATACAACCCGGGCTGGGGGAAGGCTTTCTCCGCTATCCTCCTGCAGTCGTCCTCCGTTTGGCCACTACTCTGTATGCGGAGGGCGTTGGCGTACAAACCCGAAAATCGGGAGACGGCAACCCTGATTCGGTTCCACGCCTTCCGGCAATCCTCCCCGTTGTGTGGCCTCCCCTCCGGGCAATATCGCTGGTAGGCTGCTGCTACCTTGCCCCACATGTTGACGATCCTCTGGTTATTAGAAACAAGAGGATCGTCGCAAACACTCACCCACGCCCTTGACAGGGCAACGTTCTCCTCGTCCGTCCACCTTCCCCGTGCCGTGGGGTCATCCCCACCCGGCTGCGACGACTCCCCGACCTTCTTTCCCTTGCCCTTCTTCTTTGGGGTGCCACTACCCTGCACTGCTCCCCCCGTTTGAACGGGAGTTTCCGGAACTCCGAGACTATCAAACCCCAAATCCGCCAACGAAAATTCATCAAAACCGCTCGGCGTGAACTGCGCATCCGTTGGGGTCGATGTGTGCGACGAAGCAGTGCTGAAATCAAAACTGGGGCTATAGACGTTCCCCCGCGTCACCTGCGTCGCCGGTACTCCCCCCGGCGTCCCCTGCGTCGCAGGTACTCCCCCCAGCGTCCCCTGCGTCGCCGAACCTCCCCCGGGCATCATCTGCATATTGGGTGCCCACCCCGGCATCATCTGCATATTGGGTCCCCAACCCGGCATCGCCGGGAACCCCCCCGGCGGACTCCCTCCGGTCGGCATCCCGGGTAGCATCTGCTGCCACGGGTACATGTTGTAGTACCCGGGCATCTGATTCCATCCGCCTCCAACGGGGATTGGGGGAGTTTGAGAACCACTCGTCCCTGAACTAGGCTCGTTGTTTAGATCCATTTCTCGGTGTTGATCTTGTATAGAAATTAAGATAGAGAGAGTACTCGTTAATACAAGTGGTGCGAATGAAAATGAAGTGCAAATCGCGTATATATAGTGTCTCGAAAATTTTAAAAAAAAACAAAAAAACCGCTGGGCGATGCGTTGGGCGATCCCGACGCTGCAATGGCGCCGAGCGGATCGCCCAGAGCCCGTCGACCGCCTAGCGCTAGGCGATTTTTAATTCCGAAAAACCGCTCGGCGGTTTTCGGAAGCTGCAATGGTTCGCCTAGCAACCGCCTAGCGCCGGCGCTCGGCTAGGCGGTGCGCTAGGCGCCATTGTGGATAGCCTAAGGGATATTCTCTATGTAACTAATTAAAGACAAGAGAGAGAGAGTACCTTTTTAGTTAGAGAAATGTTGACATAATGGACCAATTTGTCTTCTTGGGCCTGCAACAGAAAGATATAGTCGTATACATTTTTAGTTGAAGAAAATATTTACACATAATGGGTCAATTTGATTTCTTTGCCCAGGAACAGAATGAACTCGTATGAAAAAGTATAGCCCATTGAAGACTTTCATGTATTACTTCCTTCGTCCTATAATAAGACTTCTATATTACCATTTTAGTTCACTCCATAATAAGAGTCATATTTCACATTTATCATAAATGGTAAGTAGACCTCACATTCCACTAACTTATCTTTACCATTCCACTAAATGGTAAGTAGAACTCACTTTTCTTTACATTTCTTAAAATCAGTGTCATACTTAAATAGGACTCCTATTCCGGGACGGAGGGAGTAATATTTAAATAAATGAAGAAAAAAATTGTTTATGAGAAGATACATCATAAGATAAAATGTTTCAATTGGTCTAGGAAGGAAATTATGTGTCACAAATATGAATACATGAAAAAATATTTTATAAATTCAGTATATGTGTTAGTATATATCTTGAATCTGTATTGTTTGTTGCTAGCCAAATGGGGGCACATAATTGTTATATTGGCCCTAGCCCGTCGTCTGGTGTCTATTTATATAGAAGTAGGGCACATAACTCTATAATCTGAAAATAATGTGAATACAATTTGTTCTTCTTTCCTGCTCGTGAATGTAGCCAAGACAAAATTGGTGAACCACGTAAATCAGTATCTCTTTACGTTTCTGTTTGTCTCGATTACACAATTACTCTATTTTGTTACAATAATATGCAATAGGCATGCACAAGGGTCAAAAACCGCCGGTTCAGGGTCATGAACCGGCGGTTCAAGGGTCGGGGAATGTATGAACCTGAACCAGCCCGCCTAGCTCCCGGCGGTTCCGGTTCCGGTTCAAAAAACCGGCGGGTTACGGGGCGGTTCAAAACCGCCGGTTTTAGGCTTGAACCGCCGGTTCCGGGCCGGTTCGACGGTCCGACGATTTTTTTTTTTTTTTTTTGCATTTTTCAACTTTTCAATTTTAATCAACTTACATTACACTTTTCAAGTTTGTTTTTTGTATGAAATGTGAGTAAATAAAATTGAAAAAAATACGGATAAAGTTGCAATTTTATTGAAATTGCATGTTTACAAATTACATGTTACAAGTTATCCAAGCCCCTTTGCCTAGCGGTAAAGGGTGCTGGATACCGCGTCCATCCTAGAGGTCTCGAGTTCGAACCCTAGGTGGCGTAATTTGTCTTTCCTCCTTGTTATAGGAGTTGATTTGTAATTTCCTCCTTCATATATATGATATAAATATATAAAGTTAATTTTTTTAAAAAAAAAATTACACGTTACAAGTTACAACAATTACAAATTGAAAACATATGGTGGTCTTGAAGTCTTAAACAAAATTTAAATACAAATGAGACTACTAGTGAAGAACTAATTACAAATGACAAGAAACGATGTTGAAGTTCTCAAACGTATAAGTGTAGTATATATATACTCTTAACCGGCGAAGAAGATCTTTCTACATAACTAAATTAAGGACACCTTTAGCAATTCAACTTTAAATGTTGAGTTTCGTCTAACAATCAACAAATATAGTAGAATTGTCAAAAGTTTCCCTCATTTAGCTGTATAGAGAAATATACTTCATCGACTAGAGTATATACAAATACAATTATGTAATTGTTTTTGCATATACAAAAACATATGGCGGTTCAACCCTAAACCGGCGGGTTGTCCACGGTTTCCGTCAGAAAACCGCCGGTTTCTGACCGGTTTTGCAGGCCTACACACTGACCCTACGGCCTAGCCTCTGAAAAGTTGCCGGAACCGTCAGAAACCGGCTCCCGAACCGGCGGTTTACCCCTCAAACCGGCGGTTTACCCCGCGAACCGCCGGTTCCAACGGCTATACTAAACCCCTACGCGAACCCTACGAACCCCTAACCTACGAAACACTATTTAACCCTTTGAACCGGCGGTTCGAACCGCCGGTTCAGGTTCAATATATTGCCGAACCTGAACCGGCCCTTCCGACCCTTCAACCCTTCTGCCGGTTCAACCCGCCGGTTCCGGGCCCGGTTCCGGTTCATGAACCGGCGGGCCCGAACCGGCGGTTAACCGCCGGGCCGGGTCGGTTTGTGTATGCCTAATATGCAACTAACCCTAATATATTGTTCGGATAGTAAAAATCATTTATGTTATTACTGCCAAATCAGAATAAATAGTTACTCCCACCGTCCTTGAAAATTTGTCACATTTCATTTTCTGCACTCATTTTTTAAAAAAATTATAATAAATAGCTAAAGCGGAGATAAAGTAAAGTAAGAGAGATAGTAACGTAGATGAGAGTCTTCTCCACATTATTCTCTCTCTTACTTTACTTTATCTCCGCTTTAGTTATTTATTATCATTTTTTAAAAATGAGTTCAGAAAATGAAATGTGACAAATTTTCAGGGAATGAGAATAAAATTTAGTATTTCATTTTTATTTTTATTTTAATCAATATTTTGTTTTATTAATAAAATGTGGCAGTGGTGTAATATTATAACCTCCATTTATATATGCATAGAGGTGACAAAAATGCTGGCCTGCTCCTGCTGTATTTATTGAATTTTTTGACCAATTCCGGTCATTTACTGCCTATAAATTTGATTGCCTTGCCACATACAACTTAAAGACAAAATAAAGACAGCTATAAGGCCACCCTCAACGCATCCCTTAGCCGTTCCTTATCTCGTCCCGGAGGGACAAAACGGATAAGGGACAGCGTTGCAGCCTTCCGTCTTCATCCCGTCACGGAGAAATGCCCGTCTTAGAGGGACAGCTCACGAGACGTCTCGCCAAGCGCGTTGGCGACGTGGCGAGCTCCGGTTCGTCCGTGACGCCCACTCGCCAGCCCGCGAGTGGGCGTCGTTTTTATCCGAAAAATGTTTTATTTTTTTTAAAATAAAATTCAGGAAGAATTCAAAAATTTTAAAATAAATCCCAAAAAGTATACTAGCCGTTTATAGGCATTTTTGCAAATTTTTAATTTTTTAAAATTTTTTTCAAGCCTCCAATCACTTCTATAAATATCAAATCATTCCCACAAATTAATCCACCATTAAAAAATATAATTTTTTTATTTAAATTATGTATTTTTAATTTTTTAGGATTTTCTTAATGAGGTTTTTAATTTTTTTAGAATTTTATGTTGTAATGTTATTTTATTTAATGAAGTGTGTTTTTACTAATTGAATTTGTTGGAAATCAAAAAATGAAATTGAATGAATAGTAATTTAAGAGACGGTTAAGGGATGAATAAGAGATGGAGGGTTGCAGGTTTCGTCCCTTAGTTAAGAGATGGAGTAAAAAAGTACAATGGAGCTCATGAATAATAATTTAAGAGACGGTTAAGGGACGGATAAGAGAGAGCATTGCAAATGGCCTTAAAATTGTAGGGATTCATTATGTGGAGTGTTTTGATTAGCTGTCACCTTTCTCAGAGCATCCGCAATGGTCTAGGACCTCCCATAGCCCTCACATAGCCTTCTCACTGCCACATCATCAGCACTAAAATTCTCCTGCCACATCATCTTGTCACATCAACTGGACATCAAATAGCCCTCACATAGCCTTCCCACTAGATATCCACATCACTAATAACAATTATATAATTTAATTTACAATCGTAGCAACATACGGAATTTAATTTACGAGACAAATACGGGAAATTCGAATAATACTATTAAAAATTAAATAAGTACAATAATTAAAAAAAGTACAAAAATTAAAAAGTACAATAAAAAAATACATAAAAATTTAATCTTGAGGGGTAATTACACTTCTAAAAGAGGAGAACCGGAGGAGTGCTTTGTTGAAAGAGACAACCTAGAATGATTTTTGTCCCATATCGAATGTGAACATAAAACATTCAAGGATGTCTCTATAAAAGAGAGACAACCTAGAATGGTTTTTGTCCCACATCGAATGTGAAACATAAAACATTCAAGGATGTCTCTATAAAAGAGAGACAACCTAGAATGATTTTTGTCCCACATCGAATGTGAAACATAAAACATTCAAAGATGTCTCTATAAAAGAGAGACAACATAAAATGATTTTTGTCCCACATCGAATGTGAAACATAAAACATTCAAGGATGTCTCTATAAAAGAGAGACAACCTAGAATGGTTTTTGTCCCAAATCGAATGTGAAACATAAAATATTCAAGGATGTCTCTATAAAAGACAGACAACCTAGAATGGTTTTCATAAATTCGCAAGCCTATTAAATATATATGGGCTATTACGAATTTCTTGTATAAATTTATTTGTAAAAATTGTTTTTAAATATAAAAACAATTTTCATAAATAAATAGTATTTTTTTAAATTTTGATTTTTTTTAAAATTCGAATTAAAAAAAATAAATTTGACACCGATCCGGGCATACAATGGCGCCCCGCGGATCGGTGTGGGAATCGGCGTCAGGCCAAGAATCGGCGTAGGCACGCCGATTTTGTCGCCGATTTCGCTGACGCCAGCTGCAATGGTTCGGCGTCAGCCCCGGCGTTAGCGAAAAATCGTCGTGCCTACGCTGACGCCGCCATAGCGGATGCTCTCATGAATATTGTACTATATTTCTGTTTCTTAAATACGAGATTGAAAAACAAATCCAGATAATAGTGACTAGATTAATTAATGATCAGGATGATGTGAGACACATAAAATACTGAATTTAATTTACTATATACATAGATATATTTTTTAAAATCTAATCACAACTTCAAAGTCTTCGTTATTAAAAAAAATATTCTTATTTTAGAGTATACTATTAAAGAGGAATGATATGCTACATACCTTATATAAGCTCCTTATGTGAGCACCGGTCTCATTTGATACACGTTTAACATTGTTCATTTCGATTTATATATTTAGTTTAATTCTAATACATTAAAAACTGTTATTGACATTTTTAATTTTACAAAATTCATAAAAATCAAAGCTTGATTTGTTATTTTATTAATTTATTCAGAATTATAGAGAAAACGAGCAAATTAAGTTTTGATTTTTTTAATTTTTGTGAAATTAAAAATTTCAATAACACTTTTTTAATGTATTAGAATCAAACTAAATATATAAATCGAAACGAACATCGCTAAACATGTATTAAACGGGAGTGGTGCTCACATAAGACATGTAGTATATCATTTCTCTACTATTAAATACTCCGTACTATAAAATACTTCTCACCAATTGTAATTAACATAGTAATAAATTAAATATGTTTTGATCAGTTCAACCTTTCTGGCAAAGTCATTTGAATTATTAATGGGATGGTCAATCACGCATGCATATCGGTTATTGTTTTTCTATTTTATGTTTCGTCTTTTTTTTTTCTTTTTTTTGGACATATGTGTTTGTAAAACTCCCTTCACATCAGAAACCACATAATTATAAGTTTGGAAAGATGATGGGAAACAGTAGATGTGGGATTTAGGGAAAAGAATACTACTCCTATTTTTCATCCATTAAATCTTTGTTAATTACTAAAAGAAATCTAAATATAATACTTTGATGTTCTACTATATCATGATCATTTTGTGTACATTTTCAATCTCTTAGTTTTGGCTTGGTGGGTGGAATTCCACCTATATCTACAATAATGCCATGATATGGATCAATATTCTCAATAGTATTTTTTATCATTTCATTCAATAATATCACGAACTAAGTCAGACATGCAAGTTGCAACCATGTTCTCAAAATTGGTAAGTGTACAAGTTTTAATAAAATAGTGATGTGGGGTTGAATCACAATGCACTATTTAACCCATCATTTTTTTTTTTTTTTTTTAAATTAACTTCATATATTTATATCATATATATGAAGGAGGAAATTACAAATCAACTCCTATAACAAGGAGGAAAGACAAATTACGCCACCCAAGGTTCGAACTCGAGACCTCCAGGATGGACGCGGTATCCAGCACCCTTTACCGCTAGGCCAAGGGGCTTGGATCTATTTAACCCATCATTTAAGGTGGGCGAGTTTCATTTTTAGTTTTTAGCATTGCCAAATGGAAACTTTATTATAAAAAAAGTCCTCACTATTTTTAATTCCGACATTGTGAAAGTGACGTATACCACCTCTTAACTAATCCCACTTAATCAAATCACTTTTTATTGGGCGATAAAAAGAGAAGATTTGATTGCACAAAGAAAACATTTAATTAATAAAAAATAATTAATTATGATTCTCATTCCTAAAATATTTAGATTTGAAAATGTTTTTAAATATTTTAAAATATACAATAATACTAGTATACTATAAAAATGAATGAAAATATTAAAAATAAGAAAATGAAATTGACTCAATCCTGCATTTAATGTGCTGTGTTTATCATTTATGTATAACATCTGCTGCTGTTATTTTTAAGATCCAACCCCAAATCTACAATTATGGGTTATCAGAGTTTGTAGCTAAGAAGAAATAACGGATTCTTTATAGTTATAAACGTTACTGTCTATACATACTAAATAAATAACGTTAATAATCATGAATATGAAACTATTATGTAAATCACATAGTAGGATAAATAAATAAAGCATAATAAAAATTCATATTCATATTCATATTCGAACTTCTTTAAATAAAATTAATTGAAATAAAATAAAATAGAATGAGAAAGGAGTAGTCCAACTGATTAAGTCAAAAAGACAAAATGTTAACCCACTCCATTGTCAAATTCATAAATATCTCTCTATCTCTAAACACTTTACACACACATATTGTCATTTTCCATTTTCTAACTTCAATTTTCCTTTGGATTTTCCCATAAATCTTAGGACTGAATAAAAATGGATGTGAACGTCTGTAGTGGAATCATCTCGTTTTAGGAATAAAACTATATTTTGAATTTGGGTCAAAAATCCAGTTGAGGCCAGGTCTGATCGCTTTTCGATTTGTTGTATTCATCCCATCTCCATTTTTTGGTTTCTTCCCCCTTTATTCATTCCCTCTCACCATTGCATTTGACTTTGTTCAACACAAATCTCGTTTCCCCATCGCCTCTCCCAGCTTTTATGTTATCAAAGGTGCAATCTTTATACATTTCACTTCAATTGCTGTCTTACTTCAATATTTGATGATGGGATTTGGGTTTTCAATTTGGGCTTTTTTGCTATTGAATCTCGTTTGCTGTTCAAGGGGATTCACACCCGTTGATCAATTCTATGTCAACTGTGGATCGTCGAGCGACGCCGTTGTGGGTAATATTACTTTCATTGCTGATAAATCTGCTGCGAAATATCTCTTAACCCCTCAAGAGATTTTAGCTGATAGCAATTTGAATTCGATAACTAGGGCTGATGATTCCCCTTTGTTTAGAACTGCTAGGATCTTCAATGGTCCTTCTAAGTATACGTTTCCGATTAGGCAAAGCGGTAGGCATTGGATCCGCCTCCATTTTTACCCTTTTACTTATCAAAATTATGATATGAAAACCGCTAGTTTCTCTGTTTTCTCTCAGACGACTACACTGCTTAGTAATTTCACCCCTAAGGGTGCTGTTGTTAGGGAATACTCTGTTAATGTGGAGAAGGGGGATCTCGTCATCGCCTTTTCGCCTTCTAGCAATTCGAACGCCTATGTTAATGCTATCGAGGTTGCATCCGTGCCCGATGAACTCATCGCGGATGCTGCGCAGCTCTATAGCTCTTCGGGGCAGTTTACTGGGCTGTCGGCTCAGTCCCTGCAGACGGTTGCCAGGTTGAATATGGGTGGCCCGTTCGTGTCATTGGTGAATGACACATTGGGGCGTAACTGGGAACCGGATGGTCCGTATTTGAAACAGCCAAATCTTGCTACTAGTAAATCTAATATCCCAGCTGTCCAGTACCCTAATGGTGGTGCATCGGCAGACACTGCTCCACCGACTGTTTATGGGACTTGCACGAAGATGAACTCTGATGGTGATCCGACGAGTAACTTCAATGTCACCTGGGACATCCCGGTGGATCCTGGTTTTCAGTACCTGATTCGGTTGCACTTCTGTGACATTGTGAGTGCATCACCTACCGATTCTGTGTTTGATGTTTACATTGACACATATATCGTTTATCAGGATCTAGAACTATCTACGAAACTTTATGGGAAGTTAGCCACTGCTTTCTATGCGGATTTTGTTACCCCGGTGCTTGATAGACCTAACGTTAGTGTAAGCATTGGTCCATCTCCTAGGAGTTCTTATCCTGATGCGTTTCTAAACGGTTTGGAGGTTATGAAAATAAGAAATAGCGAGGACAGCCTTGCTGGGGCATCTATTTTTCCGTCGTTTCCTAAATCGAAGAAGAATTTAGGAATTATCGTGGGTCTGAGCGTTGGAGTACCGGTAGCATTGATTTTGGTCGGAATTCTGTTTTGCATGCACAGAAGAAGGAAACGTCAACAACTGAAACTCTCAAAAACATGGGTTCCTATATCAGTTAATGGTGGAGCTTCTCACACCATGGGAAGCAAATATTCGACTGGCACAACCGTTAGTGTTGGTTCGAACATGAGCTATCGCATCCCTTTTGTAGCAGTGCAAGATGCAACAAACAACTTTGACGAGAGCTGGGTGATTGGAGTTGGTGGGTTTGGCAAGGTTTACAAGGGAGAATTACACGATGGTACGAAGGTAGCTGTTAAGAGAGGCAATCCCCGGTCCCAGCAAGGTTTAGCAGAATTCAGAACTGAAATCGAGATGCTTTCCCAGTTCCGCCATCGCCATTTGGTTTCCTTGATTGGTTATTGTGATGAGAAGAATGAGATGATTCTGGTGTACGAGTACATGGAAAATGGGACTGTCAAAAGCCATCTCTACGGTTCAGATCTTCCAAGTTTAGGCTGGAAAGAGAGGCTCGAGATATGCATTGGAGCTGCAAGAGGGTTGCACTATCTCCACACTGGCGATGCCAAAGCAGTTATTCATCGTGATGTGAAGTCGGCAAACATATTGGTGGACGAGAACTTGATGGCTAAGGTTGCTGACTTTGGACTCTCTAAGACAGGGCCAGAGCTTGATCAAACTCATGTAAGCACAGCTGTGAAAGGGAGCTTTGGTTACCTCGATCCTGAGTATTTCAGAAGGCAGCAGCTGACAGAGAAATCGGATGTTTACTCATTTGGCGTCGTCTTGTTTGAAGTTCTATGCGCCAGGCCTGTGATAGATCCATCTCTACCCCGAGAAAAGGTTAACTTAGCTGAATGGGCAATGAAGTGTCAGAAGAAGGGCCAACTTGATCAAATCATTGACCCGAATCTTGTGGGGAAGATAAAACCCGATTCACTCAGAAAGTTTGGAGAAACAGCAGAGAAATGCTTGGCGGATTATGGAGTGGACCGGCCTTCAATGGGCGATGTTCTTTGGAATCTTGAGTACGCCCTTCAGCTTCAAGAGGCAGTGATCCAGAATGATCCCGATGAGAACAGCACAAATGCTATCGGGCAGCTGTCTCCGCAAGTTGGTGAGTTCAACCACGTCGAGACTACCACTTCCGTTGCCCAGTTTGAGACCTCGAGTGTTGATGATCTTTCGGGTGTTTCGATGAGTAGAGTTTTCTCGCAGCTGGTGAAGTCTGAGGGCAGGTGATTTAAATGCTTGTAGATGATGTTTATGTTTGAGATTCCATTTGTCATTGTTCATGTATCGTTTTCAAGCAACATTCACATGTGTTTAATTGTTTGCGTTTCTTGCCTTCATATGGTATGGAAATTGAAACCGGAGTTGTATTAGATTTTGGAGGGCCTCTGCTCTATGTAATGAAATTTAGGTATCATTGGTTTTATTGCATTTTGTAATTTGTAATTTGTAATTTGTAATTTGTTATAATCAAGATTAGCAGATTTGATACGTAGATACACACTGGTAAATTGTACTATTAGTATTTTTTTATTTGGATATGGCATTTGACATTATGTTATGATTGAATTGGTGAGCTGTTTCCCCCTTATATATATGCCCATCTTAATATTTTGTTTTATATAGATCTACCTACCGTAAAGGTTGTATTCTATGAAAGATAAACATATCAATACTTAATTCTTGTTTTCGATAATTTTAGAGAAAAGGTTCCTAAATGGGAACTTTTTTGTATTCTATAAAGGATATACCTAACTGTCAAAAATTTGTTTAAAGAGAAAGTGTATTCTATATATATCCGGAAAACTGAAAAAATCGAACAAAAACCGAACCAAACTGATATTGTGTAACAAATATCCAAAATATAAACTTTCAGATTGGGCTCCAACTATTTTGTGTGCTACATGTATTTCAACGGTAAAAATGACGCAATTAAATTGTTTAACACTTTGTTAAGTTTTCTAATCAAATAGTTCACATAATTTTAGAGAAAGAAACATCGATAGATAATGATATTATTAAAAATGAAAACTACTAATAACTCAAGAGGGATTCACAAAAGGCAAAGTTGATGGCTTCTTAAACTCCACATGAGATAATAATTGTATCGTAGATCATAAAATTTGTAACTATTTGCTAGAAAGGACTAACATATAGTACTATAATATACGTGATGAATTGCAACCTTTTCCGGCGAGTGGGGAAAAATTACCCCAAAAAAAAAAAGTGAAATAAGATTATAGTGGCGACGAATCCAACGAAGTCGTGTATTGTAAGTTCCATAATTACAAGCATGTTTTTGAACTTTATGATAATGTATGGTTTTATGGTCGGCCCATTTCTTTCTCTTTTGGCCTACTCCTCCTTCTAATCATGCTTCCCACTCCATACCTTCTTATACTATTTATTACTACTATCATTTGGTCTCTTTGAAATTTTTGTTTTGTTATATCATAACTAATTGCATTGCTGGCCTAACTATATAAATCGGATTCTATAAAAATAAAAAATTATTTTCATTTTAGTTTGTCCTATGTAAATGGTTCACTTTCATTTTTTTTATCAATAATCATCGGCGGATCCAGGTGGGGTCGCACGGGGTCAGCCGACTCCACCGGCGGTCCACCGAACACTGCCGGAAAACATCATCTTCGACCTTTGACCTGGTGCAGTTCCGTCTCCGACCCCACGGCCAGCTTCAACTCTACCCGAAGCCTTCCGCCTTTTCCAAAAACTAAGAGGAGAAAGGAACAATACTAATAAGAATAGAGTAGAGATAGATAAGGGGAGGGGTTGCAGAAGATGCTGATGTATTCTCAACGAAGAAGATGAACAGAGAGGTTAATATTGATTTTTGGGCTGAGGAGTGGTTAATACTCCTATTGATTGTTGGGTTAGAAAATCTATAAGTAAAAAATCTAATTGATTGCCTCTGGTCACTCGCCGTTAATACTGCTTTTTCATTTAATTCGCCTGCCAATAATTTTCTAAGCCATGTAGTATTAACTTTTTTTCTCCTTAATTTTCCCACAAATTTACATAAATTCCTAATTTATTTAAGTTTATTAGTTAAAAAATTAGTCAATACTGTCCTTTTTAAATAATTTTATCTTTATTACAAGAGTTACAACTTTCTTTATAAATAAAAATTCTATATTTCTACCCAATTATTATTTTGATTAAATAGAAAGTTATAGTAGGAGACTAAGATTAAGATTTTTGAGGGGCATAGGCTTTGCACAAAAAAAATTGGTGCGTTATTGATATTCTTTTAATCATGTTTTATTATTTTTTTACTTTTATTTTGTTTATTTGACCTAATTTTTATGAATATAATAATTATATACTTATGTTTTTTTATTATTGATTTTAATTACCATCCATATTAAATTAATGGATAAATTTATTTTAAAAATATCTTGAGTTTGTATCTGTTCTCATGAGTTTTATCTGTTCTTCTGGTGCTAATGTTGAACACAATCAACGACTGGAAGATATGTTTGCAATTATTTCCAATGATAAAATTTCGGCCAGCTTCAAAATATGAGTATTCGTAAAAGTTAAAAATATAAACTCGTAAAAGTCAACTATCGTGATAAAACAAAGATAATTTTATTTGTAATGTATTTTTATAATATATATAATATTATTATATTAATTATCTCGTCCGACCCCACGATTTTTAAATCCAGGATCCGCCCATGTCTATAATGAGATGAGTCATATTCTCCACTAACATATTCTAATAACTTTTTTTCTATTTCTCTCATCCTTTATCAATTACACATTAAAATGTCACAAATCTATATTTTTGTGGGAGTAGGAGTATAATTTTCTCGATTTAGTTTCAATTTAAATGAATACAATATGAAAAAATCGATATGTTACTCCTAAATTTTGAGAATCTTTTGTTGGTATTGCTATAACGCTAATATTCTGTTTATGCTAGTATTTTCCTATATTATTTTTTTATTCTTATTCATTAATAGTAGTAATTGTTAGTATTAGGATTATCAACTTTATATATTATTATGTAAAACCTGGAAACCATTAAAATGAGGAAGTGAATAAATTGAGATTTGATTTTTAAATGAAAATATGAACTAATAAAATAAAAAACAATAAATAAATGGTAATATCATGAGCATGTAAAACTTGTGGAATGTCGGACAAGTTTTTATTCAAACAGCCAAACTTAGCCTGCGTATTAACACACCTTTTCCATATCTAAGCACTTCAAATTATTGTTCCAATATGATTGAAACAATATTCTTGTTATCTTAAATTAGTTAAATTACATTTTAATTAGTCACTTTCAAGTTTCAGTACACTAAAATTCCCTTTGCAGTGTCCTTTTACTCTACGGCGAAATCCGATTTTTTTAATGATGTAATCCCAATAAATAAAGAGCTAAATGAGATTATAGTCACGAAATGTGATCA
Source organism: Salvia splendens (assembly GCF_004379255.2). Lineage (NCBI taxonomy): Eukaryota > Viridiplantae > Streptophyta > Magnoliopsida > Lamiales > Lamiaceae > Salvia > Salvia splendens. The sequence goes on from NC_056039.1 coordinate 4,773,262, forward strand.
ATTATTTCACGAATATTATAAGAATAATTTCAATCATTTTACCAATTAAAATGACGCTCAAATTTGGTTTTAAAAATATCTATCTGTTTTCATGTTCGATGAAATTTCAATAAACTATAAAAGACTTATCTCTTTTGAAGGTTGCAATAAAAATAACAGTTGTATTCTAATAGTAAAATCTCTTAGTAATCAAGGATTCAAGATGGTTATCCAGAACAAAAGTACAATAATAAACAATGTTGAAAATTTTCAAAATAACAAACTAAAAGATTAACGAAAATATCCCGGCCCTTACAAATAACTGAGTCAATGCACATTATTTTTATTTGTATATGCATTTGTGAATATAAATACAATGATTGGTGGAGCTTAACTACTAACACTACGCTACTTTTTAAGTTAATTAAGAATTAGAGAAGAAATCCCACCATCAACATAATATTCTAATCCTCTTTTCTTATTTCAAAATTAAAGATTCCTTCGAAGGTTTTGATTTTGAACATAAATCAAATAATCATTGAGCAATAAATGTGTTTTAAATTTGTACTACTCCACAATTTAGTCAATGACGAAAGCTTAAAAGCTAAAAGGTCAAGTTTAAACCGCTATTTAATTCATAAAATCGTTAGTCTTTCAGTATTAGTAATACTTTTCCCCCTAATTAAACGAATAAAATATTAATAATGCAGCTTATTAAATGCATATTAATCCTGATATGAATAAATAACCATTGAGTCATATCTTAGGAGTAATTTACATAACCAAAATCAACTATAAGCTGAAGATCAAATAATTAGAAACCAATAATAATGTTATTTATTTATTTGCCTTTATTACGGAGAAAATTACTACCTCCACTTTTAAATAAGTTTCACACTTTAAAATTTGATAATTTAACCACGACATTCTTCTCATTTACCTTTTTGAAATTTCATAATTTTATATGTATTTATTATGATACTAGTATTAAGTAGTAATAAGATCTAGCGTAAATTTTTTATATTTTTTAATGTGTAGTTTGACGATTGGAGACACTTGTTAAAAAAGTGAGGGAGCATATGATACTAAATCTCTTTTATTAGTACTCCCTCGGTCCTTGCTAAGATAAAACATTTCTTGACTGACACGGGATTTTAGAAGTTATTGGTTAAAGTGTTAATTGGAGAGAGAAAATGTGGGTGTAGGTATTAAAATAGAGTGAGAAAGATGAATATTTTAATATGATTAAGAAAAACTGGTTGAGTGTATTAATTGGAGAGAGAAAATTTTCAAAAAAGTAAATGTGTCATCTTAGTTGGGACAAACTAAAAAGGAAAACGTGTCATCTTAAGCGGGACGAAGGGAGTATATTTTATTTTGAAGAAGGGAAATTCGATTAGATGAATCCTCAACACACACAAAAAGTTGTTATATCTGTTTTATTGATATAAAAAGATTGATGTGAGTCTACAAGTGCAACTGAATTCTAGTGGTGGACAATTTTAAATTCATACGAAGAAATTAAAAAATATAAAAAACCTTTTTATGAGGCAGACAAGTGATAACACTTTAGTGGAGGAGTAGGCTAAATTGAGGTTATATGAATCTGAAAATCGTCCATGGCTGTAAAATTGAGTGGTGGATAATTACGTGGAAAATGAAAAAGTATAATTGAAAATTACATTGGCCGACCCTTCCAAGCACTTCATGTGTTTTCTATTTGTATATAACAAAACAAAGTCATTCACGTAAATAGTAGATAAAGGCATATGTGATATGTTTCTTGCTTTTTGCATCTTTATCATTCTAGAAACTCTTTTGTAAAGTAGAGTATATCAATTTATCGATTAATGCCATATTTTAGTTCTGATCGATATCATATGACTATTTATTTATTTTTTTGCTTTAGAATTTAGATGATGCGTGCATGTTTTTGCATTCATAATTACATTATATGTATTTGACACGTTTTATTTTGAATCACTGATTTTTACATGTCATTATATGTAGTGTTCTTCCGAGATTACGCATTCCACATTTGTCCTCATGAGTCATCATCTTGCCTTAACTTTTTAACACTCGGTTGCGCCTTAACGTAACCTACATTAATTATATATTTTACGTCGTCGTGTTCAATTGTTATGACTCATTATCATATAATTATCCATCTAGAATTAACTTGTGAAATTTAATCTCATGAACTAAATATAAACTAATACACATTTAATCATGAAAATATAATCCGAATAACCCCTAATACACATCTTTAAACATTTATTTAGAATGCTGCTAATTGAATCTTTCAAATAATCAACAACGTTCATGAATCATTTATTAAAAAACGTTCATATTTCCTATGCATAATCCCTAAAATTATTTTCAAAACAAGACAAGATATCAATATACAAAACAAAACCAAATTATAAGAAATTATCCACCCATTATATATCCCATCAAAATAAGATTAAATTCTATGAAAAATAAGCATATATTTAATATATACTCACATTAAAAACAAAACTAAAAAAAACAAGAAAGCAAGAAATTTAGAAGAAAAAGAAAAAGATTACACAATGCATTAGTAGTACTTAATTAGCAACATCAATCTCTGTGGTGCAAGAGAGCAGCCGCCGGAAAATATAGGTCAAGGCGGAGCAGGACGCCGACTTGGCCTTCTTCAGCCCTTCCACCGGCTTCTTCTTCCGGTCATCATCTCGGTGGCCGGAGTTGTTTTTCTTTGCGCTGTCTTTGCCTCTGCCGAGGCACTTGACCTTTGCCTTCTCCTCTTTGTAGTCTTCCTCCCTCGAAAACGTGTAGCTTCTCAAATACATTTGCCTGCACGAGATGCTGTCCACCACTCTGGGGCGGCCGTGGCTGGAGTTGTGGGATTTGGAGCTCATCGACCTAACGAACTCGAAGTCGGATTCCGGCCATTTGTAGAGGTTCACGTAGGTCGCTCTCACCGGGACGCGGGCGTCGTCCACGCAGCTCGATATGCACACCGACGCCATCGTCCCCAGGTTTTTTTGATCGATTTTCTTTATTTTATGTAACAAGAAGACTCGCTCCGCCGGATGGAGAGAGAAGAAAGTAGAGAGGGAATGTTTGGCTGAGGTTTTGAGAAATAGAGAATAAACGTTTATAAGATTATAGTGGTGACCTATTAGGAGTACTCGATTTATTAAAATATAAATTGGGTTTTTAAACATAACCACACACGCACACATATTAATATACTCCCTATTTAAATATTATGATTTTTGAATTATAGAATAAATAGGAGTCCTGACTCTATTAGAATATGATATTCATATTCTAGTGCGATTTATTAAAGTTTAATTCAATTAAAAATATGTATATTGGAGAATGGGGCTGATTTGTCCTGATGTGATTGGTTGGAGAGGAATTGTAGTGGTCTTGATTTTGAGGATTTTTAGAGAAGATAGGGATAATTGGCTATAGCCATCGGGATTCATTGACTTTGACCTTTATTCGTGAATATCTTTTATGATTCTTATTTCTTTTCTATTTTTAAACTAGTCTATATATTACTCTCCATATATCGCCTGCACCGAAGCTATTAAATATATTCCTCGATTTTTTTTTATTTAAGGGGTATGATCTTGCCATAAATTACACTACTACTACTATTTTTAAACAAAATGTTAGATCTATTAAAAAAAAGTAGTATTGATTTTCCAACAATTCGGTTCCGCTTTGATTTTAAAATTTTTGATTTTTTTCGATTCAATTTAACGAAAACTTGCTAATCATATCGATTCAATTTCATTTCAGTATGTATTTAATCAGTCGAAATGCAAAATATTCTCAACCCTACCCTTAACCTCACTATTTACACAAGTTTGACGGCTGAGATGTATATAATAATAGAGACGATTTAATTAAATTTATAAAACAAATGCAAACAATTAATCTGTTACTATTATAACGTATTTGAAAGTCAAAATTTTAAACAGCGGCACAATTACTGAAAGTCAAAATTTGTACTACGATTCTTCATAGCTACTTGTAAAATTTGACCAAATATATATGGAATGGTCATAACATAATTTAATTAGTAAAAGGATTTTGATTTTATTATGGACATGGAGTATAATCTAATTATCAATAACAACAGCCAATAATTTAAATGATAAATCCACCATATGCAATAATAATGCGTAAAAATAATCTATTTATTTAGCTCATCAACGATGGATTAATCTATTTTAATAATTACGACATACCATAAATGGTTTGGAACCATAACCTCCACAAAATTTATAACCTCCTCAAAATTAATGCAATCAAGCACTACTTTAATAATATTTTGACACCCTATATCCATCGTGAAAAGATATACTACTATATGTGACTTGATTACTAAGCAAGTGCAGTAGCTAGATTCATATTACTAATAATTTGAGGTGAGCAATCATTTTTCTCAAATACTCCACTATATAAGATGATATCATAATTAAGTAGTTAATTCTAGACGAAATTCATGGAGTAATTAATAACTCAAAGATCGCAAATATTACTATTAGTTATCATGTTGATTGTGTTGAATAATTAGATGGATGATGATGAACGAGAATAAGCCCTTAATTGTGAAGTATAATCCATCAAGCTAATTACTTACTAATTAAATTACTAGTAGTATATATATTAATTCGGTCAGGTGCATGCATGGTAATTCATATGTGTGCATCATGTTTCATCTATACAATGAATGTAGTAAAATATAAGATCAATATAGAAGAGTAATTTAGTTTTCTAATTCTCTTCATACTTTTGCTTTATTATTTAATTAGTAATATTAATGTTTCCAAACTTCCTCTTATTACATTTTCCCTTTATGAGGTCATCTAATTAATTAAGGCTGCGAATTCTCCAGAGAAGACAATGATGAACTACCAACCCACTCCAAGAAATAAATTAGAGATTTTCCATCATTGCTAAAGCATTCTTCTTCTCTTCTCTTTTGATATGGAAACATCATTCATAATTGTTGATTGCAAACAAAAAATGGAGTACATATTTTGTCACAATATATGTTAACCTATTTTTTTCTGAAAGCATCTCCAATGGCGGACGTCCGGTCTGACATCCGCGACGGGCGACCGGGACGTCCGCCATTGTGGCATGGCAACTCGGATACGGACGTCCCGTAAGGACGTCGGATGTCCTCGGACGTGCGGGCGACGGGCGGGCAGACGTCCGCCATTGTGGCGTGGGTCGGACGTCCGGGTCGGACGTCCGGTATTTATTTTGTTTTATTACTATGTAATTTTTTTTTCGAATCATGTATGTTTTTTTTAATGAAATTGTTAATTTTTCCCATTCGTATGCGTGTTGAAATTTTATTTCCGTAAACGTAAATTGCTTTATTTGTGATTTTGTGATTTTTTTTATTGCGAGAAGTCCTAGTAGGAAGGGGCGATGGGAAGGGTGGATTGTGCAGGGGAAGTCCTAGTGACGTGGCAGTGGGATGAGAAGTCCTAGTGACGTGGCAGGAGGTGTTTTTAGGAAGTCCTAGTGGATGTCCGAGTGGGACATCCGTGCATTGGAGATGCTCTAATAAGTATTTCATGATTCCTATGTAAATGTATCGATCTCTTTGCTTGTAAATCATAGTACTGACGCCAGAAGGAAATGAGGAAAAAGTAAGAGGCTGTTCTTTATATCTCATGTTTGCAAACTAACACAATAATTTCAGATTTGGAGAAATTGGAAAATTGAACCTTATATAAATAAGGTTTGGGAAGCATATACTACTAGACTAGGTTGTTGGAAGCATAGAGGAAAAAGTTACAACATGGGCCGATAATTCTTTTGTGGTAAGCCCGTACAGTTTAATGGGCTTGGGCCTAGACTACAGACTAGGTTATTTTTTGCAATCCAAATTCTAATTTATATGCGCTAATCCAAAATCCTAATACTAGGGCGAGGGCGAGGTGGCTAATTCTAAAGAATCTAGTCATATAATCGTCGTTTTACTCTCTTTCATTACATCCATCAAATCCTAATACTAGGTAGCTACGGCGCGTGACACCCAGGTTTTTAGGCTTTTAAGTTTTTCTTTATGAACAATCATACATAACCACTAATTCTAGTGTAATGCAGCTTCTCCACAAATCTTCACCTCTTATTTTCTTCAAATAATGATTCGTGTTTACGAATTAATCCATCTTTGTTTCATTCAATTTGTGGATGTCCGTTTTTTCTTCCCAAGAAGAGAAGGATATACTCCCCTCCATTCCACAAGTTTCTTTTATCTTTTTCCTCCATTTTTAATTTCTATATTTTTTTTCAAGCTTTTTTAGTAGTACTACTATCAAAAGGGGTGAGGTGACTCTGCTCTACTCCTAATTATTGAGAAATAGAAGTTGGCCAGAAATTGAAAGAATTTTTAAGTTAAATTAAATTAGAAGAAAATTTAAAAATTAAAATAATTTTTTTTATTGAGATTAAAATAGTAAATGACTATTTAAATTTATTAAATTAATAAAAAAAATTACACATAATATGTTATTATTGACCAAAGACATTGATTTGGTTAAAGCTGAGTGTCTGTGCTAATGATTTTGTAACGCCAAGTCAAAAGTATTAAACACGATATTAGAGGTTCCCTCCCTCTCTAACAAAGCACCATTAGCACTAATACATGGTATAGATGGTTAGATAATGTCTCTTTCATCAATAATGTGGAATCAATAAAAAAGTTTTCTTTACAAGTCGAAGAACCTTGCGAATGCAATATTAACATTATCATAAAACCAACTTTACATCAACAATGAAATGAAAATAATTAAAATAGTTGTTTTATGACTTTAATAATTCTTGATGAAAATAATAGTTAAAGAAATCAACAATAAGATCAATTTATCAAAATGAAGATATTAACGCAAGATCAGATTTGTTGAGTGCATCAAGTATAGTAATCCAGCTTTGATAATCGTCCTCGTCTTCCTCTTGAAATGGACATTGAGTTGCTTTCTCTATCACATCATTTCTCGCAAATCTTCCCCTCACTCGCGGCCGACTGTCTGCCAAAGTCTTCCTACATTCATACTGTTTCAACCAAAAATCCAAATGTTTAATTACTTGCAAATAAAAATTTCACCATAACACATCTTAATTAGATCGATTGTTTATCTTTAAACTCGATGAGAACTTATAGATTCCATAAAAGCATAGTTAGGCAGTGAAACCTACTTAAGTGTGACAAGTGCCATCAATTAATTAGGAGTAATATTTTTTAAAGGTCAATTATAGAGTAAATACTATACGGATGTTTTATGCAAGTTATAGATTAAATACTACTCCACCCATCCCACGAGAGTGTACACTCTTGATTGGGCACGAGTTTTAGTGCACAATTAATAAAATTATTGTTAGTGGAGAATGTGTCACACCTTATTAGACAGAAAAGACTTTTTAAAATTAGAAAGTGCATACTCTTGTGAGACGGACTAAAAATAAAAGAGTGCATACTCTAATGGGACGGAGGGAGTATAACTACTTAGGTCATTATACGTGTTGCATGGAAGGATGTATAAAATAATGTAAATAATACTAATATGCTTTTATTAAAATAATTCAAGCTTTTATTAAATAATTCAAACAATGATTAGTAGTGGCCCCCCAAATAAGTAAAAAGTAAAAACGAACCTTGATTTTCTTGTTGAAGTTCCTGAGATTTCTCTTGCTTCTATATCTCTCAATTCTCTCTTTTTTCTCCTCTGGGCTGTAGGGAATGGCTCTATTCATGCTCTCAAATAAGCTATTCTCACTTGCAAATGAGCTATTTGACCACTTATAGCACTGTGGCATTTCCTATTAATTAGCCAATAAAACACAATTTAAGTTATTACTATGGTCTATAGTAATGAGATTGCAATAATAAAACAAAGTCTTGGATGATATGATACCTGGGAGCTGTCATGGCTATTTTCTGATTCAATGTTGTAATAGGCTTCCACATTTGTATCAATGAGATATTGGCAATTGATGAGAGTAGGACTGTGTGCTCCATAAGTAGTACTATTCGAGTTCGGGGAATCCACGTGGCTGCTGCTACCACTGCTGTTGTGCCCAATGGAATCGTAGTAGTCGCCACCGCCTAAGAGGGCCGGAGTGGGTAGGGGCGGATACACGAGCTCAGCTGCCGGTGCGTGGTGGAGTGAAAATTGGCCCCAATATGGTCCGGACATAATTTTTCTTGCTAGTGTTTAATGTTATGATTTTTGTGGGATAATATTATATGGAGTATATAAAAGGAATTAAATTAGGTAAGATTTTGATCAAAGGCCTTATCAATGGATGACGTCATGTCCGATTGGGCGTTGACTTGCCAATCTTGTCACTTGGCCTACCACATGACTAGGGATGGGGTGGTGGAAGTGGGGAAGGAAGATATTTAACAACTTATACAAATGGTAAATTTAAAATTCCTTAACAGAGGAAATATTTACTCATTGGGCTCAAAATCTGAATATTTAAGCTTATCTATCCCGATCAAATTCCTGCTACATCTAATTAGACACACTCAATTAACACGAAAACTCGAGCAGAGTTGACCCGAAAATCGATAGACTGATCCGCTTGACATTCCTAGTATTTTTTTTCTCTAATATTTCTTTTTTGGGTTTATTTTTTTGTAACGAATTGAGTTCTTTTAATATAAGAATATCTTTCTAAATGAATCTGTAAATTGCATAAATTTAGTGTTTAATACACTGGTGTTTCAATTTGTGTATGTGTTTCTCAAAATAGCAATTTTAGATGGTGAAATAGCACGTGTAACATAATAATGAATATAGGAGTATAAAAAATGCCCCCACCACTTACTTCAGTTACAAAATATGCTCTTTATATAGACTAGAGGTAGAGCCATGTGGGTAGCACACACCCTTCTTTACTCCAAAGTCTAAACTATATGCTATATATATAATCTAGCTTAGGCTTTCTAATTAATTTCTACTTTCATTTATTTCTTTATTTTGTTTTCGTTTTTGGATGTTAATGCCCTCATGTTGAATTGGGATCAAATTAGATATCATGTTGACCTAATATTTTGTTTATAATTACTCTTAGATACATGGAAAGGGTGGAATATGGATATGAAATAAATAACCAATCGATCCACTATGTTTTTTTCAAAATCTTCTATCGTTCGTATAATCGATGTTAAGATTTCATCAACGTATAATTTTATCAGAAGATGAATAACAGGATTAAAAAAATCTTTTTAATAGTACAATATTTTTTAAAAAAAATATGTATATTGAAGATATGTCTATGTCATGCTAGCCTTTTCTAAGACTAAATTGTTGCCACTACCATATTACTCATTTGATATTGATCAATTTGCAGAGTGCTTCCTGCCTTTTCTCTCCCCATTTAAAAAAAACAGTTGACAATATTCCTATGTAAAAAAACAAACATATAGTAACAAATTGCAACTTCAACTTGGAAGAGAATTCAAATATTGATCATTAGCCCTAGCTTGTATATATTCTAGCATGTGCTACTAGAAATTAAACATTTGATGTTTGATTGAGAAATGAAAATCATTTTGGGCCGTTTCATCACCAAGATATATATCTACGGCAGAAGCATCCACTTTAATGATAATATAAAAGCATCTCCTCAGTCCTCATTGTATAAATGCAACTATGTTAGTATATCTATATTGTAGACACCAACCTCTTTCTCTAGATTCTAGCAAGTGGATTGTGGAAGGCATTAACTCTTTGGAGAATCGTTTTGAACCAAAGTGGCCCAAAAATTAATTATTCAGTGCTTTTAGCAGCACTACTTAAAAGATAAATGGATTGTGATGTAGTTCGAAATAAGCCTATACTCTATGATAATAATTCATGATGCAACTACGATTAATACAGTTCACTAGTTTGAAAATTCGTAAAATATTGATAAGATTAGTATTATAGAATAAGCTTGATGGAAATGAACTTATTTAGTTTTATTAATTTTATTGATAAAACAATAGCACATGCATTAATTTTCATAAAATAGGACAAATTATAATATGATGAGGAGTAGAAGATGCATGGTAAACCCAAAGCAGAACAGCTGCCTTTCTCCGCATACAAAGAGCCCTTAGCTTTTCTGATTTTGACCTAAGCTTCTCCTTAATCACTAACTCTTTAATCAAACATTGCTGCCTCATATTATTATGTGGAATAAAAAAATTATTTGTACAGTACGTACCAGGTTCGGTAAATGTCAATTTTTGAAATCAGTGTGTAATTTTGACTTAATCTTCTGCACAGTATTGCAGAAATGATCATGTTTTTATAATAATATTAAGTGTTTAACAAAGTTGAAAATTGATTAGGCCTTTAATGGGTCCAAAGCCGAAAGTGAAAATTAAAAGTGGTTCAAATCACGCCTTTAGTGGTCACCGGAATCAAAAAAGTGGGCCGTGAGGCCCGTTACATAATTAGACACGAAAAAAACATGATTATAGTAAAATAAAAAAAAACATCTTGGATTATTCTGAGGTTCATTAGATTTCCTCAGTAAAAGACAGATTTAGCAATAATCACTTTCTATTTTTCAAGATTAATGAAACCCTTTCTATATATATATATAGTAGGAGTAGTATACAAATATGTTTCCAATTTATTTTATGTTACTAATAATAATAAGTTGAGTGATAGTATTAATTAGTTTTGACACAAAACACACAATGTGAAGCATTGAGTGCAGGAGTGGAGATTTCTACATCAGGTGAGAGGGGAGTGTTTTGAGTTGAAATAGAAGGAAGAAGAAAGAAGTGATATGCATGAATGATGAATCCAATTAGTCCAAGTCCAAGATAAGGCTAAAACAGCACTATAGTCGCTTTCGCATCTCCATTTTAATGCCAAAAGAGGAAAAATAGGAGAAAAAGGCGCAGCTATAAGGAATAGGCTTTTTGGTTAAAAGACAGCAACTATCTCAATCTATCAAAAACTATGGTGCTAATTAAGTCAACACTTGTAGTTGGTTAGGTTCCTGGTTATTATTATTATTATGCTCATTCTTGCAAGTTAGAAACTACTACTACTATAATAGACAATCACTTTCATTTTGAAAAATTTTGTAACTAATTATTTACTCCAACACATGAACATGCATGAGAGTTTGACACTATATCATTCTCTCTAGTCTAAGATTAGGGCTTCATCCTAAATTGTTTGTCTTAGCTCTTGCGTAGATGGTAGTATAAATTACTCATAATGGGAGGAGAGAGAGTTTTTGTATGTCGGCCCAGATTGAAGCTGAGCCCAATACTCAACGCATAGCAATTATGGGCTTTATCTTGGAAAAGGCTGAATTGAATCGTATATAGTTGTTAAAGATTTTGTACATGTAAGTCCGATAATATTCCAGTTTGTAGCAGGTAATCAGCAAGAGTTTAACGCCTCGACATCAAAATTGTCTTGATATGATAAATCTTTGTGTAGTCCAACAAATAAACATCATTTTTAAATGAATTTAAATGCTGTAGCAAAATACTCTTACGATATTGTATTTTACCGATAAAACAGTTTATGTTTAAAGAATCTATTCAGATAATCAAGCCTCATCGGTAATTGAAAAACATTGTGGGTGGATGCAACAAATTTTTTATATCAATAGATTTTTTTTTATAAAAAAAAGTACCACTAGCTTGTATGTAAATGACAAACAGTGTGAAGAGTATTACAAAAAATTGCGATTGCATTTTTAGTTGACCTCCGAAAAATTTGCAACCTCCGTAACTAAATTTGCTTGGCAAAAAGAAAGATCAATTCATAACTACCCAACATATATAGTATCAATGTTTTAATACTTTAATGTGTTAATTAATTGGAATAGGTTGAAGCAATGTGTATTTGGTATATATGGGTTACTAATTAAGTTTTGGGCCACCCAATCGTGAAAGTCAAAATTATTCGTAAAATCTCAAATCGCAAAAGAAAAAAAAGAATAATAAAATTTAGTAGTATCAATTGAAACGTAGATTTATTAGAAGAAAATGAGACATTAAACTTGCAGTGTTCAGTAATGAACTCTTTATTCACAGATCACACCTGATTTCTGGGACCATCTCCACCGTATTTCCCCCTTTCAACCAACGCAACCTTTCCAAATACATATATATATACCTCTCAACACACACACACACACACACAAACATGTGTTATGTATATATACATTAGTACTATGATTTGCTACACTTTACGCCATGTTATTGATTGGACCCCTTGCCCCCTTTTTGTGTCACGGGCAGTTGTGTTCATAGTCATATACTATTAGTTTATTTTTTATCGTATCATTTTCTTTGCCGCTTTTGTATTTATTGAAATACCTCGTTTAATATATGCTACCAGTACTCTTCTTCATGTAGTATTGTTTAAATATTATTGGGCTTGCTAGCCGGAATTGATGTTGCAAAAAAAAAAAGAACATTTGACATTTATTTTATTTACATAGTTTAAATTTCACATATGTTAGAGTTGAATATAAATTAGATTATATGTAGTAATAAATAAAGATAAATATTGGGGTGGGTCTAAATACGGATATGGCAAGGATTTTGACTGACACGTGCTTGTGATATCCTTAGAGCATCTGCAGCAGCGGGTGTCACGGCGGACGTCGGACCGGCGTAGCGGACGTCCGCCATTAGGCGTAAACCCGGCGGACGCGGATGTCGCTTGCGGACACCGGAGTTCCGCGGCTTTTCGACGACGTCCGTCGGGACGTCTGTCATTGCGGTGCCATGACGGACGTCCCGGTGGACGTCCCGATTTTTAATTTTTTTTAAAAAAAAACTCTATATACGGCTCGTTGAACTTCATTTCATTTCTTTTGAAGATATATGGAGCATCATAATAGTGATTCCCCCGCCACAAGCAAGTCACAAACGCCGACTTTTCCTGTTAGAGTTGGGGGATATGCCGGCGGAAGTACACCGATATCCGGGTTGATGCCCGGAATGGCGCCGATGATGCCCCAACCCCAAATGGCGGGGATGATGCCCGCAGGGACGGAACCAGAAATACAAATTAGCCGGTGCTGGAATTTAATAAAATTATAATAATATTTAAATAATTAAAATAATAATAATATTGAAGAATTATAATATAATAAAAAAGAGAGATGTAGTCAATTTATTTAATATGAGTAGTTGTTCTTTTAAAAATTAAATAAAACAAAAAAATATGATATCAAATTTAAAAATTAAAATTGTTTGAAATCTGAAAATAAGCATGATGTAGGGAAATAAAACATTAAGTTAAATGAAGTATTAGCTCGAAATACTTTTGTAAAAAGAGGTATTAGAATCAAAACTAATCTAAATTGTTATAATTTTGTTATTTCTCATTTAATTTGATTTTATGTATTTCAAGTAAGTTATTTATATACATATAATATATTATAATTCTTTTGTTTAAAGTATATCATACTATAATTTAATTGAATCCAATTAAATCTGTATTTAATGGAGTCGTTTAATTACGTGATACGTTTATTTAAATAAAATAAATTAATTAGTATATCTCAGTGACCAAACTTGTTTATTAACTCTTTAAATAGTAATGGGTTAATAAACTAAATCAATTTAAATTGGGGTAAAACCCATTTAAAAAGGCCCAATTGATCTAAACCTAATAAACACGCGCCGCCGTATCATCTTCTTCCTCCTTGTGAAAATCTACTCCGGTCTGCAATTGTTTTTCTTCTTCTTTCTTCTTTGTCGATGCAATTTACTCATTCTCTCTTCTCAAAATACAACAAAAATTAAGTCTTTCATGGATATTAAATTTATCAATATAACAGACACAACATCTGAACATGGTAGTCATGGCTGGGTAATGAGTTCGGCTCCGGCCAAGCCCCCGCTCGAGCGGTGGCTTGGCCAACGCTATCTCCGTCCCTGGATGCCCGTGTACTACAATACGTACCTCCCTTAGTGTGCAGGGATGGGTGGGATGATAGCTCAAATGCCTGGGATGAGTGTCGCGATGACGGGGATGATGCCCAAAATGCTCGGGATGAGTGCTGTGATGACGTGGATTATGCCCCAAATGCCCGGGATGATGATGCCCGGGATGATGCAAGGCATGCCTGCCGCTGCGGGGGGAGCAGGCAAGGGGTCCCCCAATCACCTGGGGACAATGTGTATCGCCCCTATATGGATTTATTGTCTAGTGATTCCCCCCAGAGTACTCATCTGGAGACTCAGTTCACCGACATTGAGACTTTCTCTTTTGAGGAGTTGGGGCTATCTCTGGTCAGGGAGTCTCCCACTGAGATGCCACTGGCGGCAGGGAGGATGCGGAAGCAAGGGAGAGGGAAGGGCAAGGGCAAGGGCACTACCTCGTCCTCGCGTGCGGGGAACGAGGGTGGGGCGGGGGCCGAGGAGGAGGGGGAGGAAGCCGGCGGGAGAAAGAGGACCATCTGGAGCATAAGGGAGTGCGTCGCGCTGGCGAAGGCCTGGATAAGTGTAGTCGATGATCTCTACGTCAGGGCTAACCAGCATATCGATAGAATGTGGTGGCGCATTAGCCAAAGATACCTCCAATTCAAACCGCCAGGTGAGAAGCCTCACGATGGAGAGCAATGCCGGAAACAGTGGGAGCGGCTGAGGAGGCAGCTCAGCCAATTTGTCGGCATCTACCAAAACAACCTCCGCACGGCAACCAGCGGCATGTCTGCCGATGATGTGAAGCTTTTGTCTCACCATCAGTTCCCCGACAGTGAATTAGGTTTCGGGGAATTCAAATATTGGGAGGTCTATCTTGTGGTGTAGACTTCCGCCAAGTTTAGTTCGGGTGTTGAAGCTGGCTGGCCGAAGCGGATGAAGATCAACGCCTCCGGGGAGTACAACAGCAGTGCCGGTTCCCACGAACTCCCTGACACCGAGGCATAGTTCCCGACCCCTCAATCGTCTTCCCGCTGCCGTCGTCCGGTTGGGAAAAGACCGCGATGATGGCTAGGGGAAGCACTAGCGGGTCCCCCGAGGTCCCAAGCATACAACAGCATGAGACCCTGATACATACCATGGATAAGTGGTATGCAGCGACTGACCCCTTATACAAGTTGATGTTGAAGGATGTCATCGACAGTATGCGGCGCGATTTGAGGATGCCATCCCTGCCCGTGAGTGACGCCTGGACCGGCCACGGGCACGACGGGACTGGCGGCGGGGACGACGAGGAGTGAGACGGGGGGCGCATTTGTCGAAACTTGAGGTTGTTTTTTTTTTAACTATGTATTTTTTTAATAATTATGTATGTTTTTTATTTTAAATAAAGAGGTTGCATTTTCTCTGTATTCGTGTCGAAATTTTAATTCTGTAAATTGTTTAATTTGGTGAATTTGTGAATTTTTATTATTGTAGATGTCCTTGGAGATGTCCGTCATTGTGCAGTGGGATGTTCTTATGACGTGACAGGAGGTGTTTTTGGGAAGTCCGCCGGGACTCCGTCTCACAGTGGATGCTCTTAGGTCAGATTAAGTATATCATATTTAGAGATAAACCCTTCTTTAACTTTTTTACTTTTTAGTTGGCCTTATGAAAAAAATGAGCAGAATGGATAGAAAGCATATGTAATGTTGTAGAGAATATTATAAACATATGTATGAGTTGCAACTGCACAACTAAAGCTGTCAGAGCATATATACATATACAATTGGAAGTACATGTACAATTGGAAGGATGTCAAATGTCACTCCTAAATTATACTACTACTATCATAAATGAATGTCTTATAGTAATATTAATATTAGTGAAAGGTTGAATGTTAAATAAAATAAATTATCAAAATGAATATATATGGGTTGGAGGACAGCAACCTTCCTCCCTACAACTCTTAAGTTTTGCATCTAAACTGCTTGACAAAACATTTCCTGTTTAAGAATTAAGAAAACTCCCCCTCATATAATTTTAAAAAATTTAAATCTTTAAATGGTGTTGGAAGTTCAAATAAAATAAAATATAGGAGTACTTATTTAGGAGGCAATATGATGATGTGAGGGGTCATATCACATGGGGGCACATTCCACACCACATATACAATCTATCTCTATCTCATTTGCTTGTGATGTTTTACCTTACATCTCAATTTCTTAGCCACAATGCCTTGTTAGGTTCTACTATATTACTAATATTTGGTGCAATTTCACCACACTGTTCACACCAAACCAAGGACTCCACTATCATGCTTCAATTTTTCGGTTTCATACCAAATTAAAATTCAATTACTAATTATCACTCCAAGTACAATGCTTTTATGTGGAATATATGTCATATATACTTGACAGAGATGGATAAACACTTGTTGAATGTTTGGGGTGACTAATCGATTTTATTTTTATTTTTTTTATAGAGGAAACAAGACCCTAGTCAGCTAGTCTGTCTAATTAAGATGATGTTCGTGCACTAAATTTTAAGTTAAAAGACAAAATTTTCCCAAAAAATGTGACATTGTTGGACTTGGACTATCTGAGCACTCATTATCTTGTCCCCATATACTGGGAATTTCGTCAGTCTGATAAACAAATCGTAAAGAAAAGGTAAAGCAATAGGCCTTTTTTATATTTTTTTTAAAATTTCAATCCTAATTGCATATTTGTATGGATCAAAATATCATTAGTACTGCATGCGTCAGTGTGTCACGCACACACTTTAGGCCATTCACGACGCTGTTTCTCCACCGTTCCTTAAACTACTATTTGCAGGCTCACCATACTTTTTTACTCTATTCTTTAACTAAGGAACGTAACTTGCAACCCTCCGTTTCCTATCTGTTCCTTAAATTACTATTCATTCAATTTCATTTTTTATTTTTATTTCCAACCCAATTCAATTAAAACAAACACACTTCATTAAATAAAATAAACATACAACATAAAATTCGTAAAAAAAACATCATTTAATAATTTCCTAAAAAATAAAAGTACACAATTTAATAATTTCCTAAAAAATAAAAGTACACAATTTAATAATTTCATCCGCCAAAGTTTGCTCAAATGTGCTCAATTAGATCCTCTTGGAGTTGGGTGTGGGCGCTAGAGTCGCGTGTCCTTGCACGAATAGATAACCGTTCTTGTATAGACGGATGCGCTCCACTTCGAGGCGGACTACTTGCGGTTGAGCTTCCGGGGGATTCGGGGTCGAACCAATTTCCCGCCTCGGATCCTTCGTCTTGGACAATCATGTTGTGCAAGATTATGCACGTATACATGAAGTCGACCATGTTCTCCATGAACCACGTACGGGCCGGGGCTTTGATGATGTTGAAGCGCGCTTGGAGAACCCCGAACGCCCTCTCCACATCCTTGCGAGCAGCCTCCTGCTTCTGCGCAAAAAGAACCTGCTTTGATTTGAGATGAAAATTGGGGTGCGAATAGAGAGGATTTGAGAGGAATAAATGTGTGTTTGTGAGTGAAATGAGTATGAAATAGGAGTATTTATAGAGTAAAAAAATTTAAAAAAATATATAAAACGGATAAAAAAAACGGTAACATTATCGTTGCAAAAAATAAAAAAAATTAATTAAATTTGAATTTTAAAAAAAAAAATGAATTATTGCGTCATCGTCACGAAACCCACTCGCGGGGCAGCGAGTGGGCGTCACGCATGCGCTGGGAGCTCGCCACGTCGCCTCGGCGCGTGGCGAGACGTGTCGTGCCGCGTCTCGCAGCTACGACACACGGCACGCCATAGGCACGGAATGGGCGGTTGCAACGCGTATTTCCGCGGTTTCGTTCCTCCGGAACGAAACGCGGCACCGCGAAGGCACGCGTTGCGGGTGCCCTTATCCATTGGGAGCATGTTGCTGTTGGGGCGTGCTTCCCTTCAACAATTTATTTTCCGTTTTGAAACATATCGAAAAAACAACATGTAATGACCAATTCACCATGCATTGTTGACGATAATTGATACCTTTAATGCTTAAATTTGAATTTTGCAAAAAACAAAATTAGGATTAACTATTATGCATTTGAATTTTTGTCCAATCCAATTTAATAATTCAAAAGTTCATGAAACAATGAACCTAATCCGATCCAAAAAATCCAATTACGTAAAAATATATATAAAAATTTGAAAATCAAAACCAAAATTTAATTAAAAAACTATTAGAATTTTTCAATACAAAAAGGTTTTATATGTATAAGAGATTTAAAATATTTGATCGGACCATCTTAAAATCATTAAAAACTAATCCAAACCAAAAATTTGAAAATAAATTTGGATTTGAATCAAATCGAATATTTGAATTTGGAATATTTTACTCATCAGCAGAAGGAAAAAGTCAAATTAATTTTTAGATGAAGTTGATTTCGTATTCGTTTTCAATTTCAAATATCTCGTGACTCGTGACTCGTAACGGCCATAGTTTTTTGAAGCTTCTACTCTTTCTCTCACTAGATTCTCTGTCTACTCTCTCTAATCTCTACTCTGCTTTAATTTTAAGATAATCGACAATTCTGAGACGGCCCCTGTTCAGCTCTTGTCTCTATAGCGTTGCCATTTGTACGTAATCACATTCTGCTTCTGCATTCCCAGATTGCCGCCCTCATCTCAACTCATCTCTAGGTACTATACTCCCCTCATCTTCTACACTTTTTCTTTTTTTTTTAATTAATTCCGATCTTCAAGGTGCTCTGTCATTTTACTAGATTCGATCACCCTTCCTTCATTTGCTCTACCTTGTTCCCTCCTTTCTATTTCTAAACTGTTTTGCTCAATCAAAAGTCAGAGATTTTCCGCGTTATATGCGGATTTTGCAATTTATGGTTTGAATTTTGAGATTTGAAAAAATGTGGGCTTCAGTTGACTGAGTTGAGATCGTCTCACTTGCAGTTCAGTGCAGGAGGAAAAGTAGGATTGATCCGTGAGATTTGGAGGGTTGAATTGCGATGGAAGCTACACAGAGAAGAGGAGGCGGTGGCGGTGGCGGAGGAGGAATGGTGCCGATTTCCCCATCGCAGACGCCGCGCTCGAGTGATAAGGCGGGGAGAGATCTGCGATCCGGGGAGGGGAGTTTCAATGGGAGGCCCGACAAAGAGAAAGGCGTCAATGTGCAGGTCATTGTTCGATGCAGGTTGGTGGCCTTTCGATTTTCTTAGCATTTTGATCTTTTCTTCCAATATATGAATATCTTTTTTATTTGTGTTGTATAGGCCGTTGAGCGAGGATGAGGCTAGAATACATACGCCTGTGGTGATTTCTTGCAATGATAACAAAAGAGAAGTCTGTGCTGTTCAGACTATTGCTAATAAGCAGATAGATAGGACTTTCCTTTTTGACAAGGTGTGTTTCTTCAGAATGCTACTTTGATTCATTATCTAAAAGGAGCAAACTTACTCTTAAAATTCCATCGAACTTCTGCTTTTGCGTTGTCTCATTTTATGTGTCATTGTAAAAATTGGATTTATGTGCTTCTGTTTAGGTCTTTGGTCCATCATCCCAGCAAAAGGATTTATATGAACAAGCAGTCTGCCCTATTGTGTTTGAGGTGCTAGAGGGGTATAACTGCACCATCTTTGCCTATGGGCAAACGGGAACTGGGAAGACGTATACTATGGAGGGTGGATCGAGGAAAAAGGTATTTGTCTGCTGCAACTAATGGACAATGTTGTATCTCATGTTTTTGCACTTTCATTCTTGTAACTTTAACTCTTCTTTCTGTTTAGAATGGTGAATATCCAAGCGATGCAGGAGTTATTCCAAGAGCTGTTCGACAAATTTTTGACATTTTAGAGGCTCAGCATGCTGAGTATAGCATGAAAGTCACATTCTTAGAACTATATAACGAGGAAATATCAGATCTTTTAGCACCAGAAGAAACTTCAAAATTTCCCGAGGACAAATCGAAGAAACCTATTGCGCTTATGGAGGATGGAAAAGGTGGAGTTTTTGTTCGGGGACTGGAGGAAGAGATTGTGACTACTGCGAATGAGATTTATAAGATCTTAGAGAAAGGTTCTGCTAAAAGGAAGACGGCGGAGACTCTTCTCAACAAACAGAGCAGTCGCTCTCACTCTATCTTTTCTATCACTATTCACATCAAGGAGTGTACCCCAGAAGGAGAGGAAATGATCAAATGTGGGAAGCTGAATCTCGTTGACCTTGCTGGTTCAGAGAATATTTCTCGCTCTGGCGCTAGAGAGGTGAGGAATGATTCATTATCCGAAGACTAGCCACCTCTTCCATTTATGTAATGCTCAGTGAAAGAAACAACGGAATATGCATAGTTGAACTTGTCGATACCATATAGCTGATAAAATAGTTGCTCTTGAAACGCATTTCTGCTGCATCATAGTCTGATAGATCCTCTATGATTTTTGAAAAGCTTTAATTACTTTTATAGGGCAGAGCAAGGGAAGCTGGTGAGATTAACAAGAGCTTGTTGACACTTGGTCGAGTTATAAATGCTTTGGTTGAGCATTCTGGTCATGTACCATATAGGTATAAAGATCTCACCTTGCTGGTCTGTGGTCAGGCATCTTTCAAATATATTACATAATGTTACCTTAAATTGCAGGGATAGCAAGTTAACAAGGTTGCTGAGAGATTCTCTGGGAGGAAAAACGAAAACATGTATAATTGCCACGGTATCCCCGTCCATACTTTGTTTGGAAGAGACACTCAGCACACTAGACTATGCACACCGAGCCAAAAATATAAAGAACAAACCTGAGGTTAGTACTCCTGGAATAGTTTCTTTTTTTGGCAGCTTTGCTACTCTTTATGTCAACTAATATGACTTATTTATTGGTTAAAATGATTACAGATCAACCAGAAGATGATGAAATCTGCTGTGATCAAGGATTTATATTTTGAAATTGATCGACTAAAGCAAGGTAACTCTTGTTCCTCCCCCTTCCTTTAGTACATCGTGTAATAAAATGTCAAACTTGGGTTCTTAATCATTTATGTATACTTTTTTTCTTGAAAACCATACGTTCTCAGAGGTTTATGCTGCAAGAGAGAAGAATGGAATATACATACCAAGAGATCGTTATCTCCAAGAGGAGGCAGAGAAAAAGGTTCCTTTTTTTCCTAACAAGTGCTTTTGATGTAATAACCAGGGAAGAATTTTCAAACTGATTCATATATATCGCAATCTTCCACTTGTTAGGCCATGTCAGAAAGGATAGAGCGTATGGAACTTGATCTAGATTCCAGGGACAAGGTATATTTAACAAAAAAATCTCACTGCATTGTTGGTTGTTCTCAGATGATATATAACTCATTATTAACTTGAAATTTATGAACAGCAACTAGCAGAACTCCAGGATTTGTACAACTCTCAGCAGCAGTCGACTGCTGAACTGAGTGATAAGCTTGAAAAGACTGAGGTAATATTCAATTAGTGCCCGTTCAAACTTAAAACATTTACTACTAATGTTACTGTCATGCAATAACTAGGCTTTGGGTCATAATACAGAAAAGGCTTCAGGAAACTGAGCATGTGTTGCTTGATCTTGAAGAAAGGCATATGCAGGCAAATGCAACAATAAAAGAAAAGGAGTTTTTGATTTCCAATCTTCTGAAGTCTGGTAGGTGGCATCATCTTCTTTACTTACTTTTGTATCTGTATTTTGTGTCCTTATAAAATGAAAATTAAATTTCCTCTTCCGGAGTGTCTTAGATATTCCATTGTCAAAACTCCAATTATGTTACTACCCAGCCACTACCTTTTCGGCACATTTTCCTCTAACCAATTGTCACATTGTAATCTGAATGTTTTCCACCAGAGAAAGCACTCATAGAGCGGGCACTAGAGCTTCGGTCAGAACTGGAGGATGCTGCATCAGATATCACTAATCTGTTCACCAAGATTGGTCTGTCCTTACTTTGATAACGGTATTAGATTTTATAAGATAAAGATCCTATCCTAATCTCGGCATACTAATATTTCAGAACGCAAGGACAAAATTGAAGATGGCAACAGAAATCTTATACAGAGGTTCCAATCCCAATTAACTCAGGAGCTAGGTGTCTTGCACAAAGCTGTGGCATCATCAACCACACAGCAAGAACAACAGCTAAAAGAGATGGAAGAAGACATGCATTCATTTGTATCTACAAAAACTGAGGTCTAAATTTTATCTATATTTAGATGCATGTGGTACCTTCACTTCTAGGTGCCTTTGAGAAACTTCGTTGTGCCTTTTGCAGGCAACTGAAGAGCTTCAAAGTCATATAGAAAAACTGAAAACCATGTATGGATCTGGGATCAAGGCTTTAGATGATTTAGCTGGTGAACTTAATTCTAACTCTCAATCAACTTTTGGGCAATTGAACTCTGAAGTTTCTAAACACTCCTCAGCATTTGAAGAGGTTTGTGTTGCATTCAGAATTACTTGAGACTGTTACTTTAGCATTTTCTGATTGTTATATCATGTGATGCAGCTGTTCAAGGGAATTACTTCAGAGGCTGACGCTTTACTTCATGATCTTCAACATAGCCTGCAGAGTCAGGAGAAAAAGCTAACTGCTTATGCAGAACAACAGCGAGAGGTTGTTTTTTAGCAACTAATAGATGGTTATATTTTCAATGCCTTTACTATCTCTGGTTTAATTTCGCGCAGAATAATAACTGACTGTGTTTGACATGATATACAGGCTCATAACAGAGCTGTTGAAACTACAAGATCAATTTCTCAGATTACTGTAAACTTCTTTAGGACATTAGACGGGCATGCTTCAATGCTGGGACAAATATTCGAAGAGGCACAGACAAATAACGACCAGAAATTATCTGAACTTGAAAAGAAGTTTGAGGTATCAAAGCTCTTCGCAATACACACTTAGATAAGCTTTTTCTGACCAGATGACTGATTTCACTGTAGGAGTGTGCTGCCCATGAAGAAAAACAACTACTAGCAAAAGTGGCCGAGCTGCTTGCTGGTTCAAATGCTCGGAAAAAGAAACTGGTTTGCACCTCCAAAATTAATCTTCCCCTCCTTCCAATATAATTACTTTGATTGACATTGTGATATACTGATTAGTTTTGTAGAGTAAGCAGAAGAAAAAAATGGTTTTACCCATCTTTGCTTGCATTGAAACATTAAATTGTCACATCTAAGTTTATATTTTGATAGTCATCTAGAACAATCAGAATAACCCGACCTCTTTATATGGAATCATCCTTTATATTCGTATAAGTCCACCTTCATCAATTTTTTCTTGATTTAATTTGTATTGCGTTAGGTCAAATGTGCAATTGTAGAACTTCGAGAGAGCACTGCCAGCAGAACCAGCAAATTACAGCAAGAGATGTCAACTATGCAAGAAACTACCGGCTCTATCAAAGCTGAATGGACAAGTTACACACAAAGTGCCGAATCTCATTTTCTTGAGGATACTGCTTCAGTCCAAATCGGGAAAGGAGATATGGAAGACGTCCTTCATAAATGGTTAGCATTCATTACATACTTTTTTCTGCACTGCTGGACTTGACTGATGCTAAACTTGTTAAACATACATAATATGCAGCATGGAACAAGCAAAGTTGGGTGCACAGCAATGGAAAAGTGCTCAGGAGTCCCTGCTTCATCTTGAGAAGACCAATGTTGCTTCAGTAGATGAAATAGTTAGGTTAGTAACAAATCCAGGGCTCCACTTCAAGTCTTCTTTTGTTCTTCCATTTTGCGATCTTACGTGAATATACTTTCTCTGTAGAGGAGGGATGGATACTATTGACATCTTACGGGGACGTTTCTCTTCTGCTGTGAGTTCTGCATTGGAAGACACAGATACTGGAAGCCAGAATCTTCTCTCCTCCATTGACCGTAAGCTTTCCCATTTTTAGGAAATGGTCTGAGTAACAGGAAATTTATATTGTTGAAACATGTTTAATGAACTGAAAACCAACTGTAGGTTCGTTACAACTTGACCACGAGGCATGTGGCAATCTTGATTCCATGATCGTCCCTTGTTGTGGAGACTTAAGGGATTTGAACAGTGGACATTATCACAAGATTGTCGAAATTACAGAAAATGCAGGGAAATGCCTCCTAGAAGAGTACACGGTAGGCCTATCTATGAGATATATCATACTCCAATGTTCTTAAATTCATCAATTCGGGTTCATTTATGCTCAGGTCGATCAACCATCATGTTCGACACCAAAGAAAAGACCAATCAACCCGTCAAGCGTCACCTCCATCGAGGAACTGAGAACTCCATCGTTTGAGGAACTGCTAAGTGTGTTTTGGGATGCAAAATCATCAAAGCAAGCAAATGGCGATGCGAAGCATATTTTAGAAGCTGCCGTAGCCATGAGAGACTCCCGAGTTCCCCTCACTGCCCTCAATTAAGGGAGTTGATTGCTTGAAAAGTATATGCATATATAGTCGAGGCCGGCTTATCTATCATGCCCCAAATGTGTTCAACCTCTTCATGAACTACACATATAGTATATTTCTACTATATATACATATATGAGTGTGGGTTTGTGTTAAAATGACAACACCTTTTAAAGTGACACTGTGACACCACGTATCCAACAATATTATAAACGCTACACAGCAATAGTATAAACGCTAGACAACAATCTATAGATTGCTCTCTAGCGTATTGGATATTGCTGGCCGAGAAAAATTGTTGTATAGTGTATTGGATATTGCTGGCCGAGAAATTTACCCTTCAGCATTTTTTATGATTGCCACATGGCAGCTGATTATTCGTCCACATGTACAAATGATTGGCTAGGAATGGTGGTATGGTGTTACTTTAAGAGGTGTTGTCATTTTAACGCACCTCTATAAGTGTGTATATATAAATTCTTTTTGTAAAATTGCCTATGAAAGCAAATTATAATGATGATACTCGTTTTAGCCTTGAGGTTTGTATCATATTTGAATCTTGCCTACACTTACTTTCTCCCTTTATTTTTGTAGACTTCAACTTCTATTTTCATTTAATTATTCTTTAATTTATTTTATTTTATACATCCTAATCATGAAAATACTAGTTAAGATCTAGTACTAACCCATTCTTTTACGTGTGAAATCATTGCTAATTATTTTTGTTTAATATCATATGCACGTTCCCCAGTGATGCGTAATTTTCAGCAACTACGTGCATCCTACTAAAAAAGTTGTACGAATGTCCCAAAAAATTTAATTATGTTTATTAAAAAATGACTCTGTAGCTCTTATTGTAACACTACATTATACGTACAAAAACAAAGTCAACTTTTAGGGTGAAATCATGATATTGACTTTGAAGACTATGTACAATAACTAATATAACTAACTTTCCATTTCATTTTATCTGTGTCTATTCCTCAAATATCTATTCTTCCTTTTAATTCTCCCTCTCTCCCAGAATCCAACCAAAATTTTGAAACATTTCATGCTCACATTCATCTTATTGCATCCCAGAATTATTGATCTCATTGAACAATATGGCATCTGAAAAGTCAGGAGGGCAGGAAGATGATTCAGAAAAATGGATTCTTGAGAATATACACATTGATGGCAAGGATGATGTTACGGAAGATGTAAAAAAACCAACTCCTTCGTCTATGTCTTTCAATGAGAGATCCAGCAGTTTGAGGAAGAGGAATGTGGTTACGAGCTCCGGCCCTAAGATGGGAAGGACAGAATCGGGTGCAAAGAGGGGCCTGATGAGCCTCCGGTTTCTTGATAGGGCCAAGACGGGGAAGGAGGAGGACGGGTGGAAGGCCATTGAAAAGCGTTTCTGCGTGAATTCCGTTGATGACAGGCTGTTTAAGGACAAGTTTGGGGCCTGCATTGGTATCTTCCTTCAATTCTTGAAGATAGACCTGTTTTGGGGGTGTGTTTTTGGCTTTGGATTTGACCTTATTTCTTGTGGAAGGGATGGGAGACAGCAAGGAATTCGCAGGGGAGCTGTTCGAGGCGCTGGCAAGGCGTCGAAACATCGCCACTGAGAATGGGATAGACTTGCTACAACTAAGGAAATTTTGGGAAGACATGACAAATCAAGACTTGGATGCAAGGCTTCATATATTCTTTGACATGTAATAGCATTTATAGTTTTGAAATAGGATGCTGAAGTTGTAGCTCGACTATTTATTTCGGCTTATGATACGAGTATTTTTTTTTTAACTTCACAGGTGTGACAAGAATGGAGATGGGAAGCTATCAGAGGATGAGGTGAAAGAGGTGAGCATCAAGTTCATTACTTCAAATTTTCTATTTTCATGTATATACTCATTTTCTGTCAAGTTAAGGTTCTAGTTATGAGTGCATCCGCGAACAAACTGTCAAAATTCAAGCAAGAAGCCTCGACATATGCTGCATTGATCATGGAGGAGCTAGATCCTGATAATCATGGATATGTAGAGGTACTACCATTTTTTATCTCATCATTTTTCATTTTCTTGAAAATTAAACTAGCACCCCATCTCTTTTACAAATTCAAACAGATGTGGCAACTCGAAGCACTTCTTAGAGGGATGGTTGGATCAGAAGAAAGCCAAAGATCAGACAAGAAAGCAGACACACTAGCAAAAACCATGATCCCCAAAGAATACAGTACTCCAGTCAGCCGGTTCCTGTCCAAGACCAAGGAGAGATTCTTCGACAACTGGAAAAAGATATGGATCATCATGCTATGGCAGGGCACAAATATCTCCCTCTTCACTTGGAAGCTGAATGCCTATCAGCGGGTACCTGCTTTCCAAGTGCTTGGATTCTGCCTCTGCTTCGCCAAGGCTGCAGCTGAGACAGTCAAGTTCAACATGGCCCTCATCCTCGTGCCCGTGTGCAGAAGAACTCTCACAAGGCTACGAGAGACATTCCTTGGCCAAGTAATCCCTTTTGATGAAAACATCAACTTCCACAAGCTGATCTCAGTGGAGGTTATGTTGGGCACCATGGTTCATATAATAATGCACATGAGCTGCAATTTTGTCAGGATATCCAGCTGCCCTAAAGATCAGTTTGATACTATTCTTGGACCAATCTTCAATTACAAGCAGCCGACTTATATGGATTTGTTGTTAAGTATTGAAGGGATTACCGGCATTATAATGATACTTTTGATGCTTTACACCTTCACATTGGCAACTCACTCGTTTAGGCGGAATGTGGTTAAGTTTCCGGGGCCTTTCCATGGCTTGGCAGGGTTCAATGCCTTCTGGTATGCTCATCATCTGCTGGTTGTGGTTTATATCCTCTTGCTTGTCCATGGCTGGTTCCTTTTCCTCACCCCAGAATGGTATAAGAAGACGGTATGTCATGTTCGGACACATGTTTCTTTTTCTTGCTGCTCTAGAATCTCCGTTGAGATGTGGATTGGTTTTACAGACATGGATGTATGTGTCAGTACCAATGCTCGTCTACACCACTGAAAGAATCCTCACACTCCATGACAGAAACTACAGAGTTGACATCAATAGGGTAACAAGTGTGTGTGTGTTTTTACACGCGTGCAGCAGCAAGCCCACCTCGTTTTTCTTGTTTTCGAAGTGCAGGCTGTCATATATACAGGAAATGTATTAGCCCTGTACATGAGCAAGCCTCCTGGATTCAGATACAAGAGTGGGATGTACCTATTTGTCAAGTGTCCTGATATATCTAACTTTGAATGGTAAAATATAATCAAATCTTACAGTAGTAGTATTTTTGTTACTACTTCTTGTCTATATTTCACTCTATAAACCTTTCTTCCAGGCATCCATTCTCCATCACTTCTGCACCAGACGACGACTATCTGAGCGTCCATGTACGGACATTGGGAGACTGGACAACGGAGATCAAGAATCGCTTTGAAAAGGTTGCTTTCTAGTTGCTATACTGCACATACGACTGTGACTGTGAGGTTTCTTTTGACAGTAATTGTTCATTCTACACAGGCGTGTGAGCCTCAATCCGAGAAACAAAGTAGGGGAGATCTGGTGAGAATGGAAACTAAGGCATACACAGAAACTCCACAAGAGTGAGAAATTCAATTAATATTTCAATAGCTTAACATAGCACATATCTCACTCATCTTTTTCCACAGATTCCCAAGAATTGTCGTTAAAGGTCCTTACGGTGCACCTGCGCAGGATTACAGGAAATTCGACATTCTTCTACTTGTTGGTTTAGGTATTGGAGCTACTCCATTCATCAGCATTATCAAGGACATAGTGAACAATGAATCACGCTCGGTAAATGCAAAGAAATCCACCAATTTGTATACAAAATCAAGTGACAATGTTACTAAACAGATTTCATAACTTCCTGAATCAGGAACTACTAGATGAGTTCCCTGCAGACAAGCGTGGTCCAGAGAGAGCATACTTTTATTGGGTGACGAGGGAGCAAGGGTCGTTTGACTGGTTCAAAGGCGTTATGGATGACATTGCAGAATATGACCATAATGTAAGCCTAATACTACGTCAAACTCATCAAGCTAAGACACTTATCTTTTTCTATCTAACAAAACTTGTTGCTACTTGCAGCAAATCGTAGAAATGCACAACTACCTGACAAGCATGTATGAGGAAGGTGATGCTCGATCAGCGCTAATAGCGATGGTGCAGTCGCTGCAACATGCCAAGAATGGAAAGGACGTCGTTTCAGATAGCAGGGTAATAAGCACATTCACAGTTATAACAATTCACAACAGGAGGATATGCATTTATTCTTGAACTAGTCTGCTGATTTTGAGGTTGCTGTTGGAACAGATACGGACTCATTTTGCACGTCCCAACTGGAGAAAAGTCTTCACTAATTTATCCAGTTTACATCCTTCGAGTAGGATAGGTAAAGCCATGTATTCTAACATTGAAATTTTCCTGCAAAACACAAACATCTTCAAAGCTTTAAATCGAAATCTTGCATGTGTTTCAGGAGTGTTCTACTGTGGAAGTCCAATGCTAACAAAGACACTCAAGGGGCTCTGCCAAGAATTCACCATGAATTCATCTACTCGGTTCAATTTCCACAAGGAGAACTTCTAGAACTCTACGCGATAAGTTGTCAAGATTTTGATAGAAAAGCTTGCATGTTTGTGATCAGCCCCAGCATTCATCCTCTGTGTGCAACTCTTCATCGATACGTCGTTGAATCTTTCGATTTTCATTGTGAAAAAATAGTCTGATTGATGAATGCCTTTCATGTCTATACCTTATCAGATATGCATTCTCATTTTCGATCATAAACGCGCTCACAACTTGATTTGATGATCGATATGCTTTCTGTTTAGAATCTGTTATAGAAAGTTTCTTCAAATTTTACTAAATGATGTTTCATTACCATGAAATCATGAATTCTTAAATCGGGAATAGGAGCATGTAAAACAACCTTATTATTGCACAACTTAACAATGTACAAAGCAAGACAAACTCACGCTACAACATGTGACAAAGAATTGAGATACAACAAACAAACTATTTCACAGCTTCCAAAGATCGAAAGAAAAAAGGATAAAAAGATTATAGAATTCAAGTCTACAACAAAAGAAAAAAGGAATTGAGAGGTGAGATCAGCATTATCAGGATCATCAGATTCAGCCACCACAATTGCATTAACCTTGGCAAGGAGTGCATAACTACCTCTTAGAACACATTCTTCTGCAGATCATCGAGCCCGGGATCAACCGTTTCTTTCTCCTCAAACAGTGGGGCATCAAGTGTAGGAGGACTCTGAAGGATTCAAAAATCATTTTAGTCCATTTATATAATGTATGAAGCAAGGAAACAAGTCTGATTTCCGAAGCACATATGCAAGAAAGAAACGTAGCTTTACATAAAATGAATCATGTCGAGACAGATACTAGAAAGGGAGAGTTTCTGCAATTACCATGCAACGAACTAGAGCCCAATTTATCCCGCGGAAAAATGGATGCTGCTTAACTTCATTAGCCCCTTCGCGTGATCCTAGTCTGTTTTTCGGATCTCTATGCAGCAGTCGATACATCAACTGCTTTCCTTGAAGACTCACCTGCACCAGGCCAAAGTAATAGTTTACTGCATTATAGTACTAATGAGAGATATATTAGAGTTGTTTTTGAATTATTATTAGTTTTAGGATTTCATGCAAATGAAAGAATCTGAAATTTCTAAAAAAAGGCTACCTCTTTGCTTCTTGGAAACTTTAAGTCCTTATGAAGAATGTTGGCAAATGTCTTCTGCCTCGTCTTTCCCCTGAATGGGGTGTATCCATACAGCATCTCGTATAAAAGAATCCCTACGAAGCATCAAGAAGAAATCAGTAACATTGTGATAGTCACTATGTAAAAAAAATAAATATGTCTGATCTCAGAGAAAGAAGGAAGTAGTATCATTACCAAGTGCCCACCAGTCTACTGCGCTGGTATGGCCAGCGCCGGTGATGATTTCCTGTTGGGACAAATGAATCAAGTGAGTCAGTAGGCGAAGATTCTAAACTGCGGAGAAAAATAACAGTAGAGATAATACTAACCGGAGCTATGTATTCTTCAGTACCAACGAAAGAATTCGATGCTCTCATTGGTTCAGCCATGAAGATGGGAGGCTGTTGGCCTTTCTGACTCCTTTTCTTTTCATTTATCTCTGGGATCAGAAGCTGCATTGTACATTAACTCAATCTGTTAAAGCTATTCATCATCAAAAGTAGGTAGATTTTAGAACAGATGAAAACATACTTGTGGCTTGCAAGATGTCAAGCATGACAAATCAAAGTCCGTGAGAGCAACATGCCCGTTATCTTGAAGTAAGACATTCTCCGGCTTTAAGTCCCTGTAGATTATGCCTGCAGCAAGAAAATAAAGATGGTGATATATGTGCAGAAAATTCAGTTTTTTTCTGCTTGATCGTTGATATTTAAAACGCGGTTGTATATACCTTGACAGTGAAGATACTCCAGTGCCACTATGACTTCAGCAGCATAGAATCTGCAAGAAATAACAATCATAAGGGTGCATTAGAATCATTTTCTACAACTGCAAGTGAATTTTGTCGCGTGTAATAACCAAGGTTGTGTTTACCTTGCAGCATCTTCTTTCAGCACTTTCGTAGGCTGCCTGTCGAGTACAAGAAAGAGCTCTCCACCGGGGCAGTAATCAGTAATCAAACAGATATGAGTTTTAGTCTGTAAATAAGTTTATAGGAACGATTAGCCAAAGTTCAAACATCATCTATTTCTTATATAATCTAATCTTATTCATTCAAATGCCAATTATATAACCTGAAATGAAGCATAGAGAGCAGGAAGAAAAGGGTGGTCTAACATGTCTAGGATTTCCCTTTCCGCACAAGCTCTGTGCACCTGCAGGTTCAGAGAAGCGCCGTGAGGAGTGATCACTCAGACGTGCAACATGAAAAAAAAAAGGACAGAATTTAGCTTCGTGCCTTGTTTCTATTAAGCATCATGCCCTTGTCCATTGCTTTCATTGCAAAGTATTGCCCCGTTCCACATAGCTCTACGAGATGCACGCTGAAAGGGCATAATTTATTAGCTGCGTCAGCTGATATCAAATTTGTTCATAACATGATATCATGGAAAACAGACATACCTTCCAGTATCACCGGCTCCTAGTGGTTTCACGGGCTTAAAATGTTTCAATCCTATCTCTTCCCCGCTGTCTAGAATCTGTAGACACGCGTATATCAGATTCATATGTTCAAGAAGGTAGCAGATATGCATATATGATCATATAATCTTCGAATATTAATATATGTATTAGCTAAAATACTACTAATATTCAGAAAATAGAAGATTCTTAGTTAAACATGACACTGCACCTTCTGAATAGCTTGCCAGGAAGGGCTGTCCTTCCTATGAGGCTTTGGATGAACAACTTTCGAATGATTCTTCCACAAGTCCTCGGGTTTCTGTTGGTTGAGTTAGATAAGACAAACGCCTCAAAAGGGAGGAACATAAGAAAAAATTTCAATGCTCCTCCTATAAGAAAATCGGAAATATAACTGACCGCATTGGCATCTGGAAGCTCTCTGACTGCATCATCAACATTTGCAGCAGTTTCTTTCACCTGAGAAAAAAAAATCAGATCTTTCATCCGAACTCAAATTATATTTAGAAAAAATTCACTTCAACCATCAAATGCCATCTCAAAAATATAGAGAAATAGGAAAATTAATCACCAGTACTGCACTTTCTGTTGCTGTGGCCTCAGGAATACAATTATGAAGCGGCTCGACATGTTGACTTCCGTCTAGCTGCACTCCTATGAAATATTGCACCTCTCCCTATTCCAGAACAAGTACATGTTTAAAAATGGACGCCTTCTACATCAAACACACAAGCGGATACTACTAATATTTCACAACGATCAACGCGCCTACCTTTTGATCACGCATAGGCTGCAGATGAAACAAGTTCCAGAACTTTTTGCCTGTGATTGAATTCATTAGAAAAGTAGACATAACACTACTCCATATGCAGTAAGGCCTAATCTTATTACATACATACATACCACTTTTAGTGTAGTTGATGAGCTGGACTGTGACCTCCCTCTGGTTATCGATGGCGTCTCTTATCTTCCTAACTGTCGACGGGTCAGTTTCGGGCCCTTGAAGGAATCTACAAAAGAACAAGTTTCAGTTTAATTATGTTTTTGGCCTTGAAATATACTAGTATATTGGAAATTTCAATAGTAAAGTTACCTGCAGTTTCTACCCAAGATTTCTTCTCTGCTATACTCTGTCAACTCCAAGAAACTATCAGAAGCAAAAATCTACATACAAAAATTGTTACTATTAGATTTATCAAATATAAAAAGAAGGGCTAATTAATTTACTTACAATAGGATTATCAGGAAGCCTTGGATCAGTGATGACGAAGTTTTTCTCTATACGTTCAAGAGTGGTGGCCA
Source organism: Salvia splendens (assembly GCF_004379255.2). Lineage (NCBI taxonomy): Eukaryota > Viridiplantae > Streptophyta > Magnoliopsida > Lamiales > Lamiaceae > Salvia > Salvia splendens. The sequence goes on from NC_056039.1 coordinate 4,806,053, forward strand.
AATCGATACCCTTTCTCATCTCCTTCTTCCTCACTTTATCATCCACGCTATCCGGCCTCCCCTCGTCCTCACTCTCCGAGGAGTAACCGTTTTCTTTCTCCTCCTCGTCATTGAACACCGGCTCAAGGTCTTCAGTGCTCGAGCGCCGCCCCTTCTTCAGAATCCTGCATGAAAGAATGAGTGTTTGCATCAAGAAATATATACTCTCCCTCCGTCCAGGAAAGTTTGGCACATATTTTCATTTTCGTCCGTCCCACAAAGTGTGTCACATCTTACTTTTACCATTTTTTGCATTAAACCTCATATTCCACTGACTCATTCTCACTCACATTTTATTATTCTTATAAAACTATTACTACCATATAAAAGTAGGACGTGTATTCCCGTAATTGTTTCAAGCCATTTTACATTACATTTCTTAAGACTTATGCCATGTCAAAATGTTACAAACTTTGTGGGACCGAGGGAGTGTGATTTTTTTGAGGGGACAGGAAATATTTAAGTACCCCATGAACGATCTGCGGGAGTTTTTCTTCTGAGGCTTTTCGGGAAGCTCGTTGATCTTTTGCATGGAGGTTCGAGTGCCAGCATGCGAGTGGCGGCGGACAGGCGGCGGCTTGTCGTCGGAGCTCCGGCGGGTTGGGGCGTCGAAGATTTCGTGGTCTCCGGATTTGCGGATGAAGGGGCGGTTGGTGGACTCGCTGAGAGCTCTTGGTCGAGGCCTCTTCACTGCTTCAACTAGCTCTGTGACTGAACTCGTCGCCATCTCTTTCTGTCGAGCTATTCAAGCCAAAATAAAAAGACTCAAAACACTTTAATATAAAAGTATTACTATGATCAAAATTTACTACTACTATCTAATTCGTATATTATATTTTAAGTATTTCTTTATATTTTATTTTTGGGGTGTGGAGTCTCGTTTTTTCATTTCGGTTCATCTGCGACTAGGATTCCGGTTTCATTTTTTACTATAAATGGTAATATGTTGGATATTTTAGTGTAATTGGATTAACTTCATTGATCAACGTGTTCATAATGAGACATCAAATAAGTTGAAAGTGCGTAATGTACACTTATTTGAATTCATTATGATTAGACGATGGTTCGGGGGCAGCGCCCCTGGCTGGGGTCAGCTTGGAAATTTTTTATTTCCATTAAAGTTGTTGTACAGAAAATTCATCCGGAAACGTAATTTCCGAAAGTTGAAGGACTATTTTGCAATTTTCTATTCCTGCCAAAAACTGTTAAAGACGGTTGTGAAATGAAGAGACGTGACTCTTCGTTTTTTAGCCTCTTCTTATGATCAATTTCTGGGTTCAAAGTTGGATAGAATCAACAGACGAATATCTTCGAAACCTGAATTGTATCCAACCAAATATTGGTAGAACCGCCAAATTAATTTGATCTGAAAGTGTTTCACGCCTTTCAGGACATCCGATTTGTTCACGTTTTGTTTAAACTCTCTAACATAATAGGCCCACATTACATCAACTTATTCCACTTATATATCAGTTAAAACTAATGGAGTATATACAAGTGAGACTTATACTTTATTAACCTTTTACACTTTTTTTTATAAATATTTCTTAAAATTCATGCCATAAAGAAATAAAACTCCTAATAAGACGAAAAGGGAACCTTTTAAATTGGTAAAAAAATATCTCTTCTAATTGAGTTCTCGTGATCACCAAATAAATTATTCTCTTCGTCCCACCAAAGATGACTCACTTTCCTTTTTAGTTTGTCTCAACCAAGATGACTCATTACTAAAAATAGAAATACCTTTTATCTCTACTTTATTCTCTTTCTCTTACTTTACTCTCTCCTCTTAACACACAAAATAAAGTTGGATAAATTTTCGTGTCTCCCAAGGAAGGGGTTATCTTCCTTGGGATGGAAGGAGTAATAAATATAGAATCACAATAGATATTTATAAAATAATAGTACTTGTGATTTTTAAAAAGGTGGATTACCATCGTAACGGATCAATGATTCGGGAAGCCCATTGGGCCGGGTCGTTTTCTCCCTGATTCCTTCTGTGTGCTTGCTCACTTCCACTTGCATTCTGCACCAATAAACCAAAATATCACATCTTAATCAATCCACTTTTCAAATTCAATCTCTATCTAAATTCCACATCTTAATAACTGCCATAGTGTTGTAACATATACTACATTACAGAAAATCGTCTTAATCAAATAGCAATTGCGATTATCACATGATAAAAGACGTACATATTGGGATACTGGGCTACATCTTAATAATAGCAATCTGATTCAGAAAATCGTCTCAATCAAATCCCACATCTTAAAAACTTTGCCCATAATATTGATACATGACTCGTAATTCTTATATACTCCTACATCAGAGACGTGCATATTCTCATACTGGACTGCTAAAGTGGTCCGCAAATTTATACCCTAATTATTACAACATATTTCAGCAGGACCACGTTATGATCTAATTAATTCAACAAATTTACAAACCCTAAACCCTAAACATAAAAATTAACTCATATAATTAAAACATTTATCTAATACGCATATAACATAAACATACAAAAAAAATAAAAAAAAACTCAATCATAGTTATATTTTATTTAGATATTTTTAATAAAATAAAGTAGGAGTACTAACGTATTGGCTATTGAAAATTGCCACCCTGTTAATCTTGTATTAATGGTATTAAAATCTCACCACTGGCAAAGGAAGAAGACATGCAAAATTGGGCCCAGGAAAAGGTAGAATATGTTTAATTGGAGTTGGGAAGTCTATCACTATTCAACCTCCATGTTCCGTTTATTAATTTCAAGTTCGAAAAAAGGCATAGAGAATTTATCGATTAGAAACTTGAACTCATATTCTTGGTCACCTTAATTATATCGATTATTATAAACATGACAAGAACACACATATTAAGTCATTCTCAGTCATATAATTTTAAGATAGATGAGTTATCAAACTGTAATATTACCCGATATATTTGAGGACTTTTCCGGTTTCATCTTTGATTGGTGTGATAGTGAGAAGATTCCAAAAGGGAGTGCCATCCTTCTTGTAGTTGAGCAACCTCCCGCAGTAGCTCGTCCCCGTCTCTAAGGCCTCCCTAATCTTCGCAACATCCTCCGGGTCCGTCTCCTTCCCCTGCAAAAACCGACTGCATCGCACCCAAATTATAAGAGGCCATTTGATAATGAAGACAAGATAAGTCGATAAGAATAGATAACGTTGCCAATTTAATAAATTGTAAATAAATAATTAATTACCAATTCCGGCCTACAACTTCCTTAGAAGTGTAGCCGGTCATCTTGAAAAACCCGGCGCTCGCATACATGATGGGGGCGTCGGGTTTGGTCGCATCCGACACCACGAACGTCTGTTGAAACGTGGACAATGCATCTTTCAGATCTTCAGAAACTCGCGGAAAACCCCTCTCTTTCCCTCCCCCATCATCGGACTGGTCGCCGGAGCTTCGGATAGAATTATTGGAATCCCTCCGCGTGTTCCCCTTCTCGTCGCCGGAGTTTCTCACCTTCACTCCCTGCGGCTTCCCGGTCTCCTCATCCGTCTTCAGCACCAATCCCCACTCCGCAGCCCTCTGCGCCGCCGCTCCGACGGCGGCCCCCTTCTCCGCATGCTCATTCAATATCTTGCCTAACGCCTTCGGCGGCGGTGGCGGCGCAGCCGTGTCCTTGAGCGCCATCCATGAGGTGACGCCGTCGGGATTCGACGCGAAGCTTGGCTTCTCCGACTCGGGCTCCGGGTTGCTGGACCAGCTCTTCCACGACGGAGCCTGACGGAAAACGGGATTTGACGGCGGTGGCGCGGCGGGGGAGGGATTAAAGACTTCGAGGGAGCCGCGGGGGTCTCTTGGGAGCGGTGGGATTAAGGGCTTGTTGCCTTCCATTACAGCTGCCAGATTCAGATAATCAACATCGGATTAATCACTTACTACTGAGGGATTGGGGAAAGATGATTGATTAGAGTTGAATTTCATGCATGTTTGGTTTGTTATATACTGTGTGATATTTTCTTGTCATGAAAATGGCAAGACTTGAGAGAGATGTTTTGTCACTATTGCTTCACATGTGACCGCTTCACTATATACTGCTTTCATCCCATTAATTAATCAATTAATTAGATAAGTCCCCAGCTAATTAAATGTAGGGGTAGAAATGAGACACTTATATATTTTGGGGAAAATTTCATTTTCAAATATTGGAGGAAGAATGTTGTATTTTGGGATTTATTTATATGATACCGGGGCAGATGTCAGGGGTATAAGTGGAATTTCATTCCTTCGGGCAGACAAATGTGTGTGTCGTTTTCGAACCCGCACTGAGAATTGAGAACCTCACAATTTAGGAGGGCAGAATGGTCAGAACATTTCATATCCAATTTCATGAATGGTAGATCAAAAGAAGCAAAGTCAAGAGTTTATAAGAGGAGAGGCAACATAAAATGGTGGATAATAAAAGCATTGAATGAAAATCAAAATTGTAGGTAGGTGATGATGTTAAAGAAAGTAGTGTAGTGTGAATGAAAATGACCATACATAAACTGTACTCACAGGAATCCGTATAGTAGTAGATTATTGATTATAAAACTATACTAATTACGTACCCACAATTTCAATAAGATCAAACATGTGAATCCATGCCCAAATGTACACGAAACAGAAAGATACATATATATGAATACGAAGTAGTATAAAATTAACAAAGCATTACCTTAAAGGAGGAATTCCTCAACTTGATTCAACTTGCAAGATTTTTTTTTTGTAATTGCAAAATGTGAGAATATGATTTTTGGACTGAAAATTAGCAGTTTTTAAAACTGGGTGATCAGTTTGAGGTATAACAATTTGGAGAATAATTGTCGAAAAGGTTTGGCATCCCATGCCTGTACACCTAAAATTCACATGCCTCCATCACTGAATTCTATAAAAAAATTATAAATTTTCGAACACAAAAATATGGCAGAGCTTGATGAAATTTGAAGAGTATATTATTAAAAATTAAAAAAATTGGTAGGAGAGTATAAAATGTTGGTTTTGTGGTGATTTGTTACAAAATTTTGGCGACAAAAAAACACAGGATACATATAGTAGATATGTAGTAGTACAAGAGAAAATGGAGGGGATATGGACTGCACTTGTTTTTTTTTTATCGTTTCTTCAATTTAAAATCAATAGGGGGAAACAAAATGAATTGAAGTGACATGATTTGAGTAGATTACATAAGAATGTCACAAAATTTGCTACTACATCTTTAAGTCGCGTAGCAAAATATATATCCACGTAGAGATGCATCTGTAAACTTTTGTCACACGTAAAAGTTTAATTATATTTGTAATATTGCGTAATTAATATCACAATTCAAGAAATAGAAGTATTACGTAATTAATTATTTCTTCTCTCAACAAAACCCTTATTCAGTTATTCTCTCCCTCACAGCTCTATATATGGTTCCGAAAATTGTGTCAATATTACGTCAACAACAAGTTGAATGATTAAACTTATAAGTACTACTATATTTCAATAAATTTTTACAAATGATCTCAATAAGTAGAAATATCAAATAATGGCCGGGAGGAATTAGTATGTTTTTTTGATGAGCTCAAATAATTAGATTTAATCGTAATAAAATCGTATTTCCCATTTAATTAATTAACCTCAATTAAATAGGAACCGCGCTTCTGGATTTATTTTCAAATTTTCTCCTCTGTGTTTGACTGTTTGGGAGCCTTAACTTTAAATGGGTATTTCTAAATTAATAATTATTTTAAATAGTACGAGATTTTATGTAAACTGCGACAGGTCTCGCATGAATAGGAAATCAAACCAAACTACTAAAACTTTTAACTTCATGTTAAGATTTTTTTAAAAAAATTGAATAATATAAACGTAACTTACTAGCTATACGACGACCGAGGACATATTTAACATTCTAACAATGCATATAAAATAAAAATAATTAAATTGATCTCATAATCCTCCTACTCCATGTATTATTTTAAAAAACACCACTAATGTGTACAAAAAAATTAACCCCTCCCCCCAAAAAAGGTTTGTAAATATTGTAGCCACCTTGTGGTGATTAATTGCCAAAAAATGAGATACAATATGATTATTAGTATATTATATTACTCCTAGTATTTTTTTTGGAACGGGTTGGATTATTAGATTTAATGATCATAGAATTGAATGTGAAATCCCCTGCTAATACCTAGAATGATTTATGATTATGTCGTTTTATGCGGGCCTTCAATAATAATAGTATTAGATTAATAATTTTGGGAGATGACGTTGGGAATGTACATGTTTCATAAAGTTGAGCATACAAAGGTGAAAAGTTGTAATTTTAGCTACTTTCGTATTAGGTCATGTGGTATGTTTGGATTTTAGTATCCAATTTTCGATTAGGATTTTCTCTTATAAGAAAAATGGAAAGAATATGCAATCATAACTGATGGTCTGGTACTCTTTTAAACTGAACTTTTAGCATTGCATCCGTCTCTTTTGACATGATGGTGTTAGAGAATACACTACACTATATAAAAGTGCTTGGTGTGTAAAATTTGATGGAAACTCATTTAACATTACAATATTTTTCGATTTAAATTATTTTAATCCCAACCACTTTTGAAATTAAATATCAATTTTTCACTGGGAGAATATAATGAAAAAATAGAATAGCACACTTAAGGAGTAATTAAAAACCGCCACATAGGGAAAAAAATTGGAATATCCTAATCCTATTGAAAGAAAAGATAGCACCAATATCTCTATGTAATTAAGGTTCAAGATTCTAGTAAAATGCACTACAAAAAAATCGCTAATTAGCTGCGGAAATATCCGCCACTAAATCTCATAGTTCCTTCAGTAAAGGAGTTAGTGGCGGAAAAGAACCGGACAATATATTCGCCGCTAAAATATTAGTGGCGGAATATTTTCCGCCACAAACACGTAGTGGCGGAATACCCACAGAAAATTGTCCGCCATAAAAATTTAAAATAGTGGCGGATTCTGCGGCGCCATTATTAGTGGCGGAACATAAATGTCATTTAGTGGCAGAATGCATCCGTCACAAATTTTTATACAAATTTTGATTATATTTTGTTTTATTATTTATCCAACCTATTACGATAATTTTCAACAAGTCAATACATTTTTCATAGTAAAATAACAATAGATACACGAATACTCATTTATTACTCATAACACCAACATTCAATAATATTGAGCATTACAACAAATTTTAAAACTTAGAGCATCCACAACCGTGCTCTTGCCAGCGGCACGGTTGTGGGCCCGGGCGGTACTATTCATGCCTGCTCTCTGGCAAGAGCACAATACCCACAACTGTGCTCTTCCGCAAGGACGAGCACAATTAATATAAAATTCAATTAAACAAAAACATTTCCATAATATTAAAATTCATTTAAAAACCACAATAAATATTACAAATTACAAATAAAATTAAAAATTACATAATTAAAATCCTAAAAATAAAAAATTACATAATTAAAATCCTAAAAATTAAAAATTACATAATTAAACTCATAAAAATTGAGATTTAGAGAGTTGTTTAGTATAGTGTCATTTTTTGTGTTTGAAATAAGAGTATTTATAGATGAAAGTATGAATTTTGGGGTAAAAATAATGAAAAAAAAATAAATTAAAAGTGTGGAAAAAATGGATATATTTTATTAGGAAGTGAAAAAATATTTTTTTTATTAATTTTGAATTTTTCAGATTTTTTCGATTTTATTAAAAAAATAATAATAATAAATGATAAATCAACGGGCCAATCAGAAGCTGCCACGTCGCCACCTCGTGCATCAACGGACGAGCTTCGTCCTTGCCAGCGGCAAGGACGGCGGTGAGCATGCTGCTCACCGCTGCGGATGCTCTTAGTTAAATAACAAAATAGCGATTCATGTTCCTTCTCAGTCTCATGTCTGGTGGGACCGTTGGCAAATTTATCATTTACAATTATATTGTTCCTTCCTAGTCTCATGAACTTTGTCTCCTTCCTTTCAAAATCTTGGATCAAAGTTAACTGTTCATCTTTGAGCCACCTCCTGAAGCAACACATATATATATTAGCATTAAAACTAATGTTTTCCAATGATATTAAAGAGTAATTAAAAGAACCTAATAGACAAGGCTGATTCCAAAAATCTAACATATTAGTCAACCAAATCGTTCTGTATATGTTGGCTAATAAATCACCAAATTTAGAATTCTCTAATTACTACTTCCAGTCCAAGTAAAACTTCAACCATCTGTTATCAGACAAATCCAATAACTAAAAATCCTACAACGGAAACAAACTCAGTTAAATTTCAACAAACGCAGGCCAAAATGCACTACATTTTAGAGTAGTCATATAAAGAATGAACAAGAAAAATGGCCATAGATATGCAGAAATATAAATAACTCAAGTAGGATTAAATGCAAATCTAATGAAATCGGTAATCCCCTCTAAAAAGCAGGATTAAATTCACCGTTGGAAAGAAGCTGCCTATACATCCATTCACAATTTGCACTCATTGTTATAAATCCTAATTAATAATTCACGAATCATGATAATAGTTAGTCATCTAGATAGCCATATTAAGTAATCTACTAACGAACTAAAATATTTCAAACACAATTTAGCATGCTTAAGAGATAATTAAATCATAATATAACATCAACAAAATAACATCACCTCACTTCTCAGCACATATGGTCGCCAGAGCCGGCAAGGCTCCACTCCAAGCCTAGCCACCAACTAAACAATATATATATAGCATGCTACTATAAACTAAATCATAAAAATTGATGCTCCCAAACACCACTCTTTTCACAACCTTTATGCCATCCACATGCCTCCCTTTTCTATCTCTCTATGTCTGAATACCATAGTTGGTGAGGTGAGTTAGCTGTCTCTAATCTTGATTCAGTTAAGGTTCACTGGACTACTAAGGCTACTGACATGTTACTCCACAAAGAGTATTTATTTTATGAAATAAGGTTAGAGCTAGATTAATTACACAAACAATACTTTTTGCCTTGCTATCATAATACGAATATGTATGTAGAAGATTGAAAAAGAACTTACATTTATTGAAGACTGATAGTGGTCCTAAGGCTCTAATATAGCAATTGTAGCTTCATAAGAAACATAAGATAGTAAGAAACATAGATAGCAAAATATATCACATGCATACATAATTTATATGCATATTAAGAGGAAGCAATTCAAGCACCTTGGCCAAAACGAATTTAACATCTAAAACATGTATTATGTAGCATGAGTTGAATAAATTGTTCCATGTCATTTCTGTTTCAATTCAAACAACCACAAAAAATTCACACAGTGAAACTGCACATGTACATTTCATTTACAAAATAGAGTATGAAAATGAACCTCAATTTTCATAAATATATTTTTATTAATTTTATATTAAACTCACACAAATGTCATGACATTAGTTTCTTTTTTTCTCACACTCCATTTTTTCACTGCCGAAGCTAATTTCAGAATGTTTGTACTGATTTTGCAAATCTTACTTGCTTTTATTCTCAATTAGTGTTTTTCTTCTATATGGACTACCACTTATTGCATCACACAACACATTAGAATCTGCCATAACATCAAAAGCAGTTGCAAATCCACCAAATCCCGCAATCAACTATGTGAATAGAAACAATATATCATGGAAAATAAATCTACTCTTGGAAAAGGGAGAGAAACAAGTGACTTACAGATCTCTGAGGTGAAAGATTCAATCACCAATCTCTGATGCCATGCAGCAAAAAAGATGAATAAACTACCTCTAATCTTGCTCCTGTTTAAGCAATCAATGAATAATTTAATCAATTCATAGTTGAAACAAAACAAATAAACAGAAATTCATTGGAATCGTGGTCAGAAATCGAATTAACCTAAGTGGCGGTGAATAATTGGTAGTAGTTGATTGAAGCTGTGATGTTGTCCTGGATCGGCGACGGTGATTCAAATATCACAGAAATCGAACACACACACACACACACATTTCATCTCCTCATCGAATTAAACTTACAAGGCATCGGTGATGTTGTCCTGGAGCGGCGACGACGGGCTGGAGTGGCGACGGCAACGGCGGAGAGGACTTAGGTAGCGGCGAAGAGGAAGAGGGAACACACACACACACACACACACTTCATCTCCTCATCGAATTAAACTTACACGGCATCAGTGATGCTGTCCTGGAGCGGCGACGACGGCGACGGCGACGGAGCTGGAGCGGCGACGACGGCGACGGCGACGGAGCTGGAGCGGCAACGACGGCGACGGCGACGGAGCTGGAGCGGCGACGACGGCGACGGGCTGGAGCGGCGACGGAGCTGGAGCGGCGACGGCGACGGCGACGGCAACGAGGATTTCGGTAGCGCGAAGAGGAAGCGTGATTACATAAAATTGTGCCCTAATTTAATTCAGTTTTGTAAAGCAGGCGGAAAATTTCCGCCACTATTTTTAATATTTTTTAATATTTATATTGTTTATTTGAAAAATAATTTGTAGTGACGGAATTAATCCGCCACTGATATGGACAAATTAAAATCCGCCACTAAGTTTTCTAGCGGATTATCCGCAACTATTCTGCCAGTAATACTGACGGACTATTTCCGCCACTAATATCCGCCACTAATGTAGACATTTTTTTGTAGTGATGATATTATATTTTTAACAGTTTGAAAACTTATATTAGACCTCAATTTATTTTAAACATATACTATATTGCTTGAAAAGTTACACTATATGGTGTTGTTGCACTGGTTTCGGTTAACCATCTTATTACTTTAAATATTAACATCTAGTCTTGTTATTGACGCAAGTGTGGGTGTAACTAAATTTGCTGCACGCCTGCACCCAAAGATGTAACGAATTTTGTCACATTTTCACTTAGTATCTCTAAAATGGTGTCACTTCTTGTTAACTTTAGTGATTTAGTAAAAAGAAAAGGCCATTTATTACATTATCGAGATTTGACTCACTTTTAGTTATTATTATAAAATTGAAGTTCGAATATGGAATCTTGTAGAATCAATTAAAACTAGTTTAAATTCTTGATTATATTATTTGAGCAAACTCCAAGGTCACTGGTAACCATATGATTATCGCATAGTACGTATGTCTACTTCAGATTTATTGTTTATTATTTACTCATACTTTAATAGATCGAAAAGATGTGGTAGCAATGCAATACTTATCGGTATCGAGAATATACTTGGTAAATAAATTATTCTTGAACGAAATCTTTTATTTTTCAATATAATGGATTTGGATAGAAAGAATCTGCAGTGCGTGATTAAATTACATCCTGTTTGCACGTGCTCGTTGCCGAACAGATTCGTGCTAAAATAATTTTTTTTTTAAAAAATAAAAAGTTTACCTACCTAAGAACAAATATATATCACTTGTAAAATTGTAATGTAATCAATATGTCTATAACACATAAAATTGTAATGTAATCAATATGTAACACATGCTCCCTCCGTCTCCAAGAATATGCACTTTGGATTCGGCACGAATTTTAATGTAAAATTAGAAAAGTAAGAGAGATATAGAAAAAAAAGTAATTAAAGTATTGTTAGTGGAGAATGAGCTCCATCCCATTATAGTGAAAAGAGTTTTTAAAATTGGAAAGTACACATTCTTGTGAGACGAATTAAAAAAGAAAGGGTGCATATTCTTGTGGGATGGAAGAAGTATTAATATTAAAAATATGGAATTACTTCGAAATCTGATAGTACTGTATATTTATAAAAACAAGTGTAGATAATATTGTATGCAGTGTAGAGCAACATCAAAGATTAAAAAAACCAACAATTTGTAGGTCCAAACCACGTGAACAACCTTTTGAATTGTCTCTCTATATGCTTGTCACATCAACAGATGCTGCCTAATTTAAATTGAGCAATCAAAATTGCATTATAATGTTAAAATTACACTCTCATATTTTTAATTACAGTACTATTTAAGTAAAGCCACATATTAGGCAGAATTTATTTAATTTAAAAGCTTTTCTCCCATATACAAATACAAAAAACATACTACTACTACTACTAATAATAATAATAATAGGAGTAATTAAGATTATAAGCATGCTACTCTATGCACCGACACAAGAGTACCTGAAATAAAATTATACTCCATTAAGTTTTAAGAAATACTCCTATTTATTTTCCCATAATCAAGTTTTGCTCTATTTTTCTTTATTTTAAGAGTATATTAAATTATGAACTATAGTATTATAAAATGTATGGATCAGACTCGTGCCATCTGTAGGCTCTGCCATTATTTGGTAGTAACAAATAACAACGTGGCCCATTAATTAGTAGTATATGTTTTGTTGTTTCGAAATAAGAATTTTATGATTATATTCTAGTACTAGTAATTAAAATTATTTAGGATGATATGGTAAATTAATCCAAAATATTCCATGGATTTCTAAACATAGTTTTATTTGATCAGGTCACACATCTAATGAAAGAAGCTAGAGATTTCATTTAACCATGGTCAAAATCACTCTCTTACTTTAATCTCAAGAGAAACATTACTTTCTTATACTCATTTCTGAGATGATTGAGGAGTCCTACACATACAAAAAGGAAGAAAAAAAAAGAGAAAAGGGGGAAAAAGAGGAAAAGCAAATGATTCCTTCACCCTTGCTACTGCTGCAAGCCAACTCTACAAGGGATGCAGAGAAGGATAAGCAAACTCTAACTCGACCTAGAGTTTACTCGTCTTCCGATTTGGTGATGATCTCAGCTTTATGTTCGTATTTGTTCCTTCTCGTATAAGGGCTGGAATTGTGTTGATCGTAATGCTGTGAAGCAAGATACTTGAGCGCCTTCACGATGTCTCCAATGTTCGGCCTTATGTTAGGCTGCTCTTGGATGCACATTGCAGCGATCGCCAGGGCTTGGTACAACCCCCTCACCGGATAGTGCCCCTCCAGAGCCGGATCTGCCATCTCGTGGAACCTCTTCCTGTCTTTGAACAGCGGCCGTGCCTGTTTGTTACATGCAGACGTCAACAACGAATTATTCAAGAATCACAAGCAATGGCAACGGTGAAATATGTTCGGATAGAGATTTTTACTAAATACTAACCCAATCAACTAGATTTTGCTCGGGACCAGATTTTGTATAGTCGACAGCTCTCCTTCCTGTCAAGATCTCCAAAAGAACTACACCAAAGCTATAGATATCCGACTTGAAGTTGAGTTGGCCAGTCATAGCATAATCAGGAGCACAGTATCCATACGTGCCCATCACTCTTGTGGAAACATGAGTTTTGTCTCCACTCGGCCCCTCCTTCGCTAAACCAAAGTCCGATAGTTTGGAATTATATCCCTTCCCGAGCAATATGTTGGAACACTTCAAATCACGGTATATTATTGGTGGCGACATCTTTGTATGCAAATACTCCAACCCTTCTGCTGCCCCCGCTGCTATCTTCATCCTGCTATTCCAGTCAAGGACCTCACTGCCGGGGTAGATGTCTATAGATACCAAGAAAAGCAAGTCAATCCCAAATCTCATAAAAAATGAAGGCGTAAAAGAAAAAGAAGTGAGCTTGATTACCATGTAAAAGGTCCTGCAAACAACCTAGGGGCATATATTCATAGACTAACAACCTTTGATCTCCCTCGGCACAATAGCCTATTAGTTTGACAAGATTAGAGTGCTCTGCATTGCTTAGTGTTAAAACTTCGGCCACAAATTCCCTAATTCCTTGAGAGCCGTTGCGATCTAGTTGCTTAATGGCCACAATCTGCATTCACAATACAACAGACATAATAAATTTGCAAGCAAATAAGATTAAGATGTATACTGCATTGTTGAATCACTTGATGTACCTCGCCATTGGGTAAACGACCTTTATAGACTGGTCCAAATCCTCCCTCACCAAGAAAATTTCCATCCTTGAAATTCTCTGTTGCAGCAACTAAGTCAGCGAGGGCAAAGTTCCTCGCTTCGAAGATATTGCTCCCCGCATCAGAGCTAGGACTCAAGCTGCCATTTGAGGATTGAGACACTAGTTTAGGATCTTTAATAGATCTATACAGGCTCGCCTTTGAGTGGTCTAAACAACACAAGACAAAGATGAACAAAGAAGATCAAAAACCAAGTTACAAGATCAACGGCCCAATTTGATCAATAATAGTAGTAACTAGGAGTAATAAATATTCACAATACATATAATGCAAAGACGAAAAGTGCAATTCCAAACAACAATCTAGCATAATTTTCATCAATAACTGCCATTCAAGACTACCACAAATCTCTAGAACATAAAAGCAAGCAACAGTTTCAGATAACAATCAATTGGCAGTTTTGCATTACAAAGACATTAGGCTTTTTCTAGAATAATTTTTCCTTTAATGTCATATCATCACCTTTTTCCCCATCACCCCTGGCATATAATAAAAAAAATCTCATTATCAAATTTTCTACATGGACATTGTAGACAGTTGAAAGAGGATTTTACACAATAACAAACACAGAAAAGCAAGCACGATCAAATGCAGGAATTCAGTCTCTCCAAATCAATCAATTCGCAATCGACAGAAGGTAATACTAACAAAGGTAAAACAGGTATACATAAACAGGAATAATATTACAATCTACAATGTAGAATGACAAAGCCTAACCCTAACATGCAATGTAGAAAACGATTCCGATCGAGAAAAAATCGGATCTTTTAATCAATCATTTGTGAAGAAGCCTTGATCAGAGAAGGAAAAATGGATATTGTGTTAGTTTTAACTACATTTACCCGATGGGGTTCTGTCGTCGATGGCCAATTTTTTCTTTTTATATTGCTTCTTGTGAGAGGATCTTGCGCACGAGAAACACCCCATGCCTAGTTCCTCCTCCCTCCCTCTCCCCTCTCTCTCTCTCTATAAATATTTATTCTAATATATGTGGTTTCTTTTTTATTTCTCAGCTGCAAATACCGGAGAACAGGGAAAGAAATGAATTAGTAATAAGCAGAAGACGGTTTTTCAGACGAGAGGGAAGGAGAAACTGCAACCCAAACACAATTTCCTCTGTTTTATTCAGTTTTCGAATTCAGATATAAACATCTCTGTTCTTTGGGATGGCTATTCTACTTCTCGCGCAGGAATGTCTAGAAATTCTTCCAATGGTAGACTGCCACGTGGGAACATTAACGGTTACTTCTATTCACGGTCGTTGCATGCAATATTTATTTATATTAAATTTCTATAATAATTCTTTGGCAATTGCATTAAATTAGTAGTTGTGCTGTGTAGCGTATCCAATTTTTATTTTGTTTTATTTTTTAGCCAACTTTAATTTTCTATCCTTAATGAAGGTTGTTATGAGAGAATTTTTGGTTGCACAAATTAGAAAATAAGCCCATATTAATTATTTTAGGTGTCTCGGATTTACTAGTTTGAAGAAATTAAAACTGAAACACATCTTGATCTTTTTAGGTGACTCTGGTCCGGTAGTTATAACGAAAGAAATTCTATATAAAAATATTGAATATACATCAAGTTAATAAGAAAGATGATAAGTTTTATAGAGGATTATTAAAATAGGCAACATTCAATTTCTTAATTACATTTTCTCACACTCATTATCTATTATATGAATGAGTAATATGTATGGGCTTTTTTCGCAAATGGTAAGGTCATCCACAACGCTGTCACTAAATCGTCCCTTAAATTACTATTTGCGGGCCCCACTGTACTTTTTTACTTCATCCCTTAACTAAGGAACGGAACCTGCAACCCTCCGCCCTTAAATTACTATTCATTCAATTTTATTTTTATTTTTTTTCCAACCAAATTCAATTAAAAAAAACACACTTCATTAAAAATAAAATAAAATTACAACATAAAATAAAATACAACTTAAAATTTAAAAAAAATAAAAAAGACATAATTAAAATCCTAAAAAAATAAAAATGACATAATTTAAAATATAATTTTATAGAAAATAAAAAAACTACTCCATCGGCGAATCATCCCCCGAAGGCGGTGGAGGTGCACTGAAACCGTGAGGAGGCGGAATGCCAAGTTGTGCTGCCATAAACGTAATTCCGTTAAGCCAGGCTTGGTATTGCCCGGGCGTCATGCGGGAAGTGTCTGCCATTGTGGCGGTCATGTACATGGCCATAAGGGAGTTGGGGGGTCCCCCCGAGCCCGAGCCCGCCTGGCTTGATTCGGCTCGGCCCCTCCTCCCTCTAGCCGCCTTCACCGCATTTCTCCCTTGCGGCCGACGGCGCCCACGGGAGGACTCCCGGCATCGTCTGTCGGGGTCTCAACCTCCTGCGAGGCAAACTCTTGTCGCCCCCTGCCCGAACCGCCCTCACCAGACAAGTATTGGCCACTCGTCGTGTGCTTCGTGCGCTTCGAGGTCGAGCCCGTGCTGGACCGCACACCGCCGGCCCACCTTTCCTCGTCCTTGACGACCTCCCAAACATCAACATATTTGAATTGTTTGCCGGTGTCGTCGAAGTAGACCCGCAAAGCCGACCTCAGAATGTCGGCTCCCGTGGCTCCGTTTTGGTAATGAGCCGCTTCATTCTTGTGGATGGCGCAGAATCGTTTGACCTCTCTGTCGACTCGGTCAAAGTGAGCGCAAAGCATCTTATATGTGCGGCGGCGGGACCCCTTTGGCTTAATCTGGTGGTAGGCCTCGGTGACCTTTTCCCAGAAGCACTTCCGAGGTTGTTGATTCCCGACGATGGGATCGTACGAGACTCTGATCCAGGCGTTGTACACCGCCATCGTTTCTTTGGGGCCGTACGGATGTCGGCCTAGATTCTCCTCCTCCTCGTCCGCCTCCGCCTCCGCCCTGGAGCTTCCACCGCCTCGGCCTCCTCCCCCGCCTCGGCCTCCTCCCCCGCTTCGGCTTTCTTCCGGAGTGGGTTCAACGGAATAATCCTCCCAAATCTGGGATAATCCCTGCGAATACCGCGGGGCGGAGGGACGGGCGTATGCATCCACGTCAAAATTAGGTGGTTGGTACCCCCCCCTCGGCGTCAACGAACCCTGGGTGCCCGGCGTCGACGAACCGGAACCACCCAATGTGTTGTACATGCTCCCCCAGTCGCCGAATGCGTTGAGATCCCACCCGCCGGAGCCACCATCGCCGAAGTTTCCGTCGCCGGACATTTTGTGATGAGATGTTAGATGAAAATTGGAGAGGAAATGGAGATGATTTGGGAAGAATAGATGTGTAGTTGTGTGTGAAATGATGATGAATTAGGAATATTTATAGAGTAAAAAATAAAAAAAAAATGGAAAACGGCTATAAACGGTAATATTACCGTTTTTAATTTTAATTTTTTTTAATTTTTTTTATTTAATTCAAATTTTTTAAAAAAATGAATTATTGCGTCAGCGTGATGGTGCCCACTCGCGGGCCGGCGAGTGGGCGTCCGCATGGCGTCGGGGCGCGCCACGTCGCCTCGGCACGTGGCGAGACGTCTCGCCAACCGTCACGGCATGACGGAACGCGGAACGGGCTGAGGACGAGACGAGGCGGCGCAACGCGCCACGCCGCCGTCTCGTTCCTTCGTGACGGAATACGGGCCACCCGCGTCGCATTGCGGGTGGCCTAACACGTTCAATTTTAATAGTATAAGATTCAATCCCATCATCTCTAAAAACTTAAACAATATATATGGGGCTGCAATTAAAATTAGAACTTATAAGGAGATTTTTATGTCAATTAGTTGTTAGTTTCTTTTCCATAAATTTCTCTCACTCGGTAATTTTTAATACATTTTGGTTAATTAGGGGATATAGCTTAAATAGTAGGGCATTCAAATTGCGATAATGGAGTATAAGCAACTAATTAGGTTCGATTTCTATCGCCTCCATCAATTCCCCCAGGCCCCATCTAAACTATGGTCAAATTTGATCGTGTTTAAACTTTTGTTTAAAATATTACCGCACTGGTATATATTACTGATAGTTTGTTTGTGCAATTTTTCTGAACTTATATATATTAGTGTCTGATGAATCCGCGAATTTCTGATGTTAGTGAATGCAGGAAAATACAGATCACGACACAAAGAATTTACGTGGTTCGATTTACTGAAGTAAATCTACGTCCACGGGAAGAAAAGAGGGCAGAGTTGTATTGCTTGATCTGTTTTCTACAGCTTACAAATACAAACTTGCTATATGGTGTTTTATCTCTAGAGAGCTTAACCCTTTTCTATCTGATCTAAGTTCTATTTATACATTGAACTAAGATCGTGGCTTGCATCACCACTAATGATGGTTGTGGATGTCGTGGAGGTCCTGCATGTAGCGTAGGTCATGGCCTACGATCGTGGCCTGAGCAGACACCACGTGGTAGTGGGTGTGTTGGAAGTTGTGGAAATCCTGTATGGGTCCACTAACTCCTTGTTCGGTCGAATACTGAGACCGAACTGCTTTGGTTGCCGATCTGAGAGTAGAGCTTGATGCCGACCTGAGAGCAGAGCTTGATTGGTTGGCTTTTGCCGAGCTGTAGGCTGAGGCCGAACTCTTACTGAGACCGAACTGCTTTGGTTGCCGATCTGGGAGCTTGATGCCGACTTGAGAGCAGAGCTTGATTGGTTGGCTTTTACCGAGCTGTAGGCTGAGGCCGAACTCTTTGGTAATGCCGAACTCATACTCTTCCTTGGGCTTTGGGCTGATGGGCCGTTGGTGCTGTTGGGCTTGTTTAGTCCGTACCCCATCACTACCCCCCCCGAAAGACGAAGTGAATCACTTCGGCGAAGCGAGTCACTTCGGCATTCTGGATAAAGGTACGGGGGAGGCTGACGTCAGGGGACGTGCCTTGCACGTGACTGCATTAAATGCGACAGTAAAATCCGGCCGTTGAATCCCGAAAAGGTGGGATTCGAAACGGTGCGACGATTTTGAAATCTTCGCCGAATCTGATAAATACCTCCTTTCTTCATCATTGAAGCACTTTTGCGACTGCTTCTTCTGCACTCTATCTCCTTTGCGTAAAAATTTCCTTCCGCTTTCAAGAATTTCTTCAGAATTTCTTCAGATTTTGCAAAGAGTAAGAACCATGTCTTCTTCTTCTTCTTCCGAGTTAGGTAGCGGTAGGAAAGGGGGCAAGGGGTCTTCTAGCCGGAAAGAGTCCGGAGAGAAGACTGTAGAATACTTTCACAGCGTCTTGAGTAAGGACACCGTGATATCTCTACACGAAAAATATCTTCTTCCCGGGGGGAAGGCGGTGGTTCCCGACGATGATCATAGGGCTAACGACCCGCCGGAGGGTTATGCCACCGTTTACGAAGCCTGCTTAGAATGCGGGCTTCGTTTCCCTCTTCCCCCACCTTTTGTAGAGCTTCTTGATTTTTTTCAACTCCCTTTAGGTCAGGTGACTCCGAATTCTTGGAGGCACTTGTCGGCTTTTGCTGCCGAACTCCGTAGGCTAGATAAGGATCTGTCTCTGCGGGCAATCCTTAATTTTTTCCAATTTAAAAGGAAGGGATCTTGGTTTTACTTGATCCCCTTACAGCCTTTTAGGGCATTCTGCAAAACCAAGTGGCCGAAATGGCAAAACCGCTTCTTTTTTTATAATAGGACAGCGGCTCCGGGCTTCCCCTGGAGAGGGCCGAAGTCCGTGATTCCTCATCCTCGGTTAGAACCGTTGGCCGAGCTCGAGGGCGAGCTCAATAAGATTCCTATGATTAGGAAACAATACTCGGAAACTGAGCTCGTCAAGGGCGACCTCGTGTTCAATATCTCGTCTTCGGACGAAGAAACTGAGGGTGAGGATTTCTTTTTTATGCTTTACTGCTTTAGCAGCGAAAACTAACCTTGTTTCCTTGCTTTTTGGCAGTGTACATGCTGAATAAGGCTAGCCGCAAATCTTCGGAGTCCAAGGAGCCGGAGAGGCCGAAAACCACCAGCTCGGCGTCTGATGCCGAGAGGACTCCGAAAAGGCAAAAAACCTCTTCGGATCCGAAGAAGCCGGAGTCGACTTCGGCAAAGGGGAAGGGGAAGGCCCAGAAGCCCCCGAGAGCGCCAGAGAAAGACGTGGTCTTGGCGCCTCCTTCGGAACATATCTGTGAGCCGTTTTTATGGCCCACGGACTTCGCCGAGGTGAATTCTATTCTTGATTTTCTGACCTTGCTTTTTTCCTGTATTTTTTGTGGCCCCTTTGTTGACTTTTTTCTTTATCCATTTTCAGAGGAACGATATGCTCTCCAAGCTCGTCGCCATCGAACTCTCCAAAGCGTCCAATGACTATGCTGAGATGCAGAGGAAGTTGGCGGCTGCTTGTCATCGGGCCGAACAGGCTGAGGCTAACTTTGAGAAGGCCAGAGCTGCTAGGATTTCGGCCCAGGATGAAGCTCAGTTTGCCAAAAACCAGCTCGTCATCCAGCGAGAGCAGACGAAACGGAGGGATGCTGCCGCCGTGGCTGCCCAGGGGGAGGCTCTCCGTGTTTACACGGAGAAACTCTTTTTGAGCAGCCAGTTCTCGGCTTTTGTCGGTAGTCTGGTAAGGCTAATTACCGATAAGGGCGAGCAGGGGGCCGACGTCGTGCTGCCTCTGTACAGCCGAGAGATAGCAGCTCGGCTTCAGAATCTGCCGCTCCTTGAGGAGCTCGCTTCATCCTCGGTCCTGCTTTCTGCAGACCGAGTCCGGAGTTGTCGAGCTGATCGGGACGAGAACCTGGAGGCTATCTTTGCCTCCGTGGGACCCGTTTCACCCGCTTCGACTTACAACGGAGAGGGTGAGGCCGAGCCGCTGGAGCCGGAGGCCGAAGTCGAGCGGGCCGGGCATCCGGAGAAGGAAGCCGATCAGGAGGCGGAGGCGAGGCCGGCAGGATGCGAGGCCGAGGCTGAGGTAGCTCAGGAAAAAGGAGCTGAACCAGACCGAGGAGCCGGAGACGAAGCTGGCGGAGTATGATTTCGTCTCCCTTCTCTTAGTCTAGTTTTCTTCCTTGTAAAATGGCCTTGAAGCCCTCCTAGTGTAAAAAAATTTTCCATGTGGATGAAAAATTCTCTACACTTGTCTTCGTATAGCTTTTCGTACTCGCCTTTATTCCTGTTGTATTTTACTATCTGCTCGGTATAGCTGCCGAACTAACATAGCTGCTTTGCACTCAAGGAGATGGAGATACTTCACTGGAAACGGCTGTACTCTTCGGCTTTAGACGAAGCTGAGAAAAGAGCTATAGCCGATCAGACGAAGAATGACGAGCTTCTGGCTCGTTTAGTGGAGCTGGAGGCCGATAATAAGGACTTAGAGTCCGATAAGAATGATCTGGAGGCCGAGCTGAATACGACCATTGCTGAGAGGACTGCGTACGAGGATTACATCCGTGTGCGCGGGGGAATGACCATATCAGATGTTCAGAGTCGAGTTGACGAACTGTGGGAGGAATATCATGTACTCCGGAGGAACAATGCGCTGGAGAGCTCGGCTTGCCAACAAGTCGTGAAATCATTGCGGCGCTGGGCTTCTCGGTACGACATAGTTCTTTCCCGGCGTCCCTCAATTGAGAGATTCCTCAGGCATTTCCCGCCAACAGATGCTAGTACTCCAGCTCAAACCTCTGATTCACTTGCTCAAAACCCTACTCCAAGTCAGCAACGAACTCAGGGACAACCGGAGACGTCAAGTCGAGGACGGACTGAAGTTCGCAGAGGAGTTGTGGTTATGAGTGAGCAAGATCGGCAAATGCTTCGTGAAGAGACTCTTCGCCGCCGAGGTGCTAGGACTTCCCGGGCTCAGAGAAGAGGTGGCAGGTCGATTAGAGCATCTCGTCGACCTGCTTATTCTGCGGCTGCCTGGAGCGCCCGAACTCAGCTTCACGAGGATTTTGTGAATAGATGGCTCAACTTTAGCAACCCTGGACAGTAGAATAGTCCTTTGTAATAGCGTAACGCCATCTCGTAGGGTAGCGGAGTTGTGTGCCGAACAAGATTTGAAAAATGAAATTTTGTTTTCGCTTCTAACACTCTGTATTTACAGCTTAGCGAAAAAATTTCATCGTACTTGTCCTCGGTCTTATGAAGTAAACTTCTTTGACCGGACTTGGTCCTTGGTCTTATGAAGTAAACTTCTTTGACCGGACTTGGTCCTTGGTCTGATGAAATAAACATCTTTGACCGGACTCGTCTTTGGTCTGATGAAATAAACATCTTTGACCGGACTCGTCTTTGGTCTGATGAAATAAACATCTTTGACCGGACTCGTCTTTGGTCTGATGAAATAAACATCTTTGACCGGACTCGTCTTTGGTCTGATGAAATAAACATCTTTGACCGGACTCGTCTTTGGTCTGATGAAATAAACATCTTTGACCGGACTCGTCTTTGGTCTGATGAAATAAACATCTTTGACCGGACTCGTCTTTGGTCTGATGAAATAAACATCTCTGACCGGACTTGGTTTGCGTTCTAATTTGGCGATTTTTGTCGCCGGGATCGAACTTTCCCTTGTCCTAATTCGGCGAGTTTTATCGCGTGGATCGGACTTTCCCAGTTAACCGAAGTGGTCTTATGCAGTAAACCTCTTTGACTAGACATGGTCGTCCTCGGTCTTATGAGGTAAACTTCTTTGACCGAACTTGGTCGTCCTAATTCGGCGAGGTTTATCGCGTGGATCGGACTTTCCCTTATTGCAGTTCGTTTCAGACGAAGTGCTTATTTCTTAAGCCGAATTGTGGTCTTGTATCTTCCTGAGAAGCTTGGACTCTCAATCGTTGGCTTATTGCAGTTCGTTTCAGACGAACTGCTTGTTTAAGCTGAATTGTGGTCTTGTATCCTCTTTAGAAGCTTTGACTTCACAATCGTTGGCTTATTGCAGTTCGTTTCAGACGAACTGCTTGTTTAAGCTGAATTGTGGTCTTGTATCCTCTTTAGAAGCTTTGACTCACAATCGTTGGCTTATTGCAGTTCGTTTCAGACGAACTGCTTGTTTAAGCTGAATTGTAGTCTTGTATCCTCTTTAGAAGCTTTGACTTCACAATCGTTGGCTTATTGCAGTTCGTTTCAGACGAACTGCTTGTTTAAGCTGAATTGTGGTCTTGTATCCTCTTTAGAAGCTTTGACTCACAATCGTTGGCTTATTGCAGTTCGTTTCAGACGAACTGCTTGTTTAAGCTGAATTGTGGTCTTGTATCCTCTTTAGAAGCTTTGACTCACAATCGTTGGCTTGTATATGTTCTAAGAAGGGGATCAGCCTTCGAAGAACAAGATACCTCAGTAACATTTGTAAGAGACGACACGCACAGAGACAGACAAAACACACAGACAAAACGCACAGAGACAAACAAAGACCAAGCAAACCAAAGAAAGCACATTGACCGAACAGGACTCAAGACTGACTGGACTGTCTCTTACAAATGGAACTTTTTGAGGTTGGAAACGTACCATGTTCGGGGTACTTGTGCTCCTGACACGTGAGTCAATTTGTAAGACCCTTTGCCGAGGACTTCTGACACCCGATATGGACCTTCCCATGTGGGTTCGAGTTCGCCCAGCTTTTCTGCTCGGCTTACTTCGTTGTTTCTCAAGACGAGATCTCCCACTTGAAATTGCAGCTTTTTCACCCTTTGGTTATAATACCGGGCTACTTGCTCCTTGTACTTGGCTGCTTTTATGCAGGCCAATTCTCTTCTTTCTTCGGCAAGATCTAGTTCGGCTCCCAGTCCGTCACCATTCACTTCTGAGGAGAAATGGAGGTCGGGGACTGGGTATGCCGATCTCAACCGGAATCACGGCTTCAGTGCCGTACACCATCGAGTTCGGCTCTGGTGTGACTTCGGTCATTTCGCCTGCCTCTGACTCCGGTTGCTGTGATCGCTATGCTTGATGGTGCCGAGCTGATTGCTCGGCACTTTTAAGCGCAATCTGCAAACTCTTGCTCTTTTTTGATCACCTCGGATGACCGCTATCCCTCCTTTAGTGGGGAAGGAGTTCGGCGAGGAAGCCTCTGATCGCTATGATCGGGCTTCTTTTCGTCTCCTCTAGATGAGCTGTCTAAAGACCGTTTTCGACGGTCTGCCTCATCGGCTCGGGAGAACTGGTCCGCAATGTCCCACACCTCTTGAGCTGTTTGCGGACTGCATTCCACGAGCTTTCTGTAGAGAGCTCCGGGCAGGATTCCATTTTGGAATGCCGAAATGACAAGTAGATCATTGAGATTATCTACTTGTAGGCATTCCTTATGGAATCTCGTCAGGAAGTCGCTGATCTTTTCGTCGCGACCTTGACGTATAGAAAGCAGCTGAGCCGAAGTGATCCGGGCTTCCGCTTTCTGAAAGAACCACCTTCTGGCGTTCCCGATGAGCAGCTCGGGGAACAGCTTGCACACATGGACCTCATTGAGACCTTGGTTCGCCATATTATACTGATAGCGTCCCAGGAAGTCATGAGGATCCACGAACCCGTCATAAGTCATCGACGGAGTTCGGTAGTTCTGTGGCAAGGAAGTTCGGGTGATATCGGCCGAGAACGGAGTCTTCAATGCTCCGTACATGGCGAACCCGACACCTCTTCGGTATGGAGGAGATGGAGTTCTCCTGTGATTCCGGTACCGAGGAGGAACAGGAACATGTCGGGGTTGAGGATTCTTCTTCCTGGAAGACACGGCACTACTGCGGTAGCGACTTTCATGTCTGGATGAGGAAGGAGAATCCACCGTTTTCGTCTTCGGCTCTTGGCTCTTTTGCAGGAAGGCTAAGAACTCATCCTGCTTCTCAGCCAAGAACAGCTTGACAGCCTCATTCAAATCAGGCTGCTGGGAAGACTCGGTGTGTGGACCTTTTGAGCGGCTTGTTCCTTCATCGTGAAAACTGGAAGTAGCTGTATCCCGAGGCTGTTTTCCGGACCTGCGGGCTGGACTAGCTTCCTCATGGTTTTCACGAACGGTATTACGGGTAGTGTGTGATCTGGTATGCATTTTTTTGGGGTGGAAAAAGGGTCAAAAATTCGCTTATCACAAATTTGGTTCTTCGTTTCCCACAGACGGCGCCAGTGATGAATCCGCGAATTTCTGATGTTAGTGAATGCAGGAAAATACAGATCACGACACAAAGAATTTACGTGGTTCGATTTACTGAAGTAAATCTACGTCCACGGGAAGAAAAGAGGGCAGAGTTGTATTGCTTGATCTGTTTTCTACAGCTTACAAATACAAACTTGCTATATGGTGTTTTATCTCTAGAGAGCTTAACCCTTTTCTATCTGATCTAAGTTCTATTTATACATTGAACTAAGATCGTGGCTTGCATCACCACTAATGATGGTTGTGGATGTCGTGGAGGTCCTGCATGTAGCGTAGGTCATGGCCTACGATCGTGGCCTGAGCAGACACCACGTGGTAGTGGGTGTGTTGGAAGTTGTGGAAATCCTGTATGGGTCCACTAACTCCTTGTTCGGTCGAATACTGAGACCGAACTGCTTTGGTTGCCGATCTGAGAGTAGAGCTTGATGCCGACCTGAGAGCAGAGCTTGATTGGTTGGCTTTTGCCGAGCTGTAGGCTGAGGCCGAACTCTTACTGAGACCGAACTGCTTTGGTTGCCGATCTGGGAGCTTGATGCCGACTTGAGAGCAGAGCTTGATTGGTTGGCTTTTACCGAGCTGTAGGCTGAGGCCGAACTCTTTGGTAATGCCGAACTCATACTCTTCCTTGGGCTTTGGGCTGATGGGCCGTTGGTGCTGTTGGGCTTGTTTAGTCCGTACCCCATCAGTGTCTGACAAAATAATTTGAGTCATATTACGAACTCGAAGGTGAGTTTTTATCAGTTGTAGCAATTGTATTAGGTGATCCCTACCGGTCCGCTTTAATTCAGTTTATTTATTGGACAGAATATAGAAAATTCACACTAGAAATTTAATATGATCGACAAAATTATAGGACAGCGGGTTCTAAGTTGATGGCTCAGTTTGGATGAGGTCTAAGCTACTTTCATAGTATTTCACATCACAAATTCATCACATTACCTGTCAATATGATATCTTTTTGAGATACAGTATCTATTGATATGTCTAATAACAACGACATGAATGAATACGCAAAAGTAGTGAATCAAAGAGGGATATACTGATAGGCCTTGGATCCTATCGAAACGATTAGAGCACACGAAATTAAGAAGAATACGATAAAGAAACCTAGTTGCTATCAACTAGGGTTTCGAAACTTGGGTTTCAAGAAAAGATTTTTATTTCTTTGTTCTTGAATTGGTTTTTTGACTCTTTAATGGACTCTTTATATAGAGTCCGGACCCTGCTTGATTCGACTCTACGATTCAGGAAAGAATCAAGAAGAAAACCCAAAAAGATATAATAAAATCTACCTAAAGGTATTGTTCAATAAAAATAATAAAGCAAAGACGTAATTAAGGAAAATAACTATTCTAACTAATATAATGAGCAGTCACTATTGCTGGTGGCCATTCTCTGGTGTCGGACTCGTCCAGTTGAGTAGGTTGTTGCTGATCGTCGAGGTCCCTATCATATACATATCAGTTTTTATATAGCACTATTAAGATTATCATATGTGAACACAACTATTTGTTTTTATAATACCAAAGATTAGTCAAACCACGAGGTGAGAGGTGGTCCCAATCTAATTCCTAAATTAATATACCAGCCCAAAAGAATGTGAACAATAGTAACGATAGAAAATACGCCTATAATTTAATTATTCTGATAATCATATTTACTCAATTTGATGTTTTCCTATGTGTTGAAAAATAGAATCACTACTCAGTAAATGAATATTTCAATTGATCAATAAATAAATTGCCATGTAGACGAAATTACTGGTGTGCATACATATACTACGATATGATAACATTGTACGTACAACGAATTTAAATTCAGACTCTTGTAATGTCTCGACTTTGTCCAATGAGATAGTGACACGTGTTTAAACATATTTTAACGAAATTTAAATTAGAATAATTTATAAAATAATATGTGACCCGGCCAGGTGCATAAAATATTTGACCAGATTTTTTTACTCTATTTAAAGCGGGTAAATTAGAACATCTTATTTAATAATAAGTGGTGATTTTTTTATCCTTGACTAATAGGTGCATGGTGCTTTTTTTATTATTTAAAGTGGGTATATTCGAACAAATTATTCAATAATATTTGGCCTGGCCAGAGGCAAAAAATATATACTCCGTATTTACTTATTGGATTGTCGAAAGAGGGAATAATACTCTTTATGGTAAGGGGAAAACGTCAGACATTAACGTCATTAGACAACGTCATCGCATGCAATGCATGTAGACATCGTGAATACAGTTCATTACAGTTTTTTTAATTAATCCTTTTTGAATTCTAACAAGTAAATATTGGGTTGAAAAAGGGTTAGTGGATTTTAATACTCCTACATATCTTACCCATTAATATAATCATTTGATGTGTCCCTCGACGAAGTAAATAAATAGTCGCCCCAAATATCAACGTGTTTTGGTAGAGTCCATCATAATAAATTATAAAATTGCCAATTGCTTTTGTTTGTCTTCTATAAAAATTTAGGATTGCCATTTGTAACGCTTAATGTTGTTTATATTCAAACTCCTAAATTTTATAATTGCCTTTTTGGCTTTTTGATTATAGAGCACTAGCACTAAAAAACTAACCTTTTAAGAACATAAAAATAGAGACACGACTAATTAAGTTGAAAAATTTTATAAATTAAACATAACATAGGATGTAAAAGAAAGTGTTCCTAAGTTACAAGAAAAATTATCTTAATTTTTTATTTTACTATAACACTTTCATTAATTGTCTCTTAATATTAATTGAAACATAAAAAATCAGATCGTTTTTTAAAGCGTTGATGGTATCGTTAGAAATTAGAATCACAAATTAGAATATTTATTTACATTAAAATATGTTTTTAGCCATTTTTTTTATCTTGTAGTGTAGTATTTAAAAAGTCACTTTATTTAATATTTTTTTAACATTTATTCATTTTATTGACTTTGACTTGAGTGGTGTATTTGTCTGTGGTTCTTGTTTGGACACGGAATTTAAGTCCACTAAGTCCATAAAATCTCCATGGTGTGGTAAGCCAATTTGGCAACTTCATTCTAGATCTCTATAGCAAATCCAATTGGTTGACAAATTAATGCACGAACTTTAATCACAAAAGTAGTTTTATGTTTAGTGACTTTATTTTCTAAAGATAATATGTTCTGTGATAAAATATTGATGTTTTGAAAGGTAACCTTCTAGATAAACACATCACTATTAAAGGAGTGCAGAGAAAATTCAGTGAATTAGAATTTAGACTAACGAGAGCACTATTTCTTATTTATTCGCATCTTTATCGATCTCACATTTTATAGCATATCTTTTGTAGATTGAACGAATAGTAAGTAGGCCATGATGTCGCATTCTTACAGAAAAATTAGACGCGGAATTCACTTGAATTGAATCAATGGATTTATGTAACTGAAACATCACGAAAATGAAGTCCGTGTTATATACACGTATTAATATTAATTACTACTACTATTAAACTAATTTCATTGTTTTAGAAATAGACAAATAGTCTTACAATAATAAACTAAAAAACTAAGAGTATCCTCAATGCTGTTAGATGCATTGAGCGGTACCATCCTGTTGGGACGAAATTGCATCGGAACACCATTGGAGGTGGCTCGCTGGAACCAGTGGCGAAGTCACAAGTTTTACAACGGGGGGCCCAAATCAATGTTAATAGTTATAAGATTTTTTTGATGTTCATGACGTCCGAAGTTAAATTATTTATATTTTCAATTTTAACGTAAATATAATGAATGGAAACGATTTTTTTATAATGTTTAAATGTCACTATAAAAAAATCAATGAAAATATAAATTATGGAGTAGGTAGGATACAATAATTATTTTTAATTTTTTTATTATGAGTATAATATGGAAGAAAACAATTATGAAATGACAAAGAATTAAAAGTAACATAATTAGTTGTATAAAAAGAGAACAAATAGAAATTATGTTTCAAAAAATTAAAAGCAAAGAAAGATAAAATATACTCATTATAATGCATAGCAGAAAAAGAATAAAATAAAATGTTGCATAAATAAGTATAAATACAAAGCAGAGAATAAAAAACAAGACGAACGTTGCCAAAGAGGGTTGAACTCGTGACAGTTAAACATAAGACACGGTTTCACACCAACTGCACCCCTATCTTCATAAGTATACCTTTTATTACATATATAATATATAAGATGAATATTGATGGGGCCAGGGGGAGGCTTAGCCACTGGGCCTGGAACGGATACACCGCATGCTCCAGCATCGCTCGATGCAGCGGTACCACGCGCCTTGGCTAGGGCTGGGGAAAAATACCGAAATACCGGCCTTATCGTACCGAAAAAATATCGAAAATACCTAATTTTTGGTATACCGTGACTTTCGGTACGGTATGATACCTTACCGAAAAATTTCGGTAAGGTAACGGTATGGATTTTCAAATACCGCAGCATACCGAAATTTGGTATATACCGTAAATTAAGGTATATACCACAAAAATATAAACACAATTATATATAAAATATATTTTATATATTTTTAAATTATAAAATCTATTGTGAAATATAAATAAAAATATGAATAAATTATACTCCCTCCGTCCTTTAAAAATAGAACACTTTGTAAACGGCACGGGTTTTAATGTAGAATTGGTAAAGTAAGAGAGAAGGGAAAAAAATAAGAGAGAAGGAGAAAAAGTAAGAGAGAAGTAGTGTTAGTGGAATGTGGGGTCCATATTATTAGTAGTGTTTAATTGTGTTAGGTAACACAAGTATATTTAATTAGGAACTAGGATCAATGACTATAATTAAATTCAACAAATTAACTTCAAATTTTCATTTTTGGAAATGGAAAATTGTATCCAGGGTTGGAAAACTGCTTTAACGGTTGGGAAATTGCACTAATGGTTGGAAATTTGCATAAAGTAGTTTCTTATGGAAAATTGAAGATGGTTTGAAATTTTCATTTCATTTTGGAAATTGACGTAATTAATAGATTTGGATTTAATGTTTGAAATGAGTATGAGAAATTGTTCTTAAATTGTTTACACAAACCAAATCAATAAAGTACGAAATTGATTGCAGTAAGTCAATATGGAACATTGTTTATGCATTAATTGGTACGGAAAATTGTTTCTGTATTATTTATGGTGATTAATGCATCAAATAGTGCATTGAATTAATTTGTAAATCAATAATGATTATTGCATTAAATTGTAAGCCAATTCAACACATTTATTACCGCCTACAATGAAAAGAAAAGAGGGAAAATTTGAAATCAGCTAAATTTGACGGAGGGAAAATTTCCCTCCAGAATTAAAGTTTGTTGCATTAACTAGTCATTTAAATACATAAGGCCAGTCATTCATTAGCATTCATTACAGAGAACTGTCATTTCAAAACAAAAAACTACACATTCCATACTCCCAAGATGGTAAAACAGAAAGACACCCTTGATACCACCGTGGACCAAAAAAATTTAATCGCCCAGTTTCTTCTACAATGTACCATTGAGGGAAATCTTCCTTTTGGATCAAAGAAGAAGGCAGCAACAACATTTGGAGTCAGCTACATGACAGTTCGTCGCATTTGGGCAGCAGCAATGGAGCAGGTTGCAAAAGGAGAGCCAATACAATTCAAGTCAAATAAGAAAGGCAAACAACATGCAGATTTACTATTGATTGATGAAGCTAAATTCAGGTCTCTGTCAGTGTTAGAAAGAACAACCATAAGAAAGATGGCTTCAAAGCTTGAGGTCAGTAAATCACTTGTAGGTGTATGGATTAAACAGGGAAAACTAAGGCCACACACAAATGCAATTAAATCTCAACTTTCAGAAGCAATTAAGATTGCTAGGATGAAATGGAGTTTGAGTCAGCTGAGGTTAGACAATAATTTGGATAAGATGTTTTACAACAGCATGCAAAACGTAGTTCATATTGACGAGAAGTGGTTTTACATGACCAAAGCATCAGATAGATACTACCTTCTCCCCGATGAAATTGAGCCCTATAGGTCCATCCAATCAAAAAGGTTCATCAATAAAGTTATGTTCATGTGTGCCGTAAGCAGGCCACACTTTGATAGTAATGGTGAATTGCTATTTGATGGGAAGTATGGAATTTTTCCATTTACTACTCAAGTGGCAGCACAACGAAACTCCAAGAATAGAGTTAGGGGTACATTAGAGACTAAGCCAATCAATTCAGTGAACAAAGAAATCATGAAAGACTGCATCATTAATCAGGTATGTATAGGAGTATAAGTTTATTCAATTTTTCAGTATTAATACATTTATCATTTATTTATCAGATTGTTCCAGCCATAAAAGCAAAATGACCAGCTAGCTCATGCAAGGATATTATCATCCAACAAGATAATGCGAAACCACATATAATGCCAAATGATCAAGAATTCAAGGAAGCAGCAAATACGGATGGTTTCAATATTAAGATAGTTTGTCAGCCACCTAACTCTCCAGACACAAATGTTAATGACTTAGGTTTCTTTAGGGCCATCCAGTCATTACAAGATGACAAATCAGCCAAGAATGTGGATGACCTTTTGAAGAATGTGGTGGCTTCATTTGATGAACTGTCACCACACACTCTTGATAGTGTCTTCCTCACCTTACAAAGTTGCTTGACAGAGATATTGAGAGTAAAAGGTGGGAATAACTACAAGATTCCACATATGAACAAGCAACGGTTGAGAAATCTAGGGCTTCTACCAATGTTTCTTGAAGTGGACAAGGATTTGATTCGGGACAGCTTGAACTACCTACTGCTGCCTGAAAATGATGCTGGTGCCGATATTGATCTGTCATTTCTGAATGACTATTTCCAGATATAGTTAGCATTAGAAGTGTAGGCTTTTTGTGCATTTTGGTAAGGTTGTCAAGTTAAAGTTTTTTGTACATTTTGGTAAGCATGTAATGTCTCAGCTTTTTGTACATGTTTGTCAACTAGTGTGATGCTTATTTGCAAGCCTCCAAACATATGGAATGAAATGTAATTCCACAGGGTGACTTCTAAATTAGACAACACAAGATATTCATACAGAATTGCATCATTGACATTCAAATTCAGATTCTGCCCCAACACAATGATCCAACAAATGCAAAACATTCATCCAACAAATGTAACACATTCATAGGACAGTCACATTCAGACGCAACACATTAAATACAACCAGCATTGCACACCAAGGACAATATATCGACAGATATAGCAAGATAGTCACCTGATTAGAGATCAAGTGTCAAAACTGCCGGACAAAATATCGCCAGAAGTTCGAGGAAAACTTTATCCGACTTAGGGCGCACTGTTCTCGGCCGAGAATCAAGGATTACAGTCTCGGATGTGGAGGATAATCTCAGATTCGTCAAACGACACCACCAACTCCGGCACCACCATGTCAGAGTCGTCAAGCAGATGACTCATCTCCGGCACCACCGCGTTCAATTCGTCGCACGGAAGGACCGTTTCCTGCACCACCGTTTCCAACTCGTCTCCGGCACCACCACCGTTTGGATCTGACTCGAAACGTTCACGAGCGTGACTAGGGTTTACAGCAGGTCTTCGAAACAAACTTCGATTTACATTTCGATGGAATCGTTGCTGAGGGCTACGGCTGCGCTGCCGACTAGGGGGTGTATCCGGAACGACGGTTTCCATTTCGGACTCCATTGAGAAGATGGATCGAGCAGAAGAGGGAGGATGAGAGCGACGTGAAGGATGAAGATGTAGATGAAGACGAAGATGAAGATGTTTCAATCTCAATTTTAGATAGGGCACGATTAATTTAGGTTTAGGAATTGGGTGGGTTGGGGTAATTAATTAGTTGGGGTAATTAGTTTACGAGTCAGAAATTATGAGGCTAAATAGAAAATTAAGTTTTAATTCTAATGGCATAAGTGGTAAATAAAATGATGTGTGGGGTTATAGTGTAGTTGAAAACTTTCCATTTTTGATTGTGTTCTAATTTTGGTGGACGTCCAAAAAAGGAAACTGTGTTCTATTTTTTGTGGACGGAGGGAGTATTTTATTTATTTTTAAAATTATAAAATATAAATAATATTCTAAAAACTCTAATTTTCTATTTTAATTGATGTTGAAAGTCAGGTATACCGAACTTCGGTATGGTATACCGAAAATGAGGTACGATATCGGTATGGAAATTCGTCATACCAAAAATAAGGTATACCGAAGTTCGGTATACCGAAAACTTTGGTAAGGTAAAGGTATGATTTTTTCACATACCGTATTTACGGTAAGGTATACGGTATGGTGGTTTCGGTAAGGTATACCGTACCTACCCACCCCTAGCCTTGGCGACGTGGTGTGCGGTGACGCCCACTTGCCCGCATGCGAGTGAGCGTCAATTTTGATCGTTTGATATTTATCTTTTTTTGTAAAATTTCAATAAATCAGATTAAATAATTAAATCTCACTTTATCAAATATAACGTTTATTATCATTTTTTTCACTTTTTATTTTCTTTCATTTTTTAACTCCAAGTTCATCACTGTGCTCCTCTACCTCATTATTCAACAAAAATAATATGTCAGTTATATGGGTCATACTGCCGCAATAGTTGTCAGTTTTAGGATTTAAATCAATTCATTTTAAATTTTTAGGATATAACTTTGTAAGTTTTAATTTTTTAGGAATTTGTAATATAACTTTTGAGTTCTTTAATGAAGTTTTATTATTGATGAAATGTTTTTATTAATTATATTGTTAAATTGAATAGTGAGATCCATGAATAATTAAGGAATTGAATGAATTGTAGGAGGTGTTGTTTATAAGTTAAGAAAGGAAATAAAAAATAGATATAAATAGTGTGGGTACCCGAATAGTTAAGAAATGTAGTGCATCACTGTGGATGCGCAATAGACACCAAAGAACAATAAAAAAAAAGAAACAAACAGGGATGAATGGAATGAGAAGTTTAAGATTTACAAACACTGAAATACTATTTTTATTTATATTTACAAGAAGAGTGAAATTGAAATTCCAATAGGTACAATAGTCACAAATATTCTACATAAATGAGTAAATCGATAGCAAATATGTACGTAAGAATATATAAATAGCATGAGATTTGAGGCGGGAACTGATTAACCGTCTGCGCCGTGGCATGGACTGGCGGCGGAGGAAACGGAGGTGGTGGAGGAGCTATCGGTTGTGCTGCCGCCGTCGCCGCCACGGCGGATCTTGAGTGATTCGACGGCTTTGGAGGCGACGGCGGATACGGTTCCAGCGAAGCTCTCGAAGATCTGCGCCTTGATGCGGCCCCTCTTCGGCGGAACGGTGGCGCCGGCATGTTTATGCGGGGAAGTTTCCATAGAACAAGTTTAGCAGAGTAAAACAGAGAGAGAAACAGAGCAAAGGGTGAGATTAATTGTTTATTTATAGGTGGCGTTCGGTTGCCATGACTAATATCATGAGACTATTCATCTATGATTAAGGTGTGGGATTATTTTAGTTGGAGGGGAGGCTATGACTATTATCATGAGACTATCCATCTAGGATTAAATTGGAGGGTTTAATCTTATGAAACAAACATGATACATATTTAATCATGAGATTTAATCTTATCAAATGAACACCCCATATAGTACTATTATCATCACTCGCTTAGGTCATAATCAGATAGTATTAATAAATAAGTTTTCGAGCGTAATATGGAGTATATACAGTACTATATTTCATACATCGACATTATTTGTTTTTATGCAGAAAGTAATATTTAAATGTCGGTGGAACTGAACTAATAACCATACACATAGATGGTCATAATAATTTGACGTTTGCGTGGTCTTAATGGCTTGGTTAGTAGGGACGTGCAATAGGTGTTTGTCGTTTTTATTATTATTATTATTATTATTATTATTATTATTATTATTATTATTATTATTATTATTATTATTATTAGGGTAACTGGAAAACAAAGCATCAAAGTTTGATCGAATTATGTGTCTATTCTATAATTTTTAAAAACAGTTAATTACATTATAATTTTGATAATTTTCTCAATTATTCCATAACAAAAGTTAAATCATACTACTACATTTCGGAATTTATTAACATAATGCATACACATATAAATGTTAAAGATATAATAGACTAAATGTATTAAATGACATTATTTAAATAGTAGAATGTTTTATTAGCATGATATTTTCATTCGAGCGTACATCATTTTTCCCAAAAATCATAGACTACTAGACAATTAAAAAAATGTTAAGATTATGATATAATTGACCATTTTTTTAAAATTGTAGAATTGATCATAATATTTTTTACCAAACTTTATGTTTTTTTCACATTTACCCTTATTATTATTAGGTAAAATATCATCAACTATTACTAAATCAAGACAATAATGTCTGGAATTCATGTTTGGTGTTTCGAACGTTTGACAATAAAATTTAAATTGCCTTGTTTCATGTTATTTTGTACGCCATTTGGAAAATTGGAAATAAAATAAAGATTAGTAAACTAGAGATTAACGACCACATTTTCCGTTCTTGGTGTTTTGTCTTTAGCCATTGGTTTGTCAAATAAGAAACCTATCGGTATCAGTTTACTATTAATATAGTACAATAATGGACAATAAACGAATTTTAATATAAAATTCATAAAATAATAATAATAATAATAATAATAATAATAATAATAATAATAATAATAATAATATAGTACTCCCGCCTTCTTTGAAAAATAAATTTGTAAATGACATGAATTTTAATGTGCAATTGATAAAGTAAGAAATATGTAAGAAATAGTAAGAGATAGAGGGGGGAAAGATAGTGGAATGAGTGTTAGTGGATTGTAGGGTTTATATTAAAAATGATGTGTATAATTATTATTTGTTGAAAGCTTTCTATATTTAGACTTAATTTAATTTTGAGGGACGACCAAAAATGGTAAACTAGTCTATTTTTTGGAGAGAGAGATTTGTATTTAAAAACTGATGAATATACAAGAAAAGAAAAAAATTGATAAGTGGAGTAGTCTTTATCGCTCACAGCTTGAATGCTCTACTATATCTATTTAGATACACTCTGAATAATGACGATAGACTATAGTTGACCCCATAAATTGTTGTTAATACTAAAGTCGCTTATCTTGCCAACCATGGCATATTGTAATTGTTCCGTGTGACATATGATCAGTCAATAATACTACAATCATAAATAAATATTTCATTCTGTTTCGAAACACAGTCTTCTTTTGTCATTTTAATTAATCCCTTAAAATTAATACTATATTTTTATTTTTGATTTTTTATTACACATTACACTAATAATAATAATAATATTAAACACATTATTTCATAATATTACTTCTAATTTTTATTTTATTACGTTAAAATTTATATAATTCTTATACTCTATATTTTGAGAAAAGAGCATTTTTAATGTAAAAATCTGGGAATAGAGTTCCTTCGCTTGGTTATCAGTAGTTGGGCTTCGAGCAGATGTAAAATGTCGGCCCATTGGCCCATTCCTATGGAGGGAAACGGAATAAGAAAAAAGGAGTATATATTTAACCGGAAACAAATTTCCCGATCGAGAGAGGTTCTTCGGAAATGGCGAACAAGCTAATCAGCGAGATGGGGCTCCCCAAATCGATAGCTAACGTATTTTCTGCTCGGAATATCCTCACCGCCAAGGCATTGCTTTGTATCTACTACCTCAACCATTTTCCGTCTCAGAGTTTGCGCCCCGTCCCTGGCTACAATTGAGTCGAATCGAGTTTGCTATATTTCTCTATATGTTATACAATTGCTAATCGAGTGGCTCTTCACTGTTTTTAATGCATTTTCTACTAGTATTAGACTTCATAGCTGAACTTCAAATGCGATGATTCTTAATTTGTTTTCTGTAGGATGCATCGTCACTAAGTGAGTTTGAGTTAATGGAGTTGATGGATGTTGGATTGGAAGAGGTTATGGCGGCAGTCTTACGCATTAGTGAAATTTCATGTCCACCTTATCAAACTGTAAGTTTATGGGTGAAGAGTATAGGATTTTGGTTTCTATAATTTGTTCGGGCAGCTTATGATGTGCTCGGGAAATGTGGTACATATGCTCTTGATGATTGTTTGGGACTACGAGGCTAGGCTTTGTCGTTGCTGGAGCAGCGAAACCACAATGAGTACCTAGCAGGTCATCTCCCCACTGGCTTAATAGGTCTTGATGAAGCTCTGTGTGGTGGAATACCATTTGGCGTTGTGACTGAGTTTGTTGGTCCTTCAGGGATAGGGAAAACACGAGTATTTTTTAAATAAATGTGATGATTCCATGTGGAGATCGTACTTAAAATATTTTTTGCTCATTCCAGTATGCTGATATTTCTGTCAAGTTGTCTTGGGCTTCAATTGTTGTGCTGGTATTGGCATATCTTCTTGAAGTTCTGCCTGAAGCTTGCTTTGCTTGCATCACTGCCTACTTCTCATGGAGGGTTAGGTGGCCGAGTAATATATATTGATGTGGAATCCAAATTTAGTTCAAGAAGGTATGAAACCTCATGCTAAATCACCACATATTGGCTGAATTTCACTTGTTTCTGCACCTATCTTCAGGATTATAGAAATGGGGCTTAATAGTTTCCCAGAAATATTTAACATGGAAGGCATGGCTCAACAGGTATGCAATTTCCAATGAGTTGTGCTATGTGTCATTGGTTTCAAATTTGTGATGTATTTGATATATCTGAGATATATCATGAATCTTAACCATGTGTTTCAAATCTGTGATGTGTTTAAAATATGGACCTCGTATGATAAGAACTATGTTCTTGATTTGACCGATAAACTTCATGGAACTGGGAGTTATGTTTTTCTCTTGAGTGTAAGGATTCTTGTTGTTGCTTGACTCTATCTATCAATTACCGTTTATAAGACTTTTATATGGCAGATGGCTGGAAGTGTTATTATGCCTTGAATTTGTCTTCTAATTGGGATAGGCATAGGATTATGTTTCCTAATTGGGATAGGCTTATTTTCCTAATTATGATAGGATCTCATGTGTGCCTATTTATATGTGAGTAGAGCACATAATTCTGTGATCGTGATCTTAAATCTGTAACAACAGTCATAATATAATTTGTTTTCCGTTCTTGCCCGTGGACGTAGCCAATTGGCGAACCACGTAAATTCTGTGTCTCTTTACGTTCTTTTCTTTTGTCGATTACATAATTACTCTATTTTGTCACAACAGGAAGAATTCTGGTTCTGCAGCCAGCATCATTATCTGAATTCACCGAAAGGTACAAAAGGTCCATCTATTTGTTAATATCATCTGTACTCTATATTAACTTTATTCACATGGTTTGTGAGAACTATAATTTTCTGAATCACGGATATAAATGAGTAAAAAAGTTCATATAATTAATAAATGAATTTGCCTGAGGGTCCTGACTTATTTTATGTTGACACTAATCTGTTAAATTTTTTTGGTGTTTCTGTCATTCAGTGCAATGCAATGTAATACTTTATCCAAGAAACACTTAAAATTGCCAATCTCCAGAATGGCTGTTCTGAAGGATTATTAAAACTTGTAACTTTATCTTAATCTAAAATTGTAAATTCATGTGCATATTCATGAATGAATCTATGCCCTTACCTCCACTGAATCTGAGTATATATGTCGTTTTCTAGTATGCTCTGAAACTTCTTTGTACCTCAGTATCCACATTTCACTCTGTAGTTAGTTATTTGAATTGTCTGCTATGGGCCAGATAGCATTCTCAGACTTATTCTTCTTGAGGCATCAGAAATTATTTAAATTGCTTATTGGCAAATTTGTTGCAAGTGATTGTGAAGACCTAATTTTGTATGTGGTCTTAGATGCTCTCGGTTATTTAAACCTTTGTTCTTACTTGTGTTTCTCTCAATCGAACTTAAAATGATGATTTACCAGCTTCGAAACTATCCTTTTATTGTACTGTGTTGTCTTTTGTTGACAGCTTGCAGAAATTAAAGGTTTCTCTCCTCCAGCATGATGTAAAGCTGCTTATCATTGACAGCATGACAGCACTCCCTTCTGGGTGATTAATCTTGCTAGGTTATGAGTATTTTTCTTTTAGTTGTCAGTGAACTAAGAGGTTTTGGTTAGACTCTTGTATCATGATGCATATATGCATCACATCACGATTGTGTTGTTAGAAATATAAAAAAAAATCTCATGATTCACTTATCTTTTAAATCATTTTCCTTTTTTGCAGGGAATATGGCCAGGGACCCCCTAAACTAGGTTGGCACATCTCTTTTATCAAGTAGGACTTCTTATATGTGAATTTGATTAATTTAAATCTTTTCTTCGTATTGATACACCACCTTATATTTTGTCATATGCAGGTCCTTAGCAGAATGTTGTCGGATTCCTGTGGTGGTGACCAATCAAGTAAGATCTCAAGTTCGTGATGAAGCCTCCCGATATGTATTCCAAGGTACTACTTTGTGATCTGTAAGCTTCACCAATTATTGGATTCCTTTCATAATCATTATTTTGAAATGCTTTATGAATGAGTTGAGAAGTCATTTGAATTCAGAATAAGTGGATATGTTCATACGAGGGAGCACCACAGTTTCACCAAGTGAGCTCACAGTTTGGTTCAATTTATATTCGTAGATAATGTGTAGGTTTCATTTTATCTATAATGGAAATTAAGGGGTCCATTTTATCTATAATGGAAATTAAGGAGTTTTCTAAAGTAACAGATTGAAATTAGATTAAGCTTTGGGAGTACTTGAATCGTTTTGCAATAGTAATTTCAGTAAGTAAACAAAGCAAATACCTTTTCAAACTGAAACACAGAAGTGCTAGAGGTAAATGAAACGAAAAATAGTCTAATCCTATAAACAATGTATTTGTATAGTTCTTTGTTCATTCTCTTCTTTATAATGAATATTGATATCCTGGTGCAGGGCACGTCAGAGCCGACACTTTAGAAGACACTTCAAAAGTTGAATATCATCTTGTTGCTGCTCTGGGAATTCACTGGGCTCATGCAGTTAGCATACATTTAGTTCTAGAATCTAGATCAGGTATGTTTCATCCTACTGCTAAAATCAGATAAACATACATCTCAGTATATGCTAGTTATTTGGAATCTGGAAATAATGTTTCTCAAAAAGAAGATGGATTCTATGATAGGGTAGTTCACGATCAATCCGATGATGAAATTTCGAAGAGCCCCTACTTTAAACAAGAAGAAGACAATACATTAATTTGGGGAAGGAAAAAGTTAGCAGTGTTTAGTTCAAATTCTAATTGTGTTCTGTCTAACAACATAGTCATGGTCTATGTTTTCAGCAATAATTTGGTCAGAAAGACCTGCTTCCTTTGTGCTTCCCAATGTCTATAGAAACCCCCCAAAAGTCCTGGTCTGATGTGATATCTTATCCATGCTCCAGTTTTAGATCTTAAACCTAAGCTTCTATTCATCCGAAAAAACTAATAGCTATAAGCGAGTGATGTGATATGCATGATGGTCTTATGAAGAGAGGATCATTGTGCTAATAAGGGTCAGTGAACTTTTTCCTGTAACCACTTCCCTCTATACAATGCAAAATGTGACTTCTGGTTTTCTTTTTTCTGTGGTGAAATTGCTCATGTTTCTTTGCCTTTTTTCTTACAGGAAAAAGGCTTATAAAGATAGCAAAATCTTCTATATCTCCATCTCTGGGGTTTTTCTTCAGAATAGATGCATCTGGGATCTCGTTTCTTAACAATGAAGGAGAGGAAATGACTGGTCCGGAAGCAAACTCTATTCATTGCCAAGGTTGATATGAACTTTTCTTCCTCCCTGTATAATCTTGAGGTTGGGGGACACTATTAAAATAAACAAAGTGTCTGATGGGGTTCTGAATTATGTTTTTTTGTGTAATTATGGTGATGGTTCAATGAACACACAATATCTACTAGTTTTTACTAAGCATTGTTTATTTTCTCATTTTCTGAAGAAATCAATCAGATATGTCTCACTAACCTAAGCATGGTGTTTATGTTCTGAATGCAGGCCAGAGTGGTATAATCAACTATGGTCATGAAGCACTGCAATAAGAAACCTAGTATTATAGATGATAAGAGCGAGGTGCAGTCAACTATTTGGCCTCAGTATTGCTTGTAATTTTTTATATCTCTTAAACTCAATAATCTTTTGTTTTCCGTTTGGTTTTTGTGTGATTGAGATGAACTTTCTTATAATGCATCTTGCTATTCCTTTCCACTCTCCCTTAAGTGGAAATATGGCAAGAGTGATGAGAGGATATTACTCGATATTTCAGTGTGTGCATGATAGAGAAGATACAACTTGAATGTTCAAGGAACAATCAAGTTCTCCACAGATACATATTAAAATGGGAAAATAAAACAAGAATGTGTGCAAGTATGAGAGCAGCTTCTTTTTGGCTGTGTGAGATTCTTAGTTTTTATTTCTATTTTTTTTTTGTTTTTATGAAGCATGTGATTTGAAACTGGACA
This sequence comes from Salvia splendens, assembly GCF_004379255.2. Lineage (NCBI taxonomy): Eukaryota > Viridiplantae > Streptophyta > Magnoliopsida > Lamiales > Lamiaceae > Salvia > Salvia splendens. The sequence continues at coordinate 4,847,592 of NC_056039.1, forward strand.
TACTCTTTGATATTACTGGTTTAGCTAAATTTCTATCTATGCATGATAGAAATTCCAAAATCCTTATCTAGGAACCTGTCACCTCCTACTCTAGGGTCCATTATGTTGCAGCTATTTCACACTTCTAATTGGAAATTTGATGTGCTTTCGACTTTTTAATCCAAAGTTATTGGAGTTGTGAGATGCTCGTAAGATATATCCAGTATCCACACAAAAATGCAATGTTTGAAGCTGTTTTTATCATTAATTGCCTCTTCATATCCAACAGGTGATCCCATAATTGTTGCTTCTGTCTCTCCTCATGGATATCATTATGCAAGAAGAGACCAGCCATACGATGTGGATGACTTAATGCTGAAATGCATGATTCTCCTCGTGCAAAGTATTGACCAACTCTAGAACAGACATGTTGAAGGCAATATGATGCACATCTGACTCGTAGAAGTTTTCAAGTGTAACTTAGAATTTACATTTGTTTGAGTTGCAAAATATGTGATGTAGACAAACCATTCTAATATAATCTGTACTCTGAATGATTCAGATCTCTAAACACTGTTAGCATTCTGCATATTGGCTGTTTTGGTCTCAATCAGGGCCTCAAGTAAAGAGAGGTCTTCCGTATTGCTAGTTATCCTTGCTGAAGCGTCACTTTTGATCTTTAGGGGTGAAGGTACCATATTTTCTTACAACTAGAAGAAACTATAATACTGTTTTTTTATAAACTCTCAGTTACATGTATTTTCTCACTATATGTCTACTACATCATATGTACTATTCTTTATCAGGTAATGCATTTAGGAGATATTTCTGTTTGCATATTAATCAACCTTTTATGCTTGGAGCACAGTAAGTTGTGAGACAGGAGAGATCTTTATTTAACTCGAAGTGGCATGAGTGTGAAGTGAAATTAGAATCCACTAAGCTGGTGGATCATGATATTTTTGTGTAAGCTTGCTGATTTATCCTTCCATTTTCCAAGTGCACCACTACAGGTAATGAATTGTCCTGTCTATGACCTATTAGCATCTAAATATAATTCATTACTCTTATCTTCATATGCTGCTTAGTTTACTCAAAATTTTTCCATTACTTATGTTCGACTGCAATTGCTATCTATACATAGGTTGTTGAATATTGATCTTCCAAATGCAAAAATATGTTAAAATTTTACGCTATCTTAATTGTCACATGGTATTAGCGTTTAGTAATGAATTAGTGTTGCCTAAAGAAACTATAAATGATGCGACATATATGTGTACTTACAGAGTAATAGGCCCGGATAGTTTGAAGAAAATAATATTCTGGGACTTAGTATAATGTTAGTTACGTACTTAGTTGTTAGAATCTAGTTAATACATGATAGATCTTGTATAGAGAACTAAACCTTTCGTGCTTGTTCAAGGCCAAAAGAGGTAATAAATGCCTCTCGATATTTACTATGTTACCGAGGTTTGTTAAACACAGCCAGAAAATTGTAAACATGCATACATATTATATATGAGGGCTCACATACACACACTGATATGAACGTGCAACTTGTGTTGTTTAGTACACACTGAGCCACTTGTTGGCATTTCCTATGAGCTTTTATCATTTGGAAATTGTTGATAACTGTGTATTATGGTATGTCTAAATCTGTCTTAGGATTTCTTTGGCTTTCTATAAAAAGATATGATATAAGATGCTGTAAAGGAGAACAAAGATGGATTAAATTATTAGTGGTCCATGTCTTGATTCAGACCGATGCATCAGGCATCGATTTGTTGATACCTTATTTGACATCTTAATCTCCTCGAAGTTTCGATATGTTGCCATATTTTAAGTTTCTGTGATAAAAAAAATAAGTAATGTGCAACTGACACTTTAGGCTTTGTTTAGATGCATTATTGTTGGATACGTTTGTTTCCTAGTGGAATGTGGATTTCCTGCAGTGGCAAGTTGTGATATCTTGTTTTCATCAGATTTGGCATTTTTTTAGGATCATATGTCCTTTTAGAGATATTGCAAGATATTAGGATTACTTATTTTGATATCTTGTCTGTTTTCTTTTCCACTTTCATTGTTTAGAGAATTTATGAACAATGCTAATTCTTAGTGCCAACTAACCATTGAAAAATGTATTAAAAATTGTAGAATTTGGTACAGTTTATATTTAAAGTCATGATTTTCACTTCAAAATTCTGATATTTTAAAGTCCACATTGGTAAAAGACTAATTTTGTTTTTTCAAAGCTGAAAATATTTTATTGGTAAAAGGTGGCTCACAAATTTTTTGTTTGGTCGTATGTTCTATTTAATTAATATTTCATTCGTCTTTTAAATTGTCACACTTGCATCGAGCACAAATTTTAAGAAATGTAATGGAAAGTGAGTTGAAAAAAGTTAGTGGACTACTTTTATATATTAATTTTATAATAAAATGTGAGTTGGAATGCGTTAGTGAAATATGGGGTCCACTATAAAAAATGGTAAAAAATGACATGTGACAAGTTTTGTGGGACAGACGGAAATGGAAAAATGTGACAAATTTGAAAGTTTTCTAAATATGACGTGTTTAGATTTGACTTTATGAGTTTGAGTTGATATCAAATTGATTCGATAATAACTCAATTCGCATAAATTAATAGCCGTAATCACAAGAACATCAAATGAATTTGGCGCTTGAATCACCTCAATAGTACTAGTACTACTTTGATAGATAAAAATTGTATGGTATAAATGGAGAGGATGAAAGAAGTAGATAAGATATAAATAGTGTAGTTTCCATGAATGGCGAAGCACCATCCACGTGTCCTTGCCTAGGCTAGGTCTATACCTCGTACTTAGACACCCCCCCCCCCCCAATACCCCCTACCCCCTAACCTACTTCCTGCCGACAACACCCCAACCCCAAACTAAAAATGAAGAAATTATAAGATTGCTTCATTGGGTTGTACTTTCCTTAAAAATGCATTTTTTCAAACCTAATAGGGTATATACACACAGGGTGCCGAAACGTGGATTTTTTTTGCATTATTGATGGATAATAACTTCTCATCCAACCACCATTATAATAGGTCTTTGGCTCCACAAAATATATTGCGATACCTATTTTGTATTTATAGATTATTTCATTAACTTATAGGAGTAGTATTTTATGTATAATTATGGTATTAGAATTAGTTATTCGGATGTAAGCACGTAGTACATTGTACAATGAATTATAATGAAATTCTCCTATCATTTGTGACAGAAGAATGATGTTAAATTAATTAGTGCAAATACAATGTTTAGAGTCGGCACAAATTATGGTGTTGTAGAAAAGCTGATGATTTATATTTTCTTGTTCTTGTAATTAATAGCAATGACATCTACTTGCGTTATCTAAAAATAATAAACCAAGCTCAAAAATACATCAAGAGATATTTGGGTACAAATTCTAACAAACCTCAACAATTGCAGAATATATAGGAACGAATTTATGTCCTATGAATTACCTTTCCGTTTGGAAAGGTAATTAAACATTAACAAAATTAAGGAAATTGTAAGAATGACCTTAGTTAATTGGTGAAAAATCAAGTGCGTTGGATGCTGGCAATTAAGCTGAACCGTAGATGTGGGGAAATTTAGTGGAGTACATGTGGCAGGTGAAGACTGGTTGAGGGGAAATCGGCAAAATATACGGTAGTTGTGTAGGGCAATCAAAGTGGCCTGAAATACATGTGTAATGTGTTGCCAGATTTGGAAAGTAATATTGGTTAGAAAAAGATGTTTAGGTTGGAGAATTACCTTATCAGGAAGGCATCTCCTTCATTTTATTCACATAGGCTATGCACTTTTTTTCATAATTATTTGTCTTTAACAAGGATTGGGCTTATTTATCTTTATTCTTTGTAAAGAGTTTTGAATTAATATTTGAGGGAAACATTCTTTGACCTTTAACTTTATGCAACTTTGATATAGCAAAAACATCATGCCGAGTGAATTGTATATTCCCCTAAAAAATTTTAATTCCTCTGTTTTTTTAAAATAGAAATCATTTTCATTTCGGTCCATTCTATAGAAATGGAAACGTTCTATTTGAGGAAACTTTTTTTTTTCTCTCTAATGAGGTGAGCCACATTCTTCGCTAATAATACGTTGATCACTTTTTCCTCTCACCTCTCTCATCCTTTAGTGCATTAAAACATGTGTCGTTTCAAAAGTTTCTATTTTAAAAGGAGGGAGTAGTATTATAGTGGAATAGTTGAATATAGTCAATGACCATACACGTCAAAATGATTTGTTGTTGGTGTTTTTTCGTATGTTCAAGAGGACAAATTTAATTAGTTGGACATGATTAAATTATTGTTGCTAATATTTGTAAGTACGAGTTTACATGGATGTCTTATTTTCCTCTTTGGATGCAAAATCTAGTGTTGAATGATAAATGAATTATACTAATTGGTGCTATGTGATGTGTTTTTTTAATAACTGCATTAACATGGCCATTGTAAATCACCGTATTCATTTTGAGTGTGGACGAGAGACCAATGCACGAATCTCAAACAAAAAGAGCACTGTCACATTGGCCTAATCTTCTTTTGTATGCTATCTTTCTCATGAATTCGAATATCATTCAAAATTATGTGTTCAAACTCTCTCATGTGTAACGTGTGTGCAATGATTATGCATCTGTTTCTTTTTGTGATTGCAATTACGTGTCTCCCATGCGTTTAGAGATTAAAAAAATTAAAAATTCCAAGTTTATAATGTCTAAATCTAGAGTTCAATTAAATTTGGACACAAATAAGAGGAAGGCTTAAAGAACCAATGTCATACATCTTGGACATGGGGTGGGGCCCTCAAAAAAGTGCCGAATAAAATCGGATGATCTATAAAATCCCAATTCGCATGTTCTAGGAATCATTCAATAAGTAGTCACATTATTATGTAAAATAATTAAATCTGATAAAATTTTGTGTGTATGGACACGATAAAGGTAACAAGAAATAAAAGACTAATTGGGGTTGAGTTGAAGACTAGGATGGTTGGGATGAAATGTTGCGCCAGAATAATTGATAATTAGTCACAATTATTGGTGAGTATAATCTACTTCACTTTATAAAATGAGCACAAGATTTTATTGGTCATGAAATCCAAGGAGGAGTCAAGATATGCGACTCTGGCAACGTGGGCAGCTCAAGTCCGAGGATTTTTAATTTAAAATAATACTATATAATATACTTTCTGTAATAATTATAAGATAGCAGACAAAGAGAGCTCTTAGGTTTGAAATTAAACTCGTGCTTAATTTCACCCAATCCCAGAAAAAAAGCATATGGGCCCACCAGTAACATCTACACTATTCCGTAATTATTAATTTGGTTAGGGGACATTTTATTCATATGTATAAGTAAGTTGTCGGCTGCATTATTTCTAGTACTACTACATTAAAATATAAAGAGTGATGCTAAATGACCATAATGTGGCCGGCCATAAAGAGTTAATTTAGTCTATTTACATGTATAAAAAAATTAGAATTACCGATATAAACTTATATGTGTGTGAATGAACTTGTGAGTTGATACTTATGTTTGAATTCCATTACGTAAAACACATTAATACCACGAATTACTGTATACGTTGAGCAACAATCAAGAAATGACAGTAGTAACAAGTTGAGCAAAAATTACGAAAGAGCAACACTAACATGTTGAACAATATATAATGAAGATAATATAAAAGTAAAATCAAGTAGTATTAAACTAAAAATTTGAAAAAAAATTAATTTTTTTGTTATTTAATTAATTTATGGCTGGCCATAATGTGACCGCATAGCTTTATTCAAATATAAAATAGATATAAACTGGTATATATTGATCTAGTGATAGTGTGGCTATTTGGCTGATGCTTTAAAATTAAAATTTTCAGATTTGAAATCATCTTAATGTGATACCCCTATTTAAGATTGTTTTTTTAATAATAGAAAATTAAAATTTAGATTTGAAATCTTAAATTATTAAAATAAAATAATGACAGTATTTGAGCATTAGTTACGTTAAAGTTGTCAATTTATGTATAGTCTACTACTTAAAAGTTTTGTTTTGAGATTGTTAAAGACATCTAAATTAGTGGTTATTGATTAATACTCCATAACCAAGATAATCTAGAAAGTATAAATGTAGTAAGTATACTGTATTTATGTCCCACCCATAATGACGCGGACAATCTACATATCAAACTATGCCCAATAATTGAAGACCAATCCCAAAGAGGAAACTCCCAATTATTCTTGATTTTTATTTAAGTAGTGATAGATGTGTATAAATTATGCGTGTATAATTGAATTTTTAGGTATTTTATTAAAAATAATTCATGGATATTATTAATTTAATATAAATAAATGGAGTACTTATTACACACTATCCTTCTACAATATAAATTTTAAAAAGATGAACTTTTCAAATTAAATGTTTACAAATTTAAGAGAAGGTTAACCATTTTATTAGATATTGTATACTAAGTCTTTCATCTCTTTTTATTGCTATAAAATAATACTATAATAAACAATAAAATTATGGATTGTACTATTATATACTACTCCTTATAATAAAGATGCAAGTAGAAACTTTGTATATGTATGAAGTAAGCTATGTTGCTATACTTATATTCACAAATCCTCGCCAAAACAAACAAAAAAAATCATTATTAAGTTCTCCAAATAGACAAATGGTTTAAGCATTTTAACACTTATAATCATGAATTACTATATGTTTACATATAAAATTATTGTATTGGAGTAAAATTACTAGACCACCTCTTATATATAGTCATAAACTTAAAATTGTTCGTGCCAGCTGTTTCAGATTAAGAAGTAATCAACTAAAAAAGAACTAATTGCATCAGAATTAAGTAGGTCTTATAATTTAATTAGCGACAATAGTTAGCTTTTATCATATCAAACTCAAACCACGGATCGGCAGCAATGATAACATATTAATATTTTAATTTAATCCAAACACTTTATCATTATAATAAGTACTTAATCTTTATGGTACTCCTAATTTGTACATTAATGGTAGGTTTATAGTCGAATGCCCAAACTCATTACGTGATCTGCCCTTTTTATACGTAATTTATACAATGGTTTACCTAATTAAAGTTCATTCACGAATATGAATATAAAAAAAAAGTTATATTGGGCGAAAACTTGAAATTCGAGAGATAAACAGTTTTGGTGGAAAAAAAAATGGGAAACGACCAAAACCAAAAGTTTCAGTTATAAGATTCTATAATTTCGATTCGATCATTGTGATAAGGATATGCTGATAATGTTTTTTAAGGTTCTTATAGAATCTTTCATTGACTTTTCTGTGCACAAGAATTCATATTAATTTGTACTTTGATGGTTTGGCGAATTTTTGATGGTGATGAATGCAGGAAAATACAGATCTCGACTCAGAGATTTACGTGGTTCGATTTACTGAGGTAAATCTACGTCCACGGGAAGAAAAGAGGGCAGAGTTGTATTGCTTGATCTGTTTTCTACAGCTTACAATACAGACTTGCTATATGATCTTTTATGTCTAGAGAGCTCCTTTAGAACTTAACCTTTTTCTATCTGATCTAAGTTCTATTTATACATTGAACTAAGATCGTGGCTTGCATCACCACTAATGATGGTTGTGGATGTCGTGGAGGTCATGGAGATCCTGCATGGGTCCACTATCTTGCATGAGATCCTGCATGAGTCCACTATCTCTGTACTTGGTCCACTATCCTGCATGTGATCCTGCATGAGTTGACTATCTTCCAGTTCGGTCGAATACTGAGACCGAACTGCTGAACTATTGCCGAGCAGCTTTAGCCGATCTGAGAGTAGAGCTTGACTGGTCGGCTTTTACCGAGCTGTAGGCTGGGGCCGAACTCTTTGGTAATGCCGAACTGATACTCTTCCTTGGGCTGATGGGCCGTCACTGCTATTGGGCTTGTTTAGTCCGTACCCCATCACTACCCCCCCCCGAAAAGCGAAGTGAATCACTTCGGCGAAGCGAGTCACTTCGTCATTCTGGATAAAGGTACGGGGGAGGCTGACGTCAGGGGACGTGCCTTGCGCGTGACTGCATTAAATGCGACAGTAAAATCCGGCCGTTGAATCCTGAAAAGGTGGGATTCGAAACGGTGCGATGATTTTGAAATCTTCTCCGAATCTGATAAATACGTCCTTTCTTCATCAGTTGAACACTTTTGCTATAGCTTCTTCTGCACTCTATCTCCTTCGCGTAAAAATTTCCTTCCGCTTTCAAGAATTTCTTCAGAATTTCTTCAGATTTTGCAAAGAGTAAGAACCATGTCTTCTTCTTCTTCTTCTGAGTTAGGTAGCGGTAGGAAAGGGGGCAAGGGGTCTTCTAGCCGGAAAGAGTCCGGGGAGAAGACTGTAGAATACTTTCACGGTGTCTTGAGTAAGGACACCGTGATATCTCTACACGAAAAATATCTTCTTCCCGGGGGGAAGGCGGTGGTTCCAGACGATGATCATAGGGCTAACGACCCGCCGGAGGGTTATGCCACCGTTTACGAAGCCTGCTTAGAATGTGGGCTTCGTTTCCCTCTTCCCCCACCTTTTGTAGAGCTTCTTGATTTCTTTCAACTCCCTTTAGGTCAGGTGACTCCGAATTCTTGGAGGCACTTATCGGCCTTTGCTGCCGAACTGCGTAGGCTAGATAAGGATCTGTCTCTGAGGGCAATCCTTAATTTTTTCCAGTTTAAGAGGAAGGGATCTTGGTTTTACCTGATCCCTTTACAGCCTTTTAGGGCCTTCTGCAAAACCAAATGGCCGAAATGGCAAAACCGCTTCTTTTTTTATAATAGGACAGCGGCTCCGGGCTTTCCCTGGAGAGGGCCGAAGTCCGTGATTCCTCATCCTCGGTTAGAACCGTTGGCCGAGCTCGAGGGCGAGCTCAATAAGATTCCTATGATTAGGAAACAGTACTCGGAAACTGAGCTCGTCAAGGGCGACCTCGTGTTCAATATCTCGTCTTCGGACGAAGAAACTGAGGGTGAGGATTTCTTTTTTATGCTTTACTGCTTTAGCGGCGAAAACTAACCTTGCTTTCTTGCTTTTTGGCAGTGTACATGCTGAATAAGATGAGCCGCAAATCCTCCGAGCTTAAGGAGCCGGAGAAAGAGAAGGCTACCAGCTCGGCGCCTGATGCCGAGAAGAATCCGAAGAGGCAAAAGACCTCTTCGGATCCAAAGAAGCCGGAGTCGACTTCGGCAAGTAGGAAGGGGAAGACCCAGAAGCCCCCGAGAGCGCCAGAGAAAGACGTGGTCTTGGCGCCTCCTTCGGAACATATCTGTGAGCCCTTTTTATGGCCCACGAACTTCGCCGAGGTGAATTCTCTTCTTGATTTTCTGGCCTTGCTTTTTTCCTGTATTTTTTGTGGCCCCTCTGTTGACTTTTTGTTTTTTCCATTTTCAGAGGAACGATATGCTCTCCAAGCTCGTCGCCGTCGAACTCTCCAAAGCGTCCAACGACTATGCTGAGATGCAGAGGAAGTTGGCGGCTGCTTGTCACCGGGCCGAGCAGGCTGAGGCAAACTTTGAGAAAGCCAGAGCTGCTAGGATTTCGGCCCAGGATGAAGCTCAGTTTGCCAAAAACCAGCTCGTCATTCAGCGAGAGCAGACAAAACGGAGGGATGCTGCCGCCGTGGTTGCCCAAGGGGAGGTTCTCCGTGCTTTCGCGGAGAAACTCTTTCTGAGCAACCAATTTTCAGCCTTTGTCGGTGATCTGCTGAAACTGATGACCGATAAAGCCGAGCAGGGTCCCGAAGTCATCCTGCCGCTGTACGGCCGAGAGATAGCAGCTCGGCTTCAGAGTCTGCCGGTGCTTGAGGAGCTTGCTTCGTCCTCGGTCCTGCTTTCTGCAGACCAAGTTCGTAGTTGCCGAGCTGACCGCGATGAGAACATGGAGGCTATCTTTGCCTCCATAGGGTCAGTTTCACCCGCTCCAATTTTCCGTGGAGAGGGTGAGACCGAGCAGCATGAGCGGCAGACCGGCGATGAGCAGGCCGAGCAGGAGGCGCAGCAGATCGGCTACGGTGGCGCCGAACAGGCTGGGGAGAGCAGGGAGGCCGAGGCTGAAGCTGAAGCAGACAAGGAGAAGGAAGCTGAACCTCACCGAGAAGGCGGAGACGAAGCTAGCGGAGTATGATTTCGTCTCCCTTCTCTTAGTTTAGTTTCTTCCTTCTTGTAAAACGGCCTTGAAGCCCTTGTGTAGAAAAAAATTTTTCTTATGAATGAAAAAATTCTTCTTTCTGCTCTTGTGTCTTCGTATAGCCTTTCGTACTCTCTTTTACTCCTGTTGTGGTTTACTACCTGCTCAGTAATCTGAAATGCCGAACTGACATAGCTTCTCTATATTCTGAACTCTTAAGGAGCTGGAGGTACTTCACTGGAAGCGGCTGTATTCTTCGGCTTTAGACGAAGCTGAGAAAAGAGCCATAGCTGACCAGGTGAAGAATGACGAACTCTTGGCTCGTTCAGTGAAGCTGGAGGCCGACAATAAGGACTTAGAGTCCGAAAAGAAAGATCTGGAGGCCGAGCTGAATACCGCCGTCGCTGAGAGGACTGCGTATGAGGATTTCATCTGCAGGCGCGGGGGAATGACCATCTCTGAAGTTCAGGAACAAGTTGACGAACTGTGGGAGGAATATAATGTACTCCGGAGGAACAATGCGCTGGAGAGCTCGGCTTGCCAACAAGTCGTGAAATCATTGCGGCGCTGGGCTTCTCGGTACGACATAGTTCTTTCCCGGCGTCCCTCAATTGAGAGATTCCTTAGGCATTTCCCGCCAACAGATGCTAGTACTCCAGCTCAAACCTCTGATTCACTTGCTCAAAACCCTACTCCAAGTCAGCAACGAACTCAGGGACAACCAGAGACGTCAAGTCGAGGACGGACTGAAGTTCGCAGAGGAGCTGTGGTTATGAGTGAGCAAGATCAACAAATGCTTCGTGAAGAGACTCTTCGCCGCCGAGGTGCTAGGGCTTCCCGGGCTCAGAGAAGAGGTGGCAGGTCGATTAGAGCATCTCGTCGACCTGCTTATTCTGCAGCTGCCTGGAACGCCCGAACTCAGCTTCACGAGGATTTTGTGAATAGGTGGCTCAACTTTAGCAACCCTGGACAGTAGAATAGTCCTTTGTAATAGCGTAACGCCATTTTGTAGGGTAGCGGAGTTGTATGCCGAACAAGATTTAAAAAATGAAATCTTCATTTCGCTTCTAACACTGCGTATTAACAGCTCAGCGAAATAATTTCATCGTACTTGTCCTCGGTCTTATGAAGTAAACTTCTTTGACCGGACATGGTCCTCGGTCTTATGAAATAAACTTCTTTGACCGGACTCGTCTTCGGTCTGATGAAATAAACATCTTTGACCGGACTCGTCTTTGGTCTGATGAAATAAACATCTTTGACCGGACTCGTCTTCGGTCTGATGAAATAAACATCTTTGACCGGACTCGTCTTTGGTCTGATGAAATAAACATCTTTGACCGGACTCGTCTTTGGTCTGATGAAGTAAATTTCTTTGACCGGACTAAGCTTGTGTCCTAATTTGGCGAGTTTTATCGCTTGGATCGGACTTTCCCTTGTCCTAATTCGGCGAGTTTTATCGCGTGGATCGGACTATCCATTTGTTGCAGTTCGTTTCAGACGAATTGCTTGTTTTTTAAGCCGAATTGTGGTCTTGTATCCTCCTTAGAAGCTTGGACTCACAATCGTTGGCTTATTGTTGCAGTTCGTTTCAGACGAACTGCTTGTTTTTTAAGCTGAATTGTGGTCTTGTATCCTCCTTAGAAGCTTGGACTCACAATCGTTGGCTTATATATGTTCTAAAAAGGGGATCAGCCTTTGAAGAACAAGATACCTCAGTAACATTTGTAAGAGACGACACGCACATAGACAGACAAAACGCACATAAATAAACAAAACGCACATAAATAAACATGAAACACAAGTAAAAAACAAAGAAAGCACATACCCCTAGGACCGAACTAGACACAAGACTGACTGACCGGACTGTCTCTTACAAATGGAACTTTTTGAGGTTGGAAACGTACCATGTTCGGGGTACTTGTGCTCCTGACACATGAGTCAATTTGTAAGACCCTTTGCCGAGGACTTCTGACACCCGATATGGACCTTCCCATGTGGGTTCGAGTTCGCCCAGCTTTTCTGCTCGGCTTACTTCGTTGTTTCTCAAGACGAGATCTCCCACTTGAAATTGCAGCTTTTTCACCCTTTGGTTATAATACCGGGCTACTTGCTCCTTGTACTTGGCTGCTTTTATGCAGGCCAATTCTCTTCTTTCTTCGGCCAGAAGTAGTTCGGCTCTCAGTCCGTCATCATTCATTTCTGAGGAGAAATTTAGAGTTCGGGGACTGGGTATGCCGATCTCAACCGAAATCACGGCGGGCGGGCGGCTTCTCAGGATTGAGACGTGGCCCCAATCGGTCTTGCACCGGAGTCCTTTGAATCCTTTCAAAAGGAGTTCGGCGAGGATGTCCCTGATCGCCAAAAGGAGTTCGGCGAGGATGTCCCTGATCGCTATGATCGGGCTCCCTCCTGTCTCCTCGGGATGAGCTGTCTAAAGACCGTTTGCGACGGTCTGCCTCATCGGCACGGGAGAACTGGTCCGCAATGTCCCACATCTCTTGAGCTGTTTGCGGACTGCATTCCACGAGCTTTCGGTAGAGAGCTCCGGGTAGGATTCCATTTTGGAATGCCGAAATGACAAGTAGATCATTGAGATCATCTACTTGTAGGCATTCCTTGTGGAACCTCGTCATAAAGTCGCTGATCTTTTCGTCGCGACCTTGACGTGTAGAAAGCAGCTGAGCCGAAGTGCTTCGGGCTTCCGCTTTCTGAAAGAACCTCCTGTGGAAAGCATCCATTAGATCTCGGTAAGATCTAATGCTGCCTTGGGGGAGGCTATCGAACCACCTTCTCGCGTTCCCGATAAGCAGCTCGGGGAACAGCTTGCACATATGGACCTCATTGAGACCCTGGTTCGCCATATTATACTGATAGCGTCCCAGGAAGTCATGAGGATCCACCAACCCGTCATAAGTCATTGACGGTGTCCGGTAGTTCCGCGGCAAAGGAGTTCGGGTGATATCGTCCGAGAACGGAGTCTTTAATGCTCCGTACATGGCGAACCCGACATCTCTTCGGTACGGAGGAGATGGAGTTCTCCTGTGGTTCCGGTACCGAGGAGGAACAGGAACATGTCGGGGTTGAGGATTCTTTCTCCTGGAAGACACGTCACTACTGCGGTAGTGACTTTCATGTCTGGATGAGGAGGGAGAATCCGCCGTTGTCTTCTCCGGCTGTTGGCTCTTCTGCAGGAAGGTTAAGAACTCCTCCTGCTTCTCGGCCAAGAACAGCTTGACAGCTTCATTTAAATCGGGCTGCTGGGAAGACTCGGTGCGATCTCTCCTGGAGTGGCTTGTTCCTTCTTCGTGAGAACCGGAGGTAGATGTCTCCCGAGGCCGTTTTTCAGACCTGCGAGCTGGACTAGCTTCCTCACGGTTATCACGAACGGTATTACGGGTAGTATGTGATCTGGTATGCATTTTTTTGGGGTGGAAAAAGGGTCAAAAATTCGCTTTATCACAAATTTGGTTCTCTGTTTCCCACAGACGGCGCCAGTGATGGTTTGGCGAATTTTTGATGGTGATGAATGCAGGAAAATACAGATCTCGACTCAGAGATTTACGTGGTTCGATTTACTGAGGTAAATCTACGTCCACGGGAAGAAAAGAGGGCAGAGTTGTATTGCTTGATCTGTTTTCTACAGCTTACAATACAGACTTGCTATATGATCTTTTATGTCTAGAGAGCTCCTTTAGAACTTAACCTTTTTCTATCTGATCTAAGTTCTATTTATACATTGAACTAAGATCGTGGCTTGCATCACCACTAATGATGGTTGTGGATGTCGTGGAGGTCATGGAGATCCTGCATGGGTCTACTATCTTGCATGAGATCCTGCATGAGTCCACTATCTCTGTACTTGGTCCACTATCCTGCATGTGATCCTGCATGAGTTGACTATCTTCCAGTTCGGTCGAATACTGAGACCGAACTGCTGAACTATTGCCGAGCAGCTTTAGCCGATCTGAGAGTAGAGCTTGACTGGTCGGCTTTTACCGAGCTGTAGGCTGGGGCCGAACTCTTTGGTAATGCCGAACTGATACTCTTCCTTGGGCTGATGGGCCGTCACTGCTATTGGGCTTGTTTAGTCCGTACCCCATCACACTTCTAGTATATAAGATCATTATAAGTTAATAAAAGGAATAAAAATTATTAATAATCTGATAAGTACACTGTTGAAATTAAAAAAATAACTGTGGTTCATTTAAGAAAAAATCATCAGATTTTTATGTTAATAATCTATATTTACAACCAACGTTTAAAAATTAGTTTCGCATCTAACCCATTCCTTTAAATAGTTATAATAAATAATTTTTAAATATTTTTTTGGAGTATGGAGAAATACGAGTTTAGTACTGTATTTTACAATTGTAATTATTCACAAATTTCTACTAATTAACTATTTTCGAAACTGCTCATAATTTCACTTTGCAATTTTTTATTATTAAAAAAAATATATTTGCATAATTGAACGAATAAGTATTCATGAATTTTTCTAATGTGTTCAAGAAATATGTTATTAATAGTAGTGATTAAGATTAATACCATTTTCCTAACAATGTTTGCACTTTTGATGTAGATAACAACGATTACAATATGTATCTCTTGTTTCTATTACTTGTTCTTTAATTATTTCTCTCTCATTACTCAAATCGCTATCGCAATTGCCAACCGTTCATATTGCAGCTACTTCAAAGGATGTTTCATTGTTTGGAATGTTTATTTGAAATTGTCACATTGTTTAGGTAATCCTCATTTAGGTACCCAATTACTATTTCGTGAATAAAATGACATGTAAATTTTTTTCAACAATCCGAGTAATGCCGTGGCAGCCAAAATTACAGGTCACTTATCTTTGTGGTGATAGACATGTGATGTGTAATGTTTAATGTGCAGTATAGTATTTTTTACTCAGTTTTATCCATTATTATGTGGTCGAAAGTTATAGCAGGTATAGAAATTCATGAGGTCCATCCTAAAATCAATTTGTGAGACAAGGAATGGCTCATAACATATATATATATATAACTATATATATATATATAGTTGCATTAGTGTGCTAACTAATTTATAGTAATAATTAATAACTTTTAATTCTGTTTATTACACAAAGATATAATTATATCAATACAATATGTAAATTTAAATATCAACACAAAGACATAAGTTTATCAACACAAGAAGATTGATAAATTTATGTCTTTTGTGTTGATATTTTTAACATACAAAATTAATATTTAGTTATTACTATAAAAAGTTAGTATTTGATTATATATATATATATATATAGGGAGATGATCAAAATAAAAATGCATTTAAATCCAGAAATGCAGCCCAAATCTTGGCCCTAGGATTAGATGATCTAATGGTCAATAATTAACCAAAAACACGGAAGGTCATAATTAAGCAATTTTAGGTCATATTATAATATTTGAGTTTAATGTCATGCTAAGATCATTTTAGGTCATGCTTTGATAGCATGACCTAAAAATTAACTAACTATGACCTAAAAGTGTCTTACGTATGATATTGTTCTACGTTTCTGTATTTAAATCTAGTTTTGCATAGATCAAAATCCTATATATATATATATATATATATATATATATGGGAGCATTAGGGCATATCTTTAATTAGAGTGCTAACGTACATCCAATCACGTATACAGAAAAATGCAATATACATTTGTCAAGCTGTAAATGCATTTTCGTAGATTGCATTTTAGTTATAAACAAATTGCATTTTATATTGTTGAGTTTTGCATGTTCGCATAAATTGTCTACGATGCAAAATAAATAATATATAAATGCAATCCGTCTATATATAAAATGCAAATAAACAGTCTATATCTAAAACGCAAAACTTAACAATAAAAAATGCAATCGGCATATAACAAAAATGCAATATGCCGAAATTCATCTATAGCTTCTACAAATGTATATTGCATTTTTTTGTATACAATATTGCATTTTTCGTGCCACGTGGTAGCACATGATTGGATGTACATTAGCACTTTAAAACTAGTTAGCATGTTAGTATATCCCTATATATATATAGGATTGTGATCAAGATAGAACCATTCTTAAACGTAGAACAAATGCCAAACGGAGGTCGTTAGATCTTTTAATCCAATGGTGTTGATTTGCACAACAACTTCCCATTACAACCAAAACTATTATTAATGGGTGAATGCAGATAAGTGAAAAAATAAAGCATGCATGGACTCTTCTTCGTTTCATTAATTCTTCCATCAACATGTGAGTTTTTTCACATGTTGAGTCCGGAATGTCGTGAAAACATAGTATATATATATATGGATGTATTCATTTCCTTTTTGTATCTTTTGTTCTTTGTTCTTTTTAATCTCAGCCCCACGATTTTGTCATCCGACGGTTAGATTGGTGCCACGTGTCATTTAATAATACAGATTTTCAGTTGAATAATGCACACCGACTAATAATGCACCATTATAGTGTAATAATGCAGATCATCTGGACCGTTGATGAATGAGATCTAACGGCTCATATTAAGAAGAATAAATGATCTAAGGAATGAATAGGAGAATAACGTTATATATATAAAATTGAAATTAATATATATATATATATATATATATATATATATATATATAGGGATGTATTCATTTCCTTTTCTCATATTTCCTCCTTTTTCCTTCTTGATCTCAGCCGTTGATTTCCTCCATCCAATGGCCTAAATTATAGGCTTTAACCATTAAATTTAATTCAATTAAAATCTGAAAAGGACATAATTGGTAAATACTATTTTGGTTGTTATGGAAACTTCCTTAATTTCCTCCCTTGAAGATCTACACGTTTTTTTTCTTTTCACAGATTGCTCAATTACTTCACCACATCCGATTCAGATAGCGCACCCCACTCACAATTGATCCGAATATGCCGAAGCCGGAAGTTGGATTAATTAGTCAAACAAAAATGGTGGGATCAGAGAATCCTCATAAAATATTCATGTAGTTAGTGAATTAGTCCGCAATCTTACAAACGTGACGGCATACAATTGGAAATCAGAGGTTGTAAATTATTTTCATATCAGTCGCCGATCCCAAACGTTGTTTAGCAGGAAATTCGTCTGGGGTTGCAGCGATTCAACCACAAGACTCTCGCGCTGAGGAAATCATCGTAGATCGCCTGATTGTCGTCGAGCGATAAAGCGAAGTTGTTAGATTTTTTGCCGGCGGAGAGGTTGGTGTAATCGGAGTCCTCGAGAGAGGTGAGGTAGAGCAAAACGCGGATGTAGAAGAGGTTGCGCTAGTGAGTTGAATGGTTCAACTCGGGGAATTTGAAGTACCGGTGAACGTGAACTCGGTCGTCGATCCACATAATGTACACATAATGTACATATTGTATAGTATAATGCGTAGTTTAGTTTCTATAATGCATTATTTGTGATATGTAATGAACATTTATAATGACGCGTTTAATTTAAGTTGTGTCGTATTTCGATGTTTGGCGCACGTTTCTTGTTTTCCCTAAGGGTTTAATAAGTCTAGGGGCTAGGGTTTAGTATGTTCTATGTCTAAAAAATGTTTTCCAAATACACGAGCTGCAGTAATTCGTCTGGGTTGCACATAATGTATATTTAATATAGTATAATGCATAGTTTAGATTCTATAATGCATTATTTCTGATATGTAATGAACATTTATCCTGACCCGTTTAATTTAAGTTGTGCCGTGTGTCGTTGATTGCCGAACGTTTCTTGTTTGCCCTATGGGTTTGACAAGCCTAGGGGTTAGGGTGTAGTATGTTATAAGTCTAAAAAACGTTGTCCAAATACACGAGATGGAGTAATTCGTCTGGGGTTGCACATGCATAATGCGTAGGTATATTTTAAAACAGATATACATAATGTACATATTGTGTAGTATAATGCGTAGTTTAGTTTCTGTAATGCATTATTTGTGGTATGTAATGAACATTTATCCTTACCCGTTTAATTTAGGTTGTGTTGTGTTTCGATGTTTTACGCACGTTTCTTATTTTCCCTAAGGGTTTAACAAGCCTAGGGGCTAGGGTGTAGTATGTTCTAAGTCTAAAAAACGTTGTCCAAGTACACGAGCTGCAGTAATTCATCTCGGGTTGCACATGCATAGCGCGTAGGTATTTTTTAAAACAGATATACATAATGTACATTTTAGTATAGTATAATGCGTAGTTTAGTTTCTGTAATGCATTATTTGTAATATGGAATGAATATTTATCCTGGCCCGTTTAATTTAAGTTGTGCTGTGTTTCGATGTTTGACGCACGTTTCTTGTTTTCCCCAAGGGTTTAACAAGCCTGGGGGCTAGGATCTAGTATGTACAACTGCAACCACGTGATGCATAAACTAGATAAATAATGCATTCAAATAGCCAAATAATGTACAGAATCACTCAAGTAATGAACATACAAATATTGCATTCATTCTTAGACTCATATACAACAACAATCTAAAGATGCATAAAAATGATAAATAATGCATATAAATAGCTAAATAATGTACAAATATTGCATTCACTCTTAGACTCATGTACAAGTTCCGTGACGGCTTCTTTCTTTCATGGAGTTAAACTCTGTATACAATTCAGAATCTCGGTAGGGGTTCGTCGACAATACAAAATCAAGGACCGCCCCAAATCCTATATCAGTGACGGCCCTTTTTTGTCGGGGATTCCGCCGTTTCAGGCAGTCTATGAATTCGGACGGAGTTCGACGGGAGTATAGTCGATCATGCTTTCGCCCTGTAATTGGTCTAGGCTCATCCTGACAACCAGAAGTCCCAGGAGCTATCTCAGCTAATCTCTGTCTGAGTTTTGTTGCAAGCGCAACTGGAATTATGCCATCTACCGCATCTTCTATGTCTACTCTAAGCAGCTTATCTGAAATGACACAAACAACACATCATGAACAGATTATATAGACTGAGTACTGCATATTTAACAACATATTATGCTTAAGGCATAACAAATAATGACTTAAGTATGTTTCTTAACAACCACAGCAATTACCATTACTAATGGTTAACATGCCAACTATAATGCATACATGATGGTACATAATGCACAATTTAAGTTCAATAATGCACCCAAAACTTTTTCTTGAAGCCAGTGTGTATAACACACGGGATACACTACATACACCTATACAATGCATCATATACTTCAACATATGCAATTTTAATCTACATAATGCACTTTATAGCTAGTAAAACCACACCAGCTGAATAATGAATGAATAAAACCCTACCCATAGCAAACACGGTGCATTAACATAAAATAAATGACTTAA
Source organism: Salvia splendens (assembly GCF_004379255.2). NCBI lineage: Eukaryota > Viridiplantae > Streptophyta > Magnoliopsida > Lamiales > Lamiaceae > Salvia > Salvia splendens. The sequence goes on from NC_056039.1 coordinate 4,867,079, forward strand.
GTGTGTTTCTTAACCACCATGGCTAATACCAATAGCAATGCTGAATATTAATACTATAATGCATAGATCTTGGTATATAATGCACAAGCTAAGTCCAATAATGCATATAACTACATGTCTTAAAAATAAATTGTATAACACACAAACTTGATGCACTAGGAACAAATAATGAATAATCCCCCACCCATAATGTAGAAGATAAAGAAAATAATGAACACTGTTGATGCACGTTTAGTCAATTTATATCAAATCATCAATCAGATTCCTCTGTAAAAATCTGTGGCAACAAACCAATACAACCAATGACCAGTGTTAAAACCAACATAATGCATACATAATGATACATAATGCACTGTCTGGCATAAAAAATGCACACTGAATTCTTACGTAGTGTATTCTGGAGCACACTAGACTACATTATGCACAATGTAACACACACAATGAATCTCCAATCACTTAAATAATGCACTAATCTCCAAACACATACATAATGCTTAATATTAATACAATAATGCTTAATATTTATACTATAATGCATACATCTTGGTAAATACTGCACAGGCTAAGTTCAATAATGCATATAACTATAAGTCTTCAAAATACATTGCATAACACACAATACACTGCACCCACCTCTAAAATGCACCATATACTGAAAGGTATGCTATTATTCTTTTAGATAATGCACTACATATTAAATAAGAGTACATCATGATGCAGTAGGAACAAATAATGCATACAAACCTACCCATAATGCAGAAGATAAAGAAAATAATGAACATTGTGGAGGTATCGTCGGGCCTACCCAAAATGAACAAATAATGAATACAAACCTACCCATAATGCACTGTCTGGCCAAAAAAATGCACACGGAATTCTGACATAATGCACATCAAAATACCCCTAAAATGCTAGTTTTACAGCAAGTAATGAAACTAGACATCTAAATAAGGCTATTCATATTCATAAAAGGTGAAAACACAGTCAAGATTATTTCGAACCAATTGACCTCAAAACAATTACCTAAAATGGTCCAGTAAAATCATTTTTACACTGTATTGTGAGCATCAAAGAAACATGCAATTTACAACAAAAATAATACTGAAAAGCACAACCAACGAGTGCAATTTACCTGCTTCCTGTGATGCTTGCGAGCGTGGACGACCTCTTTTTGGCATATTTGATCTGGAATAAACCGAAAGAAATAAGATACCTGAATCGAGACGTTGTAAACCCAACACAATGCCGAGCACTCATAATCGGAGACAACCCTAGACGATTACCTAGTTAATTCCGATATCCTAAAGCCTAGGCATACGCTCAGTTGAATGTTTTCCCTTTACATACCTGCGAGATTTGTTGAATATGGCGTGCAAACACGTCAACGCCGGTCGATTTTGTGGGAGCTGCAACCGCCGTGGAGTGGAATCGACGCAAATTGGTGGCGGAGGCTGTGGCAAGCGAAATGTGGCGGATGTAATTAGGGTTTAGAGAGGGGAAGGAGTGGGGGGAGTCGAGGAGTCTCCTGGAGCAAATAGGAGAAAACTGAAGAGAGGAAGATTGCAAATCGCGTGACATTCGCAATTCCCAAAAAAATGGCAGTTCCAATTTATCAATTTTACTATATTAACCCCATAATGCACAACGAATGGAGCTATAATGCAACGCGGACATAATTAATAAGGATTAACGTGGTCCGTTGATTGGAAGGATCTAACGGTTATTATTAAGAAGAGAAAAGGATCTTAGAGTGGAAAAGGAGAATAGTGTTCCCCTATATATATATATATATATATATATATATATATTAATTTCAATTTTCTTTTGACAATCAATATAGGATACTTATATGTTATTACTAGTTTTAGTTCCCAATTGTCAACAAATGTCTCAATTTTATCCTCAAATTAATTACTCAATCAATTGACATGCTGCCGAATATATATGATAAAAAGTACTATCTCGAGCAACAAACTAGTTAACATAGTAAACTGTGAGTGTATTATCTGAATATTGTGCAAGATGAAGATTTTGTATGTATGAGTGACATATTATAATTTACTTGCTGTGTATTTTAACTTGAAGGTACATTTATATTATGTGCACTTGAAGCTCCTATAGTCTAAGAGCATCTGTAACGCAAGGGGCAGGGCCGCATCTCGCGAGTCCCGGCCCGTCCCGAGCGTTGCACGGAGGAGAGTCACGGCCCAGGCCCGTCCCGGGGCCGCGTTCCCGGCCTGTCGCGCGTCCCGCGTCCCGGCCTGGGACGGCGTTGCACGGTGACGGGCCGCAACTGTAGAGTCCCGGCCCAGCGTTACACGCTCCTCGGGCCGAGCCGCAACCAATTTTTTTTTTAATTCGAAAATTTTTTCTATAAATACTACTCCATTTTCATACACATTCAACTTCATATTCAACTTCAAATCTCTTCCTAGAATTCGAAAAAATGCCTCCACGTCAAAGAATATTCGAAGATCAAATGTCCCGGCGTTAGCAGAGGCGCTACCGGCAATCCAAGAAGAAATCAACAACGAAGTTGAACGCTACCAAGCTGTTATTCAAGCTTGGAACGAACAACAAACCCGGGTACCACGTACCCGGATGTATATTCACCGAGCCGAGAGGAACAACACACTCGCCTCCAAGCCGATCTAATCGAAGAAATTTGGACTCGCACCAATGTTTTCCAGAATTGACGTTATGTTTTTATGTATTTTATTTTCAGTTTTAAAATTTCTATGTTGTAATTTTGCAGTATTCGATGAAATTAAATTTTCCGTGTTATAAATTTCCAGCGTTTTTTATTTTACGAGTTAAATAGGTTGGAGTTGTGAATAGTGTCATTTATTAGTTGCGGCCCGGGCCGCAACCTGCAGGGTTATAGCAGTTGGGGCATGGGCCGCAACTGTAGAGGAATGATGACGTGGAGGGGACTTGGGGCCGGAAATGGGGACGGGGTTAATGATGCCCTAAGAAATTGAGACCTTGTGAACATTTAACGTTGGGTGTGAGATTCCCAAGATTGTTGACATGTGGCAAAATTGTTTTCTAGTCACTTCTATAAAACTTTTGATTTAATCAAGAATTAAAATGTGTTGCACTATGAAGATGCCAGGTCTCCTCTGTCTCCTATTTTATACTCTTCAACAATTGCATATTTACAAGTTTCCTTTGTACGAATTCAAAAGATTACCAACATCATCTATTTGACAATAATTAGGAGTATAAATTTAGGTTTGTCTAAATTAGCCTGAATATAAAATTTATCCTAATTTTGTATTGAGAAGGTACCCTTAATTAAGTTTATCCTAAGCATATGAATGACTGCAAATTCTTGGAAATCATCCAAATAAATTTGAAATAATAATATAGTTGAATCTATGGGACATGACATGTGATCAAACCTACTAAATATATGTTCTAACTTTATAACCAGGAGTCCTAGTTTTATCTCACATTTACATTACCCAGTGTTAATCGAAATGTAATGTTTTTTTTTGTAATGTTAAAACATAACAGGACACGGGAAAATAGAATGGAACAAGATGTCACCTAATATTTAAAAAAATAAAAATAAAAACGTGATTTTATGTAACGTTGAATAAATATAGGAAACCTTTTCTCTTATTTCCGAACCTAAAATTAGGAATCACTGTTTTATGTTTTTTTCCTATAAAATAAATTTATTGCGAGGCCAAAATTGGAAAACTAACGCTGCAATGAACACTATTGGCTGAAAATTGAAATTCCTATTTAAGGATATGTAAAATATTTCTGTACTATTCTATCCATTATTCCTTTTTTCATTCCAATTTATTTGTCCTTTTCTATAAATAAATTTCATTTAAATATTTCCTTAATGTTTCTTAAAATTCATATTGAAAAGAAATGAGAGACGGATAGAAAGAGTAATTGCATTACTAATAAAATAATCATAATTAGAGTCTGACAAAACCAAGAACAGTGGCAGTTGCCCCACTAAGTAACCATTGAACTCAACCAAACGTTAAAATTCAATCTTTGTAATAAAATTAAATATGTGTCGGAACATGTATATAGTATAGAGTCATGAATCGAATCCTGTATTTTCTTGCTACTAATATTCATGCTTGTAGTATTAGTACTACTCCTATTTATTGATCATTTGACTATTCTATCATCTTCTCAAACACTCACCAGCAAACTGCTCCTCCTTTTCTGTTTTCTAGAGAGAGAGAGTTTGCTGCGCCATGATGTTTGATCTCAATCTGAGCGCCGACTGCAACTGGAAGGCGGATCTTTGCCACTCTCCAGCGACGTCCGTTTCTTCGGTCGTGGACGGAGAGACCGCCTCCAGCAACGACGACTCGTGCTCCACACGCGCCGCCGTCACATTGAACTTCGACATCGTCGTCGATCGCGATTGCGGGCTGGTGACGCGGGAGCTTTTCCCGGCGAGTGGACTCGGCGAACCGGTGACTCGGTCAGAGGTACAACCGCCGCAGCAGCAGGTGCAACCGAGGAAGAGCCGCAGGGGGCCCAGGTCGAGAAGCTCCCAGTACAGAGGGGTTACGTTTTATAGAAGAACTGGCAGATGGGAGTCACATATTTGGTACTCCACGTGGAGTAATTCATTTCAGTAGTTCTATTTTTTTTGTAATTTTATTTTATTGATTTTGGTATTTTGATGCAGGGATTGTGGGAAACAAGTTTATTTGGGTATGAACATACATTCCTTAATAACTTTATTAGGTCAAATGTTGATTTATTTGGTTGATGTTGATTGAATTCGGTAATATGTTTGTGTTTAGGTGGATTTGACACTGCTCTTGCCGCTGCTAGGTAACAAAAATTTGATTATTTGTGTATTTTGATGGTTGAATTTGATGTTGAATTTTGTGTTAATGGCATCAGAGCTTATGATAGAGCTGCAATAAAATTCCGCGGTGTGGAAGCCGACATCAACTTCAAGCTCAGTGATTATGAGGAAGATATGAAACAGGTTGAATTTGATTGAAACAATTACTCCCTACAATGTAGAGTAGTACTACTAGAACAATGTGAATGTAGTGATATTGGTATTATGCAGACGAAGAAGATGTCCAAGGAGGAGTTTGTGCAGATACTGCGTCGACATAGCACCGGATTCTCCAGAGGAACCTCCAAATACAGAGGCGTAACGCTTCACAAATGCGGGCGCTGGGAGGCTCGAATGGGCCAGTTTCTCGGCAAGAAGTAAGCCTCACTCTTCCTTCCATTGTGTATGTAATGTATAATATTCCGTGTTTTAGGTAGGAATAGTTGAAAGAAAGTGGTTTGGGGATTGTGTTTTTCATTGCAATTCGGTGCAGGTATATATATCTTGGGCTATTCGACAATGAAGTAGAGGCAGCAAGGTCCTAATTGTCACGATTTTTACTACCATCAAATGTCTTTAACCCCTCAAATCTCTCTCATTCTTCTCTTTCTTTCAGGGCTTATGATAAGGCGGCTATCAAGTGTAACGGTAGGGAAGCTGTCACTAACTTTGAATCGAGCTCATACCACACCGAGATCATGCCAGAATCAAGTAATCTAACACTCTTTCTTCATGCATTTCTTGAGCTTATTGTGTGTTTCAAGTTGTCTCACTTGGTGGTGCTACCGGAGCAGGCTGTCTTGATTTGAACTTGGGGATTTCGACGTCTTCTCCCAAAGAGATTCAGAGTTTTCAGTTCCAGCCTTACCAAGTTCAAAAGGTAATGGCAAACCACATGTCTCTTAACTGGAATGTCATGTGTTCAACATTGTGCTTGTTTTACAGCTCCATGTTGCTGCTACAAGACCGGAGTTGGATGGATTTCCGGTGACATCCCTACACCCGATTCTGTTGCCGGCTCCAAATTATGAGGTGAGGATCCTAGCCAGTTCGGTTTATCTGTTATTTTTTTGGTGTCTGAGACCGTTTGTATCGCCAGGAAAGGGCGGGTCATGGCATGAGTTATAGTTCAGAGGAAGTAGTGAAGTGGGCGTGGCGAATGCATCATGCGACACCAAGTACTGCAGCATCATCAGGATTCTCGTCACCTGTATTCTCAAATTCGACTCCATCCCTCAACCTCTGCTTCTCGTCAAATCCCACCAACGTCTACTCCTCGTCCCAGACCCCGCCATGTTAAATTTTTCTTGGTCTCACCCTTTTGCTCTCATTCTTTTCTTCATTGGGAAATATTGAATACTTTGGTTTGTCAATGGAGGTTTAGTAGTGTTGTTTCTTGATGTTAGAAGAGCACCTCTACCCCTCCCTCCCCCTTTGTATCAAATATATTTCTTTTTACACGATTTTGTAGATGTGAAATGTATAATTATTATACACAACGTTTCATGATCAAATCACTCATTAATTATAAGCTTGAGTATTTTTTCGAAAGTGTTATGTTGGACACTTCTGAATATGATCTCTTTAAAATAGCATGTTGTTAGCACATTCATACAACTAGTGTAGGAAAAAAAAAAACAAAACAAAAGTGTACAACAATTATATATACATAAATTGCACCAAATGAAATAAATAGCATGCACTCGAGACAATCTTAAATATTTGCGACTTTTCAAGCCCTCACAAATTTGTTTCACAAAAACTAATAAAAAGAGTTCACGCAACCAAGATTTTGAAACTTTTGTTTCTGCAAAGAATGAGTGTTTAAGCAATTACAGCCATAAAACTTCCCTCTGCGCAATCAATTATCAACGCGAGCAGACGATAGTAGTAAAGGCATCGCTAATCCGATATCATTCCATCCAATATTCTCTTAGATTGAATCAACAGCACATTGACAACAAACCTAGGGATGTCATGTACACCGTCGCGTAGCCATCAAAACTCCCAAGCCTTATGCTCAGACTCCCTTCAGCTGCAATAATTTACAAGATCACAAAATATTCACTAAAGAAACAATGAAGCATCATATGGGACAAACCATTCTACATCAAGTCATTAACATATTCACATATATGGGTAATGCAAGGAACATGTAGTAGTTTATATCATCCTACATGATCTCATCTCATGTTCGATTCTCCGATAGTGGATAAGTGAAACTGAAAAATTGAGGCAGAAATTGTACCTGTTGGTTTCCAGATCCACATTTGTGATCAGCTGATCCTTTTACCAACCAGAAAGTAGCTTGACAAACTATGCACAACTCACTCCCATTGGCTTACTTGGGAATATTTCCAAATCTTGGCGCACTCGCTAAAGTGAATACAAAGTTGTTTGGTCTTAATTGCCAATTGGTTCGATCAATTTAGGCAGGTTTATCAAAGTCGAATGAAATAATCCCATCTCATGAATTTTGACAACACCATGCCCAAATATCAAATCCTCAAGTCCAATTGTATAGACTGCCTGAATTCGGCATCCGAATATTAGAATCTTCATAACCACCATAGAATTTATTATGACCCAACCTATCATTCCTAATAAGTTCTGCCACGCCCGAATTGTTTCCAGTATGAAACTTGTTCCAGCCATCCCATTGACCATTAGAAGTTATTCCATTCCTTGATTGAGGGAGACTAAATTGGGATAACGGAGACATAGTATTGGCTAGTGTTTGCTCCATTACCCTAGAGGGAATAGAATAACCATCACCAAGAGAAGAAAAACTTTCCCCCAGACTAGTAAATCTTTGGTTCTGATGTGAAGGAAGAGATCTTTGCAAAAGGGATTGGAATTTTGCTTCTTCATATGCACTCAACTGGGAAGAATAACGTATCCCTACGTCATCCATGCCTGAGTTATTGATGCTACCTGGAAGTAAACCTTTGCCAACTGCCAGTATTGCAGGATCTATAAATTCAATATCTCCATTACTAATGGTATTGCCAACTGAGGGTGTCTGATAATTATTTCTCAACAAAGAGGAAGAATCAGCCAAATGATTTCCTGAGAAATAACAAAAATGAGTTAGATTATGCGGATTAGAGCCCCAAACATATAGGAAAAACCTTGAATTTTCCTAACGAACCAGAGCCATAAACATTATCTGTCCTATCATGAGAAGTAAAGCCTGGGGGTGGTGTCCTACTAGGCACTGAAAATCCTGGCGGTGCTGAAACATTAGGTCTCGAAGCTGTTCAAAGGTAAAGAAAATGATTAGGAAGATGACAAATCAATTAAGTGCAGATATACAAGTTGAAAGCAGTGGTAAATTTCTCTTAATAACAAGAAGATGAAATAGGAACGACCTTAAATACCAAATCAACAGGAAACATAAAATCAAGTGCAGTCATTTAGTAGTATTTAAAAAAGACAAGGTACTAATAGATCTATTATATCAGGATGTAGTTGCTCCAAGATGAGTGCCCTTTTGAGTTTCTGAACACATATAACTGGCAATTTGAGATAAGATTATACAAAGCCCAAAGTGCCATATAAGATTACAACTTGATAGAATTACAATATAAAATCGGCCAGAAAAAATTACCAGAATTCATGTTAGGAGACGTATGTGAAGGATTGGCAGCAAAAGTATGGGACTCTAGACCATTGAAACCAGGGAAAGCATAGCGACTATCTAACTTCTCATGCTGCAAGTTATTGCTGTTGGAGAATTCATGGCCAAAGGAGAGCTGGTTAGAACTTCTAGTAAAGTAATCAACAGATTTTCCAAAACCAGATGCGTGGCTCATAGGCTCCTCCTCCCTTGCAAATGAAAACCTTGATTGATTGCTAGTGTGATTTTTCCATGAACCTGGAACTCCAAAAGAACCTTGTTTATCATTTTCACCCAACAACTTAGCAAGGTTCTGAGGTGAAGTAAGTGACTCATCCCATGGATCAAAATCAAGAGACAAAATATTAGATATTATACTGCTCTCCCCCATATCAGAAGAATGTGTGCATAGTTCATCATCATATCTCCCTAGAACTGATCTTTTCTCCTTAGAAGGAAACAAATTTAAATGCTCAGCATTATTAACCTCAGGAGTCTTGAGAATGGGCTCAGAATGTCCAACGGGATAATTGCAACTTCTATCAACAGCCTGACTACATGCTAAAACATCAGCTTTACTATGCTGAGTAGAATTAACATTTGAATCACTTGAAAGATGAGAGGCATGAGAGAAGTTGCTTCTGTTAGGAGCAACCTCAGGATCCTTGAGCCTTTGATTCTCAAAAGACAAAACACCATCTGCGATATCACACAAATCACTTTTCGTTACTCTACTTGGTGTTTCCAATCTAAACTCGGATCTGACATCCATAGGATACAACTCCTCTGTTGTATTTGCAGTTGTTTCAGGCACCTGAGAAGTCACATTTGCTCTTATAAGCTGAGAGTCCCCATCAAAAATCTGGTTTTCTTGGATATGATTAGGTATAAAATGAGATGATTGTACTTTCTCAATTTTCCCAGTGTCCCTGCTTGAAACAAGTCCACCAGAGACCAATGACGAATTAACATCGTTAGTACTGTTATCTGGAAGCTTGGTAGTACATGGGCCATGGGACGATTTCTTTACAGGTGACATAGCTGGATGTGCAGATGTACTGGGACTCTGAGAAGAAATAGCTTTCCCATCAGCATCTGATTCTTTGACCACTGGTCCTAAAGCTTCTATTTCACTTTTACCTTGAGAAACTTCGCTAGCTTTATCAGTAACTGAAATATTTGTAATGTCAAGCTCCAATGAACACAACTGATTTTGGCTCACAGCTGTAGCAGAACAAGCCACAGGCCTATCGTTCAACTCCTGTTCTTTTAATGCCACTTTGGAACATTGAGTAGTGGTATGTAAAGGAAGATTATTGGCAACGCGAGTTCCCCTGATCATGGAAATTAAAAGGTTAAAAACAAGAAGTATGAAATTAGGAATAATACATGAGTTAGTACCATGAGGCTCCAGCAGGAAGAGCAGTAGATCTTCCAGAACTACTATTTGGAGGAGAAACTCTTGCACCGATTACAGTATTCTGATGAACAAATAACAGAAATCACATAATAAAGAAAAACCAAATCCGGTGATCTTAGTAGCAATCACCTCCAAGTCACAATTGAAATTACCAAAAATACAATAAACACAAAGACAGTGGATTATCAAACTACCAAGTACCAAAACCATATACAGGAGGGGAAGTGATCAATCTATCCTAAACTAATTTATGATACTCGATGGATCATAAGCATTCTGATGAGAAATACAACATGAATAGGCACAAAAAACTAATTACATCAACCTGCCGGAAAAACTAGTAAACATACAAGTTATGGGGTGGGAATGATATGAAATAAGAAAACCTTACATTAGTTTTTACAGCAGTTTTATTTATAGGCTTCCCTGAAGAAGCAGAAGTGTTATTGCAGTACTCATCTGCAGGTGGAGGCAACACATATCCAGAACGTCGTTGTGTACTATTTGTGGAGCCAGTAATTTGTTGAACCCTACTCCTTTCCCAAAAAAGTTAAGTGGATCATATGCTTGAGAAAAAATTGTGTGAAGTCAAAGCATTCCGAGACCAAAGTAAAAAACCAAAGAAATATTAACATTTTCTGAGAAGATGATCACAGGTAATTACCAATTTTAAGCTTAAAAGGCACGAGGTAGCTAGATCAAACTCATGAAAAACCCAACAGTTCAACTTAGCTCATATAAAGGACAATTAAGTTTGCTGTTGCATGATAAGAAAATTGTGGGAAGGGACATATGCTAGGAATTGGAGCCAGCCTTTGCAAAGGGAAAATCAAAGATGGGGCTCCCAATGAACCGGATAAATATACGATGGGCAGGACAGTGTGAAGTAAGAATAGCACTGTGACTTGTTAAGACGGGCCATCTAACAGATGGCCACTCTAGTAGATGAGAGTTAAAAAGAAGTTGGAGTCTGCCTACCCAAGATACAAATAAGCCCAAAAACTCATTCTAACCAAATCAGAAGCAGAAAACTGAGATATGAAATATCATCAACTGAAGGAACAGAGGATATATAACAAAATGTTCATGATAAAGAAATAAAATTGAGAGAAAAGAACTGCAAGCAATCAGACATAGAACTACCTTGTGTATGCAGATACCATTTCATCCTTTGGAAAGCTGTCCTCTTGGGATCCAATCTCATGCAAATATAAACAATCGGGATTGGTACATGGCTGGAACACAGAAGAAATTCAATATCAAGAACCACTACGCATAGACCAATACGAATGCATCTTCTGAGCAAGTAAAGTTCAGCAATCTTATGATATTTCCCATCATTTGATTTCGACAAAGCTATAATAGCTGTACCGCATTTCTCAGCCATGCATGACAGTACTTAGTAGTCCCGAAGCATGCCCTGTAACAATTTATAAATATCATAAGATATAACAAGAGATATTAAGTTTAAAGAATGGAAGATGACCATTACCTCAAAGGTTTACCATCCAAGACAAATCCATGCACTGATTGGATACAACGAACAGCTTCCTCCTCCTTTGAATAAGTGATATATCTATGAAATAAAAGAAATCAATAATAAATACAGAATGGATAAACAAAACAGAGAAAGACAAGTAACAATTAAAATGGATAATTAACAACATTGGAAAGATTTGATAAGGCTCAGACAAGAATGAAGATGCAAACAATGTTGTCAAAGATTCACATTATGCAATCGGTAAACATTCTTCAAGTCATATAAGCATCAAATCCAACAGAACTTATAACTCAGGACTCGGGAAATCTTATTGGTATCATAATTAACAATTTCATCTAAAGAGAATTTTGAACTCACACGCTGCATGTATTATTCGTAAATTGTTGTATAGCACCAGAAGTAGTCCGGGAGATAGACACCTTCAATGCCTTTCCATATTGGCCAAAATACTCTCTGGACTGAAGAATCTGCAAAAAAAAATTAGAAAAGAAAAACAATGTCATAAGCAAAGAAACAGGTGCAAGTGAAATGAATAAGGACAGCAAAGGCACCCACATCCTCATCTGCCAAATTCAGCGGCAAGCCCACAACATAAACTAGATTCCTCTGGATGACTCGCACGCTAGCAAGCTGCTTCCTTACTTCAGATGGTTTGTTCCTCCCCCTAGATGACTTAGGCTTTTTCTCCTCATTCATATCTGAAACCAACCTATTCCAAAGATTGAGAGTATTGGATCAGTGAACATCATAAAATACACAAGAATATCACCAAATGGTCAACACAACATTGCTTTAATCACCTTCCACAACTTGCAGTTGTTCCAACAATCTTTTCCTTGTTGTAAGGAGTTCGACATGCTGGGCAGCGCCCTTCCGTCTCATCTTTCTCAGCCATATCCATTATGTGATTCCAGCACCAAACACAAATCTGGACAAATATAGTAAATAACAAATCTCATCTCAATCAAGCAGAAAATTTTAAATACACATGAAACCACAAAGAGCAAGGCTAGGATAAATAATGACGAGTAAAAGAATCTAATGCTGCAAAAGTATAGGTAGCTAACAAATAAATTCAATCCAATCCACAGATTTTGGTAGTGCGCATTATTTATCCACAAGGGAATAACCGGACAATAAAAATGTACGTCTTCATTTGCCAGTGGATAGTCTTATTTTTTCGATAGACCAACGGGGATCCCTCCCTCTAATACTAACAATCATAGGTCCTTTAGCTACGATAAAAAAAATAATATAAGGATGCAAATTACAATTAAGAAAACAAGGGCGGCCAACTTATCATAACAAGACAATGTCATATTATGCAGGTAACAAGTACAGCCTTTTGAGATAATCAAATGAGAGTTGCATTAATGAGAAAGAGAAGAAAAATAGAATGTGCTACCTCATAGCCACACTTGCATGGCTTCAACTGCTGATCAGTCAAATCCATCTCCTCGGCACAGAGCGGGCAAGTTTTGTCTCCTTCGTCACTCATGATGGCCTTCACAAATAATTAAAATTCAGCTCAAAGAAATACTCTATGATTTTAAGGTGACCGACACTAATAACTGCAACTGGAAGCTTAAATTTAACATGCAACAAAATCAGAAAAGTCAAAATTAATAAAACCACAAGGCATATCAATATAGCCAATATGAAAAATAGAGTGAAACAATGTCCAAACACGAAGAGAAAAAAAACTACTTGCAAATTCAACATCAGTTAAAACTCAACCGACTTACAAGTCAAACACTAAACGGATTAAAATCATGAATGAAACTGATTATCATACCAATTAAAATCAAAACAAGATGAAAGTAGACCATAGCGAACAGAATTGAGTCGAGAGAACGCGTGTCCATATAAAATCCCAATAGATAAATTACTAAACAGTCGATTAAACTCAAGGCAACCCGATGAATCAACAAAATTCATTCTTTTTATAATCGAAATAAAAATTTCAACACGATGAATCAACAAAATCCATTCTTTTTATAATCGAAATATAAAATTTCCTAACTTTCATTGAAATTAGGGATCTAAAACGATAACAAGATCGGGGACAAGGCCATACAGCTGATTGGATCCGGGGCAAAAAATTAAGATCACCAATTGAATACCGAAATATAGATATGGAGATATAGATGCAGATAGAAAGAGAGCCACAACTGAGAATTCAGAGAAAATACAGTGTGAGAAAAGTGAAAGGGTCGGCTCGGGTGATGGGAGCTTATACGAGATTGTTTGTTATGGGTCGGGTTCGGATCTCGGGGCTCCAGATTGGGTGCAATGGCGTGGCAGCAATTGGAGCAATGGAGCTCCGATTGAAAAACGGGTGGGTTTTCAGGTTGGTTGGCGGGTTTTATATTAGGGATTATTTGAAGCCCTAATTTTATGTGGTTGTTACATTTAGCCCATTATTTGTGGGACAGATCTAGAATGAGTGGATTTATTTTAATTTCTTTTTGTTAAAGAAAAGCGGTTGTGATGATGTATCTTGAATGATTCGTTTTATTTTATGATATGTTTTATTTCTATTTAAAATTACTGAATATAAATAATTAAGAAATAAAAGTGTATAATTTTGACTCATTTTAGTTTTACTGTATCATTTTTATTTTATTTTCTGATATGATTTTTTTGTATTATTTATATTAAACAAGGAATAATAGTATCTAAAAATAACTACATTTTGACCAAATATTGTTTTACAAATATATTTACAAATTTTTATTGTAAATTCATCTAATTTTAATATGCAATTTGTTACAAATAAATTTAAAAATTTGTCTAATAAATTCATCCAATATTATTATGCAATCTTGGGAGGTTTACGTAGTTTATACATTTATTTATTTAGAATAGCTATATTGCTAACCATAGTTTACACTTACCGTGCAATCTTTGGTTGGTAGGATGGTTTATAGTACATTTGATTTACTTATGGCTCGATTGGTAGGCTATTTAGCCTATTGATGCCCATTCATTGCAGCAAGATCTGTCTCTCCGTTGTCAACTGCGCTACCCCCTACGGGCAATGTTTCTTTTATCAATTGATGCCCATTCATTATATGGTGTTTGGTTGGACTAAGTTAATTTAGGGTTTATTCACTCTTTTTGAGAAATGTATCTCATGCTCTATTTGGGTGATGAATTAGAAAGTACTCTATATTGAATAAATTGTTTTGGAAGAGTTGCAAAAAAGAATAAAACTATGAAAGAAATCGCTGATAAATAAATTTTATGTTGTCATTATTTATATTATTTGGTGTTGAGTTTCTATTGTTTCGTAAAAATTTATACGTGATGTAGAAGATCAACACGTCGATGTTTATGTATATTAGAAATAATAATTTGGTCTAATAATAGTAATTCATACCGTCAAAAATCTTCAATTAGATGTGGAGACGGTTGTTAATAAAATTAATGGAGTAATATCAATATGTCTATATTGAAACAAATGGAGCATCTTGAGCTCACCATTTTATTAAAAATATTAACCATCTCTACAAAAAAAGTCGCGTTTTACTCACGGAATTAGTGACGCAAGACTATCCATCTTTAATTATTGACAGATTTAGTGAGTTTCAGAAATATTTCATTTTAATGATAGTGAGTTAGTGACGGAAGATTCCGTCAGTATATTATTTTATTTTATTTTTACTTGGTTTTTGTAATTTATTATTAGTTGCAGATAATTTCGTCGTTAATTAGATTCGAATTTTTTTTAATTTTAATTTAGTGACGGATATAAGTCTGACACTAAAATTTATTTTATTTTTAGTTTTTTTTTTATAATTTTTTATTTAGTGGCCAACTATTTCGTCATTAAATATATTTGAAATTTGTTATAATTCAATTTAGCGACGAATATAAGTATGACATTATAATTTATTTGTTTTTAATTTTAATCTGATATATTCCATCCACAGATATGTGTCATTTTTTCTAATTCCATGTTAGTGGCGGACATACGTCCGTCAGGAATGATTTCAGAGTTTATATTATTTTATTTATTCTCTTCCCCAGTGAGAAATTATTATTTACTGTTAATAAATCCATTTAACGCTAAACCCTAGCTTTCACTTTTCACTAAACCCCCTGCCTCCCCAAAATTACCTCAGCTCACATGATCGTCCCAATCTCTCCTCCACCACCCATGACCGCCGCTAAATCCAGCGCCCTTCGCCACCTCTCCCGTCCTGTTCCCTCGCCGACGAATCGTTGTTCCTCGTCATCGTCGACTTATCGAGATCCCCAACCTCGCCGCGTCCTACACCAGCGCCAGCCAGTACTTGCATCTCCGCCTCCGCGACCGGCGCACGGTCCTCGACCTATTGCCGGCTCCACAACGGATATCCCCTGCGAGCTGCGGAGAGGCGATGTTGTCGAATTGAGCCCGCCGGTTGGTAGCGGTTTCTATTTTGAAGGAAATTGAGATTGCAAAGTGAGTGATTTTTCAATTTTTTACTTGTTAAAGTAGAATTCTGCAACTTATTGTGAACATCTGTGATTTAAGATTTATGAATTTATTTTCAGATCTGCACGTTTTAGTCTTTTAAAATATTTTACTGAGATTTCTTCGACATATTCTCACGAATATGTATTCATATTTTTTTAGCAGCATTGCGTTGGTGGAAGCTTTTGTATTTGATAAACATGATTAATCATAATTGGGCTATTTAGCTGTCGAAAGTTATGATGAAGATTCAAGGCATGATAGTTTAAATATGATAGACTAATATTTTGCTTTGACTACATTTTTCATTTTTGTTGATTAAAATGGACGTAGTATGCCTTGAAATCCAAATAATCGTAGTGTGTGTTTCTCACAAGGTTTATATAATTTCATCTAATTTATATCTTATAATTTGTTTTATTGTTTAGGTTGCTTTGCACATAACTAATTTGCATCCAGCAAAGTGTTGGCAAATAGAGAAAGGCACACAGAGAGAGATAGGAATGGATTCAATCAGTGCCCCTCAGATGGCTTCCAACTATGATGAAATCTTCATGCAGTGTAGTTTGCAGAAAGCCTGAAGGTTTTTCCTATTTATTTTTGTTCTGTATGTAATATCTATTTTGTCACATCATTTTGATCGGTTGCTGGTTTCAGAATTTCATCATGCATAGTATGGAACCAGGGTGCATGATGTACCCAAGTTATAATATTTGGTAAGCCAATTTTATTTCATTTTGTTGTTTTGTTTATGTTTATACAATATTTTCCAATTGCTTTTATGCTTGTCTTGTAGGGTTCAGCTTATATGGTGCCATTAGGCTATTAAATCCACATATTCCTGGATAAAATTTTCAAAGGGAAGGACACAAAAACTGTAGCTAAGAAGGTACTCCTGATTCTTGTATTCTCTACTTTATTATGTTATTATTTCTGAATCCATCATTCCATTGAATTTCTGGCATTAGTAAGAAATATTTTTGTATGACATTTCTGGTACCTCGAGAAATGAGTAGCCCTAAGTAAATTTAGAAATGAATAATTTTCAGGTGGTGGAGAAACTTACAATTTCACCTTGGAACAACCAGTAGGTGTTTATGATCTACTATGGCTTAGTTATCGAGGGTGAGTTTACATGGCAACTTCTCTAAACTTGCAAATTATGTTGCACATGCATGTTATCAGTAATAGTATAAAAGTTCTCTCACTTTTGAGTACAATTCTATGGTGTTATTCATCTTTAGAAGCTAGGAATAAACATACAACAGGGTAGCAAATACTTCCTGTGTTCTAACTTCTAAGGCACAATGCATACTTATGTAGGCAATATATAATTTACTAATTTGTATCATGTATAACATTTTATTGACTTGTATAGTATATGCTTTGCACAGGGAGACCTTGGATGCATAAAAAATGAAGAAGGAATATCCAATTGTCTTGTATGCGTCGTGAACAGTAAGTGATGTTAAACAATTTGGTTTTAATTTTTGCTATTAATGGTCTATTGGAAAAAAGTTTTTATATTTAAAATACGTGAGTGTGGCTGTAGCAATAGTGAAACCTTTCATCAACTACAGTTGGCAGTGGCGGATCCAGGGGGCAGGTGGGGGCGGTCGCCCCTACCCGACCGTCCGGAAAGCCTAAATTTTTCATTGAATCAAGCCGAAAATAGAATATCCGCCCCCTCCGTAGAGTGTAGAAATATTTTTGTTTTCAATAAATGTCATATAAAATGTAGTAGTTCAATGGTTTGGTTGTTGGATTTTTAACTAAGATGTCTAGGGTTCAATCCTCAACAAAAACATATTTTTTTTCATTTTTTATTTTATCCATTCATATTTCTTCTTATTATCAAAATAATACCTTTAAATACTTTATGTAATCTAAACTTTTACTAAGTTGCATATATTATGTTGTTATATTTATTCTTTAGTTAAAATCATTTTTAATCTTGTGTTAAAGTCTTTTTTATCCTATTGTACTTATAATTTGATCCATGCATCTTAATTATTCTCTATGTAACAAAATAAATATTTTAAATATTTTTGAAATATAAATATTTAGTGCTCTACTTATATCACTTTTGTATATAATATTTACAGTGATTTAAAATGTACATATATTTACAATAATTTTATATTTTAAAATGAATAATACATATTTGCAAGCTAAAGCATGTTTATATTTATATATTTTTTTATTTTAAAATGAATAATACATATTTGCAAGCTGAAGCATGTTTATATTTTATTAATGAAGCTAGTGCTACTTAAATATTAATATAATATTTATTTATTTTATTATTAAAAATAATATTAAATTAAATATTTAATATTTAAATATAAGTTCTGCCCCCGCCATTTTCGGGTCCTAGATCCGCTACTGACAGTTGGGGTCCCTTGCTTAAGAGTAAGGGATGTGTTGCATATTTTAAGTATATCATTAATTTATGAAGGATTATTTGTTCAAGATAAGACGTTGGAGAGAATGGAAAAAATAAACCAAAATAGAATACCAATTTTCTCAGTATGCATGTGTTGTATATACAGATCTGTACGTAATGAAGGTTGATTTGTTTGTCATGAATTTGGCAAATCCAGAGAGATTTAGATTTGCAAGGGAAACATCATTTCAGAGGAGGCACTTGAGCTACTGGACCAAAATGCCACTTCTTTTGTGGAACGTAAGTGATGTTAATTTTCAATATAACAAATTAATAATTAACTAATTCATATTATACTATGTGGATACTGCTTGTAGTTTGACAATGTTCAGTCCCTTGATTTGATATTACAAAAACTTAACAGCAATCATTAAAATTCATATTTATGGTTCTTTTTTTCGTGGATAATGTGCAGGCTGAAAACCAGTTTGGGTGTCTATTGCAGGCTCTGGACATGTGTGCCCCCCTCTCATGGTACGCAATGTAATTTCTCGAACTAAATATTGGTTACAATGCCTATATGAAAAAGATAGTAAAGTAGATGGAGACTTAGCTTGTGAGATTTCAACTTGTTTTATTTGATGTGGTATTAGGATTTCAGCTTGCAGTTCTATGTTTTTCAGTCCATTCAGCTATATAATTGTCCATACTCAAAGATGTCTTTGAAAACTATGTCTGTATTTGGATTTGTTTATTATGAGTTCTATCTATATGAATGTTGCATTGTCTTGTTTTACATCTACACGAGTTCTTTCCACAGGAGGAATTGGTTTCGGGTTGGATGGACTGCTGATGCTATTGGGTGGGGCTAGTACGATCAGGGAACTCATAGGGTTCCCCATGACAACTGCCTGCCGTTGTTACTCGTGCACTGTCGATTTCTCCCTCATTTGTAAGTAGAATTATTTGGTGATGCTCATTGATTTTGCTCACCATTTTCTGATGTATTGCCCAAATAAACGCAGGCCTAATTTTAGTGGAATTTAATATCCAATTTGTTGATTGATGCTCATTAATTTTAATAGTATTATTTTTTTGTCACTGGATGGGCATTAATAATATTTTTTTTACATTTTTTAAAAATTACCGACGGACAAAATCCGTCACTAATGTTTGCATAAGTCAACGTTCAGACAAGAGATTAATGGCGGTTTTTACTATCAGTACTCTGTCAGTAAAGTTTACTGACGGTCATCATTCGTCATAATATTTTTACTGTCAATGTTTATACCGACAGTGATCATTGATCACTAATCTCGTCACTAATCGTGATTAGTGACGGATTTGTCTGGATTACTGACGGAATTTTCCGTCACTAAAACCCGTTTTTTTTGTAGTGCATTGCCTTAATTTTGAAAGTTATACTACTCCCTCCGTCCCTAAAAGTTTATCTCATTTTTCCATTTTCGTCCGTCCCACAAAATTTGTCTCATTTCACTTTTTACCATTATTAACAGTGAAACTAATATTCCACTAACTAATTCTTATTTATATTTTATTATAAAACTAATATATAAAAGTAGGACCTGCATTTTATTAATTTTTTCAATTAACTTTTCATTACATTTTTTAAAATATATGCCGGGTCAAAGTGGGACAGAGGGAGTGGATTACTATTTTGTATGCATCTCATGCAGGAAACAAGCAACTAATAATATATGTTGGCCGTCCAGTGTTTTTTAATTGTTCCTTTTTTTTTTATAATAAACTTCGTGAATTTTGTGTTTTCTAATTGTTCTGTCGCCACATTCGATGTATTTCTCACTTCATAGTTTCCAATTTCCATTACAAAATTATCTTAGGCACCTTCCAAGTCGGCTATGCATGTAGAATTAATGGGTGCGAATGCAATTACTGGGAACTATTTTTTGTATTGAGCAAGAATTAAATTCTGTTGAGATCTACATTTACTGACTATTTCTTGTTGGCTGTATTATAGCAGGAGAAAGGAAATTTAGAGAGAATAAAATAATAGAGATGAAAAGGTAAAAGTGAAAAAATGAGTTACTTTTTATTAAAAAAAAAAGAAAATGAAATGACTCTACTATTATGGAATACTCAAAATAAAAAAAATAATCTATTACTATAAAATGAAAAAAAAAATACTCTGTGAAATGGATGAAGTATATATTGCACGTATTTTGAATTTGATTCTGACGAACTAATAATTTCTTAACTTGGCTGGGAGACATTGTCATTTTTATTCTATGTAGTGATATCATTATTTTGCTTTCAAAAACAATATTTAATTATATGCCCAATTCCACTCAAAATGAATTAATACGAGACATATTTTCAATTATTCCATAACGAACAACAGTATCTTATCCATTTTGGGTTAGAAACATTGAAATAATGAGCTTAACGGATAATCCAAAATCAAGTTGGCCCATCTTAATATTTTCGGTGGCCCAACGCATTTACTCGTATTATTTCAGAAATGAAGAAATATTATTCTACATTGGGAAATTTGCAATACCTTTCATTAGGGCAACAACTTAAAAATAACAATATTCTGATAAAATCCGACATCTTAATCCCAAGATTAACGGTGCATTTATATCTTTGGTGCAAAGTTTCACTTGTATGTAAATTGAGGTACAGCTACATTGACTATATTTGTACTATTGCTAATAATTTTAAGGGCATTTCAGAAAACTTATTATTGATATTTATAATTTATCTATTGAAGATAATTGTTGTCTTTAGCCCTCTCAACCTCAATCATACTACTATATAGTTTGGGCCCTCAACACTACAGGGTATACTTTGGAATTTGGTAGAGTCGGTTTAGCCTTGGATTTATGTGTCCATGGTTTTGTTTGAAAAACAAAATACTACTCAACACATAGGTTAATACTATCAAATTTGCAATTTGCAAATATATCATCGAATGGATTTTTTGAGTACTTGAAAAATTAAGCCGCGATTCGTCATATTAACGATTTAATTGACAATAGTTGATAGTTCAATATATATTTTCTAAAAAAATTGAAAGTTTGTGAGAAGCTACATTTTTTGAAAATATATATGTTAACAAGAAAC
This sequence comes from Salvia splendens, assembly GCF_004379255.2. Classification (NCBI taxonomy): domain Eukaryota; kingdom Viridiplantae; phylum Streptophyta; class Magnoliopsida; order Lamiales; family Lamiaceae; genus Salvia; species Salvia splendens. The sequence goes on from NC_056039.1 coordinate 4,888,409, forward strand.
TTAACACATTTTTTGAAGTTTGTGAGAAGCTACATTTGTAACTTTTGGTACAAAATCTTACACTACGAATAATAAATCTCAAAGTGATCTGAAATTAAATGTCTCAAACTCTCAAAATACTCATCAAGCAATCATCAAAGATTTAAATCAAATGGGCTATATTAACCACTATTTTTGTATAGTCCATTGGTAGTAGGAATTGGTGTTATGGATTTTTTAATTTGATTTGTTTGTTATTTTATTAATTAGTAAGTTATTTAGGTTTGTCTTATTGTCAACATTTATACATGAACGCCTATTAAAGGATTTGGATGTTACAAAAAGAAATTATCGAAATTTATATATCTCTCAATAACTTAACCCAGCATTCTCTTATTTTTTGCCTAACGTCGCTTGTTACATATTATCGGTCATCGGCTTCAATTTGTAGAGTTTGAAAGCAATCGAAGTTTCCCTTATCATATGTTTGTGATTGCATTCGTGTCACCAATGTAAAGCTCTATGGTGACATACTAACATATGTTATTAACAATTTAGGAGTATATTATTTTCAAAATGAACACAATAAAATATTACTCTAAGATAGCAAAAAAATACTACTTCCTTCATTTCATGGAAATATGTCATATTTTCATTTTCATCCGTCTCATAGAAATATGTCATATTCACATTTTCGTCAATCCCATAGAAATAGTCCATATCCATTTATAACAATTTTTTTCTCCTTCTTTTTACTTTATCATATGTGGTTCCACCATCTACTACATAATTTCAATAATTTTTTTCTTTTTTTTCTCTTATTTTACTAATTATGCATTAAAATTTGTGACAAATTTTAAAGGGACTATTTTTATGGGAGAGAGAGAATAATTAAGAAAATTAAACTAGAGTGAAAAGAATATAATCGGTCTCCATCAATCTTTTACTATTAGACACAGTACTGCTTTTCAAAATAGTCGTGCAATATTCATTCTGAATGGTGCTTACATATATTAGCGATGATCGGCATGCCATATCACTTATCAAATAATATGTTAGTTTAAGTTAAAAGCTCATTTATTAAGTGATGTCTCATTACACTTAAAATTTTAATTTAATTACACTAAAAAATCAATCTCAAATTTACGGCCTAAAATGAAAAGTGCGAGTAACATGAGACGGATGGAGTAGTATTTAAATCAAATATATTAACTAAAAAGGCTAGAGTACCAATAAACATAAAAATTAAAGAACATAATAAAATTTTAAAATCGAATGACAGAGGTGGTATTAGTCAGTTGTAATATTACAAATGCAAAAAATAATTCATCAAACGAGATTCAAATTTTCTTGATATACTAAAAAATTCTATTGATACCTTTTAATTTAAGTATAATTTTTTTATAATAATTTAAATTTTACGTTCTTAAATACTTATTTTTGTAGGATTGATTTTATCGTAATTGAGGTTCAATACTATGCATTTTATTTTTAAGTTATTTTTTGCTGTTCATTTTATTTGTAAGTCAATATGATTATTGAGTTCTTAGTGTTTAGAAAACATAAAATATGTTCCCACTCTAAAATTAACATATTAATTTATTATGGTTTTACAAATAAACTAGTACGTTATTTTTCTAGTGATTTCGCAATAATCAAGATTTCGATTATAACTAGTGGCGGACGCAGAAATAAATTATGGGAGGGGCTTCATAGTAAATTTTTTTATCGATATATTCCCTTCATCCTAATAAAGATGATCTCTTCTTTGAGCGTAATGGAATTTTATAAAGTGTTGTTTTATGTATTTAGTGAAGAAAGATAATGAAGCAGATATAAAAGTACTTCTTTTATACAAGTTTGAATGCAGAACGTAGACTAAACGCAAAAGGTCATTTTTAAATAATACGGAGCTCATGATTAGATTGTTTCTCAGTCTTCTTCCCAGATACACTTTCTCCGTCGGCTGCCATTGTTTTAAGTTTTTCTCTGCAATTTTAAATCTCAGCCCCTCCTTCTCGTTAATCTCTCAACAATTTAGACTTCAAAGGCCTTAAACTGGAGAGGGCTAAAGACACATTCTGAAAAAAAATTTAAATTTTGAAATAGAAATATTAAAAAAAAAAAAAGTTGGGAGGGGCTTAAGCCCCTCATGGGTTGTTACTAGGTCCGCCACTGATTATAACATAGGCTGATTTCGACCTCATAATCTTGATATCATGTTCTTTCGATGTTTTTCTTTCGTTGGTAAGTGATTTTGATAGCTGCATGTTTATAAAAAATTGAACTAAATTTCTTGCATATACTGAATTATCGATTAATAGAATGGATATCTTCCACAAATTATTTGTCACATTCATTTCTAATGATTTATTAACCTTTAAATTCGATCAAAAGTTATTTATTAATTCCTATTTAATCATTCTTGAAGTTTGAGCAACCAAAGTATTGATTAACATGTACCCCTCCATCTCAATTTAATTGGGATGAAGAAAGTAGTAAAATAAATTCGTCAAATGGATTTAGTAAAGTTAATTAACATGTACTCTCTCCGTCTCAATTTAGTTGAGATGAAGAAAGTATATAGTCAAATAAATTCAAAATAAATTCGTCCGTGGGTTTAGTAAAGTTAAAAATTGTAGTACTCCAGTCTCCATATACTACTCTTATTATCAGAAATAATAACCTAAGTATTTTGTTATTTCAAATTATTCTTAATTTAAATTCTTACTTATTAAATAATTACATTAATATTTTTATTATAAATTATATAAATAGTATATTCCCAACCTTTTCCAATTTCCACCAACCTTCGTTCACATATTTTATTAAAATTGGCCACTTTATTCACATTTAAGAGAAAAATTGGCCACAAATGAAAACTGGTAATAAATCTTTAATCGTGGACTAATAAGATATCATTATCTTTATAAAGATTCGTGCCTGTACGTGTATGGAAATATATAATTAATAATTTGTTCCATAATTCGCCCACTTTCCACTTTACATCGTATAAATCACATTAATGCAGCACAAAGTGGGGACAGCGGGCCCTACCCTCATTTTCCTATGATCTCGCATTTTCCCACCGGAATCTTATTGCGTTCACACCGTGCTCCGATGTATTTTAAATGAACTGCCTACTTTGCCCTTCTCCACACTGCATAGCATTATTGGATCGATGTTTTCTCTATTTCTATAAGTGGGGGGATTAGAATTTGGTAGTAATAGTATGCCACAATCTCCATTTTCAAATTATCTAGTAGTAATAAACAATTAACCAAGTTGGATTACTGATTCATCGAAGTTGAGATCTTCAATTGAGTTGGAAAAGTTGATTGCATTCTATCGTAGCAAACATGATATACTAAATTATTAAAGAGATGGAATGATGATAAATGATATTTGAACAAAATCACTTATATTAGTAGTACACATTTGAGCATCTTGTCTAAATATATAATAATTTTTCATCCATAAATAATACTCCATATAACTTTTATTTTCTTAAAATTTCTTATGGAATGACAAGAATTGGGTGTGTCATTTAAATACCAACATAATAATAAAAATAAAATCCAATTCACAGCCACAAAATAATCAAACGCTGTGTTACAAAATTGCAAATAATGCTATAAAAAATCATTGAAGTATCAATAGTTCAATATGAATAAATAAAAGAGAAAAAGTTATAAGGAATATTAATATATTATTGAAAATGTAAAAATAATAACTTTTGAAAATGAATCAAAATGCAAAAAAATGAGATTAATTATAAACGGAGATAGATATTCTAAAAAACAATCCTTTATACTAGTACTAAATTCCATATAAAGCACAAATAGCAATTTCACGAGAGTCACCAATCCTATATTGTTTGTTAAATCAAAAGGTCATTTGTGTAATTTAATGTAATTCATAATAAGCCAAAAAGTCCGTCTTCATGCCTTCTCTGCATCACCCAATTTACTGAATTTCTCACCTACCCTTAAAAACATTAAACACCCGCATACTTAGACCGATCTCAGCCGTCCATTTCTAAACACAGCTCAGGCCTTACGATCACCCCGATCCAACGATCAAAAACACATCTTCTAGAAACTTCTCTCTTCTCCCCCCCTCCTTATGTAACTTGTATAGTTATATAAATAATACTCCCACACTCCCAATCCTCAGTTCAGTGCTTGTGTTGGCCACGCTCTCACCATCGTTAGGGTTCATACGTTTTCTCTCTCTACATTTCATTTCCCCGTTCGTTCAGGTACCGAGATTTCCGATCGCGATCTTCCATTTTTGCTCCGATTTATAAGATTTTTCCTGCTCATCGTCGTTGACTTTTGGTGGAGCGATTGTTTTTGTGAACTGCATTTCCAGATTCATCCGTCTGTTAAAATTTTGAAGCGATCGAATGTATTGTTTTCTTTTAATTTTTTTGGTGTGCTGATGTGAGATGATTCCGATTTACAGAGTCCGTGAAAATGGTGAAGAACTACCCAGTTGTGAGCGAGGATTACTTGAAGGCTGTTGACAAATGCAAGAGGAAGCTTAGGGGTCTCATTGCTGAGAAGAACTGCGCTCCTATCATGCTCCGTCTTGCGTAAGTTTTACTACCTTACACTTCGCTTAACTACTTATCAGTATTTTTTTAGATTTTTATTCGATTTGTTTGTAGTATGTACTCTAATATTGTTGCGAGTCGATTTCCATTTTTTTCGTATGGTGAGTTCGGATTACGATTTGAATCAATTTTGTATTGAATAGGTCATCATTTAGAAGTAAATGCCTCTTTTACCGCATCCTCGTTGACATAATACGTTTGGTGAATAGATCCGTGGAGATTTATAATTTAGGTTTTATCCACTAAATTTAGAGATTTTTCGCTAACGAAACTCACCCCTTAGATATTTCCGATTACCCACAACCACAAGTTTGTACTATCAATTATTTAGCGAATCAGTTCTATGATTCATCAGTTTCTATCACCATTTTCCTTGACAAATTTGGTTAAATACTGCCTCTCAGTGTTAAGAGTTTCAATTAAAAAATCATAGTACTATATATTAATATATTGCGTGGACCACTACTGTACCGTGGTTTATTTTATCTTTATTCCGACAACTATATATTTTTTATATATAAATCAAACAAGTCAAGTGAAATAACTATTGCCGAGTTCTGTTCTGCGAATATGCCAATACGGGGTGGGATTTTTTATCTGCTAAAATGTTCGTGAGTCATTCTTGGTGACTATATTTGTTACGTGTGGTTGGAGGAGCTTTCTATAGTTAGTCATATTTACAATTAACAATTTACAATGTTACATCCACTTTTTTAATGATATGCGTCATGCTACATAGTTGGGTGTGCATTTCCCTTTCTATCATAAACCTTTTAGTGATGGGCATAAATTTGTTGCTGTATTGTATAGATGGCACTCTGCTGGTACATTTGATCAGTGCTCAAAGACTGGAGGTCCTTTCGGAACCATGAGATTCGAGGCTGAGCTTGCGCATGGTGCCAACAATGGTCTTGATATTGCTTTGAGACTCTTGGAGCCCATCAGGAAGCAGTTCCCCACCATCTCTTTTGCTGACTTCTACCAGGTAAACTTTATCTTAAGTTGGTATATGTTATACATCAGCACGTGACATTCATCTTTTAAAGGATTTAACAATTATCCTTTTATTTAACCAGTTGGCTGGAGTTGTGGCTGTTGAAGTTACTGGAGGACCTGATGTTCCATTCCACCCAGGAAGGCCGGTTAGTGAAATCTCCCTCCACTGGCTAGTGCCTAGACATTTCAGCCATTTATTTACAGTTTTCTGTGCTGGTGCTTTACATTTTAATGTGCAGTTAGCTATTCTTTACAAGGAATTATCAAACTTGTGTTACTCTTAAATTTACAAAATTTTGGACCTTTTTAGTTATATGGAAACACTACCTTGCATTTTTCTAAGTGCATATGCTCTAAGTTCTGTTGTGTAATTTTTAATATGGTTGATGTTTTAAATCACAGGACAAGGCTGAGTCACCTGTTGAAGGCCGCTTGCCCGATGCTACCAAGGGTAAGCTGAGCATAAATTCTATAGATTTACAGGAAACAACATGAAAACCCATAAAGCAGTATATTTAGTTTCTATTTGTAATTTGTCAGTGTCACAACATTATTTCTAGTGAAACTTATCTAACCCTTTGTTTCAGGATCTGACCACCTGAGGGATGTGTTTACCAAACAAATGGGTCTGACCGATCAGGATATTGTTGCACTCTCTGGTGGCCACACCCTGGTTTGTGTTTGCTACTTGCTTTCCCTGATCATGACATGGGGAATAATATTTGATTGTTTTCTATTTTGATTCTCAGGGAAGATGCCACAAGGAGCGATCTGGATTTGAGGGACCATGGACCTCAAACCCTCTCATCTTCGATAACTCCTACTTCACGTATGACAGAACCACCCCTGAATATGCACAAGTTTATAGTACCCTAATATGTGGCTAGTTTGTAATTTGGATATCTTGTGATTGATAACAGGGAGCTTTTGAGTGGAGAGAAAGAGGGTCTTCTGCAATTGCCAACAGACAAGACTCTTCTCACTGACCCTGGCTTCCGCCCATTTGTTGACAAATATGCTGCGGTTCGTAGAATCTTAGCCGATACTTTTCTGCATTCACAGTAAACTGGGTTTGTAAAATTTTGTTTGTTTGGGTGGATAGGATGAGGATGCGTTCTTTGCGGATTACGCTGTGGCTCACATGAAGCTCTCTGAGCTGGGGTGAGACCTTTTTCCTTGGTTTGGCTCTGTTATTGATACTAGACTTTGATTTTTGATTTAGAGGAAATTTACATTTTCTGTTGATTGCTGCAGATTCGCCGAGGCCTAAGCTGGACAGTGTTGCGGTGCGAGAGTGATGACCTATTTTGTTCAGATTTATGTTCTAATTTTGGGAAAAACATGTTGGATCTGTTTTATGCTTGTTTCAGTGGATGTATTAGTTTTTTTTTGTCATTGTTGCTATCGATAAATGAATGATATGCGGTCATCTCTTTCAGAATATTATCAGTCTCAGCATGCCCTTTTATTGTTTTTAAATATTTAGACTATTTCAATTCATTTTCGTTTTGAATGTTCTACTAGTTCTCCATCTAGTCACAGAACATCAAAATTAACGTTTGTCTTAATATTGTCTAAATACAACTCTCATTTCGTTTTTAACTCGCGGTAAAACTTGAGATTATTATTATAGATAGTTGAAATTTAAAAGTTACCACAAGTTTAATTTTGTATTGTAGCCAATTTATAGAAATCAGGATATATATTATGCTAATGTATTGTTTCAATTCATAGAAATAAGTATAAATATTATACTAGCACTATATATGTAGCCAATTTACCGAAATCAAGACTAAAATTGCCCATATACATTGATTGAAATTTACCACTACATAACATTTTGAATGTACCATTAATTAAATTTTACCTGTACCTTCGGTACAGATGAGATTATTTATGATTAGTAGGATTAGTAAGAGCATATAAGTCAAGTAAGGTCAATTCAGATGGAGTAGAATTTATTACTGTACAAAAATTAAATTGGTGATAAAATGAATCGATTTCCACTATTAATTTTAAGAACTATCTTATTACTATTATTTAGTCAAATTACCAATCAATTATTACTACAACATTTGAAATTTTCAACTTGTTAATTGAAAACATAAACTTCATTTATCCATGATCGCCATATTTGACGTCCACAAAACAATACATTATTCTTTTTTTAGAACAATATATTCTTATATTTCAACTTTTTAACAAACATCCTCCATATACTAAAGAAGATATCCTTATCGTACACTTAAATACCTTTCGACTGGTATACAAAAATTTAACGATTATTCGTGCGTTCATTTTCAATTCAATTGTTAAAATTTCGTTCTCATATAGTAGTTGTATAATTCAATCCCAGTTTAGATTCCTTTCGACATTAAAGCGATCAACATATTTCTAAATGATTGTATTCTTCATCCATTATGAACACACCACACCCATCAACTATTCCACTTTTCATTTGATAAAATCCATGTCGACCCAATACTATTTGCCTTTTAAAATGGAAATATAAATTAGATTAACCAGAAACTGAAAGCACGTACGAATGCCATAGCTATGTACAGTATATACTCCGTCTGTTCACAGAAATGTAATCTCATTTTGACATTTTGAGGTGTCTACGAAAAATAGTCCAATTTTTGTCTCGTTCACAAATGAGACTATTTTTCATGTTCTTATCGGTTCTATTGAGAATTTGATAATTTCAAATTGTATTTGGGTTGGGTTCGAATCTGATTCAGATAACCCGTTAATAATTTTTACTCCTTATCATTTTAAATACTTTTTTTTATGGAAAACTTTATAGAGTTAAATTATGTAATTATTCCTTAGTTTTCATAGGTCGTCTTAAGTTATCATATCAGGTTTGTATTGCTATCGTGTTGAGTCGGGTTTATGTTGTTTTTATATGGTGTCAATACAAATCTAATCGTGTAATGTTCAAGTTTAGAATTTTTCAATAACTTATGCTCGAATTTGACCTCAATGCATCGATTGCTATCAATCATTGACTCAAAAGTATATGCTCATTTAAGAAACTATCTCTACAAAACCAATAAAATCATAATAAACAATAGAGAATATAATTTTTTTTATCAACCCATAATAAAAAAAGTTGAGAATAACCCCGACCATTCCACCTATATAATTCCTCAACCTTGAGAAAGTAGTCCTCACATAAAAAAAAAAGAAGCTCCTTTTCTAACAAATATGACATCTTTGCATGGTGGTGGGAACAACACTTCCCTCTCCAGTGATAGAGAAGCACCACCCGTGGCGAAGCCACGTTGGGGTCGGGGGCCCATGGTCCCCCCACCAATTTCTCGTGTACCTATATATTATATATGCAACCTATGCTTTACATGTTATTTCAATGGCGCAGTTGAATGTAGGCGCCATCTTCTGTTTCAGTGCCCCGAGTACTTTTCTCTCTTTTCTTTCTATTTATGCATTATAGTGTGTACTTTTCCCTCTTGCTTTCTATTTTTAGAGCATAATATTTGTTCTCTTTTACACTATTAATAATGATAATTCAAAATCTTTGTCACTTTGTAATAGTTTTCTTCTATAATTATACTTATAATAATAATTCAAAAAATTATTCTATTCAACTACTAGTATTTGTTAAATTTTATATTATTATTTATATTTCTATGGTGGACATTAAAACATCATAAAAAAATTCATTTTCATCCATTATACTTACGTAAAAATCGAAAATATTGATTATTTCAAGCTTTCAACGTCACTTATATCGAACAAACCCTATATCTATTAACCATAACTTGGGTCCCCATCGTAAAAATTCTGGCTTCGTCACTGAGCACCACCACCACCCACAGCCGCCGCCGACCACCGAGGTGGCTGGATCACCACCCCCTTCATCATAGGTACTTCCTCTCACTCTCAATTAAATAATTCCTCCATCTTCAAACTATTTCTTATCATATTTTACTTTATCTTATCCTATCAAACCGACCCATTTTATATTAAACAACATATGCTGGACTAATATTAATTTCTACTTAAATATTATTGGTTGTGATGAGCAGCAACTTATTTGGGCAGACGGTGGCGGCCGGCGGCTGGTCGGCCAATCTTATAGTCTTCCTGATCAACGAGTTCAACATCGATCGCATCGACGCCGCCCAAACAGCAAACGTCGTCAACGGCTGCGTCAACTTCTTCCCTCTCCAAGCCGCCGTCGCCGCTGATTCCCTCTTCGGCTGCTTCTCCGTCATCTGGATTTCCTCTCTCATCTCTCTACTGGTAACAGTTTTATTTTTCCATTTTGGTAAGCCATCAAAATTAGTTATCCTGATTTTTTATTAATAGTAATATTTTAATCATTTCTTCCCTCTCTTTATTTACTTATTTTATTTTAAAATATATGTCTGATTTTTTCATTAATAATACTTCAATTATTTCGTCAGTCTATTTTTCTTAATTTACCGAATTTATTTTAAAACACACGACCAAGACTAATTTTTATGAACGCAGGGACTGATACTTTTCCTGCTAACGGTGGCGGTGGACGGGCTGAAGCCGGGGCCCACGGAGCGAGCGTGGGGAGGCCAATACGCAGTTCTGTATTCCGGCATGATCCTGGCGTCGATTAGGTTAGGCGGAACACGATTCATAATAGCAACGATGGGAGCAAACCAGCTAGCAAAGCAGCAGCAGCGGGCTTTCTTCAATTGGTATTTCTTCAGCATGTACAGCGCTGGCTTCCTATCATCCACAGCCATTGTGTATGTGGAAGACAACGTCGGGTGGCGTTGGGGCTTCCTATCATCCACAGCCATTGTGTATGGTCCTCTAGCATCTTCCTGGGCACCCCAATCGGCTTCCAGCTCAGCCTCACCATCCTCCAAGCCCTCACCTCCTCCGCTGGCTCCATCATCATCTTCTCCTTCCTCTCCACCGCCCTCGTCGACCGCTGCCTCAGGCCGGCCTGGAAGCGCCTCACACCTGGCAACAAGGACCTCACGCCCCTGCAGCTAATAGGGGTCGGCCACGTGTTCAACTTCGCCAGCATGGCACTCTCTGCTGCCGTGGAGTGCAGGAGGCGCTGCCGCCTCAACTCTGTGATGTGGCTGGTGCCGCAGATGGTGGTGGTGGGGCTCGGGGAGGCGTTCCACTTCCCGGGGCAGGTGAGCATGGACAGAATGACATAAATTTTAATGCGTAATTGGTAAAGTGCGAAAGAATGAGAAAAAAATAATTGAAATATTATAGTGGATAGTGAGACCCATAAATGATAAGATTAAAAGAGAAGGGGATGGGGTTTCTATAAATGGATATGGACTATTTCTATAGAACGAGCGAAAAAGGAAATTGAGACTATTTCTAAATATTACTAGTACATAAAAGCCCTTATTAATAATCTATAAATATATTAGTAAGTATTTTTAAATAACATTTTGAAAATATAGTCCCTACTAATGCTTACATTACATCCCTGCCGGCGTGTTTGAAGGGGGTGCAATGCTCGTTGGCGTGGCATTTTACTTGAGCACGGCGGTGGTGGATTTTATGAGGAGGGTTGCTTGATTATGTGTATTGGGTGATGGTGGTGATTGGGGTTGCTAATTTTGGGTATTTTCTTGGTTGTATCACTACAAGAATGGGGAAGTTGTGAGCAAGGATGAGGTAGCATAAGATGATGCTTTTATCAAAATAGGTTAACTTAAGTGTTTTGGTACTTATTTATGAAGAGTGAGTTTAGCTTGTGTTTTGAGGTATTCATGTTTGTAATGTGTCAATGAAATGGTAAGTTTCGGAGCAATCTCATTCTTCCGCACCAAGATTATCGTTTATGAGTGTAATCATTGTTGTTTAGTTTATGTAATTTGAATCTCAGTAATATTATAAGTCAATAAAATAATAGTATGAATTTTAAAAATGAAAATAAATGATGATGTTCTTTAAATATTGGTGGCACTCAATGCTCATATGTAGAAGAAACTCATTGAGTGAGAGATGTATAGTGATGCTTTTAAATAATAATCAAATTAGATTTTTTGATTAATTAATGATTTTGAGCCATCCCATACAGAAATATTTTTAATTAATTCAATTATTATACCATAAATTTTTATAAATGGTAGTTAAATCTTACCATTTTTCTCTCGTCAAAATCATCTTTAAACTTTAATTTTTTATAACTCACTTGATTTAAATTATTTTTTAATAAAAATATATCAAATTAAAGGTAATTTCATAAGGATTCTAATGGGATCTCAATTACATATATTCCGATGATGACATTTTATAATTTTTATTTCAATTTTCGTATATGTTATAAGCATATTTTATATCAATGAATACATAAAAAAGTCTCAATATAATGCATGTACAATATCAATAAAATTGTGTTGATATTTTCTCATACTTATGTTTGTATAAAAAATCATGAAAATTATTATGTTATAATATATTGAATATTTTATCCTTTTATTGACATTTTATCTACTATTTATTCAAATTTGTAAACTTTATCTATATCAAAAAATATATTATAATAAATATTTCGTATCATGTTCAAATATTTTTTAAAATCAATCAAATATCAATATATCTATGTTCTACTCATATCAATATATCAGTATTACACACTTATATAAGTATCAATTTCCTTTCACACAAACATATCAAAAAAAATTCTATCGAATACAATAGTAAATTTTAGTTATTTGTTAACCGATAACCCGACTAACCAAATACTAATTCCTAGAATTATACTCCATCCGTGCCATAAAAATAAGAGCAATGAGTATGACATGAGAATTAAGATAAAATTAATAAAGTAAGTGAAATGAAGAGAATAGTACGTAGTTAAAGTAGAGTTAGTGGAGATAGTGGGACTTACACTATTTAATTGATATAACTTTCCAAAAACAGAATGCACATATTTTTATGGGATAGATGAAAATGGAAAGTGTACATATTTTTATGGGACGGATGGAGTATGTTAGGATATAATAATAAGAGTAATCTTAGATTTGATCACTCCCTATATATACACATATCTTGTTAAATTGCTAACAATACCTTAAATTGATAACTAGTACCAAATCTAGGTTATTCATCTAAAAATAAAAGGCCAAGATCAATTTTCACACGATGTCAACTAGCAGTTATGACAATGTCAACTAGAGTACACACTATGTCAGCTAGTTATTTAACAATGTCAAGCGGGGGTATAAATGGAAATAAAAAATTGTTAGTTATAACTAACTTTTTAGAAATATCTCAAAGCCTCAAACTCATATAACTATCTCGATTATATTTAAACAATTTTGTCACCAAACATATAATTACGGGTAATTTTATAAGTATACTAACAAAATTCTAATTGTATGTTTTGATGATTAAATTTGATAATTTTATTTGAACTTTCAATATTTTAGCAAAAACGATAGCAATTGATCACATTCCTATGTCCCTAAAAAAACACAATTTTATCTTACGATTAGTGTTTCCTATAATACAAACAGTTAGATGATGTTATGTAGTACTACATCATAAGTACTCCTATATATATGAGTGTTCCAAGGTCCAAATTGTTTCTATGTAGGAATGAATGACAGAAGATATTTAAGTCAGTCAGCAATGGAGTTTGCAGAAAAATTTAGTAATACTACATTACTACTACATGATAGCTATGTATTAGTAAGATTACAAAATGCACTATCGTTAAAGGAGGATAGTGAGTGAAGCACTACAAGTTTTCCACATGCATCATTTAATTTAGTGCTTCGCTACCTATTTACTTCACACTGTTTTTGTTTTATGGTGATGAGATGAGAAGAGTCGCAGCTCGCAACTGCTATTAATATATACTTCCCCTCTCCATAAAAAATATCTCAATTTGCTTTTTAATTTGTCCATACAAAAAATGTCACATATCCATATTTGGAAAAAAATTCTCTCAATTTAACTCACAAAATAAAACCTCCTAAAATCTCGTGTCATAACATAAGTATGACATCTGAATTTAACTCACAAATGGAATTATTTTATTTTTCGTTGACAGATGGAATAATAACTTTTTCTGAATGGCGTTTGTTCGAAGAGTACAATAGTTTCCGCATCACTCACCATTCTTCCCCACTAATTATTAGTAATGCATTTCTTTCTTTCTCTGTTTTCTCCTTTTCTTATTACTATTACACAATTTGATCGATATATCTGTAAGTACATAAAGGTGTTAGTTTGATTATAACTAATTATCATATTACAATTTATCTAGAATTTAGTTGTAAGATTATTTATGACGACTAATTATCACATAATTATCCATCTAGGAGTAAGTTGTGAAATTCAAATCAAACACAATACTAATCTCCATTGGCGGACACACATAAGCCTAAGGGAGGGCTTAAGCCCTTCCCAAACTATTTTTATTTTTATTTTGTAGTTGTATAATATTATAATTTTGTTACTATTTTGTGTGAATCAATGTACAAAAGCCCCATACCAAAATGACAAAGTATAAGAAAATTATTATCTCACACAAAATTTGAATATATAGCTCCTACAATGACAATTTTCTGCGTCTGCCCCTGCTAATCTCGAAATATTGCAAACTGAACAACCTCAAAGTATATTTTTTGTTGTACGAGATCTTCTTCTCCACATAAGTTATCCACAAATGATAGGTGTATATTTATTTGTACGCAGTTTAAAAGAGGACCACATACTAAAAAATTGACTGCAAAGAAAATTCTACCTAGCTAATTTCCTCACTACTTCGCATTGTTAAAAAAAAAATACATCATCATACTCTGGAAAATACAATGCTGTGGAAAACTGAACATTTTTCAACATAAGCAGTATAGTCAAGAACTCAACAACTGAAATATTCTAACCTTTCAATATGGAGTTGAATAAAACATTGATACATAGCAATCAGAAGTGTCAGATAACGTGTAGCATCACACTCATATACGTGATTCACTTCTTCGTGCAGAAAGAAGTTTCAGTAATTAACTAGCCTACTAAGTTTCTAGATCAGTAGCTACACTTGCAATCAGAAATTTGAATTTCTGACTAACCTTATCATGTGGTAAAGAATCAGACGCCTCAGTAATTTTCTTCGTGCATTCAAATGGTCCAATCTGATTGTTTTTCCTTTTGACCTGAAAATTATCATACATGATTCAGGAGTGTGAAATTAGTAATTTCTCTGCTAAGGTTCAAAATTAGCAAACATTACGTTTCAACTCAAGTTTTCACGAGGGTGCAATTCCTATCCAATAAGGATCTGCTAGAAGCCTAGAACTAAATATTTCTTTTAGTCATTTTTTGGACCAGCCATGATTTTAACTCATTAATCAACAAAACGCAATAGAAGTCTAGACCTCCACAGACAACATTTATCCCTTATATTCTTGATTTTTCTACCATTTTGAAAATATGTGCATGTTCAGGGTGTTGACACACATCATTAGCTATATTAGATTGCATAGCATCCATAGAATAGATGAAAATCAAATCAATACCGGTGACCATGGGCTTGGCTCAGGTAGAGATTTGTCAGGAGGTGAATTTTGAACCGCCCCACTCTTCCTTGTGAGAATATCCTGCAAATAGTTGCATGACTGAATAGTTAAAAACAAGATATCTAATTGCTAGAATCAACAACTCCATACAAAATTCAAGGAAATGAATTTAAGCAACAGCGGGTAGCATTTTCAAGCCAATTAACCAACAATTTGAGCATCCACAACCTTTAAGCTACCAATATTCATCTTATTTCTTTCAGCAAATACTACACCCTGTACTGACCATTTGTCTAGATTGAAAGACTATGTTCATAATTATGGAATATCCATATTCACTTTTCTTTGATACAAGAGAGAAAAACAGGCTCCACTCATAATCAATCTGGGGGGCATAGGGCATTGCACTGATGAAGCATGAACTTACCTCTCCCGCTGCTTCCATGGCAGCCAACCATTCATCAGAAAATGGTATAGCATTTGGAGGAATAACAAGCAAGAGATTTTTCTTCTCTTCAAGACCATCCCCATGCTTATTTCTGTCAAGCAGATAAACCCACAGATTTTGATCCACGAAAATTTGACATGGAAGATATAAAAGTAAGCAATATGGAAAGAAGCGATAACACTTACTCTGTCAGCAGTGTTGTTTCAACTGTGTCATGGTCCCACTTAGGACGAAGATAACTGAGAGAACTACTAGCATCTTCAGAAACTTCAACCTTATTGGTGTGGGAGAAAGGCGCTTCCTTTGCATCTGCCATACCACCTCCAGTTTCATTTTCATCATCACAAGCTTCAAGTTTTAAAGGTGATTCCTTTGCAGGAGTGGAATTTCTTGAAACTCTTTTCAATATTACATTTTGACCTGTAATAGAATCTTCCACACTCTCAACAGCATTAACGGCAGAGCATACATCAGGAAGATGTTCTGCCTTCATGCAATCATCAGTATAGACAAGATTCTCCGCAACAAACTCATCCCCAGCTAAGGCCAGGCATTCTGATGGTTGAAAGCCGCAATTATCCAACATATCGCTTTCTGATGACTGCACCAGCAACGTCCATGGGTCCTTTGTACCACTAAGGTTGCCGATTTCAGATTCACAATTCTTTAGTGATATTGTTGTGATCAGCTCATTGTTTGCATAACTAACTTGTAAACATGGGACCTTCTCTGTCTTTATACCAGTATCCTCTGGGGACAATTGTGTCGTATTTTGAGGAAGTGGGATATCGTTGCTTTCTATGCTCTGAGTGTCCTGATGAAGACAGTGTGACAGATTTTCACAGTCCACCATTCTGAGAGGTTGTGCTATAGCTGTCTCTTTACCTAGATCGTCTCTTTGTCTATTATCCAGAGATAAAGACAATGGAATCTCAGTGTCAACTATTTTTGATCCATCTTTTCTGTCTGAGACTACATGCAGAAGTTCATCAACATTTTCTTCTTGCTTCGAGTTCTGAAGACACTGTTGTTTCTCAGCCAATAACCTGTCTCTTATGTCCAATTTCCCAATTTGTTTTGACTCTATATCAGTTTGATAAAAATGTTGAACCTGTGGACTTTCACAGGGTTGGCTGGAGTCATTACCAATCTCATGCTTGAATTTCGCATAATTTTTACAGTCCTCAACAGTCGAGGCAAATACAGAATTTGGCATATGGAGCTCTGCTGCGGGGTTGGCTGGACTTCCATTGACAGTCTCCCCCCATTCCAAAGCTTTCACACTTCCCCTGCAGTAAATTACTTGCTGGGACACATCCATTTGCTCACCCGCTATTTCCTTTTCACTAGAACTGTTCGAGTCAGTTCTTTCATTCTCACCAAGAGAATTAATTAATGGGTTAGTTTTCTCTAAGTGAGCTTCATGGGAATCTATTTTGCTGATTTCTCTGCAATCACTTTGCATTGCCGGAATATTTTGCATTCTGTCATAAAATCTATCTGTGTATTGTGTGGAATCACTATCCATCTGTGCATTATGTAGAATCGCCAGAATATTTTTCTTGTCATATTGTTCATCAACTGCACTTGATGTTTGAGATTCCAAAATAGCAGAATTCTGTTTAGATCCCAGTTCTGCATTTCTCCATTCAATTCCACATGATTCACCTTTTACACGACAATCATCTATAGCATTATTGAGAATTGCTTGTTCACAACTTCCATTTTGTGAAGGAACTTCAATGCCAATCTTCCGCGATTCAGCGTCCCCATGAGATCCCTTCACAGGCATTGTTTTCTTGAGAGGACCCTGAATTTGTTCAAAACAATTATAATTGTGTCAAAGAATCTTATCTCATCAGCAATGGGCTGAGAGTTAAAATTTTAGAAATGACATTCAATCCCACCTCCACGTTTGGTTTCACTAAATCAGAATCACAGACATGAGCTGCTGTAGTAGACTCTGATCGGGATATTCCCTTACTCCTGCTGATTATGCTATCTGAAACCGCATCATGCGACTTGGTTGTTATGCTCAAGTTGCCTTGCAACCTCAAACTTCCAGGATTCCGTGACGAATTAAAGTATGACTCAGTATCGCGTGATGGCAAATTCCGGAATACAGAAGGTTTAGGCTGCATCAGCTAAGAGAATTAGCAATACAATAGGAAGCAAATATGGAGTAATACTTCTCTATTCGATTTTCAAGCTCTACTATATAACCGAAGTCAAAACTACCTGACTGAAGAATGACAAAGATGGTGATGGCATTCTCAGAGCCGAAGGCCTCATCGTTTGATTTTGCAAAGGATGCAAAATTTTAGCATTATTTTGAGCATTCTGAGAAAAAGTTGCTGAATCATATCGTTGGCTCTCACATGAATTCTCTGGCCCGATTTGAGTCAAATTACTTGGAGTCGTCTTTGGAGCGGAACTATACGCTTTGCCAATTGTCACTAGACTTGTATTGATGGATAAATTCCTATTGAATGATGAGAAGTCCTGCAATATTAACATCATATAAAGTTTGAAGGAAGTAATCCAGCAGAATGGCAAGGTTAGTGGAAGCTGCTGCCAATGTTTCTAGCTGAATGCAGTGAACTAGTTGAAGCAGTTTTGATATCACGAGTTTCTATATATAGCAGTCACGTTTTTACCAAATTTCCATCTGAATGGTTGGCTGATTGAGGAATATCAGCTCTTGATGCGTTGTGAGTGTCATTACAAATTTTAGGGGAGCTCTTTGGTTCCGCGTCTCTCTGTATGCTCAAATCTACATGAGGAAAATAGAAGTGAGATATTGTGCACCATACTTCTACATAGAAAGATTTACCAATACTTGAAAGTTTCTAAATGACCAAAGCAAATTATCCAGTATTCAAGGGGATAAACAGAATGAAGACGAACATAGCTGTTCTAGACTTTTCAGAAAAAATTATCAAACACAAGTGAGATTCGATATGCAGTTACCTGGTTGAGTTATCCGATTGTGCTTAACATGGCTCCCTCTGGGTATAGTACTCCTAATTGTAGTACAAGCTGGACTGAGGCTTGGCTTCAAGCCAGGAACTTTGGGCAGCTTTGATTCCTTGCTTGTAGTTTTCTCGACACTTGCATTTGCCGGCCTTTTTAATGTACATAGATATTAAGGATAATGTACTTCAAACTTTTGTCAGGAAATGAGTGGTGAAAGTAAGAAATATTCTAGATTCAATATGCACTATAACCAAAGGATATGATGGTGAAGGTATAGGTCGAGGGCAGTCGATATATTTTGACCGAAGTTTGATGCCTGAATTAGTTGACAATTTCTGTAAAGCCTGAAAGACCAATAGAATTAGAAAGCCAACTACCAACCATTAGAAAGAGAAAAATGATCTAGTGATAACTGACCAGAGAAGTTGATGTTGTATGGTTGGAGGAAGAGAAATCAAGCATTGGTGATGACTGATAATTTTCCTTATATTTACGCAAGTTTTCATCTTGGCCGGAACTAATAGGAGTACCTTCGCTTATGAAAGGCAATCCAGCTCTACAAGATGCACCACTTATGGCAGAGAGTTCTAGGGGATCCAATACACCTAAGGAGAGAACAAAGGGATCAAAAGTATTGCCTCATTCCTAGGGCATGCAAACTTATGTAATTTATACTATTAAGAATAGTTTCTGTGGAAAATTAGATAGATGCATAGTAAAACTGCTCACCTTCTTCAATTGAAAAGGCTCTGTCCCATGCTAGACTTTTCCGCAAATTACATTTCCCTCCCTTTTTCCTCTTTTTCATCTGCTGTGGCTCCAAACAAAGGCTTGAAGTTCCAGATTTGTTTACATTGATATTATCCTTGGAACAGCTCCTCTCTTTAGATATGGAACAAGGGGCATTTTCTAAAGCATCTGCAAGATGGAAGAAAAGGTAATGGATAAACAAACAAGCAGAGTAAGAAGCCTATATCATCTTAATACCGTACACAGAAGCATATATAAGCTTAAATCCATACATAGAATACAAATTATTAAATTCCACTATCAATTTATGAGTGATTATTTATGTAAAACACCACAATTTTCCATCATTGCAATAAGTTTCGACCTAATCTTTTCCTCCACAAATGGAAGCAGGAAATGAGAAATCGATCAAGGTCTCGATCATCACAATCCAAGTGAAAGGAACACACAAATACAGACGAAGCAATTAGCGACTCTCATAAACGAATATGTATAAACTGAAACCCTGACACTTATAAGATACTATTGCATCGGGATCAAAATTGGCAAAATCCGCATTTGGAAGCGAGAAGGAAATGCAGGAAAAAAGGTACAGAAAACGGAAATCTGACCGGCGGAGGGCGCACGCGTCGCGGTGCGGACTGTGAGTCGATTTTTGGAATCCGAGCGCATGTTTGCCCTACTTCCTGCGGCGCGTTGACGGAGCGAAACTGATAAGCTAAGAGATTATTCATAAAATGTAACGTGGATTCAGGAATTGTTGGAAGGAGAAGAAGTGCGATTTCCAGGTCCCGCCCCGGTATGCAAAGTTTGAACTCTGCGAACTGATTTTCAAAATGAAGGCAGGCGGTAATCTCAACAGTGAAGCGCGTGCTGTTACTTGCCTAGCGTATTTGTACGGTTGTACCGTTGCTCTGTCACAGGATGAGGATATAGAGATTGATAAACATATTTTCAAAATGTTTTATTAAATATATAATTATGGGATTTATACTTATTTATTTATACTTTATCTTACATAATACTTGTTCATGAGTACTAGCCTAGATGGAAATATTCATAATTTAATTAGTTGAATATATAACTAAATGAATAATTTGATAATCACATATTTTAATGCAGAATTAATAAAAATTAGTAGCAGAAGATAGATAGAATAAAAAATATTTAAGCATTGTTAGTAAATAACTGAGTCCATCTCTCATTAGAAAAAACAACTTATTGAAGGAAAGTGGATTATTTTTAGGGATGGATCGAAAAGTAAATTATTTTTTGGGGTCTGATGGATTGTATCATACTATGAAACATGCATATTTTCATTGATTGAATATAAACTATGTTACGTGAATCGGTGAATAATTAAAAATACTAGTACCATTACATGGCACTATGTTTATTGTAGAATAACAAGAAAAGGCAGACAACGAAAACCTTTGAAGAATTCGAAGACCATAAATAATTTATTTAATAAGAGCAAAAAAAGATAAACCAAAATGGTGTGGTTACATAGTCTACATGAATTCAAGCAATGGTTTCTGTATAAAAAGTTGTACAAATATGGGTGTTGTTAAGAACAAAAAAAGGCTGACAATCTACGTATAGAAGGTCCTTCTTTACACCTTAATCCCCTAATCCCGCGAGAGGCTTTGCATCTAAAGAATTTTTGAGTCAAGGCTCACAATTAGAACTCTAATATAAACTATTAGTATCATGTTAAAGAAACAAGCAAACGACTCTCCACACACCATACTATTATCATCATCATCGCCTGTCACGACTGCAAAATTTCTTCCTCTTCCTGCTGCCTCAAAAAAAATGGGAAAAAAGGACTACTCATCTTCATCTGTTAGTGAGGCAAAGGAGAAAGGCTTGAACTTATATCCATCCCCACTGTAAAATTTGTTTTGAAACTCCACCCAGTGTAGACGTAAGGCGTGGAGGAATGCACTTAGAGTTTCCATCATAAGTAGTATGAATGCCGTTGCAAATGCAAAAACTGCCAGCCCTACTAGGCGTATCATGAAATTGTTGTACCTGCATCATTACATTAGCATCAGAAAAAGTTTACAGGGCAAATATTTGAGATGAAGCATACTATGTTATGCTAGCAAGTTAATTTGGAATCCGAAACACTAGAGTTAAGCAATTTGTTCAATCTTATACGCTATGCAGGAACTTACCCCCAGGCAAGCAGGAGAACCTTCTCGTAGAAAACAGTTGATAATTCTGAGTGGGCCAAACTGTTACAAAACAAGGATTACAATTACAATATGGAACTAAGCCATTGAGGAATAATAAGCACAACATGTTAGAATCAGTCTACCTCAGTGCCCACAGACGAAGATATGATGCAGTATTAGAAACTGCACCCAGTACAAACTCAATCGAATGTATCATTTGATGAACAAAGACCTCACTAAAGTTGAACTCCTCTTCACCATGAGGGTGTCTTGCAGAATCAGGCTCCTCGTCACTGTACATGTCAGAGGTCCCAAGAATTCCATATGCTCGGCCTTGGAATCTCTTAGTTAAGCATAAGAAATATGACAATGTTAGTCAAGCCTCAAAGGTTCCAAGATGCGCAGGAACTACAATAGTCTGGTTGAATGTAAGACAGGCTAAGGTATAACACACACAATTTTGTTGCTCCCTTCATTTATTATTATTATTTTAAATATTTTTTTTGGGGGGGGGGAGTAAAACTGGAAGATAGAAGATAGGCTGCAGCAGTGGTGCCAGTGAAAGAAGGAGACTACGGAGTACAATTTTAAAGAATAACTGCAAACAAAAAAAACTGCAGATTTCAGAGGAAATCATTTCCAAACTTTACCAGGACGGGCAAGGTAAAGATATGAAAAGCAGTTTAAGGAAAATAACATAAACAATGAGTGCATGGGCTACCTCAGTATGAAGTCTCTTTAAAATAAAGGGTTTTGGAAATAGCATCCACGGGACAGCAATAACAGCTACGAGCAATAATATAACCTGTTAAATATTTCAGTGATCTACATTGGTTAAACTTTATTTTATTGTATATACACACATAGCAAAATCAAAGAAAGACTGAATATTAGTCATGCCTGAAGCACACCCTGACCCCAAAACAGCTTATTCTCCCCCAAATCTTCAAAGGGGCTCAAGAACATATAGATCATCACATGATACAAATCTGCTTGAGAACCGGTGCACCATTTGATAATAATGAGAAGAGAAAGATATCCAAAAAGGCTGTTAAGGAAGATCATCTGCGGCACAAATTGGTACCTGGTACCAAAGCAAAACATATTTACCATCTATAACCAGCAGATTATTGAATGATTGCCAACATGTATGGAAGAGGGAGAGGGAGCGGGAGAGGGAGAGAGAGAGAGAGAGAGATCATACTTGATATCAATTGAGTTCTTGAAGAAGCGTGCATTGAAGTAACTTATTATAATTCCTAAATTCATCTGTGACACACCAAACAAAATAGACATTTTCATCTTGAGAGAGTTTAAGAAAGGCAGCTCAGAACGACTTCCACGCCAACTTGGGTCCACGCCAAATGGATATGTATCTCCAACTTTAATTAAACCGATTGTACCTGCTTCGCTGATAAGGCGTAACGAGGAGCACGAGAATGAGATTGCAAAATTTTCAAGTACAAAGACCAACATGACTTATAAAAAAGGATTAATTCTTAATGATGGTCAAAGTATATGGCAGTGATCCCAAAGGAGGGGCAGGCAATTATTAGAAAGAGCTACGGAGTTTCCTAAAAAATTTACATGGTCTGATGGGATCTAGAAAACAAAACTTCAGAAGCCTGTTTCCTGAGATACGCAAACTCCATTTACTAATTTGAAATATGGATACTATATGATTGCTTAGACTACATGAAAATAAAAATGACACCTATATAGACCAGGATCATTTAACTATATTTCGAAATACATTTCACAAAAGTAAATGCTTTTGACACGTGTATAAGCTAAATTCTGAAAAGAGAGTCAGTTGTCTTAATAGACCTGAATTGTTTATCAAAGCCTGCTGCATGAAAAACTTCATAACCTTATAGCTATCAGATTCTAAACCAAGGAAGCATATTAAGTGTTCAGCTCTCGATACATCAATCTCAATCTTTTCTCAGAGAAATGAAACTGCTGATTCTTACCTGCATGTAGCATCTCTGCATTTGTAGGCAGAACTACCGAATATGTGAAAAGGAACAGAAAAGAATTCATTGTATATAAATCCACAGTAGATTGAAAACAGAGACATCAGAAGGAGGACATATCGACCGCCAAATAGCATCTCCATAAAGCTGCCGAGTTTCTGGTAGAAAAAAATAAATTAGGAAGAAGAAAGCAGATGAAAAATAGTCACGTGTAAGCCAATGAAGCAGAAGACACATTGCTGAAGATAACTTTTCCTGGCCATCGTAAATATGTAAAAACTTGTGGGGGGTCAATTGTACTCCTTATTACTTATACACTTTCTATTCTTAGCAAGGAACTTTGCCTTCCAGCATTGTACGACCTCACCATAAGCATAAAATGGCTAAATCGAAGTCACCAAATTCATTTTTATATCTACAAGTCTATACCTAGGGTAATCTGTTACATCTATTAGCTCTCTCTTTCCATGTTTCATCTACAACTTTCCTTTGAGTTAAACACATACTTATAATGTATCAGAAGGTCAGACCAAGAAATTTTGTAGGCTTGTCACATTTTTTGACACTTCACTTAAAAGAGATTGGATCATATTGCGTCTCTCAGAGGGCTGAAGAATCTTATATTCTTTCAGGAAACGTTGTCACAGCTGCAGGGACTTTTGCACAATCTACTTCATATTCAAACTATACAGAAAGTTTGTTGCAATAATGCAATCTGCTAAAATATAAAATCTGAATTCCCTGCCAACAAAAAATGTAACCAAGCCCAACAAAAGAACCTTCTATTTATTTCAAGGTCAGTACTCAGTACATGCACCTTATGCATGTCATATAGATAAAATAGTTAACTGCATGACTTGATAAAGAACAGGAAACAGAACAGTTTGTTTCATGAATCATGATATATTGATTCATACCCATCTCATCTTAACTTCAGGTTCAACAAAGAGAAATAGCTTATTATTGAAATTTTATGAACTTTTAAGAAAATCCAAAAACAAGGTACGTGTACATCAGAGATAAGAGAAAGTTGAATATTAACAATATTGCATCCACAATTTGTGTGTACATATATGTTTAAACAGAAAATAAATTCTTTAAAAGAGAAAAGGATATCACTGCATACCTGTGAACCTAATCTTTTCTCACGAGCTATAAGGACTAAAGCTCCCAACAGTAAGCATATACCATGACCCCAATCCCCAAACATCACAGCAAAAAGAAAAGGAAATGTAATGACAGTATACACCGCAGGATTTGCCTCTTGATATTTCGCAACTCTGCAATGTAAAGTACTTTTATCAGTGTCTAGCAATTTAGCAGTTAAATATATAGAGTGAAATATCATTTCATGTAAAGTACTGGCTTCCCAAAAATCTACTATACGAAATGAAGGTATCCTACCTAAGAGCAAAAAATATAAGGTAAAATTCATCACATTTAAACAGTTAAATGCAGAAAACCCACAGCTATACAGAACCTGCAACATCCTCTCACAGGTTTGCATAACAAGTGCAGAAACACATACTGGGAATATCATATTGTCCGATGTAGTTTCTCAGTTTTCACATACTCCCTCCATCCACAAAAAATAGTCTCATTTTTGGACAGCACGGGTTTTAATGAGAAATTGGTAACATAAGAGAGAGAAAAAGTGGGTACGAGAGAGAGGATAAAAAGTAGGTGAAGTATGAGTGATAAACTTTCCATTTTTAGAAATGAGACCATTTTTTGTGGACATCCGAAAATGGCTAAATGAGACTATTTTTCGTGGACGGAGGGAGTATTAGTTTTACTCGCTCATAAACTTTTCGAGCAACTTCATCAAACAAGATTGATATCCACAGTCAAACACTCTCCCCAAATTGGAAAAATCAATGCTAATGTTAACCATCAAATCCGTTCACCCAAAAACCACTTATCTCAATTACCGATATCCCAATTTACAGAAATCTCAAACAAACAGCCTCTTATTATATAAACACATATACTTTAAAAAAATAAACAAGGACATATACTAAATAGAGTACGAAGATGCCAGAGAAAATTTTTACATCCAGAGAATTAAGAGTATGCATGACTTACCCATACGCATCAACAATTTCCTGATATGCATTTGTAAAATGATTGGTTCTGAAGAACGTTGGAGGTGATTCGATTGAGTCCATCACATGAAATATTATACCCACTTGTGAACTACTATCAAAAGTTGCACGTTGCAGAGCATCTTGAATCTGCAATATAATGGAATATGTACCTTTCACTAATTTTATAAAAAAAATACTTACTCTAGGTTTTATCTCAAATTGGTTACATAGTACACTGTAAATACTACCATTGTTTTTGCGAATATTGGACACCAACCCTCACCAACCAGGCACTTCTTTGTGACATCAAAGTTCAGCATATTTAATGTATCATAAATAGCCTTTTCCCTTCTTACCTAGAAAGTAAAAATCAAGAAATTGGTGTTGTGTCAAATGAGTTTCAAAAGAAGAATAACCAAACAAAGAAATCTGACCATATTCATCCACTTTGTAAGCTGAAAGGCAATAGAGTTCAGAGCCGCATCTCGATGTCGGAGACCAGCCTCTAAGGTTGTTTCCAACTCAGACAAGCGCGACAAAACCTGAAAATGAAACAAATTGCACATGAGAAGCAGAAGCCACCTAAGAAAGTGATGTCAGTAGCACAACTTCACAACAATGATTTGATAAATTGACTTTAATAGAGCATTTGCAGTATTCAGTACATTGACTACAGGGATATCTTTGTCTAAATGCTTCATCAATTTTCCACTAAAAAATAATGCAACGCATCAATTGCTGTATTATAGTACTATCAATTATTTAAAGCAAACACAATTTTCCCCATGCATCTTACTGATCAAACACAGATACTGTATTTCCAAAATGCAACAACAAAAGCAATCTATTTGGCAACATACATCTCTAGTGATTTGCCTCCGCTTGATTGAGTCTTCAGGAACTGGATAGCAGTTTGCTCCGAATGCTTCACATATTTTGTGGATTTTTTTCCTTGCTTGCTCCCCTGAGAAGAATACCATAAACACTATGTTCTCAACCTGCAGATGCAGAGGTACACATCATCAGAGTTCAGCACTAAAACATGCAGTGACCCCTCAACAAAGGTGATCACAACTCCTACGTATCACAATATGCTGACAATAAGGAAGTGATGTAGAACTTTTATAATAAATAAAATCAATTGGTTTAGAAATCGTGTGCTTAGTCATGTGAAATAGATAGTAGTATATTTTTTTTCTGGAGCGGCATTTTAACTTCTTTTTGATATATTTAATACTTGAATTCAGTATTCAAATTAGAAAAGGTAGACATTATTAGGGGGAAGAGAGCGGTGACCATTTCATTTGATGCAGGATCCACAATTGGGTCATCAGCTGGTGCCTGATTGAAAAGCATATTTCCCCTGGTTGTGCGAAACAACATCCTCTCGAATCGCAATGCTTTAGATTTACAAATGACACCGCTTACAAACTTCACACCAGACTGATCTGACATTCCAGGTTGCATCTCCTGCAATTATAAAACCAACATGAATACGACACTCGAATAGTTGGCTAATTGTGAATGTATTTAAGAAGCATCTCATCAGATTACAATTTATAAATTACCTGTTCCAGCAGCGATGCTGAATCGGCATAATCATTGTTTGTATGGACATTCTCATCTAACTCCGTCTCATGATCTGCAGAATGATTCCCATCGGGCATAAGGAAGTCACCTGCCTGGAATCACCCATTAAATGCTTACAGGTAATGTTAACAGCAGATTTAAGGATGAGGTGTTAGAAAAACGATACTAGCATAAGTTGTTCTAACAGAAGATTGTGAAACCATGAAAAGTTCTATGGTCCTCCGAAGAAGAGTATTGGATCCAATAAGCTAATCTAGTTACATTGTGTTGCTCTAAAAGCAAGAAGAATGCTCTGGTGATCCTTTATCCTCAATTAGCCTAGCCACAAGTCAGTGTCACATGTGAATCATTTTGTTTTAGCTGTTCTCTTTTTGTACTTTCCTTGTGAATGGGTGCTATCTTCTCCTATCACTGGAAAAGAAGGAGCAATTTTCTTTTCATCTGTGATAAAAAATTACTTGAATCAGTTTTACTTATCCCCAGTGGTGTATATTGATCGTCCTCTTGTCTTCTGATTATTGATCTTTTTCAGCATTTGGAAAGAAAAGGTAGTGATTAACCTCATGGAACCCTCCAAACAGTTGAAATTATTAGGTTGGTTTAAAATTTCACAACAGGAGAGACCACATGGAACACCATCGATTTCTGAACTACTTTTGAAGCAACTCAGTAAGTTATGTTTTTCTTGACAAGGGTAAAATTATTAATAGTTCAGTTTAGTCTTAGACCTTATCAATGTGATTTTTTTTTTCAAAGTTTTTAGCTTTAAAAGAAAGATCTTTTGCTCACAAAAAAGAAAAGGGAAAGGAAGACATCAACTTTGGCCAATATACCTTCTGTAGGACCATCTTGAACTCAAGTAACTCATTATATGTTTTCTGCAGCTTCTCACTGTTATGATTCATTTCAATTAACTCGTGCTCATGCTCAGCAAGTCCAACCTAAAGTCAAACAGTTCAAAAATAGTCGGAAGTAATGAGCATGGGAAAATGGGTTTGTGGAGTATATAAGCTTAGATTATTTTCAAAAAATATAAAAGCAGTCAAAAAATTATATTAGCAATAATTACAATAGTAGTAACAATGATATTAGTAAATAGATGATGGTGATGTTATGAGATAATAATAGGAACCAGAAAAAAAAAAGAAGAGGAAGAAGAAGAAGAAGAAGAAGAAGAAGAAGAAGAAGAAGAAGAAGAGTCAAGGAAACTGAAAGAAAGAAAGAAACACACCTCCAAGTCTTCTAATTCAATATCGGTTTCGGAAGCTGGATGAGGAGATAGCCCTAGACCAGCTTTATGTATCTGATCCTTGAAAAATCTTAACTTTCTGGACATCTCAGCACATCTTTTAACCTACGGCCAGATATCAAAAACGAAATTTTAACAAAAAAAGGTCGGTAACAGAACATGACTTCCCAGAAACCAGGTTGGTAAAAGAAGGTTGGTAACAGAACACGACTTCCCAGAGAAAGCGTGTGTGGTACATATTAAGGATTAATATACATTTACAAATACAATACACCAAACTGAAAGCAGTCTCCAGAACCCTCATGCAACAATGCTCTTCTTACAACATGCTTTGGGCAATGTTGCCTCTTTGTTTTTCTACCAATTGATTTGCAATTTCACATTGTATTCATAGGGAAATTACTTCATTAGAGAGCCTATTTATCTTATATCAAATGTAAGTTGTCAAACATAGAAAGAGGGCGAGCAACCTAGGTATCTTAAAACAATGAATCAGACCAAGAGGAATTCATGAATGTTACCTGATTAACAAACGTTCTCTGGAAAGGGCTTTTATCATCGTTTAACTGCCAATTAAAAATAATACAGGTTAATGGATTTAAAATAACGATCAAAACATGAAGTAAACAAGATCAACTATAGCAAAACTTCAATCAAGCAAGTTGGAAGAATCCAGAGCAGTTGCCCAGTTACATCCCAAGGTATGGTGATTCGAGTAAGAATACCAATATGTACTCCTATATATATATATATGTGTGTGTGTGTGTGTGTGTGTGTGTGTGTCTTTTCAGATATCAAATGACTATGAACTGCCGCAAGAATCGAACAGCCCATGAGAAGTTACTTTTACATCATCCTTAGCATAACAATATTGCATTATATCGTGCCCTGCTAATTACTAAAAACACCACAGGCAATCCAGCTATGCGCAGATTTTGTTTTCCAGCACAATGTTAAATAACAAACAAATCCAAACAAGTTAGACGGAATGTACACTGAATTTCTAAATTGTGCGTGTCTAGATCACATTATCAATTAATTACTTGCTGTTTAAAACCTGTCAATGTGACCAACCATTCACAGGCAACTAACTTGACAAGCATGTAACCTGAATCAGCGATGCACATATTGGATACAAAGCAAAATTGGTAGAAGCGCAACTTAATGAATGAAAAAACCAATCCTACTATCCTAACATGCTAGACATCAGTGGAAACACTAGATCATTCCTCACTCCACCTACATAAACCAGCGGATCCAAAAACTAAAATTCGCCAGCAACAAATAGCCGCTAAGCAACTTATTGCAAGAGTAAACAGAAAATCAGAGAGGCAATTAGTAAAACAAAGGATCTGAACTCACATCGCGGAATTGAAGAAGACCGAGTTGGCCAAGATAGGAGACGGCGCGGTGAGCCGACTCCACAGGTATAATAAGCTGTGCCAGCATCATCTTCTCGGAGCGCATCAGATCCATGCTCGGCAATCTGTCAATGTACTCCATTCTCCGACCACCTCCAGGCGCCGCTGTGGTTGATAACGTTCGGATCACAATAGGTCGGTCTCACGTCTCCTCGTTCAGATCTGAATTCGATCAAATTAACATAACAGAATGGAGATTCGGTTGCGTGTGAGTGTGTACGGGAGAGAGGGAGGGAGTTGGAAGGGCGGGAGATTTGAGTTATGTGTATCGGTTGGGAGTGAATTTGATGGCAGTGGTGGTGGTGGTGGAGGAGGCAACTGCCATGTGAGAATTTTTGGTGTCGTTTTCAGTTTTAATGGGGGATTGGGGTTGGGGATGGGGTAGGGGTGAAGTCGTAGAAGAGGATGAGTAAATTGGAAGATTGAAATACTGTTTACGCTACGGTGCTCTTACACTTTTTAAAGTCGCCGAAACGTGTAAAGTCCAAGTGGTTAACTTGTTCAATTAAGTTGGACGTTTCAACAAAATCAGGAAAGACGGTGTTGATAAAAATTAACTAAGGGTGACAAAAAAACCGAAAATCGAATATTCGAATTGAACCAAACTAAAATTTTAAAATGCGATTCGGTTTTTTTTATTTTTCGGTTTGATTCGATTCAGTTTTAAAAATATAAAATTTTCGATTTTTCAATTCGGTTCGGTTCGAGCGAAAAAAAAAACGAAACACCAAATAACAGAATTATATTTTAAATATAATATTATATATGTATTCTATTGATTTAATATATTCTATATAATATGTTATATAAATTCTATTAATTTTATATATAATATTTTATAGATATATATATTCTATTATATAAAATAAAATATTATATATATATATATATATTAATATATAGTATATTTTTTTCAGTGTTTTCATATAATTTCGGTTTTTCGGTTTAGTTCGGTTTTCGGTTTCAATTTTGAACTAAATTTGATTTTTCAGTTTTTGTTCGATTTGGGCAAAAAATTGAACCAAAACCCGGATGCTCACCCCTATAATTAACGACACGCTTATTTGTACACAGGTAGTAATGCTGTATAATTATTGAAATATGATTTCCAATAAATTATTTATTTATCTATAAAGGGAAAAAACTATTTATCTCTTTGAGAAAACAAGAAAATGTATTACTACAATACTAATAAATATGATCACACCTATAGTACTTCTTACATTTCACTGTAGTCATTTCTATATATGGTAACGCTTTTTCTCACTTTTACGTTATTCTCTCTTAATTTATTCGTTCTACTTTATTCATTTTCTACTCTATTCTCTCTACTTTTTATTCTCTCTTACTACCTTTTTTTATTTATGAGTAAATAGAGTTAGTCATAAATTTATAAATAATACTAGTAACAAACATTTTTATTTTTTATAATTGTGCTTTATGATTTAATAGTTATATTTAAATTCTCTCAATAAATTAGTAAGTACGGAGTATTAATTAATAGCATAATAATAATGCCAAAATACTTCAAAACGGAGAAAAGATAGTGTCATGTGAAAAAATACTCAAATGAAATAAAATCTTTGTCTAAAGACACTTGATGATATTTATTTTCATAAGATAACGCATATATACAAACTAAGTAATTTTGCAGTTTTCTCTATTATAAACATGATTGCAAAAAAATATAATAAGGAAATATATGTAATAATAATAATAATAATAATAAATTTTAATAATTGCAAAATAAATCGTAAAATAATAAAATAAACCGCATCAAAACTACTTAAGAGACGATAAATTTAATAAAAAACGAAAAGTCAACGGGCAAATATTGAAGAATCAAAAATTGCCGTCGGTGAACACTGCAGGAGATACATAACCTCTTTCTCTCGCCGTTTCCTTATTTCTGCTCATTTAACTACTTTTCTATCAAGCTTGGAAGCAGGTGATAGTCTGGTTCGTGGAGTAAGAGGCAGAACCGGAGAAACGTCACCGGAGAGAGAAGCGGTTGCAATTGCAATACAGCTGGATTGGTTGGAAGCTCGAGTAGCATAAGAGCATCCACGATGGCGGCGAGCGGACCGGCTAGCCGATTCTCGGCGCTGGTCGGTCCGCTCGCCGAACCATTGCAGCCGGCGAGAGGCAAATCGGCAAGAAAAACGGCGAGCGCACGCCGATTTTCGGGCATTGGCAGATGCGCTCGCTGATCGGCTGGCCGCCATTGCAGGCTCCCGATCGGCCAGCCGATTATTTATTTATTTATTTAATTTTCGAAACACTATATATACGCGATTTGCACGTCATTTTCATTCGGACCACTTGTTTTAACGAGTTTTCTCTCTATCTCAATTTCTGTACAAGAGCAAAAACGCGAAATGAGGCACAACAACAACTCTACTCCAGTGACGAGCGGGTCTCAAACTCTCACGGTACCTGTGGGAAGTGGATGGAGTCCGATGCCCGGGTATTACAACATGTACCCTTGGCAGCAGATGATACCCGGGATGGCATCCAGGGGTAGTATGCCGGGATGCAGGGCGGGCCGGCGATGCCGGGCGGACAGGGGTACCGGGGATGCAACCCGGGATGCAGATGATGCTGGGGTGGCAGCCGGGGATGCAGGGGACGCCGGGGGGACAACTTCTATCGTCCGAGTTTTGATTTTTTTATTGCTTCTTCGCACACATCGACCCCGTCGGAGACGCAGTTCACTAGGTGTGATACTTTCTCCATAGAGGAGTTGAGGATACATCTCGGGGATGCGGACACTCCATTTCAAACGGGGGAGTAGGGCGGGGTCGGGGCGCGCCAAAGAAGAAGAAGGGCAAGGGGAAGGGCAAGAGGGTGGTCGGCGAGTTGTCGTAGCCGGCTGATGACGACAGCCTGACACGGAGGAAGTGGACGGATGCGGAGAACGTCGCGATGTCCAAGGCGTGGGTGAGTGTTAGCGATGATCCCCTAGATTCGAACAATCAGAGGATCGTCAACTTGTGGGCTAAAATATCAGCAACCTACAAGACATTTTGCCCAGAGGGGAGGCCACACAGCGGGAGGAGTGCCGGAAGGGGTGAGACCTAATCAGGGCTGCGGTCTCCCGATTTTCAGGCTTGTACACCAACGCTCTCCGCATGCAGACCAGTGGCCAAACTGACGAAGACTGCAGGAGGATAGCGGAGAAAGCCTTCCCCGTGCCCGGGCTTTATAAGGAGTTCACCTACTGGAACTGCTATGAGGTGCTGATGGACTCCCAGAAGTTTCGGGCAGGTGTCGATACTGGCTGGCCGAAGAAGCAGCGACTGAACTATACCGGTGATTACAGCGGCAGCCGCGGCGGTTCCCACGACCTCCCCGAGGATGTTCAGGAGTTCCCGTCCCCTCCCGCGTTTACTCGCTGCACTCACCCGGTTGGTCAAAGGCGTGCGCAACGGGCTCGCCAAGGGTCTCAGAAGGTCCAGTCTGCATCCTCCCTGTTGGCAAGTCGACAGCCGAGCTCGTCTTCTTCGCGCGTCAACAAGCGCGGGCTCAGATGTACAAGGTCTTACCTGACTGGAAGGCGGTAATTGACCCCGTGGAGAAGAGGTTTCTTCACTCAATGCTCGAGAGTATGCAGGTCGATTTGGATGCCGCCGCGGCACAGTTAGGGGACTCAGACGCGGGCGGCGGCGACGGCCACGATGAGTGAGGCGGAGGCGGGGGCTCGTGCGTGGAAGAAGGGTTTTTTTTAAAAAAATTAATGTAATTTTTTTAATTAATGTACTTTTTCAAATTTTAAATGTTATTATTGAATTTTCCCGTATATGTGTCGTAAATTTAATTTCGTATTTTGTGTGATTGGTAATTATTTATCTATTATAATATTATTTATTGTGACTAGCCTATTGGTTGTTCTGTTGTTTGTCTTAATAATGTGGAGGAGTTTTTAAGTGCTGATGATGTGGCAGGAGGAGTTGTGACTAGCCTATCGCTTGTCCAGAACCATTGGGGATGATCACGTTAAAGATGACGTGGAAAGAAGGGAGCTGAAAATGTATGAAAAGCGTGTCAACATTTCTTAAGCAATCAATAGCTACTAGTCATTTAATGTCTCCTCTCTTCTCCTAGTTCAAACGCACTACTAGTCTCGGCTATCGTTCTCCGATCAATCGGCGGCCTAACAGTTGTACCTCCTTACCGTAGTCCAGTGATCTTTACCCTAGATAATTAGCTGATATCCCCCGTCACTCAGGTGAGATCTGTCGTTGGTTATGGCTGTGCTCATTCTATTTTGAACGCAACATGTTTGGGAAAATGTCTCAAGGAAATGTCAGTTCTACTGTGCCTGTGTGTGGTCCTGTTAATTACAATTGCTAGTATGATATTGACTATCATGAACTGGAATGTGAAACTAATGTTGTATTTAGTGGAATTTACAGTAATCGTTTGATAAACTGATTTGAGGAATTCCATGAATCTGGTGAACTATAAAGCATCATAAGTATCTTATGGATTTTTTCTTATTTTGTTCTAGAGCTGAGATATCATTCCTTGAGTGTACTGAACTTTTTTTTTGTTCCGGGTTTGGGAGAGACGCATGACCCTCATGCGTCTCTCTTTTAATGAGACGCATGATGATTATGCGTCTTTCATAAAGACGCATGAGGGTCATGCGTCTTTAAAAAAACGAAACAAAAGAGAGACGCATGACCCTCATGCGTCTTTATGAAAGACGCATAATCATCATGCGTCTCATTAAAAGAGAGACGCATGAGGGTCATGCGTCTCTCCCAAACCCGGAACAAAAAAAAAGTTCAGTACACTCAAGGAATGATATCTCAGCTCTAGAACAAAATAAGAAAAAACCCAGTATCTTATACTACTTGCTTATACAGTTCACAGTTGTGTTGTGCTCACGCATTTGTTTGCTATTGACTTATTCTGTATTAATGGATGGTTTTGTTAGTGTTCATTCACTGGGTGTTTTAAATCAAATAATCAATTTAAGCCTGCTGATGAGAGCAATTGCAGTTGACTATTGATATAATCCTGCAGCTTAACTAAGATATTAGTATTAATATTGGAGTCAACTTTGGCTTTAGTCTGGCAGTAGCAGTATTTTGATCAAATAAATGCTCGAAAAATCAGCTAGGATCATAATCTGTGCGGTATTTTCGTAGAAATATAATATTTACATCGGCATACACATTCTAAATTATACTAATAGTAATATGAATTCGTGGGGCTGGGCATCAGAGTTGACACAACCTGAGCAAAGCTACACAGTTATTGCCTTGATCTTTCCAGTTCTTTTTAAAACATATTTTTTCATGTATAATGATAGTATAAAAACTTTTGTTTTTGCTGGTTGTAAATTTATCACGGGAAAAGAAAATCCTCACACTGTAAAATTCCTCATCAATTTTCCCTCATTATCTCTATAGAAAAGTTTACCTTTCTTATTCTGCTTTTCACTTCAATAATGAAAAAAAAATTGCAGAAGTTATCGATGTGATAATACTTTCCCTCATTGGAATGAAAAAAAGGGAACAAGAAAGGGTGGATTTTGTTTATTGATAAGGGGGGAAAAGAAAGGAGGAATTAAAGGGTGTGAATTTTCTTTTCTTTCCGTAACCGTGATAAATTTACAACCAAAGAGAATCCACCCTTTGTATTTTGCCTAGTTGACTGTGATGATAATGTGGGTTTCAGTGGTATCATAAAGTAATAACTTTATAGTTGTCTTTATGTTAATGCATGATATGCTGTAGTCCATTAGTAATCGGGTGGAATAAACCTGACTGTCAGAATTAACATTGGAACGACATTCTCTCCTTAGAATATATACAAGATTACTGGTGTATATGATTCCAATATTTCCCTGTAGAACGATGATGAGACTTTATATATTTGTTGCTCTAAGAGAACTAAAATATGGTCAGGTTTTGAGTCTATTTTCTTGCTTGTCAGAACATAGATATTCTCCAGTAAAGGGATAGCTTATGGTTCATGAGGATATTATGAAATTTAATTGAAATGATACTGATGTCTGCTGCATTTGTATAAGCACCTTGTAGTTGAAGTACTCATTCATGTCCATAAACTGAAACAAAATGCAAATTGACAACTTGTATAAAAGTCAAAATTGCTATACTGACGGTCTGCCCATTTTCTGTACTGCCACGGTTTGAAGAACAGTGAATGTTCTCTTTTGTCTGCAAATTTCTTTTCAGGTGTTGTTATTCTTGGAGAAATTACTATTTTACTTTTCAGGTGTTAAACAATTTCCTGAACATGGAGAAAGAGAAGGCCAACGACAAAATACTCAGCTACAATGATGTTGTTCTGAGGCGGTCAGATCTTGATATTCTGAGTGGCCCCTATTTTCTCAATGATCGGATAATCGAATTCTACTTTAGCTACCTCACATCCTGCTATACGTCCGAGGACATCCTCCTGGTGCCACCTTCAATTGCTTTCTGGATAAAAGAGTGCCCGGACAGTGCAAGCCTCAAAGATTTCGTAGAGCCCCTTCATATGTCTACAAGAAAGTTGATAATATTCCCAATCAACGACAACGAAGATGTGACTAGGGCAGAAGGCGGGAGTCATTGGAGCTTACTCGCATTTGAGAGACAAACTAATGCATTTGTGCATCATGACAGCAGCCAAGCAGGCTTCAATAATGCAGACGCTGAGAGGGTGTACAAAGCTGTAGTTTCGTATACAGCATCTGGAGCCACTTATGTGGACTGCCCGAGTTCCCCAAAGCAAGTGAACGGATATGATTGTGGCCTTTATGTCACAGCCATTTCAAGATCAATCTGTGCCTGGTACGTCAGCGAGGCACCAAAGGATATGCAGAACTTGTGGTTCTCGACAATCAAAGAGCAAGTGACTCCGTTGCTTGTGTCTAACATGCGACGTGAAATCCTTGATCTTGTGCGGAGCCTTATGGCTAAGTGATGAAAGCTGTGCTGGGAATGGATGCCCGTGTTATGCAACACTTCAGTTTTTATTTTATAAACTAAGAATCATTCACCCTTTAAATTATAAAGATTTACAGTAGGGACTCATCATGTTGTTGCATAAATTCATGATCATGGATTTGAATTCCGTAGATAACCAACCAAATTTCAAATTTTGAGTTTATATATTTATCCCACTAATTTTATGCATATTTAAACAGGATATTCAAAGTATGTGATGCGAATTCACACCTCAAATTTGTGGTCGCCCCTAGCTAGCATGCACTCGTTAGTCACTGTTCCTTAAAAATAGAGAATTTGAAAATGATATGAATTGTAAAGCAAAGTTCGTAAAATATGAAAAAAAAATATAAAAAAGTTATCGAAGTATTATTAGTGAATAATGTTTTATATCTTATGAAAAAGAAAAAATTATCAAAAACAAAAGTAGGCTAATTTTAATAAATGCACGAAAATGATACTTCCCCTGTTCCATTAGTGTTGGCACATTTTTTTCGCACCCATTTCGAAAAAATGATACTCCCTTGTCTCATACTACTCGCACTTTTCATCTTTACAATGTAAATATATGCATAAGTAATTAGTGTAATAATATTGGCATTTCAAATATAATAAAAGAACACTTAATAAAAGAACACTTAACTAACTCTAATATCTTAATTAAATATCATAATTTTTACTTAAAATTAAAATGGTGCAAATAGTTTGAAAATGTCCGAAAATGAAAAGTGCAACGAGCATGAGACAGATGGAGTAATAAATAGTTAAATAGGAGAGAGTAAAGTAATAGAAATAATAATAAAGTGATAACTTTCTCTATATTATTCTCTCTTATTTTATTCCTTTTTTACTTTAAATATTTATTAGTATTTTTTTCGAAATGAGTGTAAATTTTTTTTAAAAAAAATCGTACCAACGATAATTGAACGGAGTCAGTACAAGTGGACTATTTTCGTGAATTGATGAAATATCGTGTATTGTCCAATTAAATCAACCCAGCCAAGTTGAGCCGTTTAGTGTGACGTCTGCAAATGGGCCGCATGTTCTTCAATGACGTGTGCACTACTCGAGTCCGCCCACAATTCCAGTCTATCTATATCAGGTGCGGTCAATTGTTAAATATTCAAGTCGCTAACTCTCTTAATTAATCAACGCGATGTATTAAAAATATTAATACAATGACGCTAAAATGTCAACACATAATTTTGTTGAACTTCAATATACTTTGTTGATATTATGTATTGACATTTTTAATACAATGCATTGATGAGTTAACAGAGTTAGCAAATTAAATAGTTACCAATATAATGCACACCGACCCTATCCATATATACCCCTATCCATGTAGTATATATTTTCATTGTGTCTGTGTATTAAGTTAAAATTTGTAAATATAAATATGAAACTCATTACAATGAGTCTATGACACCAACTGTTTGATCTTGTTCTATTCATTTTAACTTCATTCACGCGGCACAATCATTGGAATGCAGTATATTTTGTTAGTGTGATGTTGATTGTTGTTGCATTCACATTTTATACAAAGCATGAGACAAATTCCAAATTCTCAAATTTAGCTAATTGAATTAATATATTTTCATAGTAAGAAAGAATTTTACTTTCATTTTTATTGTACTGATTATACTACTATTAAATTACTTTTTCTTCAAGACCTTTAATTTAGACGGAAAACATAATCTCTAGAATATAATAGGAGTACTAAATGATTTTAATATTTTATTTAAATTAAATATATCCAAAAGATCACATAAATCTATCAGACTTATCAGGCGTCAAATTCGAACAATTATCTGGTGAATTTCTGCAACTTGATTTTTTTTTTCAAACTTCTATTTTTCTAGTTCAATCCAATCTTAATATTTGGACAACCCAATTTTACTTTGGTAAACTCAAAATGTTTGTTAGTGTGATTTAAGTTTTCCTTGAACTACTTCCTCTGAATTCACTATAAACAAGTTACAAGTATCAATAGAAATTTTACTAATGTGGAAGCAAATTAAGTTTATGATATGAACATCAACTAGAAGCCAAATACTAGTACCATAATTAATTAATTACTAATGCTAATAGTGATTTGAATAGAAAAGGGGCCCACCCACTACGGGATTGATATGGACAGCGTAGTTTCCTCGTAAAGCTCAAATATTCGTCTGCTTCGGATGCCATGTCTGCTGGCATCATCTTGTGGGCCCAGCCTCTCGCCACTCGCATTACCAGAATGTATACATATTTTATTCTTAATGTATTTCAATTAAATATTTATTTCTATATCTTGAGTAAAGTTTATTGTCATTCTCATTAAAATACTTAATTACTCTAACTTTTTTTAATCTAAATATGCTCGGCGGCGAATCCATTTAACATTTTATGTCATTTAAAAATGAAAAACATAAAATGACAATTTTTGTGGTAGTATAACACAGAACAAATAAGGGAATTTTCTACTCCATTTTCTAATAAACTTGATTGCTCTGTTAAATTTAGAATGTATTGTCAATGAATTCACTCTCCATGTGTCTCACGCTTATACTAAAACAATCCTGAAAAAAAGCACTACTGTGAACAGACAAATTTTAAAAGTTTGGTAATGAGAAATATTCATTAAAAATGCAAATAAATATATTCCATAGTAGAAACTAGAAAAGTCAGTCAATGTCCCCACATGCCCTTCTCTCGTCTAATCTGGCTAAGTATAACCAATGTTCAATGATAAAGTAACATTCCAATAAATTGATCCATTAGTGAGTTTGTGGCACATTTTCTTAAATGTGTGGTAGTATTATTTTTTTAATCCATGAAAGAGATTTATTGCTTCACCCTAATTTAGTAATCAAATCAAATGGTATGTTAATTATATTTGCATCCTTTCGTTGCTATATCTCATAAAATGCTTCATTCTCCTAGCTACTCGTGTAATTGACTATGTTTTCGTGTTCAGACCCACTTTTACTCTCTGCTTTTAGGCAAGAGCACAACAACCACATACGTGCTCTTCCGCATGGACAAGTTCAAGGGTCCCACCATTTTATTATTCAATTTAAATAAAAACATTTCCACAATATTAAAATGCATTAAAAATATCCGGAATACTATTACAAATTAAAAAAAAATTAAAAAGTACATAATTAAAATCCTAAAAATTAAAAATTACATAATTAAATTCATAAAATTAAAAAAATCCACTACTCGTGGCCGAATTTCGCCTAAATGTGTTTGATTAGGTCTTCTTGTAGCTCAATGTGGGCTCGGGTATCACGCATTGTGTTCCTTGTTTCGATCCTCTCGCCCACCGTCGTATGCACACCTCGGCGTGGGGGAGACCATGCGGTTGAGCTTCCGGCTTCATCCTCATCGTAAAAGCTAGCCGCCATCGGTCCTTCGTCAGCTATAATCATGTTGTGCAAGATAATACACGTGTACATGATGTCGGCGATATTTTTCACGTACCACAGCCGAGACGGGGCCTTCACAATGTTGAATCGGACTTGAAGGACCCCAAAAGCTCTTTCGACGTCTTTCCGAACAGACTCTTAACGCTGCTCAAAAAGAACTCGTCTCGGGTCTTGCGGGTTGCTGAGCGTCTTCACGAAAGTCGACCACATTGGGTAGATACCATCGGCGAGATAGTAACCCATGTGGTATGCATTTCCGTTGACGGTGAAGTCGATCGCCAGTGCTACACCATTCAAAATATCATTGAAGAGTGGTGAAGAATAGAGCACGTTCAAGTCGTTGTTGGATCCGGCAATACCAAAATATACATGCCAAATCCATAGGCGGTAGTTGGCGACAAGGATAAGTGTTGGGCCGCCGCCTTTGTGGCCGCTTAAGTGTTGCCCCCTCCAAGCAGTCGGGCAATTATTCCACCTCCAATGCATGCAGTCAATGCTGCCAAGCATACCGGGAAAACCATGGACTGTTTCGTGAAGACGAAGCAACTGTTGGCAATCATCGGTGGTGGGTGCCCGAAGGAATTCCTCACCGAAAGCTGAACGAACGCCTTCGCAAAAATTTTGAAGGCAAAGGATTCCAGTTGACTCACTGACATGCAAATACTCGTCGAAGAGGTCAGCCGTTTGCCTAGTAGCAAGTTGTCGGATGGCACACGTACACTTCTGCAACGCCGAGAGACTTTGCCGACCGGTTGCGTCTGTACTTGTTTGAAAGTATTCAACACGGGCGGATAATGTGTTGACAATACGCATAAACAAGCGTTTTGACATGCGAAAACGACACCGAAAGTAATCTTCCAGAAACCGCGGCTGGTCGGAAAAATAGTCGGCAACGAGCCTTTCGTTGGCTCCCTCCCGGTCACGATGGATGTAGCGGCGAGTTGATCTAGTTGGTCGAGGAGGATGGGCGAGGGTATTCGCTGTGACATAGGCTTCATAGGCGGCACAATATTGTTCATAATATTCTTGTTCTTCGCGCTTCGCTTCCGCAATGAGATTGGTGAAATCCATTTGAGAGGGTTGAGTGAGAGGGGAAGATGTAGATAAGTTGTATGAAAAAATATGAATGACAGATGAATGGGAGATGATTTGATGTGAAGAATGGATGATAAATGTGTGTATTTATAGATACTTTTGAGAATAAAAAAAATTAAAAAAATCAAAAAAAATTCCAGAAAACGATAGGGAATCTGAATTTTTTTTTAATTTTTAGTATTATTTTCGATTTAAAAAAATGAATTTCCATCGGAAATGCCGTTGGCCAATCAGAACGCGCTACGTCAGCTGCTCGCTGGCACGGACGTACGGACGCGTGCCCACTTACCGTTGCGGATGCTCTAATACACGTCGCACAATATTTAGTTATTTACAAAATTGCCATAAAGTAACTACTATGCAATTAATGGTCGACAAGTTATTATATATTATTATTACTATTATTATTATTATTATTATTATATTATTTACTGACAATTTCCAATTCCAACATTTAGTTTTCACTTTGCCCTTCGATGATTTATAATTTTTGACTGAAAAAATAATCTTGACCAGTCAACCAATTTCGATTGATGCTGATAGCCCAATACGACCATGGTCCAACATTTTCCAACATATGGGCCCGCATTGTTATTAGCACATTACTATTGAAATTAAAGTAGATCATCTCAATTATTCAACTACTCCATTTTTGTTCTTATACATTAAAAAATGCAAATTATATCCTACTATCATAGAAATGTAATTCAATGATATTTTTTCATCGGAGTATAAATCTCAATCCGCTCATCTCTAATTCAACAACAACAACAAAAAATATCCTTCAAATGTATCATGTAAAATCGAACAAATCGGATTAAAAAAAAACTCACTAGTCACTAGATATACCAAAAGTCGAACTAAAATATCATTTTTGTTTGGATTATTAATGAAATGATTAACTTGGAATACAAGGATTTGATATTCAAAGTGTACCCTTTAATGCGAAGAATAGCTAAAAGTGAGCCAACAAATCAAGTACTTAACCCTTGTTTAGTATTTTGAAATACTATATAGTATAGTGATTGGAAGTGGGGCAAATTAAAAGCTAGGAACTAGTAATAGGGTAATGAAGGGATGAGTGGAATCAATGATTGTCCGTTTGTGATATTTATCAATCTTTGATAGATTATGACATGCTTTTATATTTGGTGTGGTCACATTGATTTTCACACCTTCTCATGACTCTTCGTCTCTTTAGTGGTGAGGCTTGGGAATGAGAAAAGAAGAAATATATTGGTACCAAAAGTAATTGTGGCTGTGTGGGGTTTTCATGTTGGCTATTCATTCCAATTTTTGTTACCATACTTTATTTAATAATGACAAACTTATAACTATATAATTAACACTACATTGGGTGAGATGAAATAAAAAAACTGATTCATATAAAAGACAATATAACTTGAATTTTATAAAACTAATAACAGCATAAAATTTACAAATATGATATATGTTCATATAAAGGATCCGGAATAATGAGGATTTGGCAATCTGGCATGCAATGCAACTGAAGTAGGGATCTTTGACTAATCCCAATTCTTTTCAGCCCAAATATATGTTTATATTGTGAGAATCATATGTTGGTGGATTGCATGTGTGTCGTAGAGTTCATACCTTAGTGGATACTGGATAAGGAAATTGATCTAATCATTTCGTTAAGATTCTTTTATGTTTTGTTCTCTTCTTTTACTACTAGTAGTGTTTTTTGTTTTCTTGGTTGCTCTCGGTCTGGTAAGATTAGGGATAATTCTGTTTACCTTTTTTTTAGGTGTGCTTTATTTATTTATTTTGGCTATGTTAAATTCCTATTCATTACCTTCTATAGTTGTGTGTTTTTCGATTATATACGTATAAAAAAGAGAAAATTATTAAATGTAATTTTTAGAGTAAATTTTATACTCTTTTGGTTATTAGTAACAACAGTAAATAGACAACTTCAACCACATAGCCAAAACTAGAAAAAAAAGAACTAAATTAAAAGTATTAAGATTTCCATATTTGGAAATAGTTTTCAGCCTGCAATAGACGCACCTCGGTTAGTCA
Source organism: Salvia splendens (assembly GCF_004379255.2). Taxonomy (NCBI): domain Eukaryota; kingdom Viridiplantae; phylum Streptophyta; class Magnoliopsida; order Lamiales; family Lamiaceae; genus Salvia; species Salvia splendens. The sequence continues at coordinate 4,931,701 of NC_056039.1, forward strand.
TTGCTCGAAGTGCAAAGATGTCTGTGTTATCAAAATAGGCAGACTTACAGTTTATCACATGCATATTTCTTTAGATTAATTTGAAGGTGAAACAAAAAAAAAGTTATGCTGGCCTCAAATAATAATAGGAGTTCCATTTTACTCCATCATTCATAATTTCATTTGCACAGTTACACTTATACTCTCTTCATATAATAATAGGAGTTCCATTTTACTCCATCATTCATAGTTTCACTTGTATTACAAGAAACTTATTCAAACTAATATAGAAATAAGATCTGCATTTCATTGAAATTTTCAATTCATATTTATTTAACCCCATGACGAACAAAGTCCCCTGATAATAATGGAAGGAGGGAGTAACGAGCAAATCACAGAATATTTCTGAAATACCCTGTTGATAAGATATCAAATACTAGTAACTGACAATATTTGTTACTCCATATGTCAGTATTTGTAAGGATACATGCACCTAATTTTAGTTGCATTCTAATTTCATTTGTGATATCATGCTATATATACCGTTGGTTAATAGCTTGACACCCACCAAAAACAAAAAATTCTAATACTACTACTATATATAGTATGTTCATTTTTAAACGTCTTGTATTGATATTTTGAAATCTTTACCATTTAACCCATTTAATTTTAAAGTGCTAAATCACAAAAACATATTATGTGACCACATTAATTATGATCAAACAAAACACATAATATACGCGCACTACTAAAAATTTGATCACATAAATTTATTTGTATTAATTAATACTGTACTTAAAAGAATTTGTGGACACCCAGGGAAAAAGACCCAATGGAAATCTGAACACAAAATTCTTGTCCATTCTTGTCTCTTCAGTCTCTCTCTTGAAATTACAAGAGCTTGCTGACTGAGATTACTTTGGGTGTGGGCCTGTGGCATGCCAATTTCTTGCATAAAACACAATTGATACACATACAGAGACACGCATCCCCATTAGGTTAGACACTCTCTTAATCATTACTCTCTCTCTCTCTCTCTCTCTCTCTCTCTCTCTCTCTCTCTCTCTCTCTCTCTCTCTCTCTCTCTCTCTCTCTCTCTCTCTCTCTCTCTCTCTCTCTCTCTCTCTCTCTCTCTCTCTCTTACATATCGACAAACCCCACCTCGTCTCCATTCCCTTGGCGTCTATATATATCGATCTGTGTTTGGGCTGCTCATCACCTTCACACACAAACACGGACAAACACAACAAACCTTTGCATCATCACCCTCTTACATACTTACCTCATTTCTCAAGACAAAAAACTAAAATTTGAAGGTGAGCTTCCGAAGAGATCAATCTGTTGCATGCCTATGGATTCTGCTACAGAACAAGCTCATCATCACCAGGTACGGAGATTTAATTAATTTATCATGTTTTTTTTCTACAATTTTTTTTGCGGAAATTGATTGAATGTTGTTTATGTTTAACTAACTCGCAATAAAGATAGCTTCCTTTTGTTTGTTATGCTCTCACAAAATACTAGAAACAAAATATTGATTGACGAAGTTTGTACTACGTAATTTGTAGTGAATTACTTTATTAGTTAAAAATCGAAGTACTTAATAAATACAAACACTATGAGCTCTAGAAAACAAAAGCATTTCTTGAACAAATTTAATGATAAAGTTGATGTCTTTGATATAATCCCATGATATAAATTTATTTTTTTGTGTTATTGCGACTCAAGAATAAATAATGACTTGATTTGATAATTCTTTCTTGTTCCTCTCCTCAAATGCAATCCATTATAGTGCAATAAATCATTCCATGTATTAATTTTAAGTTTTAACTAATTAATTGTCATTAAATTATTCAGGAAATGGGATCTCAAACACTAGAAAGCATGCTGGCAAGCACAAAGGCGGCGCAGCCCGCAAAGAAGCCGCGGCCGGCAGAGCAATCCCTAAAATGCCCCCGGTGCGATTCCAGCAACACCAAATTTTGCTACTACAACAACTACAGCCTCTCCCAGCCCAGGTACTTCTGCAAATCTTGCAGAAGGTACTGGACCAGAGGCGGCACGCTCCGCAACGTCCCTGTCGGCGGCGGCTACCGCAAGAACAAGCGCTCTTCAACTTCCGGCCGCCGCACCCACGACCACCCTTCGCCCTACGATCCACTGCCCGTGTTCCGGAAGCCCACACCTGGCGGCCGCCTCGGGCTGGATGACCCCGGCCTCATGGACGCTCTGAGGGACGGGCTTCACAATCTCTACGGTGGCGAGGGGGGTAGTTTCGGAATGGAATGCGGGGCCGGGTTCGGGATTGGCCTGGGGAATGGAATGGAGGTAGGAATAGAGGCATTGAATCAAGAGATGGGATTGATGGGGTTTGAGGAATTTTGTAGTGGTGGGGGGCCCACTGGAGCAGGTATCTGCTCCAATGGGGCCGAGGGAGAGAGGTGGGGTTTGAATACGTGGCAAAATAGTAGTGGTGGTGAAGGAAGCTTGGGTGACCTTGAGTCCACAAGGATTGGGAGCTGGAATGGGATTGTCTCGTCTAGTTGGCACGGGCTTCTAAATAGCCCTCTTATGTAATCGGGCTGGGCTGGGTCGAAATTCGATAATATATAGAGAGAGTGTGATGTGTTGAAGGGGAAGATGCATCTTTCTTAATTTGGTTGTGTATTGAGAAAAGGATATTGGAATTATCTAACATAATGTTTTGTGGAAAATTTGCCAAACTACACTAGTTCCCTATAGATTTTGTGATCGTTTACATTCAAGCTGTATAATTCTCTTGTCACATGAATTCTCATCCTTTCTTTAATGTTGGGAATTTTTTACCATGTTTTAGTGTCTTATGTTGCACCTCTAGATTTTGTCTCTTTTACTATGATTTACAGCAGCCAAATTATGAACATAAAAATCTAACTAGTTCATGTTTGCTTTCTTACTTTTGCTCGACTAATTTGATGATTTCGTGTCATTATTTTCTAAATTGCAAGAAAACAGATATTGATACATGACAAATCAAGAAATTTCGGAAAATTATTTTGCCTTGCAAGATTTTCTACATAGTTTTCTTAAAATTGGATTGAATTTTTAACCCCTACAAACTAGCATCAAACTAGCCCTATTTCCATGGATTAGGATTTAGGAGTGTTATGATTGAAGCGCGATTGATCAAGAACGAGAAGAATACAACACAATGGGGTTTACGTGGTTCGGTTTTAGAAACCTACGTCCACGGGCAAGAAAATGATTCACTTTTTATTGATGTATGTTTAAGGATGGAATACAACTCAAGAACAATGTATAATTCTCAATTCTTCACCTCTAATCTCACTTTGCTCAACTCAAAGCTAATCAAATGAAGAAATACAATATACTCTCTTGAATCTGGAATGTGTTGCGTGTGTATGTTCGTGATGCTGAGATCTTTATATACTCATCTCACTAACCGTTGTAGCTCGCGCTCCCAGCTCCAACTCACGCTCCTCACATCCGTTAAGTCTGTTGCAACACCACAACTTCTCTTAACAACTTAACCACCATCCTCCCTTCCAAGCCTTTGATGTACTCCATGCAAATCCAACGGCTATCGAGAAGTGATGCATGATTATATCTAACAATCTCCACCTTAATCATGTCATCAATTCGTGATTCTTGCCAACCCCCTCGTACCATCTATCCTCGGAGTCCCACCAGTTCAAGACAATACTTGAACTTCACGGTCGGCAGCGGCTTTGTCAACATATCCGCTGCATTGTGGTCGGTTGATACTTTAACCATCCTCACTTCTCCTTTCTGAACTTCGTCTCTAACAAAATGCATTCTTACATCGATGTGTTTACTCCTTTCATGGAAAACCTGATGTTTTGCAAGTGATAAGGCACTACTACTATCACAGAATATATCCACTGTCTCTTGCTTTTCACCAAAATCCTCCAGAATTCCCTTCAACCACTTAGCCTCCTTGACTGCCTCTGTCATGGCTATGTATTCGGCTTCTGTAGTTGATAGGGCCACCACATGCTGGAGTCCAGATTTCCAACTCACAGCTGTTCCAAATAAGTTGAAAACATAACCAGTTTGTGATATTCGGTTATCCCTATTTGATGCATAATCCGAATCACAGAACCCCACAAGAGCTCCACCTTGATGAACACCTTCTGCCTTGTATACTAGACCGAAGTTTGATGCCCCCTTAAGGTATTTCAGCATCCATTTCAGTGCAATCCAGTGTTCTCTTCCATGATCAGCCATAAACCGGCTAGTCACACTGATGGCTTGTGCCAAATCTGGTCTGGTGCATAGCATTGTGTACATTACACTTCCTATTATGTTTGCATATGGAATCTTGCTGAGCTATTTTCTCTCTTCATCTGAGCTTGGCCTTTGATCCATGCTCAGCTTGAAATGGCTGGCAAGTGGAGTGCTCACTGCCTTCGATTCATCTATCTGAAACTTGACAAACAACTTCTTGATGTAATCTGACTGGATCAATCTTAGTTCTCTTTGCTTTCTGTTTCTGAATATGTCCATCCCAAGTATCCTCCTTGCTTCCCCAAGACCCTTCATTTCAAACTTCAACTCCAAACCAGATTTCACCTTCTTCACTTCATCAATGTTGGGAGCTGCCACCAACATATCATCTACATACAAAAGAAGAAATGCCACTGCAATTCCCTTGTCTTCTTTGATGTATACACAGCTATCAAAATGAGATTTTCTGAAGCCCAAGCTGGAGATGTGCTCATCAAACTTGATGTACCATTGCCTACTGCTTTGCTTTAATCCATAAAGACTCTTTTTCAATAAGCACACCATGTCTTCACTTCCTGGTATCACAAACCCCTCTGGCTGCCTCATATAAATCGTTTCCTCCAAGTCACCATGAAAAAAAACCGTTTTTACATCTAATTGATGCAGTTCCCAATCATATCTAGCAACCAAAGCCAGTAAGATTCTGATGGATGTGTGCTTAACCACTGGTGAAAAGACTTCATTGAAGTCCACCCCTTCTTCTTGAGTGAAACCTCTTGCTACGAGCCTCGCTTTATATCTGATACTCTCAGTCTCTGCAACCTCAATTTTCCTCTTGAAAATCCACTTGCAGCTTATAAGCTTCTGTGTACCCGGGTTCTTTACCAAGATCCAAGTCCAATTCTTTAGCAGAGACTCTATCTCTTCTCTCATTGCTTTGATCCACATCTCTTTGTCCTTGCTCTTCATAGCCTCGGAATAGTTAGCAGGCTCTGAGTGTTCTATCACCTCAGCAACACACAAGGCAAAAAAGCTCATCTCATAATCATTGAACCTTGATGGCCTTTTCACCTCTCTTCTGGTCCTATCTCTGGCCAACATATACTGATTCTCAGCTTCTCTGGGTGGTCCAAATTGCTCACCCTGAGTCATATCATCTTCAGCTTGACTATTTCCTACTTCATCATCTGTGGAGGGCTCAACTCCACCTGCATTAGGATACTCAATAATCACTGATTTTTCAGGGCCTTGAGGCTGCTCTTCATCTCTCAGATATGGCATACAGGCCTCATCAAATATGACATCCTTGCTGATGATAACTCTCTGACTCCCCTTCTCTGTGCACCACAATCTGTATCCCTTCACCCCTTGCTGATAGCCAATCATCACACACTTCAAGGCTCTTGGATCTAGCTTTCCCTGCTTGCAATGAGCATAAGCTCTACAACCAAAAATTCTCATCTGATTGTAGTCAGTATCTCTTCCATACCACATGACATTTGGGATTTCATTCTTTATAGCAGATGGGGGTGAGTTATTTATCAGTGTAGCTGCAGTAGCTACTGCCTCACCCCAGAAAGCCTTAGGCATGCCTGATGAAAATAGCATGCACCTTACCTTCTCCATCAAAGATCTGTTCATTCTCTCGGCCACACCATTTTGCTGCGGGTTAGCAGGCACGGTCCTATGTCTCTTGATGCCATTCTCCTTGCAGAAACTTTCAAACTCTGAAGATAGAAACTCCAAGCCATTATCAGTTCTCAAACATTTCAGAACCTTGCTTTGCTCCAACTTAATCTGCTGGCACCATTCTCTGAATTTTGCAAAGGCCTGTGACTTCTCTTTTAGAATGTATATCCACACCTTTCTCGAGTAGTCGTCTATTATAGACAAAAAATACCTCCCTCCACCCATAGTGCTTGGTTGTGCAGGCCCCCAGAGATCCGAATGAGCATAATCCAAGATATCTGATGAGGTGTGTCTCCCAGCTACAAACGGCTGCTTCTTGCTTTTGCCAAGAATGCAGTGCTCACATTTGTGCGGCTTCACTGATCCATCAGCAACTATTACACCCCTCTTCACAAGCTGCATTAACCCTGACATGCCAATATGTCCCAACCTTCTATGCCACATTGTAAGATCAGTTTTCACAACAAGATTGGATGATCCAATGACTGTTTCAGCAATAAGATAATAGAGACTCTTTTTCCTCTCAGCAGTCATAATAATCATATCACCTCTAGATACAGTCATGCACCCTTTCTCAGAACTAAACTTATAACCCTTAGACTCAAGAATACCCAGGGAAATTAAGTTTCTCTTTATGTCAGGAATATACCTGACTTGAGTGATGACTCTGATGTCTCCAGCTTGTGTTTTGAGCCGAATATTCCCAATGCCTTTGATTGAGCAAATCTGATCATTCCCTAGCATCACCGAGCCGTCAGCTTCCACAAGATCCTCAAACCATTCTTTGTTGGAGCAAATATGGAAGCTACAGCCCGAGTCCATTATCCAAGACCTCTCAATCTGTGACTTCACTACATTCATGACATGAGCATCCTCATGCTCCTCAGCTAGGTCCGCATGGTTTTGTTGGATCTTCTCTTCATTCATCTTCTTTTTCCATGAGAAACAATCCCTCTTAAGATGCCCCGGTTTCTTGCAATAGTGACAACTTCTAGTCTCCTTTCCGGATGAATCTTGTTGTTTCTGATGCATAGGCTTCTGATTTGGGAAGTTCTTTCTCTTCTTACCCTTTTGTTGGAACTTCACATTCAGAGCTTGGCTAGATGGTGGATCTTGATTCGAGCTCGCCTTCCTGAGCTCTCTGGACTTGAGTGCACATTGCACTTCCTCAAGAGTGATGGTTTTCTCTCTGCCATAAAGCATGGCATCCCTTAGATGATCAAAACTCTTTGGCAACGCACTAAGAAGAATGATCGCCTTGTCCTCGTCCTCCAATTTGACATCAATGTTCTCCAAATCATCCACTGATTTGTTGAACTCCTCCAACTGCTCTGCAATTGACCTCTCCTCCATAAACTTGAAGGAATACAATTTCTGCTTCATATACAGTCTGTTTGCTAAAGACTTAGTCATATACAAAGAGCCTAACCTCGACCAAATCCCAGCCGCAGTGGTTTCTTTAGAGACCTCTCTAAGCACACTATCGGCGAGAGAGAGAATAAGAACACTGTGAGCTTTCTCCATCATCTCCTGTCTCTTCAACACTTCCTTTTCATCGGCACCCTCGGCCTCCTTCTCCTTTTCCACACCATCTTTGATCGCATCGCCCAGGCCTTGCTGGATGAGCATGGCGCGCATCTTGATGCGCCACAATCCGAAATCATTTTTGCCTGAAAACTTCTCAACGTCGAGCCTCACCGAGCTCATCTTGGATTCATGAGAAAATCGATCCAAGATATTGAAACAGAAAATAATGCAGCCTCGAATCAGAGACTCTCGATCAATCAGACGCAATCCACGTTCCCACAGACGGCGCCACTTGTTATGATTGAAGCGCGATTGATCAAGAACGAGAAGAATACAACACAATGGGGTTTACGTGGTTCGGTTTTAGAAACCTACGTCCACGGGCAAGAAAATGATTCACTCTTTATTGATGTATGTTTAAGGATGGAATACAACTCAAGAACAATGTATAATTCTCAATTCTTCACCTCTAATCTCACTTTGCTCAACTCAAAGCTAATCAAATGAAGAAATACAATATACTCTCTTGAATCTGGAATGTGTTGCGTGTGTATGTTCGTGATGCTGAGATCTTTATATACTCATCTCACTAACCGTTGTAGCTCGCGCTCCCAGCTCCAACTCACGCTCCTCACATCCGTTAAGTCTGTTGCAACACCACAACTTCTCTTAACAACTTAACCACCATCCTCCCTTCCAAGCCTTTGATGTACTCCATGCAAATCCAACGGCTATCGAGAAGTGATGCATGATTATATCTAACAAGGAGTATATAGTATAGAGAGTGTTAGTGTAGAGTAAATTTTGGCAATTCTTATTCAAGTAGTCTAGAAAGAAGAAAAAGCTTCTTACACAGGAGAGTTTCAATATCTCGATAGTTTAAATTTTGTGGTGTCAAATTATTTCTTCAAACAGCAATGTCTCGAGAAAGGATTAATTTCCTGTATTTTCCTTCTGTTGTTTTTCTTCTCTAAATTTTCCAGGCATGTTTAATTTCCTTGGGAAAGTAAAGATTTCCGGTTTTAGAATTTTTGTATATTTGGGTTTATATAATACTAGTATCTAATTAATACTACTATATAAAACAAGAACAATCTGAGAATAAGAAATAGTAGTAGTAAAATTTTTCAGAATTATTATTCCCTAGTTTTTTAACCTTATACATAGGCTCATGGTTTCTTTCTTATATGAAGTATAAAATGTTTTGACTCAAATTCTGATGTTTAGAAACATAATGTAATACTATTTGCTAACCTAGCTGGTGTGAAAGTTATTATGTGGATTATGTCTTACTTTTATGTAGATATTTGCTCATATTAATAAACAAAGATGTATAATTAAATGATAATGACTCTATTCAATACTAATACTTCACATATCCCAGTAAACTAGAATTTCAGTGAGCTCTGCTTTCCGCACTTCTATAATATTTTCGCTAGACCAAATCATTGCAGCAAGATATGCCCCTCCATTGTCAACTGCGCTACGCTCCTGCGGGCTCTAGACCAAATCATGCAACAGATTTAGGCGTGGTTAGAGTTGAAATTTGAATCACTACAGTTTCATACACTACAGATTTAGGAGTATTATTTTTTAATTTTGTATACTAATTTTATAAACACAGTTTATGTTTGTTGTTACTTGTTGGAAATTAGTAGAATGGTGGTCTATTAACTTGCAAACGAATTAGTTTTTTTTTTTACTTTTCAATGTGTTTGATACTAGTATTATCCATTTTCCGTATCTTATATAGTCAACTTTCCTTGAAATTAATAGAAAGAAAAAAGAATTTTTACACCATTCAATAATCTAATAATCTGAAATATCGTAGTAATGATTAGTGCAAACGAGTTAGTTAAATATTACTACAAATCTAAACACTGATAATTTATTTCAAAGGTCAAATCATTATCTGCAGTAGCATTCACACAAGAAACCATATAATGCAGTGGTCTGAGTGAACTCAAAATAAAGAAATGTAATTAATGTGATATAATTGCAACACAAACTTGTCCACATTAATATACGCATTTATTTTCCAAATATACTTAATTAATCGTAAATTCTATTTACTTGAAACAACTATTTTCTTCGCACTAGACATATAATGGCTTGATTTTAAAAAATGGTGAAATTTCGTAAATATGATATACTACTACATTTCAAATGACATTTTAGTCACATAACCTATAATTTATTTCGTAAAACAAGCGGTTGTTTATGGTTAGAGCCAAATCAATATATGTTTACAATAAACTAGATCCACATGGACCACATCTTTATAGCCCGTTAATTCATCAAGAATAAAATTCCCAAGTTTATAAATCGTCTGAGCACCATTTTAGTACTTGTACGTAGTGCTATGGTTTAGCTACATTCGTTTAAAAAATTTAAATAATTGTAGTGACATTTGTGTAACACATTATTGCTGATTTTTTATAAATGAGAATTGCATGCGAGGTACAATATTTCCCATCAAATTCATGTTAATAATATTTGTATCACAGGAAATTAATTAACATTCCTTTCGAAACTTCTTAAAGATATTCATTTTATCATACACGCAAATTGATGGAGTACTACTTTTTCTCTATTATAAACTGGTTTTAGTTTTGGTGTTTGTTTTACTATTTCTTACGACTTAAAAAGCAACAATTAAAGAAGCATTAACTAGATAGTAGTAGGTGCTAACTATACTCCCCCGTCCCGCTTAAGATGACACGTTTTCATTTTTAGTTTGTCCCAATTAAGATGACACATTTATTTTTTTAGAAACTTTCTCTCTCCAATTAATACACCCAACCATTTTTTCTCACTCATATTAATATATTCATATTTATTTCTCTCTCTATTTTAATACTTACATTCACATTTTCTCTCTCCAATTAAACACTTTAACCAATAACTCCTAAAATCTCGTGCCGGCTACGAAATGTGTCATCTTAACCGAGACGGAGGAAGTACTACAATTGAACTTCAAAATTAGATGGATAGTACCATTCACAGAACAATTGAAAAGGTTATACCAAACACAGAACTATATGGAACAACTGAAGAGAGTTAGAGAAGCTACCGTAGATATTTGTATCTTCATGGGGAAACAGACAGAGATTTTACAGCTCCTTCTGAGTGAAGATAGAAGTATGTAACATAAATAAATGGTTGTCTTGGTTACTCAGAGTAATACTCCACATAATATGGTTCAAGCAGTGAAGAAAACCAATGCTGAAATGAATGGTCTCCTATTTTTGTGGCTTCTTCCACAACACCCCAAACTTCCTCAGCTTGTTACCATTTTTCTTCTTCATCAACTCCTCATCAAGATCATCCGCATAAGGCGAGCTTACCTTCCCTGTCATAGGGCTGTAATGACCATCCATCGACCCCGTCCTCTCCATCATCTGCCCGTTGTTGTTCCCTGCCGACAGCATTGCAGCAGCAGCCTCTGCAGCCTTCCTCCATTGATCCGACTGCACTTTCAGCCTCCTCAGCTCACCTTCCATCTCTGCATTCGTTGCTTGCGCTGCCTCCAGCTGCTCCCCCACTCTCACCGCTTTCTTGTTGCTCTTCTCTATCTCCTCTGCCATGTAGCTCACCTTCATGACCGCCTCACTCTCGATTTCCTCGCTCGTTCTGCCATTCTTTGCCATTTCCTTGAGAATTTCATTCTCCTTCGACGTGCTTTGCCACTCTGCCTCCTTCTGTGCCAGGCTGGCCTTCAGAGTTTCTATCTCGGCTTGGAACTTCTTCTCCAGCTCGCTCTCCCTCTGCCCCGACACAGAGTTCTCGAGCCTCACTGTGAGTCCCTCGTTCTCTTCAACTATACCTTGCAGTTCAGTCTCCTTGTCCATCAGGTTTGCCTTGAGCTCCTCAATCTCGTATTTGGATCTCCGGAATTCCACCTCCAGCTCCGCTTCTCTCTGGCTCGATGCAGATTTGAACTTTTCCACCTTTTCCATAGCGTCCTGCATCTGCTCTGCATTACGACTTCGTTCCTCGTTGTATCTTATCTCACCGGCTTCTAAAACCGACCTCAGTTGCTCAATTTCGAGTCTCAAAGAACTAACTTCTATTTCACCTTGGGAGTCTCTTTTGCCATCACTACCAATGTCAGCCTGGAGTTTGCTCACAAGGTCTTCCAAGAAACTAACACGAGCTCTCGACTGCTCCAGCTCAGAAGCAATGGCAGTATACTCCTCGGTGGTCTTTAGTCCATCTGATCTAAGCGTCTCCACCATCTTCTTGGCCGTTTCAAGTTGCACCAGAGTCTCTCTAACGAGCGCCTGAGCCTGAGCTTCGGATTCTTTGCTACACATTACCTGTTGTTTCATTTCTTCCACAATCAAGAGCGTCTCAGACAAGTTCTCCTTCAATTTAGTAAGGTCGTTTTGCTCAGATTCCGAGTGCTTAGGTTGAGGTGCCTTGAACTCAGCTACCATCTCAAGCTGAACCTTAAGCTGCTTGATCTCATCAAATGCAGAAGCCAATGCAGCCGAGTCAAGAGAGCCCTGCTTCTTGAGAGCCTCGAGTTCAGATTGTGAGCCCAATTTTTGTTCCTCAGACACAACTTCCTCCGAAGATGGCTGCTCAGAGAGGTGTTTCTGCAACTCTTCGAGCTTCAAAGATAAGGCCGAGAGCTGCTGGTTAGACTCCTCAGCATCTGTCTGAGCTTGCTTCTTCTGTGCTTCCGTAGAAATTAATTGATCCTTGACAACTTTCAGATCATGCTCAAGCTGAGATATCTGGCTCTCAAGCTCAGGTATTTTGCTAGGCCGTTTCTTCTGGAAATTGTAGAGATAAATTCTTTTAGTAAAACACACAAATTTGTACAAATTCTTAATGAAAGCAGCCATAAATACGAGCACGTTATGATTGTCGTTGCATAAGTAGAGAAGAATGAACTTTTTGTACCTCAGAAAGCGGGCTTCTAGGGGATTTGTGATCAGTTACTTTAGGACTTCTCTCTTTTGAAGCTCGGTTTGCTTGGTTTGATGAAGATGCGGTGGGGTCTAAGAAACGTGGCCCTGTCTTAAGCTGACGCACCACTCTTGGAGAGACCTTTTGGGGAGCTTCTGTGGATGAAGCTTGAGGGGACGAGCTTTTGAGAGACGCCTCTGAGGATATAGATCGAGGAGAGCTCTTCTGAGGTGCGCCTGATGGACTACTTCTGCATACACATAAAATCAGATGCATTTAACAAGCATTCGTCGCAACAACAGATAGAAACCAAGAGGCTCTATAACAAGACTGGAAATGAGGAGTATAAACATGAAAGCAAGTCAAAGAATGTAGAGTCCAACTACTAAAACAAGAGCTTCTCATAACTTCGTCTTCCATAAACCAATACGCATATGCAAAATGAAGAAAAACATACTTTCGGAGCCATACAAACGGATAGAATCAATAAAAAAAACAATCTTATGACAGTAGCAATCTGGACATCCTAGAATTCCCAAAATATATGAAAACCAACAAACATATTGCATGATGCTAGAAGTGGATTCTAAGTGGAAATACAACAATGCTTGCTAGTTCTTCTCTATGGAAACAAGACTAGAACACACACAGTTCTCACCCAATAGCTCACCAATTTCAAGATTTAATCAAGAGATTCAAGCACCATACTATATTTCAAATGAATGTTGTATTGCTACATAAATCATGGAAGAAATCATACCTTGCTTTAGGGGTCTGCATATTCTCAACCAGTGGGAACAGAGTAAAATCAATGTAGTGAACGGAAAATAGGCTTCAGCTCCTTAAATGCTTCCTACCACAACCTGCAACACTGCAGCAATTTCAAAAGCTAAATAGTAAGATAAAAGATATAAGATCAAAAATAACATGAGAATCCAATGAAAATAAATGCAGTAGGGTGTCCAAAATCCCTACATTTAAGGCATGAAATGCATCTACCTAGTCCTCACACAACCGCAGAGGAAGGCATTAAGTCGATTCACGCAAAATACGGATACAATAGCCGTGGTGAGATCAATCAAAAGGGAGTGTAATGAATGATTCATAGGGTGCAAGAACTCAATGATCAAGAATTGTAGGCGTGATACACATGCAGCATAAATGCAGTCACGAGGCAATCACAGCTATAAAAGGGTGGGGACAGCCAAAGTGGGGGCAAATATCACTTCCATCCGCCTTTGTAGCCGAGATTGGTGGTGAAAAACTAAAATCTTGTTTTCTACAAAAACCATTATATTAACGCAGATGGTGAAACAAGTCAAGAGTGGCAGTTGCAAATGATTAATCTAAACAGTACGATTGAGATTGCCAAGTCAAATGTAAACCAAACAAGAAGAAGTTGTGTTTATATTTGGAGATTAAATTAATGGCCGTTTCTGCTCATAACTATATAAGCTGAGAGATTCTTTACTTTTTTTCTTACTTTTTTTTCTTTTTTCTCCTAGAGGCAGAAGCAAAATTAGAACCAAAAAAAGATTCTATTTTTTCACCAGCACTTTAATTTTCAGATACATTTAACTCTTGCAAAGTTCAAACACACATAAAGAACTAAAAACTGCAGCTGCATCTTACAGATTCAACGGTTTCTAGCTGAAAGAGGCTTAAAGAAACAATTTTTCTCCGAACCCATGTTCCAAAAACCTAGGATTATGACGAAGGACTCGGAATTAAACGTGCAGCTTTGAACGATTTGCAAGTTTCAAGAAGAGAGAGAGGGAGAGAGAATGTGTGTAGTCCTTACCAAGAAAATGTTGAAAAAGAGATGCTGTAATTAATGTTGCGCTGCAGCAGAAGAATTTACGATTAGAGGCATTTTTGGAAGGAGAAAATAAGAAGGCATTGTTAGTGGGGGAGAAGGAGCTCGGTTTTCTAGGCGAATGGTGAAGTGGGTAATTTGTTGTGAGCGAGCAACAAGTGGGTGGAGGTATGCTTCATTATATACAGAGTTTAAGACAAAAATTTAGGAATATACAACGGCATCCATTGCTTACCAAAATTGCTTATATTTGGGCATCTCTTTTTCACTTAGGCCATCCATAATAGGAATAGCCCAGCAATAGCCCAGCCATAGCCCAGCCATGGCCACATCTGCAGCACTAAAAATCCTCATGCCACATCATCAAAACAAGCAAATAGCCCAGCAATAGCCCAGCCATAGCCTAGCCACTAATATCCACATCACTATTAACAAATATATACAAAATGAAATAATTAACAATCACACAATATGCGAAATTTAATTTACGAGACATATACGGGAAAAGTTTAATAATACTATTAAAATTTAAAAAAGTACAATAATTTAAAAAGTACATTAATTAAAAAAAATACAATAATAAAAAAAAGTACATAAATTTTTAAAAAAATACAATAATAAAAAGGAGTGACAAGTGGTGCGAATGAAAATGACGAACAAAGCGCGTATATATAGTGTTTCGAAAAAAAAAATTATTTTTTCGCGCTAGGCGGTGCGCTGGGCGATCCGGGCGCTGCAATAGCGCCGAACGGACCGCCCAGCGCACCGCCCAGCGCTGCGCGGTTTCTCTCTCCAATCGCCCGCTGGGCGGCTGCAATAGATCGCCCAGCGCCGGCGCTCGGCTGGGCGGTCGCTGGGCGTCTATTGTGGATGGCCTTATAGCACTATGTTACTTGTTATTTGAAACAATTCTTTTTAATATGGAATTAAGAATATTGTATTAAATACATAGTGAATAAAGTAAAAAAGAATAAGATAAGGAGAAACAAAGAGAAAATGAAGTAATTTTGCCAAAATTAGAAATGATTCAGTTATATTAAAACTTTTCAATATAAAAATGTACTCAATTAATATAGAACTGAGGGAATTACTAGTTAATGAGGTTAAATATAATTACAGCTTTTTTTTATTAACCCACACCAATCTTGACTATTAGGTGATCATTTATTGATGGAAGTAAAAATATCTTCTCAATCTAGTCGTGTTTCATTATTAAAAATATGACGAGAGTTATCAAATATATTGATGGACGAACTTGGTCTTAACGGTCAAATTTTTTTACTTTCGCTAAATTTTAAATAGTTCTTGTCAAATCAAATCGCCTATTATACGTCTATGTTTGACAATTGCAAATGAATTTAATACTAACGATAATTGATTTCTAGCGTGATCTGTTAGATTGAGATTCAATTTGAAGAAGGTATTGAGCTCGATTCAAAATTTATTACCATGGCAACTAATACTACTCCATGTTTTAGTTCATTTTTCAATAAAAACAAAGTTTTAATTATTTTATTACTTATGGTGTCGGAAATACTTATTATTTTATTACTTATGGTGTCACACCATTGTGTGTGTACACTAATAAGTCGATTCATGAATTAATTCAAGTTACAATACCCTGACTATAAATCATTTGCTTAATTAAAAAACATCATGTGCTAACCTCAAATCGGTTGAATTTTAGCTTTCGGCTGGATTATTTTTATGTCTCCATTAAACAAATAAAATACTCTATCAACCAAGTTTAGAAAAAGTAAAATATCATTATTAGGTTGTCTATGTTTCAAATTAGAAAAACATGGATGTGACCTTCGAGAATCCGTTGCATTCCTAGGAATCCGATGGATATGTTAGAAAAGTAAATTTATTATTATGTTATACTAGTACTCCCTATATATATGACGTTTTTTAGGTGCAAATAACAAATCAATAATTGAATTTTGAAATTGTAGTTTTCTAACATTGGTAATAGTAATTCAAATGTTTCAACTTGATTTACCCAAATTTCAAATTTCTGGCAGCTATACTATACACACAATGAAATACTATATACGAAAAATAAGAAACATGTTCTATGTTTGGGACTTGGGAGACTAGTGATTTATTTAATCAACTAGCAAATGTTCCATGTTTAGCTAGGACTTGTGAGACTAGTGAAATTTAATCAACTTGCAAGTCAAATAGCATCATTAAAACCCATCAAAAATAATACTCCAAAACAACATTTGGGAATATATAAAATTAGTTGAATTTAGAAATTCAAATTATCCTTTTCCATATAAGTTAAATCCAAAATCAGAAATTCATTTAATAAAATAATGAATTCATCATAAAATTGAGCGATGTGTTAGTGATGGAATATATGATCTCATAATTGAACTTAAAAAGGTAAATTTAGAATTTTAAAATCAAACTTTAAAAATAAAAAGTAAACAGAAAAAAAAGACAATTTCAATAAGACAAAAGGATAACATATGATGGTATGACCTTGTATGTAACTAAACATTTGGTTGGAAGATTTTGAAGGCAAAAGTGGGACCCGTAGGATGCAGGATTCTCGCAGTTGATCACATGGGCTGGGCCTGTGTTTAAGGCCAATTCCGTCTATTTCAGGTCACTGTCCTTGTCCATAAGTTTTTCCCACTCCATTTAATTTCATACTATATTTTCCATATAATAAAATAAAAAAGTGTTATGCATTATTTCCCTCATTTTCAAAAAAGTCTTTCATGAAAATTCATTCTAGCGTTAGCACAAAAAAATAGCATCTGTTTGGTAAAATTAACATCTCCAAATTCAACAATATCTACTTTCAATTTTTTTAAACAATTCACTTTCATGCTATTGCTCATACATCATATATTAAAAAAAAGTATTCCACATTTCCTCCAAAAAAACAGTACATTTGTTGGAGAGTTGTTAATGTGGGTTGTAGTATTATGAAATAGACAAAAATTATGGAGTACTGGATCAGGATTATTAGATCCAAGTACTCCAATTATAGTTTTTTGAATGATCAAATCTTACATAGGTAGGCACCTGCATCTGACATGTATGAATTATAGTCTACCACATGACATAAATATGATGGACTAACAATGCAGCTAGGTGTTAATAGTCTATCCGACACAAATATAAACTTAAAACTTAAAATAAAAAATCATACAAGTCAGTAAAGGAAGAAGGGGTATATGATTGAGTTGAAGAAACTATTATTCCGATCCTGTGCATTGATCAATAATAGTTCTCCGTGTTGCAGCATTACTTAATGATGATTCAAATTTTTGACCCATTAGATTCAATTAAGATGTCATATTTCCCTTAATAATAATTAATTGGAATGTCAAATGTTTATTTAAGCTCGGAAACTCTTTGATAGTTTTATTTATAATACATGTGATGTCAAGAAGAGTAGGATTAATATTTATTTACAGATATAATGAATCATCTTTTTTTCGGAAAAATAAAGGTTTCAAATTCACAGTGTGATATGCCTTGTTAAAGGCCCAACTATATTGGTAAATTGGGCTAAGTATCAAGTGGCCCGGAATTTTTTTTTTTTTGGTTTGACCACTGGTGTACCGAACCCGCCTTTGACGGAATCCGACTAATCATGCTCGACCGGGTTTGCGGATTAAGGCCGAAAGTCTCCCAGCGGGTGGCGGGGTTTGAACCCGTGACCTTAAGGTCACCACAGCTCCGCGTTGCCAACTGTGCTGCGACCCGTTGGTTAAGTGGCCCAAATTTTTTATAGGCTCCAGAATAAATTTTTACGTGAAACCAAAAATTATGACAATTTTTTTTATTAATTATAATCGTAGCACTATGTTGATTATTTGTGACGAATCCAGAGAATAGAACTTATGGGATCAAAAATACATTTAAGTAGGGTTATCTTTTACTATTATTTACGATAGTTATGTCTTACGAGTATCATATCACACAACTTCATACTAGTATATAATTTAGTTGCAGTGTGGGGGAGGCATCAAATTCTATAGTTATTTGAAATTTTCAATATTTACTACTACTTTCAGTTATGGAACTGGAATTGTATGATTAAGAGGATTTGTAATTTGGTTAAGTTCCAAAGTCAAAGATTTTTGAAGTTACTCCAATTTTAAATTCTCAATTTTATAGTATGACCAAATGCACTCTAGCTAACTATTTAGATTTTCAAATAATTATAAGACTGAGATTTTGAGAACCTCTAAATCATATTGCTATTTCCAATCGTAATCAGGGTTTACAAATAATCTAATTAGTTTTTAGTCAATTATAATTAATTTACTGGCTAATTTAAAACCTAAATCCCTCACTGACTGACAATAAATCAATAAAATAAAACCAGAAAGTGAAAATATAAAAAGGTGACTTTCCACAATTCTTATATATCTCTATCTGGTGCATGTGCTAACTCGCATCTTGGCATCTTTTCTAAACCAAACTCCCAAAAATGAATAAAAAATATATAAAATAAAATGGGAAAGAGCAACAACCTAATCGGATTCCTCACTTCCTCAGCTTAATCCTCTCCATTCCGATCAAAGGCGGCGGCGTATGGCTGAGCACCACCGACTGCATGAAGTTCCTCCAGTGGCCGCTGATCCTCATTGGCCTCACCGTTATGGCGGTGTCGCTGGCGGGGATCGCCGGCGCCTGCTACCGCAACACCTTCCTCATGTACGCCTACCTGTGGGCCATGTTCTTCGCGATCGCCGCCCTCGTCTTTTTCATCATCTTCGCCTACTCCGCCACCGAGAAGGGCTCCGGCCGCCCCGTCATGAACCGGGCCTACCCGGACTACTCCCTCCAGGATTACTCCGGCAGCTGGCTCGCCGACCGCGTCTCCTCCCCGGCCCACTGGGCCAAGATCAGAGACTGCCTTCGCGCCTCGCACGCCTGCCAGAGCCTGCATAGAAACATCGGGGGAGTTCCTGAGTTGGCCGATCTCTTCTACGCAGGAAACTCACCCCCATTTAGGTAATTACTTCATAGTACCTAAATCAGAGGTCACACCGTTTAAATATAGTAAAAGTAAAATGAGATATTTAATGGAGACGGATTAAAAAAAGAAAATTGGAGGGAGTATATTTTTGCATGTTGATTAAATGGCCCTTAGATATTATTTTTCTTCATCATTCCATATGAAAAATTAGGTTATAGTATTACTACTAGGTTTCAACCTACGAGCTTCACTTACTAGTAGGGATGTCAATCGGGCCAGCCCACCGGGTTTCGGGCCAACCCTATTCGGGTTGCGGGTCAATCGGGTGCGGGCTAATCGGGCTGTTATTTTTCCGGGTTATAAAAGTTCAACCCTAACCCTAAAAGCTCGGGTTTCGGGCTAGCCCATCGGGTTAATCGGGTTGCTATCGATAAAATTAACACGCGATCAATCCAATAAATAATGGTGAAAATTAGTTATATTTATAAAATGTAAAATATTTAATTATTATAAATTTGAGATATATGCTTAAACTCAAACATAAACATGATCAAATACTAATATTTGAGATTTATGCAAAATAAAACATAAACAAGAAATTTTAAAGCATGTTTAGAAATTTAAATATATTTTTAGTGAATTTGAAGTTTCTAATTCATTTATCTATTATTATATTAATAAAAACTTAATATATAATTTATATATTTAATATATAAAATGGAAAGTTATTTTTTCAGTAATCTATATTATAAAATAATCAATGAAGTGTCGAATTAGAGTAAAACAAATAGAACAATATAAATTTTATCGGGTTTCCGGGCCAGCCCATCGGGTTTTCGGGTCTGGCCCTAACGGGTTGCGGGTTAATCGGGTGCGGGCTAATCGGGCTGTAATTTTATCGGGCTAGAAATTTTCAGCCCTAACCCTATAAATTTGGCGGGCTATTCGGGCCAGCCCACGGGTTGCGGGCTAAATTGACATCCCTACTTACTAGTAGTAAAAAAGTGTCTTATTGTTTCTTCTTTGGGAGTACTTTGATTTGAAATATGAAAATAAAAGTAAGTATAAATTAATGCGATCATATATGTGAAGAGGGAAGGCTCCGTTCTAAATTTCTAAATGGCAAAGCTTACAAGTTAAGAAATTCCCCCCATTTGGGAATATGGATATGCATAACCAAAGAGGAAAGTGGAGAGCTATCTAGCTATAATTATGTTAGTGTTGTCAAATGTAGTGTACTCACTTTAGTTTTTTATTTGATTCCATGAAAAGTAGAAATGTTTAATTTGTATTGAAAGAATCCAACAAGTTAAGTATTTTTCCCAATTGGTTATATAATTTGTGCCAAGCACTGATACGAACCAATTGCAAATCACGTGGTTCAAATGAGAGCTCCTAAATATTATGAGAAATATACATCTTCGTACAAGATAAATACAGGATCAGAGTTTGAATTTTAGTCAAAAGTTTTTTTAGTACATTAATTTCAATATATATGCATTGACTTTATATAATTAGTGACATAATAACATGTTCTCGCGAAAAATGTAGTTTTAATTTACGATAAGCCACCCTCACTTTTATACTCTATACTATATATATTCTAGAGTTCTATTTGATTATAGTCAAATTCTTCAGAATTTTTTATGTTTGTCTTTTTTTAGCTTACTTTTTTATTATTTTTTGCTTTATTCTTAGTCCACTATAAAATCTTTTTTCTCTTTTCCCTTCAAAAAGTTGGTAGGAGTATGTTTTATCTCTGTGATTTCTGTCACAATCTGAAGGTTCTTTTCCAAACTTATCTAAAACCCAATAATGTTAGACAAAATATGTTAGATACTGACATTTATTGGACTCGAGATCTAATTTCCAAAGCTTATTTAATTATGTAATTTCTAGCCTTTACTGATCTATTATCACCAATTTTTAATATTGTAGTCGGGATGCTGCAAGCCACCAACGTCTTGCGGGTATACGTACATGAACGAGACGTTCTGGATCCCCGGTGAGGGGCAGACGGGAACAGACCCCGACTGCGCTCAGTGGAGTAACGAGCAGCACCAGCTATGCTACAGCTGCAGCTCATGCAAGGCTGGCGTGCTAGGCAGCCTCAAGAAGAGCTGGAGAAGAGCCTCGGTCATCAACATTGTAGTCCTCGTCATCTTAGTTTTAGTTTACATCGTTGCCTTAGCTGCCATCAGACACAACCAGCAGCTCGATGATGCCCATGGTGAGACCCGTATGCAGAAAGCCCGCCCGAGCTGGCTCTTCTGATACATGGCCCAACCGTGGACTCGAATGAAAAAAGTATATGTAAATATATTGTGAAATATTTTAGCAATCATGATTCGAATGGAACTACTTGGAACATTAAATGGAATAAGATCTGTAATTTTATTTTACCAAACAAATAACAGATAGATTCGATTTACCAAAATCTTTGGAGAGATCCAAAATTTCCAGTTTTTCAAGTTTTACCATCTCTATAAAATAATCCCTGATCATTGGTGATTAATCAGTAGATGATTATTGTCTAAATCAATTATATACATGAGACAACATTACTATACGTATCAACAATTCGAAAATAAATAATGAATTACAACTAGGATAAGGTTCACATACTCTAATGCATCAAAGCAGCAGCTGATGTCTTTCATCAGATGTCTAAATTTGTACCATTTGAGCTTCTAACCAAAAAGAAGATCTCTGCCTAAAGTCTTCCACATTCGAGCACACACGAGATGAGAAATAACTTTACACTCGGCTCAGCATGATTAGAAGCATGATGCATAGATTCCTATGAAATCCCCAGCATCAGCACCTTCTAGTAGTTAAGCTTCCTATCCAATTCCTCCCCATTTGCCACTAGACCAGGCCGACCTAGTTTCTGCATCAACACGGGAGTTCAAAATCTCAGGAATTAGTTGTTATACAAAGTTTATCGTAAAGCAAAATAATCAATGTCTTTTGAAGCGGTATAAGGGACCTTGAATGTTTGGTAACATGACATTAACTATTGGCAAAGGGATCAGAATGAAAGAGGGGAAAGGATATAACGGATTTTGTTGCTCTTCCTCTGCTATTTTTCTTTGATGGAAAGGAATATGCTCTAAGGCAGTATGTCAGGAACACACTTTCGAGATATACTATAAAATTCGTAAAGAAGGAGATGTATGAGTAGATAACATCTCCTGAAGTGAGAATTGATGCTTCGATTTTTGAATCGTCCTTTACCTCATTTAAAGAAGAGTCACTTTGTTTTTCAAGTTCACGCATCATATCCACATTCAGCCCATACCACTCATCGATCCAACCAAAGCAATTTCTATGACTTTCAAGGAAGAGTGCCTTTTCACCCTGCGGTCATATTATGCAGAAACTCAGACAAAGGCCGCAAATTCAAGTACTAAGTTGGTGTTGAACACTTACAAGAAAAGTAAAAAAACATGATCATATGAAAAGATGATGCATAGTGTTTCATCCAAACTACATGGATGCTATAGCTTGGCCTATGAGGTATATGCCTTCGTAATGTGTTTCTGAAAAAAAGATACTTCAATTCAATGTTTATTTTTCCTTTATATTCATATCTGTAATGTGCATGAAATGAATGAGACAAAATATAGGATTTATGAAAAATTATCACATTCAAGAACACTGACAAACTGTTCCACAGTTCTACCAAAAATCATACCGCAAGCAAAGCTTGTTCAAGTTTACTGCCGAAGCCCCAGTAAGGGGCGTCTATTGTCACCAACTTGTAAGCTGTCATAACTGGATAGCATTGTTCCTGAATTATTGAGGAACATCAAGTCAGTGAATACAATCCCATTTTTGGCCACGTTAAAATTATCTGTTTTATGTTACTATTTTTGTTAAGTTCTTAGGATAAAAGAAGAAAGCACAGACATCTTTGGTTCATTCCAGGACCCTGTATAAATGAAGAAGAAATACCAACCTGCCATCCATCTAATAAAGGACCACGGCCAGTTTGAGCTGATTGAAGCTGAGAAAAATCGAAATTGCTAGCCCCAATTATATAGCTCCAATAATCATTGTAATCTGAAGCTATGTCGAGAGTCTCCACCTGCCTAATTGCTAATTGCTCTTTAGTAAGGTCATGCACCTACATGTTTAAAGAGAAACCAAAAGGGAAAATGGGTTATGTAC